>NC_135881.1:143531104-144794211 GCF_964194155.1 Cetorhinus maximus | reverse complement strand
CCCCTCCCTCCTCCCTCTCTCCCCCTCCCTCCTCCCTCTCTCCTTCCCCTCCTTCCTCCCTCCCTCCTTCCCCGCCTTCCTCCCTCCCTCTTTCCTCATTCTCTCTCTTTCTCACAGTCTGTACTCACTCAACCACTTCAATGCCAGTGGGACCTGCTCTGGCTCACCTGGACCCCAGGCCGATCCCGCATAGCCCGTTCCGGTTCCCCGGACCCCACGTTGGCTTGCCTGGGCCCCGCACCGGCTTACCTGAGCCTCAGTCCAGCTCACTTGAGTCCTGCTTTGGCTCTTTGGCCCTGTCCCAGCTTCCACCTGTCCCACTCCGGCTCTCCTGGGCCCTTCATTCGCTCCTCAGGTCCCACCCTGGCTCCCTTGGTTTTCCTGGCCCTGGAACTGAACTTAAAAACTTACCTTCCCACTGTTTGCTGCTTGTCCAATCAGAGGCTGGTTTCTCTCTGAATTTGCTGCTGATAGGCTCACTCGTGAGTGCAGCACCGCAGTGAGGAACCACCCTGTGATTGGATGAGCAGCTTTACTGCATTTTTCAAATATAAGTCAGTTGAATGTCCAATAATATTGGCAAGCGGAGTCCAGAAGCCTCGGGGGCCACAATGTGGCCCATGGGCCATGAGGTGGACAAGCCTCGTTTAGATCTATTCACTATTACAGAGACGTGGGCCTGGATTTTTGCTCCTGAGTTGGGAGCGCAGAGTCAGATAAATTCCCAACTCCACAGACCCGACTTGGGAGAAAGTGCCCCAGATGTTCTAATTTTCAACCGGAGGCAGTTATTAACAGGATAACCTCCAGGGCCCACCTCCCCCGGAAAAAGTGCAGAGACAGACACAGGAGTTGCCAGATACAGAGGCAGGCTGCATGAAAGGCCAGCCTCAGTACTCCAGAGCTTGTAAGAGAAAGAATAAAACAAAATGCATCCCTCTTGCCCTCACCCCTTAAATCCCTTCAACACCATACACTTTCCATGCCCCATCCATGCCAACTCATGGCCCCCACCCGCCCTACCATGGCATCTCAGACTTCGTAGCCAACCTAGGCCCGTCTACCCACCCACATGACCCTTTATGCCAACAGTAGTGCCAATCCATGCCAACCTATGAACCACTCATTCATATGGCCATTAAGAATTCTGATGCCAACTTAGAGCCAATTCATGCCAACCCATTACCCTCCACCCACCAGCTTTTTCTCACACATCCTCCATGCTAACTCACCCAGTATCCACCTCAGGAGCCATGTTGAGATTAAGTACAATAAAGTTTTAAGTGTCTTTTGACGATTTCACTATTTTAAAGACATACCCTGATAAAAACCCATTCACTACATTAAAATTGTTTCAACTGCTAAATCCCTTATAAAAGCAAACATTTCATTCAAGTACTAAATCTCTTATAAAAGCAAACATTTTTATTCTTAGCCCTACTTCAAAGACTTTATAACTTCTTGGAATTGTGAACTGACAGGCACCTTACTGTGATAATGATAGGTTGTGAAATCAGTCATGCAACACAATTTTTTTTATTCATTCATGGGATGTGGGCTTCGCTGGCTGGGTCAGCATTTATTGCCCATCCCTAGTTGCCCTTGAGAAGGCGGTGGTGAGCTGCCTTCTTGAACTGCTGCAGTCCATGTGGTGTAGGTACACCCACAGTGTTGTTAGGAAGGGAGTTCCAGGATTTTGACCCAGTGACAGTGAAGGAGCAGCGATATATTTCCAAGTCAGGATGTTGAGTGACTGTGAGGGGAGCTTCCAGTTGATGGTCTATCTGCTGCCCTTGTCCTTCTAGTTGGTAGTGGTCGTGGGTTTGGAAGGTGCTGTCTAAAGAGCCTTGGTGAATTCCTACAGTGCATCTTATAGATGGTACACACTGCTGCTACTGTGCGTCAGTGGCAGAGGGAGTGCTGCTTTGTCCTGGACGGTGTCAAGCTTCTTGAGTATTGTGAGAGCTGCACTCACCCAGACAAGTGGGGAGTATTGCAAATCATATAATGAGAGGCCTCAGACCTATGTCAACAGACAGAGAGAAATAGAAAATACTGAGTTTTTTAAACTGCAGTTTTCTTTTTAATTAAAGGCAGGAGATTTAAATCTCATGAAATTTGATAGTTCCAATGAGATTTAAATGCCTTGACAGCTTGACAATTTGCCCACTTTTTAAGCACATTTATGTATATTTTTAACAAGCCCAAAGACACTTGACCTCCTTCAAAGGGGTTCCAGAACCTATCAAAAAGGGTCCCTTATCTCTCCAAAAGGGTACCCTACCTCTCCGAAAGGGTGTCCTACCTCTCCAAAGAACTCTGGTAAGCTTAGGCATCCTGCTGAAAAGTGTAAAGCCCATGATTCATATTTCAGAAACCTGGATAATTAAAATCGCATTGGAGTGAAGTCAGCTGCACTTTTACATGTGCAGCTACCTCCATCAACCACGGATATGGAGACTGCAACCCATTCCCTTACCCCCTGGTGAAAATGGTGGGTTTTTGTTTCTTTGATGGGATGTGGGTGTCGCTGGCAGGGCCAACATTTGTTGCCCATCCTTAATTGCCCTTGAACTGAGTGGATTGTTATGCCACTTCAGAGGGCAGTTAAGAGTCAACCACATTGCCGTGGGTCTGGAGTCACATATTTGCCAGACTGGGTAAAGATTTCCTTCCCTAAAGGGCATTGGAGAACCAGATGGGTTTTTATGACAATTGATAGTTTCATGGTCAGCACTACTAAGATTAGCTTTTAATTCCATGTTTTTGTTTCATCAATTGAATTTAAATTCCACCAGCTGCCATGGTGGATTTGAACCCTTGTGCCCAGAGCATTAATTTGGGTCTCTGGATGACTATTCAAGTGACATTGCCACTATGCCGCTGTTGACCCCTGGGTGCTTAGTTCAGGGGTGGGACTTCTGAAATGAGGTTTCCGGCACCATTTTGGCTAAGTAGGAGACCCTCTCCATCCCCACAAAAATTCAGGTCATGGTTACAAAATGAATGAAGTTGGGAAGTAAATATTCCAGGGTGCCCAACACTTCAAAAAAAACAGACAGAATTGGAAAGGAGGAGGTGGAACCCTCATTGTAAAGAATGACATAAGGACAGTTGTGAGAAAGGATCTTGGCTCAGGAGATCAGGAAGTAGAATAAATATGGGTGGAGATCATGAATAAAAAGTGTCAGAAATGCTGGTGGGAGTAGATTATAGGCCCCCTTAACAGTAGTTATACCATTGGAGAGAGCATTAAGCAAGAAATTATTGGAGCACATAATAAAGGCAATGTCATAATTGTCGAGGACATTAATCTTTATATAGAATGGACAAATCAAATTGACAAAAGTAGCCTGGAAGATGAATTTGTAGAATGCTTTTGCAACAGTTTCCTGGAATATTACATTGTATAACCAGCTATTTTAGATCAGGATTGTGCAATGAGGCAGGTTTAATTAGTAATATCATTGTAAAAGATCCTCTGGAAAAAGTGATCATAATGCAACATAATTCCATATTAATTTTGCAAGTGACACATTCCAGTCAAAAATCTTAAACTTAAACAAGGGGAGAACTGGCTAAGTTTGGTTGGGTAAATAAACTAAAATGTATGGCAGTAAATAAATAGTGCAAAACATTTAAAGAGACAATTCAAAATGTTCAACAAAAATGCATTCCATTATAAAACAAAAACTTAGCAAGAAAGATCCATCCATAGCTTACTAGGAAAGTTAAGGATTGGATATGATTAAAAGAAGAGGCTTATAATGTCACAAAGATTAGTAGTAAGCCTGAGTATTGGGATTGTATTAGAAACCGGCAAAGGATTCTCAGAAATTCAGTAAAAAGGGAAGAATAGAATGAGAGTAAACTAGTCCAGAATATAAAAACAGGTTATGAAAGTTTTTCCAAGTATCTAAAAAGGACTAGCTAGAGGCAGAGAAACTATTACAGGGAATGAGGAAATGACAGGGACGTTAAACAAATATTTTGTGCCTGGCTCCACAGTAGAAGGCACAAATTGCATATAGACATAGAAGGTAACCAAGGCACTAATAGGAGTGAGGAATTTAATATAATTAATATCAATAGAGAAAAAAAAATGGAGAAACTTAAGGGACAAATGATAACAAATCCCCAGGATCTGATGGCCTACATCCAAGGGTCTAAAAGAGGTAGCCGCATAGATAAGGGATGCACTGGTTATGATTTTCCAAAATTCCCTAGATCTAGAATAGTTCCAGCAGAGTGGAGGTTAGCAAATGTAACACCACTATTCATGAAAGGATGGAGAGAGAAAACAGAGAACTACGGCCATTTAGCCTGACATCACTCATTGGGAAAATGCTTGAATATCATTATTAAGGGAGTCTTAATGATGCATTTCGAAAATCATCGTATGATCAGACAATGTCAACATGGTTTCATGAAATGGATAAGTTTTGAGAATGAAACTAGTAGGGTAGATAATGGAGAACCAGCAGATGTAATATACTTGGATTTCTAAGAGGCATTTGAAAAAGGCCATGCAAGATAAGGCAGCATGGAGCTGGGTGTAATATATTAGCAAGGGTGGAGGATTGGTTAATGGACAGGAAGCAGAGGGCAGGAGTTAGTGGAGCATTTTCAAATTGGCAGGCTGTGACTGAAGTGCTGCAAGGATCAGTGCTGGGGCCTCAGCTATTTCTAATCTATATTAGTGACTTAAATGAAGAGTCAGAGAGTAATGTATCTAAGTTCGCTGACAATACAAAGCTAGGTGGAAATTTAAGCTGTAAAGTAAGGCACTGCAAAGAAATATAAACACAGGTTAAGTGAATGGGCAACAATGTGAGGGTTGGAGTATAATGTGGGGAAGTTGAGGTTATTCACTTTGGTAGTAAGAATAGAAAAGCAGAATATTTTAAAAAGGCATAAAACTTGTAAACGTTGATGTTCAGAGGGATTTGTGTACTCATACCAGGAACACAGAAAGTTAGCATGCAGGTACACCAAGCAATCAGGAAGACAAATGGCATGTTGGCCTTTATTGCAAAGGGATTGGAGTACATGAATACGAAGTCTTGCTACAATTGTACAGGATTTTTATGGGTCCACACCTGCATTAATGTGCGCAGTTTTGGTCTCCATACCTACTTACCTTAGAGGTGGTACAGTGAAGACTCATTAGATTGGTTCCTGGAATTAAAGGGTTATCCTATGATGAGAGGTTGAGTGAATTGGGCCTATACTCTCTAGAGCTTAGAATAATGAGAGATGATCTCATTGAAACATACAGGATTTGAATGGGCTTGACAGGGTAGATATTTATAGGTTGTTTTCCCTGGCTGGGGTATCTAGGACACAGGGGCAATCTCAGAATAAGGGAAGAGGAGAAGTTTCTTCACTCAAATGATTTTGAATCTTTGGAATTTTCTATCCCAGGGGTCTGTGGATACTTTTTTGTTGAGTATATTTTAGGCTGTGAAAGACAGATTTTGATCTCTCAGGGAATCAATGTATATGGGGAGCAGGTGGGAAAGTGGAGCTGAGCCAGAAGGTCAGCCATGGCGGAATGAATGGCAGAACAAAGTTGAGTAGCTCCTATTTATTATGTTCATTGTGGTGCTGTTCTGCATCATCCGGAACATAACCATCATGAGGACACAGCCAATGCCACCAGGCATTTGGAGGCTACTTTGGGAGGAGAACTAGGAGGAAGAGGAGGAATAAGGAGGGATGCATCTGGGATACGTTCACTCTGGATGGATTGTATGAGGGTGCCTGCTCAGAATCTGCTTCCTTTAGTAGATCATCCCTTCGTCACCATGGTTCCATCTTCCCATCCATCTGGATTGCTCCATCACAGTGGCCAAAATATTGCAATAAAAGTCACCATCAATAACCTTTCCATTAAACCTTTAGCCAAATATACATTCAGTTATGCAAACAGAAATTAACTATTCACCCTTGTGCCTTCCCTTTCTCTCCCATGTTTATCAGGTGCCTTTGCCTGTGCTAGTGCTCCTATGCTGTGCTACCCCAGTGAAGGCAACTTGGTTGGTGGAAGGCTGCTGACTTTTATTGGGCAAGACTGCAGAAGGCCTTGCAGGACAGCCTCGAGTAGACTTTGAGCCTTCAGGGACCCGCTTCACATTTACCACCTCAGTAAGGTGGCAGCAGTCTGGGCTGGTTGAGTGAGATGCACTAGCAAGGGCATTGTCAGAATGACAGTAGTGGAAGCATGTTTGCTGTTATTTTGAGGACAACAGGTATGTGTTCCACAGAGCCACTGCCAAACCCAAGGGGCAGCTGCTCAACAGTCCAAGTAATCTATTAGGAGAACAGATTGCTCAACTGCCATAACTGCATGCCCCTTTGAGCACTGAAATCGGCAGCCATGGTGGCAGCAGTCAGATCCTGCTTGCAACAAACATGGATTTAATGAGCTCCATCTGATCCCCTACTGCAGAACTGCCTGTGCCGCAGTGGAAACTGAGACATTGACCACCAGATGCTATATCACAGGTGGGTTTGCAGGTGCTGTCATGGAGATGGTTACCACTTCCACGTTGGCAAAGATGGGCTCCAATATCTCTTGCACATTGCAGCCAGACACCTCCATGTTCCTTTGTAGTAAAAGGAGGCTATCTAGCAGGCATACTAATACATAAAGCAGCTTAGTGTGCATGTCCACCAGTGTTCTCCTGTGTGCCACCCCTTCATTGTCCTCATCTGAGTCCCATGCAGCAGAACTCATCTGCAACCTTGACCTCCAATGAACAGGCTCACAAACTAACTTATTCCCCTGTGACCCACTCATGCCCAATGACTCAACATGCATTTTAGCCTCCTAAGTTTGCACAATGTCAGGATATGAGCTGGTGGCTGCTAATGTCAGATGAAATGATGGTGCTTCTTCATCAGTAGTGGGGTGATGCTCTTAACCATCACCCTGAAGCTGCATGGGTTGGCAGATGGCAGTTCTTGGGTGTCTAAAAACATAACATCAGAAGGGGAGTTTTGGGGTGAGGGAAGGCTTTTGGGTGTAAAGCAGGAAGCCCGTGGTCACACCATTTACAGCTCACCAGGTAGCGGGATGAAGGTGAATGGAAATTGAGAAGGGGCATACAGCAATAAGATGCCATTATCCTCCATGTTCTTAGTGACACCAAAGGCAATGGGGTTTTTCGTAGCCAGCCCCATGACACAGAGCACTATCTCCTTTGTAAGGCTCAAAATGCAGGTATGCCTGTCCCTGCCAGTTCTGATCTGTTCCCTTCTGTTGTACCACCTTGCCCTGTAAGAGAAAAGCAACAACGTTAGTGATTGAGTTGCAAGGTGTTTTGGTGACATGCCTTTTATAGTTGAATAGATAAGAGTAATGAGATAAAAACAAAAAGCTACTGCGGATGCTGGAAATCCAAAACAAAAACAGAATTACCTGGATAAACTCAGCAGTTCTGGCAGCATCGGTGGAGAAGAAATCAGTTAACGTTTCGAGTCCTCACGACCCTTCGGCAGAACTGAGTATAGTTAGGAGAGAGGTGAAATATAAGCTGGTCTAAGGTGGGGGGGCGGGGGGAGAGAGAAGTTGAGGGTGGGGTGATTGTGGGGATAAGCAAGCAGTGATAGGAGCAGATAATCAAAAGATGTCACAGACAAAAGGATCAAAGAGGTGTTGAAGGTGGTGATATTATCTAAGAAAAGTGCTAATTAAGAATGGAAGGCAGGATACTCAAGGTACAACTCTAGTGGGGGTGGGGTGGAAAGACTAACAAAGTTTTAGTTTTAGATTTAAAAATAATGGAAATAGGTGGGAAAAGAAGAATCTATATAAATTATTGAAAAAAAAAGGGGAGGGGGGGATAAACGGGGTGGGGATGGGGGTAGGGGGAGTTTAAGATCTAAAGTTGTTGAATTCAATATTCAGCCTGGAAGGCTGTAAAGTGCCTAGTCGAGAGATGAGGTGCTGTTCCTCCAGTTTGCGTTGGGCTTCACTGAAACAATGCAGCAAGCCAAGGACAGACATGTGGGCAAGAGAACAGGGTGGAGTGTTAAAATGGCAAGCGACAGGGAGGTTTGGGTCTTTCTTGCGGACAGACCGCAGGTGTTCTGCAAAGCGGTCGCCCAGTTTGCATTTGGACGCTCAGCCTCCGCGAGGTAGAGGTCAGTGCGCAGCATTGCTGTCAGATCTTTGGAGTGAGACTCTAGCTGTTTACTTCCCTGGTCAACTGCTCCATACCCTTTGAAGAGCATCCCTTGAGGGTCTTTGGGCCCCATGGAAAAGTTGTACATCTCCTCCTGTTGACTTCCATCAGTAAAGCTTCCAGTGTCTCATGTCTGAATCTTCGAGTCCTCTCTCTTCCCAGGTGCTTCATTTGTTTTGTTTGCATTTGCAAACTATTATAATACCGACAGTCAGAACCAGCTTCTTTTCATTCAGTACAGCTTGTCTTTAAGAGTGTGAGGCTGACTTTAAGAGCTGGGGGCTAGCTGGAACATGTGCTAGCCTCGAAACCTGCTGGGCCCCCTTCTTGTGCATTCAGCCAGCTGGCAGTGTGAGTCGCTCTCAGCTGAATGCTGGAATCATGGAAATGAGGAGTCATCACAAAGTTTGCGTGCTACTCGTCTCAATGGGATTGGGCATGGGAAGACCTCAAGTCATGTCTCCTGTGTCCGAAAACCAGAGGGAACAAATTCTTAGCCCAATATTTTTCAGAAATTTATTTTTTCAAGTCCATGTTACTACCCCTCTCTTGCAATCTTAATTTAGTTGCACTGGGCTTGGACCCATAGCACATACTATCCCTGATTTTACATTAGTTCACAGAGAAATGTTAGGATGACTTGCCTGGAAAATAAAAAAAAACTGTAGAGGTTCTATTTGAGTTATGTCTGTAGATTGTGGAATAGAGTTAAAAAACAAATTTTATTCTGCATCGACCTTTATTTAGATGAACCGGGATTGTTTGAGAGCCCAAAGCGAAAAGTGCCTATTTTTTCAGAGCGTACATTCCTCAACTCGATGAACATAATGTTCAAATAAAACTTCATAAATTAATTCATTTTCTGTATTAAATATACTTTATTATAAGTATTAAGGGTAATTACTTTCAATTAAATAATATATTCAGATTAAATGACTTCCTGACATTATGCACAGAATTATAGACATCTTGAGGTGACTGAAAAGCAATAAACCCATTGAGGAATTCCAGTTGAGAATATTCATGAGAATCGTGTCATAGGCACTTGAAAGCACTCCAATTATTTTAAATTTTATGTAGATATGACACACACTATGGGATAGCTCATACTGATTCAGTATGGAATTCAAGGTTGTGTCACATTTTAGATAATTAGCGATCACAGATTTCATTCATTTTGTAGAACGTTGCAAGGGAAAAATCTGTAAATTTACAGAAATGTTGCAGTCGTTTTAAGGAATTTGAATGGGAAAAATTTACAAGCTGTGTTCAAAACAGGTACAAGGTGGGCAATGCATCTGTTACTCCTGCCCATCGCCAAGATTGGAAAATGGTTCAGGTCTCATTTGCATTCAGATGACTAGCCAAAGGCATTCTCCTGCAAATTGCCAGTTTTTGAAAACAAAAAAATCATTCAGCTCCTTCAGAATCAGCCAGAAAATCAGGCTGATGGAAGGGGTGCTGAGGGGAATGGAGGAGAGGCAAGAATGGACTGGCAGTGTAAAATCTTAGTGGATGATAAATTCTCCTCCTGGCCCTGCAAAATCCCAAAATGTACATTTACTGTGCAGTAATCCCTTTAAGGCCACTGATTAGGCTACTTATGGTCTGTCACAACTGTGGCTAGAGAGTATGGACAATTAAGATACTAAAATTTGCCATTGCGCTTTCCCTTTTGTGCTTGTGGATTGTATATCACATGCAACATATATCCTACTAGTTCTCCTCAATGATCATACAGTGGAAGAAGTAATTCTGGCTGCAAGGTTTCGCTGCCAGCGTAGTAGGATTCTGGTGACAGCAATGGGTCAATTTAAGGAAAGTGCATTCACAACATGGAATATTGGCTCCAGAAGATCATAGGTGCTTTCACCACAAATTTCTGTAATTCAGGGGAAGCCAGCACTGGCTGCCTTTTCCAGCAACTAAGAATAATGAAACATTGAAACCACACAAAAAACTGACAATAAAGGAGAAATTTAACTCATGACTGCCTGTTTTCTGACATAAAATTGGCATTGGACCTTTGAATTTTGCATCATGATCTGCTATACAAAAACTTCTTGGAAGTGCTCAATGTCATGGTCAGGGTTTTGTATTCTGGATCCCAACATCGGCGTCAAATAGGGATCACAACCTTGCTCTGTTTGGGGAAGAGTTACCCAGCAGTGATAATCCTTGAATTGGGCTAATTAGTGGCCGGAGGACAGGCTACTAGGAGGCCCACCAACTAGGAAGGAACAACAGCCTGCAGTTCAGGTAAGAGAGAGTGAGAGAGCACCTACTCCTTGATGTATCCTCTTTCCAACCTTTTAAACTTTTAAGTTAAAAAATGGGCTCACCATTGTGGAGGTGGAGACTTTCAGTTGAGGAAAATTCCAGTCAGCCTTTGACAATAGGTCTTAATATGCCATTAATCCCCATTAACTGGTAGCCCTTTCCCAATCACATCCCGCCTCCAAGAAATGGCCCGGGAGTAGGATTATGTTACCAAACTGGCACGCTGGGCAGAGGGCCAAATTTTTCTGCCTGCCCACCTCTGTACTCTCCCCAATATTTGGAGCAAGTATTCAGCCCTCATATCATGCTGACTAACAGTGTGACAACAGCAACCACACTTGAAAAATACTTCATTGGCTGTAAAACGCTTTGGGAGGTCCTGAGTTTGTGAAGGGCACTGTTCCATGTGGTGTGCAAAATGACTATTGCCCAAGATCTTTATTTACATAACAGAGGTCACATGAATATGACAAGCCAAAGTGTACTAAAGTATTTCTCCAAACGTCCTCCTTTTCATAAAAAGAAAAAAAGCATTTTGCACACCCTGTCATGTTTAAGTTACTCAGCATACATAGTCCAGAAAGAAAATCATTGCGCATGTACAAAAAACTGTTTATTCTTGCTAGTCTGTTCCAATTTTGTCTGTCCCTGCATACACATTGCCTATATAACCTTTAAAGCAGTCAGGTCTTCCAGTGGTATGCATGTGAGCTGTTGTTGGCTGTTCACCTGGTGTCTGCTGATTCCTTGGTGTTGTTGTTGCTGCGGTGAGAATTGCTGCTATGGTAATTGTTGCTGCTGATCCATTGCAGTCATTGAGGAATGCTCGACCTCTGGGACTGATGGTCATTCAGTTCCTTCTTCAGCCTGTGAAATCAAATCTTCGTCGTCAGCTGTCTGTTGTGAAGGAGCAGCTTCTCTGGTTGCACGTATATGTCTACGGTTTCAACACCAGATCTGATCATTCACTTTCACCATGTATGATTGAGGTGACAGCTGTGCTATACAGGTCCCAAGTTGCCACGTGGACTGACTTTTGTTGGGGGCATTGAATATTTGCACTCTGACCCTCCAACTCCTTGTTCTGACAAAGATTTGGTAGCTTTATCAAAGTGAAATTTGGCTCTCTGCCACCTCACCCTAACCCTGTGACTCACTCCTGCCACCACCCCCAGTCCCAGCAGCCCTCCATCCACTGAAAGACCAGTTTGGGTGTGGCACAGCATCAGTTGCTGGACTGGACCACCTTTCATGCCTTCAGTAGGTGTGTTTCTCCACTGTAAGATTGCTTTACAGACATCAATTTTTGATGATCCCTTTGGCAGTATTCACCACTGCCTCAGCCTTTCCATGTAGAGATGATGTATAGTGCTGAATTTTCCAATCATTCACGAAATGCCTGAATTCTTCATTCATGAACTGAGGACTATTGTCACTCTTCACAATGTCAGGAATGTCATGACAACTTGAAATGTGCTTTCAGGTGTTCTACAATCTCACTAGTAGTCGTTGATGTCAGCTGATTTAACTCCCAGTAGTCAGAATACTATTCAACTATGAGGAGATAATCAGTCCCAGTGAGAGTGAAGAGGTCTACTCCAAGCTTCATCCATGGTCTGTCTGGGATGTCACAAGTCATGAGTGGCTCTTTAGCTTGCCTAGCCTGCTGTTCATTACAAGCACTGAACTGGCTGATGTGGTCCTTTTACTCATTGCTCATTTTGGCTAGTAGATCACTTCTATTACCTTCCTCTTTCTGGACTTGCTTCCTTGATGGATGTGTTCCAGCATCTCTTTACTCACCTCTTTTGTGATAATGACTCTAGTTCCTTTGGACAAGTTGCCATCTCGAGTGTTCACTTCATCTCTGTATGCCCAATACTTTCATCTCGCAACTCGTGTGTCTTTAATGGTTTTAGGCCATCCTTTCATCACAACTTCCTGCAGCACCTCAAAGAGTTGCATCTCATTGTGTAGTTTACTTGATCTGAGCAAAGAGGTTGTCTGTCAGGATTATGTTCGGTAGTCAATGGCTTGGTGTCATGCGAAACATTGCAATTCTCTTCTAGTGCATGAAAGGTTACCAGTCCAAGCTTTTGACTTATCTCAGCTGGGATTGAAGGGATTTTGCTTGGAGTCCACTATCTGGAACTACAGATCTTCTTTCCTCCCATTATATTGGACTCTCACCTTAGTTTGGCTTTTTGGGGTGAGCATCCTGCCATAATAGAGCCTCAACTTACCTTCAACGGCTTCATTTTTAGGTCACCATCTTGACCAAATTCACATAATTATGCGAAGCTCATAATGTGTGTAGTACCAGTAACTAACACTTCACATTCACTCGATGCCCTCCTGCAGTCATCTTTACAACAGTAACATACCACTTTCTACCTGGAGACTTGATAGCACCAACCTATTCTAGGGTGTAAAGTGATTTGTCAGAACTATAGTCCAATATCTCTCCAGCGTTCATCTTTATGGGCTTCTTTCCAGCAAAACAATTGTGTGTAAAGCGGTTCAGCTTCTTGAAGTTAGAGCACTGCTTTCCCCATGCTGGACATGCTTCTTTTCCCTCCTTGTGGTGCCCCCCCCCCACCCCCGCCTCCCTCCCTTGGTATTTACATCCAGTACTCTGACCTTGATCTTTCTGCTGGCCCTTTTGTAAAGTGTCTTTTCTTCATTCACTTGTGCTTGGACTGCCTCTAAGCATAGTGCAAAGTCTGATTCAGTTCCCCCATCAATAATCTTCAGTTGATGATTAGCAACCTCAGAGCTTCTGTACATGTCAATAGTTTTTTGAGAGTAAGTTTTACTTCTCTCAGCAGTTGAGCTCTCATAGCAGAATCTCTTGTTCCTAAGAATTCTATTTCTGATGAGCTCATCCAGCTGCCCAAAATCACTAGATTCAATTAAACATCTCAGTGCAGTCACATACTGATCAATATTCTCCCTCTCTTCCTGAGCTCTGACATTCAAAAGTAACAGTAGTGGAGGGTTTAAACTGGGTTCAAGGCCTCCAAATTTTCATAAGCCTGGCTTTTCTTCTTAGTGTGGTCTAGGGTGCAATACAGTTAGTAGCACTCTTTCCCCAGCGTTGTTAACAGAGTTGCAACTCATTTTGTTCGGGTTACTTGTTCAACTCTGTGGCAATCTCATAATTCTGCCATTGAGACTGGAAGAATTTCCAATTCACTCTCAAATGCCATAGAAGCAGGTAATATTCAAAGCCATAATGACCCATCCAGCAGTTAATGTCCTGTACAAAATTGAAAACTGAAGTTTTAATTATTCTCTGCTGTTTTTTACAGCTGCTAGATCTCTTACCGCTATCAAAATCCACTCAATCTCAGCTGCACACTTCTGACAATGGCATGTTTTATTTGGTGTGTAAAATAGCTACTGCCTAAAACCTTTATTTACATACAATGACATCAGAGGTCACATGAGTATGGCAAATCACAGTGTATAAAGATATTTCTTCAAAGAGGCACTATATAAATGCAAGTTTTTCTATCCCTTTTTAAATTGACCTGAGGGACTCTGAGTCATCAGACCAGCCACCAAAACAGGCATCAGGCTTTCTAAATATGCAAATCAGGATCCTGTGCCAGTTATAGGTCTCAGAATGAAAATTCAGGTACAAATGAGTGGAATTTGTAGAACATATGCCCTGCTATTTGTAACAGGTGCCATCCCTGTAACTTATTTCCTTTGCTTTCTGTACGTCTTTAATTGGGATCTTCACTGAGTTGATACCTATTTCAGCAGTTGAAATGGTTGTTCAATGCTGTTAAGATCTTTGCCACAATTATTGATCTTTCTGCTCCACTGCAGCAGCATTGCGTATTTGTCATAATATCCACTACATCACAAACAAATAATCCAATAACATTTCATGTTCATGAGCATGCTTAATTATGTTGAAAAAGTCAATGTGATGCTCAATTAACACTTAATGCTACACAGACAGTAACTTCTAATCTTATGTTCTCAAGCTCGCTGGAGTAAATTTTATTGTTGTTAGTCTCGGTGAAAACACACTTTGTGGCCAACTTTGAAAAGAAACAGTAAAAGCTTAATGTAAATGTACTGCTTTAGAAGTCCATCATGACATGATGCTGGATTATTGTCCAAGCATCAGAGGGTCATTGGTTATGCAGGCTGCAGAGAATTTAAAGATATGCCGGATCTATCTCAGTTGGCTGAATGGTTAGTTCTGTTCTTATGATTAACCTAGAAAGACAGCTGTTAGAATCAATAGACTAATTCAGATGGGTCGAGTATGGAAATTGAAATTTTATGTTATTCATAATCTTTCTTTTTAGTAAGTCGCAGTGGAGCAACACACTTCATTTTAAGGTAGTAGACTTGCTGCTTGACTCACTTCCCGGCTACCAATCTCCAAGTTCTTCTTTCAAAAAAGTGATCAACCTACGAACAAGAAAGCTGAAAACTTGATATTTTCCTATACTTCAGTATGTGAAAAACTGAGTTATCAAGTACATAAATAACACAGATAGTCATGCAGCTCAATGGGTCCTCAATGTGTTCCAGCATGGAGTGGACTTATGCAGTGTTTAACCTTTTGCTCTTCAAAGTCTCTGAGCTCAGCCAAAGCAGCTATGGGCGAGAGCGACAAGTTGAGCAAAATTCATGAATAAATAATTATCAGTGTTTTTCATGAATGGTTTAATAAAATGTTTTTATTTGGGCAACACTAGTATTAAGACATGACTTGCCAATTATGGTGCCCAACTCCTTTAAGTAGCTCGGCAATGCAATAATTCTATTCTAGGGATTATCCATAGTTAAAAGTCATTAATTCACTTTTTATGATTATTACAATCCCGCACCAAGTATTTTAATGAATCCTCTATTCTGCAAAAATAGGTGACAATCTTTCTGTGCAAAGAATGCTTTGTTATTTTGAGTTTGTGTGCAGTTCCAGTATTTTCTTTAATTGATCCAACTAACAGACTCCTTCTGTTTGCTGGTAACTGTTGGAATACAAGAGGCTCTTACACTTCAGTTTACGCAATTCAGGTTCTTAATTTCTGACGCTCATGAACTTGCAGAGATTATTTTATGAAGAGATTCATTGGAGGAAATGTTGCTATGTGGACAAGTGCCAAATGATGCACCATAGTTACCTGTGAGAAAGGAAAAGTAATAGTCATTCCATGCAGATCCTCCATCCCTCCTGGCCACCTTCAGTGTCATTGGCAAAGAATTGAGAGATGGTCATTTGCTTGTCCTTTTGGTCAAGCAGCCAAAATGAAGGAAAGGTAGCAAATAGTGTTAAAATTGTAAACTCTCACAATTTGACAAGTTCTGCTTATTTGCAATTCATGTGAGGATCTTAAGAAATAACTCCCATTTATTTAGTGCACTTTACATTTTAAGGATAACCTAAAGAACTGCACAGCCATTGAATCACTTTACATTATAATCATTGTTGGTTTGTTGTTAGACAATTCAGAAATTTGTGCACAGCAAGGTCCTGCAAAGAGATAATAACCCATTAAATTGTTTTGGTGGTGTTACTGGAAGGATAGCTGTTGGCTAGGGCACCATGCTTTTCTTTGAGTATTGCTATAGGATCTTTATGTTCATTTGAACAGTCAGGTTGAACCACAGTTTAATGTGTCATTTAACACAGTGGCCAAAAAATTGGGCTCTGGACAGCACTGCTTGTGTCAGTGCTTCGGGAGCCTGGAGGGTCTAGAAATGCCAACTGATCCGCCTCTGGCCGTTTCTGGCATGGCCTTCCCGGAGCGCCATGCTTGGAAGGGAGATCGCAGGTGTACCATGCAAGCATCAGAAGTACGCAGGTCGGGAAGATTGTCATGTCAGTCAATGTCTAATGCTAATTTGATGCCCAGCCTGCCATTTTGGACCTTATAGGTCCTGTTGCCCTCTCTTGAACACGTGCATTCAGTTGCCTGGCGGACCCACCTCGACCACTATTTAAAAATATTAAAAGAAATAGGAGCAGGTATAGGCCTTTTTGCCCTTTGAGTTTGCTCCATCATTCAGAAAGATCAGTATGACACTTTCAGGAGACTTTCTGTTGCTGCTGCACAGTTAGTGGAAGTGCTGTGTGCTGTGTTGTTGAAGGAGCTCTCACAGGTTTTTTGAGTCAAAAGGGACTGATGCTTGACTTTTGCTCCACTTTCAGTGGAGGTTGAATGCCTCTGAACAGAAAGCTTGCTATCACTAAATGGGAGCTATAGTAACAGTCCCTCTTGGGCTGCAGCTTGACATGGAGATGGAGCATAGGCAACAAGCTGTGCACAGAGGGAAGAGGAGGACTTTTAACAAAAGGCCACACCCACCTGCAGTATTTAGAGAGCTTGTCCCCTATGTCCACTTCAGTCAGGAGCCATTCCTGCCAGATTTGAACCCTGTGACGAATCAAAGGCTGGCTGCTTGGTGTTATCCACTCTACACATGGCACATGCCCCCCTCCACCACCAACCATATGTGGGCAGTGCTTTTACAACGAGAACCATGCAGCAACCCGAAACGTCCTGGTGTAAACTATCAGCATTCTAAAACAATGGCTCCGCTTCCTGGACTGCTTTGAGGGGACCTATTCAATAATCGCCATAGTGTGCCTCCGACTTCATGGTGGTCTGCTACATTTTCCATAACCAGGCTCTCAACAGGGCACATCCCTTGCCATCAAGCTTTCAGTATGCACCTCAGGAGGAGGAGGAGGAGGAAGAAGAGAAGGAGGAGGAAGGGAGGAGCATCTGAGACACCATTGCTTTGAACACATTATCCATGTACAGCTCATCAGACACTGGTTCCCCTAAAAGCGTCCCCACATCAGCCATTGTTCAAAGGTTCTTCATTTCCATCCCATTCTAAGGGCCATCATCATTTTGGCCAAAATTCTGAAAAAAAGGCACCACCAAAAGACCATCCAATAACAACTTTATCCAACAGCACTTCCAATAATACATCCAAAACTGAATTATTCACCCTTGTGCATTCCAGTTGTACCTGTTTCAAAAAATGCCTTTGTCTGTCCTAGTGCTCCTACACAGTGCTATCTCAGTTACTGAAAATGGCGGATGGAAGGCTGCTGACTTTCAGTGGATGAAACTGCAGATGATCTTGCAGGTCACCTTGAACAGCTCTGGGCCTTGAGAGCCTGACTTGGGCCGCACCACCTCAGCAGGGGCAGCAGCCTTCTGGGCAGGCTGACTGGCTGAGAGGCACCAACAGGGGCAATGGAGCAGTGGCAGTGGTAGGAACATAAATGCTGTCCATCTAAGATAAGACAACCGGTTGTGCACCATGGAGTCACTGCCACAGCAATCCTAGTAATCTGCTAGAGCACAGGTTTCTGGACTGTAATGAGAGCCTGCATGCCCTTGGAGCTCTGGCATCCACAGCCTTGATGACAGCAATCTGAGCCTGCATGGCACCAATCTGGGCTTGTGTGTCAACAAGCATGGATTTCATGACCTCCATCTGAGCTTCCACTGCAACACTCAGGTGTTCTGTGGCTCATGCCTATGATACAATGGAAGCCTAGCATCAGCTAGCAGATAAAAAAGAAAGAAAAACTTGCAGTTACAGTAAGTCCTCACTTAAAGTTGTGGTTGGATTTCTTAGAATCACAACTTTAAGTGATCGATGTGCTTAGCAGTCCCACCTTGGCGCTTCTGCACCATCGGGACTTGTACTTCCACAAGGCCAGAGGCCCAGCTTCAGATTGAGCCTGGGTATTTAATGGGAACCCAGGTCCAGGAGGGTGAAGCGGCGAGAGGGTGAGTCAGGAAGTGGGACGTTCGGCAAGAGGGTGGGTCGAGGTGGGGGTTGGGGGGAGAGGCCGCAACTCAGAGGTCAGGGGGTGCGGGGAGAGGCCGCTCCAAAATGGCGCTAATTGGATCACGTGGGAAATTATGTTAAAACGAATCTTGCGACACTCAGTGAGGTTACAAGCCCCATTAACTTACTAACCTTAAAATGAAACGACAACATGAAACCAAGACTTACTTTATTTGGCACTTTTCATGACCACCAGACTTCTCAAAGTGCTTCATCACCAATGAAGTATTTTTTTTTGAAGTGTAGTCACTATTGTAATATAGGAAACAAGGCAGTCGATACTTGCAGAGCAAACTTCCATGGAAAGCAATATAATAATGACCAAAAAAATCTGCTTTTGTGATTTTACTGAGGGATAATATTGGCCAGGACACCGGGGATAACTCTCCTGCTATTCTTTGAAATAGTGCTATGTAATCTTTTATATCTACCAGAGCAGGCAGATGGGGCTTAACATCTTGTCCAAAAAACCACACAATGAACCTGGAACCTTGTGGCTCAGAGGTGAGAATGCTACCAACTGAGCCAAAGCTGATACAGATGTTGCATCATAGCTGGGTCCATAACTGCTGCCATGGAGTTGGATAACATTTCCAGGCTGGAAAGGATGGGTTCTAAGCTCTGTACGAAGCCGGTGCCAGGTTGAAGCCAGACTCCTCCACGATTTGTGACAGTGATAGCAGGCTCTGTGCTGGCCTGCTAGTACACCAAGCATCTCTGTGTGCATGTCCATTAGCATTCTCCTGTATTCTGCTTCATTGGCATCCTCATCTGAATCCTCTGTAGCAGAATTCATCTGTGACCTCACCCTTCTCAGACCTGGCATATGTGCTGTTCCGTCCCCTTGGCCTGGATGTAGCATACTTATGCCTCGTGACTCACCATGTTGTGAATCGGCCTCTGTAGTGCCCGCTAAGGTATGCACAGTGTCAATATCTGAGCTGGTGGCTGTTAATGGGAGAGCAGGTGGTAGCATTTCTTCATCGGGCATGTTGCTTACACCCTCCATTGTGAGACTGCACTGACTAGCTACGTGGCAGGTCCTGGGTACCTGAATGCATAAATGCAGAAGGGGAGGGTTGGAGTGTGGGAAGGGGATTGGATGGAAAGCAAGAGACTTGTGGCCACACCGTCTGCAGCTTGTATTTCATGCCAGATTGCAGAATGAGGGTGAAATGGGATTAGAGAAGGTGCATCGGGCAGAAACGTATCCTCATCTTGGTTGTTCTCTGCAGCCTGTTGCAACAGCCTCAGTCATTGCCATGGCAATAATTTGTAACAGCATCTTCTCCAATGAGCTTAGGAGATGCAGGCCTGTCTGTGCCCTGCTGATTCTCTGCTGCTCCCTCCTGTCATGTGCCACCTTGTCCTACAGGAAAGAGGGAAGAATGTCATTGAGTGTGTTGCAATATGTTTGGGGGATGTGCCTGTCATAGCTGAATAACTGTAAGTATGTGAAAGCTGTGAAAGATGTGAGATTTGCACCAGTGCTAAATGTGTGAGGGTGAGTTGGAGCTCATGAATACTTGGTATGAGTCCTGACGATTTTTAATGGGTGAGTGATGGAGGTGTGGTTGTTGAGCAGTGTGTGAGCTGGGTGGTGTGATGAGTGGGAGATGACATTTGAACATACATTCACTGACCTTGACCACTCATGTGAGGTCATTGAACTTATCTGGCACTGGAGCCAGGTCCTTGGAGATAGACTCTTTGAATTGATCTCCTTGGCTACTTGCTCCCATTCCCTTTGTAGTGCATGGCTTGAGGGCCTTCTGGTCCCTTGCAGAAATATGATGTCTCTCTTCCTTTCCACCTCCTGGATTAAGGACTCTGGTGGTGCAGCGGAGAATTTGGGAGCCCTCTCTCTAGGTTGCTACTCCATCGGTTCTTTGTTTTACTTCTTGTGAGAAACACATTTAGATGTAGCTTCAACAAGTACTACAGCTAGAATGCCTCTCCCATTTAAGAAGTGCAGGCTGGCTTTAAGGTGTACAGGCTAGCTTTATCTCAGTCTAACCATGCATGCACCTGGACCCTTTTCTGAGTATGCAGTCAGCAGCTCATTTAGTGCTGGGCTACATCTCACAATAATGGTGATGAGGAGGCACCAGGAATTTTGCATTCCTTCTCCATCACCTTGATTGGATAGGGGGTAATTTCAAATTGCAATTCCTGAACTGCAAACTTGCCCTATCAAATTTTTAGCCCAGTATCTCTCACAATGCAGTTTTAGATCAGTACTGCACTGTAAGTATCAGGCTAGATTGTATGCTTGAGTTCTGAAGTGGGACTTGAATACAGAGCTTTGTAACTCAGAAGTAAGAGTGCTATCACTGAGCCAAGCTAATGCTCAATTCTGCTTAATCTTGTTTAAATTTCCCGAGGTGGGCTTAAAATCTGCAAAGGTGCAACACCAACCCAGCTTGAGGTCCAGGCCTTAACATAACTCCAGAAAGTTCTTTTCAGCTTGCTGATAAATGGGGCCATGAGCCAAATCTCAGAATGTGCAAACACGTCACCTTAGATTGGAGCTGCCTTTGGTAGTATTAATAGTTTCCACCGACTCATAGGCACTTGAGATGTGCCCTGAGTGATGCTGCTGCTTCCTACTGATACTTAAATAATGGAGTCTCCACCTGACCCTGAATATATCTGGCAAAAATGTCTGAAGCACATCTTCTGACTTTTTCACTACATGGCTTTAATTTACATTTTCATATTCTCACCTTTTGTAACTTTCACATATCTGACTTCCTTATGAGGTATATCGCCTTAGAATTGGCCTTCCTTTATTTTGGATTTTAGGGGCCCAGCAACCAAGAATCTTCTGGTCTATGAAGTCTCTTGTTGGTCTGTTGAAATCAGATTTAGCAGCAAACATGGCTCTCTGATTCCACGCTCCCAGGATCTCAATTGAAAGAGATTTTAATAAACTTATGTGAGGTATCCTGGATGTCAATAAACAATCTTGGTTGCACATTGGAAAATTTTGGTTAAAATCCTGATTTTAAAAAAAGGAATCCCAGACCAGATCTGTGTTTATCAATGTCTTATATTGAAATAAAATCCAGAATAAGCAAATCTCAATTACAAATATTGCTTTAGAAATTGAATGACACCATAGCCATTTTAGATGCAAAACATGGGAAACTTAAGTATCCAACATGGTGGGCGGTATGCAAGGGCACATTCCGTATTCAAAGTGTGGCCAAGGCAGGAAAAGAGGTGTCCAAGGACCACACCTAAAAGAGGCACTTTGCATATGTAAATATGGGGCTTAATGTGTGTTTCAAGTCCCCTTCCCAAAATTGGTCTGCCGTGAACACTGTTGGTGCTGGGATGGCTGCATTCAGGAAAACTGGGTCTACATGTGTCCTAATCAACAGTCCTAAGGGTCCACTGGAGGCCACCACCAAAAGGATATTTACAAAAAAAACTGAATGTGGAGCTGGAAGGAGCTTTTTGTTAGCAAAGATATTAAGTGATATGGAGCAAATATAGAGTTAGGTCACAGATGAGCCATAATTTTGTAGAATGGCGGAACAGGCTTGAGGAGTTAAATGGCCTCCTCTTGTCCCTATGTTCCTGGCAGTATATTGCTCCCCTCCCCGAAGTCTGCTTCAATTGGATCGTGGCTGATATGCACCTCAACCCCTTTTACTTACCTTTGCTTTATATTCTTTTGATATCCTTACCTAGTAAAAATCTACCAATTTCATTTTTGAAAGCTCTAATTCGTCCAATATCCACTGCCTTTTGAGGGGAGAGTTCCAGATTCTACTATCCTAAGTTATCATAATATATGTTTAGCTTGATGTGGAGATTTTAAATCAGCAGGTACTTAGGATAAAAGTAAATGAAGGGATTAGCAAGGGCCGCTAAAAGGGGAAGGTAGCTGCAAGTCTATGCAGTTATCACAAATTAGAAAATGATATCCCCAAATTGTTGTGATCCTTGGTCAGACCCCCTAGTTGTTGGTAGGATCCAGTTAGGGACCAATAACATTTTGTTTAAAGGAGACAAAATTTAAAATTCAAGACACTTGCTTATTAAGATTCCGTGGGTTTTGAACAAACAATAATAAGCTTTACAATATGTCTCTTATACTCTAACATTTAGGGTAAGTATGAGGTACATGTGAATTAATAAACCAAACACAACATACTACGCAATAAATGGCAGATGCAACCAAGACAGAATGCATGGATTTCTCAACAACCCACCCAGAATTCAATAACCTTGTGAGTCAACCAATCTCACTGAAACTTTGCCTCCCTTACAAAAGATTCCAGTCTTTACATTTGAAGATCTAACCTTGGAATCCTTCTCCAAAAGCCGCTGCAACTTGGATGGCTTCAACAGCGACCCACCTTGCAGGATTTCAATCTTGCCTCCTGAGATTCCGTTCCCTGGATTCCCAAGTATCCATTCAAACACCAACTCAGAAGCACAACTTCAGCCCTTTGGTCACACCAAGCAGAACACTACTGCTCCAAAGGTGTACTTTTGCCCCAGTGGCTCATAGTATGGAGTCACCAACCTTCAGCTGCCTTCTTGGATCTTCAGGACTTCTGAGCCCTCTTCAATTACCAGGGCTTCTCCTGAGCCCTCTTCACTTAACGTTTGCTCCCCACAGCCCTTTTTCTATTTGGAACCTTTATTCTCCGTTCCTCTCCTTAATTGAACTGGGACCTCTCCTTGTCTCCTCTCTCTTTAGGATCTCTCCCTGTCCACTGCCTAGGACACTTGCCTTCTCGATGGTTCTCAGCTACCGGTCACGTGACCTGGGTTTTACGTGCCATTTTCTTATGCACAAGCACACTGGACCTAAAAAAATGTAAAAATGCCAATCTGCACATGTGCAGCCTGCTCCCGGTCTCCACATGCGCAAAAACTCCGAGGCCCATCGAGAGCTGAAGTCCCCAACCTCTGCAGTCTCCAACGAGGTAAGTTTGGGTTTCATAACAAAATGATAGTAAACCTAGATAAAAACCACACACATTTTGCCATTGAAAACCATTTTCCAGAGATATCAATCATGTCACTGGAATATATTTCCATCCTTACCAAATGGATGGTGATCTGGCAAAGTGCATTCCCGCCATTTACACAACCAGCTGATTTTCATTCCATTAATTTCAATGGAATGAAAATCAGGCAAGTTCTTTAAAGGGTGGATGATTCGCTCCAACAGATCACCCCTCCAGGCAGTGAAGACGAAAATCTAATTTGATGTCTGTGATTAATTCTTTCCCAAGGGCTTAACTCCAATTGTCCTTCTAAAACTCATCCTTCCATATCTAATTACTTCATCCAGCTACATTAGCCTGGTCAATCTCGTCATGCTCTGGACAAAAAGTTGTGAAATCATCCATAAAAACACACGTTGGTAAAAATTTGATTCCTCTTTCTGTCATCATGCCACGAGCAGTATTATTTTCATTTATCCTTAACAAAAGGCAATGACGATTCAAAATTCTTAACTCAATCGATTTAAAATCAATATCAAATAATGATACTGTAAACAGAAACAGGTTTGATGATCCTCCCACCATTGTGCCTTCATCTTTCCCTCCCTCCAAGTTCCATGTCAGCTGGCAATGAATGTTTCATTTCTGATTGCCATGGACCGTCACCAGCGGCCTTCAATTGCAGCTTCCTATTTCTGGCTTTCCCACCCAGCTGCTAGCCAGCCTCTCAATCCGGCCAGCTGTCAGAAAAAAAAATAGGGTTTCTTTACTGCCAGCTGCATGCTCCATTGATTGGTCACTCAAAGTCAAGATCTACTTCTATGTATACAGGGATTCACATCTAAAATTTTAGGGGAGAATTGTCAGGTATTCTCCGAGCATTCATCCATAAGTCTGTGGAGATGCATGAATGTGCAACCCCTTTGGAACAGTGTATTAGGCACTTCTAGAATGCAGGTGAACATAAAGAACTGAATTTTAACCTGCCAGGTTTCTGTGTGGGCAGCAGTTCAAAAAGACCAGAAACTGCTGGCACGTTGGGAAGCTGGCAGAAACCACTGACATCTGCATTTAACTGGAATGTGTTCATTAGTACACAGGAAACCCCCATGGCACAAATGGGTGTGACATTTAAATGGTAAAAAGCAATTAAGTGGAGTTTTAACCTTGGATCCTGACTTCAATCCTGAGCGCATGAGTTTCCTGGGCTTCCTGAAACAGGTTACAAAAGGTGAGAGCGTAGTTGGGATTGATAGGGATGAGCATTGACAGGTAAGAAAGCCTTTAAATGGTGTGATATGACAGCTGATTACTTGCCTGGCTGAAAGGCTTTTGTTCATAGGCCTTGTTCTGAGACTATGCTTTCACTGCTTTGGAGGTGATTTCCAATGCTTTGGAGATTATCTCTGTTATCTTGGAGTTTTGTCTTTCGCCTGCACTACACTGTTGTCAGCCTTCACAGCAGCAGCGTGTTTATGCAGCTGTACCTTGGACCTCAGGTGAACAATAGTACAAGCAGCACTAGCTGTAGCAGCCTTCTGAACAACCCGTTGCTCCACAGCATAATATATGGGCACAGAGCTCAAGCTCACAGGAGGTGAAACACACAACACAGGGTCATTATTCTTTCACAAAATGTAAGCGTCACTGGCAAGGCCAGCATTTATTGCCCATCCCTAATTTCCCTTGAGATGGTGATGTTGAGTCACCTTCTTGAACCACTGCAGTACATCTGGTGTAGGTACACCCACATTGCTGTTAGGAAGGAAATTTCAGGTTTTTGACCTAGCGCCAGTGAAGGAATGGTGATATAGTTCAAAGTCGGGATGGTGTGTGACTTGCAGGTGGTGGTGTTCCCATGCACTGCTGCTCTTGTCCTTCTAGGTGGTAGAGGTCGTGGGTTTGGATGGTGCCATTGAAAGGGATTGGTGAGTTTCTGCAGTGCATCTTGTTGATGGTACACACCGCTGCCTCTGCATTGGTGGTGGAGAGAGTGAATGTTTAAGGTGGTGGATGGGCTGCTGATCAAACAGGCTGCTTTGTACTGGATGGTAGGGATTCTGAGAAGTATAGAGGAGCAGAGATAGCTGGGAATGCATGTCCGCAGTTCCCTGAAGGTAGTAGGACAGGTTGAGAAGGTGGTTAAAGGATTACAGGATGCTTTTTTTCTGGCTGAGGCATAGAATATAGAAGCAGGGAGGATGTACTAGAACTGCATAAAACACTAGTTAGGCCACAGCTAGAGTACTGCATGCAGCTCCAGTCACTACATCACAGGAAGAATGTGATTTATGAGGATGTTGCCAGAACTGTGAGTTAAATTAGGATAGACTAGAGTTGTTTCCTTTGGAACAGGGGAGGCTAAGGGGAGATTTAATTGAGGTGTATAAAATTATGACAGGCCTAGACAGAATGGAAAGGAGGGGCCTATTTCACTTAGCAAAGAGATTAATTACCCAAATAGCATAGACTTAAATTAATTGGCAGAAAGATTAGAGGGGAGTTAAGGATAATCTTTTCAACCAGGTGGTGAAGATCTGAAACTCACTGCCTGAAAAAGAGGGAGAGGCAGAAACCCTCATGACATTTAAAGAATATATGGCTATGCACTTGGTGCCATAAACTACCACGCTATGAATCTAGAGCTTGAAAGTGAGATTAGGCCAGATAACTCTTCTTCAGCCAGCACAGATGAGATGGGCCAAATGGCTGTCTTCTGTGCTGTAATCTATGTTTATGATGTTACAGTGTTTTGGGAGTTAGGAAACTGACTAGGGTCTCTGTTCCTTATCCTGATTCCTATCCAACGAACCCCAAGATAGAATGGCATATGCAAGGTATCAAGTGAAAAGCTGATGCTCAACCCTGTTGTCCCTCCTGGTTAAATGATCTGGTGAGACTCACTGTAATGGCTCACATGGTGAGGTACAAAAACAGTGGACCCGGTTTCAATGGGTGAGGGAGGGTACTATGTGTAAGAAGCACATAGTGAATAGCGCACCCAGCAGTTATGAAGAAAGTGGGGCCCAGCCAAATTTAACTAGGGCCATATTAGAACAATTGAAATGGGCCCCCTGCTCAGAATTTGCGTGAATATAAACACCAGCCTGCAGGCACGGGAATTAAGGCAGAATAAGCCAGCCAATTCTAGCTGGGGCCCTAAGGCATAAAATAGGTGCTTGAAAGTGGAGGTGGGGGGAGTGGGGGAGATGTATGGTGGGGATTGTTTCCCAAACAGATTTTGGTATGGGCAGGAAGAGAGGGGGCTAGGAAAAAGGGTGCTTAGGATTGCTTCCTGCTCCTCCAAATTACCAGAAACTTTACTTAATGAGCCTCTTCTGGACACTGTGCTGAAACCTGTCCGGTTTGACACTGAGCAGGCATACCCAAAGTCTTCACAGACAAGCATTGATTATGTTATTGGACCATGATTTTTTAATTTAAATTAGGCCCTTGCTTGCCTGCGGCTAGAGTCCCGACATAGTTGGGAAACTATGATGTCACCAGGTGGAAGCAATGTGGCCCCAATTCGGACATGGCCTGGTCTTCATCTCTCCATTGCACTGTTTTTGCTGGGTGAGGGATGGTTCCCACTTCTGGTTGGAGGCATTCACAAAAGTTTGATCACATGACATTCTGACTATATGACATTTCACCATGTGATGCCAGATCTGATCTGATCATGTGACTTTTACAAATTGCATTTACCTTATAAAGGTTGGGCCCCCCGTTGTTGAGTGATTTTGCACCAGCAGCTGTTATGCAACAAGTTCCAAGAACCAGGACGCCACCTGTGAGGAGGCAAAGGGCAAACTGAGTGCAGGAAACCTAAAAGTTGGGGAGCAATTTGAAGTGAAACAGAGATACTCCTGATTCCATTAGTAACTAATGGTAACTCATTTATAGCTAACAGTAATATTGGTAAAACTTAAATTCACATTATAACCAAAAGTAACACAATAACTCACTGATAGTTTCTGTTTAACTGCTAGCATTTGGTGTCATGTCCTGATGTCCTTCCTACCTGTAACTAGTAGTAATGCTATAACCTGCAGCTATCCTTGTTGACACCATAGCGAGAATTTCTCTGCGCTGCACAAGATGCAGTCAGGTTATCCAGACCATTGCAATTTTAACTGGTCCAACCTTTCTCCTTATCTCTTTGGACTCCAGTTTGGACTCAGGTTCCATGTGAAAGGGATAACTCTGAACTGGGAACCTCAGCCAGAGTTGATCTGCACTTGACTTCACATGTCAAAAGCAGGCAGCACAGAACAACCTGAACCAAAAAATAAAGCTGCTCAAAGGGCAGTGCGCTAAGTGTTTGGGGCACATCCCACAGGGTACTAAACTCAGCTCAGCACCAATGTTTCTAAACCACTTATTCAGCTTGGACTCAATAAAGGAGAGTTTTCATTGAATTATAGAAAATACTTAAGGCCTGAGGTGTGAGCATTGTCTCCTGTAACCATATTCCCTATGCTCCAAGACCTGTTGGTATAACACCTATTTAACTATTTATTCTGTTCTCTTTGAAATGATATTGTAGTTCCTACCTCAATCACCATGTGTGGTGAAGGATCCCACTGTGTTAAAGCCCTCAGTTCAAGAACTTTCCCCCTCCCTTGTCCCTTGTTTCTTCCAGTGAGAATCCTTGCTTTCCATTGCCTAGTTCCCCATTTTCCCACCAGTAGAAATCTTTCAATATTTACCCACAGCAAGGTCCCCAGGTTTTACTTATCCCTTTCCTTGCTGCTCCTCTTTCAGTGACATTCCCACTTATCACATTGTTGCTGCTCTCAACTCTGTGGAAAATGCTGATTCCCACATATTGGGCTGCATTTTACGTGCCCTCACTGGGTGTACTCCCGGCAGGAGGACACATAGAATAGGACTACTGAAATCAGCAGCCCGACCGCCATATTTAAATAGATAATCAAGGGTCAATTAGGCTTGTTGCCAACCCAATCGACCCTGATAATACTCTGCCCATGCCATAAAACATTTGGCGTGGGCAGCAGGGTGAGACTGGGCAACCGATTTTTAAAAATGCAACCTTCAAAGGGCGGGAAGGAAGGGGGTTTGATCTTCGGGATCTGCCCTTTGTGGATTGGGCGGCCCCCCCCAAAGATTGAACCCTCCCTTTCTTTCTTACCTTAAACCCAACTCCCCCCCACCCACCCTCTCCCTGACCTGCTGAAACCCTCCCTGTCCAAGACCCCATACTTGCCAGTTCCTTCAATCTCTGGGCCTTCTTACACCTCTTCTTACAGTCCCAGCAGGGGCCACTAACACGCTCTGGATGTGTTCAGCTCCAGCAACACTCGAGAAGCTCTATACCATCCAGGACAAAGCAGCCCACTTGATTGGCACCCCATTCGCCCAGTGAGGGGCGGAAGTCCCACTTGGCCCTTGCTAAACCCACCCACAGCATGTTATGGCTGCAGGGTGGGCCGGGGTTCGGCAGGTTAGCTCCACACTGACTTTGCTGATGGGGATTGTGGGAGGGGGAGCGCAAGCCATGCACACCCCCCCATTTTACACAGCCCATCATGTCTTGTGATTCCCAGAAGTTCAAAATGCACTGAAACATTGTCAGTTTGTTACAGACTATAATGCAGTAATGAGTGTTGTGGCACTCTGGATGCCTATGTATATATACACATGAACATATTGTTCCTTTTTTAAAAATTGTTTCATAGGATGTAAGCATTGCTGGCTAGACCAGAATTTATTGCCCATCTCTAGTCGCCCTTGAGAAGGTGGTGGTGAGCTGCCTTCTGGAACCACTGAAGTCCATATAGTGTGGGTACACCTTCCGTGCCGTTAGGAAGGGAGTTCCAGGATTTTGACGACAGTGAAGGAACAGCGATTATATTCCAAGTCAGGATGGTGTGTGGCTTGATGGGGAACTTAAAAGTGGTGGTGTTCCCAAGTGTCTGCTGCCCTTGTCCTTCTGGGTTTTGGAGGTCCCAGGTTTGGAAGGTGCTGTTGAAGGAGCCTTGATGATTTGCTGCAGTGCATCTTGTAGATTTTACACACTGCTACCACTGTGTGTCGGTGGTGGAGGAAATGAAAGCTTAAGTGGTAAATGTGATGCCAATCATGCGGGCTGCCTTGTTCTGGACGGTGTTGAGTTTCTTGAGTGTTGTTGGAGCTGCAATCATCCAAGCAAGTGGAGAGTATTCCATCACACTCCTGACTTGTGCCTTGTAGATGGTGGACAGGCTTTGGGGAGTCAGGATGTGAGTTACTCACCACAGAATTCCCAGCCTCTGATCTACTTTTGTAGCCACAATATAATTGCTAGTCCAGTTCAGTTCCTGGTCAATGGTAACCTCCATGTTGTTGATAGTGGGGGATTTGCAATGGTAATGCCATTGAATGTTAAGGGTAGATGGTTGGATTCTCTCTTGTTGGAGATGGTCATTGCCTGACACTTGTGTGACACAAATGTTACTTGCCACTTATCAGCTCAAGCCTGAATATTGTCCAGGTCTTGCTATATCTGGACTGTTTCATTATCTGAGGAGTTGTGAATGGTGCTGAACATTGTGCAATCATCAGCCAACATCCCCACTTCTGACTTTATGATGGAAGGAAGGTCATTGATGAAGCAGCTGAAGGTGACTGGGCCGAGGACACTATCCTGAGGAACTGCTGCAATGATGTCCTGGGACTAAGATGATTGACCTCCAACAACCACAATCATCTTCCTTTGTGCTTGGTATGACTCCAACTAATGGGCAGTTTTCTTCTTGATGCCCATTGACTCCAGTTTTGCTAGGGCTCTTTGATGCCACACTCGGTCAAATGTGGCCTTGATGCCAAGTGCAGTCACTCTCACCTCACCTTTTGAGTTCAGCTGTTTTGTCCATGTTTGAACCACGGCTGTAATGAGGTCAGGAGTTGAGTGGCCCTGGCTGAACCCAAGCTGAGCGTCAGCAAGCAGGTTATTTCTGAGTTAGTGCCACGTGATAGCACTGTTGATGACCCCTTCCATCATTTTGCTGATGACCAAGAATAGACTGATTTGACAGTAATTGGCTGGGTTGGATTTTCCCTACTTTTCATATACAGGACATACCGAGATAATTTTACACATTGTTGGGTAAATGTCAGTGTTGTAGCTGCACTGGAACATCCTGGCTTGGGATGTGGCTAGTTCTGAAGCACAAGTCTTCAGTACTATTGCTGGAATGTTGTCAGAGCCCGTAGCCTTTGCAGTATCCAGTGCCTTCAGCCATTTCCTGATATCATGTGGAATGAATTGAATTGGCTGAAGACTCGCATCTGTGGTGTTGGGGACCCCAGGAGATGTTGGCGTGGTAGAAATGTCACTGGACTAGTAATTCAGAGGCTCAGGATAATGCTCTGGGGACACAGGTTCAAATTCCACCATGGCAGCTTGTAGAATTTAAATTCAATTAATAAAGTCTGGAATTTTTTTAAAAAGCTGGTCTCAGTATGTGGGAGCTGGTGGACGCTGGAGGGATCCACGGTGACCACATCTGCAGGAAGTGTTCGCTGCTTGACGAACTTCAGCTCAGAGTTGATGAGCTGGAGTCTGAGCTGTGAGCACTGCGATGCATCAGGGAGAGGGAGAGTTACCTGGACATTGGGAAGGATTTTTCAGTCGGCGTGCGGGGGTGGCCCTGACATGTAAAATGACGCGTGATGACGTTGGGTGTGTGTCCCGACCTCATCACGTAGTCCCGCGATATTTCGTTTGGCGGCTGTGCGCCGGAGTCGGCTGCGCACCTGCCGATATGTAAATGGCCTATTAAGGTCATTAAGAAAGTAATTGATGAAATTGTTAACACTGCCCGTCCAACCTTAAGGTAGGCAGGCAGGTGAGAAGGCCAAGCGGTCTTCACGATCTTAGGAAACCTCACCATGAGCAGGATGAGGTTTTCTAAAGCTTTTATTAAATAAATAAAAATGTTTTCCTAAATATAAAAACATGTCCCATCTCTTGTGACACAGCCACATGAGGGGACATGTTTAAATACATTTTTAAACTATTTATTTAATTATTTCAATATCAATTCAATCTCTCTGAGGCAGATCCGTGGCAGCGGCAGAGCTGATTGCGGGCGGCGATCGGCTCCGCGACCACCCCCGCCCACTCTCGCCGAGCTCACCCGCTGGCTGCCTGAAAAATTCAGTCCACTGTGTTTCAGGAGACAGTCACACCCCTTAGATTAATTACATTAAATTTGGACCGTGGTCAGGGACAGGAGGGTGTGACTGCGAGTGAGGCAGGTATGGGGATCCAGAAGTTAGCTTTGGAGGAGCCTCAGCCAGTGCCCTTGTCCAATTGGTACGAGGTTCTTGCTCCCAGTGTGGACGAGGGCACAGACTGCAGGGAGGATGAGCGAACTGACCACAGCACCGTGATACAGAGCGACATTCAAGTCGGGGGAGAAAAGAGAAATGCAGTAGTAATAGGGGATAGCATAGTTAGGGGAATAGATACTGTTCTCTGCAGAAAAGACAGAATGCCGAAGGCTATGTTGCCTAGCTGGTGCCAAGGTTAAGGACATCTCTTCTGGGCTGGAGAGAAACTTAGAGTGGGAGGGGAAGGACCCAGTTGTTGTGGTTCACATAGGTACTAATGACATAGGTGGGACCAGGAAAGAGGTTCCGCTGAGGGACTACAAGCAACTCAGGGCTAAATTAAAAAGCAGAACCACAAAGGTAATAATCTACGGATTACTACATGAGCCACGTGCAAATTGGCATAGGGTAAATTAGATTAGAGAGGTAAATGTATGGCTCAAAGATTGGCATGGGAGAAATGTGTTCAGATTCATAGGGCACTGACATAAGTACTGGGGAGGGAGAGAGCTGTTCCTTTGGGACGGGCTTCATTTGAACCACACTGGGAACTGCGTCCTGGTGAATTGTATAACTAGGGTCAGAGATAGGACTTTAAACAAATTAGTTGGGGGGGGAGGGTTCAATCAAAAGGAAGTTTAAAAAGTCAAAAAGAAATGAGAGAGCGGAGGTGCAGTGTAGTGAAGAGTTGAACGATAATCAAAGTGTGACAGGAAGGGGCAGAAAATATAAGCAGAAGAGTGCAGCAGAAATTAAAACCAGAATGAGTAATAATGATAAAGAGTCAAAACTTAAGGCTCTTTATCTAAATGCACAAAGCATTTGTAACAAGATAGATGAGTTGACGGCACAAATAGAAATAAATTAATATGACTTGATAGCTATTAGAGAGACGTAGTTGCAGGGTGCACAAGACTGGGAACTCAATATTCAAGGGTATTCGACATTCCAGAAAAATAGGCATAAAGGAAAAGGAGGTGGGGTAGCTTTGTTAATAAAGGAAGGCATTGGTGTGAGGTGAATAGTGATATAGATGCAATAGATCATGATGTGGAATTAATTTGGGTGGAAATAAGGAATAGCAAGGGGGAAGAAGTCACAGGTGGGAGTCGACTACAGGTCTCCGAAGAGTTGCCTCAGCGTAGGACAACGTATAAATCAGGACATAATGGAGGCATGTAGGAAGGACGCTACAATTGTCATGGGTAATTTTAATTTGCATATTGACTGGATGAATCAGATTGGCAGGGGTAACATGGAAGGCAGATTTGTGGAGTGCATCAGGGATTGTTTCCTAGAGTAATACGTTGCAGAACCTACTCAGGAACAGGCTATTTTAGATCTAGTAATGTGTAATGAGGTGGGATTAATAAGAGATATCATAATTAAGGATCCTCTAGGGGGTAGCGATCACAACATGGTAGAATTTCAAATTCAGTTTGAGGGTGAACAACATGGATCTCAAACCAGCGTCCTCAACTTAAAAAAGGGCAATTACAGAGGTATGAAGAAAGAGTTGTCTGAAGCGGGCTGGGAAAATAGATTAAGGGGAAGGTCAGTGGATGAGCAGAGGTAGACATTTAAGCAGATATTTCATAACGCTCAGGAAAAATTTATCCCGGTCAAAAAGAAGGACTCGATGAGAAGGATGAACCACCCATGGTAAACAAAGGTGGTCAAGGAGAGTATCCAATCAAAAACGAGGGCATACAAAGTGGCGAAAACTAGTGGTAGGCCAGAGGATTGGGAATTTTTAAGGAACCAGCAGTGGATGACTAAAGAGCTAATAAAGAGGGAGAAATTTGATTATGCAAGTAAATTAGCAAGAAATATAAAACCAAACAGCAAGAGCTTCTACGGGTATAGAAAAAGAGAGTGGCTAAAGTGAGCATGGGACCCTTGGAAGATGTGAATGGAAAATTGATAATGGGGAACAGGGAAATGGCAGATAATTTAAACCAATATTTTGCGTTAGTCTTCTTGGTGGAGGACAGTATAAACATCCCAAAGATATCAGATAAGCAAGGAGCTAATGGGAGGAAAGATCTTGTCACAGTCTCTGTCACGAGGGACAAAGTATTTGACAAACTAATGGGACTAAAGGCAGACAAGTCGCTAGGACCTGATGACCTGCATCCAAGGGTTTTAAAGGAAGTGGTTGCTGAGATATTGGAGGCATTGGTTGAAATATTCCAAAACTCACTGGATTCCGGGAAGGTCCCAGTGGATTGTAAAACCACTAATGTGAAGCCCCTGTTCAAGAAGGGAGGGAGACGAAAAGCAGGAAACCTTAGGCCACTCAGCCTAACGCCTGTCATTGAGAAAATACTAGAGTCCATTATTAAGGAAGAAATAGCAAGACATTTAGAAAAGCTTAACGCAATCAAACAGAGTCAACCTGGTTTTGTGAAAGGGAAATCATGTTTCACAAATTTGCTAGAGTTCTTTGAGGATATAACAAGCAGAGTTGATAAAGGGGAACCAGTAGATGTAGTATATTTGGATTTCCAGAAGGCTTTCAATAAGGTGTCACATAAAAGGTTATTGCACAAGATAGGAACTCACGGTATTGGAGGTAATATATTAGTATGGATTAAGGATTAGTTAACACAAATAGAAGACAAAGAGTTGGGATTAATGGGTCTTTTTCAGGTTGGAAAGACGTAACTGGTGAAGTGCCACAAGGATCAGTCCTCAGCCTCAATAATTTACTATCTATATTAATGAGGGGGCAGAGTGTAATGTATCCAAATTTGCTGACAATAGAAAAATAGGTGGGAAGGCATGTTGTGATGAGGACATAAGGAATCTGCAAGGGGATATAGATAGGTTAAGTGAGTGGGCAAAAACTTGGCAGATGGAGTTTGATGTAGGAAACCTGTGAGGTCATGCACTTTGGTAGGAAGAATCAAAAGGCAGACTAAAATTTAAATGGAGAGAGACTCCAAAAAAGTGCAGCACGGAGGGATCTGGGTATTCTTATGCATGAAACACAAAAAGTTAGCATGCAGGTGCAGTAAGTAATTAAAAAGGCAAATGGAATTTTGGCCTTTATTGCTAAGGGGTTGGGGATTAAAAATAGGGAAGTCTTGTTACAACTGTACAGGGTGTTGTTGAGGCCGCACCTGGAGCACTGTTTACAGTTTTGGTCACCGTATTTAAGAAAGGACATGCTGGCATTGGACACAGCTCAAAAGAGAATCACTAGGCTGATTCCTGAGATGAAGGGGTGACTTAACAAGAACAGCGAAACAGGTTAGGCCGTTATTTATTAGAGTTTAGAAGAATGAGGGGTGATCTTATTGAAACCTACAAGATTCTGAGGGGGCTTGACAGGGTAGATGTTTGGAAGATGTTTCCACTAGTGGGGGAATCTCGAACCAGGGGACATAGTTACAGAATAAGGGGACACTCATTTAAAACTGAGATGCAAAGGAATTTCTCTCAGAGGGTAGTGAATGTATGGCATTCTCTACCTCAGAGAGTTATGGAGGCTAGATCGCTGAATGTATTTAAAGAGGAGGAAGATAGAGTTTTGAAATATCGGGGAGTTGAAGGTTGTGAGGAGCTGGCACGAAAGAAGAGTTGAGGCCTGAGACAGATCAGTCATGATCTTATTGAATGGCGGGGCAGGCTTGAGGGGCCGAATGGCCTACTCTTGCTCCTATTTTTTATGTTCTTATATTGACCGTGAAACCATTGCCAATTGTCGTAAAAACCTTTCTGGTCTGGCCTACATGTGACTCTGGACCCATAGCATTATGGTTGACTTTTAAATATGCTCTGAAATGGCCTAGCAAGGCACTCAGTTATATCAAACAGCTGTGAGGCCTATAGAAAGGAATGGAACTAGACAGACCCAGTGGCATCGACCTAGGAACTGGAAATGACAGCGGCACACCTAGCCCTGTCGACCCTGCAAAATCCTCCTTAAAACATCTGGGGCTTGTGCCAAAAGTGTGAGAGTTTGTACCACAGACTAGTCAAGCAACAGCCTGACATAGTCATACTCACTGAATCATGCCTTACAGACAATGACCCTGACACCACCGTCACCATCCCTGGGCATGTCCCATCCCACTGATATAACACTACAACATACCTCTTTCTGTAAAAAAAAATTTCTCTATATATCAATATAATTATTCCAATCATTAACTTTTTTTTGTATATATCTCAACTGAAGATTAAGAAGCAACTTTTATAATCAAATTGAACACTTTATAACTTGTTTTCTTTTCTCAAAACATTACTCGTGATTCCAGTTAGGTGGTAGGATGTTGTGCCTCCATCTCGTGGATCTGGCATTATTATTTTCATTGATAAGTTGGCATGTTGTACTGATGATGTTGTGCTTGGTGCTGTAGGAGTTGTGCGTGCTGTTTCTGATGTTGCGTTGCTTGTTATTGATGTTGCACTGCATGCTGGTAATGCTGCTGATGTTGTCTTGCTTGTTAGTGATGTTGCTGGTGTTGTAAATAACATTTTCTGCTTTTCCAGCTCAGGTGTAGGTTGAATATGGAATCTGTCCTGCTCATTTGCTTATTGGTTTCAGTCTCAATGATGTATGACCTTGGAGTCTTAGCTTCACCAACAACTTTTGCAGGGTTGCAGGTTGGATTCTGTACATGTACAGTTTGTCCTTTCAACAACTTGGGCATTGAGTTGTCATGTTTGTAAAAGTGTTGACCTCTTTCTACCTGTGAATCAATGAATTGTTGTCTTACTTCCACCTGTTCAATTGCAGGGTGTGTCTTGGAAAAGTTGTCTAGTACTTTTTGCTATTGAGTAGCTCTGAAGGCAATTTCATGTTAGACTTGAGAGGTGTAGGTCAGAGTGACAATAAAGGAAGGGCCCAAAACCTCTGTTCCCTGGGGACTCATACCCCAAAGGTACCCCAGAAGATGTGCTGGAGAACGCCCCTGGAGGTTCCCAAGCAAGGACCTCACGGGAATTCCCCAGGATGTTTAAACTTCTTTTGGGCAATTACCCTACACCTGGAACTATCCAATATTCTGATTTAAATCAGAAACTTTGGACGGTTCCAACTCTCTTAGCAGAATAGTTACCCAGAAAAAGTTAGGGTTAAAATTGCTTCTAACTCCTTGGTAACTATAGCACTGACCCCCGCAGCCCATACACCCCCAGCCCTGCACTGGACCCCCTGACTACATCCCCCACCGAACACACAACACCTCACCAACCATGCACACTCCCTGACTACCCTCCTGACCCCAGTCTGCCCTCCACTCCCTGACTGCACCCCCAACTCCCCGTCTACCCCCCCATCCCTAAATATGCTCCTAACTACCCCACCACTTGCCCACCTAACCCCAACCCCAACTACTACCCCACCAGCCCCACCACCCCAATTATCCTACCCACAAACCCCCAACTAGCACCACACTGCCCCCACCCTCCAACCACCACCCCCATTGCCATGCTGCTAACCTGCACAGAAGGACTCTGGAGCTGCTACACTGCACATTTCTCACTCGGCCCGGGTTAGAAGAAATATGCAGCTCCTGACCTGGTTAAGTAAAAAGGAGAGAAATGGCAATCAACAGAAGTTCTGGCCCAAGGTTTGGGTCTTCCTTTGTCTCTCGACATTTTATGAGGGTTCTCTTGACCTCCTGGCCGTGTCTTTCTATAAAGCCTGTATCCCCTTGGGCAATGGGGTGATGAGCTGATGATGTTGAACCTACATTATTCAGCAAATTGCTTAAAAATTCTGGATATGAATAGGGTTCCATTGTCACATATTACTCTTTCAGGAATCACTTGCTCAGCAAACAGAACTTGTACTGCTGAGATGTTTGCTGTAGCTCTCGAATCTTTCACCTTTCTAATAAAAGGGACCTTTGAGTCATAGACTGCTAGCATGGAATATCATTCTTGACTGTGTGAATAAATCAGCCCCCTCAGTATTTCATGCTCTAGGTGGTACTTCAGTAACTATCATCTTATCTTTCTGCTGTGCATTTCTATACTTCTGGCATACACCGCGGCCTGAATTTCTGTCCTGGGCTGGGAGCGCAGAGTCGGGAGAATTCCTGGCTCCACAAACCCGACTTCTGAAAAACTGCCCTGGATGGTCAGATTTTTGCTCCAGGGTGGGGGGGTGGTGTAATGGGCGTCATGCTCACTACCCCCGGAACAGTTCGGAGGCAGCACATATGCTGATGGGCGTGGAGGTGAGCTGGCCAAAAACCTGGTATCGGTGATCTGGTACTTTGTCTCAGCTGCAAAGAAACCTAAAAAACAGCCTGCTAACCCTCACCTCCTCACACCCCCTCACCCCCAACATACTTCCCATGTCCCATTCAACTTATGCCCCTCACCCACCCCCAAGGCTCATCATACCCTTTATGCCAACCAATGCCCCCCACCCACCCCTTGGCCCCTCATAACTTCCAAACAAACTATGCCCCTCCACCCATCTAATGGCCCTTTATAGCATCTATGCCAACTTAGTGTCAAATCATACCAACCTGTGCACTTCCACATATCCATATAGCCCTTTATAGCCTTTATGCTAACTTAAAGACAACTCATGCCTACCGATGCCCCTTCACCCACCCAATAGCCCTTTTATAGCTCCAGTGCCAACTTAGTACCAAATCATTCCAACCCATGCCCCCTATCCACCACCCTTTTCTCTTACATCCACTGCACCCCACCTTACCCCAGTATCCACCATGGGCAGACCTCAGGACCCATGCTGAGAGGAAATAAAATAAAGTTCTAAGTGTCTATTGGTGAATTCATTATTTTAAAAAGTCTCATTGATAAAACACCATTCACTACACTTAATCACTTATAACAACCAGCAATTGTATTCATAATCCTACTTTAAAGATTTTGTAAGCACTTGCATCTGTCAATCAAACTATGAACTGACAGGGACCCCATTTTCATAATGATGGGTTCTTAAATCAGTCATGCAGCACTAATACTAGGCTTATGTCGACTGATAGAGTAAAATAGCAAGCACTATTATTTTTAACATTGCAGTTTTCTTCAAATATGTAAAGGGCAGGAGATTTAAAAACCTTAACAGTTCCAATGAGATTAACAGTTCCAAGGAGTTTATCTATTTTTTTACACACATTCATGTATACTATAAACAATCCCAAAGAGCACCTTACCCCTCCCAAAGGGGACCTCACCTTTTCCTAAGATGTCTTGAGGGTATCCTACCTCTTCAAAATGGTACCCTACCTCTTCAAAGAGACCCTCTAACTTTAGATCTACTCCTGCTAGGTCTAAGGTGCCCAGGTGTGTTTGGACATCTCGCTAGTGAAAAGTGCATCTGACTGAAGGCAGCTGCACTTTAACATGTGCAGTTGTCTCCATGAACCACAGATGTGCAAAGTGCAACCTGTCCCCATTACCACCCCACCCTCCCCCTGTGAAAATCATGGGGGCCGGGTTCAAGGGAGAAGCTTCTGGATTTGAGCCTCCAGCACCATTTTGGGTAAGCCAGGATTCCCCTCTAACTGAGTGAAAATTCAGGCCAGCATGTAGGCACCACTTTTCAATGTCTTTTAGATGCCTGTCCAGTATACTACCGAACTGGCTCTAAGCTTATACTTCTCCATTCCCATGCAGCTTTAACGTAACTTTTGGAGAAGTTTGCTGATCTTCATTTTGGTTACAATTGTTCTGGGTTTGTGCAGGGAGTTTCTATAGAGCTTGGGTAGCTCAGCTGGTAGATAATGGGACTCTTAATCCCAGGGTCATTGTTTCATGCTCCACATTGCATGATGATGTTTTTCTCAAATATTTTAGTCAAATTACTTTTTTTATTGACTTTTACCAAAAAGCACCCTTAAACTAAATATTAAAATCAATCCTCCACTTTGGAAGTTCAGAATCTCATTTACTGAAATTTCCTGATTATATATCTTCATTTCCTGAATTGTCAGAAGTTACTAAATGAAAGGTGGACTAGATACAAGAACTTGCAGTTGGCTATGGACTGCACAGACCTAAAAATGGGTAACTTTAACTTCATTGTAGTCTGTGTCAAGCCAACTTGTTTGTTTTAATACACACAGCTGCCACTCTGACACTGACACTGCAATTGCGCAAGGCAAGAAATGGTCTCCTAGTGATGTGGCACAAATACGCACAGTCTTTTAGAAAGCTATAGAATGTCAATTTGCACTTTTGTTTAAACTTCTCACATGCTTCTACAACATCAGACTCCAAATTCATTCTGAACTGGAGCTGTGCATGCATTGTTGCTGCACAATTCACTGTTTTTTTTTTCTTTTTCACTGGCATTAATTTGGCTTGATTTTTCGCGATTCAGCATTAATTTTGTTTAAATGCTTGGGTTTACTCACATACATCTGCTGCCACCATACTATGTCTCCTGGTTCCCAGAAAGTTCAAAATACTCACATTTTTAGGCTCATGTTGGAATTTAGATCGACAGTATTTCTCAGATCACGCTATGTGTTGTGAACTGATACATTGGGCAGAATTTTCTGCTTGACATGCAGGGGACGTGCTCCGCATGTCAGCACGTAAAATGACGCATGGTTATGTCAGGCGAGCGTCCCAATGTCACCACGCGCCATCGCAATATTTTGCTGGGCGGGTGCGCAATGAAGTTCGATGCAGGCCCGCCATTAATTAACGAGCTAGTTAAGGCTCTTAAATCCTCAATCGACAATGATTTTCAGCCGCCTGTGCGATCTTCAGGTGGGCACACGGGCGCAACGGGCAGGCAGGTAAGAGAATTTTTAATCAAACTCATCCACGGGTGGGATAAGAGGGCTCAGTGGGGTTGTCAATCTGGTCTGTGAGTATTGCCTGTGTGATCTTTAGCAGTTCAGAATGAATTCCAGCAGCTTTCTGTGTACTTTGAACCTTCAGGTCAGCATTCTGCAGTCAGTAATCTTTATCGGGCCTGCAGCTTTCCGGAGGCCTCCCTTTAGCCTGGGTATGGGTTCTGAAATGTCCACCTGGAGGCAGCTCCTCTGAGGAGGAAGGGAGGGCTAGAATAAGGAGGAGGCCAGGAGTGCACAATCAGCCTCCAGGGGAGCCGCCTTTGGGAGTACAGGTGCAGGCACAAGGGGCACAGGACCAAGAGGTAGTCCAAGGTGGATGGGGCCGCAGAAGACGCCACTATCCTGCTACCAGGGTATACAGGCGGCGAAGCAGCTACCTCAATATGACTGAGGTGCAGTGCCGAAGGAGGCTCCGACTGTCAAGGCAGACAGTCAACTATATCTGTCAGATGATTGGCCCTGAGATCTCCCCTAACTGTGTGGGTGGACACCCCATGCCAGTGGCTCTGAAGGTCACAGTTGCCCTCAACTTCTATGCCTCTGGTTCCTTCCAGGGCTCAGTGGGTGATCTTTCCCCTGGAGCAGAGGAGATTGAGGGGTGACATTATTGAGGTTTATAACATTATGAGGGGCATAGATAGGGTCAACAGAAAGGAACTTTTCCCCTTGGCGGAGGGATGAGTAACCAGGTGGCATTGATTTAAGGTAAGGGGCATGAGGTTGACAAGTGATGTGATGACAACTTTTGCACACACAGTGTGCTGGGAATGTGGAACACACTGCATTGAATGGGTGGTAGATGCAGAAACCCTCCTAACGTGTAATAAAATAAGTATTTGGATGTGCAGTTGCAATACCTTGGCATACAAGACCATGGGGATAGTGGTCGGAAATGGAATAAGGTGACTTTGGAAGTTGCTTGACACGCGCATCTCCAAAGGTCCGAGGGACCTTTGTCTATGATCCACACCTCTGACTCTATCACTCTGTGAATGAGCAATGTTGCAACAATAACAAATCAAACAATCATCAGTGGTATGGATGGTGGAAGGACATAGCAGATGTCACTGTTGGCCTCAAATACCTGGCCGTTCCACCCCAGCCTCACCAACACCTGTGGACCTGGGCACATGGCACCTCTCAAGCTCCAGGGCCTCCTGCTCGAAACAGCTTAACATAATGAGCTGGGCCTGGCCGCCTCCAATCCTCGAATGCTCACACGCATTGTGAGCATTCTTCTCCTGAAAAACGAGAAGACCATTCATTGCGGCAATTCACACATGGAATCTGCATGCGCACGCCGCACCCCAACCACAGTGGCCCATATCAGGCCTCCAGTGCCTCTTCTCCCAGCTGCTGCCGATCAGTCACACAAAGATAGTATGCCTGCTCCCAACCACCCCCAACGGCCACCTTGGACACATTCTGTGTCCATCACTTTAGGAATCACACGGTCTTACCTCCCATGGCAAGGAGACGCAACTACATGCAGCGCCGAGGGCAGCAGATGGCTCTTGGCCACGAGACCTTGAGGCTCCCCTTCTACAATCTCATCACCATGAATAGGACATGTGTTGGAGTTCTGAGTATGCATCTAGCTGCATCTCCTGCAGGTTGCCCCCAGATTAGTCATGTGCAACTAAGAGCAACACATGATGTGGGGGAGAACTCATCTCCTCATGAACCACTCAGGCTGATGTAAGCATAGGCACTCTCTGCTTGCCCACCCAGCGTATGAGAAATGCCCAACATGATTCAATGCAGTTATGACAGTAAGATTTGGGGGGGGTCTCAAAGGCTAAGGCTACCTGCTGGGTTAAATGCCCAATGCCAACATGATATTCACCCTTCCAGAGCGCAACAAATCATTGAAGCGCTTACGGCACTGGATGCAGATGCCTCGCACCACGTTGCAGAAGCTCACCACCTCCGCTACCTCCTCCCAGGCACGTTTGGTCATGTGGGGGGACCTTCTCCTCCCATCCTGGGGGACCAACACCTCCCGCCATGCTGCCACCTCCTTGAGGAGGGCAGCAAGGCAGTCATCAGAAAAGCGAGCGGCGCATTGGCCCCCCCGCTGGCCTACCCTACAGCCTGCCCTGCTCCTGTGGCAGCCCCTGCAGCCTGCCTTGCTCCTCTGCCCTTCTCTCCAGCGTGCCCTGCTCAGCTGACCCCCTGCGGTGTGACCTGGAAGTGGCCATTTTGAGCAGCCTACAGGAGGCTGCCAGGCCTTCCTTTAAACAGACTGCGGGGTCACCGTTGGACCCGGCAGTCTGTGCATGCCCGCCTCAGCCCACACATTCCCGCTATTCACGGGAGTCGGAAATGCGCTGGGCAGGCCTTAATTGGCCCACCTGGGCAAAATGGCAGCGCGGCCCTAACCGCAAGCACCGATTGGGTCTGCGCCTGCCCGCAGCTGCTCCTGCTCTGCCCGCCCAACAGGCAGAAAATTCTGCCCATTGTTAGTTTGATACTCAGGCTAGTGCGGTAGTGAGTGATGTGGCGCTCTGGATACTTACATCTACATACACATAAACAAATAGTTCCCAAATCATATTGGAATAATAAAACAATAATCACCGCTCCTATAGCCAATACATTTCTTCCCCACTACTTGAGCCTTGTCTCCCATGACTAAAGATTCTTTTAATTCCATATCGCTTTCCTTTGTCTTCTGTCTGAATTTTTCTCCTGGATTCCCCATTCTTAATCTCTCCCCCGAATCCCCAATCCCTTTTCATGTATCTCCTGATCTCCATTCCCTGGCCTCCCCTTGATTCCCTGGTGTCTTTCTCTTCCCTCCATGCTTGAAGTTCCTCAATTTCAGAGACCTCACGAGTTTAGAGACTCCCTGACAGCTGGCATTATTCTAATGGTGGGTGTTGGGGGTCGAGGGCATGGTGGGTGGGGATGTGGTGAGTGGGTTGGTGGTGGGGATGGTGTGTGGGGTGGGGTGGTTGTGGGACGGTGGGGTTAAAGGTGGGGTAAGGGGGTGAGGGGTTGTGGGGAATTGGTGGGTTGGTGGGGGATAGTGGGTGTGAACTCCTCAAAATTCTCTTTTGAATTTAAACCAGCATACAAGTAGCAATCTAAAATTTCAGACACAATTCTGATGAAATGCTGTGTTTACGTACCAGAGGCTTGAGAATCAAAATAAATGTAAGAAATGTGTGATGCAAAACGGTGTTTTTTTTTATTCATTCATGGGATGTGGGCATCACTAGCTCAGCCAGCATTTATTGCTCATCCCTAATTGTCCTTGTTCAGAGGGAATTTTAAAAGTCAACCATATTGCAATGGGTCTGGAGTCACATGTCGGTCAGACCAGGCAAAGATAGCTGATTTCATTAGATTGCCCTAAAGGACATTAGTGAGCCAGATGGGTTTTTAACCACAATTGGCAATGGTTTCATGGTCATCATCAGACTTTTAATTCCAGATTTTTTTGAATTCAAATTCCACCATCTGCCGTGGTGGGATTCGAACCCTGGTCCCCAGAGCATTACCCTTGGGCTTGGATTTTCCGGCCCTGTCACAGGCAGGACCCGCCGTGGGCAAAGTGGCGCCTCAGTCAGAAATCCATTGATTTGCGGCGGGACCAGAAGATTGCAGCGGCGGGTGGGTGCAGAAAATCCCGCCCTTGGTTTCTGGAATATTGGTCCAGTGACAATACTGCCACTACTTTCCCCTAAAGTGTTGACTCACTTTTTCCCATTTTATTACTCTTGCAAAGTCTGGAAATTAAATCCCTATTTGTCTCTAGGAGATCGCTTAAAGAAAGGTTTTCCAAATCTCTACTCCATACTAGGTTCACCCCAGATAGCCTGTAAATTCACAGTGCACAAGACAATTTGTATGACAGCTTCCGGGCCGGGTGGGGTGGGGGAGGGGAAACGATCCTGTTCTTGAGTTCAGTCCGCATTGAATTTATGTACCTTGTATCAGTCCTCTCCGAAACATTCTGGACAACAATTCAATCTATATTTTTCTTTTTCCTAAGCTGCTGGTAGATGTCTGATTAACAAATCCTGGGGATAGGATCATTAACATAAAAGGAGCAAATGCCATTTATGCTATAATGTGGATTGATTCCAGATAAGTCAGAATGTTAAGGTTTTTAGCTGAGGTGAGTTGTTTTGTAAATATAGTAATTTCTTTGTAGCCACTTTCCTAACATCAGTTGATTGTTCTGTGATTAATTATCCTTAGAGAATCAACACTGAGCCTCCAATTTTACCATTACTAGTCACTCTGCCTACTGTATTTGGTGTAATGAAAGAAAGACAAAACCTACATTTATACAGCATCATTCATGATGTTCCAAATCACTTTACAGCCAATTAAGTACTTTTGAGTTGCTGTCACTGGTGTAATAAGCAGTGTTATCAAATGGTAGAGCAGACTTGAGGGGCCGAATGGCTTACTCCTGCTCCTAATATGTATGTTCATATGTCCTTTAGATGGATGAGATAAGCTATGCTAGATGGCCTTTGTCACCCATAATTACCTTGCAAACAGAGGGTGGAATCATGGCTGGAGTTATGTTTGTTTTGTTGCTAATGTAAGTTTACTGAGCAGGCTTTGTGGAATGAAATTCCCGGCTAAGGGGCCCATAATGGGTTCATAGTGAGTCAAAGCCTTGTTTTATACTGCACATGATTTTCAAGAGCCTTTTGTGTTGATTTAATTCCTTGTCCTCTGGCCTCTTAAAAGTTGTGTCACACAGAGACACCTAAGGGCTCCAACGCTTCTCACTGACACTGAAGACTTATGCTGTTCAATCATTCCACTTTGTTGCTCATGTGCCATTTGATCTTTCTACTCCGTTAGGTTACCAATCAAATAAAATCCAATTGCACCCTTCTATGAAATAATTATATTGAATAATATCATAATAACAAGAGAAGGTCTTTTACTTCTTCTACAGAATGGAAATGATCTCATGCAGTTTATCTGGGTTGCAAGTATTGAGGATTTCCCCGAAATATGAATTTACTGTCACTGTGCCCATATGGTGCAATGTGCAGATCAGATTAATGAGGGCTGAGGCAGTCACTAAAATCTGTGTTATCATCTGCACAGTGTTATGAATAACTAATGGATATTTTCCTGTCAAATTGACAATATTGCACAATACTATTAAAGTAAAATTTATACTCTCTGGTTTGTTTAACAGGTGCGATAGGATCATCTTTAGGGCATACATAAACCAACACTGCATTATATCATTGCTGTTCTTAAAATTAATGCCCAATGCTGCATGTATAATTGGACAATATTTATAACCAGATGCCAACATTTTACTAGGGCCTTTCTGTGATTGTTTGGTGAATTGATAGGTTAATCTTGAAAGGGGGAAAAAAATCATGCATTGAAGGGGAGGGTTTAGGGGGCAGGGGGTGGAAAAAGGGGCCCAGAAACAGGAGAAGCACCAGGGCCTATGATTTCTCTCCCTGGCCCTGATCCCAGAGAGGAGCAACTGAAACAGCAACTCACACAACCCCTGGGGCAGAATATTGTGGTTGGTGAGCGGTCGCGGGTCCAACATGCCAACACGTAAAATGATGTGCGATGATGTCAGGCGTGCATCCCGACATCATTACGCCTTATTTTGATATTTCATTTGGCGGGCCTGCGACGAAGGCGGCTGTGAGCACACCGAACTGTCAACGGCCTATTAAGGCCATTAAAAAAGTAATCAAAGTTGTTAAGAACGCTGCCTGTCCAACCTTAAGGTTGGTGGGCAGGTGAAGAGCCCAAGCAGCCTTCGCGTTTTTCAGGAAACACCATTCACGGGCGGGATGAGGTTTCCTGAAGGTTTTATAAAATAATTAAATACATTTGCCAAACTTCACAAACATGTCCCAGCTCATGTGACACTGTCACATGTGGGGACATGTTTAAATAAATTTTTACTTTATTTGTTAAAAACTTTTATAATCCATTCATTCTCCCTGAGGCACGAAGCTGCCTCAGGGAGATTGCTGCGCCGACTCTCCCTTCTCCCCCCACCCGCACAGGTAGCGCTGGGCGCTACCGGCTGCACATCACATTGGGTGGACCTTAATTGGCCCGCCCGTGTAAAATGGCGGCACGCAGCCGATCGCGGGCAGCGATCGGTTCAGCGCCCATGCCCGCCCCCCCACCCGCTCCCACCCAGTCCGCCCGCCATGGGAAAAATTCTCTCCCCGATTTTCCATCCATTTAAATTAATGGAATGAGAATTAGAGTTTTCAGGCCCAAGATTTCCCACCTCCGCTCCTTGTGAGAACTTTTACTTTTCAGCAGCACCCAACTGGGAAATCTGCCTTTTTTAGTAGCTACTCTTTCCACACTATCCTTACTGTAATTCTGACACCTTTTATTTCCCACTTAATTTAACAGTTAGAAATAATAGTTAGTTGGGTTGAAAAAGGGTTGATCATGAGAATGGAATCAATATTCCTGCTGGTATTCTACCAATCAGATACATGAATTGCAAATGATTTTCTTAATTCGTGCTCTCAGGTTTCTGCATAATCTAAAACCTATTTCTGCACTATGGAAATTTTAGTGCTGGAGACATGTTAATAAGAACTGTGTTCTTGGTCAACTACTCAAGCATATGAAATGTATTTGTAAACTGGATGAAAATTAGGTATGACTGCTCATTTGGTGAGCGTCAAATGTTACTGGAGGTCAAAGCTGGAGGGTAATTATTATTATTGGCTAGCCAAATACATGCTGACTATTATTCTCTGGTAAGGTGCCAAAATGGTAGACAGCACAATTTGTAATAAACCTGTTTCCTGCCTGCCATATTAGACATCTTTTTAGGGCCCAAAATAACAGGCGTACCACCATCCAAATTCTAGACCACTGTATAACATATCCTCACACATATAAAGTGATGATCCCCACAATTTATGAACAACAAAGTTATCTGGTCACAGTTATATGTGGATGTAATTCATATTCTATGGTCTGCATTATGAATCTTGCTTCTACAGTTCAATATAGAAGTGGTAACTGCAATTAGTAACTGTAAATGTCCATAATTGGTAAACAGATATTTCTACAGAAAACACATTCCAATAGTGAGACCTACTGCAGGCAGACAAGAGCCTCATAATTTGCAAATGTAGGGATCCAGTGGCATAAACCCTAGCAAGGTTTTAACGTGCAGTTGCATAGGAACGGGGCTAAAAAGGTCCAAGCAGGCATCTTAGGCCTCCCTGGCTCTGGGCTTCCCCTCCTCCCCAATCATTGTTCTAAGGTTAGGTGGATGTTCTAAGGTTAGATGAAATTGAGGTCCAGGAATTTAAATGGAGCTTTTGCTCCAGTGTGGCTAAACAAGCATCTTGCTCATCCCTGTTGCCACCACGCCAAATTCACATCACTAGTTAAAATCAGGGTTCAAGCTTTATTCAAGTTTTAAAATAGAATGCAAACTATTCCAAGTTGTGAATAAACTCAGCTCATTAAGCCATTGTTACGTTCTCTTTAGAGTGATAACTTTTAAAAAGAATTTCAAATAATAAGTTGAGAGATAAAAGGATAACATGACAAGATTTCACGTTTAAAGATGTTTACTGTAACAAAAGACTAAAAGCATTATTGACTAAACACCATCTTTGGAGGCAATTTATACTTTAAACCACTGAACAGAATACCTCATTATTTTTATCACAACCAAACAAACACACTTCACAGATATATGTTATACTATCCTTTAAGTAGATATTCAGTTTTCCCAAAATCAGTCTAAAGTGATTCTTAGTTCCCACAGGTTTACTTCTTTTCCTTTCTCAGCCTGGTAACTTCTAACCCCAGAACTGTCCTACACAGTGAGAATATTACTGGAGAGCCTCCAGCCAGAATTTTCTGAACCCATTGGCGTCAGGTGTCATGGCAGGTGTGAGTGGACAAAATGGCGAGAAGGCCAAAAATCAGTTTCACGATGTTGTGAAACCAGTTTGCGATTGTCTGCTCCACCTCTCAATGGTGGGCAGCATTTCCTGCCACCTCACATTGGGTACGTCAATTTAATGTATCTGCATATAATTATAAGCCCTGCTTGCTAGAATCATACCACCACGCTGGATCATCCGGGCACGTCAGCAGGAAAACACGCCGGCCCAGAGTACATCTTGACAAGTGTGACATGCAGAAGTCAGCATTTACTATTAGGGCCTTGCCCACATTGCAGACATCTGAGGAGTAGGAGATGCCAGAGCCCTACAGCTACTGGACCCTGGAGGAACAGGTGCATCGCAGGCTGGGTGGATTTTCGTGGACATGGCTCTGCTGCAAAGCAGCTCATGGAAGGTGGAAGGTCATCGTTGATGTCTGGGGTCTGCTTCGAGATGCCATGGGCTGCTATGGATCATCATTGAGGGGGTGGAGAGGAAGATCTTTGACTGGAAGAGAATGGTGTACTAGGAGGGGGTGGGAGAGGAAGGTGTAGCGGGGGGAAGTGAGGATGAGAGGGGGGAAGGATGGTGTTGGGGGGTGATGTTGGGAGCGGGGAGGGAGTACAGGGAGGGAGGAGCGTGTAATGGGGGAGAATGTGGAAACTGAGGAGGTAAGTGTAACGGGGAGGAAGGTGTAAGGGAAGGAGTTCAGGAGGAGGAAGGAGTTTGGAGGAGGACAGGATTTTGCAGGGAGCAAGGAGTTCGGAAAGGAGAAGGAGTCCAGGGGAAAGAGGGAGTTCAGAGTGGGGGAGGAGTCCATGGGGAGGAAGAAATCTTGGGGGAAGACTGGGTAAGCATGGGGGAAGGAGTAAGGGTGGAGGAGAGAGTAAGGCAGGGAGTCCAGGTGAAAGGGCAAGGGAGGGCTCTGTGGCGTCGATGATTGGCTGCCTCCTGAGGAGCGAACTGAGGGTGGCTGTGGAAGGAAGGAATGGTGAATATGAGAGGGCAGAGTGAGCCAGTAGGGGGGGAGAATGAAGTGTGATGGTAGCGGTAGTAGGGACACCGAGGGTAGCTGGTGGGGATTTGGAGACAGACATGGACCCTGGGAGTGGGAAGGAGGAGGTCGGGGAGGTCAGTGCTGATGGGCGACTGAAAGAGAACCCCAGCAGGCAGCATTGAAAATGCTTGGAAATTACAATGAGTGTGAATGAGGAAGGCTCCATGTGGGTAGGAGAAAGGCCCTGTCACACACTTCTCCCTCCAGAGTCACTCATGGTCTGGCTGCATGCGGCTGAGCTGCTAGCAGTGGGGGATGCAGTAGGAGGACTCGCGAAGCCTGAGAATGAAGCTGAAAGACACCATTACACATTACTTGGTAAAAGTGAATATATTTTCAGATGCTAAAGTGACAAAATGTGTTCATTCACTTGTGATCAGAAATTCTTAACTTTCTTAGGCCTACCACTTCTTCTAGGTGTTGCCCTGACATTTGCAGCAGGGTGGAGACAGCCTGGTCAATGGTTGGTCCTGTTACCTCTGATGGCTTTGGTACAGGTCCTTTAGACAGCTGAGGCCTTGAGAGCCCCTGTTTGCTTTGGCTGTGCTCCTGTGGCCAGTTGCTTCCTCTGCGGTGAAAGAGGATGAGGTTCAAGGGCTCACAGGCAAAGGGGACTCTGAGGGAGAGGACAGCCTTTGCGATTCCTGAATGGATGACCCAAGGGTGTCCAGCTGCTCCTCCACCTCCTCCCTTCGAGTGCCTGAGGGCCCCAGCCTGACTCCTTGAGAGGAAGGAGCACCTGGAGGGACATGAGGTGCCCCATTTCCCTCTGCATTACCACTGCAGAAACTCATCCGTGGCTCCCACGATGGAGCACAGATCTGCACACATCTCCGTGTTCTGCTGGACCAGGGTCTCCATGGTGTCCGCCACCCTTCTCATGGAGACCTCCATACCCACACATGTGGACAGCACTTCAGAGAGTAGGCAGGCAAGGCAGGCACACTCCTCTAACTTGCATGCCACTCTGTTGAGGGCTTCCAACAGCTCTGCATGATGTTTCCCCACCTTCTGCTGGCTCTCCACAATGAATTTGAAGGCCGACTCCAGAGGCTCATCAACACACTCCGACCTCACAGATGCCTGTTCCCCAGCAGTCCTCTGAGTGCCGGGGAACTCGGCTGAACCTGCCTCCTCCTGCTGCAGACATATGTGCATGTGGTGACCACCAGATTGTGAACTCGAGATCGAGGTCCCACCGAGGTGTGTGTCTCTGCATGGGTGCAGGGTGTGGGAAAACACTGTGATGGGTTTTCCAGGCTGCTTATTTCCAGCTCTTCAATGGAGGAGGAGTGCTCTTGGCTGGAGATGCAGACCTGGATGGAGCTGAGGGACTGGCTGGCTGAGGGTGTTGGTTGCCTGGCAGAGCTCCCTGTGAACCAAAGTAGAGATAATTAGTGCATGGCAACAGAGTCAAAAATAGAAGAGAGAGCACTCACTGTTGTATTGAGAGAGGGATGCTGTGGTACAGGATCCTCATATGGTTATTCGTTGCCAACCTCACTGTCGCCGCAGGCACGGTCCACATCCTCACCAGTCAAAGTGAGTGAAGGGCCTAATGTGGGTTACTCCACTCTCAGTCTGGGATCTCTCCCTGTTGTTGTGAGACAGCTTCTCCTGCATGCAAACAGATGGAAAGAGCATGAGCAGGACACATGGCACTGCCTTGAATGTTTGTGTGGTGAGTGGAGCCATGGACAGGATGAGGATGCGAGCTCCAGAGGATATGAGCCTGATGGAGATGTGAGGGTGTGTGTGATAGTTAGTGGTGTTGTCCCTTGCTGTGTGAGATTCCTGTGGATGTGTGATGGGTTTGTGAGTGTATGAGTTGAGAGTGACAAGAAGAGTGAACAGAACAGATGAGACCATTCATCCACTTTCGGCACTGGATGGCTGTCCTCTTTTGCAAGGGGCTGGTGCTGACCACCGTTGCCATCGCCTCCCATGCTGGGTTGGTGACCTTGCTTGCTGGCCTTCACCCAGAACGGGGGTGGAGGACTTTGTGGTGGGCCTCCACTGTGTGGGAGGCATCGCTAAATCTGGGGGCAGCATGTTTCCTCCCATTGGCAGCCAGCAGCTTCTTATCCCTGAACAGTTCTAACTCTGTGCAGGGGCGCCCTTTAAATATAGCACCCAGTTTGCTGAAGGCCTGAGGTGACGGCAGGACAGCGAATTAGACCCTGCCACGGTTGACGGCGGGTAAAGTGTCCTTTTTCCCAGCTGCTACCGCACTTAGTGCAAATCTGGGACGATTACGCCCTCCCTCTAATGCAAACTAGACGAACCTTCCAGCTATTTTAACTCTTCACAAATTTGGTCTTTTCAACCTGAGCACGAGTTTACACCTGCATTTTATCATGGTCAACCATAGAGACTTCTGACCTCTAGCTGCACTCTCCCAAACCCTGGCAGACTAACCCAAAACAAAAACAGAATTATCTGGAAAAACTCAGCAGGTCTAACCCACCTGTCTGTGAAATTCAGTCATACTTTAGGAAAGCCTGTATCCTGATAGCACATTAGCTTCTTCTGTAACCTTCCATTCTCAAAGCCCATCATCATGGTAATGTGGAAATGGTGATTAGCTATTTTTAGCCCAACTCTATCTTATCCTGAAATCAAATGGATAATTCAATGTATAATCTTTTACAACCTGACATTCTTAACACCTCCTTGGGTCTCGGAGACTCAAAGTCTGTCCACTAGCTTCACATCTGCCTTCACCATTGTCTGCAAGTGTGAACACCTTGCGCTTTTCTCCCAGTTAAACAATCTAGGCTTTCCTTTAATCTTTAGCAGCCCCATCACCCCAACAGGTCTTGTTGCCAGGCAGATTTCAGCACAGATCACATGACTGCCTTCATTTTACCCTAAATTTAAAGACCCGGTCCCAACCTCATAATCAATCTTATCAGGCTCATAATTGTAACAACATCAGGGAATTTTATAATGTATTTTTGTACTTACTGTTGGGAAAGCTATATCTTCATGAACTGGATTTTTCTTTTAAAATGTGTAAATACATTGCAGAAGGCTATAAAATGCCTAATTGGAAGATGAGGTGCTGTTCATCCAGTTTGCCAATTAGGCACTTTACAGCCTTCTGGGTTTAACATTGAGTTCAACAACTTCAGACCATGAACTCTTTCCTCCATCTTGACCCCTTTTTAATCCAAATTTTTTCCTGCCAAAATAACCCCCACCAACCCCAAACCCTGCCCTCACAGGGCCACCTGTCACTTGTTCTTATGTTTTGCTTTCACAGAGTGCAGATCCTTGTTCTGCTATTAACATATTCTGCTATATTACCTTTACACCACTATCTGCACCTTCTTTAGTCTTTAACACTACCATTAACACTCCCTTTGTTTTGTGTCCATGACATCTTTGTCAAATACCTCCTGAGCTCCCACCTATCCCTGGCCTTCTATTTTGCTCCACCTGCTCCACCCCCTCTTAAACAGTATAAAATCCATCACATTTCTACCTCTCTTTAACTGTGAAGAAGAATCATTTGGACTTAAGACATTAATTCTGTTTCTGTCTCCACAGATGCTGCCAGACCTGCTGAGTTTTTCCAGCATTTTCTGTTTTTATTTCAGATTTCCAGTATCCGCAGTATTTTGCTTTTATTTCTAAATCTCTTCCTGTGCTTCATCTTTACAATCTCACATTTCTTATATCATTGTAACTACATTCTGTTTCATGACCTATCTACATTTTGGACTAGGTTGTACCAGTCTTCATCAAGAAGCTCTGTAGTCTCTTTTCTCTCATCCCTAGTTTCAAGGTTGAGCAGCAGCTGCTGGTGTTAAGGTTAAGCAAAGCCTGGCATGTATCTATTATGGCTACATTAAATAGAAGTTAGCCTCCGAGCATCCATGAATTGTGAGAGATGCAGAACTGAAAGTTCTTGATACGTTATTTACCCTCAAGATCAGACTATTTATGATGGCTGTACAGCAGCCACAGTCAGCAAAATTCTGCAAGATTTAAGCCTTGAAGCTTAATACAAAATGGATTTCTCATATACTCTTGATCCCTTAACATTTTCAATATTGAACATTTTTCAGGATTGAATCATGAGGCATTTTAAATATGAAGCCTAATATAAAATGACGATTTAAATATATTCATAATTATGCCTTTGAGAAGGATGCTACACTCTTACTATTTAAATTATCTACCATAAATGTAAAGATACCACTAGTGTAAATCTAAACCTTCAATTAGATTGCTGACTTGCAATTACTTTTTGTATCTGTTGCTCACTTTCCATTATTAATGGAACTGGAAACAACCAAATGTTTGCAGCATTTGAAATGATTTTATTTGTGAAAAAGCTCTGTAGCTGTTTGCAATGCAAATCATGAGCAAAAGCATTAGAGAGGCTAGACGTTGGATGTTTAAGTGGGGTGGCACAGAGGTCAGTAAAATTTTTTTAAAACTCCTCTAATAATTGGCAGGAAAGCTTTTTGACAAGTTTTTTTCTTTTGATATTAACTTTGGCTCAGTGATAGTACTCTTAGATCTGCCTCAGTAAATTGTTGGTTCAAGCTTCACTCCAGAGAGTTGGACACATTTCAGACTGATACCTCAATATTGCACTGTCAGGGATGTTGCCTTTTCAGTGCAATGTCAAACTGGGGCTTTAAGTGCCTTCCTAAGATATAAAAGTTCCCATGGCAATATTTGAAGAAATGTAGCCAACCACATCAGTAAAACAGAGGAGGTGGTGGTATTGTCATTGACTAGTATTCCAGAGACCTAGGGTAATGCTCTGGGGACCTGGGTTCAAATCCCACCACGATAGATGGTGAAATTTGAATTCAATAAAAACCTGGAATTAAAAGTCTGATGACGACCATGGGCAGGATCTTTAGGGCGGGGCCCGCAGGATGACGGCGGGTGGAACTCCCGATGTCACCCCGCGTCATCTCCATTTTCAGGTCGGCTGGGGCACAGCAGAATCAGCCATTTAAAAAGGCCATTTAAAAAGTCATTAACATAATTAATAGACCTGCCCATCCAACCTTAGCGTTGGTAGGCAGGCCGGGAGCCCTGGTGGGCTTCAGAAAAAGCATGAAACCTCACCCACGGTCGGGATGAGGTTTCATAAGGGTTTTTAAAAATTTAATAAATGTTTGAGTTAAAGTGATGGACATGTTCCAACTCATGTACCAGTGTCACATGAGGGGACATGTCAGGGAAATTTTTTCTACATTTACCTTCAAAGTTTTAATTCTGAGCTGACCTCCCTGAGGCTGCACTTAGCCTGAGGGAGATCAGTGCACTCTTTTGCGCCCATGCGCGGAAGAGCACACTCCTGGCTGAGGGAATTCCCCCCTCCCCGCCCGCACAGGGAGCACATAGTGGACGTCACGCTTGGCGGGCCTTAATTGGCCCACCCACTTAAAATGGCGGCAGAGGTGCACCTGCCTGCGTCCGCTCCTACACTTCCCCTCCAACGGGGGGAAAATTCTTCCCCATGAAACCATTGCTGATTGTCGTAAAAACCCATCTGGTTCACTAATGTCCTTCAGGGAAGAAAATCTACTGTCCTTATCTGGTCGGGCCTACATGTGACTCCAGACCCACAGCTATGTGGTTGACTCTTAAATGCCCTCTGAACAAGGACAATTAGGGATGGGAAATAAATGCTGGCCTAGCCAGTGATGCCCACATCCCATGAATGAATTTTTTAAAATTACCTGGTCATTCATCTCATTACTGTTTGTAGGACTTTGTGCAACTTGGCTGCCATGTTTCCTACATTATGCTACACATCAAAACAATGTACTTCATTAATTGTGAAGCTGAAGTTGTGAAATGTGCTATATAAATGTAAGTCCATTGCATGCTTTCTTTGCATGCTGAACACAAGACTTTAATATATTAAATATCTTGCTAATTACCACATGGAAATGGTAATATTGTGACATTTTTTTACTGGACCAGGAATTCAGAGGTCAGAACTGATAATATGCCAGTTCAAAAACCACCACCTTTTGGATTAGAATTCAGTTAATTAAACATAAAGGATCTGGAATTTAAAAAAAGTATCAGTTATGACAACCATGAAGTTTACATGAATTCTCAGAAAAAAGCTCAACTTGTCTTTAATGTTCATTAGGAAACTGGTCATCCTCATCAGGTCTGGCCTATATGTGACTCCAGACCAACAACTCCTTAACTGTTCTCTGAAATGGCTTATCAAACCATTTTTGGAATTAAAAGATTACAATAAGAATGAAACTAGATGGATCACTAGGCAGTAGCCATGGCATCAGATTTGGACACAACAAGGCACACCCAGTCAAATTGAACCTGCAAAGTCTTCCCCTGGAAAATTCAGCCAAATTTGGAGAACAATCTTACAAAATAGCCTGACATATTCATAGTCACAGAATCATACTTATCAGTCAACATCCTAGAGTCCTCCATCACCCGTCCTGGATATGTCTTGTGCCACCAGTGGCAGCATAGTGGTATAAAGTGAGAGGCCCTGGGAGTCCATGACATGGGCATGCAAACCTGCTGTTGATTATCACCTACTGCCTTCCCTTAACTGATAAGTTGGTATGTGGTGTTGAAGGATACCAAGGGCACATAATGTATTCTAGGTGGGGGGCTTCACTATCCATCACCAAGGGTAGCCCAGTAGCACCACTGCTGACTGAGCTAGCTGAGTCCTGAAGGACATCACTGCTAAATGAAGTGAAAGAAATACCTAACTGACCTTGACATCTTCACCAATCTACCTGTCCTTGACAAAATTCTGTATTCACACTGCCATCGTGTTGTTTGGTATTATCATCATGCTCAATGCATTTCGTTGATTCAGAATAGGTTTAGCAGCTCAAAACTGGGCATCCATGAGACATTGTGGACCATCAGCAGCAGCAGGACTGAATGCTAAAACATATTCCAGCACACCCCTCACTCTACCATTACCGTCAGGCCAGAGGCCCAACCCTAGTTCAGTGAAGAGTGTAGAAGAGCATGCCAGGAACGGCAACAGGCATACCTAAAAATGAGGTGTCAACCTGGTGAAGACAGAGCTCAGCGAACCAACAATCAACGGATCACTTTAAAGCCCTGCAATCATGCCACATTTGGTCGAGAATGGTGTTGGAAGAAAGGCTCCAAGAACAGCCCATCTTCAACAATAGCAGGGTTCAGCACGAGTGCAAAAGAGAAGGCTGATCCATTTGCAGCCATCTTCAGCCAGAGGTTCTGATTAAATGATTCATCTCAGCATCCTCTGTTCCCACTGTCATAGTTGCCAGTCTTCAGTCAATTTGATTCATTCCATGCAATATAAAGAAATAGCTGAGGACACTGGATAAACAAAGGCCAAGGGGCTTACAATATCCCAGCTAAGGCGCTGAAGATGTGTGCTCCAGAACTAGTTGCACCTTTAGTTACTGTGTTCCAGTCCAGCTACAACATTAGCACCTACCCAAAAAAATGGAAAATTACCCAGATATGTCCTGTACAGAAAAAGCAGGACAAATCCAATCCAATCATTTACCATCCCATCAGCCTGCTCTTAGTCATCAGCAACTTGATGGAAGGTGTCATTGACAGTGTTATTGAGTGGCACTTATTCATTGATACTCTGTTTAAGTTACATCAAGACCACTCAGCTTCAGAACTCATTAGAATTTTGGTCCAATAAGGACTAAAGAACTGAATTTAAGAGGTAAGGTGGAAGTGGCTGTTCTTGATATCAAGGCAGCATTTGATGTAGTGTGGCACCAAGGAACTCTAGTAAAAATAAAGCCAGTGTGGATCAGAAATAAAACTTTCCAGTAGCTGGAGTCTTACCTAGCACAAAGGAAGATGGTTTTAATTGCTGGGGGCTATTCATCTCAGCCCCAAGATATCGCTGCAGGAGGCCCTCTGGCCAGTGTCTGCAGGCCCAAGCATCTTCAACTGCTTCATCAGTGACAGCCCTCCATTGTAAGGACAGAAATGGGGATGTTTGTGCATAATTGAACAACTCTTATTTTTATTTGCAACTCCTCAGGCAATTAATCAGGCTATACCCCCATGTAACAAAGACCTGGATAGCGTAACGCTTGGGCTAAAAAGTGACAAGCAACATTCACACCACACAAGTTTAGACAATGACATCTCCACAAGAGAAATTCTAACCACCTCCCCATGACATTCAATGAAATTACTATTGAATCACTCATAATCGACATCTTGGGAGTCACCATTTTTTCTTTCCATGGAATGTGGGTGTTGCTGGCTAGGCCAACAATTATTGCCCATCCCTAATTGCTCTTGAGAAGGTGGTGGTGAGCTGCCTTCTTGAACCACTGCAGTCCATCTGGTATAGGTACACCCATAGTACTGTTAGGGAGGGGGTTCCAGGATTTTGACCCAGCAACAGTGAAAGAATGGTGTTATATTTCCAAGTAAGGATGGTGTGTGACTTGGAGGGGAGCTAGCAAGTGCTGGTGCTCCCATGCAGCTGCTGCCCTTGTTCTTCTAGGTGTTAGAGGTCACCGATTTGGAAGGTGTGTCGAAGGATCCTTGGTGAGTTCCTGCGGTGCATCTTGTACACACTATTGCCATGGTGCATTGGTGGTGAAGGGAGTGAATGTTGAAGGTGGTGAATGAGATGCCAATCAAGTGGGCTGCTTTGTCCTGGATGGTGTTGAGCTTCTTGAGTGTTGTTGGAGCTGCACTCATCCAGGCAAGTGGAGAGTATTCCATCACACTCCTGACTTGTGCCTTGTAGTTGGGGACAGGCTTTGGGGAGTCAGGAGGTGTGTTACTCACCGCAGAATTCCCAGCCTCTGACCTACTATTGTAGCCAATTTATATGGCTGGCCCAGTTAAGTTTCTGGTCAATGGTAACCCCCAGGTTTTTAATAGGGTTCACCAGAAACTTAACTGGACCAGCCATTTAAATACTGTGGCTACAAGAGCAGGTCAGAGGCTAGGCAATCCGCAACAAGCGATTCACCTTCTGACTCCGCAGAGCCTTTCTGCTGCCTACAAAGCAAAAGTCAGGAGTGTGATGGAATAATTTCCATTTTCTTCAGTGCAGCTTCAATTTACGAGAAGCTCAACAGCATCCAGGACAAAGCCCACGTGATCGACACCCCATTCACAACCTTAAATATTCACTCTCTCCACTGCCGATGCGCCATGGCTGCAGTGTGTATTATTTATGTAATGCACTGCAAAGACTTGACAAGGCTTCCAAGACATCATCGTCTAAACCTTCACCCTCAAGGGCAGCAGGTGCATGGGAATGCCACCACCTCTAAGTTCCCTTCCAAGTCACATCATACTGACTTGGGAATATATTGTCATTCCTTCATTGTCACTGAGTCAAAATCCTGGAGCTTTCTAAATGGGAGTATCTTAATCATACAGCTGTAGTGGTTCAAGAAGGTGGCTCACCGCCACCTTCTCAAAGACAATTAGGAATGGCCAATAACTGCTGCCCTTGCCAGCAATTGCCACATCCTGTGAATGATCAAAAAAGAACTGTTGGGCTGGTGAAAGCCTTTCCTTAGAGTGAGACACTTGAAAAAGAGAAAATGCAACTGGTCATTAGTACCTGGCCAACACAAACTGCCTTAACTGTGCAGGGCCTCCCTGCTTTTTCTGCATCCCCTACACCATTAGCTTAGCGAGTTGCTAGGATTTTGGAACTTGGAGGTGGTGGTATTCCCATGCACCTTCCTCCTCTTATGATGTTAAGATGCATATATCTGCTGTTCCTTCCTGTGGAAGTCCGGAAGAGGGCAGGATTCCGACGCAATGTAATTTTCAGGGACTTTCCACCCTGTTAACAAATGGCCACCAAACCTGCCCCCAACAACCTGGAAAAATGCTCCCAATTTTTTTTTGTCGTTTTTGACAATTTTTTCCAGCTGATTCTGTTTTCCTTTCAGCAGCAATGCTGCATCCTCATCACCATTATAATGTTGGTCTTTCTAGAGGTATAAGCATAAAGAATTACACAGAAACTGAAATATATACCAAACATCTCCCACTGGCGTAAGAGGGGGTGGGAACTTCCTGTCATAAGTTCCTGTCCCATGGCTTTGTAACGGCACCCAGTGTGTATCAATGCAGGTATGCCTGGTCTCACCAGAAGCGGGGCCTAACTCTGGGGTTCAGGCCATGGTCAAGGCTTGGACCTGGAAGATGAGTATCATGAAAAGTTGTCTATCCCAGCCTCCAAGAGAGTCATCTACTGACAGCATTTCCAGAGTTTTCAATGCGCCACTCCCTACCACCTGTTCCCCACCCACCCTATTTACCACCAAGGCCACAGTTGTAGATCCTGCCCCTAACCATGAAAATTTCAGGTGGGTCAGTGGCAAGTTCCACTGGGTGCAGGAAGGGGCAGTGTTCTCAGTGTAAATGCCGGGAGTGCCCGCACCCCATGGATTGTCTAGGCTCACCTCCATGAACTCAGTCCATGATTGGTTTGTACTTAAGCTAAGCTTTAAACTATCATTGTATACTATTGTTATACTATTGTATATCACCTTGTAAAGCTTCAGCAATCCTAGGGCATTGTTAAATCAGCACTACTAATATGTTGTTCGTAAAATCATTATGATAGTGAGCCCTGATAGAAGTGCTTATTTGTGGGCATGTGATAATGACAGGATCAGTCTTGCATGCCACAAATGTAATGGTTGAATTGATTGCAGACAGTCATGGTTCAGGTTCATGTAGGAAGAATTGCCTCATTGGCAAGGTACTAGTGGGCTACACATGCACTTGAATTCATATCCAGCCATGGTCACTACCTTCAGGAAAAGTAGAACAGATGAAGGAAAGAAGAAGAAATCAAGGTCAGTGCAGTGCAAAAGAAAGTGAGAAACGCTCTGCAAAGAATGTGAAGCAAACAGAAAGACTTGGAACTAATGCAGCTGCTTTTCCTGTGTGTCAACATGAGAAACTGATTTAACAAAACTGAACTAAAAATGACCTCAGAACTGGTTACGTAATCCTTGTAGTTGTCACTGAGCTTTAAAAGAAGTGAAAAGAATTCAAAGTATTCCTTGAATTCCTATTCATCCCATTCTATTCAATGCATTTGAAGGGAATCAATTGAACGATCAGCTAGTGCAGTACGATGCAAACTGTTGCACTTGTTTCCCAACACTAGACTCTAATGAAGGTATTATGTTTTATTTTAATTTATTCACTTACAGGATGTGGGCATTGCTGACAAGGCAAGCATTTATTGCCATCCTTAATTGCCTTTGAAAAGGTTGTGGTGAGCCACTTTCTTCAACTGCTGTCATCCAGGCCATGCAGGTACACCCCCTGTGCTGTTAGGGAGGAAGTTCCAGAATCTTGACCCAGCGACAGTGAAGGAACGGCGATATACTTCCAAGTCAGGATGGCCTGTGATTTTGAGAGGACTTACAGGAGGGGTGGTAGTAATTTCACTGGACTGGTAACTCAGAGACCTAGGCATAATGCTGTGGAGACATGGATTCAAATCCCACCATGACGGCTGGTAGAATTTAAAATCAATTAATTAAATAATTGGACGCTACTCTCAGTTAAGGTGCCATGAAACTACCATAGATCGTTGTTAAAAACCCATCTGCTTCACTAATGTCCTTTAGGGAAGGAAATCTGCCATGCCTACCTGGCCTGGCCTACATGTGACTCCAGATCCATAGCAGTGTGGTTGACTCTTAACTGTCCTCTGAAATGGCCTAGCAAGTCTTTCAATTCAAGGGAATTTAGGGATGAGCAATAAATGCTAGCCTTGCCAGTGACGCCCACACCCCATCAAAGAATAATAATTTTAAAAAAGGTGATGGTGTTCCTATGTGCTCACTGCCCTTGACCTTCTAAGTGGAGAGGTCGCAGATTTGGAAGATGCTGTCAAAGAAACCTTGACAAGTTGCTGTAGTGCATCTTGTAAATGGTACTAACTGCAGCCAAGTTGCATCAGCAGTGGAGGGAATGATTGTTTAAGGTAGCGGATGAAGTGTCAGTCATGCAGGCTGCTTTGTCATGGAATGCATTGAACTTCTTTAGTGTTGTTGGAACTGCACACATCTGGACAAGCGAAGAATATTTCATCATATAGTTGACTCATGACTTGTAGGCGGTAATAAGGCTTTGGGAAGTCACAAGGGTAACCATTCTTACCTCACCTCTGGAATTCTTCTTTGGACCAAAGCTGTAATGAGGCTTGGAGCCAAGTGATGCTGATAATACTCAAATTGAGCATCAATGAGCAGGTTCTTGGCAAATAACTCATCTTTGGGGTGACATTCTCTATAATGATATATGATTTAAACATTTTGGGCACAAAATTGGGCTGTGTGGTGCTGCTGGAGCTGATGCCATGGACGCCAAGGGACTCCAAGTGGGAATTCCAGCTGCTTTCAGCATGGGCTGCTCGGTGCTCCATGTTGGGAATTTTTTTCTATTCATTCACGGGACGTTGGCTTCGCTGGCTGGGCCAGCATTTATTGCCCAGTCCTAGCTGCCCTTGAGAAGGTGGTGGGAATGGTGCTCACAGCAGCATTCTGTCTGTTTCCAGAAGCATCCCAACTGGCCAGAGCCTTGCGGTTTACAAACTTGGACCACACAGATCCATTCAATCTATTGTAGTATCACTCACCAAAGAACATTTGTCCAGCAGAACCAATGAATTGGAAAATTCTGCAGGATGTGCACCTGAATTCCTAATAAGCACTCGCAATAGTGAAGCTCTGTACCAAGATCTGTAATGTAATTCTTTGCAACTGTGTCTTTACTTTGCTATGAATGCCGTTTCATTCACGACTGAACATTAAGGGGAGAATTTTTAAAAAGGATGGATTTGGGTTGGATGGAGGTTAAAATCTTTAAAATCAGAATCACAACAACAACCCACCTCCAACCCAGACAATTATGACTTTTATGAAGGCAGGAAGGTGGGTGGACAACCAATTTGCTTTGAGGAGGCAGACTAGCACTTTAAATATTATAACAAGGCTAAGAACTTCATTGTTGTTGTACTTTTGCATTTAACTATGCACGATCCTCAGGAAACCCAGAAACTCAGGAAACAACACCCAGGCAAAGTCCCTGCCAGATCCAGGTGGTAAATGCCTTTATGCTTATGTGTGGACCCATTGCGCCTGTCTTGCCAACCCTCGTGATCAGATTCCCCAAATCCGACTCCCACCCCATCCTGCAGGGCTTCAACTTCCTGTCCCACCCACCCCTCTGGTCTCTGAACTCACATCTCCCCCAGGCCTCCAGCCACACAGCTCTAAGCATTCCAATCCCCTTCCCAAGACTTTGATTCCCAATTATTCCCCTTCCCCGCCCAAGGCCTCCGATTCCCTCCCTGACTCCCTCCACCGAGGCCTCCAACCTCGCACAACACCCTCTTACCCCCTCCAATAGTCCAAGAATGACCCCTTCCCTCCTCCGTGTTGAGATCAACCCTGCCCCTTAGTAACAAGATCATTTCCTTCCCACCCCAACTGATATCACCCTTCCATCCCACTGGATTGACATCCCCTTTCTCCCTGCTGAGATCACTCCCCCAATGATAGATTCCCCCCTTCTCCCCATCTGTAAGATTGACCGCGCCCCCAGTTGACAGTCTCCTCCTTGCTGGCCGCAGGATTGTTCTTTCCATGGGATCAATCCCCTTCCCGTCTTGGCCCCATGATGGGAACTAACTTATCCTGCACCTTCCACTGACCTACTGTATTCTTTATTGGTCTGGCTGGCTTCCAAGTGGGAAGCTGGTCAGTCACATCACACACATACTGTGGAGTTAAAACTCCTGAGTTAAAACTTAGTGGGTCAGATAAGTTTAAATCCAGGTAAAACTATTGACAAAACACGAACCTGACTTGTCTCAACTCACCACCGCTTTCTCAAGGGCAATTTGGGATGGACATCAAATGCTGGTCTAGCCAGCGATGCCAGTATCCCATGAATGAATACATTTTTTAAAAAATTAATGTTAACATCATTATCTTTAAGTTTTCCACTTGAATTCAAAGGCAGGCCGTAGATGTCTACAAAAAGCAGGACAAGTCCAGCCTGAGAGATTATCACCCTATCAACCTACACCCAATCACAGAAAGGTGATAGAAGGAGTTGTCAACAGTGCTATCAAGCAACACATACTTACAAATAACCTGCCAGGACTGGGTACTGCCAGGACCACTTGGCTTCAGACCTCATTAGAGGTCATTAGTTCAAACAAGTGCTGAATTCCAGAGGTGAGGTATGAATGGCTACCTTTGGTATCAGGAAGCAGCCTACTGATATGGATCAGTTAAAACTAGTCAATGGGGCTCAGGGAAATTTCTCCAGTGGCTGGAGTCATACCAGGTTAAAGGAAGATGGTTGTGGCAGTTAGAAACCAATTATCTCAATTGGATTATATAAAGAAACACACCACTCTATTTACAGGCAACTAGAGATTAGCAATGAATGCTGGCCATGCCAGTGATGCCTGCACCTCAGGAATGAATTTTAAAAAACCAACTTGTTATTCCAAGACTGTCTCGGATAATGGCCGGGATTTTCCGGCCCCACCGCGGGTGGGATCCACTGAGAGCGAGGCGGTGCCCCAGCCAGAAGTCCATTGACTTGCAGCGGGACCAGAAGGCCGCGGCGGTGGGTGGGTGCGATATCTCACCCAATGAGTAATAGCCCACATTAGAATATAGTACCTGTTCATTCATTGACTTGGAGGGGGGGTCTATTAATTTCTGTGAGATGATTGTTGATGAATGTTTTCTTTTCACTATACCCTATGGCCAGTTGATGCGGGGCCTCTCCCCAAGTTAAAAGAATTGGGGGGGCAGGGGCAGGTTGTGGTTGGTGTGGATGAGATCATAACCATAATCACAGCAAGCAGTCCATGCCTATAAGGGCACATCCGCGCCATCTGCTCCAACAACCAGTAACAAATCTGTACTACATGCATTTACATACGTGAGAAATGTGGCACAGAAAAAGTGCTATTCTGAATGTACACACTGAGGCCCAGGTAAGACCAAAGAAAAGCTGTACAAATATCAGAACACTTCCAAGGAAGCAAAAGGTCATGTCTTTAAAGTAATTAATCCCAATTGTTTGGTTTCTGCCCAAGAATTCAAATGGACAGAAACTCAAGTGAGCTCCATTATAAGAATGTAGCCTTCTTTATCCAATTTTCCTCTATCTGCTGTTATGAGGTGGTCCTTTACACCCAAGCATAATATAAGGAAAATCTTTCTTTGTCTCATGAAGAATAGAACTCAGCTCCTCTGATACTCTATAACCACATCCCATGCATTAATACAGACCAGATCAAAGTTCTTTCTGATTTGTAGTTGGTCAGATGATCCCTGCTGAGACAGCAACTGGGGTCCTGGTAATGAAGAATAGATAAAGCAGTCAGGACTCTTCTAATTACTATCCAGTAGCTCTTACTGGAAGTCACATTCTTGACATTGAGTTCAGACATTACAAACGATCAATTGAGTGATGTACAAGAGGACCAGGGAAGTCTATGAATCCACACCACAGCAAGAGTCAGAAAATTGGTCAAAACACCCTCAAATCTGTTTTACATTTAAGGGATAATTTTACATAATCATGAAGCCTTAGTTGCCAGGAGATAATATTAAGAATCAGATGTGCACTGCCCACAAGTTTCTACCTATAGTGGAATGTAATTATGTAAAATTACTCCTTTAATTTCCTCCCTGCAGTATATGAAAGAGATAACAATTGCAATTTAACAGATTTATGCCACTATTACCAAGGAATTGTCAAGGATTCTTTCTCATTGGCTGCCTATCTACTTGGTAAATTAATGTAGGTGATGCAGAACTTTGCTTTGAAAAACCTGGAATAGATTCACAAATTGTTGCTTGCCAGACGATTACATCGCAGCAAATTGGTTGCATAGGTCAGTCATGATCACACTGAATGTTGGAGCAGCCTCAAAGGGCTAAATAAGAACATTAGAAATAGGAGCAGGAGTGGACTCTAGGGCCCATCGAACCTGCTCCACCATTCAATACAATCATGGCTGATCTTTGGCTTCAATTTCACTTTGCTGCCTGCTCCCCGTATTCCTTGACTCCCTGAGACACCAAAAATCTGCCTATCTCAGCCTTAAATATATTCACTGATGGAACATCCACAATCATTTGGAGTAGAAAATTCAAAAGATTCACAGCCCTCTGTGTGAAAAAGTTTCTCTTCATCTCAGCCCTAAATGATTGGTCACTTATCCTGAGACAATACCACTGTGTTCTAGATTGCCTAGCCAGGGGAAACAACCAAAGTGAATAACATCACACTTCCCAACATGATAGTCCATTTGCTACCTTGTTGCCCATTCAATTATCTTGTCTATGGGCAGAATTTTCCGGTCACACCAGCGGCAGGAATCATAGTGGACAGGAGCACAAAATTTGACGTGATAGCAAAAGTCAGTTTTCCACTGGTGGGAGAATAAGTTGAAATTTTTGCCTCCCGACTTTCACGGCAGGTTGAGTTCCACGCTGCTCTGTGTTGGGAACCATATTTGCATCCCCTTGCATCTCATGAATGCTCATTAAAAATCCAGCTCAACGGAATCACATTCTCACTCCAACTCTAATTGCCCTGCCAGTGGATAATTAGACCGGTCTGATTCACGAGTGGTGTGTACCTGGCAAACAGCACTTCACGCGCAACTTTGAGGTTTGTATACGCAGCATTTGCCTACCTTACACTGTGCTATTCTCACAGCTGCTTTGACTCCGTGCCAAGGCTGCTCAGGCAAGACCAGCGGGAAGGGGTGGAAAGCAGGTGCATGACTTGGGGGTTGACTGTATAGAGGCAAGGGAAGGGGTGGAAGGTAAATGTGTGACCTGGGGTGGGGGGGAGGTGACTGGACAGAGGCAAGGGAAGGGGTGGAAAGCAGATATATGGCTGGGAGGGGTTTACTGGAGAGAGGCAAGTAAAGAGGTTGAAGATGGATGCATGAATGGCGGGGGTGGGTTGGGGTGACTGGACCCAGGAGGGAATGAGTGGACAGAGACACATGACTCAGGCTTCCTTGAGTCAAAGAAAGAGTGAGTTTATTAGTTACTAAATGCCCCGTCCACAGGCAAACAGGGGACGACTCCAACGGTCACTAGCCCTGATGCAAGATTGCACTTCCGGTGCACCCGGTATAAGAGGATGAGCATGTTCCCTCCTTCAATCCCCTTTATCAACACCTTTGCACTTACTGCACTCACTGGTGGGAAGGTCATGCCTTTTCCCAGCAGCAGAGTTTGGCTGGCCCCTGTGCCCCTCAGTATCACGACAGGCTTACTCGCCTCACCCTGGGGAAATGTGACCACCCTTCTTTTGGATACAAAATCCTTGTAACTCTCAGGCATTTGTTTGACCTCATCCACACTCTTAGGAGTGCATCTACAAGGGTTCACAGCTGCAGTCAGAGCCGTAGCCTGGTCTGCTACCCCCTCTGACTGATTCCCATTCTCTGCACGGGGAGTATGTATCTTGAAAAATCCCACTGGTTATAACTGTAACATCTAGCAGTTGGCTGGAGGTGTCCTACCTTTTCGCAGTTCAAACACACAGGCTTCTTGGCCTCACTCTTCGTCTCAGCACCACCCTTTCTGTCCCGATGAGGGATCCCAGCATTTCCTTCTCTCCCATGGGTGCTCAGTTTTCTATCACTCTCCCCACCTCTATCCTTTCCAGTTGGCTGGAGGTGACTAGGGGAGCAGTCTCTTCTGGAACAAGGGTTTGTGGATCAGATCATAATCATCAGCCAGTGTGGCTGCCTGTTTGGCCCCTGTTACCGTTTGTTCCTCTATGTGTGTTATTGATATGGAGTTTTTAAACTCCTCAAGGAGAATTGTTTCACGTAGGCTTTTGTAAATGGCTTCTGTTTGAGATGCCCACACCCACTGGTCAAAAGCAAGTTGCTTAAACCTTTCAAATTCCAGGTTCGTCTGGTCAGGCCTTTTCCTGAGGGTACAGAATTTCTGACGGTATGCTTCCAGCACTAACTGTGCACATTTAAAATAGCCCTTTTTGCTGCCACATAGTCAGTGGCACTTTCCTCAGGCAAGAGGAAGTAAACCTTATGAGCTTTCCCTGAAAGTTTACTGTGCACTAATAAGGACCAATGTTGGACTGGCCACTAACAGCTAACAGCTCGAAATAGATGAAGAAAGCTTCCACATCTGCTTCATCAAACTTAGGAATTAAATGAACAAACTGGATTGGCTCAACCCTTAAGTCTGAGCTAGTGGTGTCTTCAAGGGGCACAGGAGGATTCCTGCCCCTCAGTTCAAGCTGTTTTAGTTTAAACTCCCTTTCCCTCTCTCTGTCCTGAAATTCTCTCACTTCTCTTTCCCTTTCCTCTTTCTGCCTTTCTCCTTCCATTTCCTTTTCTCTTTCCTGAAATTCTCATTTCTGCTGCTCCAATTTTAATCTCTCGACCTCTTCTCTATCCGTTTCATCGTCCTCAATTTCCACCTGTAGACTGGCTTTCAGGTTTTCTGGCCTTTGGATGAAATTCTAATCTGAAGTGCCTCGCTAAACCTTTTAACTGTTCGAGGGACAGAGCTTTTAAATCCTCAAAAGTAATGTCCCTTCTCTTAGAAAAGCACTGGCATGAAATGTGGACATTTCTACTCTTTAGTAGTACAGACTCAAGGAAACCTTTTTGCACTTTTTAAAATTGGTTTCAAAGGAACAATTTATGTTCCCCACTCTAATCTTTTTGTTTCGTCTGTGGGAGCTATTCAGGCATCAAGCACCCAATTTGTTACGATCGGTCCCCAGACAAGGTCCCCCAATCTACTATGATCCTGCACGAGATACCCCAAATTGTTAATTTGCTGAATGAGACCCTAATTTTGTTATGCTCCTGGGTGAGGAGGAATGAGCTGGCTCCCCTTCTTTATTCAACCCCCTTGGTTAGTTACACTCAGGTTTAATTTAGAAGGGATCCCTTCCCTTGTGGATACTCTTTCCCAGTCAATTTAACCAGGCTTTCTTGAGTCAAAGAAAGAGTAAGTTTATTAGTTACTAAAAACCCAAGAAAAAATAATGAAACTGCAACATACGTACACACAGGTCAGAAATGAGAAGTTGAGTCCAAAAATAAAAGTTAAAAAATACATGCAAATCAGTCTTTAGCTTGTCTGTGAGGAGTAGGTGGCAAAATGTTGTGTCTTTTAAGTTGAGTGATTCTGGTAGAACTGACTTTGAAAGTTGAGCAGTTGGTTTGGAGACACTTGGTTCTGCAGGTTAGCTGAAGGGGCTGTCCTGTTTCCTTTTTGATTGTGGCTTTGCTGACTTGCCTTCAGCCAGAGAGAGAGAGAGATTTTTGGCTGCAAGCTGCAGGGATGTTTAGTTGATGTTCTTCTGCTGTGACCTTCATTGCACACACTAGCACACCAGAACTAGAACACACAAATCAGGTTTGCATCGGGCTTTTTAACCTCTTTTCTTGTGTATTCCTGGAAGGGAAAAAACAAACACGCTTTTTGCCCAGAATCTGCTTTCTCTCAACTCAGACCATTTCCACATTCTGAGATATAACTCAACAGGAGATGGTTTCTGCTGAGATGTGATAATCAGTCTCCATTGTCTCTGCAACCACAGGAGATTAAAGTTCAGTCTTTTGCATTGCATCTCTCCCTTTCAAGTGTCTCTGTCTGAAATAGGCCTTGACACCTTTTTTAGCTGTGACATTCCATGTTCTCTCTAGTAGGTCAAATATAATCCACATATGAATTTTACAGAAAGTGGGTACTTAATATTCTCAGCCAGCTTTCGCCTGTAGGTCTTATTTAAAAACACATATCTTCCTTTAAAAAGTTCAAAATGTCCATAAGTAATTCGGGACTGTGACCCCTGAGATGACAACACAAGGGTGAGTGCAGAATGCAGGGTGCCAGCAGTGCTGCCTACTTGATGGCTTTGATGCAATTGAGGAGGAGAAGAAGGGCCCAATGCGTCTGGCAGGGCTAAGGGAAGAGCCTCACCCTGAGGAACATGTGCCAGTGGGACCCCATGAAGACCCAGAAGCTGAGAAGGAGAGACCAACTCCATGGAAGTGTTTGGTGCGACCCAGGGTATACCAAAGACGCGTCTCATACTTGGAGATGAGCGAGAGACAGTGCTGCAGACGCCATTGCTTGTCAAGGGATGTGGTGGACCTGATGCCACAGTGATTGGGAGGCCATCCACCGCAAGTGGCTCTAAAGGTGACCACTGCTGCACTCAAAGGTTTTTTGAAAGCAGTTCACTCCAGGGCTTCACTGGGGGCCCCTGCAGAATATCGCAATCCTCCATTCATAAATATATAAGGGAGGTCACCGATGCCCTTTTCAATAAGACACACCATTACATCCAGTTTTACCTGGATGAAGGCAGCCAGGCTGCCAGAGCAGTGGGATTTGCAGCGATCTCCAGCTTCCCACAAGCGCAGGGTGCCATCGACTGCATGTGGCCTTAAGAGTTCCTAATGGCAGCCAGTAATATTTATCAATAAAAACGGCTTCCACTCTGTCAACTTGCAGCTGATCTGTGATCATTGAAAGCAGATTATGCAGACTTATGCAAGGCACCCTGGTACACTGGGAGCTCACATGACATTTACATCTTGAGTGTCACAGATCTTTGAGGGTCCTCAGTGCATTCAGGGTTGGCTTAGCGGTGATAAAGGCTACCAGCAAAAGACGTGCTAATGACACCTGTTCGGCGCCATAGAGTGCTTCAGAGGGGAGGTACAGTGCGGCTCATTCTGCAACACACTCCTTAATTAAGCAGGCCATTGGCCTGTTGAAGATGTATTTCAGATATCTGGAATGATCAGGTGGCACTCTCCAGTACTCTCCGCAAAGGGTATCCCACATCATCATGGTTTGTTGCGCCCTACACAACCTGGTGCTCCAAAGAGGGGGATGAGATGGCACATGGAGAGATGGAGGAGCTGCACTTCTCCTCCGAAGAGGACACCACCGAAAGGGAAGACAACGAAAAAAGCAAGGATGATGATGCCCCACAGGAAGAGGCTATTGCATGGATCAGATGCGGCAGACATGCCCGTGAGCCCCTTATAGTGACAAGATTCCAGTGCAATGAAGAAGATTAGCTTATATGAACACATTTCACCTTCAATGCAGAGTAGCTATTAACACCTTCTTTGTTATCCTCAAATTCTCAATGAAGGACATCAATCTCAGATCGAGTAGTCATAATCCTGCGTAATAATGGCCTCATCCATGGAAGGCTAGGCAGCCTATGGAGCATGTGGCCGTTCCATTATAGGGTAAGGACTCCATCAGTCCTGCACACTGCAGCAAGTGACATGGTGCAGTTCTTTCAAACATTGTGCCAACATTTCACTGTATATGGCAGCCTTAAAGAGGCAGGAACAGCACTGCAATCATGAATGCACACATGGTTTTATGCCTGGAGTGTTGCAAGGCCTCAAAGAGGACAATCATCAATCACTGGTTATCATTTGACTGTCTGAGGACGAATCTGAGTCCGGACAGCAGCATCCCTCCAAAGGCCATCTCTCATGCATGAATAATGTTCAGGCTTCATCCTGATACTGAGTCCCTAGGATGAGATTGCTGTTCAGGACACTGTGATCTGTCACTACATCATGGAAGCAAGCCTGTGAGTCAGGTTACCTTTGTGTGCACAGACAGCACCATTGCCTTATCATTGACAAGCAATCATGATCATGCCTTTATCAGGAGTTTCCCATGTTCACATCAGGCATTACCATGGCATCTGGGAGTGTCATGACCCAGTCAGTCTCGACACAGTATTTAAGAATTACTTAGTATCTTTATACTAAAGACCACTCAGCAGATGTGCTGGAGCTTCGCTCTCATCCCATTGCAGTCCTCCACATTTTCATCCTACCAGATTGAGATATGTACGAGGAAGCCTAGGACACTGAGAGAACTATCTCGATTGCCCTTATCAGAGCTAGCACAGGGATTATGTCAAGCCACACTAGCCAGACCTTCAGTTGCAAGCTAGCATCCTCACATATAGTGGGAGGCAGCATGAGGCTAGGCACACACCTATACCATCGCATAGTCATGGCCATCCTGCAGACATTTCAAGAGTCACCAAGTGCACCACTCAGTCCATTGCTCTGCATCATGCAGGTGTAGAGTGAGAGCTAATATAGGGGTAATGTTTAGCTGTAAACATGGTCACGAGTTAACGCTACAGACAACCATGAAAGGCTAAGGTCCCCGACAATTACTTAAACTCTAACCCACACCCAAACCTGACAGTAATTATTGAAAAGTCCACTTGGTTGGAATGACTCCAAAGCGGGTCACATTTAAAACCTATAACATCCACTGAGAACAGACTTCAGTGTAACATTATCAGGGTAATAAAAAACTTCCAAGATCTATACTCATGAGGACACATTATATGATCCTCTGATGTAAGTCTTAGATATGTATTGTCCAACAACCATGTTCATAGAGCAATTGGCTTTGTTCATATTGCGTCTGTGGACATTCCAATGAGCAAGAAAATTTCCAAGACGAGGACCCACCATCTGTGGTTAACTAAAAAAGTGAAAGATAGAATCAAACTTAAAAAAAATGCATATAATTGCACAAAGATGCATGGCAGATCAGAAAATTGGACAGAATATAAAAATGGCAAAGAATGACTAGAAGATTGATAAGGAAGGTAAAATCAAAGTACGGGAGTAAGCTAGCTAGAAATATCAAGAAAGATAGTAAGAGTTTCTATAGATATTTAACAAAAGAAAAGAGTTAACAAAGGGAAAATGTTAGAAGCTATCATAAAAGGCATTACAGCAAGGCACTTGGAAAAATTCAGGGTATCAGGCAGAGTCAACATGGTTGTGTGAAATGGAAATCATGGCCAGAATTTTATCATTGGCGTGTGGGGTTGGGCCCTGCATGCCGACATGTCAAATGACACGTGGTGACGTCAGGCGAGCATCCCAACATCACCTCGCACCATCGGGATTTTTAGGTGGGCGGGTGCACAATGTTCTCAGATGCACGCCAGCTATTAATTAATCAGGTACTTAAAGCCCTTGAGGCAGCAATTGTCTGCAATTTCTGAGGGCCCATGCGATCCTCAGGATGTCACACAGGCGCAACGGGCAGGTGGGTAGGAGACATTTGTATAAACCTTATCCACGGGCGGGATAAGAGGGGTGAGTGGGGTCGCGAATGGCATCTGTTAGATATTTAATTGTGAAAGTTACTGCTGCTTGCCTGTGTGAGCAGGAATACTTCAAAACTCATACCAGCTGCTTAGACAGGAGTAACAGCCTTCAGGTTAGTAAAGATCATCTTTGGGGCCTGCAGGTTTCAGGAAGCCTTCCCTTTGCCTGGGAAAGGGAGTTATGCTATCCACTGGAGACATCTCCTCTGAAGAGGAAGGGAGGGCCGGAAGGGGGAGGAGGCCAGGAGTCCACATTCAGCCTCCAGGGGAGCCACCTTTGAGAGGCAAGGTGCAGGCACAAGGGGCGCAGGGTCAACAGGAAGTCCAAGGTAGAAGAGGCTGCAGAAGACGCCACTATCCTGCTGCCAGGGCATACAGACAGTGAAGCAACTACCTCAATATGACTGAGGTCCAGTGCCGAAGGAGGCTCCATCTCTCAAGGGAGACAGTCACCTCCATTTTGTCAGGTGATAGGCCCTGTGATCTGCGTCAACTGTGCGGGTGGACACCCCATGCCAGTGGCGCTAAAGGTCATGGCTGCCCTCAACTTCTATGCCTCCGGTTCTTTCCAGGGGTCGGTGGGTGATCTTTGCAGTCTCCCAGTCAGCTCTCCACACTTGTGTCAAGCAGATGACAGACGCTCTGTTCAGGTGTGCAGTGACTTTCATCCACTACCGTTGGGACGAGGCCAGCCAGACAGAGCGAACCAGAGGCTTCACAGCAATTGCTGGCTTCCCCCATGCCCAGGGTGGAATCGACTGCACACATGTGGCCCTCAAGACGCCAGCGGGTAAGCCTGGTGCCCTCGTCAACAGGAAGGGATTCCACTCCTTGAACGTGCAGATAGTGTGTGATCACAAGATGCAGATTCTGCAAATCTGTGCAAAGTACCCAGGCACCACCTACGAGGCTCACATACTCAAATACTCCCAGGTGCCAAGGCTCTTCAGTGCTCCAGCCCGGCTGGATGGATAGCTGCTGGGTGATGAAGGCTATCCCCTCAGAAGGTGGCTCATGATGCCTCTCCACCACCCAAGAACAAAGGCTGAGCAGCACTACAATAGGAGCCATGGCTCCACAAGGGCTGTGGTGGAGGGAACCATCAGTCTTCGCAAGATGCGCTTCCGATGCCTGGACCGTTCAGGGGACACATTCCAACACCCCCTAGATCGTGTGTCGCTGATTGTGGTTGCATGCTGCACTCTCCATAATCTGGTGCTGAAAAGGGGCGATGTAGTGGACGAGGAAGATGTAGACGCAGTTGCTCCGGCTGCACACGATGAGTCCAACAGTGAGCCTAAGGATGAGCACACACAGGAGAATGCTGAGGGGGTAGACGCTGATCCGGGCATACTCCAGGGAGGCAGGGACACACTGCAGCTGCTGCACACTCACACAAAGAAGCCAGGGCTGACCCCCCCTTGCCCACATGCTGCCTCCATCACATTTGGCAGCACAAGGTGTAACCTTGCAAAGCAAGGAGGCACAAGCACATGGAACACAAGGACCAGCAGATGGATTTGTGCCCCGCCACCTGGAAGCTCCCCTTCCAGCATGTTAGCACTCTGACTTTGACATGCTTCTCAGTTCCAGCATTCTGCCCAGACCTTCAACCCCGTGAGGTAATGGCAGGGCAGACGATCCCCAGCCCATCCTGCCACAAGATTCGGCGAGCTGCTCATTGATGCATAAGTAATGAGCTGAAATACAGGTGACCTGGCACAAGAATCTGTCTCGCTGCCCATCGGAAATCATGCCGACTTTCCTGCCCACCACTGCACTTAGTCTCCAGAATATAAAATTCTGTCCCATATCTCTTTGCAGCCTCATTGTATCCTCTTCAGAGTTTACATCCCAACCGAGTTTTGCATCGTCAGCAAACTTAGAAACATTACTCTTTGTTACTTCAACTAAGTATAGAGAATCATTACAAAGGTCAATCCCTCTTTCATAGTATGTACTATTGTCTTGAGAATAAAATTAGAGAAATCAGGAGCATCAAAAAATCAGCTCCACTGTGGTCAATGCTTCAAACTTTGCCTTCATTTAGTGAGCCTCCACACCAATAACTTTAACTTGCAAAATTGATCTTTTAAATCAAAGATTATTAGATTAATCAAAATGACAACTGGAAGTGTGAGGTGATGCATTTTGGTAGGAAGAACATGAACAGGCAATGTAAAATAAGGGGTGAAATTTTGAAGGGGGTGCAAGAGCAAAAACACCTAGGTGTATATGTGCATAGATCATTGAAGGTGGCGGGACAGGTGAAGAGGGCAGTTAATAAAGCAAATAGTACCCTGGGCTTTATTAATATGGGCATAAAGTACAAAAACAGGGAGGTTATGCTGAATTTATGTAAGACTCTTGTTGGACCTCAGCTGGAGTATTGTGTACAGTTCTGGGCATCACATTATAGGAAGGATGTAAACACATTGAAGAAAGTGCAGAAGAGGTTTACATGAATGGTTCCAGGGATGAAAAGCTTCAGCTATGAGGTTAGATTGGAGAGGTTGGGGCTGTTCTTCTTGGAAAGAAGGCTAAGAGGAGATTTGATAGAGATGTTCAAAATCATGAGAGGGCTGGGCAGAGTAGATAGGGAGAAGCTGTTCCAGCTCATAAAAGAATCAAGAATGAGAGGGCACAGATTTAAAGTGATTTGTAAAGGAAGCAAATGTGACATGAGAAAAAACTTTTTCACACAACGAGTGGTTCGGGTCTGGAATGCATTGCCTGGAAGTGTGGTGGAGGCAGGTTCAATCAAGACATTCAGGAGAGCATTAGATGATTATTTGAATAGAAACAATGTGCAGGGGTACGGAGAAAAGGCAGGGTAATGGCAGTAGGTCGTAATGCTCATTTGGAGAACCGGTGCAGACACGATGGGCTAAATCTCGTCCTTCTGTGCCGTTAAAATTCTGTGATTCTGACTAAAGTGAGTGAATTTTAGAATTGATTTATAAGCCAGCACTAGTTCATTGCTTGTGATGACACTCAAGGCAAATTGATCCCGTATTTTTTTTATATCTTGGGATCCAAATGTCGCTGACAAGGCTAGCATTTATTCCCATCCCTAATTGCTCTTTTGAAGGTGGTTGTGAGCCACTTCTTGAAGTGCGTAAGTCCATGTGGCATAGGTACACCCACAGTGCTGTAGGGAACTCCAGAATTTTGACTCAGCAACAGTGAAGGAATCGTGATATGCTTCCAAGTTAGGTTGCTGTGTGACATGTAGGGGAATTTACAAGTGCCAGTGTTCACAGGGGTCTGCTGCCCTGCCTAGGTGTTAGAGGTCTTGGGTTTGAAAGGTATTGTTGAAGGAACCTTGGCGAGTTGCTTCAGTGCATCCTGTATATGGTGTACACTGCTGCCACTGTGCACCGACGATAAAATTTAAGATGGTGGATGGGGTGCCGAGGCTGCTTTGTTTTGTATGGCGTCGAGCTTCTTAAGTGTAGTTAGAGGTGCACTCATCCAGGCAAGTCGCCAGTATTCCATCACACTTCTAACTAAACTTGTAAATGGTAGACAGGCTTTGTGGTGTCAGGAGGTGAGTTACTTACCACAGAATTCATAGCTTCAGACTTTCTCTTGTAGCCACAGTACTTATATGACTGGTCCAGTTAAATTTTGGGTCAATGGTAACCACCCGCTCCCCTCCCTCCCCCACCCCCACCCCCCCACCACCCACCAGGATGTTGATGGTTGGGTATTCAGCAATGGTAATACTGTTGAATATCAAAAGGAGATGGTTTAGATTCTCTTTGTTTGGAGATGTTTATTGTCTGGCACTTTTGTGCTGTGAATGCTACTTGCCACTTATCAGTCCAAACCGAATGTTGTCCAAGTCTTGCTGCATGGAGGCATGGACTGCTTCTGAGGAATTTAAAATGTTACTGAGCACTGTGCAATCATCAGAAAACATCCCCACTCCTGACCTTATGTTGGATGAAAGGTTATTGATGAAACAGCTAAAAGTGGTTGGGCCTAAAATACTATCCTGAGGAACACATACAGCAATGTCCTAGGTGTTACAGTTATGAGATTTATAAGATTATTATGTTTTTGAACTGTGTCTTAAATTTAGAGCAAAATGAATGGGGCCATGCAACCTGTTCTGAAGTCTGCTCTGAAGATACATTCTTCAGCTCTGAAGAAGAGCCATACGGACTCAAAACATTAACTCTGTTTCTCTCTGCACAGATGCTGCCAGACCCGTTGACTTTTGCAGCATTTTTTGTTTTTATTTCTGTTCTGAAGTCTGCCTGTCAGTAGGCTTGGGTGGTTTGATATGTTAGTAATCAAAGGAAGGCTTACATTGTTTTACTGGGAAGAAAGTGCAAGGCATTTATGCTTAGAAACAATGGCAACAGCCTGTGTGCTAAAAGTGAATAGACTGTGAGCAGAATTTTCCGATCCTGCCAGCAGCAGGTTTTGGAGCAGGCAGGAGCAGAAAATTCAAAGAGAGACCAAAAATCAGATTGCCGCCGATGGGAAATCAGTTCAGAATTTTCTCCTCACCACTTTCATGGCGGGCTGATGGCGGGTCAGGTTGTGTCGAAAACACAATTTGCATGCATTACCATGTCATGAATGCTCATTAAAAACACGGCTCACTGGAATCACATTCCCTTTCCCAACCTTGCTAGCAGGAAATTAGACTGCTCTGAATCATGTTTGGATATAAGTGGCGTGGAACTGGACGCTCTCACTTTGCTCGTGACTACAAAGTGAGTGCAACATTCAAAGCCTACAAGCAACAGCACTGCTCCGGTTTCTCAGCAATGGCAGTGTAATGCCACACTGGTTGGGGTGCAGGATTGGTCTGCTCACTGGGTTCCTCCGTACTCTGGGAGGGTGTGTTCAGCAGATCTCAGACAGGGCTGCAATCTGAAACAGAGATCAGCATCACAACCAGGGGTGGAGGGGAAGGAGGACAGAGACAGGGGATACAATGGGTTATAGTGGGGCTGGTGGGGGAAGGGACGATGGCAGGCAAAGGGGAGATCAAGTCTGGGGAAGCTGGAGCCTGACATAGAAGACTAGAATGCAGACACAGAAGGGGGTGGATGGCAATTGAACTGTATGAATGGGAGGGGATGCACGCAGACTCCGTAATGGGGGGTGGGGATGTTGTGTTAGTGTGGCACAAGAGGGATGGGTCGCAAAGAGTCTCATGGAGGTGGGGGAGGGGGAAGGCTTGCACATGAGGGACGGGTTGCACAGAGACTCACGGAGGGGGAATGGAAGGGATACCGTGTTGTGATCAGTAAAGAAGGAATGGGAGAGCTCATTGAAAGACAGCCATAGCCCCTGGTCTGGGGCCAAGAGGTTAGGGTGAGAGATTAAAAGCAGTTGTGTGGCTTTGTGGACAATGCTACAGGGCTATGCATTGCACGCACGTCGTAGTCCCGCTCCAGGAAGGGGCAAGGCCTGTTGCTCAATTGGGATTCTGTTTGCAAGTGGGAGATCTATTATATTTGTCCAATTTTGATTAATCTGTTGCATCTATAAGTCCACAGGAAGAAGGAGGATTGAATAACAGAGCCTTCTTGATTGATCCATTTGAGGAGGAGAAAGGCCCGGCGCCACCTAGCACAGCTTCAAGAGGAGCCCAGCCTGAGGTCCATGGTCCAGGGGAGGCCCAGAAACTCCCAGAATATGAGGAGGTCAAACCAATCCCAATTGAGGTGACTTACACAACCAAGGGTCTACCGAAGAAGACTTTCTTATCTGGGGAATGCTGTGCACGTCTGCACTTGTCAAGAGATGTGTTGGATCATATCTAATACATTCTGTGGGAGGATCTAACACCCCGTGGACTGGAGGACATCACCTGCCAATGCCTCTGAAGGTCAATTTTTTTTACGCCTAGTTTTATTGCCTGTGGATTGTTCCAAGGATCCTGAGGGGACCTATGTAACATCCCAAAGTCTTCAGCGCACAAATGTATCAAGGAGGTGACAGGTGCCCTCTACAGTAAGACTCATCATCACGTGAAGTTCACATTCGATGAAGCCAGTCAGGCTGCTAGATTTCTGGGGTTTGCAGCCAACTCAGGCTTCCCTAGAGTGCAGGGTGCAATTGATTGTACACATGTGACATTGAAAGCTCCATGGCAGCAGCCCCTGGTGTTCATTAATGGGAAAGGGTTCCAGTCCCTGAGCACCCAGCTGGTGTGTGATCATCAGAAACACATCATGCACATTTGTGCCAGATACCCTGGGAGTTCCCATGGCTCATACGTCCTGAGTCACTCCCAGGTGCCTCACGTATTCAAAGGACCTTAGCAATCACATAGTTGGCTGCTTGGGGATAAGGGTTACCCACTCAAGTGGTTGCTCATGACACCCGTGCATCATCCTCAGAGCGCCTTAAAAGAGAGATACAACACAGCACATAGGTCGACACACTCCATCACCAAGCAGACCATTGGCATTCTGAAGATGCACTTCCAATATTTGGACCTCTAAGGTGGGGCTCTACACTACTCTTCTCAGTTCTCAGAGGGTGTCTTGCATAATCGTGGTTTGTTGCACCCTTTACAACCTGGCGCTTCAAATGGGGGATCTTTTACCAGAGAGAGACATGGAGGAGGCTGAGAGCTCCTGGAATGATGAAGAACAGAAAGGGCAGGAACTTGAAGAGGGAGATGAGGGTCAGCTTCCGTGTGAGGAGACCATCGGCGTGAGGAGACCATCGAAGAAGCACAACGTGGAAGACTTGCCTGTGCCACACTGAGCCACAAGATTCCAGAAGGAGTAACGTGCAGGGAATGGGACACAGCCACATTCCTTCTGCCCCTTTATGTCATGCCAGTGCAGTGAAAGGCCTTTACAGCCAGTAACATTGAAAGCAATTTCAGCATTCAGATTTGCACCTTCAACCCTCATGATTCACCAGGCCCTAATGTTTGGAAAGGTCAGCAGCGAACCCTGTATCCGTGAGCTCTGAGAAGTGAAAGTCGGCACAATAGTGCAAATGCTTCGTCAAAGGACTTGATGCAGTCTTCGCCACCTTAATGAGAAACTTTTAGTGGACACTGAGATGCGCGCATGGTTGGAGAGACCAGCAGGCCTTATGCTCTGGCACTACCAATGAAGACAGCGATCTCATTTTGAGAGACAATTACAGTTAACCATCCAAGGCTATTGAGTACACCTACCTCCAGTTGTCCTGTAAGGAGTAGATGCATTTTGCAGATACTTCCAGTAAAGAGTTTGACACATCTCCCTGACATAGCACAAGGGTCAAGTAATCATCATGACTCAGCTACACATCACATAGATGTGAGGCTCACAAAGGGAGGCAAACCCTAAGTGGGAGCATGGCTCACCCTCGGACTAAGGGGGCACAGAGATGCATATGTACAAAGCTTTCAAATGATGAGACCATTCTCATAAGCAGCAAATGTATTTACAAAGGTGCATGAATTTACAATGACAGGACACCAATGACCCAGAAGAGATGATCAAAGTTTCTTAATTTTTCTAACCCTACTGCTATGTCCAGGTGCATCCCCGATATCCGCAGCAGAGCTGGAGGCAGCCTGCTGACTGCTATGCCCTGTTGTCTTTGATGATTTTGGCGGGCGTCTTCTACAGGACTGAGACCTGGAGGGCCCTGGCCTGCTTTGAGTCTCCTGTTATGAGACAAGTGCACCCTCCTTGGCCTGTACAGCTGGAAGTGATGGGGTCACAGGCAGGGGGAATTGCGATCAGCTGGACACTCTCGGAGTCACCTGGGTAGATGGCCCCGGTGTGCCCAGCTGTTAGCCCTCTTCCCTGTGGGTGCCCGAGGGCCCCTGCTTGACTCCCAAAGGAGAAAGGGCTCCTGGATGGAGGTCAAAGTGCCCAGACCCCTATTGCCTAGCCACTGATGGATCTCGTCAATGCCATAGTGATGGAATGAAGGTCCGAGCACAAATCTGGTCAGATCTGCTGGACCAAGGTCTCCAAGGCGGTTGCAACCCTTCCCATGGAGACCTTGAGTCGCTCGCATGTCAGAGTCATGACATCAGACAGAATGCAGACGGACTCCTCCATCCTTTGCTCTAGCCTGTTGACTGTCTCTCACAACTCTACCTGATTTTCAGAAAATGCTGCAAAAACTCAGCAGGCCTAACAGCATCTGTAGAGAGAAAGACAGAGTTAACGTTTCAAGTCTGTATGACTCTTCTTCAGAGCTAAAGAGAAGTAAAAATGTGATGAAATTTATACTGTTTAAGGGAGGGTGGAGTAGGTGAAGCTGGATAGAAGGCCAGCGATAGGTGGGGGCAAAGGAGAGATTGACAAAGATGTCATGAACAAAAGGACAAAGGGGTGTTAATGGTAGTGGTACTGGCTAAAGGAGGTGCTGATGGTGGCATTAAGGTAAGAAAGCAGAATGTGATAATAGCAGGACAAGGATAAGCACTCTGAAAAGAACAACATGAACAAGTGACAGATGGCCCTAGTGGGCGTGGAGTGGGGTATGGGTAGGGATGGTGGTGGGGAAAAAAGATCGAAAATAGGATAAAAGGTGGGAATAAAATGAATAAAAATTAAAATAAATAAAAATAAAAATATGGGTAAAAAATAAAAAACGAAAATTAAAAAATAAAAATGAATATTGAAAAAGGGGGTAAAAAAGGGTGAGGACAGAGGAGAGAGTTCATGGTCTAAAGTTGTTCAACTCAATGTTAAGTCCGGAAGGCTGTAAAGTGCCTCATCAGAAGATGAGGTGCTGTTCCTCCAGTTTGCGTTGGACTTCACTGGAACATTGCAGCAGGCCAAGGACGGACATGTGGAGTATTGAACAGAAACGTTCAGCACTCAGCATAGGACTCAGTTTCATACCCTTATGCCCTTACCTCAATGAATTTCGTACTCGGCACGATGCTGAACTCTTCTTCTGCTGCCTTCATCTCCATGCTCATTTCTTTGGGCAGGAGTCCTCCCCCCATTCAACGGATCCTTTCACCTGCCTCCAGTATTCTCCCTCCACCTGGACCCCTCCCTCTGGCCTCTGACCTGCTCTGGATCTTTTCATTGAGAACAGTGGCGTGACATTGGCCGTCTCAATTTCTCTGCCCCTCTCACCCACTCTAATCAGTCTCCTTCTGAACTTGCCTCACTCCGTTCTCTTAGGTTCAACCCTGACTTTGTTATCAAACTTGCTGACAAGGGTGGTGCTGTTGTTGTCTGGTGTACTGACCTCTACCTCGCAGAGGCTGAGTGCCAACTCTCAGACACTTCCTCCTACCTCCCCCTGGACCATGACCCCACCACCAAACATCAAGACATTCTTTCCAGGACTGTCACTGATTTCATCTCGTCTGGAGATCTTCCCTCCACAGCTTCCAACCTCATAGTCTCCCAATCCCAGACAGCCAGCTTCTACCTCCTCCCCAAAATCCACAAACAGGACTGCCCCGGTAGACCGATCGTGTCAGCCTGTTCCTGCCCCAAGGAACTCATTTCTTCCGATCTTGACTCCATTCTCTCTCACTTTGTCCAGTCTCTTCCCACCTACATCCATGATTCCTCTGATGCCCTATGTCATGTTAACAATTTCAAGCTCCCGGGCCCTAACCGCCCCCTCTTCACCATGGACATCCAATCCCTCTACATCTCCATCCCCCACCAGGATAGTCTGAGGGCTCCCCACTTCTTCCTTGAACACAGGCCCGAACAATCCCCAGCCACCACCGCTCTCCTCCATTTGGCTGAACTTGTTCTCTCACTTAACAATTTCTCCTTAAACTTGTCTCACTTCCTCCAAATAAAAGTTGTGGCTATGGGTACCCGCATGGGTCCCAGTTATGCCTGTCTCTTTATGGGTTATGTGGAACATTCCTTGTTCCAGTCCTACTCAGGACCCCTCCCACAACTCTTTTTTTGGTACATCAATGACTGTTTCGGTGCCGCTTCATGCTCTTGTCTGGACCTGGAAAAAGTTATCAATTTTGCTTCCAATTTCCACCCCTCCATCACCTTCACATGGTCCATCTCCAACACTTCCCTTCCCTTCCTTGACCTCTCTGTCTCAATTTATGGTGATAGATTGTCCACCAATATTCATTACAAGCCCACCAACTCTCACAGCTACCTCGACTACAGCTCCTCACATCCTGCTTCCTGTAAGGACTCCATCCCGTTCTCTCAGTTCCTTCGCTTCTATCGCATCTGTTCTGATGATGCCACTTTCCAAAACAATGCTTCCAACATGTCTTCCTTCTTCCTTAACCGAGGTTTCCCACCCACCCACTGTGGTTGACAGGGCCCTCAACCGTGTCCGACCCATCTCCTGCGCCTCTGCCCTCACACCTTCCTCTCCCTCCCAGAACCATGACAGGGTCCCTTTGTCCTCATTTTTCACCCCACCAGCCTCCGCATTCAAAGGATCATCCTCCACCATTTCCGTCAACTCCAGCATGATGCCATCACCAAACACGTCTTCCCCTCATCCCCTAGTCAGCATTCCATAAGGACCATTCCCTCCGGGACTCGCTGGTCCACTCCTCCATCACCCCCAACACCTCATCCCCCTCCCACGGCACCTTCCCATGCAACCGCAGATGGTGCAACACCTGCCCCTTATCTCCTCCCTTCTCACCATCCAAGGGCCCAAACATTCCTTTCAGGCGAAAAAGTGTTTCACCTGTACCTCCTTCAATTTGGTCTACTGCATTCGCTGTTCCCAATGCTGCCATCTGAGGGATCAAACACAGACTGGGTGACTGCTTTGAGGAACACCTTCAGTCTGTCGCAAGCATGACCCAGACCTTCCTGCCGCTTGCCATTTCAACACAGCACCCTGCTCTCATGCCCACATGTCCGTTCTTGGCCTGCTGCAATGTTCCAGTGAAACCCAATGCAAACTGGAGGAACAGCACCTCATCTTCCGATTAGGCACTTTACAGCCTTCCGGACTGAATATTGAGTTCAACAACTTCAGATCATGAATTCCTCTCCTCTACCCTCATCCCCTTTTTACCTCCTTTTTTCAATATTCATTTTTATTTTTTAATTTTCATTTTTTTATTTTTTATCCACTTGTTATTTATTTTCATTTTTATTCGTAGTTTTATCCATAGTTTTATCCCCACCTTTTATCCTATTTTCGATCTTTTTTCCTCACCACCATCCCTCCCCCAACCCCACCCCACCCCCACTAGAGCCATCTGTCACTTGTTCATATTGTTCTTTCCAGAGTGCTTACCCTTGTCCTGCTATTATCAAATTCTGCTTTCTTACCTTAATGCCACCATCTGCGCTTCCTTTAGCCCTTACCACCACCATTTACACCCCCTTTGTTCTTTTGTTCATGACATCTTTTTTCCTGGATACAGACATACCAAGACGTTTCCTGACAACCAGCTGACTTGCTAAAAGTAATGGATGTATTTGGGTGGCGTTTAAATATGGTGCCCAGACCTTTGACTTAATTAGGTAAAGGCGGGGCAGATGAATCAGTGCCGCCCCACATAGTGATTTGGAGGGCTACTCGCCAATGCATAATTAACGAGTTTTCGAGCATGAACTTGGGCTTGAGTTCCCGCCCTATCGCCCAGCAGGAAGCGAAACCCGACTGCCACCGCACTTAGTCTCTGGAAGGGGAAATTCCGCCCTGTGAGTCTTCAAAGCCCCAGAAAAGTGCTGAGAGTGTGGGGTTATAAGCAGTTGTGCTTTAAACTGTCCATTTAGTTCTGAGATGAAAGAGAGTTGGGCTCTCAACGATAGCTAATTAGCATTTCTATCTAGATACATGGCTAATGTGATTCACATTGCCATGGGGAAGGATTCAAAGGAAACCATTGTAAGGATAAAGTTACAAGCTTTCCTACATTATCACTGAATATCACAGACAGTATTTTTGAGTCTGCCTGGATCCTGGAGTGGGAGAGCAGAAAGAGGTCACAAAAGTCTCTATGTTTGCCATGCAAGAATGCGGCTGGAAGCTCGTGCTTGGATTGAAAGCACGAAGGCCGCGGTTCTCCGGTGCCATTGAAAGTCAGCTTTTGGCTAGCTCTCCATATTTTCTATTCCCACCCACGATTGGTCCCGCCATGGGCAGCATCAGAAAATCCCAACCCAAATTTGAGGGGAGTTAAAACAAGGCTGGAAGAGTCACCTAGCTTAGGCGAGAAGGAGAATCTCCAGTAAAAGCAAACCTCACTGTGAAAGATAGTTTGAAGATTGCAAGTTATGAGATGAGAAAATAAAAGAACAGGCATAACCCTTGGGAGCTAATAATCACTTTGGTTTGATTGTGGAAAAATTGAATGACTACCTAAAGGAGAATGTAATGTGTACCTGTGAAGTGTGCTTTTTTGGTTGGGCTAGAAAAAAGGAGGGTATTCCATTCTGTGTTTAAAGTACAAGTTGCCTACAAATATAGTGTTTAGTCAATACCTCAGTTGGAATGGGAAGCACTGTTATTCTGAATCGCACACTAGTCATCTAGCTAACTGAGCTGACCAGCTCCATTTTTCAATTCCATCCTTCTAAAGCCTGCTGCTTGGTTTGCTTTATTTGTCACATTATTAAACTGAATTGCTACTTTTAGTGATTTGTGTATTTGTACTCCCAGATCCTTTTGATCCTCTACTCCATTTAGATTCTGATTTTCCAAGCAATACGTGGCTTCAGTATTTTTTTACTAATATAGAATACCTTACACCTATCCTGTGCTGAAATTCATCTGCCAATTATACTCTCATTCTGTATGTTTGTTAATGTCTTCTTGTAATCCGTCCCATTTCTCCTCAGTAGACTAATCACGTAATTTGGTGTCATCTGTGAATTTAAAAAATTGTGTTTTTGATTCCAAAGTCTAAATTGTTAATATAAATTGCGAACAACAGTACTTCCAACACTGATACTTGTGGCACCTGATTTCTCGCCTGCTGCCACTCTGAATAACTATACTTAATTCCCACTCTCTGCTTTCTGTCTTGAAGCCAACTAGCTATCCATTATGTTACTTATCCCTTACTCTTCATGCCCTGGCCTTATTCATTCGTTTATTATGTGGCATCTTCTGTCAAAGGCCTTTTAGAAATCTAGATAAATTACATCCACTTCATTACACTTGTCTACTCTCTCAGTTACATCTTCAAATTAATCCAATGAGGTTGGTCATGCAAGACTGTCCCTCTTGAAACCCATACTGACTATTCTTATAATACTTATGGCTTTTAGATGTTCTTTTATTTTCTCCTTTCTTAGGGATCCCATTATTTTTTCTACCACCAATGTCAAGCTGACTGGTCTATAGTTTCCTGGACATCTTCCACTCCCCTTCTTAAATACAGGAACAACATTAGTTTGTGCTGGTCCTCTGGCACTACACATATACATGTTCAATATGTGTAATAGTGCCTCTGCTGTCTCTTCGATAGCCCTTTAAAAATGTGTGGAAGCAATCTGTCCAGACCAGGGGTTTATCCTGTTTGAGTTTAATTAGTTTATTTAATATTTCTCCTCTTTTGCGTTAAACGTGTTATGTCATTTCTAATCCCATTTTACAATCTCATGTCTCCCTGATTGGTCTATCTAATAAATACTAAGCAAAGTATTTAGTTAGTATTTCTGCCATTTGACTATTGCTGCATGTGACTTTACCCTTCCATCCCTTAGTGGCCCTATCCCCAAATGGACTTTCCTTTTTTCTATTTATGCATATGTGGAATAGTACATCCTCCTTGGTTATTTAATTTCATAGTTTATCGGCCTTATTTTTTAAAAAACTTTTCTCCTAATGTCTTTGTTTTGTTCCTTGTCATGTTCTCTCCTGTTGTCCATGTACTTAATGCATGCATGTTTTTCTACCTCAATTTTTCATTTATGTCTTTATTCATCTATGGTGTCTCATTCCTGTTTAGTTTGCTCTTGTCTTTTAGCAGAATATATTTTTCCTGGACTGTTAAATAGTTTTACATGTTTCCCATCGGTGTTCCATATCATTATTTATCAATATCATTGTCCATTTATCTCCCCAAGTTCTATGCACATGCCCTCAAAATCAATAGCAACAACAATTTGTATTTGTTTAGTACCTTTCATGTAATAACGTACCCTAAGCTGCTTCATAGAAGCTATAAAAAGCACAGTTTGATACTGAACCACATAAGGAGTTTTTGAGTCTATAACAAAAAGTCTGGTCAAAAAGGTAGATTTTAAGGAGCATCCATAGGAGGAAAAGTAGATAAGAGAGGATCATGCTGGTAAGGTTAGAAGAGTAGGATGAGAGAATGTTTAGGTGAAGCAGTCATTGTCTGGTTTGGCTGAATGGACTGTTTCTATGCCATATATTCAATGAAATTCAATGTAATAATCTTCCATGTGTTTTCTGGGCAGCCAGACAGCAGAATGTGTTGACAGAGGGTTTGCTCCGTTCGAGGGCTTGCTTCATTAATATACAATTATTTTGGATGGAAAACAAGAGTCCTTAGGGAACCACATTGCTTCTGGGCCATGGTAATATCAGGCGGCCTGGCCAACTTCCTGACCAAAAAATGATAGGTCCAGCTGGGGATCTGTTGTTGCAGTGGCCCACGTTGCTTATGTGGTGCATGGAGGAGCACCCCTTTTCCTCCCAGCCCCACCCAATAGCCAAATTACCCTCAGGGTACCTCTTTGCCCTGACGGAGAAGTGACACTGTGTGGTTGACGAATGCCACTACCGCACCCCTCCACAACACCCCACAACAAAGTTAGTCCTAAAGTGGCAATGATCGCCATGTACAGCATAGGACCACAATATTAAAAGAGCCTACTGCCTGACTTAGGTAGGCAGTGTAGCTGCCTAGTGGTGGGTAGACCCTTCACAATAAAGTCTTTGCAATGGCATTGTTGGGAACAAAATCCTGCATTATATCTTCTCATTTTTGTTGTGCTACCACAGCATTTCCACCAGGCAACAGGCCTCAAAATCTCCCCCAGTGACTGGAAAGTCAGAAATACAAATTGGATATATTGAATTCATCATTCGATTCTCCAAATTTGCACTACTGTCGAGCAAGATTCTGTACTGGGAATCAAATCACTAAAGGCACACAGTTTAGATATTAAAAGTCATGGGCATTGCTGAAAATAAATTTTATTGCTTTAATTTGATTTTATCTAGATCATGGCCAATGTCATCATTTTCATCTGTGGAAATCTGGCAGGAGCCTATCACAAGCACCTGATGGAACTGGCCCTGCAGCAGACATATCAAGACACATGCAATTGCATTAAGTCACGTATCAAGCTAGAATTTGAAAAGCGACAACAGGTAAATATTTATATTCCATATCTGCATTTTGCACCACAATGTTTTTCCATCGAGAAATTTGACATTGGGGTGGAGCTAATATAATCCATGCAAACTGATCTTGATTTAGTTTATTGTATCCCTAGAGCCCCTTAATAATGTTTATCTTTCAGTCTTGTAAGGAATTTGGGCTTGAAATTGACAAGGAATCAATAGTGAGACTAGTCAACCTGTAACAAGTCAGAAAGATTTAAGTATGAAAGTATAAAACTTAACAAAACCAGGCACTAATTTACAGGGTCAGACAGGCTTAACTTCCCGTTTTAACCATGGATGGCGGAGCATGCCAGGACTTGCCGTATGTCTTCTCTTACTTGAAGTTTGATCTTTAACCCCACTGTGAGGCTGTCCATCGTGATGGTCTCCTTCTGTGCTGTGGCGAGGATTTTTGGCTCCCCGTGTGCAATCCTTTCTAACTTGGTGATTGGACTTCAGATTGTATGCTCTGTACATACTTGGCTTCCCAGGAGCATGACCCTCTGTGATTGGTTCTTAGAGCACAAGATTGGGCTGTGATGGGCTCTACTGGTTCATGCCCGAACTTGTCCAGAAGTTGCCCAGACAGAGCCCCTCTACTTGGCATTCTGCACATACACCATGGTCACAAGATCCCATTGTTTCAGGTTCAGCTGGTATAAACTTGTCCTCGGACTATGATACTGATATAAGTCACATATACACTTCTCAGGTCAGGGGTTCACCAAACCCAACATAGCTTTAAGCAAGCAGTAAATTTGAAGCATTTATACAAAACTGAAAAACCATTCATACATCAATTTTCCCACAACATGTCAGCCTAGCTCATTTAGTAATAGTAATCTTGATTCTTGAGTTAGAAGGTTGTTTGCTCAAGCCCCATTAGTGAAATGAGCAGGTAACCTAGGTTGACATTTTATTGAAGGACTGAGGAATTTTTCCATGGGACCAAACTTCCTCTTAAACTCACCACTCAATTTTCTTTCCTGGCACCCAACATGGCCAGTATTGTAACCAGTTCTGTCTCTTCAGATGTTGACCCTGTCACCTCTAAATCTGCCGTCATCACCTCTGTCCTCAAAAACATCCCCTCTCCACTGCCCTTGCAAAGTACCATCCCATCTCCAATGTCCTTTTCCTCTCCAAAGTCCTTGAATTGTTGTTGCCTCCCAAAGCCTTCCATGTTTGAATCCCTCCAATTAGCTTCTGCCCCTGCCACAGTACTGAAAAAGCTCTTATCGAAGTCAGAAAAGAAATCCTGTCTGATTTTGACAAAGGTAAACTTACTATCCTTGCCCTTCATGACCTGTGTGCACCTTTGATATAGTTGACTACACACCCTCCTTTAATTATTTAATTATTATCTATCTAATCGTAACCAGAATATCATTTGCAATGGCTTCTCGTCCCACTCCTGCTGGTGGTCCACCAAGGTTCTAGGTTTAGCCCCTTCCAATTTCTCATCTACAAGCTGCCCCCTCGGTGACATCATCTGAAAGTACAGTGTTAGTTTTCACATGTACGCTTACGACACCCAGGTATACCTCACCACCACCGCTCTCGACTCCCTCTCTATTGCTGAATTATCAGACTGCTTGTCCAACATTCAGTACTGAATGAGCAGAATTTTTTTCCAATTAAATATTTGGAAGGCTGAAGCCATTGTCTTCGGTCCCTGCTCCAAACTGTTCCCTAGCTTCTAACTCCATTACTTTCCTGGAGAACTGTTGAAGGCTGAATCAGACTATTTGCAACATAGGCCCGTAACTTCTGAGCTCCGGGGCATCGTACCTGTGGGGGTATCCCAAAGATGCATTGGGGCACCCCTCCCCCCCACCGCCCAGCCCACCAGAAGTGCCCACGTAAGGACTGCACGGCAATTGCCTGGGAAGTTCAAATCTTCGTTGGGCAATTGCCCTACAATAGGAACTATCTGAAAGTATGATATAAATCGCAAACTTCAGATGGTTCAGACTGTCTTATCAGAATAGTTACACTGAAAAGGTTAGAATAATTAAAACCGCTTTCACTTCTGGGTAACTATAGCTAGTGGCATAAAAAGGGGGCTTGGCTTCCTTACCTCTGACTCAGCTGCCCTCAACACAAGGCCTCAGGAACTCGCTGCACTACACTGTTCTCACTCGGTCTGAGTCAGAAGGTCAGACAAGAAAGGAACAGCTTCATTTTGAGGTAAGTAGGAGAGGAGTGGCAATCCAAATCTGATTGCCACTCCACAGAAGTTACAGGCCTTGGTGTCAGATTTGATCCCAAGATGGGCTTTCCAGCACAAATCTGCATTGTCATTAAGACTGCCTATTTTCACCTCCATAACATCTAGCTCGCCCCAGCCTCAGCTCATTTGCTACTAAAACCCTCATCCATGCCATAGTTACCTCTAGAATTGACTATTCCAATGCATTTCTGTCTGCCCCACCATATTCTACCCTCCATAAAGTTGAGGTCATCCAAAATTCTGTTGGCTGTATCCTTACTCACACCAGGTCCCTTCAACCATCATCCCTATGCTTGCTGGCATACATTGGTCCCCAATTAAGCAGTGCCTCTATTTTAAAATTCTCATCTTTGTTTCTAGTCCTTACATGGCTCTCCCCTGCCAATCCCTGTAGCCTCCCATAGCCCCACCTTGCTGTACTAAGGAAAATGCCATGAAATCCTGCTTTTCCATTGTTATGCGAGGAGAGCAGGTTCATGTTTTTTCTTTGAAATCCCACATCTCCCAGTGATCCTGCACTTACTCCGTAATGAAAGAAGCAAGAGTTATCATTTAGTGGCATGAGTAAGCAAAGACAGATGGTTGACTTCTGAAAGAAAGACATGTTGTGCATCATGTGCAAGGATAACAGTTAAGTGAGGAGAGATAGGTGGTTTAAAACCCCACAGGCTCTCTCCTCCAGGCTGCTTACACACTGCATGCCTGACACCTGACACCCTCTGCCAACAGTGTCCATCACCCATTCTGCAAGCGCAGCCAGCACATTGATGAATCATTGCACTCCTCCTGTGGCCTGCTCCTTGTTATTGCGTGCAAGCTTGTCCTGAAAAACAGAAGCAAGTGTGTCATGGTCAGAGTAGCAAAAGGTTTTGAGGATGTACACACCAGGGTTGAATAATGTTGCTGGTATGTGAAAGATGACTGAGGTGAGAAGAGGTAAAGGAAGTAACAGTGAGGAGGGTAACTGCAAGACAATGGCATGAGGAATACTATAGTAATTATTGGAGAGTGCTGGTCGTGAGGGGGTAAAGTGTTCAAACTGCTAGGGTAAGAGTTAGAGCTGAATTTTTAAAAAGTGTTAAAAGATATTGGTTAGGAAACCAACTTAGTTATCCCAGTGAGGTCATGTGACTTTTTTTAACAGTACAGCCTGTCCTGGGGCAATGCTGGCACTCCTGCACTCAACCACCTTTGCCATTAATGATGCTTGTCTTGATATCTTCCTATTTCTGGTGGATCAAATATCTTCATCTTTCTGTCAACCTCCTCCATCAAAACTTCCAATACAGTCTAAAACCGGAGGCACTTTTGCAGCATCTACTGTGCCTTTCAATGTGCAGTCTTCAATAACAGTTGCTGCAGCCATAGTACCTGCCCTTTAAGAGGTACAGGCTCCCTTTAAATGTCATCAGCAACGTGTGCAATTGACGTCCCTGATTAGGCAAGCTACCAATAAAGAATGTGAATAGTGCTGATAGTCTGCCTATTTTATTTTAATTACGAGGGGCATAAACTTAGGTCCTTCTTTGCATCCACATAATTGAACGTGCAATCTGAGAGGGGCATCCGGGCAGTGCATGAAAACACACAGCAATTTCTACCTGTATATTTTTTTAAGACACAGGTTCAGTAGCACAGTGTCTGTGCTCTATCCCACTGTATTGTTAAATAGTACAATTTGGGTAATTGTTCATTCTTTTTCTGGTCTGATTTTGTGTTGCGTTTTAATGAGGCAAATACCATATTCAACTGAAGAAATCATTAGCATCAATCCAAGACCAGTTTGAACTTCAATAAATTGAAGTAGAAGAACAGAAAAGTGTAATTTGATGACTAGAAAATGTTCATAGCCTGTACCCAATTGCATTCAGCACAACTTCATGAAAATTATTTGACCACAGACAATAAAATTTTGGCAAAGGAATATCATTATTTCAAATTTTTACTCATATGCTTGTCTTCTTATAATCCATTTAGAGCATTTATTACTTCTGAGTAATAAAAGTTGGCACTTGGTAAATGATGATAAATATTGAAGCAATGGATGTTAATTTGCTTTATTTATATCAAGTGTCCAGATTTTGCTGGAGTGAGGTGTCTCATAGCATACCCTGTTAGTTACACTTGTTTATGCATATTTAAGATTTAAAAATCTTTGCCTACTAAGTTGCTGCAAGTGCAAATTGATATGCATTGTGAGGGCACCAGGACATCAGGGATTTTGGTGAACAACAGTGCAACTCCTTAACTAATGAGATTAAACAATTGAGAACTAAACAGAGGACGGACTGAGAAAGAGCATAATTGTCAAATCAAATTCAGAAACAGAAATAAACTCCACACTTAGTTGTTCATAATTTGGGCAAGGGTAGTTGTTTCGCACAGTGCTGAAAGACTTCTAGATGTTACTTTCTGTGGAGACTTTAACGGGCAATCAAGGTGCAATGGAACAACTTCCTGAAAAGCACAAGGAGGTTAAGTATGAAGTTCTGCCTTCAGGAAGCTAACAGCATCTAGTGGCGATTCAAAATTCACGGAGTATTGCTTCCTCGCTACAATAATGACGGTTCATGTCATTCAGATACTTCTTTTGGCAAAACCTGGTCCAAGACATTCATGACTTCCAACTTTTTTTATGTATATCTGCTGCTTGATTAGAAACAGATATTGATACAGAAAAGGCTTCGTAATCTTTCCGTTTTGCTGACAAGAAACCATTTTCCCCATGAGTAAGTTTTTTTCTTTTTCTAACGCAAATGCGTTTTATATACACCATTGTCCAGCATCCCTTCCCCTTCCTAAAAAATGCATAGCATAAAACAGTAAGTTTGGATAACATTTTATTTTTGCCTATATGGAGAGATTGGAGGTGATTTACTTGTCTTAATTAACTTCAGAATATTTTCTTTTAAATTCTTTTAACAATTCCTACGTTAAAACCAGCTTCAAATTTGTAATCTTTAAATTGCTTTCTATTTTATATGAGTTGGATATTCTAGGCCATGATTAACCCTAATGCCTCATCTGCATTGCTATAATACATCTTTTATTTCCCATTGTTGTCATTTCCATTTCAATTGCACCAATGATGGGAGCAAAGTTCAGTTTTAAATTTTGTCTTTATTACTTTTGGAGTAAAATGTTATGCACAGGGAGGACTAAAAATCAAAGTTTACACATAACTTTTATGCCAGAGTACCAGAAAAAGAATTCAGGTCCATATTTTCAAAGTATTCTCTGTTGAGTTTTCAAATATATTGCAGCTTCACAGCAGTTACATAGCACAGAGTGGCAAACTGGGTCAGCTTCATTGCATTTATATATATCCTTTCATGACTACGGACATCCCACAACATTTTACAGCCAGTGAGTACTTTTGAAGTGCAGTCACTGTTGTAGGAAATGCAGCAGGTAATTTGTACACAGCAAACTCCCACAAACAACAATATGATAATGACTAGATAATGTTTTCTTATTGGCCAGGCCACTGGGAAGAATTTTGCTGCTTTTCTTCAAAACAATGCCATGGGATATTTTATGTCCATCAGAGAGAGCAGGCGTGGCCTCGATTTTAAGATTTCATCTGAGAAACAACACATTCAACACTACAGCATTCCCTCAGTATTGTACTGGAGTGTGACCCTAGATGTTGTATTCAAGACCACTATTTTAAATCTGGAATTGGGAACCTGACGCTTGGATAATTTTTGGGTCCTGAACTAGTGCTGCATCTGTGTCGCTCACGCGATACAACTTTAACATGCAGATGGCCTGATTGGGCCGGAGGCAAGCTCAGCACCCAATTACTGATGCCAAGCACTGCCAGGAGGCAAGAACTGACTGCTGAGCACAATTCTCAAAGGCAGACTCTCAAGGAGTTTAACAGGCAGTTAATTGGAGTCGAGTGGGTTCCCATCTCATGCTCCAACACTCCCCCGCCCACCCTCGCTTTCAAATTACATTGTGTCCCAGAGGTGTTGGAACATTGACCTGCCATCAGAGAGCACTAATTTTGAAGCCAGCCATTCCTGTTTTAGCCCCCATGGGCAATGGAAAATCAGGCCCCAAGTCTTGGAAGAGGTGGAGAGGAGGGCAGATGTTATCTATCTACAATGGGAAAGCCAAACTTTGAAAAGGCAGTGGGACCACATAGCGATGGAGGTCAATACCAGGAGTAATAACCCGGGAGCCTGGATGCAGAGAAACAGAAAGGCACAAAAGGAGGCCCTTCATCTTATTGCATCGGTACCAGCCAAAAAACAGCTACCAGCCTAATCTGATTTGTTAACTCTTGGTACATAGCCTTGTAGGTTACAGCACTTCAAGTGTATATTTGAAATGTTATGAGATTTTCTGCCTACACCACCCTTTCAGGCAGCGAGTTCCAGACCTCCTCTGTGTGAAAACATTTCTCCTCAACTCTTCTCCAACCCGTCTAGCAATTACTTTAAATCGCTGACCCCAGAGGCAGGATTTTCGGAGAGGGTTCCGCTCGTTGACGCATAAAATGATGCGGGACGATGTTGGGTGGAACTCCCGATGTCACCCCACGTCATTTCAATTTTCAGGTCGGCGGGGGTGCAGCCGAGTCAGCTGCGCACCCGCCAACCTGTCAACGGCCTATTGAAGCCATTGAAAAAACAAATTAAAGTCATTAATGGACCTGCCCGTCCAACCTTAAGGTTGGTGGGCAGGCCGGGAGCCCTGGCGGGCTTCAGAAAAAGCATGAAACCTCATCCATGGGTGGGATGAGGTTTCATGGGGGCGTTTAAATTTTTAATAAAGGTTTCAATAAAAGTTACGGACATGTCCCAACTCATGTGACAATGTCACATGAGGGGACATATCAGGGAAATTTTTCTATCATTTGTATTACAAATTTTAATTCTGAGCCGATCTCCCTGAGGCAGCACTGAGTCTCCCGGCTGACGGAATCGCCCCCCCCTCCCCCGTCTGCACAGGGAGCGCATAGCACTTCCTGGCGGACGTCACGCTGGGCGGGCTTTAATTGGCCAGCCCACGTAAGATGGCGGTGTGCCCACGACTGGGGGCGCTGATCGGAGGAGCGCCCGCCCGTGCCTGCTCCAAGGGGGATAATTTTTCCCCAGGTTATTAATCTCTGCTAAGGGAATTGCTCCTTCTTTTGCACACTATCAAGGCCCCTGATAATTTTATGACCTCAATTAAATCTCCCCTTAGCCTCCTCTGTTCCAAAGGGAAAAATCACAATCCCAGTTTATTTAATCTTGCCTCATGGTTAAAATTCTCCAATCCTGGCAAATCCTGTTAAATCTCCTTTGTATCATCCCTTGTGCAATCACACCCTTCTATAATGCAGTGACCAGAACCATGCACATTTCTCTAGCTGTTGCTTAACTAGTGTTTTATACAGGTCTAGCATATACGACCTAGTATTGTATATGTATGTTTTGGCTGACAAAACAAAGTATCCAGTATTGTTACGACCAGGATAGGAGGAGTGCACAGTTTATCTAGCCCCACTACTCCACAGGTCACACCATTAGTGTGAATGTTTAATTCACTTACCAGAATGGCCAATTATTTACCTTCACTACTGTTAGACCCAGAATAAAAGATACTTTAACCAGGCTTCTTTCAATAAACTCAGAACGATTATTTATTATAAAATAAAACTTTTTTTTAAAACAAGTTGCAAGAACTAGTTACACACAATTCGTAATCTGGAAGTGTAACTACCTATTCCTTTTAAAACTCCCCAACACACACACACACAAAATAAGAACAAATAAATAGGATCTCTGCAGAGATGGACGGTTGAAGAAGAAAATTTTATAAAATGGATAAAGTTCGCAGGGTTTTGATGCTGTTGATCTAGTCCTCCCTCATTCAAGGACAGGTAGCTAATCCCAGTAGGTGTCCAGAAGTTCTCACCAACGGAGCTTCGGCTTGGAGGGCGGTAGAGCTGGATCAATCCTTCTCGTCTCAGCCCCTCAGGTTTCCAAATACAGACAAGTTCTCCTGTGATGAGGATTCCTAGCTAGATACTAATAATCACACTGTATCTCAAGCAAGGCAAGGAGAGCACAAGCTGGGCAGCTTTTCCCCTTATCCTTTCATTCCTAACAGTTCAAACTAACAAGTTCAAAACATAAAGCTCCTCTTTCAGGTGATTTCCAGGAAATCACCAGACCTTTGCCTTTAGAACAGTTTTTCCCCATCAGTTAAGGTAATTGCAGTTCAAATATGCAAATAGCTCTCTTCCACAATTACCATGCTGGTCATTTAGTTGATGTCATGTGATTTCTTGGAAAAGGCGTGCTTACTCCATTCCAAGATGAACTTATGACCCTTTTAAAAAAAAATCTAGGTCAGCTCCCAAGTGTCCAAGTAATGCAATGCCCTTCCAAATTCTTATCCATTTGCCATTCAGGAATCTGTGGACATTCATTCCAAATCTTTCTGTTCTTCTACACTTCAAAGTATCCTTCAAAGTGTATTCCCTTGCCTTGTTTGTCCTCCCCTCCCCCCAAATGCATTACTTCACACTTCTCCAGATAGAATTCCATTTACCACTGTTCTCTCTCCCTGACTAGTCCATTGATATCTTCCTATAATCCACAATTTTATGCTCCACCATCAAATTCACAATCACCTTCAAACTTCTGCAAACTTCTTAATCCTGCCCTCTACATTTAACTCTTAATCATTGATATGTATCACAAAAGCAAGGGACCTAGTACTGAGCCCTGCAGAACCCCATTGAAAGCAGCTTTCCAGTCACAAAAACATTCATTAATCATTACACTTCACTTCCTGCCATTGAGCTAATTTTGGATCCAACTTGCCACTTACCCTTGGACCGCATAGCCTCTTACCTTTTTCTGAACAGTCTGCCATGTGGCACCTTGTCAAAAGCTTTACATTTATAGATAAATCAAATGCACTAAACTCATCGACTCTCCTTGTTACATACTAAAAAAGTTCGGCCATGTTGGTCAGCTATGAATTTAGAGTATAAGTTGCCTACAAAGTAGGTAATCAATGTTGCTTTTAGTTTGTTACAGTAAAAGTCTTAACACTTAATGCTAATAGCACTATGGACTGCAGCAGTTCAAGAAGGCAGCTCACCACCACCTTCTCAAGGGTAATTAAAGATGGGCAATAAATGCTGGTCTAGCCAGTGATGCCCACATCTTGTAAATAGATAAAAAAAATTCTGCTTGAATGATTTCACAACTTATTAGTTTGTTTGGGGAGCCTGTCAGTTCACAGTTTGACTGACAACTTCAAGTGCTTATAAAGTCTTTGTTCTGGGGTTGTGAATACAAATGTTTGTTATTATGAGGGATTAAGTAGTTGAAAGAATTTAAATATAGTGAATGGGTTTTTATCAATGAGATTTTTTAAAAAAGTGAATTCATCAATAGACACTTAGAGCTTTAGTTTATTTCCTCTCAGCATGGGTCCTGATGTCTACCCATGGTAGATACTGGGTGAGGTGGCAAGGAGGGTGTAAGGGCAAAGGGGGTGGGTGGGGGCATGGCTTGGCATGAGTTGGCATAGAGGTTATAAAGAGCCTTGAGGGATGGGTGGGGGGAATGGAGGGTATGAGGAGCCATAGGAAGCATGAGGTGGCATGGGTTGGCATAGATGAGTCATGGGGAGCATGTGGGGGGTGAGGGAGGTGTGAGATGATGAGGGTTAGAGGGCTGTGTTTTGTTTTATTGCTTTTTTTGCAGCTGGGACAATGTGCCAGATCGCTGAGATCAGCCTTTCGCACAGCCCGCCTCCACACCCAGCAGTCCCTGTGCAGTCTCTGGGGTCGCCGGGCCTGCCTCCTCTAACTAACCCTCCCCAGAACAAAACTCTGACCAGTCGGGGCAGTTTTCAGGAGTTGAGTTCACGGAGCTAGGAATTCTCCCAACTCTGCACTCCTGGCTCTGGAATGAAAATTTAGGCCTCTGATTCACTTCCCCCTGCCAAGCTAGTTTAAGTTCTCCCAAAAAGCATGAGCAAACCTCCCCACAATGATATTGCTCCCAAGTCCTGTTAAGTTGCAGCCTATCTGGTTTGTACATTTCCTTTCTTCTCCAGAATCAGTTCCAATGCCCTAGGAATCTAAAGTCCTGCATGCTGTACTGTCTCTCCTGCAAAACATTCATGTACACTATCCACCTATTTCTGTACTCCCCAATGTGTGGTACTGGGAGTATTCAGATCTTGGAGGTCCTACCTTTTAATTTATTTGCTAGCTCTCTACAATCTCCCCGCAGGACCTTACCCTTCTTTTTATCCAAGCCATTGCTATACAGTGCTGCAATAGGTTCAGTGCCCTCACACAAATGGTCAAGCTCAGTGAACATATACTCAAATGCCATAACCCATCAACTGCACCACAAGCCTCACAAACTGCTCAATGTATCATACCCCCAACACTTACCTACGGACAATCTCCATAATCATGACTCATTTCTAAAAAGCATAGCTTCACCTGACCCTCACACAGTTAGCAATACTGCAAGCCTCATACCCACACTTTTGCACACACCTCCAGCTGTCCAACAATGACAACCACATCAACCACAAACACTCACTGACACATTTACTTCTCTCTTGCAGGACAAGGTAACATAATGGAATTTGCAGGACCTAAGCATTAGGCAGGTAAGGGTGCATGGCCTTACCCCCATGGAGTGAATGATGGTCACTACCATTGGACCAGTTAGGGCTAAGACCATGGCCAATTGCGGTGCTGAAACCATCAAAGGCCACGGTATGCTCATACCTAATCTTCCTTCTCATTTCCCACTTACCCACTTCCCACATCCCCTCATCCCACAATCCCTCCTGACCTACAGGTAGTTTCAGCATGTGCTTACTTTTCTCCCCTCCACTCACTACATAGGGTACACTGTGCATTTTTTCCTTTCAGCACACAAGAAGTGCAAACTGGCTGGGTAGTGAAGGAAGAGCAGGAAGAAAGTTCATAAGGTCATAAGAAATAGGAGCAGGAGTAGGCCATCGTGCCAATAATGCTTCGCTGATCTGATTGTGACCTTAATTCCACTTTTCTGCCTGTTCCCCATAGCCTTTAACTCCCTTATCGATCAAAGCATTGATGAAGAAGGAACACCGTTATTCCCTCTCACAGGATGACAACTGTTTTCCTCTAACCACTACTATCTGCCTGTGCCTTTGTTGTTGTCTCTCAGCTGGCCAGCCCAGACTACTGCTGCTCATGCTTAAGTGATGCAGTCCAAAGCTAGGTCTTCAAGGGCCAGAGATGCTCCAGATCAACATGCAAGGCCATCTGCAGTCTCCCCCACTGAAAGTCAACAGCCTGCCATGCTGCGGCCATAGAGATAGCATTGTGTAGGATAATAGGAACAACCAAAGGCATATGGAAACGGCCACCAAGAGAATGAACAAGAATGATAGCTGAAATTAAATGCAATATTGCATTGTTTAATTCATCAATTTGGTTTGTAATGTTTATTTTGTGGTAGTTTTTATTATCGCATTGTGACCAAGTGCACACCATGATGATCCATTACAGAGGAAAGCTAGGATGTGGACTGTTGCCAAATGGGGATTAGGTACTTTCACTGGCATCGTCGTTGGATGAGTTAATCATAGACAGCATGACCAGAAAGGAACATTGTTGGTTCCCCCTCCCTTCCTCCTCCTTTTCCTCCTTCTCCTCTTTCTCTGCCTCTTCCTGCTCCTCCTCCTATTCCTTCTCAGCTGATCACCATATAGCTGGTGGCAAGAGCTGTCCCTGCATGATGGTGAGGTTGTACGGCATGCAGCAGACTACCACGAGTCTTGAAACCTGCATACCAGTTTTTGCAGGGCTTGTCCAGAAGTCTCTGCAGTGGAAATGTTGTTTAAGCACTCCAGTGTTTTGCTCTATCACATTTTGTGTGACAACATTGCTTTGGTTACATGCAGGTTGCCCATGTGTGTGTTTCCCCATGTGAGTCATAAGCCTTGTTATCAAAGAATAACCCTTATCACTTAGTAGCCATCCTCTGATTTGTCATACTGACTCAAATGCAGATGGCACAGTGGACTGCTGTAGAATGAAGTCATCGTGACTGCTGCCAGGATACAGGCATTGACCTGCATGATACGGTGTGCACGGTCACACACCAGCTGCATGTGAAGGGAGTGTAATCCTTTTGGTTGTGTACATCTTGGAGTTGACATGCAGCACTCAAGAAGTGATGTCACTCAATGACCTCCCTTATGCAAACTAGGAGATGTTGCAAATACCCTTTGTTCCAGCCTGCAAGAAGTCAGGTGCATGGTAGTTCATGACCCAGATCATCTTCTTAGCCAAGGGCAGATTTCAGTGAGCACCTCTGTAGTGAAGCAGATACATTTGACACACTGTTCCTTATTGAGGTTTAGGTAGGGGAATTGCTCACTGAACCCTCTGGGCAGATGAGACCTCCCACTGAGAACATTTCTTCCCGTCCCCCTCTCCCACTTCGAGCAGCTTGTGTTGCCTCTACTCATTCTCCCTGTCATGCTGTAATCCAAGGGGATACATACTGCTGCACCCATATCTGGAAGAAAATGGTTTGTGGAGAATCCTAGAAGTTGGCAAATGTATTTCAGCAACTTTAACCAACTCAAGAATCCACTCCGCACTACTACAATTGTAGCAACAGACAAGAGAAAACAATCAGGAACTAACTTAAAAGTAGTTGATGGGCCTTTTCAATACCACTAATAGGGGATCATTGCTGTTCTGAATGCACGTTCAACTGTGCCTTTTTAAAAGGAACTGCTATCTGGAAAGTTAAGCGCAAAGTAGCCGCACCGGGGTCAAATTAGTGTTACATGCTAATTTACATAACAACCTATCTACTTTGCAGACTGGCAGCGGACAGCCGCTGCGCACATGCAGATGCAAATGCCCTCACCAAAATGGCGTCCTGTTCAGATTGCATCAGAAGTGTGCATGTGCGTTGCAAATGCCATTTTTGGAGGCAAAACAACCATGCATTTCACTGATAAAACTGATAGTATGGAGTCAGTTTTATGGCCTTCATCCATAGTTGCCTTGCTGAATCTTGTCTTTTGCACGTATATGGGTAACTTTCCAAGTTTGTGTCAGTGGTAGGAAACCATCAGTGTACATTGGAAAATCTATTTTCTGATGTGTGTTAACAGAATGTGACTGTTAATTGTACATCAATTCTGTTTAATTGCATGCAGTTAGTGAGGAATCACATGTGCCTCAGACTTGAAACTGCAATTCTTGGGTTAGGAAGTGTATGCTCGTAATGTGTAATTCTCTGAATAAATCCTTCATCAGCTGGCTTTCTAGAATATAACATGGTAGCAGAGTATGGTTGCCTAAAGGTGAAGTTTGGAAACTTAAGAAAAAAATCACACAATGTCAGTGACCATTGTGGAAAATGGCAGAAAGCAAGTATAAATTTTCTAGGTATGATTATCCTCCAATTTTCATGGAGTCAGAACCATATAACCAGTAAAAGCATGATGTGGATCTGTGGACACAGGTTACATTACTACCCAACAAGGAAATAAGGTATGGTCTCGACATTGTCACTTTCTACAAGAAGTAAAATCAGAAGTAAAGTATTTTGTGAAATGGAGGCAGCTCAGTGATGAAGGTTTGGACCTTCTGCTAGAGTTCTTGCATGAAATCTACAAGAAAGATGATCTACAAAATGCCAATGAGGCATGGTCAGTATTGATAGATTTCAGAACACAGATGGTTATTCCATGGAAAAACGTGCCATGGACCATAAAGGATTGAATAAAAGATTGATGAAATTCAATTAGGAATCCCAGGATCAGCATTAGTCTTTAAGTTTCTGGATTGTGCTAAGACATCTCATATGGATGGGCAACTAGTTATGACTGGTGTTCAGTTCTCAAGAGGGAGCTGCTGTTAGATCAGATGTCTACTGCCTTGAAAAAATCCTGGACAACATTTCCTTCAACCTTTGTGGAACAAATGGGATATACGGAACAAACCAGTGACACAAAGAATAGAGGACTCAATGGTTGCCAAATTATGAAATGGCCCTGATACTGGACCCAGACATCAATTCAGTGGAAGGATTAATGACAGGCAGAATGAGGATGAAAGCAACTTTAGCAGATCTGGCTATTATAGAAGAAGATAGAATTGGAACACCAATAATAGGTGAAGGAATCCCAGGAATGCCCAAGGAACAATTAATAGGTGCTTCAGGTGAGACTCAAAATATCATTGAGGTGAAGTGTGCAAAGAGGAGAGATAGGATTCTCAAAATAACACATGGGGGCGAATTTTCCAGTCAGTGAGCGGGGGCAGGGCCCACTCGCCGACGTGCAAAATGACGCATGGTGACATCGGGCGGGTGTCCTGGCGTTATCACGCGTCATTTAGATTTTCAGTTCAGCGGGCGCGCAGCTGAGTCGGCAACTGTCAAGGCCTATTAAGGCCTGTTAAAAATGAATTAAAATAGTTAAATAAGCTGCCCGTCCAACCTTATATAAATTGTAAAAAGTTGAGGCCCCAGCACTGATCCCTGTGGCACCAGTCGTACATCCTGCCAACCAGAAAAAAATCCATTATGCCTACCCTCTGTTTCCTATTAGCTAGCCAAACTTATATCCAAGCCAACCCTACACCATGAGGTTTTATTTTCCTCAATAACCTTTGATGTAGCACTTTATCAAATGCCTTCTGGAAATCCAAGTACAGTACATCCGCCAGTTCCCATTTATCCACAGCACATGTGACTCCTTCAAAGAACTCCAATAAATTGGTTGAACATGATTTCCCTTCCACAAAACCATGTTGACTCTGACTGGTTGTCTTGAATTTTTCTAAGTGCCCTGCCATAACATCTTTAATAATAGCTTCCAATATTTTCCCTATGACAGATGTTAAGCTAACTGGCCCATTGTTTCCTGCTTTCTATCTCCTTCCCTGGAACAGATTGGCTAAATTGTTAACTTAATTCACTAAATAGGATCGACGCAAGGTGAAGGGATATAAAAGTATTACTTGCTTTAGGCTTGGTAATGATAACACATTGAGGTTACTAAAGTGAGTTGTATTTCCATGTAAGATAGCCAGAATAAGCCATTTTATAAGTACTGATGTAGTCTTTAGTAAGATACCTATGCTGTTGACTGAACCTTCTGTGAAAAAGGCATAAATGAAACTTGACATGGAGCGTGATATGGCAATTATTTTTGCAAAGTCAGTGAAACTGCAGTTAACCCAGTCAGAACATTATTATATCCCTTTAACAAAACCTGGGGCAGGATTTTACGTGTCAGTGAGCGAGGGCGGGGCCCGCTCGCCGATGCATAAAATGACATGCAGTGATGTCAGGCGGAACTCCCAATGTCACCGCGCCCCATTTAAATTTTCAGGTAGGCAGGGGCGCAGCAAAATTAGCTGCGCACCCACTGACCTGTCAATGGCCAATTAAGGCCATTGACAGAGTCAATTAAGTAATTAAAGAACCTGCCCGTCCAGCCTTAAGGTTGGCGGGTAGGCCAGGAGCCCCAGTGCGAATTAGAAAAAGCATGAAACCTCATCCATGGGCGGGATGAGGTTTCATGTAGGTTTTAAAAAATTTTAATAAAGCATTTGTTAAAATTATGGACATGTCCCAACTCATGTGACATTATCACATGAGGTGACATGTTAGGGGAATTTTATTTTTTGGTTTTTAACATTTACAGCCGCTCTCTCTGAGGCTGCGCTCTTGACTTTGGGATTCCACCTCCCCCCTCCCTGGCCCGCACAGGAAGCTCATAGCACTTCTGTGCAGAAGTCATGCTGGGCGAGCCTTAATTGGCCTGCCCACGTAAAATGGCACCACGCCCCCAATCAGGGGCGCCGATCGGAAGCATGACTGTGCGCGCCCGCTCTTCAACTTCGCCCCCGATGGGGGGAAAATTCAGCCACTGATGTTTCTGATCAGAGTGGTAGACAACTATTAATGGTATTAGATGATAGGAATCAGACAGGGAAAAAAGCTAGTCTTAATAGACTAGCAATAGACAATTTGCTTACACTGTGTTGCATATACTTAAGGCTGAGGTAGACAGATTTTTGGTCTCTCAGGGAATCAAGGAATATGGAGAGTGGGTGGGAAAGTGGAATTGGGATGGAAGATCAACCATGATCGTACTGAATGGCAGAGCAGGTTTGAGGAGCCGTATGTTCAATCTTGTTCTACTTCTTAGGTTGTTATCTCCCCACCACAACCATTATAATACTTATTTGCAAACTTACCCTTGTTCTTCCTCCAATTAACACAATATGAGTTCACAGTCAAGCTTGAGCAGGGGAGGAAGGAACTCCCCAGCAAGGATTTCCACATCCACATTCTGGCAGAATATCAATGGTCCAGGGTGCCAAGAAAAAACGTGCATACCAGCTCATCCCAAAACTAATGTAGAGCCTACCTGGGACATGCCCGGGACCCTCAATGAAAGAAGAAAAAGGGAGGGACAGTTGTGGGCGGTGCAATTGCTGACACCACCTGCTCCATTTGTGGCCTCCTGGAGCAGTTACCTGACCTGTGAAGTCAATGCAGGAGGTCACAGGATTAGCATATTCCAAAAATTACTCCAGGACATCTGCCACTCAGGTTTTTGGAACCTTATAAAGAACAACTTGAACCTTGACACTGTGGGCACCATTGATATAATATGGCTAAATGCTGAAAGAATCTATGTATTCCACTATGAGGCTGAATATTCTGATAAGTTGCCAAATTGCAGTTTAATTTTAAGTTTGTCTCTTAATTATGCACGGAGCCAAAAATAAAAATGCAGCAATTTTTATGAAAATGTATTAATTGACCTGAAGGCATTGAAATACTTCATGAACATTTTGTCCTCTTTTAATATGTACATCCAATTTTCAGTAATTTTATTTGCATGGCTAATATGCATTAGAATTAAGATGTAAAATCACAAACATTGGGTGGAATCTTGTGGAGGTGACAGGGGTCTCAGCCGCCGCTCAAGAACCCTGTGTCACCTCTTTTTGGGAAAGTGGGCTGCATCTTGTGTCACACAGGCACTCAAAAGGCCATCAGCAAGCCTTCCCCCAGGATCAAGGACCCGTCCACCATGAGCTGCCGGCCAACCAGAGGCTGGCAGCTCTTCTGTACTCACCAGCACCACCTGGGAGGTGGTGGCTTCTCCCGATACGACTCCCACCTGAGGTCGAGGGTTGAGGGAGTACTCAGGCAGAGGTGAGTGATGGTGGGAAGGGGATCGCAAGGAAAGGAGATGTGCTGCAAGGGCAGGAGGGTGGCTCCCAGCAGGCCTCCACCCTTCCCAATGCCAGTTTCCTCAATCAGGCACTGAGTGTCTTTGAACAGGGACCACCCCACCCTCGCCCCAGCTCTGCTGGGAGTCCAGACTTAAACTTGCTTGGGTTTGCTTGTCCTGCTTCCCGCTTTGGAATGTAGACGGGAAGGTGGTGTGGTCTCCACCTGCCACCCTCCCATCTGATTAAATGCCCCCACCCCGTCATAAAACTTGTTGTGGGGAGGGTACAATATTCTGCAATTGAAGCAGAAATTGGATAGCACCATGATTATTAGCATGTCAGAGAGGTCTGATTACTGTCTTAAACTGATTCCGGGCCTCATCATCATAATTCCAGCAAGCTATAGGCACCAATTTGACCCTAACTAAAGTGCATGGCCATGGGGATGAGGCAGGGGAATGGGGATCATTGGACAGCCCTTTCTAAGAGCCAGCACAGGCATGATGGGATGAATGGATTCCTGGAAGAATTATTCTCTAATACTATCTTTGATCATGGGAAATAATATATTCTTAACAAAAATGAAGTAGTAGGCTTGTTCCTTCAGATCAATCTATTTGCTGTCTGATGAGGTAAGAATTGGCACGAAATGCACTTTCACAGCCAGAATTAAAATTTCAGGCCATACAATGTCGGCTCCATATTCACGCCTGGAAATTTGCTTATTCTTAACATAGAATCATGGAATGGATACAGCTGAGAAGGAAGCCATTTGGCCTGTTGTATCCATGCGAACCCCCAGCAAGGGTAATAAAGCAAGTCGCACTCCCCCGCCCTGTAACCGCGCAAATTGTTTCTGCTCAGGTGCTTATTCAATTTCCTTTTCAATGCCATGATTGAATCTGCCTCCACCACAGTATTAGGCAGTACATTCCAGATTCTAACCGCTTGCTGCATAAAAAAAATGTTTTTTCTCATCTCATCATTTTCTTCCACTCGCCTTATATCGGTTTCCTTTGGTTAAATGGAAACAGTTTTTCTCCAACTACTCCCAAATCTGTCCATGTAACCGAAGTCCCTCATTCCTGGAACCATTCTCATAAACCTTCTCTGCACCATCACTATAGCCTTCACATCCATTCTTCTGCCGTGGCCAGGACAGTGCACACTACTCTAATTGAGGTCGAATCACTGTTATATAAAGTCCAGGATCCTGTATGCCTTATTGGCCGCTTTCCTAAACTGCCCTGTCAGCTTCAACGATTTGAGCATTGATACCCCCAGGTCCCTCTGCTCCTGCACTCAGTTAGAATTGTATCCTTTTGTTAGTATTGCCTCTCCTCGTCCTTCCTACCAAAAATGTATCACTTCACACTTCTCTGCATTAAATTTCATCTGTAAAGTTTGAAACCTGTACACACAAGTCTGAGGCATTAATTTGCATGTATCTATATATATTATTTTTAGGAATAATATCCTAATAAGCTCAACAGCCCCATCTCTTTCTGATAGAGTCTCTTCTCAGCTTCTTTCAGTGTTTCTTCTCCAGAAAATCTTCAAAGTTCCCAAAAACCAACTAAATAAAATCTCCAAGAATTGCCAGTAGACAAAACTGACTTTCCAGAGAGTTACTTTAGTGGAGGTGGGATCTCAGGTATCACTGCAGCAGCTAGTTTCTCGAGTGTTGGCTCAATAATTCTCTGAGCTGGCATAAGAATAAGCGAACAAAATGTTCTCAGGCGCTACTTTCCAGAAGGATTTGTATTTCAAGCACAGGGGCCCTATTTGCATTTTTTGTTGCCAGTGTTCATTTCAGGCAGCCTCCAGGGACACCTAATGTGTACCTGAACCGATAGTGTAGTGGTCAATTTTTGTGCACAATTCCAGCATGAGGACCCACTACAAAATTGGTAAGTAGAATTCCTGCCCAAAAGCCTATAAAATGCAAAGGTATTTCTACCTCAAACAATTTTAGTTTTAAAATATGTCAGCAGCTACAACAGTGTTGCTTTGCTAATTACAGGCAATTGCTCATTTCACAGTAGAGTGAATGCAGCCCCACTTTGTTAGCAGCATCTTTGACTAAACATGAGAAGCAGGCCTTGGCTGCATTGCTTTAGGCTAAAATGTATTACAATGTTTCAGCTGTGCTTTACAAACATTTGTCCACCTAATAAAAGTTTTGTTTTTCTAAATGGGTGTTCTGGGGGTGAAATTTTACAGAGTACTTCAAAAAGAGATGGGGATGTAACCTTGAATATGTACAATGAAATTGATTTCAGGAAAGCTGTTGTAACATGATTTAATGACCCACCATTAATCAGCTTTATACAGTCATTAATTCTTAATGTTTGTTCCGTTAGTAAACTCAATCTGTACTTGAAATTAACTAATAGACCAGAACTTTCCATTTTATTTGGCTTCCTGTGAAGTAATAGTTCACTTATTTTCACTTCCAGCATGGAGGGTTGCTCACTGGCAGTTTTGCCAGAGATGAACTGCACGCCCATCCCACCTCCAGAAACTATGGGTGGAATCTCAATTGGCGGCGAGGCAGGAAGGCCGTTCACGGGTTTGCCTGGCACGGACTTAATTGGGGTGGAGGCGGGAAAGTTGCAGCTAGCCCACACCCACCACTCTCCCGCCCAAACGCCACCAAACTTGTCATGAGAGAGAGCACAAAATTCCACCCTATGTTTTAACCCATTATTATTTAGTTCAGTATTCAGTTTAAGATTTGCAATAATTTGTATGTTAAAAGCAATCTGATTCACAGGCACCTCTCACACGAAAAATTGTGACATTGAAAAATAAAATAGAAATAATTAGTTCCCCTAACAGAAACAACCGATTTCTGAGAATTACAGCATTGTAGTCAGGACGAGTATTAATTCTTTTAATAAAGTTAACTGTTCCAGGAGAAACAAAAGGTGGAAATGACTTGAGAAAGGAAAGTCAATAATGTGGATTTGGGAAGAAAGCCTGGAGAGATTGGTGTTTTCCGCATTGCTTTGAAATCAGAAGCAAGAAAGGAAAGTTGTACCTGAAATTTTGAGCAACACTTTAATTAGAGGGGCAGTGCCAGAAGGCAATGGAATAACTAATATTGTAGTTTTATGAAATTGACAGGTGATACTTAATTGCAGATATATTGGCTTTAAATTACTAGTAGAAAAATCATTTGTGTCTGCTTTGCAAGAAAAGTCTCAAATTAGTCAACATGCTATAGCTGCAGTCTTAGATAAAGCCATGCCCTGCCTGCTGAATGGAACCTTTTAAAGCTACAACAGAATCGGTAGCTATTAACTGTTTTTCAGATTGGGTGCTCCTTGTGAGGAGCAGTCCTTGCAGGTAACATTTTTCAAGAATTGATGAATCTGCAGGATTTAATTTTTCCATGCATTTATTTTATTCATTCAAGGGATGTGGGCTTCACTGGCCAGGCCAGCATTTATTGCCCATCCCTAAATGCCCTTGAGAAGGTGGTGGCGGTGTAGTCCATGTGGTGTAGGTACACCCACAGTGCTGTTAGGGAGGGAGTTCCAGGATTTTGACCCAGTGACAGTGAAGGAACAGCGATATATTTCCAAGTCAGGATGGTGAGTCGCTTGGAAGGGAACTTCTAGGTGGTGGTGTTCCCATCTATCTGCTGCCCTTGTCCTTCTTGATGGTAATAGTCGTGTGTTTGGAAGGTGCTATCTAAGGAGCCTTTGTGAATTAATGCAGTGCATCTTGTAGATGGTACACACTGCTGCTACTGTTCATTGGTGGTGGAGGAAGTGAATGTTTGTGAATGTGGTGCCAATCAAGCAGGCTGCTTTGTCCTGGATGATGTCAAGCTTCTTGAATGTTGTTGGAGCTGCAGTCATCCACGCAAGTGGAGAGTATTCCATCACATGCCTGCCTGTGTCTTGAAGATTGTGAGCAGGCTTTGGGAAGTCAGGAGGCGAGTTACTCGCCACAGGATTCCTAGCCTCTGACTTTCTGTTGTAGCCACAGTATTTATATGGCTGGTCCAGTTCAGTTTCTGATCAATGGTAACTCCAGGAGGTTGATAGTGGGGGATTCAGCGATGGTAATGCCAATGAATGTCAAGCGGCGATGGTTAGATTCTCTCTAGTTGGAAATGGTCATTGCCTGGAACTTGTGTGGCACAAATGTTACTTGCCACTTGTCAGCCCAAGCCTGGAGATTGTCCAGGTCTTGCTGCATTTTGACATGGACTGCTTCAGTATCTGAGGAGTCACGAATGGTGCTGAATATTGTGTAATCATCAGTGAACATCCGCACTTCTGACCTTATGATGGCAGGAACGTCATTGATGAAGCAGCTGAAGATGGTTGGGCCTAGGACACTACCTTGAGAAACTCCTGCAGCGATGTCCTGGAGCTGAAATAACCTGACCTCCAACAGCCACAACCATCTTCCTTTGTGCTATGTATGACTGCAATCAATGGAGAGTTTTCCCCCTGATTCCCACTGACTCCAGTTTTTCTAGGGCTTTTTGATGCCACACTTGTTCAAATGCAGCCTTGATGTGAAGGACAATCACTCTCACCTCACCTCGGGAGTTCAGCTCTTTTGTCCGTGTTTGAACCAAGGCTGTAATGAGGACAGGAGCTAAGTGGCCCTGGCGGAACCCAAACTGAGCATCAGTGAGCAGGCTATTGCAAAGCAAATGCTGCTTGACAGCACTGTTGATGACGTCCTCCATCACTTTACTGATGATTGAGAGTAGACTGATGGGGAGGTAATTGGCCTGGTTGGATTTGTCATGCCTTTTGGGCTTTTTTTCATACCTGGACAATTTTCCATCTAGCCGGGTGAATGCCAGTGTTGTAGCTGTACTGGAACGACTTGGCTAGGGGCGCGGCAAGTTGTGGAGCAAAACGTCTTCAGTACTATTGCCGGAATATTGTCAGGGCCCATAGCCTTTGCAGTATCCAGTACCTTCAGCCATTTCTTGATATCACGTGGAGTAAATGGAATTGGCTGAAGACTGGCATCTGTGATGCTGGGGCCCTCTGGCGAAGTCTGAGATGGATCATCCGCTTGGCATTTCTGGCTGAAGATTGTTGTGAATGCTTCAGCCTTATCTTTTGCACTGATGTGCTGGACTCCCCATCAATTAGGATGGGGATATTTGTGTAGCCTCCTCCGGTGAGTTGTTTAATTGTCCACTGCCATTCACAGCTGGATTTGGCAGGACTGCAGAGCTTAAATCTGATCCGTTGGTTGTGGAATTGCTTAGCTCTATGTATCACTTGCTTCTTATGATGCTTAGCATGCAAGCAGTCCTGTGTTGTAGCTTCACCATATTGATACCTCATTGTTAGAAATGCCTGGTGCTTCTCCTGGTATGCCCTCCTGCATTCTTCAGTGAACCAGGATTGATCCGCTGCATTGGTGGTAATGGAAGAGTGGGAGATATGCCGGGCCATGAGGTTACAGATTGTGGTTGAGTACAGTTCTGCTGCTGCTGATGGCCCACAGCACATTATGGTTGCCCAGTCTTCAGTTGCCAGATCTGTTAAAAATCTATCCCATTTAGCATGGTGGTTGTGCCTCACAATACGATGGAGTGTATCCTCAATGTGAAGACCGGACTTCATCTCCACAAGGACTGTGCGGTGGTCACTCCAACTGATAATGTCATGGACAGATGCACTTGCAGCAGGCAGGAAGGTCAGGATGAGGTCAAGTATGTTTTTCCCTCTTGTTGGTTCCCTCACCATCTGCCGCAGACCCAGTCTAGCAGCTATGTCCTTTAGGACTCGACCAACTCAGTCAGTAGTGGTGTTATTGAGCCACTCTTGATGGACATTGAAGTCCCCCAGCCAGAGTACATCCTGTGCCCTTGCCACCCTCAGTGCTTCCTCCAAGCGACGTTCAACATGGAGGAGTACTGATTCATCAGCTGAGGGAGGATGGTACATGGTAATCAGCAGGAGGTTTCCTTGCCCATGTTTGACCTGATGCCATGAGACTTCATGGGGTCTGGAGTCAATGTTGAGGACTCCCAGGGCAACTCCCTCCCAACTGTATGCCACTGTGCCATTACCTCTGCTGGGTCTGTCCTGCCGGTGGGATAGGACATACCTAGGGATGGTGATGGTGGTGTCTGGGACACTGTCTGTAAGGTATGATTCCGTGAGTATAACTATGTCAGGCTGTTGCTTGACTAGTCTGTGACACAACTCTCCCAATTTTGGCACAAGCCCTCAAATATTATTAAGGAGGACTTTGCAGGGTCGACAGGGCTGAGCTTGCCATCGTCGTTTCTGGTGTCTAGGTCGATGCCGGTGGTCTGTCTGGATTCATTCCTTTGAGACTTTTTAGCAGTTTGATACAACTGAGTGGCTTGCTAGGCCATTTAAGAGGGCAGTTAAGAGTCAACCACATTGCTGTGGGCCTGGAGTCACATGTAGGCCAGATCAGGTAAGGATGGTGGATTTCCTTCCCTAAAGGACATTAGTGAACCAGATGGGTTTTCACAACAATCAACAATGGTTTCCTGGTCATCATTAGTCTTTTAATTCCAGATTTTAATTGGATTCAAATTTTACCATATGCCATGTTGGGATGCGAACCCAGGTCCCCAGAGTATTACCCTGGGCCTCTGGATTACTAGTCCAGTGACAATACCACTACACCTGCAATTTCCCAACCAGTGCCTCCCATAAGAGTTGCTCCTTGCTAAAAGCTCTCAGTTAGGAAACAACAGTTAGAAAAGAATTTTCCCCCCGTCAGTGGGGGGATGTTCAGGAGTGGGCGCGTGCAGGCGTGCCTCCGATCAGTGTCCCCGATTAAGGCCCGCCCAGCATGACATCCACCAGGAAGCGCCATGCGCTCCCTGTGCGGGCGGGGGGTATTCCCTAAGCCAAGAGTGCGCTCTTTCGCGCATGTGCACGAAAGAGCACACACATCTCCCTGAGGCTAACTGCTGCCTCAGGGAGATCGGCGCCAAATTCAAAAATGTTAAAAATAGAAAAATAAAATTTCCCTGACATGTCCCATCATGTGACACTGTCGCATGAGTTGGGACATATCCATCACTTTTAGTTAAACTTCTTTTAAATTTTTAAAAACCTGCACAAAACCTCATCCCGCCCGTGGATGAGGTTTCATGCTTTCTCTGAAGCACGCCAGGGCTCCTGGCCTGCCCGTCAACCTTAAGGTTGGATGGGCAGGTCCTTTAACTACTGCAATTAGTTTTTAAATGGCCTCAATTGGCTGTTGACAGGCCGGCGGGCGCACAGCTGATTCGGCTGCGCCCCCGCCAACCTGAAAATTGAAATTATGCGGGGTGACGTTGGGAGTTCTGCCCAATGTCATCCCATGTTATTTTACGCATTGGCATGTGGGTCCCCCCCCCCCCCACCCCCCACCACCACCCCTGCCCCCGCACGCTGACCGGGAAATCCTGCCCTTAGATGTTTAGATTTTAGAAGCGATTTGATAATAAGCCTCGGTGGAGATTTGTGGCTAAAGTGAAAGCTCATGGTGTAAAAAAGAAAATAGGTCAATGATAAGAGGGTAATTAATAGGAAACTAAGGAAAACAATCAATTAGCAGCACAACTAAAGGATTAATCTTGGTATCTTTTGTTTTCAATATTTATAAATGATTTCAATGAAACTATTGGAGGGGAAACTGGTGTCTGCAGATCCCAGTTTTAAGTTGCTATACAGCCTCCTAGTATACAAAAACGGCATCCATTCACTTCCAGCAAGATCTGCACCAGACGTCATCTTGGTAAAGAGATTTGTATGCATGCACCTAATGACCACCAGCAACAGACAGAGTAGGCAGATTATGACATCAATCATTGTGCAACACTAATATGATGCCACACTGCCATTTTTGAATGACACAGGCTGAATTTTACTGGCTCCTGGGAAACTGCTGGAAGGCTAGTAAAATTACAGGAGACACATTAGATTTGCTTCTCAATGCAGTCCCGTTGTTGAGCATTTTAGATACAGCAGGACCAGAGGCAAGCAGGCTGCACTTTCCAAGGGCAGCCAATTTCCATACTTAAAGGCCCAATTGGGTGCCATTTCACAGTACCCATGGCAGGCCAACCCTCTGTGGTATGAGGAGGCCACTAGCTAAATTGAGTGTCTTCCCAGCAGTGAAGGGAAGGAAGGTTTATGTAAAAAAGAGGGGGCTGCGCACAAGGATCTCAGTCCGCGGCTTCAGACTGTACCATTTTGGCCTGGGCAGCAGGAGCTGAAAGGCAACTGAAAGGACACTGGCAGAGTGGCAGGAGTGGGAGTATGAATGCTGTCACCCTGACACAGGACAGCAGGTTCATGCTCCATAGTGCCATTGTCACTAGCCCAGGATAGTACTCCAGCAATCCTACTGATTTGTTTGAGAACAGATTGATGGACTGCTGTAATGCCCTGGAAGCCCCTTTAAACATTGTACCCAGAGCCCTGATGAGCAGTCTAGCTTACACTGTTTGTCCTGCATAAGAAGTTCTGACATCAGCTATCAGCTTCTGCATCTCGATGGGTTCCACAGATATGTTGATGCAGGTTGTCTGTTGATGCCTGTTCCATGTTTAAAAAAAATGGTTTCCAGGTTCTGCTCAAATTCCTGCACCAAGTTGATGACATTGAGCATAAGCTTTTTGATAGGCTGTCCAGTACACCAAGTTTTTGGTTATACACACCCATCAACATTATTTTGTGTCTGGCCAAAAAAAATCCTCTCCTGAGTCCTTTGCAACATAACTTGTGTTTGACCTCATCTGCTGCTGAGGTAGCACTTGTTCTATTATTTACCTCTGCCCTGGTACTGCACACTTGTGCCCAGTGACTCACCATGTTCAGATGCCCCCTTTATCCTCATCTTTAAAATACACACAGTGCCAGTATGTGAGCTAGCGGCTGGGAAAGGTTGTATGATAGTGTCTTTTCATCTTCACTGCCTTATTCCACTTCCTTCACTTACTGGGAAGGCTCTAGTTCTTAGGTATCTGAAATGAAAAAGGATCAAGTGTTGGGTTGTGATAAGGAAGGAGGATTAAGTAAGATGTGCATACTAACATCATCTACAGTTTCTATGTCAGAAGAGATCGAGGGATGGGGGAGAAATGGGATGAGAAAAGGAGAATTAGGTATGCAGATCCCTCATCATTGATTGCTTCAGTCCTGCCAGTGGCAATGGCCTCAGTGATGCTCCTTCCCATGGTGACCAACACTGTCTCCTCCATGAGGGCCAAATGTGCATTTGTGCTTGTCCTCCTTTCGTTCTTTGCCAGTGCCTCTTATGTGCCACCCTCTGCTGAAAGCAAGAGGAAAGTGTGTTGATGAGTATTCTATAGTCTGTTTGGTTGATATGTCTGCCATGGTTAAATAGCTGCTAGTGAATGTGAGCTGCAAGTTTTGGGTGTGAGGCTTGCTGGGTGTGAGTGTTAATTGTGTGAGGGTAAGCTAAAGTATATTAATTTTAGGGTTAAGTAATGGTTCATAGAGATTGTTGGAAGATGGGTGATGGGGGTGTGGTGAACAGAGCAGTGGATGAGGATAGTGTTGCAGTTGGTAGGATATGCCTTTTGAAGACGAACTCAACAACTCGTGTGAGATCATTAAACTTCTTCCTGCACAGCATCCATGTCCTTGGAGCATTAACCTTCTTTCCACGACCCTCCCCCCGGTTCCTTCTGCAGTTCCCCCGGCTCCATTGTCCTGCTCCCCTCAGCTTCTTCCGCAGCACCCCACGGGACAGGAGTTTGGCCCTTGCAAACTGTCAGGAAGGGGTCCAGGCTCTGGAGACAGAGACAAAGTGGGAAAGGAAAAAGAGAGAGAGAGAGAGAGAGACAGTGGGAAAGGGGAGAGAGAAAAGGAGAGAGAGAGAGAGAAAGAGAAAGACAGAGTGGGAAAGGAAAACAAGCAAGAAGTTGAGGTGAGTTTCAGGAGTGCTGTGGGTGAGACACAGAAGCTGTGTTACTCAGGGCATGTTTAGGCAATTTAGTGTTATTTAATTTCAATGTATATAGTACTTCTGTTATATTCAGTGATTTATTTTACTTTGCAAGTTGTTCCAGCTAGGAGTGCACAGTATGTATATGTACGGTACAGTATTGGTTTTTCAGACAAGAAATGTCCAAAGGAACTTAACTCTGGCTTTAACATTGACTCCTATGGGAACCCATGATTCATTTAAAGTTACGACTTTCAGGAATGCAACCACAACTTACAGTGAGGGCTTACTGTATTGTTAAAGGTGGAATGGGGAGGAGGAGATCTGTGGCTCAGTGGATAGCGCCTCTTCCTCTGAGTCAGAAGCTCTGGGTTCAATTCTGGATTTGTGCTTGATGCAGAGTGGTGCCCCTGAAGCTATAACCACGTCTCTCTCTGAAACAGAGATAGATGCCTACTGTTCCATGCAGACTATGGTTAATTACAGATGAACAGATGGAAGGAGCAGAGGGAGAGGTTTAAGGTGATGGATGGAAGGAGATAAGAAGCCATGGGGTTATCCTTGTTCTTGGGATGATTTGATAGGAGTGGACAGTTGTGGCAAAGGAGAGTGAGCCCTCAAAGAATTTGATGTGGTTCAGCCAAATCTGGTGATGGATGACTAAGCTATTTGTCTGCTGGATACACAGGTACAATTATTTTTTGCTTTACCTTTGTGCCACATGGACTGCGGTGGTTCATGAAGACAGCTCACCATCACCTTATCAAGGGAAATTAGAGATGAGCAATAAATGCTGGCCCAGCCAGCAATGCCCACATCTCTTGAAAGAATAAAGAAAAGATGAGTCCCACGTTAAGTCTAATTTTGTGCTTCTTCTAAATGGTACCTGACTTGTGTGAAGTGCTTGGCTGCTGCATTTCAATAGGTACTCGTGGGCTTTAAAGTGGTCTTACAGCAGCTAATTCCTTGAAAGGACCTGTTGTAGACTGTACCTCTTGTACTGATGCATGAACAGCCTGGACCTGCGTCCTCTGTAAACAGACCTCATTATTGAGACCCGCATGATTGGCAGAAAGCATCAGGGGTGGGGCAGGGTGGTTAAAGACTTAAACATGGGAATGTGTGCCCAGTACACCACACACTCACCAACCCCCATTTTACAGCAACAGATGTCAGGTGTCCGAGTGTCCCACTGTGGAGAGGTTGATACTTCATTAACATATGTAAATTGGGCTCCTACAGTGCAATTGGGAGCCCGACTTAAAATTCACTGCTGCTGCCAATGTTTTCCAGGGTTGGGAAATCTGACAGTGAAAGGGAGTTACTGGTTCTGAGAGATTTGGGCTATTTCCAGCAAGCCAACGGTCTGGAGGAGCAGGAATGCTCCCGTCAGCCTCTCAAGGAAACTGTCAGCCACCTCCCTGACACACATGGTTTCTCTTTCCCCACTGACCTTCCCAACCACTCCAGCCTCACTGACCCTCTTCAGCCCTGATGTCTGATCCCTTTCCCATCTCCTTGTGACAATGGCCAATCTCTTTCCCACACAAGCCACATTGACCATCGGGGTTTGGGAGGTGAAAAGTTGACCAATCTCTTAGCTTCCTCATCCCCCATCCTACTTCAACCATCCCTATTGATCGCCTAGGACCATCCCCAAGAGTCCCCTGTTTGTGATCTCGTGCCGCTGGTTCTCCCTCCTGGCTGCCAGCCAGGCTGTCAATTTGGTCAACTGTTGGGCAGAAAACTGAACAGAAGAGTAATAATGAGGTCCTGCCTTTAAGATCAACAGGACTTCCACATCCAGGTTCTTCGACCATTTTCAGTTTCCACCACACCCTCACAGAGTCCCTTAGATATCAAGACCAAAGTCTTCTGGGAACGAACATAAAAGTAAACTAGCATGTAGTTTATTTTTCAATAAATGAAAATGACTCTTCTGCATAATTTATAACTGCTCATATTCATGACAATTTTGTCTCATTCAATCTTGTAAAATGAATCTCGAGCTGTGTTCTGTGTTAAAAAAAGGATGCATTTAAACTTTTCAGTTAGGAGAATTATAAATATATGATTTGCATTGAATATCTGGTTGGTTTCTCTCCTGTCAATTAGTAGATTAATATCAGGTTAATGGGGAATGAGTTCATTCCTGGCCTGTATTTTCATGTCAGAGGAGGGAATCAGGATGCAGGACTAATCCCATCGGGCTGCCAGGAAATAGGAATTTCCTGGTGGAAGGCCCCACTTTGCACTGGAGGTGGGTCTGCCATCTCAATCGGCAAACCTGAGGTGAGAACCAAAGTGGAATGGCCCCAGAGGGGCCTGCTGAAAGCCCTGTCTCAGCCGTCATTTTTTTCAAGAGTTCCAATGATCCCTTTTAAGTGTTAGCAACATGTCTCAGCCTCAGTTGCTGGCATTTAAAAGGCAGTTATGAGAATCGATGCCTGCCCAAAATTTGGTCCTTTTATGGCGTTGTCTTGCTGCCTCTATCTCTCCCTTACTGACTTCCCACAACAGTCATTTGCCTTCAATGCCACCCTAAAGCCCCTAAAAATCCTCTAACTTCCCTTTCAAGAAGTTTCCTGGCCCTCTGTCCTGCCTGCATGACCATTCCCACTGTTGTATGATATGCTTGCATGTCATTTTAATGTAAAGGTGCTCGGCAGAGCAAGGTTAACGTGGGACGGTATGATGCATAGAGTCACATGGTAATAGATTAAGAGAACAGTCTCGAGAGAACACTCTGTAACCAGCCTCCATGGAGGTAACAGCACCATGCATGACAGTAACCCAGGATCTGTAAATAGTTAAAGACTAACAATAAATGGTTCATGTTTAAATATACAAGTCTCAAGATCACATCCTTGAGACATCTAAAGAACCAATATTACAACACCTGCCTCTTCTCATTTGGTGGGGTCATGGTGGGCCTCTGAAGCCCACCCACCCCAGTGAAAGTCCCGAAATATCTTGACCTTGGGCCTGTTGATAGCGGTGGGCATTCCTCCTGCCCCATGCCCTGCAAAATGGCCACTGCCGGAAATTAAGGTGGGACTTCCATCCACGTCACTTGGCTGTCCTGCCTCTATTTGATACCATTTTGGGACTACAAAATCCAGGTCCCCAGTGTTGATATATGTGAATTATGATATTTGAACTGGTTTCAACTTAGTGGCCTAGACTGGAATGAGCTGGGCATAAGGAACAATCACTGAATGTGAATGGGCAGGACCTAATTTATCTGAGACCAATGAGCTGCGGGCATCTGCTGAGCAACCCCAGATGGCTCGCCAATGAAGAGGTTTTGACTTTCAGGCTGCTGCATCACCAGCAGCGTCCCTCAAATAAATTGTTTAAGTGGAACAGAGATGCCAACCCCATGGTCTTATAAATCAAGAAATAAACTCTTAAAAATAAGAGGTTTGGTGTAAAAATAACATGTTGCATTTTTTTCGAACATAAATCAATAGTACATTGAGGTTTTTAAATTCATTAGTGGCTTATTTAATCTCTAATGGGTCAGAACTCCTTACAAAAACTACATTACTGCATCTGAAAATGCTTTACAAAAATTTTTTATTCTACCTATTATCATTTGTATATTCTGTCTCAACAGACAGAGGGTCATGTTGAGCAGCCTTGTATCTCTGGTTTGTGGAGTTGGTGAATGAGGCATGTTTCTGGGTAATATCTTATTTTGATTGATTATCCAAAATCTTCCTGAAATTGAGCAGAGGGATTATTTGCAAGGTAAATCAGTCCTTTTGCACATGCATACCCATTCGGGACTGAAAATGTACACTCGATCAGTCACAGCTGCACATGTGCCTGGAGTCTGGAGAGTTGACTGCAGGGGAAGCAGGAGGTGAACCCTGCAGAAGAATGTTGCCTTAACCAAGCCTGAGCCTCAAGCTGCCTTGCTTTGCCTGCCAGGCCTATGCACGTGCTTGGAACCTGAATCCCAGCAGTACAACTATTAGAAAATATATGCTTTTCTACACTAAGAGAATCAAGGTATTATGGGGATGGGGTGGGCAAGTGGAGTTGAGATACAAGATATTCTCCTTTAAAGCAGAGAAGACTAAGAGAGAATTTGATAATGTGAAAATAAAAGGTTTAGAGTGAGTAAAGAGAAACCGTTTCCAATAACTGAAGGATTGATAACCAGTGGGCAAAAATTTCAGGTGATTGACAAAAGAATCAGAAGCAACATGAGGAAAACCCTTTTTACACTACAAGTAGTTGGGATCTGTAAATCACTGCATGATAGGTTGGGGGATACAGATGCAATAGTAAAGGGAATTGGGTAAATTCTTGAAGGAGAAAAAAATGCAGGGATATATGGAAAGTAGGGGTGTTGGACTAATTGGATTGTTCCTCAAAAGAGCTGGTGCAGACTTGATGGTCTGAAAAGCCTACTTAAGTGCTGTACTGTTCTGTGAATCTATGGCCAGGATTTTTAGGATGGCAGGATTGCTCTTCCCACCATCTGAAGAATTGATTGAGAATTGTTACTGCCTGCCCCGTTCCATTAACCCTCCAACAAGGGTTAATTAGCTGGAGATGGGACTTTCACCCCTCACTTGGGAGGAAGTCGCGCTTCAGAGAGCTGCCAGCCATTCTGACACCACCCCCTCCACCCCGCCCCTGCAAGATCACAAGTGAGGCAGGTTTGATTACAATATCAAGTCTCTTGTGACAAATTTGCAAGAGTTGGCATTACTTGGGGAAGGGATTGCAACCAGAAGACAAAGGATGGAATTTTTCACTCCCGTTGGCAGTGGGTGTGTTTGGTGGCGTGAGTGGACAATATGGCGAGAAGGCCAAAAATCAGTTTTACACTATCGTGAAACCAGTTTACGTCAGTGGCGGGCCACATTTCCCACCGTCGCCCATCGGAAACCTAATTTCAATATTTAGAATCTCGCTGTAAGCATTGCTCACCGGAATCATCCTCCAGGCTGGATCATCCGGGAATTTTGTCATAATTGCACGCCGATGTGTTTCATAACTATACATAGGCAATGTGCACTGGTGAGCTGCACTTCACCTGGGACTTCGAGGTTTGTTTGCCTACCTTGCTTTGGGCAGCACTCACGGTCATCAGTGCCAGACTTTGCAGGCAGCACCACATCACTTTTAAAGGGGCTCACGGGCAGGTGTCTACCAACCAGACCAAAGCAGGGGTGGCTTTTCAATGGCTGTAGTGCCAGAACTTGCTCGGGGAAGGAGGAGAAGTGGCCTCAGGCAAGGGAAGAGGCTGCAGGGCAAGGGCTGTACTGGGGAAGGGGGATACCCCAGGGTGTGCGTTGGAGCACATGTTGATCTGTGCAAGTGGCCTCATGATGGTGAGGGCTGAGGAGGCAGTCTCCAGAGGAGATGAGGCCAGATGGAGATGTGAGAGTGAGGGTGACAGAGTGAGTGGCAATGTCCCTTGAGCTGACAGTGAGTGAGATGCCAGTGAATGTGTAATGGCCTTGTGAGCGTGTGAGCTTAGAGTGATGAGATGGTTGCCTTACCCTTGTGGCATGGATGAGATCATTCATCCTTTTTCTGCACTGGATGGCCAACTTCTTGTGTGCAGCATTGGCACTGACCACCTCTGCCACCGCCTCCCAAGCCAAAGTGGGGATACTGATGGGCCTCCTGTAGCCAGAGCATGGGTAGAAGATCCATGGGCAGGACTCTGCAGCATCCAAAAGGTGTTCCAGGGATGCGTCACTGAATCAGGGGGCTGCTCTCTACTTGGCTTTTGGGGCTATGTCTTCACTGGAGCAATCCTGGGCTGCAAGCATTTGAGAAGAGTGCGCGCGTAGCTGCAGTTTAAATACGGAGCCCGGAGTGAGGAAGTGGTGAGGTAAAGACTTGGCGGGCAAATTGAAGACCGCCCACCAGCGAGACAGCATGTTTCCTTTGACTGCGTAACTTATGAGGCAGGAAGGGGATGGCACGGCACAAAAATCCACCATTGCAGCCAATGGACAAAACATCATTTTCATGCCCATTACCGCACTTAGTGCAATTCTGGGACGATTCCACCCAAAGAGTGATCTGTGTTATATAAGGGTCTGGCATAGAAAGGGTTAAAGTGGGTACAGTACTGCCCACAGTGTGATGTAAAGCAAGACGTGACCCGAGTCTAGAGGGCGGTCAATGGTGAATTCTGCTGCAGTGAGTAGTTTTATTTCTGCCTTCTGCTTGAGCCATCTTGTACTGGCAGAAGAGGTAAGCATGGAGACAACTCCTAGTTTAAATCTTATACTCTTTATATGTATATAGTTACTAGTTGTTAATAAACACTTACTGTTAAACTATACAAGACTCAGAAACTCTTTGAGACCTACTGAATTACACACATCTTATAATGTGGTGGCAGCATTTGGAACAACCCAGAATCTCTCAAAAATAGGAGAAGAAATTTAAAATCTGGAAGTTTGAAAAAACAGCATTCTGAAATGGCTAAAAGCACCAGAAACGAAGCCGCATAAGGAGATCGCCAGAGAAAAGCTCCAATGCAGGATGGGAAGCAGAAGGCAGAAATAAAATTCCACAATGAAGCAGAAAACGTCATCGAATCCTGTGGAAGTCCAGCTTCAATACCCAAAGAGTGCAGAGTCAGAACACTTAGCAGGAGTGAGCTAAAAAATATAAGTTCTTGGCCAGAACAAGTTTAAAAAAGCTTTTAAGTCAACAGCAGTCAGAATTGCCATTTTAAAAAGCGCCACAAACAGCACCAGGTTCCAAATCAGCACCTAACTACGTGGTGGCCAAGCTCGCTCCAAATGAAAAAAAAGAAAGTAAATAACAAATAATCAGCAATTAAAAGACCCAGAAAAAGCTGGGAATCAACAGTTTCATGACCCAAAAACACTTAGATACTGTGGGGAAGACTCAGAAAGGTTGATTCAGGGAGTAACTGCTGAAAATTTTGAAACATAGAAATCGTAAACACCATCACTGCGGGAGCGTGCCAAACCTGACGAGCGCAGGAAAGCTAATTGAGAAGCATACAGCAGTGCCATCTTGGATTTCCTAACAGTATTTAAAGCTATATACACATTTAAAATTTAATGACCATGGGTCAAAAATCTACCTTACCAGACAAGTTTGGGTTCATGCAAGGGCCAAACCTAACGCAGAATTGGACATCCTGGAATATTTTTTTTTAAAATTACTTGAGTACATCAGGCCTAAGTAGGAAATCAGAAGAAGTCCAGGCCAATATGTTTTTAAACTTATTTGGTGAACTTACTGATGAAGTAATCCGAATGCAGTGCATTGATGGACCCTCAACCAGCTTTGATGAAATTTTAAAAGCCTTTGACAAATACTTTAACCTTCCACTTGTGGAATGCGCAGAGCTTAAAAAAGAGGGATAGAAAACCACTATTAAAGCTACGAAAATGTGCAAGACAATTCCCAAGCAAACGACACGATGGCACCAGAGAGGCAGAGAACATTCCGAAGTCTCAAAAATAAACATTTTTGAAAATCCCGACACATTATACAAACTGCAACAGCGTGGCAGTGCTGAACCACCTGATTATAATTGAAGGCAGGGTAATAGAGAGTTCCAAACTGCAGGCAGATAAAGAAAGGACGGTGGTTTACATTTTTAATGTATTTCTGCTCCATCCAGTTCCAAATTCAGATAAGTATATTTTTTTAAAACTTAAAACTTTTTGGTGACGGCCTCAAGCGGGTCCTTTACAGGCACTGGGTAAGCTACATATAGACCTGATTTTCACGATGTGACTGGCCCTGCACCAGTTGTGTTTGGATCAGATCATTCATCCTTTATCTGCATCGAATGTTCAACTTCTTCTGTGCAGCATTGGCACTGATCACCACTGCCACTGCCTCTCAAGTCAGATTGGTGATGTTGCTTCCCCTCCTGTGGCCAGTGATGGGGTAGAGGATATTACAGCGAGCCTCCATGGCATCTTAAAGGCATTCAAAGGATACATTACTAAACCAGAAGACTGCAGTCTTCTTGCCTTCCCGGGCCATGTCTTCTTTGCAGCAGTCCTGGGCTGGAATCACCAAGAGGTGCGCGCGTGAATGCAAGTTAAGTGTAGCACCTGGCGTGATGAAATGGCGAGGTGATGGCGTAGCAGGTGAATTGGGTCCTGCCTGCCATTGAAACGACGTGTTTCCCGGGAATGCATCATTAATGAAGCGGGAGTGGGCGTGAAAAGCCGCCAATGCAGCTGGCTGGTAAAACGTTGTTTTTCTTGCCCTCTCCCACACTTAGTGCAAATCTGTGACAATTCCGCCCAATGTTAGTTTGACACAGACTGCAGTGCAGTTTTGAGAGATGTGACACTCTTTATATTTATGTATACATACGCATGAACATTTTGTTTCTAAATCATATTGGAATAGTATAGCAATATAACACTGTATTTCCACCCATAATGAGCGGATGCTTCCTGCCCACCATTTTTGGAAACATAAGTGATTGAGAAATGAATGCATCGCCATCAAATTTTTAGTCCACTGTCAGTGGTTGCAATAAAAGTGGAATTATTCTTATTTGTTCCACATATTTATTGTTTACCGGGCATTAAAATTGGAATTGATATACTGGAAAATTAATTCAAAATTTTGAATAAAACTGTAAAGAACCAACACAGGATATTGATTTGTGTCAGATCAAACAGTTTTGGATGCACAACATCATTAACAGCCACATGAAAAAGATAACCTTGATTTGATGTTAAGTCGTAGAATGTACTATCATATTCTCAATACATAAGTTTGTTTGGTGCAGTTTCTGTGTTAAAATGAAAGATGGCTGTTGAAGCAAATACTTACCGGCCTTTCTATTGTTGAATTTTAGAAGTACATCAAAAGTGTTCCAAGTGGAGAGAAAGATCAAAAGTGATGTGAAAGAAGAAAGCAAATGTGGTTTTTCAAACAAAATATTATTATCCATTCAATACTGAGATGATTAGAATGTGATCTAAGTAACATAAAAGAGCAAATTTAGTTTGCTAAATCATTCATAGTATGGAGGCCTTGTGGCACAGTGGGTGGTGTTCCTGCCTCTGAGCCAGAAGCTCCGGGTTCGAGTCCCACCCCAGGATTTGATGGCCAAGGAAGGTGTGTTTGTAATGTGGCCAAGCAAGTTGAATATCAACCTGCAAATCCTTCTAGCACATACCAATAGCACGTGGTAAGAGCAGGAGAGATTCCTGTTGAGCCATGTGATGGAAAGAAAGAATGTTGGAGCCTCTACCATCACTATCCATAGCTCCAGATTACAACATGCATATTAAAAATGCATGTTGCCACAAGAACTCAGGCTCGCTGAATGAACTGTAACATCTAAACCATTCGCAATATTTTACTTGAATGTTACAGTGCGCGTAGAGACCGATAACCTTTTAAAAAGAAAGGAATCCTCACCATGCCAATAGAAGGAAAACCGCTGGAAAAGATTTCACTTTAAAACTTATGCTATAACAAGCCAACTAAAATCAACATAATTCAAACATTAATTAACAGGCCAAGGATATTTCAAACAAAGAGGCAAATTTCACTTTAAACAGTCGACACAACAAAGGTAAACCTCACATATTTGTAAACATTCACATCACTTCCTACACAAATGGAGAACTGCATTCAATCTCACAGTCTTTCCAACTTGTAGGATTTCTCACTTCCCACTCAATTGTTTCAGCCCTTGAATTAGATTCACCAGCAGCCATATTCCATCCAAAGTCCCGGACAAGATTACTACCACCAAGGCGCATGTCTATGAACATTCTCTCACTCGTGACATGACAATGCTGATAGCACAGAATCCCCAGGGATTCCCTTCTCTGGTCTGGTGTACTCTGACAACATGAAACAGCAGCAATGGTCTTGCCCAATCCACAATTCCTTGTCCCTCCTGTCTTCAGTTCTGCCCTTTCCAACTGTATAACACATACAATAAAACAGTCCCTGCTCTATTCTCAGAGACTTACTTTACCACAAGGATCTGTTTGAAAACGACCAAACTCCATTCAGAGAGAACCTTGCTTCTTTCCTCTCACACAAATGCTCAGTGTGTTCTGAACTGCTAAGTTGAAAACACAGACTGAAACCTAACCTACTGCAATTAGCTTTCTATTTACCCTTTTCTTCTTAGCTGTTCATCCCCATGGCAACCTCAGGTCACATGGGAATTTCTTAGAACCTAATGATGTCATAATCAGAAAATCAATTAACTCTCTTTCAGAATACTTCTCAGTTCCCGTTGGTCTCAAAGGTGTCATCGCACAAAAAGCACATATAGCAAATAGGTCATTAGAAATTCCACCACCCCACCGCCCCACACAGACACACGTACACACACACACCTCAAAAGAGAAAAGCTTTGACTGAATTTTGGATTTTTTCACAACCCTTTCAAAATACAACGCCTTTTAAAATCATAAACACCTGAACAACTATCTTATTACACACTGTACTGATGATGTTTTCCCTTTTCACATTTTACAATTACAGATATTACATTGGTAATACTGTAAGGCTTAACCCATAACAGAACCGATCAAATGTAACAATTAGGTTTTAAAGGTCAACCTGCTTGAGTTCTTAGAACCTCTCAGATTTCCCTCTAACATTGGAGTTCCAGTAGCCTCAGCAGACTTTCTCGAAACCACTGGATGTGGCAACTGTCACCCCCAGCCAAGTCATTTCCCAATAAAAATTACACCCCTTCCATAAGTAATTAGGAATGACTCCCACGGTGACAAGACCATTAATGTAGTCACATTTTAAATTAACCTTATACAAAGGAAAGGGTAAACAATTTCCAACAATACCCTGTATCAAGACGTCATTATTCAGTGACCTTTTTGTAGAGAGTTTAATATCACCTGCCACAGCACTGTGCTGCTCCTATATCTCTAAGGATAGCAATCAACTTGCTTGACTCACCAAACAAAACTGGGGACACTTCACCCTTAAGACAAAAAAGCTTCTATAATTTCCAGCACCCTGATTTACTCAATCAGTAAACACAGGTGAACCTAATCAGCTGGTCATAATCTTAACTCCCTTAGGACAGTATTCTCTTGAAGATCACTGTTCATTTGTACTAATGCTACAGGCTTGCTTTTCCATTTCCAATATTTAGCTTTTACATGTCCTTATTTATGACGAAAATAACAAGTCAGTCCCTCAAAACAAACTTACCCTCGGGACTTTCTCTTTTACTAACCTGAGGCGTGCCTGTGTCTTTATCTTTGCCATATTTCTCACCAGAACCAGCACTCTTTTCACTATCTCTCCAATTCCTCTGTGAGTTTCCAAACTGGGGCCTATTACTAATATACTTGTGGGTCAATTCATAATCATCTGCCATTTCTGCAGCATCCATTATTGTATAAACGTTATGTTCATCTTGGTGGGACCTTATTCCCAAAGGAACATTATTTTTTAATTCTTCCACCAGAATCTTTCCCCTAAGTCCCTCAAAGCCTTATTCAACCATTATCAATAGGCAGCACCTATCAAACACCATTTCCTTCTCTCTAGAAAATTCCACAAATGTTTGACTTTGTTTTCTTTTCAAATTTCTACATTTCTGTCTGTACGCTTCTGGTACTGACTCATAAGCATTGAGGCCAGAATTGTTTATTTTGTCATAGTCACCTGTTGCTCTCCTGAAAGAGATAAGTACACCTCAATGCTTTTCCCATGAAAACACTCTGTGGGAGTCCAATCTCCGTTTGGCCATTTCAGTTTTGTGGCAACTTTCTCAATTGACAGAAAATACAACTCTACCCCTTCCTCACTAGAGTTAGGTACCAAGTGATTATTCTTTGCCAAATCAGAAAGCATTGGCTCTAGACCATCCCCACCTAAAATCGGAAACTTACCTGCGCTGGTGGGGTGCCCATTGTGCCGTTGAACCAATGTTCAGCTGTGCACATTGAAGTGAGGGCATTAACGCGAACAGCGATTTCCAAAATGGCAGGGCCAGCATCAAATCAGCATCAGATTCCAACTGACATCACAATCTGCCTTCTCTGCATATTTCCAGTGCACACACATAATGCCTATGTTAATGCCCTCACCCAGATGGTATTTAGCATGGACCACTTCAGAAAGGTGCAGAAGCACAGCAGTTGCCATTTTGATGGTGTAACAGCACCTATAGTCCTGAAATTACCATCGCTAGGGAGCATAATTTTGCCACCTCTGTTTCTATTCACATGACTTAAGCATAAGAGATGAGAAAATATAACATGATAACGTTTTAATTTGTATTTTTTCTTCCTTGTCTTTCCAAAGGAACGCCTGTTACTGTCATTGCTTCCTGCACATATTGCCATGGAGATGAAGGCTGAAATCATCCAGCGATTACAAGGACCTAAGTCTGGTCATTGCCAACTGGAAAATACAAATAACTTTCACAATTTGTATGTGAAGAGGCACACAAATGTGAGGTACTTTCATTTTTTTCTTAAAAGTGTGAAAGAGATGTAAGAAAAACATATATTGACAATGTTGTTGTAGTCTTTTGTAACAAGAAACACTTCATAAAATTATTCAGTCATTCCAGTTGCTGATGATTATTTTTCACATGTTTTCTGTCGGTACACTTCGTGCATTAAATCATGAATCTTGAAAATAGCAAACTTTAGAATTTCATAATCCAAACTACTATCAAGATTAAAATAATGATATGCAGAGAGCATTTTTCTGCTTTGTCATTTTGAGAGTTGGCTGGCCCATTTATTTTAGCTTCAATTATGGTTAACAGGTCAGATGCTAGGATGAAACTATCAGTATCAGCTCTCTTTATATAATTTGAAATAAGATTTGACTTAATAAAATGGTGGTTTTGGAATTCATCCACCCAGTTTAAACAAGCATGTCACCATAAGACACCGATGCATGTTTCTCTGTCAGTTCAAGAGTGCAGTGCTGTTTTTTCTCCCATTTGCTGGCTTTGAATGTTGTCCTTCCCCACTGTTCTCACAATCTATAATCTTCATTCATCAATGCAAGCCCCACTGTGTTGCCCTTGTTCTGGTTGTTCTTCCCATTTATATTTTCTCTCTTCCTGTCTGGATTGCTCTCCTACTTTGGCTTTCTCTTTGGTCACGAACCTTCCTAGTTCAGTGTTACCTTTTTAAATGTCATAGCTTCTGTTTCATTCACTTTAAAACTTTAAACTTGTAGAGGTAGCAATTTGGTCACTACACAGACTACATCCATTTCCTATGGCTGCCTCGGTGATAGCAATGATGAACGCCGTATGTGCCACGCAGGTTGCTATCTACAGCACTGCCTGACACCGGGGAATCAATGTAAGTCTGCATAATGTGAATGAATTTCTGAACCCTAACCCTTTATCATCAGTCTACTCCATATCCCAAGGAGCTACTGCCAATTGTTGCTAATTTGGGTCTACCTTAGATACCTTCTAAAATTCAATGAAGTCAGTTTCTCTCATAAGTGGATCCCATGCCCATTATGTGCTGGAGTAGACTCATGCTGCTGTATATGTAATTATACAACAGCATAACATGTAATAGTGTTACCCTTTTCTGATCTGAACCATATTTCGTAACTTTTACATATGCCCTCATGCGCCTCTCTAATTCATTCAATGATAATACCTGTCAAGATAAAGCTAAGTATGAATCATTAGGATGTTTTATTTCACAGCAAGTGAACATATAGAGCAGTAATTATAATCAGACCCATTGAATTCAATCAGTGCAACGTATCTGCTCAATAATATAATGATGATTGTTGTCCTTCGAGTTCAAAGAAGACGATGCATGTGCAGATTCATCAACAATGAACAAGGAGATGGTTATGTAGTCCCAGTCTGGATGTACAGAGTCAGAAACAGTTGGAGCATTGGAACTTATATGTTGTGACATGGACAGATGCTGCTCCATGACGTTGTTCACAGGCAGCAATGAGATGTTGATATCGATCCTTTTCAAAAGTGGTAGAAGCTCTGTGGATCAGGGCTCTCCAGCAAGTTCCTGTTTGCACTGATTCTTCCAACTCATTATGCTTGATGCCACACCACTTCAGATTTCCCTTGAGCATGTCTTTGTATTGCTTGCGTGGCTGACCTTGGTTTCTTTTGCCAGATGCTAGCTCTCTATACAGCAGCTATCTCAGAATGCGATGGGTCCTCCATTCTAATTACATGCCGTACCCAGCACAGCTGGGCTGTCAGGAGTATTGCCTCAATACATGCTGTCGGGGCTCGGTCCAGAGTAATATTATATAGAATGTTAGAATAATATAACATTAATGAGCATTCTGAACATTCCTTCATCACTGGGATCCACCCCATGGCCAGTAAGTCAAGATAAAGTAGATGCATCTGTCCATTCAGTGGCAGATCTAGGGTCCGAAGAGAGTTCCCAACCTAGGTTTTGAGCTGGATTTCAAAGACTTCAGCCTGTTGTTCAGTCTCCTTTACAAGGTAGGAACTGATTGACCCTTCCAAAATGGCCAGCATGGAAGGATAAATCAGGAATTCCATCCATAAAGGTCTTAGGAGGCATAACTATTTCCACGACCAAATTCTGATACATTTCAATTAGGGACAGGGGAAAGAGGCAAACCTGAGCTCCTTTATTTTCATAAGAAGATAGGAAAGAGGAGTTTTTATAATTATGAATAACTTAAAAGAAAGAGAACCATAGATATGGATATCCGTTCACATGACTGCCAGAGTCCAGGAAGTCAGAATCCAGTGAGGGTTCCTTCACAGAGGAGTTGCAGAATTCCCTTAAAGTTGATGGTGATGCAGCAAGATGAGGTTGGCATACAGAGACTTGGGCCAGGAATTTATGGCCCCGCTGGGGCGTGTCTCCCCCTGACAGATGTGATGAGCCATTTAAATCTCCGTTCAGTTCAGCGGGATCGTAATATCTCGCTGGGCAGGAGGGGCTGTAAAATCCTGGCCTTGGCCTGTTCAGCAGGCAATGGCAGAAATCTTCCAGAGAAACAGGCTTTGAGGAGGCTTAGACTTGATACAGGCTGTTGGTCAGCCTGGAGTCCTGCTGTGGTGTTTGCTGACTGGAGGTTAAACAATAGACTGAGTTGCGAGTCTAGGAATGTAACACGAAAACTTTCCGAAGGCCAGAAGCTTAGGTCATGTTTTGTTGCCCATTAATGAGCCAGTTTCAGGCTAACAAGCAGTTTCCATGCCTCCGGGCAAAATCCATTGTTCAGTTTAGGAGATATATGATGGCTATTACTTCCTCTGCAAGTATAACAAGTTTCGATGGCTCTCCCTTTGTTGTAGGACCAGATTGGGAAGACAAATCAGTTGCTGGTCCCTAGTTTCATTGATTGTAATGTGTCCTCACAATGAGAGGTGTGAGATTCCACAAGGATGAGGGTTGAGCTTTTGTCCTGTAACTGCTGTTGGAAATATCCATAAACCATAACCAACTTGTGAATCATGTGACCTGTAGCAGCCATCTTTTGGTTCAGCAAGGTTCAATTTTTAAATAAGCAAAAAGATAAGGTTTTATTTAAACAATTTGTGATCTCTTTCATTTCTTAGGTACATGACAAAGTTTGTGTTATGTGAAATTTTACACCCTGAGCACTTGTGCTCAAAGGTGAGACATTTCTATCAGTAGTGCCACTGGAAACAGTTCAACTGAAGTAGAACACCCTCCTGGGGCTGTGCGCTGCACCGTTAGCCACTTTCAGAGCAATCTGCATAGCACATCAACTTGGGAATTCCCTGCATGCACCAGAAGGAACTGAATTCACCTTTACATCACACAGCCCAGCTGGCTGATGTGATGACCTATTTTTTAAATTCGGAGCACGCAGCTCAATTAGATTAATTGACTTGCCACTAGCAAAACGTCAAGATTTCAGCTGCAAAATGAGCGCCCCACTAGTATTAGTTAAAGAGTCAGGTACCCACCTTGCAGGTAAGGGGATTTTGAAGAACTTTTGGAAGTACTGTGGAGTGTTTCTGGAGGTGTTGTGGTTGGTTCCTGGATTAGACAATGTTACTGCATCCTCAAAGAGGAGTAGTTGTGTAGCTTTTATGTGGATAAGTCACTAATCACACAACAGGTATGGGGGCTGCATTTGCATTGCCTCTGGGTCTGCAGCATGACAGGGAGATGGAATAGAGGCTACAGAGAGGGCAAGCCCTGCATGATGTCCTCTGCTGACTTGGAATCAGAATCAGCTACGTGCCCCTTGACAAAGACAGGAGGGTGTCTGCCAGTTTAGTCAATTCACCCAGCATTTTGGAATGCAGATTAGCATTCTCCTGTGTGTCACTCCATTGAGGCTCTCATCTTTGTCCTCTGAAGCAGAACTCATTTGTAACTTCACCCTTCAGGGAGCTGGCACACAAATCATCCTTTCCGCCTGTCCTGGATAGACCTGTGAGCGTGAAACCATCTCTCTGTTCTGGTGTTCTAGTTTGCTTGTTAAGAATTGCAGCAAAAGCCTCCTGTAATGTGCACGTCAGTTAACAGGGGCAGATTGCCTTTAAGAGCAGAAAGCTGGCTGCAGCACGTGTTATCACCAAGTGGTACTCTGCTCCCAGCTGAGAGGAGGGAGCGCAGGTGCATGCAGCTGGCAGCCAGTTGTGTGGCAGATGCTCAGTCCTAGGCTAAAATTATGGAAATGAGATGGCAGCACTACATTTGTGTGTTGCCTACCTCTACTGGCACTTGTATGGGCATATCATTTATCACCCCCTTCAAATTCCTGAATAACAACACAATCTAATTTTTATTCCAAGATTTCTCCTTTCAATAGAACTGGTGACCAAAAGTATGGGTGGAATTTTGAGCTGAATAATCTGTTTAGTTATATTTGTATAGTTGTATTTTTGTGGAAAGTTAAAGCCAATTATGATCTTTTATGTGACATTCAATGTTGAGTAGTCCATGTTCGAGGTTTAAATTATATTTTATACTATTGGACCCCCTGTGACATTGTAGTGATGCTCCTGTTTCTCTCCCTGTCTCTCCTATTGAGCATATGTCGCTGTCTTTTTCTTCATTACCTCCTTTCATTTGGGTAGGAGGTGGTGAATGACATGGCACGGTGAGACTGCATGTGTGCAACCATCTCGGGACAAGCGAGTTGTCAATTTCAATATGTTAATCATTCAATTTGAGCATTATCAATATGGATTTTGCCGATTAACTTTGACTCTATGAGTTTCCCTGGCTTCCTGGAACTCATTAGTGAAAGGAAGACCAGAAAACAGCAGCTATTGAGGGGGTGAAGTCATAATGGAAATATACCATTAAATACTCGGTACTCACAGCTGCCTTCTTACCTGCTTGTGTGAGAAGGTTTGTTTGCAAGAAGTGCCAATTAGTTAATGTACATACTTTGGAGGTCTCATTTCAGAGGTCTGATCTATGAGAACAGTATGAGTGCTGATTACACTGTGTTACTGCTAACCTCAGATGAGGATCAAGGTGACAACCAGCTGCCCATCAGTAGCAGCAGGAGCAGAAGGGTATGCACCAACAGGTGTGCACAAGAAGCACCAACCTGCCACTGGTAGAACTGCAGCCCTGCAGGAGTGAGGGAATCAACACAGAGGTGGAGCTCGCAGGAGGCTATAGGTAGTACATAGGTTGTACAAGCAGTGAGTAAACTTCCATGTCAGGACACCAGTGCCTGAGGCTTGGTATTACGTAAGGTACAGGCAGATATTTGTAGCCTGCTGGAATAAGATCTGACTTATCTTGGCAGGTAATCTTGTATACCTGTGAGAAACCAGCTAGAGCTGCAAGCTGAGTGCCCACTCCTGCTGTTGTGCAGACCTGCATAAATATTTTTCTATGGTTGCACACCAGCTGTACATTGATGATCTGGAAGCCCTTGTATTTGACAAACACTTCTGGGTGATCCATGGGTACCTCAATTGTTATGTGCACTGTCAATGATGCCTTGCACCTATGAGAAACCAGCCAGAGCTGCACACTGAGTGCTCACTCCTTGTGACTGGCCTCATCACAGATAAAATTCAAAACGATGTCAGATAGCAGCAAGATCTGCTGCCATCTGGACTTGGTAGCCACACTTTACCAGTTGCTGCCAAAGTCACCATCTCCCTCAACTGTGTTGCATGTGGATCCTTTAAGGTGTTTGCGAGAGACATTTGCAGGATCTCTCAGAAGGCACATGAATGCATAAGAAAGGTGACTGCTCAATTATTTGCCACAATGGGCAATTATGAAAAAGAAAGACTTGCATTTGTATCATGCCTTCATGACCACAGCATGTCCCAATGCGCTTTACAACCAATGAAGTACTTTTGAAGTGTAGTCACTGTTATAATGTAGGAAATGTGGCAGCTAATTTGTGCACAGCAAGCTCCCCACAAACAGCAAAGTGACCATGACCAGATCATTTGTTCTGTGATTTTGATTGAGGGTTAAGTATTGGCCAGGCCACCAGAAATAACTCCCCTGCTCTTCTTTGAAATAGAACTCCACTGCTTTTCTTAGAAATAGTGCCATGGAATTTTTTACACCCACCTGACGGCCAGATGTGGTTTCGTCCAAAAGATGGCACCTCTGTAAGTGCAGGACTCCTTCAGTGTCCTATTTGAGTGTCAGCCTAGACTTCTGTGCTCAAGTCCTGAAGTAGGACTTGAACCCACATCTTTGTGACTTAAGAGGCAAGACTGGTGCCATCTGAGCCACAGCTGTCATCGTTGTGAATTTTTATCAGTAATGAGGCCAATCACAAGGAGTGGGCACTCGGTTTGCAGCTCTGGCTGGCTTCTCTCTGTGCAAGGCATCATTGACAGTACACGTGACAATTAAGGTATCCATGGATCGCCCAGAAGTGTTTGTCAAATGCAAGGGCTTCCAGATCATCAATGTACAGCTGGTGTGCAATCATAGTTGACATTAAGGCTCACATATGAATAGTTCCTATTTGGGTGAGATATTAGAGGATGACCAGTGCAACTAACATTAGTGCCACACAGTTGCCAGGCAAAGACCATCTCCAACAAGAGATAACTTAACCATCTCCCCACGACATTAATAGGCATTCCCATCACTGAATCCCCGACCATCAACATCACGGGGGGATACCATTGACCAGAAGCTTAACTGAAACAGCTGTACTAATACTGTGGCTACAAGAGCAGGTCAGAAGCTGTGAATTCCATGTAACTCAGCTCCTGGCACCCCTAAGTCTTTCCATCAATAGAAAGCACAAGCCAGGAATGTGATGGAATATATTCCATTTGACTGGATGAGCTCAGGTCCCGCAATTCTCAAGAAAAAGTTCAACATCATCCCAGACAAAGCATCCTCTCTCATTGGCACCAAATCCACCACCTTAAACATTCACATCCTTCACCACCAAGACATTGTGGCAGCCATCATTGCTTCTTCAACTATGCTTCCCAAATGCGCAACCTCTACCACTGAGAAGAAGGGGGGCAGTGGGCACGTAGAACCACCACCACCTGCAAGCTCCCCTCCAAGTCACTCACCATCCTAACTTGGAAATATGCTGCTGTTCATCATGGGCCAAAATTCTGGATTTGTCTACAGCATTTTGGTATACCTACATGCATGTAGCACAACAGTTGAAAAAGGTGTTGCACCACCACCTTCTCAAGGCCAGTTAAGGATGGGCAATAAATGCTACTCTTGCCTGTGATCTCCACACTACATGAATATTTCTTTTTAAATGGTGCACATCTCCATTGTGGAGATGCACACATGGAAATATTAATGATGTAAATATAGCAATTTTAATAAGGTGACCTGGTTTAAAATGCTGCATAGCTTCCACTAGATTTAAGCTTGCACACTCAGAATGGACAGATAGCAGAAAAATGAGACCGTATAACACTATAAGTAAGGACAGCAACTACTATGAGTAACACAGCAAATATTTGTGTGGAAATCAGTTTGGAGTATTCCATGTTCCTGGAATGAGCAAGAATAGCCTATTCTGAAAAATTCACTCAGACAGAACATCATAAACAATTATGGAAAGGGAAACCTGTGTGCCCACCCACAAAAAAGAAATATCCCTCCTCTGGTAAATGTCAAATATCAAAAAGATGATTACATTTTTAATGCAGACAGATGTGCAGATGGCAATTTTAAAGGTCGGCATTTCACTTTGTCTGTGAGAGGCATAGATTATATAAGTAGGGAGATCATGTTGGAGTTGTATAGAACCTTAGTGAGGCCACAGCTGGAGTACTGTGTGCAGTTCTGGTCGGATGAAGGATGTGATTGCACTGGAGGGGGTGCAGAGGAGATTCACCAGGATGTTGCCTGGGATGAAACATTTAAGTTATGAAGAGAGGTTGGATAGACTTGGTTTGTTTTCATTGGAGCAGAGAAGACTGAGGGGCGACCTCAGATTGTACAAGATTATGAGGGGCATGGACAGGGTGGATAGGGAGCAGCTGTTCCCCTTAGTTGAAGGGTCAGTCACGAGGGGACACAAGTTCAAGGTGAGGGGCAGAAGGTTTAGGGGAGATGTGAGGAAAAACTTTTTTACCCAGAGAGTGGTGATGGTCTGGAATGCACTGCCTGGCAGGGTGGTGGAGGCAGGTTGCCTCACATCCTTTAAAAAGTGCCTGGATGAGCACTTGGCACATCATAACATTCAAGGCTATGGGCCAAGTGCTGGTAAATGGGATTAGGTAGGTAGATCAGGTGTTTCTCACGTGTCGGTGCAGACACAATGGGCCGAAGGGCCTCTTCTGCACTGTGTGATTCTGTGATTCTGTGAAATAAAACTGTACTCCACTATATTTTCTGCTGCAACATAAACTTTCTTCTGTTGCCTTTTTATGCTAGTATGTAATTACACTTTTTTTTGGAAAAGAAGCTGTGAAAAGCATTATCACTAAGACAGTATCCTATTCTGTTCACCAACATATTGGCACCTTATGCCGTAACACTGCTATTGCTATAAAATTGCACATCCTCTGACCCTGAGAATAAAAGAGCATTCCTGTTTTGTGCTTTCTTCAACAACACCAGCAACTTGTATCTACATAGTGCCTCTATAAAATGTCCTAAGGCATTTCACAGGAGCATTATAAAATAAAATATGTTACCAAGCCACATAAGGAGATATTAGGTCAGATGACAAAAAACTTGATCAAAGAGGTAGGTTTTAAGGAGAGGCTAAGAGGTATAGGCAGGGAATTCCAGAGCTTAGGGCCGAGACAACTAAAGAGACGGTCTTTAGTGGAGTGATTAAAATCGAGGATCAAGAGGCCAAAATTAGCAGAGCGCAGATATCTCGGACAGTTGTGAAAGTGGAGGAGGTTACAAAAATTGGGAGGTGAGGTCATGGAGAGATTCGAAAATAAAGATGCGAATGTTTAAATCAAGACGTTGATTGATTAGGAATCAATACAGGTCAGCAAGCACAGGGGTGATAGTAAACAGGATTTGGTGCGAGTTAAGACACATGCAGCTGAGTTTTGAATGACCCCAAGTTTACAGAGGGTAGATTGTGGGGTCCAGCTAGGAGTAGTCAAGGTAATGAAGGCATGGATGAGGGTTTCAGTACCAGATGAGCTGAGACAAGGGTGAAGTTGGGGGGATGTTATGTAGGTGGAAATTGTGATGCCATGAATTTGAGGTTGGAAGTTCATCTCTGGGTCAAATGTGACACCAATGTTGTGAACAGACTAGTTTAACCTCAGACTGTTTTCAGGGCAAGGGATGGAGTCGGTAGCTAGGGACCGAAGTTTGGAAATGGGATTGGAAGCAATGGCTTCTGTCTTCTAATATTTAATTGGAGAAAACTTCTGCTCATTCAGTTCTGGATGTCAGATAAGCAGCCCGATAGTGGAGAAGTCAAGAGAGGTGATGGTGAGGTAGAGCTGAGTGTTGGCAGTGTACTTGTAAAACTTAACACTGTGCTTTTGGATGATGTGCTGAGGGACAGCATGTAAATATGAAAAAGGTGGCAGCCAATACATGGTTTTCTTTTTTTTATTCATTCACAGGATGTGGGCTTCGTTAGCTGGGCCAGCATTTATTGCCCATCCCTAGTTGCCCTTGAGAAGATGGTGGTGAGCTGCCTTCTTGAACCGCTGCAGTCCATGTGGTGTAGGTACACCCACAGGAAGAGAGCTCCAGGATTTTGACCCAGCGATAGTGAAAGAAGGGCAATATATTTCCAAGTCAGTTGGAGGGGAACTCACAGGTGGTCCTGTTCACAAGTAACTGCAGCCCTTGTGCTTCTAGATGGCAGTGGTCATGGGTTTGGAAGGTACTGCCTGCTTTGGTGAACTCCTGCTGTGCATCTTGTAGATGGTACACACTGCTGCTACTGTGCATCGGTGGTGGAGGGAGTGAATGTTTGTGCATGTGGCGCCAATCAAGCAGGCTACTTTGTCCTGGACAGTGTCAAGCTTCTTGAATGTTGTTGGAGCTGCACTCATCCAGGCAAGTGGAGAGCTTTCGATCAGACTGCTGACTTGTGCCTTGTATATGGTGGACAGGCTTTGAGGAGTCAGGAGGTGAGTTACTCGTCGCAGGATTCCTAGCCTCTGACCTGCTCTTGTTGCCGTAGTATTTAAATGGCTAGTCCAGCTCAGTTTCTGGTCAATGGTAACTCCCAGGATGTTGATAATGGAGGATTCAGTGATACTAATGCCATTGAACGTCAAAGGGTGATGGTTAGATTCTCTCTTGTTGGAGATGGTCATTGCCTGGTACTTGTGTGGCGCGAATGTTACATGCCGCTTGTCAGCCCAAGCCTGGATATTGTCCAGGTCTTGCTGCATTTGGCCATGGACTTCTTCGGTATCTGAGGAGTCATGAATGGTGCTGAACATTGTGCAATCGTCAACGAATATCCCCACTTCTGACCTTATGATGGAAGGAAGGTCATTGATGAAGCAGCTGAAGATGGTTGGGCCAAGGACACTACCCTGAGGAACTCCTGCAGTGATGTCCTGGAGCTGAGATGATTGACCTCCAGCAACCACAACCATCTTCCTTTGTGCTAGTTATGACTCTAACCATTGGAGAATTTCCCCCCTGATTCCCATTGACTCCAGTTTTGCTAGGGCTCCTTGATGCCACACTCAGTCAAATGTGGCCTTGATATCAAGGGCAGTCACTCTCACCTAACCTCAGGGTTCAGCTCTTTTACCCATGTTTGAACCAAGACTGCAAACCGGTCACAAGCTAAGTGGCCCTGGAGGAACCCAAACTGGGCGTCAGTGAGCAGGTTATTGCTAAGCAAGTGCCCCTTGATAGTACTGTTGATGACATCTTCCATTACTTTACTGATGATCAAGAATAGACTGATGGGGCGCTAATTGGCTGGATTGGATTTGTCCTGCTTTTTGTGTACAGGACACACCTGGGCAATTTTCAACCTAGCCGGGTAGATGCCAGTGTTGTAGTTGTACTGGAACAGCTTGGTGAGGCAACTTCTGGAGCATATGTCTTCAGTGCTATTGCCGGAATATTGTCAGACCCCATAGCCTTTGCATTATCCAGTGCCTTCAACTGTTTCTTGATATCACGTGGAGTGAATCAAATTGGCTGAAGACTGGCATCTGCGATGTTGGGAACCTCCGGAGGAGGTCTGGCTGAAGATTATAGCAAATGCTTCAGCCTTATCTTTTGCACTGATGTGCTGGGCTCCCCCCTCATTGAGGAAGGGGATATTTGTGGAGCCGCCTCCTCCATAGAGTTGCTTAATTGTCCACCACCATTCACAGCTGGATGTGGCAGGACTGCGGAGCTTAGATCTGACCCGTTGGTTGTGGAATTGCTTAGCTCTGTGTATCACTTGCTGCTTATGCTATTTATGCTTATGCAAGCAGTCCTGTGTTACAGCTTCACCATATTGACAGTACATTGTTAGGTATGCTTGGTGCTGCTCTTGGTATGTCCTCCTGCACTTTTTATTGATCCCCTGCCTTGGTGGTAATGGAAAAGTGCCGGATATTCCAGGCCATGAGGTTACAGATTGTGGTTGAGTACAGTTCTGCTGCTGCTGATGGCCCACAGCACGTCGTGGTTGCCCAGTCTTCAGTTGCCAAATCTGTTAAAAATCTATCCCATTTAGCATGGTGGTTGTGCCTCACAATATAATGGAGGGTATCCTCAATGTGATGACCGGACTTCGTCTCCACAAGGACTATGCGGTGGTCACTCCAACCAATAGTGTCATGGACAGATGCACTTGCAGCAGGCCGGCTGGTCAGGATGAGGTCAAGTATGTTTGTCCCTCTTGTTGGTTCCCTCCCCAGACTTTGAATGGCATGAGGCACCTGTGAGGGCCTTAACCTGTCACTGGAAGCTCCTTACTAATGGGAGGCCGGAGACCTCAATTCAAGATCCCATTGTTTCATTTTAATATTTTAACTCCACTGGGTCCAGCAGCAGATGAAGGACACAACAGTGGTACATCCATACTGGAAAGCTCACAGGTTGCAATGTCACCGGAAGACATAGCATCAGTTCATTTCAGTGCATCCTCCACCAGCGCAGACATACACACATTGGAGGGCCCTGTTGTGCATGTAGAATTGGTGGCACTTGCTGGTGAGCACTACGCAGGTGCGCAAGAGGAGGTTGCAGAGGTAGTGACAGTTTCGACCACTTCCCCTTGGAGGATTGAGGAGAGGCCCAGTGATGCTCAGCTCAACGCTGATGGTGAACCTCGAGTATCATCAGCAAAGTAGCCTCCGGCTGATGCATAAAATCTGCCAAGATCTGTTGGTGTTTCCTGAGGCAGTGAAGTCCCATTAGAAAACAATTGATGAGCTCATCCATGACACGAGTGGCTCCCTATCTCTGACATGGCGTCCTCTATTGAGAGACTGATGACCCTGATGGAGACATACATGGAGCGTAGCACCAAATTGATGCAGTAGCTGTAGGGAGACATCCAGAGCATGGCCTCATCCATAAGGTCAGTGGAGCAATGGTTGGATGTGGTGAAACTAGCTCAACTACTCCAGATGACCACAGGAGGGAATGTGACGTCTCAAAGGAAAGAGGAGGGATAGGCTTCAGGCAATGGGTGCTCCTCTCATGGTGTTTCTACAGCTAATGACACATCCTTAGCCCCTTCAATAGTGACGTACATGCTGGATATTTCTCTGATGACTGAGGCAGTCCCTGCCCAGATGCAAGTGGTCCCAAATGTGCCAAACCCCAGTAAAGTTCAGGCACCCCAAAGACCGAGGCCAAGGACATCTAATGCAATGGAACAAGAAAGGCAGGAGCCTTTTCCACATCAACTCGAGTCACAGGAGGAGCACCTTATGGAAATTATTGTAAGCGTGCGCTGAAATGCATGGTCTAGCACTGGGGGTCCACTGGGTGATATTAATATGTTACATGTAAATTTGTGTGATGGTTTAATGAAAGAAAATGTTGTTGAACTGTGAACTGAAATGATTTGTTTATTTGCTTCAATACAACAGTTGACATTAGCCAAATGTTAAATACAACGAGGATCTGGCCTGTAAATACGAGGCACTCGATAATACCTGCTTTGATGACGGTCTTTGTGCATTGTAGTCATGGGCAGACATTGATGATGAGAGTCTCCAATGATAGGTCACTAGCCGATGGCTCTGGGAGGGACATTTTTGGCACATTATCCCCCTCTGCATGTGTGTGCGTGTGTATCTTACTTGAATTAAAGGCAGCTGGTCTGAAGGTTTTGTTGTATCAGAAGATAAGCTAGATTTGAAATGTTAAATAGGTAAACATGGGGAATGTTTTAGAATGTAAGGTGTAAAGGGAACATTTGCATTTTTAAAGAAACCAGACTAGCTTGAATTCAAAACAGGGGGTGAAATGTTACACCTAGTTAGGAGAAGTTAAGAAACAATGGGCTGAATTTTTCCGTCGGCGAGCAGAGGGCGGGGTCCACTCGCCAACGTGAAAATGATGCGGGATGACGTCGGGGGGAATCCCCGAAGCACTGAGCCCCCGCCTCATCCCATCCCATTTAAATCTTCAGGAAGGCGGGGGCACAGCGCGATCAGTTTGAGGCCATTGACAGGATAATTAAAACAGTTAAAGGACCTGCCCGTCCAACCTTAAGGTTGATGGGCAGGCCAGGAGCCCCGGCGGGGAATAGAAAAAACATGGAACCTCATCCACAGGCGGGAAGAGGTTTCATATAGGTTTTTTAAAAATTTATTAAAGTTTTTGTGAAATTTATTAACATGTCCCATCTCGTGTGACATTGTCACATGAGGGGGACGTGTTAAGGATTTTTTTTATTTTTCTATTTTTAAAGTTTGTGAAGCTGTCAGTGATCTCCCTGAGGCAGCACTTAGTCTCAGGGAGATGTGCGCTCTTTCATGTGCATGCGTGAAAGAGCGCACTCTTGCTTTTGGTGAATCCCCCCGCCACCTGCACAGGAAGCGCATAGCTCTTCCCGCCGGGCGTCACACTGGGTGGGCCTTAATTGGCCCGCCCACTTAAAATGGCGGCGGGGCCCGCTTCTCCGGCGGGGATCGGCTCCCCGCCCGCCGGAGATTGGGTTGGGCCCGCCCGCCCAACAGGCAAAAAATTCAACCCAATGTGTTTATTTTTCCCAAAGATTACTGGTAAAATGGTACTATGGTAGATTTTATTATTAGAGAGGTAAAGTACAAATACATAGGGGAGAATTTTCCCCCCCCTTGGTGGGGTGGTGCAGGGGCGGGAGCGAACCTGATCGACGCCCCCAATCAGGTTTGCGCTGCCATTTTACGTGGGTGGGCCAATTAAGGCCCGCCCAGCGTGACGCGCGCCTGGAAGCACTGAGCGCTCCCTGTGCGGGCGGGGCAGGATTCCCTGAATCAGGGCCTGCACACGCGAAAGAACGCTGAAATCTCTCTTAGGCACAGAGGTGCCTCAGGGAGATTAGTTTAAGTTTTAAAAAGCTGAATAAAGGAAAGAAAAGTTTTTAAAACATGTCCCCTCATGTGACAGTGTCACATGAGCTGGGACATGTCAATTAATTTTCAAAAAAATTTTTATTCAATTTATAAACACTTCATGAAACCTCATCCTGCCCGTGGATGAGGTTTCATGAAAAATGTGAAGGCCGCCTGGGCTCTTTGCCTGCCCGTCAACCTTAAGGTTGGATGGGCAGCATTCTTAACTGCTTTAATTGATTTCTTAATGGCCTTTATTGGCCGTTGACATTAAGGCAGGCGCGCAGCTGACTCTGGCGCGTGCCCACCGAACAAATATCACAATGAAATCGAGACGCGTGCCCGACGTCATCCCGCGTCATTTTATGCGTCGGCGAGTGTGTCCTGCCTCCGCTCGCTGACCCAGAAATTCTGCCCAATTTACGTTCAAAGGGGAAAATATGTATAAAGGAGTGAAGGTTGTGTATAAGGGCAGACATCCTAAGACCTAAGAACAAAAAACTGTGGATACTGGAAATCCAAAACAAAAACAGAAATACCTGGAAAAACTCAGCAGGTCTGGCAGCATCAGCGGAGAAGAGCAAAGTTGACGTTTCGAGTCCTCATGACCCTTTAACAGAACTAAGTAAAAATAGTAGAGGGGTGAAATATAAGCTGGTTTAAGGGGGGAGTGGAGATAGAGAAGGTGGGGGGGGTGGTGGTTGTTGGGACAAGCAAGCAGTGATAGGAGGAGATAACCAAAAGATGTCACAGACAAAAGAACAAAGAGGTGTTGAAGGTGCTAATATTATCTAAAAGAATGTGCTAATTAAGAGTGGATAGCAGGACAAGCAAGGTACAGATAGCTCTAGTGGGGGTGGGGTGAAATAAGACTAAAAGGGCATAAAAGGTATAAATAAATGATTGGTGGAATACATTAAAAATAATGGAAATAGGTGGGAAAAGAAAAATCTATATAAATTATTGGAAAAAACAAAAAGGAGGGGGAAGAATCCGAAAGGGGGTGGGGATGGAGGAGGGAGTTTAAGATCTAAAATTGTTGAACTCGATATTCAGTCCGGAAGGCTGTAAAGTGCCTAGTCGGAAGATGAGGTGCTGTTCCTCCAGTTTGCATGACCTAACACAAGTGTGAAAAGTCTCCAGCAGCTAAGCCTCAAGCTGCTGTCTACGAGGAACTGAAGCTGAGAAAAACTCACCTTAAATTTGACTGTTCAGGGTATTGTGTGTTACTTTGCTTGGGTCTTTTAAAATATATGCGTCTCACTGTTGCCTTAACAGAGATGTAACTGGGGTTTAGATTATTTGGGGATTTAGAAGTTATCATGGTAGCAATTTGTAGATCTAGGTGTATGCTTAAAATCATTTCTTCTATTAATAAATGTTTAATTTAGTTTTGTGAGAAACCTATAAGACTTGGTGGCCAAAGCATGCATCTTGAAATAAGTACAAATTGCAAATAGTTGTGGCAGCTGCTTCAAGATTCCCTTTGGGATTTGGGCAGCTTGGCATTTACCATCCGCCTGCCATAATGCTTGTGCTCAAGTGAAATGATCAGAGAGTCACAAATCTCCCAGCTATGTGTGTCAGCCTCCTGTTGCCTGGGCTCCCCCGGAACCAAGTTTATTGAGTGGCACCTCTTAAGGAGCCTCATGATCTTCCTCTTCCTCTGAGGATGTGGGTCACTCATTGTCTTCTTCTTGCTCTAGCACTACTTCCCTCCCCTCTAGAACACCAGGTTGTGCATTATGCAGCAGATGATAATGATGCAGGATAATCTTGAGGGTGCTTATCGCAGGGCTCCCTCAGATCTATCGAAACTTTATCTTCAAGAGGCTAATGGCTTGCTCGATGGTGGTCCCTGTAGTCATGTGGCAGTGATTACATTTGTCTTCTGTCTGCGTGTTGGGTTGTGTACAGGTATCAGAAGCCATGACTTCAGTGGATACCCTTTGTCCCCCAGGATCCAGCCAGGATGGTGCTCAGAAGGCTTGAAGCACTGAGACAATTGGGACTGCCTAAAGATGTTTGAGTTGTGGCAGCTTCCTAGAAATCTCGTGCACACTTGCAATAAGCGTTTGCAGTGATCACAGATGAGGGAAGGAGGCAAAGAAGGGAACATGGAGGGAGGAGAGGAGGCCATCACTGGGCAGGCTGGATATCAGGGCATGATGAGAGGGCTATTCCAGTGAGGGAGTTGCCCTCACTAGCCCAGTGAAGCTCAACGCAAACTGGAGGAACAGCACCTCATCTCCTGATTAGGCATTTTGCAGCCTTCCAGACTTAACATTGAGTTCAACAACTTCAGATCATGAGTTCTGTCCTCTATCCTCATCCCTTTTCTTATCCTCTTTTTTCAATATTCACTTTTATTTTTTAATTTTTATTTTTTTCATCTTTTTATTATTATTATTTAATTCATTTTCATTTTTATTCATTGTTTTATCCCCATCTTTTAGCCTATTTTTGATCTTTTTTCCCACGCCGGGAGGAGATCTCTCCCCCCACCCCCCAGCCGACCCTCACTAGGGCTATCTGTCACTTGCTCATGTTGTTCTTTCCAGAGTGCTTACCTTGGTCTGGCTATTATCACATTCTGCTTTCTACCCTTAATGTCACCATTAGCACCTCCTTTAGCCAGTACCACCACCATCAACACCCCTTTTCTTTTGTTTATGACATCTTTGGCAATCTCTCCTTTGCCTCCACTTATCGCTGGCCTTCTATCCAGCTTCACCTGCTTCACTCCCCTTAATCAGTATAAATTTCACCACATTTTTACTTCTCTTAGCTGTGAAGAAGAGTCATATAGACTCGAAACGTTAACTCTGTCTTTCTTTCCACAGATGCTGTCAGACCTGCTGAGTTTTTCCAGCATTTTTTGTTTGTTTTTGTTTCAGATTTCCAGCATCCTTTATCATGATGAGAGGGCGTTGTGATCAGAAGATTTGATTAGGGGTCCAGTTTGAGCAATTTTGCTCACAAGGAATCGTAAAAAGCACTTACTTGTTTGATCTAGATACTCCTGTCTCTATTTAGCTTCTGGTATTCCTTCTGTTGCAGTTCCCACTGTTTTGCTATTACATTTAAATCAGGATCCCAAATGTAACATCAGCAAAAACTTTTGGAAATTCTGGACAAAAGTATAGACATTAATCTTCAGCCAAAGTTAAGGTAGCCATTCAGGAAATCTCACAAAAAGCCTCCTGGCGCTAATATATTTTAACTGAACTGGGAATGGCGATGGTTTTCAATTCACTTGGGACCACAGTTTTACTGTTGCCAAATTCCCAGCATCAGTATCGCAGGAGCCACCATAGGCAAGCAACTTAACTAAACCAGCCACATGAATACTGCTACAAGAGCAGGTCAGAGGCTGGCTATACTGCAGTAAGTAACTCACCTCCTGACTCACAAAAGACAGTCCATCATACACAAGGCACAAGTCAAGAATGTGATGGAGAATGCTCGACTTGCTTGGAAGTGTGCAGCACCAACAACACTGAAGAAGCTCAACACCATCTAGGGCAAAGCATCTGGCTTGATTGGCATCTCATCCACCACATTAGACTTTCAGTCCCCCCACTACCAATGCACTGTGTCTCCATTGAGTATCCACAGGGCGCTCCATAGAGTAATATTGGTCTAGCTAAAATCATGCTTGCACTTCTTAATCATATTCAAAAAGGGTGGCGCTGATGCGTTCTTTAAATGAAGGCACCATGGAACTTTCTCAATGTCTAATGGCGGTGGTTGTGTAACTTTGAACATGGAGAGAATAAAATCCTTTTTAGGTCATGAATAACTGAAAATTATAAACAAAAGCCTGAATGACAACATGAATACTGTTAAGACAAAAGCAAAATACTGCAGATGCTAGAAATATGAAATAAAAATAGAAAAGGCTGGAAAAACTCAGCAGGTCTGGCAACATCTGTGCAGAGACCGTATGACTCCTTCAGAGCATACCCCTCTCTGGACCCAAGGAAAGGTAGAATTTCTATTGTATTGTGTTGGCATCTCATTTGATATTATTGGTTTATGGGGAAAGTGAAATAATTGAACCTGCTAAATAATGCATCTGTGACAAGCTGCTGAGTAGTGCTAAAGCTAGTCTGGGATGAGTCCAACAAATAGAGTTTGAAGGCCACACGTCTTTGATGATACTAAACAGATATTACATGTTGTCTGGAGAATTTACTAAAGGAGATGATACAAATCTGTCACTTTGTCCCTACTAAACCTCAGCCTCCTTATGCACATCTTCATCATCATCATCAGATAGTTTTGCCTGTTAAGATAGATTTGCTTCAGTGGCAAGGCTTGATGGCTCAGATTTTGTGCTACCTGACATCATGGTCAGCCTTTTCCTACACTCGCAGCTCTCCCTCTGCCAAATCCAATGCTGAGAGGCATTGAAAGCAGTTCCCACAGTGTGCAGACTGAAGAATATGGACAGAAAATTTGCAGCACCCTCCTTTAGAATTTACAAATTAGCGCTCCGAGCAAAAGGTTCCATACACTAGAAATGCCTATCAGAAACATTGCTACAGAGGTCACGACACCACACTTGATTCTTCTCTCCGTGAATTTTAATGCTGAAGCTCTGTGTCATAAGTGCTAATTTGTAAAAAACATCTACCTGAAAGATATCAATTTGTCCACCTCATCCTCACCTGCAACATCTATTGCATTTAAAGGAACAGAATGTATTACTAATTGGTAGTGATACGTGTAGGCTTAATACTTACAGTAATTTCTAGGCTAATAGGCTATTGTGCTTTTAGGAGGTCAACAGCTCAGGCAATGTTAGAAAATACTGAAAGGTCTACATATTTTTATTAGCTTTAGTAATTGGAAGAAAGTAGAATATGAACCTTTCTGTAGTATACAAGCAATTGCACTGAAAATAGTTTAACATCATTATCTCTTTGTATACATGTGTATGATTTGAACTTAGGTATGACACTTCTATTGGCACTTTGACACCAGTGGAAGAAATTTCAGGTTTGCATTGGCACAAAGTGGTGGTATAACTTGGTCAGCAATATGATTCTTGAGTGTACAGAAGTAGCAGAGAGAGACGACAAGTAAAAGAAAAACCTGCAAATTCTGGAAAATTTCTGTATACACATTAAGCCATATGAAATCATGGGCAGAATTTAATGACCCCCGGCAGCGAGCTTGGAGGCAGGGGGTCATTTAATTAGGTGTGAGGATGGGGCGTAGGGACCCAATTGCCTTCCTACCTCTGCCTGATTAAGTCTGGAGCAGGAAGGCTCGTGGAGGACCTTCCTGCCGGGACGCTAATTGAGGTCTTTTATAGGCAATCGATGCCCAGTTAAGGGCCTCATCCCAACATGGCTGGTGGGGGTTGGGCGGTGATCTCCATGCAGTGAGGTCATAAAAAGCAGACCACATTGGGTTTGCTTGCAGTATTCTAGGGTGAGGAGCGTCCCTCATTCAAAGGTACACAGTGCCTGATCGGGGGACCCGGCATTGGGAAGGGGGAGCAAGCTGAGAGTCACCCCCTCCCTATTTTCCGATCCCCTCCACTAATCCCAACCAGAAATCCTCTCCCTGTGATATCCATCCCATCCTCACTCACATGTGGGCTGGGTCCCTCAGTGATCCTAGGCTTCTGCTGTGTGCCTTACCAGCAGCAGCCACCATTTCCTGTGGCGCTGACAGGCAATGGAGAGCTGATGGTCTTTGATTGGTTGGCAGCTCTAGGGGGAGGGATATCTGCTCCCGGGGCCCTAAATCCCAGGGAAGGCCCGATAGTGTCTAGCTAAGCGCCTGATGGGCAGGGTTCCCAGACATCAGGCATGGCCTCCAACGCCAACATTAAATTCCACCCCATATGTCAGTACTTCAGCTGTAACCCTTTGTCAGAACTGAAAATGGAAAAAATAAGCCAATACTTTAGTGGAAAAAGGGTGGGGAAGATACAACAGGTAGTGCAATCACAAAGAAGAAGTTAATGGGTTTAATGACCTGCAAATTGCAGGAAAAACAGAAAACTATTTTAAGGATCATGTTGATGAGAGAATGAAAAGTCATTGACAAAGATTTTGCTGATGGAAACACCATGTGTACAGCCTTTTTAATTCATTCATGGGATGTGGATATCGCTGGCTAGGCCAGCATTAATTGCCCATCCCTAATTAACCTTGAGAAGGTGGTGGTGAGCTGCCTTCTTGAACCACTGCAGTCCATGTGGTGTAGATGCAACCACAGTGCTGTTAGGGAGTGAGTTCCAAGATTTTGACCCAGCGACAGTAAAGTAACAGCGATATATTTCCAAGTCAGGATGGTGAATGGCTTGGAGGGGAACTTCCAGGTGGTGGTGTTCCCATGTGTCTGCTGTCCTTGTCTGTCTAGATGGTAGCAGTCGTGGGTTTGTAAGGTGCTGTCTAAGGAGCCTTGGTGAGTTCCTGTAGTACAACTTATAGATGGTACACACTGCTGCTACTGTGCGCAGGTGGTGGAGACAGTGAAGGCTTATGGATGGGGTGCTGATCAAGTGGGTTACTTTGTCCTGAATGGTGTCAAGCTTCTTGAGTGTTGTTGGAGCTGCACTCATCCAGGCAAGTGGAGGGTATTCCATCACACTCCTGACCTGTGCTTTGTAGATGGTGGACAAGCTTTGGGGAGCCAGGAGGTGAGTTACTCGCTGCAGGATTCCTAGCCTCTGTCCTGCTCTTGTAACACAGTTTTTATTTATATGGCTAATCCAGTGCAGTTTCTGGTCAATGGTAACTTCCAGGGGGTTGATAGTGGGGGATTCTGCAATGATAATGCCATTGAATGTCATGGGGCAATGGTTAGATTCTCCCTGGTTGGAGATGGTCATTGCCTGGCACTTGTGTGATACAAATGTTACTTGCCATTTGTCAGCCCAGACTTGGATATTGTCCAGATCTTGCTGCATTTAGACATGGGCTGCTTCAGTATCTGAGGAGTCATGAATGGTGTTGAACATTGTGCAATCATCAGTGATCATCCTGACTTCTGATCTTATGATGGAAGGAAGGTCGTTGATGAAGCAGCTGAAGATGGTTGGACATTACCCTGAGGAACACCTGCAGTGACCCACACCATTTTTAATGTTCAAATCAGCTAGCAACTTGTGGTAAGGAAGAGATAATCTGTGAAAATGGCATTTTGCTCTTAACCTTCCATGACAGTCACAAAGTTGCAGCATTTGCACATAAACTGCTTATTAATCTCACTGCAGACAATTGTCTAGCAACTAACAGCGTAAGTACAATTTTAACAATGTGATAATTGTTAATGATTGCCAATCATTTCTCCTGACCAGGAAGTGAACGATTAAAAGCATAAAGTTTTATTCCTTCAGATTGTGAATTATTATTTGAAATTTGAAAAATGTCAACTTTTAAATTTGTACAATTTTCTTTGTCTTTTTCTCCCTTATAATCCAATCTTTCGCTCTCTTTCTCTTTCTTTACAGGATTTGACATTGAATTAATCCACATTAATTCACACCTCCACACATTCTCTGTCCTTCTATTTTTCAATCTTTAATCTCATTGGCTAAAGAGATACACTCTCTGCCCCACCATTTGCCAAGATCCAAGATGCCTCATGCCCTTAGAACCATAGAAAAGTTACAGCACAGAAGGAAGCCATTTGGCCCATCTTGTCCATGCCAGCCCGAGGACACCCAGGTGCCCTTTCTAATCCCACATTCCTGCACCCGGCCCATAGCCCTGCAGTTTATAGCACTTAAGGTGCAGATCCAGGCACTTTTTAAAAGAGTTTAGAGTTTCTGCCTCTACCACCAATTGGGCAGCGAATTCCAGACGTCTACTACCCTCTGTGTAAAAAAAGTTCTTCCTCATGTCCCCCCTGCACCTTCTGCCACTTATCTTGAATCTATGTCCCCTGGTTCTAGAATTCTCCACCAAGGGAAACAATTTTATCCTCTCCACTATCAATTCTCTTCAAAATTTTGTACACCTCAATCAAGTCACCTCTCAGCCTTCTTTGTTCTAAGGAAAATAACCCCAACCTATCCAATCTCTCCTCGTAGCTATACTTTTCTAACCCTGGCAACATTCTTGTAAACCTCCTCTGCACTCTCTCTCCAGAGCTATTACGTCCTTCCTGTAATGTGGTGACCAGAACTGCACACAATACTCCAGTTGTGGCCTCACCAGTATTTTATACAGTTCCAACATTATATCCTTACTTTTATATTCTATACCTCTGCCAGTGAAGGAGAGCATTCCATATGCCTTCTTTCCAACCTTGTCTACTTGAACTGCTGCCTTCAGGGACCTGTGTACTTGTACACCAAGATCTCTCACTTCAGCTACCCCTCTTAGTATATTCCCATTTATTTTGTAATCCCTGTAACTGTTTGACCTCCCTAAATAACCTCCCTTCTTGTGCTGTAATCAGCTTGCACTTCCAGCAATTTTGTGGTCAAAAGATTTCAAAGCCGAAACATACGCAATGCAATTTGACTGATATGGCATTACTGTAAAATGTCCCACTCCAGAACAATCTTGGCCATTAATTAAACAAAATATGCAAATAGCTAAAATGGAGCAAAGGCATGAGATTGGTGAACGGAAAAGAAAAGATGGGAACATTATAGGAGATTGAAAAAGATTGGGCAGAATTTTAGACACAGGAGGTTTGAAATGAAAATAGAATTGGTGAGAATATAAAGAGGATCTGCCATTTTCAAAAAGTGATCAGACAGGTCAACACAATGGGCACACCACAACTGCCACCCCACCCCCACCACTGCCACTTCTCAGGCAGAACTAAGAACTACCAAATAACCTACAATTGAAATTACAACTCACCTCACTCTCCCTGGATGTCAGCACCCCCACCTATACCTATGATCAGATCAGAGGACTGCCAGAAGAATTATCCAGAAGAAAGATGTAATTGTAGCTCTGTTAAGATTGGTTGAAACAGTATTGGAGGCCAAAGCCAGAGGAAGAGTGAGATGACACATTAAAGCAGTAGGCTACAAGGAGATCAGGATGACACATGTATGACATTCAGAAAAGTAATCTTCCAAACTGTAGTTGCTCTCCCCAGTGTAGAATTGCTGCAAATACAATATACTAGGTAAGGGGAAGCATAAGTGAATGGCTGTCTCACAGGAAAAGAGTGTTTAAGTCCACGGGAAATGGTGTGGGTACAGGTGAATAAGCGGGTTTTGCTCTACCATTACAACACTCAGGAAGCAGAGTTCTGAGCATGCATCTAACTGCACATGTTATGTCACAAAGTCCGATATGGGATGCAGTCAGCAGTCTAACTTGGATCAGCCAGCCTATATATTACTGCACTCTTAAATTTCTCTAGATTTTTCCATTAATGGGCAAAGCATGCTGTAGTGCTACTTTATTAATATGATTTGCAATGAAATTCAAATGTTTCAAATATTTATGTTTTTGCAGTATACTATATGCTGACATTGTGGGTTTCACACGTCTGGCCAGTGAGTGTTCACCTGGGGAGCTTGTGCACACACTCAATGAGCTATTTGGCAAGTTTGATCAAATTGCAAAGGTAAGGAGCTCATACACTGACAAGCAGGGCTCTACTGTGAATCTGAGTCCTTGAAAGTTACATGTATTATCATGCATTGGCATTGACAAGTGACTTTTACCCTTGGCTTTATTCAGGAAAATGATTGTATGAGAATCAAGATTTTAGGGGACTGCTACTACTGTGTTTCCGGTTTACCAATATCCCTACCGAACCATGCCAAAAACTGTGTCAAAATGGGGTTGGACATGTGCGAAGCCATAAAGTAAGTTACATCTAAGCTCTTCCATTTTTAGGAATAGAAATAATGTCAAATTGATTTTGCAGCAATAGTCTTACTACTAAAAGTATATATGGATTCCTAAATGGTAATCTTTGCTGCTTGTTATAAGCGTGGATATGTGCTTGGTAGGAAGTATGTACTTCTGTTTCGAGGGTGTCATCTTTCAAACTTCATTCTGTAACGTGTGTTTTATGAAATTTTTTTTGAATAAATGAACTGAAGATATACACAAGACAGAGGTAAGTGCCTTCAGGCAATGTTTTATAAGTTATTATGAGCTTTGGCATTGATAAGATGACACAATCCATTGGAACGCCAATCTGCAACACCTGCATAGTAATGGATTGCAAGTTTGATTTTCCCATGTCTCTGAGTTGACAATCTCAGCTTTGTTTGGTTTTCTAGAGCAGTATGTTGAGGAGTCGACTAGAGGACAGGCTATTTTATATCTAGTATTATGTAATGAAAAAAGGCTAATTAGTAATCTTGTTGTAAAAGAACCTTTAGGGATGAGTGACCATAATATGATAGAATTTTACATTATGGGTAGAATTTCCCCCCATTGGGAGGGGTTGTGTGGGGGTGGGCGCGGGCCCAATTGGCGCCCCCAATCGGATCTACTCCGCCATTTTACGTTGGTAGGCCAATTAAGGCCCGTCCAGTGTGATGCGCACCCAGAAGTGCTGTGCACTTTCTGTGTGGGTGGGAGGGGACATTCCCTGAGGCGGGAGTGTGTTCTTTCGCGCATGTGCGCAAAAGAGCACAGAAATCTCCCTGAGGCACCTCTGTTTATGAAACATTGATTAAAGGTAAACAAAAATTTTAGACCTGTCCCCTCATGTGAAACTGTCACATGAGCTGGGACATGTCCATTAATTTTATTAAAAACTTTTAAAGCACTTTAAAAATGTTCAATGAAACCTCATCCCGCCTGCGGATGAGGTTCCATGAAAAATGCAAAGGCCATCCGGGCTCGTGACCTGCCCGCCAACCTTAAGGTTGGATGGGCAGCTCAATTTATTAGTTTAATTGATATTTAAATGGCCTAATAGGCCTATAACAGTTCAGTGGGCACACAGCCAACTCAGCTGCGCGCCTGCAAAGCTGAAAATCTAAATGACGTGCAGTGATGTCGGGATGCACGCCCAACGTGACTGCGCGTCACTTTACACCCGCCCCCGCTTGCCGAGCCGAAGATTCTGCCCTGTGTTTGAAAGTGAGGTAGTTCACTCTGAAGCAAGGGTGTTAAAGTTGAATAAAGGAAATTATAAAGGCATGAGGAACAAATTGGCTGAGGTGGATTGGGAAAATACATTAAAAGGTATGACTGTACATAGGCAATGGATAGTCTTCAAAGAATTATTACATAGCTTACAACACCTATACATTCCTTCAAGATGCAAAATCCCAAAAAAGTCAGTCAACCGTGACTGAAAAAGAAGTGAAAGGATTGTATAAGATTAAAAGATAAGGCTTATAAAGTTGCCAGAAGTAGTAGTAAACCTGAGGATTGGGAGGTTTTTAGAATACAGCAAAGGAAGGCCAAGAAACTGATAAAGAAAGGGAGAATAGAATATGAATGCAACCCCGCAAAAAACATAAAAACAGACTGTAAAAGCTTCTATAGGTATGTAAAAAGGAAGTGTTTGGCTAAGACAAATGTGGGTCCATTACAGATAGAGTCAGGAGAATTCATAATGGGGAATAGAGAAATGACAGAGAAGCTAAATGATTACTTTGTGCCTGTTTTCACTGAAGAAGATACAGGAAACCTCCCAGATTTCAAGATCCAAGGGATTAGGGAGAATGAGGAGTTTAAGGAAATTAGCATAAGTTAGAAGGCTGTATTGGAGAAATTAATGGGACTGAAAGTTGATAAGTCCCCGGGACCTGATACTCTGCATCCCAGAGTGTTGAAAGATGCTGCTATAGAGATAGTGGATGCATTGGTGATCATCCAAAATTCTATAGATTCTGGAATGGTTCCTGAAGATTGGAAGATAGCAAATGTCACCCCACTATTTAAGATGTGAGGGAGAGAGAAAAAGAGAGCGGGAACTACAGACCTGTCAGCCTTACATCAATAGTAGGGAAAATACTAAACCCTATTATAAAGGATGTGATAGATGGATACTCAGATAATCATGATCTGATTGCATATAGTCAGCATGGATTTGAGAATGGGAAATCATGTTTGACGAACTTGTTGGAGTTTTTTCAGAATGTTACTAACAAAATTGATAAAGGAGAGTTGATGGACAGAGTATACTTGGATTTTCATAAGGCTTTTGATAAAGTCCTATCCCCCACATGGGATGGGAGGCAATATACTGGCATGGATTAAGGATTGGCTAACAAGCAGAAAACAGAGTAGGAATAAACGGATCATTCTCGCGTTGGCAGGCTGTGACTAGTGAGGTACCGCAAGGATCAGTACTTGAGCCCCAGGTGTTCACAATATATATCAATGATTTGGATGTGGGGACCAAATGTAATATTTCAAAGTTTGTGAATGATACAAAGCTAGGCGGGAATGTGTGTTTTGAGGAAGGTGTAAAGCGGCTACAGAAGGATTTGGACAGACTTAGTGAGTGGGCAAGAACATGGCAGATGGAATATAACATGGAAAAATGTGAGGTTATTCACTTTGGTAGAAGGAACAGATGTGTAGAGTATTTCCTAAATGGTAAGAGACCAGAAAGTGTAGATGTAAAAAGGGACCTGGGTGTCCTTGTTCATAAGTCATTAAAGGTTAATGTGCAGGTGCAGCAGGCAATTAGGAAGGCTAATGGAATGTTAGCTTTTATCGCAAGAGGATTTGAGTACAAGAGGAGTGACATCTTGTTTCAAATGTTTAGAAGCTTGATTAGGCTGCATCTGGAGTACTGTGTGCAGTTTTGGTCCCCTTACCTCAGAAAGGATATTATTGCCACAGAGGGAGTGCAACGAAGGCTCACCAGACTTGTTCTGGGGATGACGGGACTGTCTTATGAAAAGAGATTGGGCAAACTGGGCCTGTATTCTCTAGAGTTTCGAAGAATGAGAGGTGATCTCATTGAAACCTACAGAATACTTAAAGGAATAGACAGGGTTGATGCAGGTAAGATGTTTTCCCTGGTTGGGGAGTCTAGAACCAGGGGACACAATTTCAAAATAAGGGGAAAGCCACTTAGGACTGAGATGAGGAGAAATTTCCTTACTCAGAGGGTTGTGAATCTTTGGAATTCCCTACCCTCGAGGGCCGTGGAAGCTCAGTAATTGAGTATATTTAAGGTAGAGATTGATAGGTTTCTGATTAACAATAATTTGAAGGGTTATGGGGATAGTGGGTAAAAGGCATTGAACTGTTCAATCAGCCAAGATCATATTGAATGGCAGAGCAGGCTGGACAGACTGAATGGCTTTCTCCTGTTCCTATGTTCCTATGAGTGTGGTGGGGGTTAGGGTGGAGATATTGAATGGAGGGTAGAGTCTTCCTTTAAGGAAGAAAAATTGAAGAATTAGCCACACATTCTGACCAGTTAGCAGTGACTTTAGTAGAGGCCTGTCAGATTATCCATGGCCTGTAGTTAACGTGCTGCTTGGAGAGATATCTACAACTGTGGGAATATGGAAATGGCAGCAAAAAAGTTCCAAGATTTCTTATTTAAATGATTATAAACTTTACATTTAAAAAGTCCAAATCACTGTTAATGTTTTCTTCCAGCTAATGTTAACTGGTTGACCTTGCATGATACTCAGGCTGTTTTACCAATCGCTATTAAAGATTTAATAATATTCTCTTCTGCACATAGAAGTAGAGCATGATTTGACATTTTGGTTAATCAAGTTTCCTCATGAACGATGAATGAAAATGCACTCGTAGGCCGGAAATTTCCAGCCCAGGGGCAGCAGGGCCGGCAAGCCATTGAAATCTCCATTCACATCGGCGGGACCAGAAGATCCCGCTGGCATGAGGGGCTGGAAAATTCCAGCCATAGAGCTATAAGCAAGTCTGTGAACAATGATAAACACTGATTATAAAAGGCATTGGACAGGATCCAGACACTGAATAAATGCTGAAAGTGCTGGAAATACTCTGCGGGTCAGGCAGCATCTGTGGAGAGAGGAACATAGGCCTGAATTTTTAGGATGGCGGGGTCTTGTTTCCCCCGCAACTAATTTACGCTCCAACGAGCGTCAATTGGCTGCAGGCAGGACTTCAGCCCCTCACTCGGGAGGATGTCCCGCCTTCAAGAGCTGCCAGCCAACCTGATTGGCCAACAGCTCTCCAGCCCATTCAGCAACAGCGCTGCAGTGGACAGTAAAGCAAGTTCAAGAAGACATTGGAGACTAAGGGCAGAATTTTCCGTGCCCACTGGCATTGGGCGTGCTCGGCGACGTTAGCAGGCAATATGGTGAGAAGGTCAGAAATTGTTTCACAATGTCGTGAAACCAGTTCGCGATCATCCACTCAGCCCATTAATGGTGGGCTGCGTTCCCCACCATTGGATGTCAGGAACCTCATTGTAATACATCTGCATTATGAGGAAAAGGCCAGCCCGCCGGAATCATCCTCCCTCCCGTTGAATCATCCGCGTGTTTCACAATAGCATATATAAGGTGTGCACTTGTCGGACTGCACTTTGAGGGGAACTCGAAGGTGAGTACACAGTTGCGGACTGCCCGCCCAGGTCATCTGTTGGACTTCAAGGTTGAGGGATGGCGGCAAGTGCTGCCCTGCAGTTGTGGTGACTTGGGGGTGGGGGCAAGGGCGGCCCTGCAGTTGTGGTGACTTGGGGGTGGGGGCAAGGGCTGCCCTGCAGTTGAAGGTAGTGCACAAACACGTGTGGGGTGGGGGGGAGAAAAGTGGCCACGCATTCGGGAAACCTTGTAAAAAGCAACCATTCCTCTGCAGCTGGGCCAATTCAGACACAGCCACATTGACATGCGTGGAGTCGGGCCTCTAGCTTATCTGCCCGCTCAAGCAACGCAGAGGCATGAAAGTGCCACCAAGTGCTCCAGAGCTTTTCACCCCTTGGGCACAGTCTGCAAACTAATGAGCATTTTAGTGGACTGCAGAACAGTTGGATGACTGGGTAAGTTGTACAATCTCTTTGCTAAAGCTGGCCGTGGAGCAGTCACTGGTGGAGTGTTATGACACAGCAGATGGTAAATGCTGAGCTGCTCAAATCCCAGAGGGAAACTTGAAAGAGCTGCCACAACTGTTTTGCAATTTGTTTTTATTTTGAGATGTGTGCCTTGAATTCAGTAGTAATAAGTCCATTGAGTCTGAGAGGTTTTTTTTACAAAACTAAATTAAACATTTATTAATAAAAGAAATGATTTTAAGCACATACATAGGTCTACAAATTACTACTATGATAACTCCAAAATCCCCTAATTAACCTAGCTCCCAGTTATACCTCCGTTAAGGCAACAGTAAAACAACTTAGATTTCAACAGACCCAGGCAGAGCACACAATACCCTGGTCAGTGATATTTAAAATGGATTCTCTTAACTTTGGTTCCTGGAGATAGCAGCTTGGTACATAGAGGCTGGAGGCTTTTCACACTTGTTGGATCTTAGAATGCCTTCTTCCTCACACATAACCTCATCCCCTTTATACATGTTTCCCCTTTTTAATGTAAATCCCATTGTTTCAATATGTCTTTGCAACTTTACTTTTTCCATAATATAAATCTTTCATAGTACTCATATTATCAGTAATCTTTGGGAAAAATAAACACACTGTTTGGCTTAGCCTCTGTTGGCTAGGTGTAACACCTTACCATCTCTTTGAAAGTCACTACTCAGGTTTATCTAAAAATGCAAATGTTCTTCACATCTCCCATTCTAAAACTTCAGCCATGTTTACGTATTTAGCATTTCAAATCTAGTTTCCCTTCTGATACATCAAAGCACCCAGACCAGCTGTCTGTAATTTAGTTGAAACCCCCACAGACACGCCTACACCCACATTAATCCAAAAACCACTATTAACCTACCCTTACAATAAATTACAATAATATTATGAAAATTATTATGTTTTCATGACAAGAGGCGCTCACAGAAGAGAGCGACTGGGATGCCTGGCTGCGCAGAGAGAGGAGCAGCACCCTCTGGAAAAAGGGGCAGCTGGGGCTCCCACACACACTGCTGAAGAGTCACAGCGAGCCATCATTGGTCGATGCCCAGCTAGATCCAGGTTCTATAGGCCCTGCCTTTCATTCCTGCAGATGACTGACAACCAGTGTCGCCTAGGACTGTGCATGTTTAGGGAGCTGGTCAGTCACATCTGCTGGCTGCTGCAGGATTAGGTGCCATGGGGAAATGGAGGGCATCCACTGCCAGTGGCCGTGAAAGTGAAAGCGGCGCTCAATATTTTATGCCAGTGGCTCCTTTCAGAGCTCCATAGGTGACCTCTGTGGGATATCACAAGCCGCCACCCACAAATGCACCCATGAGGTCACGGATGCCTTCTTCATAAGGGCTCACAGCTTTGTGCATTTCGCCTGGGACCAAGAGAGCCAGGATGCAAGAACGATTTGATTTGCTCAGATCTTGGGTTTCCCACAGGTGCAGGGTGCGATCAACTGCGCTCATCTGGCGCTCAGATCGACATTGCAACAAGGGGTCAACTATTGTCAACCACAAGGGCTTCTATTTGCTAAATGTGCGGCTAGTGTGCGACAACCACAAACATATCCTGTTGGCCTGCATACAGGGAGTGTCCCGGCTCCTACATTTTCAGTCAGTCACAGATCCCTGATGTCTTGCAGGGTCCACAGAGGCTTCAGGTTGGCTCCTAGACGACAAGGGCTACCCGCAGAGGACATGGCTGATGACACCCGTGCAGTGGCCTCAGACTGTAGCAGAGCGAAGGTATAACGAGGCTCATGCTGCAACTCGCAACTTGGTGGAGCAGACCATCGGGATGCTGAAAATGAGATTCCAGTGGCTGGTCTGGTCTGGTGGAGCCCTGCAATATAGTCCACAGCGGGTGTCATGCATCATCGTCGTCTGCTGCGCCCTTTACACCTGGCACTGCGATGGGGAGAGGAGCTGGCTGAGGAGGAGATGCAGGAGCTGGAGGTCTCCTCCGATTAGGAGGAAGATGGTGATGAAGGCGAGGAAGTCCTTGAAGGCTAGGATGATGGCAATGAGGCCTTCGCACTGGCCAGACAAGGCAGGCGCTTGGGAGGCCCTCATAGCTGCTAGATTTGTGGAGAATGATGATGACATGCAGTGTGGAGACACCATGGATCCTCACATTGCACCTATGAACATGACTCCAGTATGGCTTATGGCAACGCACGTACCCTCTGTGATATTGCTCCTGTCATTGAGATGCAGTGGACGCCCTAACAGTCACTCGATTCCAGGATGATGATGACAACACGCAGTAAGGAAGCTCCATAGATCTTCAGTTAGCCTCTGAGAATATCTGACTCCTGGCTGGCCGAGGGCAGCTCGCTTGCACTCGGTGATCAGGGTCATTTCATGGAGACGCAGCGATGAAATTTTAAAGGCACCTGATCCTTTGTTTGCCTTCAGCACGTGACCCCTTCAGGAGCAGTGTCACTGGTCACAGATGCTGAAGAGATGGGGGCCAGCCCCCACCCCCCCCCTCCTAAAGGTGCTGAGAGCACACAGAGAGAATAACAGAATTCTGTAACGCCTGCCCACAACATTCTGGCAGCAATGGCAAGCACCGTCGAAGTGTAGGCATCAGTAATGTGTCCAGGGGGTGTGAGGCCGGACCATCACTTTGGTCTGAAGGCTGCACAAAACACAGGGAAGAGGCCCTGGTCTGAGACTTCTGCCTTTATCTCGTGCAGAAAGGTTTCACATCTGAGTGACAAGAACACTGCTCATCAGAACAAGGAGACATAGGCAGGGAGACATTCTTGGGAGTTTATTGACAATAGTGAACAGTATGTACAAGTGAGTAACACCCATGCCCGTACCCGTCTCCTTAACTTTCCTAACCCTGCCGCTACTTAGTGGTGCTCCCCAGATATCCACAGCGGAGGTGGAGGCAGCCTGCTGACTGCAAAGCCCTGTTGTCTGTGATGATCTTGGCAGGCGTCCTGTGGAGGGCTGAGACCTGGAGGGCCCCAGCCTGCTTTTGGGATCCTGCTGTGTGGCAATGGCAGCCCCCTTAGCCTGTGGAGCTGGAGCTGCTGAGGATACAGGAAGTGGGGTTTTGGATGGGCCGGACACTCCTGGAGTCACCTGGATGGATGGCCCCGGACGGTACACCTGCTGATCCTCCTCCCTATGCATGCTCGAGAGCCCCTGGCTGACTCCTTGAGGAGAAAAGGAAACTGGAGTGAGATCGGACTACCCCACACCCCTCTCGCATACACACCACTGGAGGCCAACTATGGCATCAGCGATGAAGTTCAGCCCGCGCAGCAATGCAGGACCAATGTCCTGGACCAAGGTCTCCATGGCGGCCACCATCCTCCCAGTGTTGACCTCAGTGCGTTGGCCTGCCGGCGCTATCACCTCAGAGTGAAGGCAGAGGGCCTCTTCCATCGTGCTTTGCAATCTGAGGAGTGCAGCGAACATCCCTTCCTGATGTTCCCGAGCTCCAGCAACTGTGACATGATCGAGCCCAGAGGCTCGTCATCTGATTTGGATTCAGTAAATTTCTGGCCTCCAGCAGTCCTCCGTGTGCTGGACACCTGGGAACTCCCTGCAACCACCTGCTGTGGATCAGAAAGTGTGATGTGCTCATCAGATTGTGGTCCCGAGGCTACTCTAAAGCTAGGTTCCACCGAGGTGTGTGCCTCTGCGCTGGTGGAGGGTGTGGGTCCGCGCTGTAACGAGACTTCAGGAAGGGTTTCACTGGATTCCTCTCCTGAGCTTCCCTCGGGGCTTGATTGGTGGCCCTGGCTCATGGTCTCTCTTGGTTGTTTCCCAGTTGTGAAAGCAAGGGGAGATAATTAGTGCATGGCAGTGGCCTGTTAAACAGGACACATCACTCACAGCTTGTTTGTCTGATGGATGTTGCACTGCTGGATCCTCACTTTGTAGGGCAGTGCCGACCTCACTGTCAGCACAGGAATGATCCAGATTGTTGCCAGCCGGCTGGTTGGCTCTGTTTTCAAAGTCCATGAGGACCTTGGTTTCAGGCATTCCTCCACCAGTCTGTGACCTCTCCCTCTTGTTGTGTGCCAGCTTGTCCTGCATGAATAGAGACAGAGAAAGGATAAGCAGGACACCTGCCAGGACAGATGATAAGTATGCCTGGCGTGTGTGGGTGATGAGTGGTCCCATGGATGGGATGAGGACAATGAATGTGTGTGTGAGAGAATGAACGGTGATGTTCCTTGAACTGGCAGTGAGTGAGGGCCCTGTGGATGTGTGTTGGGTTTGTGAATGTGTGAGTTGAGAGTGACTAGGTGAATGACAGCCTGGCGGAACAGAGGAGATCATTCATCCTCTTTCGGCACTGGGTGGCTGTCCTTTTTTGCAGGGTGTTGGCGCTGACCACCACTGCCACCACCTCCCAAGCTGGATTGTTGATATTGCTGCCCATCCTGTGGCCAGAGCAGGGATAGAGGACATCATGGTGAGCCTCCACTGTGTCCAAAAGGTGCTCGAAGAACGTATAATTGAACCTGTCTTCTTGCCTTTCGGGGCCATATCTTCCATGCAGCAGTCCCGGGCTGGAAGCACTGAGAGGTATGTGCGTGGCTGCAATTTAAATATGGCATTCACTGTGATGCAGTGGCAAGGTGATGACATAGCGGGCGAATGAGAACCTGCCCGCCACGAAAAAGGTGTTTTCCTGGAATGCATAATTAACGTGGCGGGTTTGGGACAATACAGCATCAGAACCGCCATTGCGGCCCACCCACTACTGTAAATCTGGGACGATTCCCCTCTAAGTCCGGGAACCAGGTACGTTCAGGGGGTCCCAGGGCAGGGAGGGTAGGGAAGGCCTGGGCGAAGTGTGTGATTGAGGTCTCGGGGGAGAGGCCAGGGGCAGGGAAGGGAGGTCTGAAGGCTGCCAGACCTTAACAGTGCAAGGCATGCCCGACCTCAGAAGGGGGCTTCTGATGGAGGCGCCCTCCCAACATCCCCCTTCCCGCCCGGGATGTAACTTCAATGTATTTCAGGCTTTCCCCATGGAGGCTCAATCTCCCTGCCAGCCGAAAAATTAAAGCTGGGCAGGAAACAGCCCTTAAGTGGCCATTGATTGTCTACTTAAGGGCCTCAATTGGGGTGGGTGCAGGCTTCCTGTTTGAGGCCTTGCCTACCCCAGCATAAAATCGTTGTGAGGTCAGGGCAGGTAGGAACCCAGAGAGAATCCCATCCCTTCAATTCCCCACCCACCCCACCGCCTAAAAACCCACTGGTTGGGGGTGGGGGGCATAAAATTCACAGCGTAATTAATGTTTCAGGCCAATGACCTCTGATATAGGAATTGGAAAAGTTAATCAAATTTGCTTCCAATTTCCACCCATCTCCCAGTTTCACATGCTTGGTCTATCTCTGACTCCCCCTTCCCTTCCCTTCCCTTCCTTGTCTTCTCTTTCTCCATTTCTGGCAATAGCCTATCATTCATTATAAGTGCACTGACTCTCGCTGCTAGAACTACAATTTAGGAGCAGAGGAGGATCATCTGAGTGGATTTCTTGAATGGACAATGTTTAACATGTTTTCTCATGAGATGATAACATAATATCATTTTGGTATATGACGGCTAACCCTTCAAGAATGAGAGAATGATTTAACAAAGAAATTAAGAATTTTTGCTCTTCAGATTTTTTCTATACTCACCACTTCATCTAAACCCATTCTTCTGCTCATACTAGCTACCTTTAATATTATTGTTTTTCAAGTATGGCAGAGAATTCAACTTTTTGACTACTCTCAAAGACTTTTTTTCTAAACCACTGCTTTCCTCTCTTTGTGATTACCTTAATATTGTACTCTCTGTCTTGCTGATCAGCAAAACAACAATACCTGTCACTTATATATTACTTTCAATGGCCTTCAGCATCCCAAAGAGGCTCACAGCCAATGAAGCACTTCTGGCATGTAGTGGTAATTGTTGTGTAGGAAATGTGGTAGTCAATTCTTCATGTGATCCTACAACAGCAAAGAGATAAATGTCCAATTTTTCATAATATTAAGGCAACTGATTAATCCTTTGCGATGATCGCCACGGCCGTGAGCGTAAACCAAAATAACCAAATTTACTGAATGAACCCCAAAGGAAGAAATTACCAACAAGATTCCACTTTTTGTAGCTTTTACTTTAACAGGAATCAGAACCAACACAAATTATACATGAATTAACAGGCAAATGGTATTCAAATAAAAATGAAAATTTCACTTTCATTGGAGACCCAACAAAGATACATCTTACGCAACCACAAGCACCCGCAACACTCCCCACACCATGTGCAATTGCACAGCCTTTCCAACTCAGCCTCTGGCATGGAGCATCTCTCACATACGGGCATACGAATTAGGTGAAGGATTAGGCCATTTGGCCCCTCAAGCCTCCTCCGCCATTTGATAAGATCATGGCTGATCTGATTGTGGCCTCAATGTCAATTTCCCTCCTACCCCCTACACCCTTTGACCCCCTTGTGAATCAATAATCTGTCTAACTCAGCCTTAAAAAAACTCAATGACCCTACTTCCACTGCTCTCTGAGGAAGACAATTCCACAGGCGGGGAGGAAAAAATTCTCCTCATCTCCCTCTTAAGTGGGAGACCCTTTACCTTTAAAGTGTCCCTAGTTCTAATCTCTTTCACAAGGGTAAAATCCTCTCAGCATCCACCCTGTCAATTCCCCTCAAGATCTTATATGTTTCAATAAGATCACCTCTCATTCTTCTAAACTCCAAAGGATACAGGTCCAACCTGTGCATCCTTTCATCATAAGATAACCCTCTCTTCCCAGGAATCAGTCGAGTAAACTTTCTCTGAACTTCTTCTAATGCAATTATATCCTTTCTCAAGTAAGGAAACCAAAACTGTGCACAGCACTCCAGATGCAGTCTCACCAATGCTCAATCCAATTGTTGCAAAACTTTCCTACTTTTATATTCCATTCCACTTGCAATAAAGGACAACATTCCATTTGCCTTCTTCATCACCTGCTGTACATGCATACTAACTTTTTGTGAGTCATGTACCAGAACACCGAGATCCCTCTGTATGGCAAAGTTTTGCATTCTTTCTCCATTTAAATATTATACTGTTTTTCAATTCTTCCTGCCAAAATGGATGAGTTCACATTTTCCCACATTATATTCCATCTGCCAATTTTTTGCCCACTCACTTAACCTATCTAAATCCCTCTGTAAACACTTTATGTCTTCCTCAGAATTTACTTTCCTATCTATCTTTGTGTCATCTGCAAATTTAGCAATCATACATTTGGTCCCTTCATACAAATCATTTTTATATATATATATATAGTAAATAATTGAGGCTGTAGCATTGATCCTTATGGCACTCCACTGGTTACAACTTGCCAACCCAAAAATGACCAATTTATCCCTACTTTGTGCTTTCTGTTAGCCTCACTTTCCCACTCAATCGATTCATCCCTTGGGTCATGTTCACCGGCCTAGTATCCTATCTGAGATCTCTGGATACTGTTAACGCCGACAAGGCACTTGCCTACAAATGCTCTCTCAGTTCGGTCACATCAGTTCTGATGACATACTTTCCAGAGTTCCTTCTCAGCCGAACAACTAAGAATTCCAAGTTCACGATCTCATCCTCTGATACAAACTCTCAGCTCTTTCACATGCCTGAGCTATTTGCACCGCTTTAAGGATTCACCCCCTTTTATCTCACTGGTACCTCACTACACCATAAGACGTAGGAGCAGAAATAGGCCATTTGGCCCATCGAGACTGCTCTGCCATTCAATGAGATCATAGCTGATCTGATAATCCTCAACTCCACTCTCCTGCCTTTTCCCCATAACCCTTGATTCCCTTACTGATTGAAAACCTGTCTATCTCAGACTTGAATATACTTAACGACCCAGCCTGTACAACCCTCTGCTGTAAAAAATTCCAAAGATTGACTACCGTCTGAGAGAGGAAATTCCTCTTCATCTCTTTTTTAAGTGGGTGCCCCCTTACTCTGAGATTATGCCTTCTGGTTCTAGACTCTCCCACCAGGGTAAACAACCTCTCAGCATCTACCTTGTCAAGCTCCCTAAGAATCTTATATGTTTCAATAAGGTCGCCTCTCATTCTTCTAAATTCCAATGAGTACAGGCCCAACCTACTCAACCTCCCTCATAAGAAAATCCCTCCATATCCAGGATAAACCAAGTGAACCTTCTCTGGAGGGCCTCCAATACCAGTATATCTTTTCTTAGATAAGGGGACCAAAACTGTACAAAAGTATTCTAGGTGTGGCCTAACTAGTGCCTTGGATAGTTTTAGCAAGACTTCCCTATTTTTATACTCCATTCCCTTTGAAATAAAGGGCAACATTCCATTTGCCTTACCTATTACCTGCTGAACTTGTATACTAACTTTTTGGGATTCATGCATGAGGACCCCCAAATCACTCTGTGTTGCAGCTTTCTTCATTTAAATAATATTCAGATCCTCTATTCTTCCTGCCAAAGTGCATAACCTCACACTTTCCCACATTATATTCCATCTGCCAAGTTTTTGCCCACTCACTTAACCTGTCTATATCCCTTTGTAGACTTTTTGTGTCACCCTCACCACTTACCTTCCCACCTATTTTTGTGTCATCAGCAAACTTGGTGATAGTACATTCATTTCCGTCATCTAAGTCATTAATATATATTGTAAATAATTGTGGCCCCAGCACTGATCCCTGTGTCACTCCACTAGTTACAGGTTGCCATCCTGAAAATGACCCCTGTATCCTAACTCTCTATCTTCTATTAGTTAGCCAGTCCTCTATCCATGCTAATATACTACCCCCAACACCATGGGCTCTTATCTTATTAAGTAGCTTTATGTGTGGTACCTTATCAAATGCCTTTTAGAAATCCAAATATATTACATCTACTGATTCCTCTTTATCTACCCTGCTTGTTATCTCCTTAGAGAATCCTAATAAATTTGTCAGGCATGATTTCCCCTTCATGAAGCCATGCTGACTCTGCTTGATTAGATTTTTCAATTGTAAATGCTTTGCTATTATATCCTTTATAATAGACTCCAACATTTCCCAATGTCAGATGTTAAGCCAACTGGCCTATAGTTACCTGTTTTTTGTCTCCCTCACTTTTTGAATAAGGGTGTTACATTGGCAGTTTTCCAATCCTCTAGGACTTTTCCAGAATCTAAGGACTCTTGGAAGATTCCTACCAGTGCACCCACTATCTCTGCAGCTATTTCCTTTAATATCCTAGGATGCAACCCATCAGGTCCAGGGGACTTATCGGCCTTTAGCCCCATTAGTTTCCCTAGTATTTTTTCTCCAGTGATAGTTATTGTATTTTTTTCCTCCCCCACTTTTACCCCATGATTATTTAGTATTTTTGGTATTCTATTAGTGTATTCTACCATGAAGACTGATGCAAAGTACTTATTCAACTCATTTGCCATTTCCTGGTTCCCCATTATTATTTCCCCAGCCTCATTCTTTAAGGGGCCTATATTGACTTTGGCCTCTCTCTTCATTTTTATATATTTAAAGAAGCCCTTCCTGTCTGTTTTTACATTATTTGCTAGTTTACCCTCAAAGTTTATTTTCCCGCTCTTTATTATTTTTTTGGTCATCTTCACTTGGTTTTTAAAACTTTCCCAATCCTCTGGCTTACCACTAGTCTTTGCCACATTGTATGTGTTTTCTTTCAGTTTGATACTATCCTTAACTTCTGTGGTTAACCATGGTTGGTTTATCCCCTTCCTACAACCCTTCTTCCTCACTGGGATATATCTTTGCTGTGGGTCATGAACTATTTTCTTAAACGTCTGCCATTGTTCATCAACCTGCTAAACTGCTTTCCCAGTCCACTCCAGCCAACTCTGCCCTCATTCCTTTGTAATTACCCTTATTTAAGTTTAGCACAGATGTTTCTGAACTAAGTTTCTCACTCTCAAACTGAATGCTAAATTCCACCATGTTATGGTCACTGTTTCCTAGAGGATCTTTTACTCTGAGATCATTTATTAAAACTGCCTCATTACACATTACCAGATTTAAAATAGCCTGATCCCTGGCTGGATCCATACATATTGTCCTAAGAAACTGTCCCGAATACACTCTGTGAATTCTTGTTTGTGGCTATCTCTGCCAATTTGATTTTCCCAATCTACATGGAGATTAAGGTCACCCATGATTCATATACTGCCTTTTTTACATGTCCTCATTATTTCCTAATTTATTCTCTGTCCAACAGCATAGCTACAGTATGGGGGCCTATAGACTACTCCCACCAGTGTCGTCATCTTCTTGTTATTTCTTACCTCCACCCATATGGATTCCACATCTTCTGACCCAAGATCATTTCTTGCTATTATACTTATTCCGTCTCATGCTAGCAAAGCTACCCCAGCACCCTGTCCTTCCTGCCTGTCCTTTCGAAAAGTCACACACCCCTGAATACTTAGTTCCCAGCTTTGATCTCCTTGTAACCATCTCTTTGTAATGGCTATAAGATCATACCCATTAATCTCTATTTGTGCCGTTAATTCATTTATTTTGTTCCAAATACTATGTGCATTTAAGTAAAGAGCCATTAATTTTGCCTTTTTACCATTTTTTCCGCCTTTGACCTTATTTACTGCCTTTTTTTAATGTCTGTACACTCTGTCCCTTCCTGTCACACTCTGGGTATCATTTCCTAAGTAGCTGCCCTGCAATGCCGCCATAACATTTTGCTTTGTAACCCTACTTATCCCCTCTCCAGAACCCTCCCCCCTCTATTTAGTTTAAAGCCCTCTCTACCGCCCTAGTTATTTGATTCGCCAGGACATTGATCCCAGCATTGATCAAATGAAGCCCATCTCACCAGAACAGCTCCCTTCTACCCCAGTACTGATACCAGTGCCCCATGAACTGAAACCCAATCCTCCCACACCAATCTTTGAGCCACGTATTTAACTCCTTGACTTTATTTACCCTATGCCAGTTTGCCCGTGGTTCAGGTAGTAATCTCGAGATTATTACCTTAGAAGTTCTGCTTTGTTAATTTAGCTCCTAACTGTTCAAATTCTTTCAGCAGAGCCTCCTTTCTAGTCCTATCAATATCGCTGGTACCAATGTAAACAATGACAACTGGATCCCTCCCCTCCCACTCCAAGTTCCTCTCCAGCCCTGAGGAGATGTCCTTAACCCTGGCGTCAGGTAGGCAACACAGCTTTCGGGACTCACACTCATGGCTGCAGAGAGCAGTATCTATCCCCCTAATTATGCTATCCCCTACCACTACTACATTCCTATTTCCTCCCCCACTTGAATGGCGCCCTGTACCATGGTGCAATGGTCAGTTTGTTCATCCTCCCTGCAGTCCCTGATCTCATCCACACAGCTTGCAAGAACCTCATAACTATTGGACAATTTCAGGGGCTGAGGCTCCTTGAACACTACCCCCTGGGTCCCCATACCTGCCTCACCTGCAATCACGCCCTCCTGTCCCTGATCACAGACCAAATTCGAATTATCTAATCTGAGGGGTGTGACCGCCTCCTGGAGCAAAGTGACCAGGTATCTTTCCCCATCCCTGATGTGGTGCAATGTCTGTAGCTCAGAATCCAGCTCCTTAACTCGGATCCGAAGTTCCTTGAGCTGCAAACACTTACTACAGATGCCATCGTTATTGTATTTTATTTAATTGGTTAATTAATTACTCCAGTATCCCTGTTGTTTACACTTTATTGAAATTAATTATTTAAACCAGTATCAATCTTATACTTAACAAGCTATTTTTAAGAAAGAGAAAATAAAGACTAGAGATCTAAACACTAACTATAGACCTTAATTTTAATCTAAAGACTAGAAATACTCACCAATCCAACTCACCAATCAGCTGCTCTCCGCGCTCTTTTTAAATGAAGTCTCCCGCCTCTGTTTTAAATAAAGTCCACATGCTCACCCACTCTCTGTTTTCAATAGAGTCCACACGCTCACCCACTCTCTGTTTTAAATAAAGTCCACACGCTCACCCACTCTCTGTTTTAAATAAAGTCCACACGCTCACACACTCTTTGTTTAAATAAAGTCCATGTGCTCACCCACTCTCTGTTTTAAATAGTAAGTTCACACGCTCACCCACTCTCTGTGTTAAATAAAGACGCGTAAAATGACATGCGATGATGTTGGGCGTGCGTCCCGATGTCATCACACAGCCCCGCGATATTTCATTCGGTGGGTGTGCACTCGAGTCGGCTGCATACCCGCCGAAATGTAAACAGCCTATTAAGACCGTTAACAAAGTAATTATTGTAATTGTTAACGCTGCCCGTCCAACCTTAAGGTTGGCTTATTTCAAGAATAATGTGTCCTCGATATTAAAGTGTTGCCCGTCCAACCTTAAGGTTGGCGGGCAGGTGAAAAGGCCAAGCGGCCTTCACGTTTTTTAGGAAACCTCATCCACGAGCGGGTTGAGGTTTCCTAAAGCTTTTATTAAATAAATTTTAAAATTTTCATATAAATAAAAATATGTCCCATCTCATGTGACACAGTCACATGAGGGGTCATGTTTAAATAAATTTATAAACCTTTTATTTCTTAACTTCAGAAGCTCTTCAATCTCCCTGAGGCAGCTCCGTGTCTCAGGGAGATTGAAGCGCTCTTTCTCGCACATGCCCCAACTCTCCCTCCTCCCCCCACCTGCACAAGTAGCGTTGAGCGCTACCAGTCACGTCTTACACTGGGCGGGCTTCAATTGGCCTGCCTACGTAAAATGGCGGAGCAGAGCCGATTACGGGTGGCGATCGGCTCCCCCCCCCCACCCGCTCCCACCGAGCCCGCCCACCGTCTGAAAAATTCAGGCCCAAATGTTTGCAGGTAGCCAGGCAATTATTAATTGTCCCATGGTTTTTTGGCATTTCTTGAAATAAGCCACTTTGTTTTCATGTCAAACGGCAGCTTCAGATTAGATTTTCACTGATGACCAAAAGACTACTAAAATACATTCTCAAAATGTTTACTTTAAATATTAAATCCTCAATATGTTTGTGTAGTAACTGAAGGTCTTCTGCTGTCTATCAAAGGTCATGTGATGCTCTGGGAGGGTCCGACCAATGAGCCTTAAGTGTGGGCAATCCGGGGGGGGGGGGGGGGGCGGTGGTGGGGCTTCCCGACAAGAGCCCTGATAGAGCATATAGCACCTAAAAAAGCTCTGTAATAAAGTTTATCTGTTTCTTGTCGAAACCTGTCCACTCCATTAAGTCATTACATTTGGTGATGAGGGTAAAATAGCTCCGATGCTGCACCTCGCCTTGTTAATGTGAGTACATCGAATCTTAAGAAAAAAGAAAAGACTACTCATCAGTCATGCCACTGTTTGACAGAATCGACCCTTACGATGTGACTATGGAAGGCTGGAGCCAGTATGTAGTTTTTATTTCATAGCGAATGAAATTACCATGGAGCAAAAGCAGAAAGCCATCCCTTTGAGTGTATGTGGTAGCAAGCCATACAACCTGACGGCCCAGAACATGCTCAGTTCTAATCCTTTAATGAATTAATGGACCTCTTGAAAACGCATTTCCAGCTGAAGCCATCGTAATAATGCAACGGTTTAAATTTAATTCCAGAGTTAGGGCCCCGGGAGAATCCATCGCAACCTATGAACCTGAAGCAGTTGACAAAACACTTTAATATCGAGGACACGTTAAATAATACGCTGTGGGACCGATTCGTTTGTGGAGTTCAGGACAACGCCATTCAGTGCTGTTTACGCGCCGAGGTCAACATTGACTTGAGGCGCGCCCTAGAAATCTCCCTCACCATGGAAAGTGCTGCGAGAGACTCGCAGGCTTTGCAGCACATACAACATGGCAGTGGGGCAGGAACCTACTGCCGGGTGTGACGCGAAGACTAGACCCACAGCATTGAAGCTAAAGGCAATGTCTGCTGTTAGAAACATGAAAAGGCCCAGTAGAAACACTTCAGCAGCAACTCCAAGATTAATTTGTTATCCATGTGGGGGTGACCATGGACCGCACACCTGTAAATTCAAGGAGGCAGAATGCCATTAATACCATAAGAAAGGTCACATAGTAAGGTAAGGCAATGCAGGGTGAAGTCGAAACAGCCCGTAAAGCAGCAAAACAATATGGTTGAGTTAAAAAATACAGTAGAACCTGAAGTTGCTGACACCGACATCTGTATCACGTAATCGCTTTAAAAACCAAACCTACCACTGTCACAATCTAAGTTAATGGGAAGCCACTAATAACGGAGGTGGATATGGGAGCCTCAAGAGCACACATTCAAATACCTTAATGAAGATACCCAGCCACTAAACCTGGAGTAAACAACTGCTAAATTAAAGACATACACTGGAGAATCTATTCAGGTAAAGGGCATTGCCACAGTACTAGTGCCTTATAGGCAACAGACATCCCAGAGCTGCCTGTGATAATAGTGAAAGGAGAAGGACCCAGTCTTCTAGGCCAAGGCTGGTTACAGAAAATCAAGCTCAACTGGTCTGAGATATTTTACCTGAAAACAGGAGTTCCTGAACTGCTAAGGAAATATGGCAATGTATTTCGGGACAAGTTACAGAAGTTAAAAGGCTAGCAAGCAAAAAATAATTAGATCCTCAATAACACCACATTTTATTAATGCCAAACCTGTGCCTTATGCGTTGAAGGAGAAGGTGGATGCAGAACTTTGCCAGTTAGAAAAGCTGGGCATCATCCAACCTGTCCAATTCTCAGAATGGGCAGCACCCATAGCTCCAGTGGTTAAGCCTGACCAAACCATATGCATTTGTGAGGACTATAAATTGACTGTAAACAAGGCAGCCAAACTAGAAAGGTATCCCATTCCAAGGATAAATGACTTATATGCAAAGCTGGCTGGAGGCAAATCCTATACAAAATTGGATATGGGCCATGCCTACCAACAATTAGCACTGGATAGCACGTCTAGAGAATACGTGACTATTAACACACACAAGGGTCTTTATCAGCACACTCATCTACCCTTTGGAGTATTGTCTGCATGTGCAATCTTCCAAAGAACAATGGAGAGTCTTTTGCAAGGACTTCTTCGAGTAGTAGTAAACCTAGATGATGTTCTGATCACAGGGTCGACCGAAACCGAGCACTTGGCCAACCTGGAGGAGGTGTTAAGAAGGTTCATGGAAGCCAGCATGTGATTAAAGAAGGAAAAATGCACATTTCAAGTGCCAGAAGTTATTTACCTGGGTCACAGGGTGGATGCCATAGGTTTGCTCCCAGTAGAAGAGAAGTTCAGGCAATAAAAGCTGCACCCTCACCGTCCAATGTAACCAAACTCAGGTCCTTCCTGGGTATGATCACTTCTTACCTAACTTATCAATGTGTTGGCACCATTGCACTTGTTGTTAAAAAAGAATCACCTTTGGTCGTGGAATTCACAACAGAAAGAAGCCTTTGTGAAAGTAAAGAAACTGTTACATTTGTCAAGTTTATTGGTACACCACGACCCATCAAAAGAGTTGGTATTAACATGTGATGACTCTCCTTATGGTGTTAGAGCCATGTTATCACATAGAATGGAAGGTGGATCAGAAAGGCCCATTGGCTATGTCTCCACAGCTGAGAAGGGTTATTCCCAGCTAGAAAAGGAAGGTTTATGGGTATTCAGAGTAATGAAATCCCCCCACCTGCATGGATGACATTTCACCATTGTGTCAGACCATAAACCATTAATGGGCTTATTCAGTGAGGATAAGGACATTCTGCCAATACCATTATCACGAATTCAATGTTGGGTTTTGATATTATCTGCGTATGAGTATACTTTTATGTCCCATCCTGGCTTACATATAGCAAAAGCATACGCACTCAGTCATCTCACATTACCAGATAGCATAGCATGTGCTCCTGTGCCACAAGAAGTTCTGTTAGATTTGAAATTCTTGGATTCTTCACCTGTGATTAGAGATTGGACGAACAGTAATCCAACACTGTCGAAAGTCAGAGACCTTGTTTTGCAAGGATGGTCAAATTTGCCTGTGTTATGGCACAGCTGATGGTAAATGCTGAGTTGTTCAAATACGAAAGGGAAACTTGAAACAACTGCCACAACTTGTTTTGCAATTTGTATAAATTTTGAGATGCGTGCCCTGAATTCAGTAGTAATAACACCATCAACTCTTATAGGTTTTTACAGAACGAAATTACACATTTATTAAAAGAAGAAATGACTTTAAATACATACATAGATCTACAAAGTACTACTATGATAATTTCTAAATCCTCCAATTAATCTAACTCCCAGTTATACTTTCGTTAAGGCAACAGTAAGACACATAAATTTTAAAAGGTCCAGGCAAAGAAACATGATACCCTGAACAAGTTGACTTCCAAGTGAGTTTTCTTAACCTCAGTCCATTGAAGACAGCAGCTTGAGGCATAGATGCTGAAGGCTTTTCACACACCTGTAAGATCTTAAAAATTTCTTCCCTTACACACAGCCCTTGCTCCTTCTTAATATATATCTTTCTCTTTGAATGCAAATGCCCCTTGTTTCACTATGTCTTTGGACTTTATCTCCCTGATAATAAAACCCTCTCATAGCACTGAGTTTTACCAGTAATCTTTGGGAAAAATAAACACACCATTTATAAATTTCAGCTGGCTAGGTGACACATTTCACTCCTCCTTCAAAAACAATCTAGTCTGGTTTATTTCAAAATGCAAATGTTCCCTCAACACTTATGTTTCTAAACTTCCCTGTTTGTCTAATTAACATTTCAAACCTAACCTCTCTTCTTAGATCAAAGCACCCAAACTAGCTGCCTCTAATTCAATTAAATCTCTCACAGTCACACATAGACACATCCCACTCTTACTCTATTTTACAATAAATTCCAATAACATTATGAGAATTATTGTACCTTCTTGACAGCCTGCATCAGAAGAGTTAAGACCATTGCATGCCAGAAAAACAGAGTTAAGCTGTTAAGATGAAATTTTGTTGTGGAGATCAAGAGTTGTAGTCCCTTCACAAGGTAGAGAACCACTCTTGACAGAGCTTCACAGTGCGCAGGCATATCAAAAGTTGAAAATCCTTGCGCAAAGCCTGGCCTGGTAGCCAGGCATTGACAGTGACATTGAAAGCATGGTCAAGCACTCTGTCCATTATCAGCAACAACAGAGGTTGCCTGTTTCAGCTCCCCTGCATCCGTGGGTGTGGCCTGGTCGACCCTGGGTTAAACTACGTACTGATTTGTAGGGCCATTCTTAGGGATCATTTTTTTGTTGGTTGTAGATGCACATTCTAAATGGATGGATGTATATGAAGTCAAATTGCCAACATCGAGTGCAACTATCGAGAAGCTGCATCATTGTTTTAGCATACAGTGAAATTGTTGTTTCTGATAACGGTACAGCCTTTACCAGCACAGAGTTTCAGAAATTCATGAATCTGAATGGAATCAGGCATATTAAAACAGCCTCTTACCATTTCTCATCAAATGGTTTAGCTGAGAGTGCTATCCAAATTTCAAGTCTGGTATGAAGAGGTTATTAGAATATACAGTAGAAACTTCACTTCCCCATTTTCTTCTCAGTTATGGTACAATGTCACATTCGACTACGGGTTCAACACCATCTGAATTATTGATGAAACACTGCCGACATACAAGGTTAAGTCTGGTGTTTCCAGATTTAGAGGGAAAGGTAGAGAGGAATCAGAATAATCAAAAATTGAATCACGATATTCACAGCAAAGCTCACACATTCAGTATGGGAGACATATTCGTGTGAAATTTTGGAAGTGGACCTTGTTGGGTCCCTGGAACCTTTGTCTCAGAGACTGGTCCATTATCTTTCCAAATGCAATTGGAACATAGAATTATTCGTAAACGCATGGACCATATTCAGGATAGAGAGACATTCCAACAACTAACTATTCCGCCTATGATTAACGTCGAACCATCAATTCCTGAGGTGACAGATCAACCTAAAATAGACATTCCCAATGTCTCTGTAGAGTTGCCAAACACAGAATTGCTGTAGTTCCCGATCGTATTGATCCTGTTAATGAATCTCAAGTGGTAGAGCTACGCTGCTCTAGCCGCATAAGGAGAGCACCTCAGAGACTGAATCTTTAATCACCTGAAGTTGTATATATGTATATATTGTTGGATATTCAAATGTTCCCTGTTAATAGAAACGGTAAATAAACTAAAGTGGGGGAATGTAGTAACTGAAAGTATAGTCTCTCCTGCTGTCTATCAAGGGTCATGTGATGTCCTTGGAGGCTCCAACTGATGAGCCTTAAGCAGGGGGTGGGGCTTCCTGACAAGAGCCCTGATTGAGCATGTAGCACCTAAAAAAGCTCTGTTTTTTGTTGAAACCTGTCTGCTCTGTCAAGATAGTACAGTTGGGCAGGAAGCATGTGCACATTTCTGGCCAGGATGTGGTGCTTGCCATATTAGGTAAGGAGATATGATTTTGTCATGACCATGGATCATAGCCCTGAATTACTTATGGACATATAGAACTTTTAAGTAAGACATGTTTTTTTTAAAGAAAAGGATATACAAGCAAAAGCTGGCTGAGTCTGTAAAGTAACCACTTACTGGAAAATTCCTATGTGGATTGCACTTGATCAATGAGCCCAGATAACAGAATGTCATACCTAGAAAGGTGACAAGGCCTACTTCAGACAGAGACACTTCAAAGGAAAAGACGCAATGCAAAAACTGAACTGTAATCTCTTGTGGTTGTGGAGATAATGAAGGCTGATTACCATCTCAGCAGAAACCATCTCCTGTGGTTATATCCCAGACTGTGGACATGGGATGTGAGTTGAAAAGGAAGCAGATCTGGGTGAAAGATATGTTTGTTTTTTCCCTTCCAGTAATACACAAGAAAAGGTATTAAAAACCAACTAAAACCCTGGTCTCTGTGTGCTAGTCTGTTGTTCTAGTGTGTGCTGTGCGAGGGTGTGCTGTGAAGATCACAGTTGAAGAACATCAATTAGACATCAATTGCAGGTAAAAAAAATCTCTCTGATTTGTGGAAGCAAGTCACAAATCAGCAAAGCCACAGTTAAAAAGGAAACAGGGCAACTCCTTTCATCTAACCTGCAGAACCAAGAATCTCCAAACCAACTGCTCAACTGCCCAAAGTCAGCTCTATCCGAAACATATAGTTTAACAGCCGCAACATTTCATCATCTACTCCTCATGGACCAGCCAAAGACTGATTCGTATATCTTTTTAACTTTTATTTCTGGACTCACTTCTCATTCCTAATCTGTGTGTATGTGTGTTGCGTTTTTATTATTTTTTTTCTCACGTTTTAGTAACTAATAAACTCACTCATTCTTTAGCTCAAGAAGGCCTGGTTAATGGGCTCCCTTTAAAACATAAGTGCATTTGTACTGGGAAAAGGTATCCATCAGGGAAGGGATCTTTTTAAAATTAACCTTGTTGCAACTATTGGGGTTGAACATAGAAGGGGAGCCAATTCACCCCTCCTCACCCGGAAGTATAACAATTTGGGGTACCTCGTCTGGGATCATCATAAACTGGGGGAACCTCACCTGGGAACCGGTTGTAACAATATGCATCTTTCACCCATGTCTGAAACAGGTTAAGAATGAGTTAGGTTCTTTGAATGTGCAAATACATAGCCTAATGCCTTTTTGAGGCCCCCTCTCCAAAGCTTAGATTGTCCTGATATGGCTGGTGGTAATGCCAGCTCCATTCAGGCAAAGCCCTGATCTCCCAGCCCCCAATCTCCCACTCTCCAGTCCCCTAATGGTACCAGCCCCAACCCTATCTCCAGGAGCTGAAACCAATCTGATCCAACCCCGTTTTGACCCATCTCCAGCCCTGAATTCAGACCATTCTGAGCCTGGGGCCTGCAACTCTGGGCCCTGTAAACCTTGACCACACTGTTTGCACTCAAGGAAACCTGGGTGAGGGATCACCTCCTAGGTCTAGCCAAGAAATTAAGTCATTTAATCATGAATATGGAATCTGGAGGAATAGGAACAGATTGGTCTTTCCCAAGACCCACATTGCCAACATTTGAGACTTGATCACTGATCTCCTGATCCACAATCTCCCTTGTTCCTGACTCCCGATCTCTCTTGCTCCTGATCCCTGAACCCATTCACGCCTGACCCCACTCACTCCTGTCCCTGAGGTCTCTCATTCATGACCTATGATTTCCCTGGCCCCTGACCTCTGATGTCCCTCACTCCCAACTGCTTATCTATCCTGATCCTGAACCCAATCTCCGAACCAAACCACAGTCCAAACCAACCTCCAGAACTGATCCCAGCTTCCAGAACCAAACACAGCCCAACCCCTGCCCCACCCCCCCCCCCCCCCCCCCACCCCAATCCAGGACATTAACAACAGCTGGAAACACTTACCCCGCAACAGCCAGTTTTTGCACAGCTGTTAGCTCCAATTATAATTAGGCATGAAGTCTAATACCTGGGGTGCCTCTGGTCATCATGCAGGGGACTGTGCACACCAAAACTCAGGCAGACAACGCATTCACATTGACCAGGTGGTTATATTCCTGTTATCAATGGCCACCTTTACTTTGGAAAATACAGCAATGCTGGGCCATTTAGCAGTAGTATCATTGTTACATTCTTATACAGTGTGTGGTTGAATGTGCTAACAATATCAGCCAATGTCTAGGTCACCATCTGCCACGTGTGTGGTCAGCACAATGGTTGATATCTCAAGTGAAGAAAAAGGCAGAATCCTTGAAGGGAATGCTGACCTTCATTGCCACTGGCCTTCTCTATGTTGGCTACAAGTGTTCTTGCAGCTGACGTATAGCTGTATGAAGTGTTGCTGATTATCCTTGGTCATTGTCAGGTAAGAATACAGGTCCTGCAGGTTGATTGTATAATGGAGGGGCCCAGCTGTGAAGCCTTCTGATGGATCTGACATGTCGTCTTTCATCTCGGACCATTTCAATGATGAAGTAGTGCAATTTTGGCATGTAAAGAGTAACCCCAGCATTCATTTTCAGATGACCTACTGCTGGCAAACATTAGATAGCTTATCACTTCCTGAGCTGGGGTATTGTTATATCCCCTTTTCATGTCTGTTTCAGTTAAAGAGCACTTAACAGAGATGTTCCAAGCAAATTAGTAGAACATTTTGCAGGGTGCTCTGATCTCTGCAGTAGAAATCCAAATATGTGTGCAAGCACTCTGCCAGGAGGACTAGTTAGTAAAATCTACCCTAATATTCAAATATTTTTTTGTTTCCAAGGAAACATTCTGACTATTGTCTGGATACAAAAATTGAGCAGAAAACAAAATAAGCCAGAGAAACAGGAATGAGCACAGAAGGATAGCCTCAGAGGGAAAAAAAAAATTGATCAGTTTTAGTTTTGAAACATAAATATCCTTTTTTTACATTTCTATAATTGTCCCCATTCTATTGCATAAAACATTTATGCTTTGAAAGTTGAAAAGCACTCATTGGATAAGAATGAAAATAATGTGAATAATGATTTTCAGTATCAAGAATGAAAGTGCTTTCTTTTATATTATTTATTGCATTCAACCATTAAAATACACGAAAAAGGAACAAACATAATGGGCTGTAGACTCTGAGCTCCCCAGCGTTGGATCTGGGGGGTACCCCAAAGATGTGCTGGGGAATAACTCTGGGAAGTTCCCAGGTGAGGGTTTGCATGGCAATTGCCCAGAAGTGCACACTTCCTCTGGACAATTGTGCTGCAAAAATGCGGCTTAAATCGCAAACTTTGGATGGTTCCGGCAGAGTTATGCCAATAGTTACCCAGAAAAAATTAGAAGAGTTAAAACCTCTTCTAACTTCTGGGTAACTATTGTAAAGACCAGGATTGATTCCCCTCACAGGACTTCCCCAGAGCCCCAACCCCCCCAGGGGACTCCCCTACCCCCGACTAACTGCACCCCCCAAGGTATTCCCCACCCACCGACCCCTCCACCATGGGATTCTGCCCACCCTTACAGGATTCCTCACCTGACACCACACCACAAACCCGACACCTCATCATCCCGCCTGAAATTCCAGCCCTCCACAGCCCCCTGAGTGTCCAACATCCCCACCCCATCCCGATGTCCGACCACCCCAGCCCCCCAGATGTCCGAAACCCAGCCACCACAATATCCAGAGCCCGCTCCTTCCCAATGTCCAAATCCCCCACCCCCTCCAGATGTCCGACCCCCACCCCTCCAACCCCCTCAATGTCTGACCCACCCCAGTCCCTCCTGATGACTGACCCCCCCCCCCCCCCCCCCACCCTATCTGGATAGTCATAGAGATCCACAGCACAGAAAAAGGCCCTTCGGCCCATCGAGTCTGCACCGGTCATATAAGTACCTAATTATTCTACTCCCATTTTCCAGCACTAGGTCCATAGCCTTGTGTGCCATGGCATCGCAAATGCACATCCAAATACTTCTCAAATGTTATGAGGGTTTCTGCCTCTACCACCCTTTCAGGCAGAGAGTTCCAGATTCCCACCACCTTCTGAGAGAAAAAATTCTTCCTCACATCCCCTCTAAATCTCCTGCCCCTTACCTTAAATCTATGCCCCCTGGTTATTGATCCCTCCACCAAGGGGAAAAGTTCCTTCCTGTCTACCCTATCTATGTCCCTCACAATTTTATACACCTCAATCATGTACCCCCTCAATCTCCTCTGCTCCAGGGAAAATAACCCCAGTCTATGCAATCTCTCCTCATAACTAAAACTCTCCAGCCCAGGCAACATCCTGGTAAATGTCCTCTGCACTCTCTCTAGTGCAATTACATCCTTCCTATAATGCGGATTCCAGAACTACACGCAATATTCTAGCTGTGGCCTAACCAGCATTTTATACGGTTCCAGCATAACCTCCCTGCCCTTATATCCGATGCCTCAGCTAATAAAGGCAAGTACCCCATATGCCTTCTTAACCACCTGATCTACCTGTCCCGCTACCTTAGGGGACCAGTGGACATGCACGCCAAAGTCCCCCTGATCCTTGGTACTTCCCAAGGTCCTACCATTTATTGTGCATTCCCGTGCCTTGTTTGTCCTGCCCAAGTGCATCACCTCACACTTATCCAGATTAAATTCCATTTGCCACTGATCAGCCCATCTGGCCAGCCCGTCTATTTCCTCCTGTAATCTAAGGCTATCCTCCTCACTATTTACCACCCCACCAATTTTAGTGACATCTGCAAACTTATTGATCAACCCACCTACATTCAAGTCTAAATCGTTTATATATACCACGAACAGCAAGGGAATCAACACCGATCCCTGTGGAACCCCACTGGACACAGGCATCCAGTCACAAAAGCACCCCTTGACCATCACCCTCTGCTTCCTGCCACTCAGCCAATTCTGGATCCAATTTGCCAAGTTGCCTTAGATCCCATGGGCTCTTACCTTCGTTATCAGTCTCCCATGCGGGACCTAATCAAAAGCCTTGCTGAAGTCCAAGTAGACTATGTCAAATGCAATGCCCTCATCTACTCACCTGGTCACCTCTTCGAAAAATTCAATCAAATTGGTCAGACATGACCTCCCCTTAACAAAACCATGCTGACTGTCCCTGATTAATCCCTGCCTCTCCAAGTGTAGATTAATACTATTCCTCAGAATTGCTTCCAATAGTTTACCCACCACTGAGGTTAGACTGACTGGCCTGTAGTTCCCTGGTTTATCCCTTCCTCCCTTCTTGAATAACGGTACCACATTGGCTGTCCTCCAGTCCTCTGGCACCTCTCCTGTGGCCAGACAGATATTGAAAATTATTGCCAACGCTTGGTCAAGGTGTGCTTTTGTCACTGGATGCCTGTGTCCAGTGGGGTTCCACAGGGATCGGTGTTGATTCCCTTGCTGTTCGTGGTATATATAAACGATTTAGACTTGAATGTAGGTGTTATCTCCTCCCTTTCCTCACTCAACGGCCTGGGATACGTTTCATCCGGGAGATTTAACTACTATTAAGCCTGTCGGACCACTTAGAATCTCTTCCCTTTCTTTGCTAATTTCTTTAATTATATCACATTCCTTCTGCCTGATTTCCATACCCATGTCGTCCCTCTCACTTGTGAACACTGACACAAAGTATTCATTTAGAACCCTACCTACGTCTTCCGGCTCCACACACAAGTTGCCAATATGGCCCTTAATGGGCCCTACTCTTTCTCTACTTATCCCCCGTACTCTTAATGTACTTGTAAAATAACTTTGGATTTTCCTTTATTTTACCTGCCAATGTTTCTTCATGCCCCTTTTTTGCTCTCCTAATTTCCTTTTTAAGTTCCTCCTACATATTCTATACTCCTCTAGGGCTTCCGCTGTTTTGAGCCCTTGGTCTCTGCCATAGGCATCCCTTTTTCTCTTTATCCAATCCTGTATTTCCCTCAACATCCAGGGTTCCCTGGATTTGTTGGTCCCACCCTTTGTCTTTACTGGAATATGACCTCCCCTTAACAAAACCATGCTGACTGTACTCTCCCTATTTCCTTCTTGAATGAGTCCCACTGCTCTGACGCAGATTTACCTAAAAGTGGTTGCTTGGAGCCCACTCTGGCCAAATCATATTTGATTTTATTAAAACCGGCCTTCCCCCAATTTAGAACTCTGATTTCTGGCCCGCCCTTGACCTTTTCCAGAACAACCTTGAATCTAACAGAGTTATGATCACTATCTGCAAAATGCTCCCCCATTGATACCTCTACCTCTTGCTGGGCTTCATTCCCTAAAATTAAGTCGAGTACCGCCCCCTCTCTTGTAGGACCTTCTATGTACTCACTTACAAGGCTCTCCTGGATGCATTTTAAGAATTCCGCTCCCTCTAAACCTATCACACTATGACTAACCCAGTTAATGTTGGGGAAGTTGGAATCCCCCACTATTACTACCCTATTATTTTTACACTTCTTTGAAATTTGCCTACATATTTGCTCTTCTATTTCTCTCTGACTGTTTGGGGGTCTATAGTACACTCCCAGCAATGTGATTGCTCCTTTTTTGTTTTTCAGTTCTACCCATATGCTTCATTTGAGGAGCCTTCTAAGATGTCATCCCTCCTTACTGCTTTAATTGATTCCTTGATCAATATTGCAATACCCTCTTTTACCTCCTTCTCTGTCTCGCCTGAAGACCCTATCTCCTGGAATATTGAGCTGCCAATCCTGCCCCTTTCTCAACCATGTCTCTGTGACAGCAATGACATCATACTTCCATGTGTTAATTTGTGCCCTCAACTCATCTGCCTTATTCTTCAGACTCCTTGCATTAAAATAAATACCATCCAACCTTGCCAAACTCCCTTGTGCCTTAACTAGCCTATAATTTGTATGCCTTCTAGGCTCACTTGCTCTCTCTTCTAATTTTGGCTGTGCATCTCCCCATGCTGAACCTCCTCTCAGGATCCCATCTCTCTGCCAAGTTAGTTTGAACCCTCCCCAACAGCACTAGCAAACCTCCCCACAAGGATGTTTCCATCCTGGTTCAGGTGCAACCCATCCGCCTTGTACAGGTCCCAATGTCCCAGAAGTCTAAAGCCCTCCCTCCTGCACCATCTCTCGAGCCACACCTTCATCTGGACTAACCTCCTATTTCTATACTCACTAGCGTGTGGCACCAGAAGTAATCCAGAGATTACTATCTTTGAGGTCCTGTTTTTTAATCTGTTTCCCAACTCCCTAAATTCTGCTTGCAGGACCTCATCCCTCTTAATACCTATGTCCTTGGTACCAATATGTACCACGATCTCTGTCTTTTTTTCCTCCCCCTTTAAAATGCCCTGCAGCTGTTCAGTGACATCCTTGACCCTGGCACCAGGGAGGCAACATACCATCCTGGAGTCACATCTACGGCCGCAGAAACGCCTGTCTGTTCCCCTTACTATCGGGTCTCCTACCATTATTGCTCTTCCCCTCATTTTCCTGCTCCCCTGTGTAGCTGAGCCACTCACAGAACCACGAACGTCTCTGCACTCCCCAGGGGACCCATCACTCACTGTTTTCCAACACAGAAAAACAGTTCTCAAGTGAGATGCATCCTGGGGATTTCCTGACTACCTGCCTGACACCTTTTTTTCCACCCTCTTTAGAATGCCGTTCTTCTGACTGATGGTCACCCATTCCCCCTCTGTCTGCACTTCCGTAAGCTGTGGGGTGACCACGTCTAAAAACGTACTACGCACAAAACTCTCAGCCTCGCAGATGCACCTTAGCGCCTCCAGCTGCTGCTCAAGCTCCGAAACTCGCAGCTCAAGTAGCTGCCGCTGGTGGCACTTCCTGCACGTGGTCGGTCAGAGCACAAGGAGCATCTAGGGCTTCCCACATGTTGCAGGCGGTACATAATACGGGACTGAGCTGCCCTGCCATGCCTCTAGTTGAAAGAAAACCCTTACTTTAAGTTAAATACAGTAAAAAAAAAGTTAAATTATTTATGTACTTTAAATAAAAACTTGAACCCTTACCTTTCCTTAGCTTAATCTTTTTTAAACTGGAGAAAAACACTTACCCACTACTCACCAATCAGCTCTCACCTTTGCGCTGACGTCACTTTTTGAAGCTTCCCCGCAATCACGCTGGTTCTGATCTCTCCGCCGCTCTCTCGTGATGTCACTCTTGTTATTTTCAACAAGAACTGACTGCAGGGCACACTTCCCAGACTGCTTCACCGCGATGCTGACTGCAGGACACTCTTCCCAATCCCTCCGCCCCCTCCCGAATGTCCGAACCCACCAGCCCCCGCCAAATGTCCAACCCTCCATCCCCCTCCCAAATTTCCTATCCCCCCCAACCCTCCTGATATCTGACCCCCCAACCCCCACGAATGTCCGACCTGCTGCACCCCTCCCGATGTCCGACCCCCAGCCCTCCCAATGTCCGACCCTCCCGCAACCCCACGAATGTCTGGCCCGCTGCACCCCTCCTGAAATCCGATCCCCCAAATATCCGCCCCCTCCAACCCCCCAAATGTCCGGCCCGCTGCACCCCCTCATGATGTCTGACCCCATCCCCGCTTGACCTCCAAACACCCCCACCCCTCAAACTCTTTTAATTTGCCTTAGGCACTTACCTTCTCCCTAGCCTGTCAATTTCAATGGGACCTTTAAACTTTCCTGCTTTATGGAGCTCATGCAGTAAAAAAGGGGGCGTGCCCCCCTTCAATTCAACGGTGGTGGACTTTGACGCTGGACTTCAGAGATAGCTGCGCTGCCTGGATCTTGCCCAGCCTGAGCTGGGAGGCCGAAGCGAGACAGGCACTGAAGAAAATTGATGTTGGTAAGTGGGCACAGAGTGGCAATCCGACGCTGATTGCCAGTCCGAGGAAGTTACGGCCCAATATGTCACTTGCTTTATCGGAACTGCAGTCTTATCCAATGCCCGTTGTTATGACACAGCAGTTGGTAAAGGCTGAGTTATTTAAAATCCCAGAGGGAAACTTTAAACAACTGTCATAACCTATATTTTCAACTGGTATGTTTGAGATGCAACTGAGCCTCCAGAGGTTTTTATATAAATTAAATTAAACAGTTATTAATTTTACAAGGTATTAAACACGTACACATCTACAAATTGCTACCATAATAATGATTAGACAAATCCCCAAATTAATCACTCATTGGTAATCTTCCCCAAGGCAACAATAACCCATAGGGCAGAATTTTGCCCTCGGTTGGCAGGTGGGCCCCACCAGCTCGGCGGTGGGTGGGCAGCCGAACTCCGCCGCGGAAGCGGGCCCCGCTGCCATTTTAAGTGCCCGTTTAAGGCCCGCCCAGCAGCCTTCCCGACAGTATGCGCTTCCTGTGCGGAGGGGGGGTCGGGGGGAGGGAATCCCCATCTGTCAAAGTGTGCTTTCTGAGACTAAGTGCTGTCTTAGGGAGATGAGTGAAAGTGTTACAAAGTTAAAAAATAGAAAAATAAAAAAATTATTAACATGTCCCCCTCGTGACAATGTTACACGTGATGGGACGTGATGGGACATGTTAATAAATATCACATAAAATTTATTAAACATTTTTAAAGCGGACATGAAACCTCATCCCGCCAGTGGATGAGGTTTCATGTATTATCAGAAGCCCGCTGGGGCTCCTGGCCTGCCCGCCAGTCTTAAGGTTGGACGGGCAGGGTCTTTAATTATCTTAATTACCCTGTCAATGGCCTCAATTGGCCATTGACAGGTCGGCGGGCGGACAGCTGATTTCGCTGTCCGCCCGCCTTCCTAAAGATTTAAGTGGACTGGGATGACGCTGGGGTTTCCTCCTGATGTCATCCCGCATCATTTTCCCGTGAGCGGGCCCCACCCCCAAATCGCCAACGGGAAAATTCAGGCTATAGACTTAAACAGACACCAGGCAAAGCACATTTTATCTTAAGAATTCAAAATGAGGTCGCTTGCACTTTGTTTCCTTTGCAGACAGTTGTAGGCTTACAGGCGGCTTAGATCTCACATGCCTCTGACTTCCACACAAAAAACTCTTCTGTATATACCTAGCCTTCCCTTTGAATGCAAATTCTCATTGTATCACCAGGGCCATTGAACTCCACCTCTTCTAACAATAAAACCCCTTTTATAATACCAATTTGATTAGTAATATAAACATATTGCTTGGTGTCTGCTAGCTAGGTGCAAGAATTCACCCCCAGTCTTTGAATGTTCTATTCAACAAAATGCAATTGCACCCTTTACCTTACTGTTTACACCTCAAAACTACTATACATCAAAGATGACCCAGATGAGCTGTCTTTAATCTAATTAACACAAACACACTCTCACCCACAGACACAGACCCTACTACAAGCCCAATTTAAAATAATTTCCAATAACGTTATATACTTTAATATCTCTTCATGACATCCCCTTCCCTATCAAAAAATGAACCATCATAATCCTAAAAGATGGCTTCATTTTTAATAACCCAGCTCACACTATTTCCTATGCTTATTACACTGTTACATTATCAGATGCATGCATTAACATAACAATATATATACACTAGTCCTTGATATCAACAGAAATCACTTCAGTTCAATGTCCAGGTTTTTTTTATATGTCCAATTTTCCTTTAAGTTTCAAACTCTTGATAACACATCTGCGAACAAATTCCCTCTTCCAGCAACATGTATAACCCGTAGATTAAATGGCTGTAATAATAGAGTCCACCTGAAAACCCTTGCACTTATGTCTTGAAATTTGTCCAAAAACTTGAAAGGATTGTGGTCTGTATAAACAATTGTTTCTGATGAATTATTGGTAACATAAATTTCAAAATGCTGCAACGCTAACACCAAGCCCAAGGTCTCCTTTTTCAATCATTGAATATCTTCTCTGTGGTACATTTAGCTTATGTGGAAAATGCCCTATCGATTTTTCAATTCTTCTTGTAACAGTACAGCCCCAATGCCTATATTGCTTGCAACAATGGCCAACTTAAATTTCTTGGCATAATTGGGTCCTGCCAAACTGGTGTCATAGTTAATACTGTTTTCAAACTAGCAAATGACTTCTGACACTCCAGTATCCATTGAAACTTCTTGTTCTTTTTTAATAGTTCAGTCCGTGGAACAACCACATAGCTAAAATTTGGTACAAATTTCTGGTAAAACCCACTCATGCCCAGAAATCTCAAAACTTCTTGTTTTGTTGGTAAATCCATGATAGCCTTGACTTTCGCATCGTTCAGAGCCACCTTACCATGTCCAATGGTATGGCCTAGATACGTAACTTGCGCTTTTGCAAATTCACTTTTAGCCAAGCTCATCACCCAAATTAGCTTCTTGTAATCAAGAAAATAATCCTTCCAGGTGCTGTAAATGCTCCTCCCATGTAGGACTGAAAACTATCACGTCATCAATATAAACAGCACAATTACTTCGACTTACAATTACTTTGTTTGCCAGTCTTTGAAATGTCGCAGGTGCATTCTTCATACCAAACAGCATGATTTTAAGCTGATATTGTCCATTTGGCATTACAAAAGCTGATATCTCCTATGCTCTCTCCGACAATGGTACCTGCCAATATCCATTTAGCAAGTCAATCTTTGTGATAAATTTCGATTGTCCCACTTTCTCAATGCAATCTTCTAACCTTGATATAGGATATGAATCTGCTTTTGTCACCGCATTCACCTTTCAATAGTCCACACAGAGCCTTTGTGTTCCATCTGGTTTCACTACCAGCATAATAGGCGAACTCCAGTTATAGCAACTAGACTCAATAATATAATTTTGAAGCAGGAAATTAATTTATTTTTGTACTTGTGATAACTTTTCCAGATTTAATCAATAAGGATTTTGCCTTTTGATGATGAAACCTGTACAGAGACATCATGTATATATAAATGTGTCTTTCCTAATTTATTTCCACAAATAGGCTTGTGTGACTGCAATAGCTTTTCCAATTACTTTAACACTTGCTTGGAAGGTAACTCAATATTTCATTTAAATTTTCAAGCACCCCCCATCATAATCAAATTTGATTAGAGGAAAATCAATTTCAGAGTCCTGCACTTCTACCTCTTTCTCATCATCCACCATCACTAATACCTCTTTTTGTTCCTCTTTCCTGTCAAAGTACTTTTTATGCATATTTAAATGACACACCCTCTGCTTGTTTCTTCTATCTGGAGTATTTATTAAATAATTTACTTCACTCAATTTCTTTTCAATCCTGTAAGGCCCACTAAATCTTGCATTTAATGAATCACCTAATAATGGTAACAAAACTAATACTTTCACTCCAGAAACAAAACTGAGTTTTAGTGTTCTTATCTGCCTTCACTTTCATCACTTGCTGTTCAATCTTTCCCTGAAATTTGATACTTAATCCAAGAGAATAGTTTCTGAATTTTGACCCACCAATATCTCAGGAATCAATTTCAGTGGCCCGCTTACCTCATAACCATAAACTAGTTCAAAAGGGCTATAACCAGTCGATGCATTAGGAGCATTTCTAACAGCAAATAACAAGAATGGAGTTCCTGTATTCCAATCCTGTGGATAATCCTGACTGTACGCTCTCATCACAGTTTTTAAAATTTGATGCCATCTTTCCAAAGCTCCTTGTGACTCCAGATGATAAGCTGTTGACTTAAACTGGTTTATCCCCAAACTGTTCATTACTTCCTTAAACAGCTTTGACATGAAATTTGACCCCCGATCTGATTGTATTTCCTTAAGTAAACTATATATTGTCAAAAAATTAATTAACTCCTCCACAATCTTCTAAGTTGTAAAATTTCTTAAAGGTATTGTTTCAGGAAACCTGGTAGATACATCCATTATTGTTAATAAGTACTGATTTCCACTTATAGTCTTAGGGTGGGGGGGGGGGTGTCCTACGCAATCAATCATGACCCTGGTAAAAGATTCTTCAAATGCTGGTATTGGGATTAAAGGTGCCGGCTTAATCACCGCTTGTGAGTTCTCTGTTAGTTGACATGTATGACAGGTTCTATAGCATTTGACTACATCCCTATGCAATCCTGGCCCAAAAAAAACCTCTATCTTTCCCTGTTTTCCTAATTCCTAAATGTCCGCCCATTGGAATTTCATGAGCAATCCTCAGAATCTCATTTCTATACCCTAATGGGATAACAATCTGATGCACCTCACTCCAGCTTTCATTTGCTGAGACATGATCCAGACTCCATTTTCTCATTAAAATATCTCCCTGACGGTAATAACATACTGGAACACATTTTGCTTCTGATTCTGAATAAGCTTTCTGATATAACTGCTTTAACTGCAAATCATTTTTCTGTTATTCCACTAACCTCCTTGAGTTAAACACTTCAGCTGAACTGTCCTGTAGTCTTTTCTCCTGAACACAGTGCCAGCTAATTGGATTTTGACACCTTCTTCTTGCCTTTGAACTGCCTGACCTTCTTGTGATGTTGTTCTTCCCGATGAGCTTTTGATCTTGTTACCACACAATCAGGAAACAATCCTGGATGCTCCTTCTGTAACACCTCTGTTGAAAACACTTCTACAGGCTGTACAACTAGCTTAGGCATCACCCACATTTGTGATCCAGCTATACCATTACCCAGAATAAATTGAACCCCTGCAATGGGCAATTTTTCCACGACTCCAATAATAACTTCCCCCATCCTCCATTTGCTCTTTAAATTTACCTTCCACAACAGAATAGATTTAGCATCTCCATGAACCCCACTGATTATCACCTGTTCCTGCAATCCTCCCTCTGAACAACAAATATCACTAAACCACAACATCAAAGATTAACTCGCCGCTGTGTCCCTTAAAATTTTAACATCTTTACTCCACCCTGTATACATGGGAAGACTTTCCCTTCACACATAAAGTCTTTAAACATTTCTGCAACCTGCTCCTCAGAATTCTCTTGGGTAAATTGTGAACACATTCCCACTTCTTTACCTATCATTGATTATTCCTGTTTCACCTGTACACAAACCATTGGTTTTTTCTGTGTCTGAACCTCAGAACCCACAGTACTTTTACTTCCAGAACTTTTCTGCACCCCAATAATTCCAACAGATTTTTCCTGCAATTTCCCGCACACTGACTTTGTGTGCCCCACTTTATTACAATGAAAACACCTCAGTTTTCAAATGTCACTCCAACCCTCAGCACCTTCCTTTTTATTCTGAGAAAAAACTTCCTGGGAATTCCCAGCCACTCCTCTTCCCTACTATATACCTTCCTTTCACCTTCCCGCTTCCTACCTATCCTTTTCTGATTTGAAAGAGTGACGAAAGAAAGGTTTAGCTCTATGAACTAACTCATGATCATCAGCTATCTCTGCTGAAGAGCTGCATATGTTGTCTCTATTTTTAATGCCTGTACCCATCAGTCAAAAGTACTTTGTTTTACTCTCTCAAAATCAATATAAGTTTGCCCAGGCTGTTTTCTCATATTCCTAAATTTCTGCCTGTTTGCCTCAGGAACCAACTCATATGCATTCAAAATAGCCTTTTTCATCACATAATAATTCACCAAAACCTCTTCAGACAGTGAAGCATATACCTCATGTGCTCTACCCAGCAACTTGGCTGGCAATAATAATGTCCAGTACTCCCGTGGCCATTTCATCTGTTTAGCTATCTTCTCAAGTGAACTAAAGAACGCTTCAACACCTTTTTCCTCAAACTTTGGAAGAACTTGTACAAATTTAAACATCTCCCCACTGGGTTTTAGGTTAAAGGTTTTTTCATCATCAGAACTCTCCTCAGAATCCCAGATCTCTTTTTTAACTTCCAGCCTTTTAAGCAGGTATTCTCTTTCTCTCTCTTTCTCTCTTGCTTGAAATTCCGGTTCCAGCTTCCTTTCTTTGTCCTGCCTTTCTGCTTGCTCCCTTTTAAATGTAATCTCTCTTTCCTTTGCTTCTAATTCAAGTTTTTTCAGTTCCTTTGTTTGTTCAAATTCAAGCGTCTTCACTTGTAACTGAAGTCACACTGCCTCCAGCTGTGACTCACTAGTGTCAGGTCTCACTTACAACTATAGATGCTGTGCTATACTTTTAATTATATCTGATGTCCTAGCCCCCGCAGGTAACCCCAATTTTAACTTATCTGCCGACTTTGTTAACTTACGCTTGGTTATTTCTTGCAACCCAACAGAGTTATATCTTCTACTCCCAGACAAGTCTTAGCAATTGCCAATGCCTTGCAGTCTCACCACTTCTAAAAAACCTCACCAACTCCTGAATTCAAAATGTTTTTCTCGTACTCGTAACCTTAAGATTGACCAATTCCAAACCGATCAAGGAATTATAAATATTATCCTGCCAAGAGCCTCCAATTGTTTTGACACAGCAGTCGGTAAAGGCTGAGTTATTTAAAATCCCAGAGGGAAACAACTGTCACAGAATCACACAGTGCTGAAGAGGCCCTTTGGCCCATCGAGTCTGCACCGACACATGAGAAACACCTGACCTACCTACCTAATCCCATTTACCATCACTTGGCCTATAGCCTTGAATGTTATGACGTGCCATGTGCTCATCCAGGTACTTTTTAAAGGATGTGAGGCAACCAGCCTCCACCACCCTCCCAGGTAGTGCATTTCAGACTGTCACCACCCTCTGGGTAAAAAAGTTTTTCCTCACTTCCCTCCTAAAACTCCTGCCCCTCACCTTGAACTTATGTCCCCTTGTGACTGACCCTTCAACTATGGGGAACAGCTGCTTCCTATCCGCCCTGTCCATGCCCCTCATAATCTTGTACACCTCGATCAGGTCGCCCCTCAGTCTTCTCTGCTCCAACGAAAACAACCCAAGTCTATCCAAACTCTCTTCATAAGTTAAATGTTTCATCCCAGGCAACATCCTGGTGAATCTCCTTTGCACCCCCTCCAGTGCAATCACATCCTTCCTATAATGTGGCGACCAGAGCTGCACACAGTACTCCAGCTGTGGCCCCACCAACGTTCTATGCAACTCCAACATGACCTCCCTACTTTTGTAATCTATGCCTCGATTGATAAAGGCAAGTGTCCCATATGCCTTTTTCACCACCTCATTAACATGCCCCTCTGCCTTCAGAGATCTATGGACACACACGCCAAGGTCCCTTTGTTCCTCAGAACTTCCTAGTGTCATGCCGTTCATTGAATACTTCCTTGATAATTACTCCTTCCAAAGTGTATCACTTCACACTTTTCAGGGTTAAATTCCATCTGCCACTTATCTGCCCATTTGACCATCCCATCTATAATTTCCTGTAGCCCAAGACACTCAAGCTCACCGTTAACCACCTGGCCAATCTTTGTGTCATCCGCAAATTTACTAATCCTACCCCCACATAGTCATCTATGTTGTTTATATAAATGACAAATAATAGGGGACCCAGCACAGATCCCTGTGGTACACCACTGGACACTGGATTCCAGTCACTAAAGCATCCTTCTGTCATCACCCTTTGTCTCCTACAACTGTCATAACCTACATTTTCAATTGGAATGTTTGAGATGCAACTCTGAATTCAGAAATGAAACCACCGAGCCTCCAGAGGTTTTTATAATTAAATTAAACATTTATTAATTTTACAAGGTATTAATCATATACACATCTACAAATTACTACCATAATAACGATTAAACAACTTCCCAAATTAATCACTCATTGGTAATCTTCCCCAAGGCAACAATAACCCATAAACTTAAACAGACACCAGGCAAAGCACATTTTATCTTACAAATTCAAAATGAAGTCCCTTGCACTTTGTTTCCTTTGCAGACAGTTGTAGGCTTACAGGCGGCTTAGATCTCACATGCCTCTGATCCATACACACAAAACTCTTCTGTATATACCTAGCCTTCCCCTTGAATGCAAATTCTCATTGTATCACCAGGCCCATTGAACTCCACCTCTTCTAACAATAAAACCCCTTCTGTAATACCAGTTTGATTAGTATTATAAACATATTGCTTGGTGTCTCCTAGCTAGGTGCAAGATTTCACCCCTAGTTTTTGAATGGTTTATTCAACAAAATGCAAATGTACCCTCTACCTTACTGTTTAACATCTGAAAACTACCATACACCAAAGCACCCAGACACGTCCATAATCCAATCAACACACACACACTCACACCCACAGACACAGACCCTACTCCAAGTCCAATTTAAAATAATTTCCAATAACATTATACATTAATATCTCTTCATGACACCATACTAAAAGAAGCTTGGGACTGCAACAATTTTGGACCTGTGTCAAAACACTGATGAAATATAAAACAGTGCTTGAAAAAAGAAAATACATCATGTTGGAGCCTTTAAGTTTGAAGGCTGTGTCTATTTGCAACACAAAAAGATTGGACCAGATTTCTGATTGATCCCCTTCAAAGACAGGGCTCAACCAACAGTTTTCCTGGAATGTGTAATTTGATCCTGTCTGCTGTGGAGTCATTCAATTTCCTCTGCAATGTGTCATTTGATTCAATCATTGTCAGACAGACAAGCAGATTTCAGAGCTCACAGAGCTGCTGTGATTCCACAGTATGGCTGAGGAAGGTATAGATCATGTGTAAGCGATGCTATGGTATAATGCACAAAGTGGAGCTGTAGTTAGCTTTGTGAATATCCTGTTTTTATAGTGTAATTTTACTGTTGTAATTACAGTGTCGTTGGCTGGTAAAGTAAAAGACTTCATACTGTAATTAGTGGAGTTACTTCTTTCGAATTTTATTGGAATTTTTTCCATCTGGGTGTAATAAATTCAGGATGAAGAGGCCATGGTCAAGATACAACTTTAAAACAGTAACATTAATTAAAAGCCAACAAGCTGTTTTGGCACGGGTGCAGCCACAGAAGTGAGTGGACCTTCTGATCAGACATGTGCAGCAAGGTTTTCCTCTGCCCACCAATGCAGCTACACGGGCAAGGAGCCTTTCCTTCCACTGCAGGAAGAGCTTCACTAAGTCAGGTGCCCTGTGTGATCCTTGGTGCATCTGTATGGGCGAGAAGCCCTTTCACCACAAGGAATACAGCAAATGCTTCCTACACTCCAACCACATGGTTGTCTACCACCAGCACACACACCCACATATGGTAGGCAGCATGAATGTAAGCTCTAGGTTTGATAAGGCAATATGCTTCAGCAGGCTCCACTTACGATCTCTTCTCCAGTCGGCTATCCAAAGACTAGGCCCCACACCCGAGACAATCTTCATGGGCAGAATTTTACGTCCCACTGGCGTGCGTGTTCCCAACCTGGTCGGGCGTAAAATTGTACCTGATGATGTCGGGTGAGCGTCGGGTGCCGGAGCCGCACCCGCCATTAATTTCAGGCCACTTAAGACGCTTAACAGTCCAATTGACGGCGATTTTTCGTTGCCCGTGCAATTTTGTGCATGTCGCATGGGCAAAACGGGCAGGCAGCCAGCCAACAATTTCAAAAACCTCATCTAAAGGCGGGATAAAAAGGGTCAGCAGCATTGCGAGTGTGAGTAGTGAGGTGTTTTGAAGAAAGTTTGCTGCTGGATGCTTATTGGTTCTTGGCAGCTTCATGGCTTCATTCTGAGCATTTCCAGACTTCTTTTCAGGGCTTATTGTTGTCTCCAAGGCCCCCAGAGGATTCAGACCATGTGGACCCTTTCAGGTATCAGGCAGCCTTCCTTTACTCTGGTAATAGGGATTGTGGTCTCCGCTGGAGGCACCTCCTCTGAGGAGGAAGAGAGGGGCAGAAGGGAGAGGAGGCCAGGTGTCCCAATGCAGCCTCCAGGGGAGGGACTCATGGGAGAAGAGGTGCAGGCACAAGGGGCGCAGGGCCAGCAGCTAGTCCAAGGCGGAAGGGACCTCAGAAGGTGCCACTATCCTGCTGCCAGGGTTTACAGGCAGCAATGCAGCTACCTCAATATGTCTGAGGTGCAATGCCGAAGGAGGCTCTGCCTCTCAAGGGAGACAGTGACCTCCATTTGCCAGATGATTGGACCTGGGATCAGCTCTGACTATGTGGGTGAACACCCCATGCCAGTGGCTCTGAAGGTCACAGTGGCCCTCAACTTCTATGCCTCCGGCTCTTTCCAGGGCTCAGTGGAGGATCTGTGTGGATTCTCCCAACCAGCTGTTCACAGTTGCATCAAGCTGGTGACAGAATATCTGTTCAGGCGGGTCCTGACCTTTATTCTTTACTGCATGGATGAGGCCAGCCAGGCTTAGCGAGCCAGAGGTTTTGCAGAGTTTGCTGGGCTCTCCTGCGCCCAGGGTGCAAGTGACGGTGTGCATGTGGCCATCAAGGCACCAGCGGGTTAGCTGGGTGCCTTCATCAACAGGGAGGAATTCCACTCCATGAACGTGAATATCTGTACCCTGCAAGTCTGTGCAAGGTACCCTGGCACCTCCCGTGAAGCTTACATCCTACGTGTCGAGGCTCTCCAATGCTCCAGCCCGGCTGAATAGATGGCTGCTGGGTGCAAGGGCTATCCATTGAAGAGGTGGTTCATGATGCCTCTTCACCACCCAAGAACAGAGACAGAGAAGCATTACAATATGAGTCATGCCTCCACAAGGGCGGTGGTAGAGAGGACCATTGGCCTTTTCAAGATGCACTTCTGATGCCTTTCCGTTATCGTTCAGGGGGAGCACTACAATACCCCTCAGAGTGGGTGTCACTGATTGTCGTTGCATGTTGCGCTTTCCACAATCTGGCACTAGCAAGGGGGGACTCACTGGAGGAATAGGATCTTGATGCAGCTGCTCAAGCACAGATGATGAGCCCAGTAGTGAGTCCGAAGTTGAGCACGGTAAGGAGAACACTGAGGGCATAGAGCCAGACCTCGGTAACCTGCAGGGAGGCAGGCACACCAGGAACACTTTGATCTAATGCTCCTTCAGCTAGGCTGCCAAAGATCAGCTTCAACCACAGTCTGCCGCCTCCATCCAGGATGTCTGAAAGGACCCTTTCATTTGAACACAAAGAACACTTAGTGCCTGTGCAATTAAGTCGTGTTCTTAGTATAAGTCAAGACACTGTCACTGTGCATGCCAGGCACCCAGGTGAGACCATGGAGATCTGCATCATGATGCCCTCGTCTTCCAATGATCAATGAGGACTCCAGGTTTGAGGCTGGTTGATGAAGAATGGTTGCACAAACCGTAAGTGTCACCTCTGTGCACTGCACTCTTATCTTCGTTGCACAGTGTGCATGCTGGCTCTCAAGCTCCAGGGCATCTTGCTCATAACTGGGCAGGATTAGGAGGCTAGCAGGGCCTCCACCAGTCCGTGACCTTTCTATATTGTTGTGGGCTACCTTGTCCTGAAACTACAGAGGAGCATTGATTAGTCCACTCTGTACCTGCAGCATCATTGCAGCCTGGCCAACCCTAGCTGAGGAGCACTTGGCAGGGCACATCCAAGTGGGCTGCAAGGCACTCAGTCCAAGCAGCCCCATCTCACCCCCTTGGCCAGCTCTGGCACCATTGATAGTTGGCACTCAGACTCTAGCACCCCTGAGGTCCACAGAGAGACAGCCAAGATTAATGAAGCGCATCTGGCCCAGGTGTGCCATGCCACATCATGGTTGCTCACCATTGCTGCCACTTCCTCCCAAGCCATCTTGGTGAGGTGCGGTGGCCTCCTCCTCCCATCCCTGGGGACAAGGGTGTCCCTCTTGAAAGCCACCTCCTCCAGGAGGACGGCGAGGCACTCATCAGAAAAGTGAGGGTCCAAGTGCCCACCCGACCTGCCCTCCCGCCCGCCGTTTCCAGCCGCACTTGAATCCATAGCGAAAGTACAGGTGATGTCCTTCCGTGGCAGCCACCCAGAGGCTGCTTGGGCCACTTTTAAACATTGGGCCCGACGGCCGACAGGCCCTGCCCCAACTTGGTCCTTCCTGGCCAGTGCGGAGCTGTATCTCATGCTAGGCGGGCCTTAATTGGTCCGCCAGCTTGAAATCGTGGTCGGGGCCTGATCATGAGTGGCAATACCGGCCGTTTCCGGGTCTGCCCACCATGCCTGTCCGCTGACCTCAAATTTCTGGCCCATGATTCCCAGACAGACTTCAGTGTCCCCCATTACAGGTGCTCATGATGTGCCTCACAAGCAATTACTCCCAGGTTTGAATCTGAAACCTTCCATGAAACAGGTACAATCACAAAAGGGTAGTCAGATGAAGAGTGAGGCCAATTAGTGATCAAAAAGGAAATCTTCTTGTGGGAGCAGTGGCATAGCTGAGGTACTAACGAGTACCTTGTATTTGTTTTCATTAGAGAAGAAGATGCGGCCAATGTCTCAGTGAATCAAGACTTAGTAGAGAAATTGGATGCCAATAAATAAAGATTTGGCTGTGCTCGAGACAGAAACCTCTGTTTGAATGGCCTCCTAGGTTGTTGAAGAATGCAAAGGTGGAGATGGTGGTGGCCCTGACCACAATCTTCCAACCCTCCTTAGATATGAGAGCAGCTGCCAGAGGACTGGAGAATTGCAAATATTACACTCCTGTTCACAGAAAGGGAGATTAATAAACCAGGGAAGTACAGGACAGTCAACCTAAAGTGAATGGTGGAGAAACTTTTAAAGTCAGTAATCCCTGAGAAAATTAAATGACACATGGGAAAAATATGGGTAATAAATGACAGCCAACATGGATTTGGTGAAGTCAAATTGTGTTTGACAGACTTGATTGAGTTCTTTGATAAAATAACAGAGAGGGTTGATGAGAAGAGTGTGGTTGATGTTGTGCATATGAACTTCCAAAAGGTTTTTAATAAAATACCGCATAATGGACTTGTTGGCAAAATTGAAGCCCACAAAAATAAAGGAACAGTGGCAACATGGATATCAAATTACCTAAGAGAAAAAATAATTTTATTATACAGGGCATAATTTCAAAGTTTGCAGATGATATGGAACTCAGAAAGATGGCAAACAACTGGAGGGATGATAACAGACTTCCAGAGGGCATAGGCAGACTGGTGCAATGATTAGAAATATGGCAGATGCAATTTAATGCAGAGAAGTGTGAAGTATTCACTTTGGTAGGAGTAATGAGCAGAGACAATATAAATTAAATTGTACAATTTTAAAAGGGCTTCAGGAGCAAAGAAAGGGTGTATATCTTTTCAAGTGGCAGAACAAGTCGCAAAGGTTATTTAAAAAGCTTACTTGACCCTTGGCTTTATAAACGGAGACATTAGGCCGCACTTTTGCTACTGAGGCAGGTAGCTCGAGTCAGGAAATTTCCCAACTCGGCAGACCCACCTTGATATTAAAGGGTAAAAGCAAAAAACTGCGGATGCTGGAAATCCAAAACAAAAACAAATATAAAAATACCTGGAAAAACTCAGCAGGTCTGACAGCATCTGCGGAGAGGAATACAGTTAACGTTTCGAGTCTGTATGACTCTTCAACAGAACTAAGGAAAAATAGAAAAGAGGTGAAATATAAGCTGGTTTAAGGGGGGGGTGGGACAAGGAGAGCTGGATAGAGGGCTAGTGATAGGTGGAGATTGCCAAAAGATGTCATAGACAAAAGGACAAAGAGGTGTTGAAGGTGGTGATATTAGCTAAGAAATGTACTAGTAGGTGACATTAAGGGTAGAAAGCAGGACGAACAAGGTACAGATAGCCCTAGTGGGGGTGGGGTGGGGGGAAGGGATCGAAATAGGCTAAAAGGTAGAGATAAAACAATGGATGGAAATACATTTTAAAATAATGGAAATAGGTGGGAAAAGAAAAATATATATAAATTATTGGAAGAAAGGGAGGTGGGGATGGAGGAGAGAGTTCATGATCTAAAGTTGTTGAACTCAATGTTCAGTCCAGAAGGCTGTAAAGTGCCTAGTTGGAAGATGAGGTGCTGTTCCTCCAGTTTGCGTTGAGCTTCACTGGAACATTGCAGCAGGCCAAGGACAGACATGTGGGCATGAGAACAGGGTGGAGTGTTGAAATGGCAAGCGACAGGGAGGTCTGGGTCATGCTTGCGGACAGACCAAAGGTGTTCTGCAAAGCGGTCACCCCAGTCTGCGTTTGGTCTCTCCAATGTAGAGGAAACCACATTGGGAGCAGCGAATGCAGTAGACTAAATTGAGGGAAATGCAAGTGAAATGCTGCTTCACTTGAAAGGAGTGTTTGTGCCCTTGGACGGTGAGGAGAAGGGAAGTAAAGGGGCAGGTGTTGCACCTTCTGCGGTTGCATGGGAAGGTGCCATGGGAGGGGGTTGAGGTCTAGGGGAAGATGGAGGAGTGGACCAGGGTATCCCGGAGGGAATGATCCCTGCAGAACGCCGCCGGGGTGGGTGAAGGGAAGATGTGTTTGTTGGTGGCATCATGCTAGAGTTGGCGGAAATGGCGGAGGATGATCCTCTGAATGCGGAGGCTGGTGGGGTGATAAGTGAGGACAAGGGGGACCCTATCATGGTTCTGGGAGGGAGAGGAAGGTGTGAGGGCGGATGTGCGGGAAATGGGCCAATAACGGTTGAGGGCCCAGTGAAGCTCAACGCAAACTGGAGGAACAGTACTTCATCTTCCGACTAGGCACTTTACAGCCTTCCGGACTGAATATTGAGTTCAACAACTTTAGATCATGAACTCTCTCCTCAATCCCCACCCCCTTTCCGATCCCCTTTTTTCCCAATAATTTATATATATTTTTCTTTTCCCACCTATTTCCATTATTTTTAAATGTATTTCCATCCATTGTTTTATCTCTACCTTTTAGCCTATTTCAATCCCTTCCCCCCACCCCACCCCCACTAGGGCTACCTGTACCTTGCTCGTCCTGCTTTCTACCCTTAATGTCACCTATTAGCACATTTCTTAGCTAATATCACCGCCGTCAAAACCTCTTTGTCCTTTTGTCTATGACATCTTTTGACAATCTCCATCTATCACTGACCCTCTATCCAGCTCTACTTGTCCCACCCCCCCCTCTTAAACCAGCTTATATTTCACCTCTTTTCTATTTTTCCTTAGTTTTGTTGAAGAGTCATACGGACTTGAAACGTTATCTGTGTTCCTCTCTGCAGATGCTGTCAGACCTGCTGAGTTTTTCCAGATATTTTTATTTTTGATATTAAAGGGCTCTGTCACGTGCAATTTTCTCTCCATATTTAACACATGGGTTGGTTGCCTGTCCCCTTTCAGCCACAGTTAAAGCCAGAAGTGGGTGACTTTGGGTCATGATTCTGTTTTTAAGACTTTAACCACCATCCGTCCCTCCAACTTATTATTTTGGATTAAAATTCCTTTACAATACAACAGCAAAGAAATTATGCTAAATCTTTATAAATTACTAGTTAGGTCACAGCTCGAATATTTTGTCCAATTCAAGGCACCACATTTTTGGAAGGATGGCAAAGCCTTAGAGAGGAGTGCAGAAGAGATTTAGTAAAATAGTACCAGGAATCCTGGACTTCAGGTAAGTGGAGAGACTAGGCCGGGGTTATTTTCCGTAGAGCAGAGAAACCTTAATAGAGATATTCAAAGTTATGCAGGTTTTTGAAAGAGTAAATCAAGAGAAACTGTTTCCAATGGCAGATAGGTCAACAACCAAAGCATACAGATATGAGATAATTGGCAAAAGAGCCAGAGGTGACATGCGGATAAAAAAAAATACACAGGGCATTGTTCTGATCTGGAATGTTTGCCTGTAAGCTTGGAGGAAGCAGATTCAATTACTTTCAAGAGACAATTGGATAAAAACTTGAAAAGGGACATTTTACAGGGTTATGGGGAAGGGCAGTGTTACGGACAGGACTGAGACAGGCAAACTGTACCTATTTCCTCTTACCACCTGTCCATAAGCAGAAAGTGTTTTGAATTTTTTTTAACATGCAGTGGTGTGTTTTCCCAATCCTTCAGTTTCCAGTTTATTAATAATCCGCAGCAAACTTGTGTAAGGATTAACACAGAAAGTTAGTTTATTTTCACATTCAAAACCCAGCGGAGGAGTGTCTGCAATGTTCCACTCCAAATGTTACCACTCACACACAGTAAGGGGGGGGATAGAAATGAGTTTTACAGTACAAGAACCACAGAGATGAATATTAGTTCACATGAGTTCCAGAGTCCAAAGTCCAATTAGGAATTCTTTCATGTAGGTGTTCAAGTTCAACTGGCTGAAGACTATAGTATTTGCTTTTCAGTTGGTGCTGATATCACAAGATGAAGTATGTACACAGAGAGTGAGTCGGTTCTGTAGGCGATAGTACAAAATCTTCCAGCAGAGACAGGCTTGATAAGCAGGCTGTTGTTATGCCTGTTTCTTGGTGGCTCACTAATTGGATGCTAAAACAGCAGACTGACTACTTCTTAGTTCTCAAAGGCATATGAGGATTTCAAAGTGGTCACTTGAGTCATGTGACCTTCCTTTTCTATAATGACTTCAAAAGATATGTTTATCCAACATCTGGAACTGGCTTTAATTTCAGGGCTGATAACGTCCCAGTTATTAGTGGCTGAAAGAGCTACCATCTATGTTGAGGACCTGTTGTTTGGGAAGCCATTGTCCAGGCAGACCCACTGACTCCTCTAACAAGGTGAGCTTATCAGATACAGATGACATCCCTTCTGAACTGGGCCTGGTCCATCCCAGGTGTGATATGAGTCTGTTAGCAGCTGTATAGGCATAGCAAGTTCTGATGTGCAAGTCTCCTGGTCTTTTGTGATTACGAGGGGTTCGTATAATGAGGTGTGATATTCCAGAGCTGAGAAAAAAATTATTTTGTTCTTGAAACTCCTGTTGGTGGTTCTCAGACAAAGGGCCAACCTTGTAGTCAGGTGACTTGTAGCAGCCATCTTTTTGGTTCGGCAAAAAGTCCATTTTTAAAAATAACAATAAGGATAGACTTTGGAAGATATGGTGTTGGAGTTCTTCTCATAGGAGCCCAACAGCAGGCTCTCTTTCACAGGCACGATAGGACAAAAGGATTCCTGTGCTGTGTCAGTCAATGATTCTACGAAACAAAAATATTATACTGATTGTGTAATATGAAAGAGTTTATTTTGATATGTGATACAATATGATTTCAGTATGCCTTGTTTTGTTTTTAAAGTTGAGTACTAATTGTACCGCATCCTTTTTGAACTTTTGTAATGGGAACAGGTAGTTCCACAGTTAAATGTGAGTTGAAAAAGATGAATGAAAGATCCATAATAATTTTCATTGCTTGTTCTTTAGTCTGAAAGCAGGTGGTGATGGCAAGCTATTTGTGATAATAACAGGTACAGCCTTGACCTCCTATAACTGACTGTCTCCGGATCTTTTTGCTACTTTACTAGTAGTCTCACATTATGTTGACAATGAAGGTTCTGGCTCCATTACTTGCTGTACCATTCCTTTTGATTAGCATTTTAAACATTTGATTCTCCAGAACAACTGACTAAAAAGCTGATGATTATCAAATGAGAGAAAGTTCCTCTTTTCTTCAGAACTCTACAACATGTTAAGTTAGATCAAACAGAATGCCATGTTGAAATTCAGTTTTTGAGGTTGGTGTGAAATTGAAAAGTGACTACTGGTGATATAATGTGATTTACATATGAATAAATACTTCATAAAATCATTACAAACTGTTGATGTGTGATGTTTCTATCAGGTCATTACTTTCCTATAAAACAATTGACATTCAGAAGCAATTTGCACATGAAAGTCAGAAAGTCATTCTATCTCAATAGTAATTATTTGATGAGCCCATTTCCAGGAAACACTAGTGGAATGAATAAGTAAAAGTGGCTCTACTCATGTAGATTGTTTATATTTAGTGCAGGAACATGTTGGCTGGGAAATTGGCACCAAGACAAAAACTGGAGCAAAGTGGGAAAATCTGGGATTTGGTCTTGAAAATGGAGGCCCAAGATCACTTGTAGCTGATTCTTGTGCTTCAACTATGCAACACTGGCAAGCTGCAGATGGCAATCAGAGCATTACAATGCAGCCCCCAATATCGTCTGGCTGGTTTGCCAAGTCAGCCCACAGATAAATGGGCTGGGGGTCATGGGAGGGTAAAAACACATCTACCCATTTTCCATCCAGCAGTGTCTGCCTAACAGCTCTGAAGAGAACTTTGATCATTAGAATCCTGTAATGGATAGCTGGGATTTAATTTGCAAGTGGTTCTCATTCTAGAACAAAAGTTGTTCATAGTTATCTTCATCTTTTATTTTTAAGGAAGGTAAGGGATGCCACAGGAGTTGACATAAACATGCGTGTTGGAGTACATTCTGGGAATGTTCTTTGCGGAGTCATTGGATTACAGAAATGGCAATATGATGTCTGGTCACATGATGTTACTCTTGCAAATCACATGGAAGCTGGAGGTGTTCCAGGGTAAGCAAGTGCACCACTAATTTATATGTTTGAAATATGAAAGTACCAGCTATATTTTCTCATGTCTATTTATATCCTCATTTAGGTTGGAAAGTAACAACCAAGGTTTTCTTATGCAAGTTTCATATCCCACACATGGGTTCCCTCCTGGCTAATTTTCCTCCTAGTGAAACAATTGCTTCAAAAATGCTGGACCCAGTACATTCTGATCATCTGTTGCTGTCACTTGCTATTCCATGCTACTCCTTCAATATTACAATGTCAATGACAATCGCGGTCGGGGGTCGATCATGGACGGAGATCCGTTCCCCGGCCACTTCCAGGCCCGCCGATCACGTCTGCATGCCGACCTAAAAATCCTGCCCATTATTTCGTTACCTGTTAAATACCACGTTATTGCAATTGTACCCAATTATCTAATTAATGGTTTATCAAAAACTGTACTATATTAAATTTGGAACCATATAAATATTTAACAGAAGGTGACCAGGTGTGTTGATGAACAATGCATTTGACGTAGTGTACTAGGACTTCAACAAGGCTTTTGATAAGGTCCCGCATGGGACACTGATAACGAAGGTTTTAAGCCCTCGGTATCTGCCATAAGCTTCCCTTTTTCTCTTTATCCAATTCTTAATATCCCTCGACACCCAGGGTTCCCTGGATTTGTTGGTCCCGCCCTTTGTCTTTACTGGAATATGATGGCCCTGTACTCTCCCTATTTCCTTCTTGAATGAGTCCCACTGCTCTGATGTAGATTTATCTAAAAGTAGCTGCTCCCAGTCCACTTTGGCCAAATCACATCTGATCTTATTAAAATCCACCTTCCCCCAATTTAGAACTCTGATGTATGGCCCATCCTTGTCCTTTTCCATAACAACCTTGAATCTAATGGAGTTATGATCATTTTCTACAAAATGCTCCCCCATTGATACCACTTGCCCGGCTTCATTCCCTAAAATTAAGTCCAGGACCGCCCCCTCTCTTGTAGCACCTTCTACGTACTGGCTTAAAAGGCTCTCCTGGATGCATTTTAAGAATTCCACTCCCTCTAAACCTATCACACTATGACTAACCCAGTTAATGTTGGGGAAGTTGAAATCCCCCAATATTACTTCCCTATTATTTTTACACTTCTCTGAAATTTGCCTACACATCTGCTCTTCTATTTCTCTCTGACTGTTTGGGGGCCGATAGTACACTCCCAGCAACGTGATTGCTCCTTTTTGTTTTTCAGTTCTACCCATACGGCTTCATTTGAGGAGCCCCCCAAGATGTCATCCCTCCTTACTACTGTAATTGATTCCTTGATCAATATTGCAATACCCACTCCCCTTTTACCTCCTTCCCTGTCTCGCCTGAAGACCCTATATCCTGGAATATTGAGCTGCCAATCCTGCCCCTCTCTCAACTATGTCTCTGTGACAGCAATGACATCATACTTCCATGTGTTAATTTGTGCCCTCAACTCATCTGCCTTATTCGTCAGACTCCTTGCATTAAAATAAATGCCATCCAACCTTGCCAAACTCCATTTTGCCTTAGCTGGCCGATCATTTCTGAGCCTTCTAGACTCACTTGCTCTCTCTTCTAATTTTGGCTGTACCCTAACCCTTGCTGAACCTCCTCTCAGGACCCCACGACCCCCTGCCAAGTTAGTTTAAACCCTCCCCAACAGCACTAGCAAACGTCCCCACAAGGATGTTGGTCCCGTTCCATTTCAGGTGCAATCCGTCCACCTTGTCCAGGTCCCACTGCCCCCTGAAACGGCCCCAATGTCCCAGGAATCTAAAGCCCTCCCTCCTGCACCATCTCTCCAGCCACGCATTCATCTGGACTAACCTCCTATTTCTAAACTCAGAACAATGCTTCCCTTGTCAGCAGTTTTGATGACAATCTCCAAGTTGGGTTTGAGAGAACAAGCTCAGAGGGAAATAGGTTTGAGTGAAGCAAGTGAAGAAATTGCTACGGTTGACATTACGCTGGAAGCCCTTAGTTAAAAGATCAGGCAGACATAAGAGACCTGAGGGAGGGGTCCAGGTGGAACAGGAATTTTGAAGACAGGAAAAAAGGGTCTGCTATGCATGGGGATGTCTCCTAGCCAAAAATGTGCGGAGGCAAAGGCAGCAGAAAAAGAACTCAGCATCATGGCGAGCTCAAAACTGACATCCTGGAGAAAGCGTTTCTTCTTGATGCAGTGATCTGGCAGGGTCTGCAGGACTGAAATCATGGAGACTCCCAGTTAAATGAAATCCTGCTCCCTCCAACTCACTGGCCATGTAACGGGCAGGTAGAGGCTCTGCTCTTTAGAAGTGCCTACAAAAACTTATATTTAGTAGGTTGAAACTCAGTGCATTCAAGTCCAATATTACTTCCGAGGATTTTTAACCCTACTATGCTTATGGGCTACATCTTCCGGTCGGCGAGCAGAGAGCGGGGTCCACTCGCTGACACGTAAAATGACGCGGGGTAACGTCGGGCGTGCCTCCCGACGTCACCCCGTGTCATTTAGATTCTCAGTTCGGTGGGAGCGGAGCCAAATCAGCTGCGCACCCGCCAAACTGTCAAAGGCCTATTAAGGCCATTAAAAAAGTAATTAAATTGATTAATGGACCTGCCCGTCCAACCTTAAGGTTGGTGAGCAGACCGGGAGCTCAGGCGGCCTTCTGAAAAAACATGAAACCTCATCCACAGGCGGGATGAGGTTTCATGAGGGATTTAAAATGTTTATAAAATGTTGAAATAAAAGAAATTGACATGTCCCAGCTCATGTGACAGTGTCACATAAGAGGACATGTCAGGAATTTTTCTTCTCATCTTTGCTGACTGTTTGAAACCTGAGCCGATCTCCCTGAGGCAGCACTTTGCCTCAGGGAGATCTGTGCGCATGCGTGAAAGAGCACACTCCCGGCTCAGGGGACCCCGCCTGCACAGGGAGTGCATAGCAGTTCCTGGCACACGTCACGCTAGGCGGGCCTTAATTGGCCTGCCCACATAAAATGGCGGTGCGACCCCGATCAGGGGCACCGACCGGGAATGCACCATCTTGCGCCCGCTCCCGTACAACCCCCCCGCAATGGGGGGAAGATCCTGCCCTATGTTAAACTTTCTAGATCTGTATGTTTAGTGAGTTCTTAAAGAGTATATGAAGTTTTGTTTTCATTTTAATGAAACTTTCATGTCTTGTCCAACTCATTGCAATAGGACTCCTCTAAAAATGCTTCATTGAACATTTAGAAATCACGTGATGTTTTTAATGGTATTTTATTCAAGAAACGTATTTGCAGCCCAAGAGCTAAATTGCAGTATGAATTAGATTTAAAATTTCATATGAAGTTCATATATTAGTCCTAGTCTGCGATATTCTAAGGGTAATGAATCAGTTGCCCAAAAGAAATATTGCCATAGGTGAAACAAGTTGGCAAGTTAAAGAACGTGGAATCCAGATTTTTATTAAAATGACACTAATGAGTTTTAATTCAATAATATTAAAAATTGAGATAAAATATTTTTAGCAGAACTTATTACAGCACCAAAAGGTTTCCCTGGTGTTACAATAAGTAGGTCACAGATGCTGATGAATTTAATAGTGAATAAAAATGAATTAATCCACTAATAAATAGCAACTAAATTATTTATGCTATTATAAAATCTGTTTTAAAAGGCTGTAAGTATTATCATTTTTAATGCCATAACTTAGCTTGATACAAATAGTAATGGAGATATATAATTTGTGTATAAATTATAACAATGAAATATATTTTGAAAATAAACTATTATTTATCCTTGAGCTTGCTGAAGGTTCTTTTTGGCTGTCTATTTTCTTTTCTTCTTTTGAATGCACTTTTAATTTGACATGTACCCTACACGCATCTAATTTCTGCGGGGCAGTTGGCTGCACCTCTATGGGCACATCTCCAGTACCTGCCTTGCCCATGCAGTAGGAATATCCTGCTTCTGTCCACTGTGGAGAATAGCTAAGTCTTCCTCAGACACTAATTTAAGAGGGCTCAACCAGATATTTTAAATAAAGCCTCACTCAACAATTGTCTGTCCAAGACCTGCCCAGGATAGCCCATCTCGCAGCCAGTACGCTTCAGTTGACTCAGTGTAATGGATTCTGCATTGTGCTATGTCCCAAATCAGCCTGGAAAGCAGGGGGTCCTGGATTAGGAGGCCGGAAAGTATGGGGAACAGCAGAGATCCAGCGCAAGTGTGGTCCCTGTGATTTTTAGTAAGTTGTACCATTCTCCCACAGAGAATATGGCAAAATCCCTGTGAACCATTAATGTTCGCTACATTTTACAAGAAAAATGGAGTAATGAAGTACCTCCACTATTGTTTGTACCAAACTATCCTGCAATTTAAAAAAAACTGGTAAAATCCTACAACCTTCTGAAACAAGATTCTTGTAATAGCACAACATAAATAATTTAGTTGCTAGTAATGGATGAAATTTTGTTTATCCATGATTAGACTTGTCAATGTTTTTGTCTGTTTCTCGTAGCAATTAGGGAAACATTTTGATTTTGTGTTCAATTCTATAAGTATTTATTCAAATTACTCATTTTAAACATATTACAAAATGAAAGGCCATGGGAAACAAAATATCAAGGGGAAAATCAATCATGGGTAATAGCAAAGATTTTTATACACGCATCAAGAAAAAGAAACTGGTAAAGCAGGAGGTGGTCCATTAAAACAGATTAATTTATTTCTTTTCAGTAAAAGATAGATGACATTGCATAATCTTTAAATAACTATGTTGCTTCACAATGTGAAAGGAAAGTATGATACAAGAGACACTAACAAAGGTAGAGAAGCAAAGGAACCTTTCAGTTCGGTTAGTTTATCCATTTGAATTTTCCTTGTTAGAATTAAACTAATTGTTTATTACTGTAAATTAATGAAGCAAGGCAAATTGCCATGTCCAATGCTTTCAATTTAATGAAATTATAAGAAATTAAGAAGAAAATTTTAATGGTTTAATTTCCTCAGGGTTTCTTCCACTCTATTGACTGCTGAATCAATTGATATGGTTAAAAGGGAGATACTTAATTATGGGACATGGGTATTAGGGAATATGAAGAAATAGCTGGGAATCTGCAATAAGGGCTGGAATTTCACTCCCAAGGCATGTAGCGCATGTCGAGGAAGTATTCAGGCTCGCCGCACCTTTCTCCAGAGAAAATGCCCCTTCAGACCTGATTTTTAGTCCAAGGTGGTGGGAGATGTGCCTGACACTGCTGGAAGCAGATCGGAGGCAGCACAGAGGCTGCCGAATGCCAAGATGGGCTATTTAAAAGGCCCACCTCAGTTCTCAGGGACTTCAGCCCATTTGTTTCCATAAATTTTAGGTCTTCTATCCCTCACCCTCACAACCTATCAGCACTCCCATCCGTTTCCTATGCCACCTCCATGACCTCATCTCAACTCAAGCTAACCCATGCGCCCCTCACACCCCCATGTCCTCTTATAGCCCCCATGCCAACATAATGTCAACTCATGCCAGCCCATGACCCCCAGCCACCACCCTTTGCTCTTGCACCCTCCATGCCAACTCATCCAGTATCTGCCATGGGCAAATATCAGGAGCCATGATGAGATTAAATAAAATAAAGATCTAAATATTTATTACAGCCTTTACTATATTTTTTTAAAAACTCCCATTCATGAAAGCTCATTCAAAGCTTTTAAATACCCTCAAGTACTTAATTTCTTTAAAAGTAGACTTGTACTGATAACACCACATCAAAGACAGCTAATCCTTCACTAACACCTTGGAGCTGTCAATCAAACTGTAAACTAAGGACTACCAGCTGAGATAATTGTAGGTTGTGGAAAGCAGCCAAGCATTAATAATGGCATTATGATAGCCCTTGGGAAAATGTCAACAAACAGCTATTCTAATTGCTAGAACAGATTTTTTCAACTCTCACTGACACAGGCAGACTGTTTTTTCTTTAATTTTAAAGGGCTGTGGATTTAATAACTTGTCAGTTTGACAGTTCTACAGCCCTTATCCACCCTTTATGAATATTTACATCTACACTAAAAAGTTGTGACTCCAACACGGCGGGTTGAAACGGAGTTTAAATGGCCCTGCTGAGTTTGAGTTTCCCTCATGTGTGAGTCACATCCCACCCCCTTTCTCCAACTGGTGAAAATGGGATCTGTCAGAAATGGGGGTTCGACTTCCAAATCTTGGTTCTTCCCACCATTGTTAAAGATCTGTAGAGTCTCAACCACTCATGAAAACCTGGACAAAAATGTTAGAGCTGTCATAGCAAAATGATGAACTAGGTCTATTGGAACAAAATTGCCTTTTTCTGTTCCACATGCAGTAACATATTCACTTACAAGTGCAATGTTTCTCAAGCTTTACAGGATATAACATGGGCTGACAGTAGCACTTTTAAGAAAAAAACTAACATATAACTTTTACAGTTCCAAAGTGTTTCAAAGCTAATAAACTTCTTTTGAAATGTAGTCACTGTTGTTTTACAGACAAATGTGGCAGTCAATTTGTATAGCTAGACTTCACAAACAACAATGTTATAATTTGTTTTGGGGGTATTGGCTGAGGGATAAATGTTGGCTGGGACACAGGGTGACAGGCCTTTCATGCTCTTTTTCGAATGGTGCCATGGGATCTTTTATGTCCACCTGATATGGTAGACATGTTCTTAGTTTAACATCTCATCTGTAGCATTCCCTCAGTACTACACTGATGTCCCATCCTAGATTATATAATCAAGCCTTGCAGTAGAACTTGGGCTTGTAACATTCTGACTTTGCTGAGAGTGCTATCAACTGAACCATATTGATAGTCACAGGACAAAGATAAAGCTCAGAGGTTACATCTGCATTTAAAACTTAAACTATGCAATATGTTGACAATCAACATTTACCAGAACAGTTGACAAGATTTCCCATTCTTTCTTTCTCTCTCTTTCGCCAGGATCTATAACCTTCAACCATTCTATTTCTTCTTCAGTTCTCTGTCCAAAGGCAGGCCCAACCTACAGCATCACAATCTCCACCCACGGGTGGGGCAAGGAGACAGGTGCCGAATCCACCCCAGCCCAGCTGGAAGGGGATTGTTCCCATGCTGTTGGTACCAATCAAATCCACACCAGCCATCCAGCCAACTGAGCCCACCTGCCCCCAATGGGTCCGAGTTGCTGCGACAACATACACTTTTACATGCTTGTTATAGCCTGGAGCTATGGATATTGGTAGTAGAGGCTACAATTTCTTTCACATAGCTGACCAGGAATCTCTCCTGCTTTCACTGCCTGCGATTGGCGCATGTTGGAAGGATTTACAAGTTGTTACTCAACCTGTTTAGCCATGTTATGAACATGTCTTCCTTCACTGTCAAGTCCTGAAATGGGACTTGAACCCTGAGTTTGTTGCTCAGAGGGAGGGACGTTACCACTGCATCCCAAGACCTCCTTTCAAACATCAGTAAATAATTCTAAATTGTAGAACTTGATCTTTGTTTGCTTAATATCTCCATTACCATTTAATCTCCTTACGTGGGTACCTGGGCCAGTGAACATCTGAGCCCAGATTTTCATATGAGCTTGGGAAAGCTCGACATGCATACTATTGCGGCTTCCAAAATGCACATCCGAGCCATGTGTGGCTTTGCCTATTTTTTTTTTTCCACACTGCAGTCGGGTTCATAGTGCATTTTGCAAGCCGTATTGGAGTGCATGAGGTGGGGTGGAGGGCAGGGGGGGGCAGAGGTGGGCCAGTTGGAAAGCACATCTCGGTTCTCCAAAACAGCAGTTCAGCTCCTAACATCACATCCCATGCCACCCCCTTCCCCCTCAGATCACCCATTATACCCCATGCCATCTCAGATCGCCCATTCCACCTCCATGCCCTCTTATCCTCCACCCAACCTATGCCACCATAAGCCCCCTCAGAATGCCCATGCAACCCTATTCCCCCTTGTATCACCTATTCCACCAATATGCCTCCTCACCCCTCTACCCTCCACCCATCTTCACGCCCCTCTGATCCACCATGCCATGAGTGCAACCTCCATTGCCGCCATGTAACCTCTATAACCACTCAACCAGTATGCAGGATGTACAGTCCTCAATAGCAATGGGAATTATTTATAATCATTGGAAAGAAAATAAATCTATAACAATCTAACCAAACTCTGAATTCAAACAACTATCATTGATAATTCTCCAGTGCAAAAACCACTCCCGTGCAAAAAGAAACCCTTTAAGTTTAGTGAGAGGGAGGAACTGAAAGAAATCAGTATTAGCAGGGAAATGGTGTTGGGGAAATTGATGGGATTGAAGGCAGATAAATACCCGGGGTCTGATAATCTACATCTCAGAGTACTTAAGGAAGTGGCCCTAGAAATAGTGGATGCATTGGTGGTCATCTTCCGAGATTCTATAGGCTCTGGAACAGTTCCTACAGATTGGAGGATAGCTATGTAACCCCACTATTTAAAAAGGGAGCCAGAGAGAAAACAGGGAATTATAGACCAGTCAGCCTGATGTCGGTAGTGGGGAAAATTCTAGAGTCTATTATAAAAGATTTAATAGCTGAGCACGTGGAAAACAGTGGCAGAATCGGACAGAGTCAGCATGGATTTATGGAAGGGAAATCATGCTTGATAAATCTACTGAAATTTTTCGAGGATGTAATAGTAGAGTTGCTGAGGGGGAGCCAGTGGATGTGGTTTATTTGGACTTTCAGAAGGCTTTCGACAAAGTCCCACATAAGAGATTGGCGTGTAAAATTAAAGCGCATGGGATTGGGGGTATTGTATTGAGATGGATAGAAAACTGGTTGGCAGACAGGAAACAAAGAGTAGGAATAAACGGGTCTTTATCCGAATGGCAGGCAGTGACTAGTGGGGTACCGCAGGGATCGGTGCTGGGACCCCAGTTATTCACAATATATATTAATGATTTAGATGAGGGAATTAAATGTAATATCTCCAAATTTGCAGATGACACAAAGCTGGGTGGGAGGGTGAGCTGTGAGGAGGATGCAGAGATGCTTGAGTTTGATTTGGACAAGCTGAGTGAGTGGGCAAATGCATGGCAGATGCAGTATAATGTGGATAAATGTGAGGTTATCCATTTTGGTAGCAAAAGCAGAAAGGCAGATTATTATCTGAATGGCTATAAATTGAGAGAGGGGAATGTGCAATGAGACCTGGGTATCTTTGTACACCAGTCGCTAAAGGTAAGCATGCAGGTGCAGCAGGCAGTAAAGAAGGCAAATGGTATGTTGGCCTTCATAGCCAGAGGATTCGAGTACAGGAACAGGGGTGTCTTGCTGCAATTGTACAGGGCCTTGATGAGATCACACCTGGAATATTGTGTGCAGTTTTGGTCTCCTTATCTGAGGAAGGATGTTCTTGCTATAGAGGGAGTGCAGCAAAGGTTTACCCGACTGATTCCTGGGATGCCAGGATTGACATATGAGGAGAGATTGAGTCGATTAGGATTATATTCACTGGAGTTCAGAAGAATGAGGGGGGACCTCACAGAAACCTATAAAATTCTAACAGGACTAGACAGGGTAGATGCAGGATGTTCCCAATGGTGGGGGAGTCCAGAACCAGGGGTCACAGTCTGAGGATATGGGGTAGACCATTTAGGACTGAGATGAGGAGAAATTTCTTCACCCAGAGAGTGGTGAGCCTGTGGAATTCATTACCACAGAAAGTAGTTGAGACCAAAACATTGTATGTTCTCAAGAAGGAGTTAGATATAGCTCTTGGGGCGAAAGGGATCAAAGGGTATGGAGAGAAAGTAGGAGCAAGCTATTGAGTTGGATGATCAGCCATGATCATAATGAATGGTGGAGCAGGCTCGAAGGGCTGAATGGCCTACTCCTGTTCCTACTTACTATGTTTCTATGTTTAATTCCTAGTAGGTTTGTAAATAAACAAGAAACTACATCAAAGGCATATAATTTTATTATGAGCTGTTAAACGTTTGAATTGTTCTTGGATCAATAGACCGTCAGCAGAGTTGAAACCAGTTTGGGTTTTGAAACCCAGCCAAGCATTCATAATAACTGTAGCTTTCATAACATAAACTTCCAGTTCCATTGCCTGAATCTGACAGAACAGAATGATATCCCATTTCCATCTCAAAGAAGAGTGCCTCTCAATCAATGGGGTTGAGCAGGTGCAGAGAATTTTTCTATCTTTCAATAGCAGTGTTTTTAACAGCGAGAACTGTCAGTCGATTTAAACCACAACACAAAACATGACATCAGAGGCTGACAGCACAATGGTTCCACATTTCTAATGCATTATGCCACTTTTGACAATTGAAAAGTGTTGTAATACATGACAACATTTACACAATGCTGGTCAGTGTAATGGAAAACTTACCTCTGCATAGCATACCCCTATGATGAATCACTGCATTAAAACACTTCTACATTACAATGCAGCACCTAATAATGACATTCGAAGGTGTCAAAACATTTTACATCCACCTTTCAACATGTTCAAAACTCCATAGCAGGCTTTCCCTAGTGGTCACAAACTCTTCAAAGAGATGCATTTTTTTTAGGTCTTGCAAAACCCATACCAGCACATGGAAGTAGTGTGCGGGAGGAAATATAAGTTTCCTGCGGTTCTCACAATGGGGACCACAACTTCTGAAAAGGTGCATGTGTGCTTTACAGCCAAAGCCTTACCAACCAGCCAAAAGGCCTCAGAAAAAATGGTGTAGGGTCAGGGAGGCACACAAAAATTGTTCTTTCCAACAAAAAAACTAAGTTCAATGTTTCATGACCCAATTCACATCTCCATTGGAAGACGAAAGTCTGCCCCATTTTCAAAAATTAATGGCTGTGTTCCATGTATGCCTAAAGGCTAAGTTTGAACTACCTCACAGCCATTTAGTACGTCTTTAATTCTTAACATTTACTTGCCACATCACTATGCAATCTTACACTTATACTTTTCAACTTTGTCTTATTTTTGACCATGATAGACGTGTGCATATCACTTCTGTCACACTGGAACATTTAAATGGAGCTTATAAAGTAGAGGATGGAAATGGCCACATCAGAGACCTCTATCTGAAGGAGCACAACATCAGGACCCACTTGGTGATTAACCCAAAGGTAAGTGTTAATTAATTGTCCTCCTCTCCTCTTTATGGTAGAATTCTTGAAATCATCTTTTTCAAAACCATGGACTTCGACCACACATGACCATCAATTTCTGGCAATATGGCACTCAAAGCTCTGTTCTATTTGCACTTACAATTTTTATTTATTTGTTTATGCTGTTTGCATTTTATGAGCCTAGAGGTTTGAGAAGTGCTTTACTTAACATTGTTGCCTCATTGATGTACAAATCTTAAATCAAAGTACCAGGATATGTTAACATCAGAAGCTGGAGATTGTTGGAGGCGATGATCTCAAATTTTTGTGTGACCCCTGAGGTTCCATGAAACCCACAAAGAGAATGGTTGGACAGATTTGTTGTGAATTGTATTCCTTGTGGAATTTTCTTTCAGTGAAGTAAAAATGTAATTGATACAATTATTGGCTTCCAAAATTCAATCTATTGTTGTTACAATCACGAGGTTTCTAAGATTGTTAATTAGTTTGAGGTAAAAGAAAGGGGTCTTGAGATCTGTTCTGACGCTTGTCTGACAGCAAGCTTGGGTGGTTAAAGATTAAAGGGGGCCCAGATTGTTTTACTGGGAAGCACGTGCAAGATATTTACACTTGAAGACAATGGCAGCAGCCTGTGTACTAACAGTGGATAGACTGAGTCTCTAAAGTCACAGAAAAGTGTTGAGGATGTCGGGTTGGAAACAGTTATGCTTTAATCTGTCCATTTACTTCCTAGATAAAAGAGAGGATAGCTAATCAGCAGTTCTACCTGATGCAAGGACCACATGATTCAAATTGCCATGATGATTGGCTTTGAAATAGGAAGAGTACAGAGAAAGCCATTGTGAAAGCCCGCTTCATTGGCACCCCATCCACAAACATTCACCCCCTCCACCACCAATGTACAGTAGCAGCAGTGTGTACCATTACTGCAGAAACACACCAAGCCCCCTTAGACAGTACCTTCCAAACCTAGGACCACTACCATCTAGAAAGACAAGGGAAACATACATGGTAACACCACTAGCTGAAGTTCCCCTCCAAGCCACTCACCATCCTGACTTGGAAATATATTGCCGTTCCTTCACTGTTGTTGGGTCAAAATCCTGGAACTCCCTCCCTAACAGCACTGTGGGTGTACCGATACCACATGGACTGCAGCGGTTCAAGAAAGTAGCTCACTACGATCTTCTCAAGGGCAATTAGGGTTGGACAATAAAGGTTGGCCTAGCCAGCGAAGCCCACACCCATTGAATGAATTTTTAAAAATTGGGTTACAAGCTGCCCTAAAATACCACTGAATATCACTAACAGTTAGTCTGCCAGGATACAGAAGAGGGAGAGCAGCTATGGGCAGCAAGGCACTGTTGTTCATCATGCAGGAATGTGTGTGGGAGTTTGTGCTTGGATTGAAAAGACCAAATTCATGAAGAATTAAAACAATGCTGCAAGATTCACCTAGCTTGCCCTAGAAGAAGAATCCCCAGGGGAAAAAACTTCTGAAAAAAACTATGGAAGACAGTTGAGATTAATAGTTCCCAGGCTGGAAAAGGAAAAGATTGGAAGTAAATCCTTGGGAGCTAAGGATCATTTTGGAATGATTCTGGGAGAATTGACTGTCTACTTAAAGGACAGTTTATGGCATGCGTGCGGTGTGTTTCTTCTGTTGTGCTAAAAATTAAGTTGCCTCCAAAAGTAGTGTTTAATCATTGTGCTTTTAATCTGGTATTACAGTAAAAGCCTTAAACCAAAATCTTGCCATGTTATCCTTTCAGCTATTAATTGGAAGTTTGAATTCTTTCTCCACGGGGATTGTAACATTGGCTAAATTGAAAGCTTAAATTATTTTTTAAATTCTTTCACGGGATGTGGGCGTTGCTGGCTAGGCTAGCATTTATGGCCATCCCTAATTACTCTTGAGCAGGTGGTGATGAGCCACCTTCTCGAACTGCTGCAGTCCATGTGGTGTAGATGTTAGATCGGAGTTCCAAGATTTTGATCCAAAAGAATCTAGAATGTTGTTTTAAATTTAGTTGCAGAGAAAGTAACTTTCATTTCTTGTGATATTTTCTGTTATACAGAACACTCATATACAATATCAGAACATTTTGGGTTGAAGTCCTATTCCAGAGGTTTGAGCATAAAATTTAGACTGACACTCCAGTGCAGTACTGAGGAAGTGCTGCATTGTCAGAGGTGCTGTCTTTCGAATGAGACGTTAGAGCTTGGCCTCATGTGAACATATAAGATTCTATGGCATTGTTGAAAGAAGAGCAGGGGTGTTCTTTCTTAACCCACATCACTAAAAGGTCATTTATCTCATTGCTGTTTGAGGAACTTTGCTGTGCACACATTGGCTACCATGTTTCCTACATTGCAACAGTGGCTAGACTGGCTGTACTTCATTGGATATAGAGCACTTTAGGAGATTCAGGGTCATGAAAGATACTATATAATTACAAATTAGTCAGTCTTGAAGCATTTACAAAAGTTCAGGGGAACAGGAATCTAGCAAAGGAACAGTGGACATGGAAACACAAAAATCCATTCCAGCTCAGGGAGTAACAAACCATCTAAGACATGCTAGAGTGCTGTGCCAGTTTTCAGTACAAATTAGTACAATAAGGAATGCTTTTAAAGTTGAGCTGTACAAAGTGAAAAAGGCGAACCAAGAACAACCAATTACCAGAGTTGGACTTCCTAAAGCTCCTGTTATGCCCACCAACCATATTTGCTTGCCATGTGACACCTCCAAGTAATGACTGAGGATGCCTGTCTAAAAGGTCTGTGGGTCATCCTGAGGCTAGTTACATAACTGTGCTATCAGCTGTAAGGATACATGCAACAATCTCTTGCATAAGGACAGTTTTGCCTGTGGTGGATGGTAACTAATACCAGGACTATTAACTTTCCTGCCTCTGCCTCCTTTCATGTGAGAATATGGATTACCTGCAATATCAATGTGTTGGCTACATGTTTGTTAAATAGGTAATGAATAGATGGGTTGAGAAGAAAACTGATACTGCTCCTCATATCTTTTCTGAGGCCCAAGGTAGAGTTGCATAAGTGGCTCTTGTGTTGCTGTGAAGGGTGACATCTGGGAAGTTCAGATCAAATGCAACATTCCCAAGATTGCAGAAATGATTTTCAAAGATTGGAAAATCACCTCCAAAGCAGTGAAAGCACACTCTCAGAACAAGTTTTGAAAGCAAAATTCTTTCAGGAAAGAAAGCACACATCAGATCACAGTATTTAAAGTCTTTCTTTCCTGTCTATTGCTCAGCTCTGTTAAACCCCACTTGTGGTCCCTGACCAGCTCCACGGAGTCTGGGAACCATGTGCCCACAGAATTAAAGCCAGAATCCTGAGTGAAAAGAGCAGCTAATGAGCACTTTGCATATTTAAGTGGCAAACTCGCCTATCCACAAGGCTTTCCTGCGTGCTGAAAAACACATTCAGGTTAAAGGCTGAAGTTGACAGGTTCCTGCTGGCTTCCTGACATGCTTACAGTTTTTAAAATCTTCTGTTTGTGAGCAAAGGTGACTCATGGCAAAGATGAAAGAACATGAAAAGTGAAAGTTAATAATTATTGTTTGTAACAGTTTGATTTTGAGAAAGAGTGCTGGTAACGAGATTTCTTTGAGGTGGGTGTGCCCCTGTAGAGATCACTTTAATAACGTGTATTTGAAATGTGAGTTAATGCAAGCTGTAGAATATCTTTGTTATGTGCCCTGTAGGAAGCACTGATGTTAGTATCTTTGTTTTAAAATTTATAGGTGGAGAAACGTAGCCCTCAACACCATTACAGACATCGACACACTGCAGATGGAGCCAAGATGAGAGCTTCTGTCCGTATGACCAGATACCTAGAATCCTGGGGAGCAGCCAAACCCTTTGCACATTTACACCATCGAGACAGTATGACAACTGAAAATGGCAAAATCAACACTGTTGTAAGGACAAGCTGGTGTATTTTTTGAGAGGTTTTTCTATAAGTTTTACTATCCTTGAAAGCTTATTACAGTACATAGTCAGAAAATATCTGTTACAAGAAAACCATAAGTTTCATTTGTGAACGTATTTATTGACCACGGCACCATGAATGTGTTGCATATGTATATTTAGTTATATTGTGGAATGAACCTATGCAAAATTGTAGTAGTTCTTACATGGTTTGTGGAGATGCATCCATGACATCAAGAGTAACAACTTGAGTAGAGGGTCAGCTAGCTCAGTTGGCTGGTTTGTGATGCAGAGTGATACCAAGAGCGCAGGTTCAATTCCCATACTGGCTGAGGTCATTCATGAAGGCCCCACCTTCTCAACCTTGCCCCTCGCCTGAAGTGTGGTGAACCCCAGGTTAAGCTCACCACCAGTTGTTGCTGTCTAATGAGAGACCAGCCTTTGGTCCTCTGGGACTAAGGCGACTTTCACTTTCAGCAACTTAAGTCAGGCTTGTACGAGAGCTCAACGGTTACAGAGAATTTGAACAATTACTGGAAAGGAGCTTGGGCTGAAATTTTTTTACGGAGGCTGTGGCCACTCCCCACCCTCCACCAGCTCAAAAGTCTATCCCTGCAACATGAAGCAAGTTCAAATTCATCTCAATACAATTCACATTGGTAACAGGCACAAGTTTAAAACTATCTATAATTCAGCATTACTCTGCACCAAATTGACCTTCTTGTTCAGAGAAGCCACAGAATGTGGGAGACCTACAATATCGTACCAAGGCAGTACATGTTTGATGAGAATCCAGGCATATTGTTGGAATGGAACAGAAGACACTTGCATTCATATCTCACTTATGTTGTCCCTGGCCTGTGGTGCTTGATGCTGACAATGTAAAAAAACTTGAAAACCAATTCATTCTTCAGCATCACTTTCTCTCAGGCACTTAATGCTGGACAGTTATGGCATAACATCAGCAGTTTTCTAGATTAATCCACATTATTTATATGTTGTTTAAAATTATAGCGACAGCTATGGATTGGTGATGGTGTAAAAGGTCTCTAGTACTTTATACAACCCTCTTAAGCCACATGAGTGCTTTATGGGTGCTATTGAATGCTGAATTGCAAAGTGCATCTCTGCAATCCATAATTTGTAGCTGCAGTTATAATACTACTCTAAATTAAATGGAAAAGACTGAAATCTATGAGAGGTTATTGTGATGTGGCTTCTCTGGAATAATGTTCTATCCTCTTAAATCAGATGTCAGCAATTGAATAATTGTGCAGCACTGAGTCATGATTATAAGTTTTGCAGAGTATCTGAAAAATTGTAGAACAAAAGAAGATACCTCACCTTAGTTAGAAGCTAATTAAAATACTATGCATGGTATTTTACACTCACCTGCTGAGAATGGGCTGGCATGCATGAGGGGCATAAAATCAAGTGGCATAGCAGGGGCATCGTGCCTATCACTAGCAGTCTCTGCTTGTTTTTTACCAACAGCATGGGAAACGTTGGCTGGCCTGCCCTTAAATGACTGATTAATGTCCATTTAACAGGCTCCACCCATGGCTGCTGGTATTTTACAAGTGGCAAGGAGATGCCCAGCCACGAGGTGGGCCACCAGATAAAACCTAGGCGGGGTCCTTCCTGTTCAGACAACCTGTACCCAGCGGAGGTCCCACCCCCACCCCACCGCCTCACACCCATGTGCACCCCACTCCCTGCCCTCCCAAACCCGGGCCTCTACTCCCCCTCACCAGGCCTACCACACTGGCCCCAATGAACACTGCCATCCCCCACCCCTGACCTGCCAACTTATCGGAGTGTCTGGCTCCAGGGACACTCATTATTGGGAACTGACTGCTGTCCTAGCAGTGGTCATCGCTCCCAGTGGCCCTACTAGGGCCAGAGAGCTGCAGCCATTTGATTGGCTGGCAGCTCTCGGAGGTGGGACTTCCTCCCAGATGGGGGCAGAAATCTCAAACCTGAGCTAATTAACAGGCCAATGGCTATAAAATTGACTTAGGGCTTCTTGGCCAAGCAGAGGCAGGCTTGTCTCTGTTTTTTAGTTTCAGGCTTTGGGTCTACTGCCTCTACGTAAAATTCCATCCTAGGGCTGAATTTTCCGTGTGGGCATGGGAAATAGAAGTCAGGACCATTTCTGGTCCTAAACCTGGCCCTGAGAGGAAACAGAAACGGACCCTGAGTTTCAAGGGGACGATCACTTAATTGATATGAATAAATGGAGACAGGCGTGGCAGCAATTAATTCCCACTAGGATCTAGAAACTAGAGTTTTCATTTCCACGATGTTTCAAAAGAGCCAGAGGCCTTGAACCTGTGCCGTGACACCACTTCTTTTTCAGATGTCGACTTGGAGCTGATGCTGGAGGCCACGGGGAAGAGGGGGTAGATTCTCTTCCTGGAAGGTGGCAGAAGGAGGCCATCTACACAGATCAAGCAGGTATGGATGGACATTGCTGTCACTATCAGCGACAAAAGTATGGTGAGAAGAGCCTGGACCTAGTGCAGGAAAAAGTCCAAATACATTATGCAACCTAGCAAGGTGAATGCTGACTCCTCAACCCTCAGGACAGACAACTGGGAATTCACCCGGCAACAGACACATCAGTTGTGGAGTCTCAGGGCACATGCTACTCCTGAACATGGGTAGGGTGTATGCACAGATCACTTACTGACCCCTCAAAATGGCTCAAAGCCATATTGCTCCTGATGACCTGCCAGCACTGAAATGCTCACTCTCCAATGAATTGAACAGCTGCCATTAGCCATAGAGGACTGCAGTGCCATTTTTCATTCTCTTTTGTCCTTAAAGGAGAAACAATAACATAATGCCTGGAAGAGGGCGCAAACAGGTGCAGAGAAACCCTGGCTTCAGATTGTCACATGAATGAAGGAGGAAGCGATGGAAATAGCCAGGATCACAGACCATGAGCAAGTTGACCTTGGTGAAATGGGTACTCATGGTAGAGATGGTAATTACAGAGGGCAATGCGTTCATCAAGACAGTGCATTGCTCTCCATCTCGTTCAATTACAACCCGAACACTGAGATGCATTGTGAAGCCTCTGCACTGCAAAGGCTTCTGCTCTCCATGGCTCACATTTATGAGCTTGTCTTGTCTCACCTACATGGTGCAGACATCAACCCAAGGACAGCTTCTCATTCACCATCACTGGGCCAAGAGGAATTGCAATGATCTGAAGAAGCACCATCACACCTTATACACTCACCTTGGTGGCTCCTCATCTGCATTTTGATAGGATAACACTGCATGAGTAGCATGGCACTAGTTTGGAGGAGGAGTTGCAAGAGTCAGAGGCAGCTGGGGGCAGTTCCACTCAAATGAGGCAAGATAGACACAACTCTGCTCAGCTGGCCACAGTTGCAGGGCCTCAGGAGTCACTGGAAAAGTGGTTCTACCTAGACCAACAGCAACAAATATGTTACCACACCAGAGTTCCCTGAGGTATTTGCAAGATTATGGGCATAGAATAGAGAAGTCCATCCAGCTCGTGTGCACCATCATGGCGTAGGGCTTTGGATGCATGAATTCACTGAGAGGGTGGCCAATCTCATGAAGGGCCTTAGGCAGCAGCATTGGGTTGTCGCAACCATATAAAATGCATTTCCTTAAAGTGGTCCATGAGCTAAGAATTTATGTGTGAGCTAAGAGTTTGTATGTGTATGTAGCCCCTTTTTACTTTATAGATGGTTCATTTTAAAAATAGCCCAGCAGACAAGCTTTTGTCTTAAACAAGATAGGTTAGTTTATTACAAAAAATACTGCTGCAGGTTATTTAAATATAAGTGATAAAGTTATTAACTAAAATACAATTACATAGATTGGAATGTAGATAAAGATATGATACTTAATTTGAGATTTCAAATCAATCCCTGTGAGACATTGTTGGGGGCCCGATTCTCGAATTCCTTCTTTCCCAAGTGAAGGAGCTGAAACTTGAGGTTTGGTTTAGTAGCTGCGATGTATTCTGCAGTCGACCATTTGGAATTTTTCCTTTACAGGTGGACTCAGCAGGTCAGCAGGCTTTTGGGAGAGAGAGGTTTCCTATTCCTTGCTAATACTGCAGTTACAGCACTTGCAGATTGCCTGGACTCTTTTAGCAGATGAGCAGTTGATTTCTTAATACTTTCCTCTTTGTTCTCTCTTGGCCAAGAACACTCTCTGATGATTTTTCTCACAGTTCTTCCTGGGGTTCTGCACACAAAATCACAGTTCTCAGCCGGACTTTATACCATTCCAAAACTTAAAATGCCTGCTATCCCAAACTAATGAACCTTGCTTTTGTTTTAGGTATTGGGTCAGTCCCAGTGTGGGGGGCATAGTCCCACCCATTGTCTTTTTAGCCAAGGTAATTAACCTTTTAAACGTCTCCATCATTAACTTGAATGGTTCCCATTCTCCCAGGTTTGAGGAGATAGGAAAGGGCTATTCACACCTCCAGGGAAGCCACATGAGTTTCTGTTTACCCTTATGGAAATCTGAATTGAAGTTCAAATGTCTCCACATGTCTGGGTCTGTCTACTTGCAATCCGCTTGGAGCCTTCTAGAGCTTGACCACGTTGCAGTTTTAAAAAGCCAGGTGACTTTTGGCTGCCATAATTAAGGTTTCTTGTGTCCATTTAAAAGGAAGTTAAGCTTTTTTAAAAATACTATAATATCATAACTACGGGCCGGATTTTGCCCTTGGCGGGGGTGCTCGGTGGGGTCGAGCAGGGGGAAGCTGACCGCCGCCAGCGATTGGCACTGCACCGCGATATTATGTGGGTGGGCCAATCAAGGCCAGTCCAGCGTGGAACGTGAGCAGCAACGCTCAGCTCTGCCTGTGCGGGTGGGGGGAGGAGGGCGAGCGGGCCTGGAGGGAACTTCGTGCTTGCGCGCGAAAGAGCACTTCAATCTCCCTGAGGCACGGAGCTGCCTCGGAGAATGAAGCGCTGTTTAAAAAAAGTAATGAACAAAATAAATATGTCATAAAACATGTCCCCTCACGTGACCCTGTCTCATGAGCAGAGACATGTTTTTAATTCAAGTGTGAAATTTTTATTTTATTTTTAATTGCTTTAGGAAACCTCATCCTGCTCGTGGATGAGGTTTTCTAAAAAGTACAAAAGCCACCATAAGGTTAGTTGGGCAGTGTAAATTTGAATGTAATTACCTTTTTAATGGTCTTAATAGGCCTTTTAATTGTTGACGGGAGCGCTGTCGACTCTGGCGCCCGCCCGCCAAACGAGATATCAGGGGGCTAGACAATGACGTTGGGACGCTTGCCCGACGTCATCGCACGTCATTTTACGCATGGCCGGGTTGGGCGCATGCCCACCCGTCCACCGAACTCAATATTCTGCCCTACACGTTCATGTCAGAGTACATGCAGGAATTACTCACTAAAATACACAGGATGCTTGCCCCATGCTGGACCAGGCCACCTCCCTGTACAGCCATGGCACTTAAATGATCTGCACCCTCTCCCTCCACCTCCTCTTCCTCCATCACTACAACGTCCTGCTCTTCCTCTTCCTCCAATGAGCTGTCTCTTTCCAGGACCTCACTGTCCTCAAGCTCCAAATTCTCTGGAGGGCCATGTTATGAAGAATGCAGCAGAGTACCACAATGAGCAAGACACTTGCAGCAGTGTATTGCAGGGTGCCACCTGACCAGTCCAGACACCAGAACCACATCTTGAGAATCTTGATGGCCTACTCAAAGGTTGTCCTAGTAAGCAGATGGCTTTGGTTGTATTGCCTCTGCACCTCTGTCTGGGGCTGTTGTAGGAATCCTTAGCCATCTCTTCAGGGATATCCCTTGTCCAACCACAGACTTTAGGGGCTGCAGTCAAAAGCTGCAGCCACCTGGATTGGCGGAGGATAAAGAAGTCAGGCAGCTGCCAGGAAAGTGAGCGCACTCATAGAGGCTCTTGTTGTGGTTGCAGACCAGCTGAACATTGAGGAAGTGAAAGCCCTTCCTGTAGATGAATCCCACTGGCTAGTCACTGAGTGCTTTGATGGTCACATGGGCCTATGATGATGCTCTGCACCTAGAGGAACATAGCAATGGCAGGGAAACCTACTGCCCTCTGTGACTGTGAGACTGGCTCAGTTGTGAATTGAATGTTCTGTCTAGCTCCCACAAACAGGGCATCAGTGACCTCTGAAATGCACTGCTGTTCTGCCGTTTTCAAGATTCCACAAGGTCCGCAGCTGATCCTTGGAAGGAGTCAGAAGCAAAGAAGTTGAAGACTATGATGACCTTGATGGCTACTGGCAGAGCATAATGAGCAGTACTGCAAGGTAAGAAGTTTTCAGGATGAGATCACGGATCTCTATGACCATCTGCTTGGAGAGACACAGTCTCTTGTGGCACTTGTTCTTTGTCATCTCCAAATAGCTCCCTCTTCACTAGTGGATTCTGTGCTGAGAGTATGGCCTCCATGTCCTTCCTGCCCCTTGTCCCTCTCTCCTGCCACCCTGATGCCCAGGGCTGTGCTCTTTCTGTGAAGGGTGTTGCCCTCATCGCTACTGAACCCAAAATCTGAGAGCTATTCCCCCATTGCCAGCTGCTGCCTTTCTTGTGATCAAGTAGCTGTCCAATTGTCCTTGGCATCCTTGCCCTCTGTTCTGTGGTCCCGTGATACCAGGTGGGTGAGGACCCTCTGCACTGTCTATGTGCTTACCACTCATTCTCCGCTCCACCTGCACTTTACCAAGCACCTATTTGTCAATGGCCAAATCCCCCGCTGTGCCATTCGCTCTTTTATAGGGCTCAGCTAATTCCCTGGCATGGCTCCTGACTGGCTCCCCACTGTGTACCTGCCTCCCTTCACCTGGTCTGCCCCAGACAAGCAGTGCAGCTCATGTGATCCCATGAAAATCACAACATCCCCTTGCCACATTCCTCTCCCCACCCCCCACTCACCGCAGCCCCACCGCACCCCATTGATCCATTGACGAGCTATAAAGGAGCTCCTTACTAGCTTAATTGACCTATATCAAGAGTTGGATGGGATTGCGATTTTGCTTTCCCCTGCACACCTTGGTCAACATGGCCAGCGCTGGGAATGGTGTCAGGAATGCCGGCCAGTGCCAGTATTTTAGAGTCTCGCCTCACTCCATGCCTGCCCCCAGTGGGACCTGAAAAGTCCCAGAGCCTGAATTTAAATTTTGCTGCTACATTACTCAGGTTTAGCATATCCTCCAACCTCCTGAGAAGAATACAATGAGAGAAATACTAGCTTTAGAAAACAATATTGATAAGCTTTTGTCAGAAATTTACTCGTATCACCTTGAAATTAATATTTTAAAAGTGCAGGATGATGTTTAAGTAAAAAGATCTGTCTAGGTCCGTTTGTCTTTTCTTAAAAATTCTGTTTCTCTTCTGGAAAGCTACAAATAATATAAGATGAAATGACTTTCAACCTACTGATGAACTGAAACTATAAATATATGAGTGTGCCGCTTCATTTTGGTAACAGCAGGCATCTATTCATGCTGTGCTGTGAAGCAATGAGATGTGCACTTTCACTTATGAATCCTAGACAAGAAGCTTCTGGTTTTGTTTAAAGGATTGCAGGTTATGTATGGAAAATTAGTAGCTTCACAGTATATTGTCTGCCTGCTTCTCACTTAGGAATTAATGCACAGCATGGGGCTGTGGGTTTGGGGGCAGAGGGAGAGTGAAGTCTAAATTTAAAAATAAGAAGGACAAAATAATACTAATTCCAAGTGAATTCAGGACCAAAGACAAGTTTCTGTATATATGGCTACAGACAAGAATCATTGCAAAATAAAGCTATCCATGCAAGACTGACAAATAAAAGCCAAAATTCCAAGAATTCCACTTCGACAGTAGAGGTGCAATGGAGAAGGACTCCTGTCTGCCATCATCCATCGCTGTAAAGCCTGTCCCAAATCATGAAGATGAGATTATTTAAATACTACAGGCTAGTGGTCCACACCTGTACAGATGCTGCTTAATATCTACCAGGAAATTTGAAGAGGAGCTATGCAGGATCAGTGGTGGGAGCGAGATCCAGAAAAGACCAAAGGTAAAATGCTAGCATTTTTTGTTAACTGTGGATACAAAATTGGCTGAAAAATAGGAAGCAGAGAGTAATGGTCAATGGATATTTTTCGAGTTGGAGGAAAATTTGTAGTGGAGTTCCCCACGGTTCGGTATTGGGACCCTTGCTTTTCCTGATACATATTAATGATCTAGATCTTGGTGTGCAGGGGACAATTTCGAAGTTTGCAGATGAAACAAAGCTTGGGAGTGTTGTAAACTGCAAGGACAGTGTAGAACTTCAAAAGGCCATAGACAAATTGGTGCAGTGGGCAGATAGGTGGCAGATGAAGTTCAATGTGGAGAAGTGTGAGATGATGCATTTTGGTAGGAAGAACATGGAGAGGCAATATAAAATAAGGGGTGACATTTTGAAGCGGGTGCAGGAGTAGAAAGACCTGGATGTTTATGTGCATAGATCATTGAAGGTGACAGGACAGGTGGAGAGAGCAGTTAATAAAGCATACAGTATCCTGAGCTTTATTAATAGAGGCATAAAGTACAAAAGCAGGGAGGTTATGCTGAATTTATATGAGACTGCAGTTAGACCGCAGCTGGAGTATTGTGTACAGTTATGGGCGCCATATTATAGGAAGGATGTGAACACCTTGGAGAGAGTGCAGAAGAGGTTTACAAGAATGGTTCCGGGGATGAGAAACTTCAGTTACAAAGATAGATTGGAGAGGTTGGGTCTCTTCTCCTTGGAGAGAAGAAGGCTAAAAGGGACTTGATAGAGATGTTCAAAATCATGAGGGGGCTGGACAGAGTAGATAGAGAGATGTTCCCGCTCGTAAAAGGATCAAGAATGAGAAGGCACAGATTCAAAGTGATTTGCAAAAGAAGCAAATGTGATGTGAGAAACAACGTTTTCACACAATGAGTGGTTCGGGTCTGGAATGCACTGCCTGGAAGTGTGGTGGAGACAGGTTCCATCCAGGCATTCAAGAGGGCATCAGATGGTTATTTGAATAGAAACAATGTGCAGGGGTATGGGGAAAAGGCAGGGCAATGGCACTAGGTCATAATGTTTATTTGGAGGGCCAGTGCAGACACGATGGACTGAATGGCCTCCTTCTGTACTGTTAAAATTTAGTGATTCCAATGGTGCAAGTGGCTATTTTTAATGAGGTAATTTACCCACTCTGGGATTGTTTACCCTTCATCAATACAGTCCTGGAGCCTTTGCTAATCCCAAAATGGAAGTCATGCCAGCTCTCAGCCGATGAAAGCTCTGTTGGACCCAATGGAATTACAATCGATGGACTTCAGGTGGTCCTGAACTCCCACAGATATGCTCTCAAGACATAGGGGCAGGTAGTCAGCTCACCCACCTCTTCCCCAATGGAATTTGAGACTTTGTTGAAATGGAGTGATAAAACAACGGATCTGGGTTCTGCCGCAAATTTCAGCCCCATAAAGCTGAGAATGTTTAAAAACACAGTGAAACATTGTCAATTGTCTGACAACACCATGAAATGGTGTGTTTTCTTACTGTTTTGACTTTTTTCCAGATAACAATGATCAAATAATATTCCACTTTTGCAGGATGTACCTATGGTTCAGTACCATTTCCATCGACGCACAGAAAGGTCAGTGTCAACTATCATCCTTCATGTCCAGCTTATAATTCATTACTTCCATTGGTTGTTTTCTCAATCACTCTGCCAAAGCATACATCTGATCTTCTCTCATATTCAGGATTGTTGAAGTTCTGCAATTATGCTATGAGGTGTTAGCATAGGAATGGTCAACATATTCATCTGAAATTCCTTAACTACAATTTGGTGGAGGAATTAACCCATTTACTCCAACTAACTGATATCTCCACTAAATTAGCAAGGAGACATTTCATTTAAAGTCTTAAGCATTTGTTCACAACGGTTCTGAAAAACCTGAAATTTCAACATGTCATTGGTCAATCCAACACTGCTAATGGGGCAGAAAACCTTGCCCAGAAATTGTACCCATTTTACCTTGAAAAACAGGTGAAATACTTAATAATTCCTACACACGATCTCTTCAAAAGTCCAACTATCATCAATGCCTAGATTTCACAAACATCCCCATCCCCCAACACACACAAACAAACACACACACTTCTGCGACAGAAGTGGTAGTTACATCTCTTCTGGTGCACTGGCCTCTGAAAATACCCTCAGCTTCTGTTAGCCCACAGTCACAGGGACTCCAATTCCCTCTCTGCCCCTCTCCTGTCCTCCACAAGGCCCCACACTAACTGGCAGCACAAGCGAAGACTTGATGTATATAGGGCCTGCTCCATTTTTTGGAGTTATGGCTCTTCATATCCTGGAGCATAATTTGTAGGCCAGTGTATGTCAGCAAGTAATTACATGCAAGAGTTCTGTGCATGTGGTGATAAAGAAAACATGAAGGGAATCCTAGGACTCTTTCTCTGAAATACTTGGTGTTACATTTACTTGATAAAAACTATCCCATGCTGTACATTTATAGATGACCGTTTTTACTGTTGCAGAACAAAGTCGCAGAAAAGGAGATTTGAGGAGGAATTAAATGAAAGGATGATTCGAGCAATTGACGGAATTAATTCACAAAAGTAAGTTTACATTAAAGAAAATAAGTATTACTTCAAAGGTAGAGGAGGCTGACAAATTAATAATTTAAAATTCAGAGTTAAATATTTATGCTGCACAATTTACTGTAAATTTGTATTTGAGATGCTTAGAATACCCTTAACAGCTGTGGAGGAATTCAAAGCTTTGCTTCCCTCACCATCTCTGTTGAAGTGTAACATGGAGGGGCAAAAATAGCTAAAATTACTGTAAGAAGATGGAAAAGAAACTCATCAATGTGCTGCTGATTCTCAAAGATGAGTGCATAGCTGTATGTATGGCCACTGCCCTGTCAGAAATCACACACATACCCCAAATAGCATCTAATGCAGCAGAGATTAAGGAGTGACTGCTGAGACCAGCCAGATGGGTAGGAATCAGATTATCCATTAAAGCAGTAAAAATACTTATATTAGCAAATCAAAAAGCACTCTCCTCTATTGATTTGATACATTCTCCCCAGGACCTGTATTGCTCTGCAAATCAACTACCATGGAAATTATTACAGAATTTTGTACTCAGTAGTGGATTTTATTGTTTTCTGTCCCCACCATTTTCTCAATTTGAATGCAGAAATCAAATGGTGCCACATGAAACCATTCTTCCAAATCCCCTGATTCACAACTCATTGAGTCCCCTTGCATTTCACACAGTATGTTCTTTTATGTAATTTCGTCTATCTCAGCTCCTTGATTGACTGGCTCCGCAAATGCACTGCATCTAGTTTAGCAGGTGAAATATGCAAGGTGTGAGATACATGAGGATTAATGAGCTGCTAATAAATGGAAATTAGCAGATTGATTTAATTCATACTCAGAACACCACAGGCAGAATTTTCCAAAGTCCAAAAGCACCAGTGGGGTTTTGCTCACAGCAGGAGGCTAATTAGAAAATTGGGGAGGTGTCTGAGATTTTCTGGTCATGGAATACAACTGGCAGTGTAACTACTATTTTCTGATAAATCACCCATTGCGTGCAATGGCAAGGGGCCTCAGGTAATTCTGCCCAGGTTTTGGTACACCCAATATTGTTCTTATCTGGCAAGGATAGCTATTTGTTAAGTGGTAGCCTAATTATTAATAGCTGAGCAGCACAAGGGCCTCCAAAGCTAAGCGCAGTAATGCTTTTAAATCACTTAGAATGCCTCACAAAAGCAGCCAATCCTAAATTATTACATTATTAAAATCCTCATAAAACTCCAGTTGAAATATGCTCACTCCCCGTATAAACTTGCCACAGAACCTATAGTCGAATTTTTCATCCAAAGGAACTGGCAGGGATGGAGTCAGAATGATTGCTGAGCATATGCTACTGCATTAAAACCCTCTGTCATTTTAACTACCAGTATTCAAGTGGCACGGAGGCAACCCGCCCCAGGCCAGAGGGGGCCTAATTGAAATGTGAAATTTGCAGGTCCATTACGTCATTGACACCACGCTGCTCTTTTAACTGAAAATCACAGAAGGCTCACGCAATGATCCTAAGAGGTCAGCTTAAGTCATTTTTTTTTTCATTTTTTGTGAGGATTCCTTGTGGGCCTGGAGAAGCAGGATTGTACCCTGCCTTCCCTCCTCCCACACCCTGCAACTAGGGGCAGTTTTGTGGCAACCTCCGCTGCAGCGCTAACCTTATACCAGATGTTTCAGGGAAACAGAAGCCCTAAATAAACACTATGGATCAACGTTCACCCGAATGACCCAATGATAATTCCATCAATTAATACACCCCCGCAATCCAAACATGCTGAACTTTGATTAAGATGTTGCTGCAGCATTAAAACTCCTTGGGGAGAATTTCCAGCTTGGCGAGCAGGGGCGGGGCCTGCTCGCCGAGGCATAAAATGACACGGGGTGACGTTGGGCATGCGTCACGACGTCACTGCATGTCATTTAGATTTTCAGTTCGGCAGACACGCAGCTGACTCAGCTGTGCACCCGCCGAACTGTCAAAGGCCTGTTAAGGCCATTAATTAACTAATTAACCCTATTGAGAAAAATGCCCGTCCAACCATAAGTTTGGCGGGCAGGCAAAGAGCCCAGGCAGCCTTCGCATTTTTCATGGAACCTCATCCATGGGTGGGATGAGGTTTCATGAAGGGTTTATAAATTAAATAAATTTTTCCATTAAAGTTCAGTGACATGTCCCAGTTCATGTCTTAAATTTTTTTTAATTAAAATTTTTAAAGCTTAAAACTTATCTCCCTGAGGCACCTCTGTACTTCAGGGAGATTTCTGCACTCTTTTGCGCGCATGCGCACTCCTGACTCAGGGAACACCCCTTTCCCCTCGCCCGCACAGGGAGCACACAGCGCTTCCGGGCGCACATCATGCTGGGCAGGCCTTAATTGGCCTGCCCATGTAAAATGGTGGCGTGGACCCAATCGGGAGTGCTGATTGGGTCTGCGCCCGCCCCCGCACAACCCCCCCCAACCCTGACAGGGTGAAAATTCTCTCCCTAAAGAGATCAGACCAGCACAAAGCATGTGGACTTGATGAAATACAAGTGTACATAATAAAAAAATTTGCTGAAGAACTAGCATCAGAACTTATTAAAATATACAACCTGTCAATAAAAGAAAGGGGGTTCTCAGCAGATTGGTTAACTACTAACATCTGCTCCATCTTCAAAAAAGGCAGCACATCACTCCTGGTAACTATAGATCAGTCTCACTCCCTTCAGTTTCTTGTAAAATATTAGAGCACATAATTTCCCACAAATTCATGGTCCATGTAAAAGAACACTTGAAAACTTATTAGCATGGATTTTTGAAAACACGCGCCTGTGAGTTGCAACTTGTGAACACTGTGGAAGAGGTCATGCATTACCTTGACCAAGAACCTGAAGCACAAATAGATATACAGAAGCTAGACCTTAGTAAAGCATTGAATTCTGTGGCTCACCAAAAGGTCCTGCGTAAAATCAGTCATTAAGGGAAAGAGGTGAAACCCTACACTGGATGGAAACTTGACTAGCCAAGAGAAGTTAATGTGGTAATGATGGGGAAGTCACATTCAGTATCAGTTACATCAGTCCTTTGATGTTCCTGCTGTACATAAATGACATAGGAGATAGAACCAGCCCTGATGCCAAGATCAAGCTCTTTGCAGACAACTGCCAAATTTGTGGGCAAGACAACCAAGTACAGAAGAACTTAGATGCACTGAGAGAAGTCCCATAGATAGAAAATCACTTTCAACCCACACCATGCATGCAAGATGCAGACAACCTAGGACCTTCACATACAGCATTATGGGAGTCAAACTTACATCGGTTAAGCTGAGCTTCCATATCTTCCTATCAGGTGACATAAGTTGGGTGCATCCATAAATCATGCTGTAAATGATGCAAACAAAATCCAACGATGTAAGGAGAAATCTAATCAAATGCAACTATAAGCAATCAAGGTTGCTGCATACAAAGCTTTGGCATGTCCCAAACTAGGACCCCTCTCAAGCCCACCTTATAAACAAACTGGAAATGATTCAAAGATAAACAGCACTGTTTGTCTCCAAGGACTGTGCTAGAACATCCAGTGTTACATCAATGTTGAACTCCCTGGAGTGGCCTACTTCTTTTTAGACAGTCCTTCAAGATGGACGATGACTCACCTACACTCCAGTTCAGTGGGTTTTGAGATGGCTGATAAGTCCAATGCATGATCTGTAGACTCTGCCAAATGTGGGCAGATGGTCCTTGAAGAACGTTGACTTGTTTGATGGTTTGTGCACTATCTTCAATGCCTCGACTGCATCTCTGCCGGTTCCCAATAAAGTCCATCGATAAGTTTCAGTGCCTTCCCAAATGAACCTTCTCAATTTTGGCCGGTCACAAGCCAGGGACTCCCATGAGGTGGCAGGGATGTTTGACCTGTTTAGGAATACTTTGAGGACATCCTTAAAGCATTTCTGCTGTCCTCCTTGGAGTCTCCTGCCACGACTGAGTTCTAAGTAAAATAGTTGCTTCGGGAGTCTGGTGTCAGATGTACAAATAAAGAGTCCTGCCCAACGGAGCTGCTTTTGAGCAACTATGAGCATCTCATGCTAGGCATGTTGGCTTGGGAGAGGATAATGCTGTTGGACCGCCTTCTTCCAGTGCTTTGAGGTGTCTGCTATAGGTTGTCCAAGCCTCCGAGACATGTAGGAGAGTGGGGATCACTACTGCCCAGCAAACCATAAACATAGTCTTAGTCCTCAAATACTCTTTTCCTCAGTTGCCGAAGGCCAAACTGACACATCGGAGGTGATGATGAATTTTGTCGTCTATGGGTGGAATCATCCCAGGTTTGCACAAAGTGTGACAGCAGGCAGGAAAAAGGACGCTTTACCTGCCGGCCGCAATGGCGGGTTTTCACGTCGCATCATTCCATTCCCGCTGTGTCCTGCCTCATTAATAATTCATTCCTGGGAAACACTGGCAGGGCGGCCTCTGATTCGCATGCCTTGCCATCACCTCAGGCCTTCAGTAAACCGGGCGCCATATTTAAAGACCTCCCCTGTACAGAGCTACCACTATTCAAGGGATAGGAAGTTGCTGGAAACTGATGGCTGCCAAAGGGAGGAAGCATGTTATCCCCAGATTTAGTGATGCCTCCGTCGAGCAGTGGAGGCCCGACACAATATCCTGTACTCTTGCTTTGGGCGAAGGCCAGCAAGCAAGGTCACCAAACCAGCATGAGAGGTAGTGGCAGCAGTGGTAAGCGCCTGTCAGTGGCAACGCCTTGCAAAAGAGGACAGCCACCCAATGCCAAAAGAGGATGAATGATCACCTCCGTTCCTCCAGGATAAGTCACTCTTCTCATCACTCTCAACTCATGCTCACAAACCCATCACACATCCTCACTCACTGCCAGTTCAAGGGACATCACCATTCACTCTCTCACACACACCTTCATTTGCTCTGCAGATCATGTCCTCATCCAGTCCATGGTGCCACTCACCACCCACACACATACAAGGCATCCTTGTTATCTGGCCTGGCAGGTGTCCTGCTTGCATTCTCTCCATATCTGTTCATGCACGACAAGCTGGCGCACAATTAAAGGGAGAGGTTGCAGATTGATGGAGGAATACCTGAAATCAAGGCCCTCACAGACTTTGAAAACAGAGCCATCCAGCTGGCTGGCAAGGATCTGGACCATTCCTGTGCTGACGGTGAGGTCAGCGCTGCTTAACCAAGTGAGGATCCAGCAGTGCAACATCCATCAGACAACCATGCCGTGAGTGATGTGTCCTGTTTCACAAGCCACTGCCATGCAATAATTATCTCTCCTTGCTTTCGCAGACACATCTGGGAATCAGCCAAGGGGGTCCATGACCCAGGTCCTCAAGTCAAGTCCCGAAGAAACCTCAAAAGAAGAATCTGATGACACCCTAATTGAAGACCTGTTACAGGGCTCACCCACACCCTCCACCAACACCGAGACACACACCTCGGTGGGACCTAGCTTTAGAGTATCCTCGGGGTCACAATCTGGAGAGCACATTGCACTGTCTGATTCACAGCAGGTGGCATCAGGGACTTCGCAGGTGTCCGGCAACTCAGAGGACTGCTGGAGGCCAGAAATCTGCTGAGTCAGAGTCAGATGAGAAGCCTCTGGACTCGGTCATACCTCATTTGCTGGAGTTGCAAAGGCAAGCTCGGGAACATTAGGAAGTGATGTGTGCTGCACTCCTCAGATTGCAAGGCACGATGGAAGGGTCCATCACCCTTAAGTCTGAGGTGATAGCACCATCCTGCCAATGCACCGAGGTTAACACTGGCAGGATGGCGGCTGCCATGGAGATCTTGGTCTGAGGACATTGGTCCTGCACTGCTGCGAGGGCTGAACTCCATCGCTGACATCATAGTTGGCCCCCAACGGTGTTAACGCGAGTGGGGTGCAGGGCAGCTCAATCTCAGTCCAGCTTCCTCTTCTCCTCAAGGAGTCATCCAGGGCTTTCGGGCACCCATAGGGAGGAGGATCAGTAGGTGCAAACCCCAGGGCCATCCACCCAGGTGACTCCGGCACTGTCCAGCCCATCTGAATCCCCTCTTCCTGTAACCCCAACAGCTCCAGCTCCACAGCCGAGGAGGGTGCCAGTGCCACAGAGCAGGCCCTCAAAAGAAGGTCGGGCCCTCCAGGTCTCAGCCCTCCAGAGGATTCCCGCCAATGTAGCAGTCAGCAGGCTGCCTCCACCTCCACTGTGGATGTTGGGGTAGTACCAAGATGTAGCGGCAGGATTAAGAAGTTTAAAGTTGCAGAGCCTGGGCATGAGTGTTAATCACTTGTACGTAACGTTCACTATCGTAAATAAACTCTCAAGAATGTCTCCTTGCCTATGGCTCCTTGTTCTGATGAGCAGTGTTTGTGTCAGTCAGATGTGAAACCTTGGTCCATGCACAAGACAAAGACAGGTGTCTCAGTCCAAGGCCTCTTCCCTCTGCTTTGTGTAACTTTCCCAGCACACTGATGATGCACCTTCACTGTCACTGGTCACATCAGTCATGCCTGCATCTTGACGGGGCTTACCATTGTTGCCAGAATGTCCTGGACCAGCCACACAGATTTTTGTCACTCTCTCTCTGTGCTTTGGCACCGTTGAGGTGCGGCTGGCCCCCATCTCATCAGCATCTGTGTCTGGTGACAGTGTGGTCCTGAAGGGTTCAGCTCAGGAAGGATGCCATAGGATCAGGAGAAGGTAAAGTTTCCCGCAGCATCTCCCTGATATGATCCTGTTCACAGAACGCAAGGGAGCTGCCATCAGCCAGACAGGATAAAACATTCACATAAGCTATGTGAAGATCTATGGAGTGTCCTCACTCCATGTCGTCATCATCCTCTACGAATCTAGAAGCTATGAGGGTGTCCTGAGCACGCCTATCTTGTCTGGCCAGTGATATTGGCTCATCGCCATCGCCCTTGCCTCCAAGGACCTCATCACCCACATCCCTGTCGACATCCTCCTCATTGGAGGAGACATGTAGCTCCTTCATCTCCTCCTCAGCCAGCTCCTCTCCCTGTTGCAGCACCAGTTTGCGGAGGGCGCAGCAGGCGATGAGGATGCCTGACACCCTCTGTGGATTATATTGCAGGGTTCCACCAGACCGGTCCAGGCACCAGAACCTCTTTTCCAACATTCCGATGGTCTGCTTCACCAAAATACAAGTTGCAGCATAAGCCTCATTATAACTTCGCTCTGCTGCAGTCTGAGGCCACCGCACGGGTGTCATCAGCCACGTCCTCTGCAGGTAGCCTTTGTCCCTGAGGAGCCAGCCCTGCAGCCTCTGTGGACCCTGGAGGCCGGCAGGGATCTGAGACATACTGAAAATGTAGGAGTTGTGCACACTCCTTGGGAATCTTGCGCAGACCTGTAGGATGCGTTTGTGGTGGTCACACACCAGCTGAGCATTCAGCGAATGGAAGCACTTGCAGTTGACCTCTTGTTGTCACGGAGATCTGAGTGCCACGTGAGTGCAGCTGATGGCACCCTACACCTGTGGGAAACCAGAGATCCGCGCAAATCCCAGCTCTCTTGCTTCCTGGCTTTCCTGGTCCCGGATGAAATGCACGATGTTGTGTTGCTTCGTGAATATGGCGTCTGTGACCTCCTGGATGTATTTGTGTGTGGAGGCTTAGGAGGTCCCACAATGGTCACCTGTGGAGCCCTGAAAGGATCCACTGGCATAAAAATTGAACGCCACGTCACTTTCACAGCCACTGGCAGTGGATGCCCTCTTTGTCCCCTTGGCACTAAATCCTGCAGCAGGCAGCAGATGTGACTGGCCAGTTCCCTGGACATGCACAGTCTATGGTGACACTGGTTCTCAGTCTCCTGCCTGAATGACAAGCACCATATGTAGTCCCTGGGTCTAGTTAGGTACCAACCAGCTACGGTTTGTTGTGGCTCTTCAGTGGCGTACGCAGGTGTCCCAGCTGCCCCTTCTTCTTAAGGGTTCTGGTCCTCCCTCTGCCCAGCCAGGTGCCTCCATTGCTCTCTTCTCCTTCGTCTCCACTCCCTGTAAGCCATGAGGCTTACAGCTAGGTCACCAGGCCCCATGTTCCTGATATACTTCTCCTGCAGGATGAAAGAGAGAGATGCGTGGGTTAGCATGGGTGTACTAAGAACCTCTCTTGGTTAAGTCTGAAGGCCCTTAATGCATGCCAGAGAGTCCTGGCCACCAGCTGGATGGCCAGAGTTTAGTGTGCTGCGTGGCTGCCCGAAACCCCACCCACCTCTGCCTCACTCTACCTGACTGATTGACAGCACCTTTGACCGCTGGACTGCATGCTGTATGTAGTATATAGAAAACGAGAAACAAGAACAGATAGTGCGGGGCATGTGTGCAACATGGAAGTCGCACCACTTCTGAACGATAATGTTACACAGTGGCATCCAGATATTATTCTGAGATTCAGCAATTTCACCCTCCAGTCTGATTTTCCAGTGGCCCTGATGTCAGTCCCACCAACTTTGAGGCAGGATGCAGTGCAGACACATTTAAATGAGACCTGGTGGTTTTAAATGGCCCCAAGTTGTCTGTGGAGGACACCTACCTATTCCTAACCTGCACCAAATTATCCTATCAGGGCGACATATTTTTGTACCACACAAGCCACACAGCCAGTTGGAGCAGCAGTGGGAGTGGAGCGAACCTGGGGTGAACAGCGCCAATGGAGCTTCTCAATAAAAGCCTGAGGGTTGGGGCCCATATGGAGCCTGTCGGAGCAGCAGCTAAGCCCAACTGGAACCCCGCCAGAATTCAAAAAGGCTGACGAAAGTGACGTCAGCGCAAAGCAGAGTGCTGATTGGTAGGTAGTGGGTAAGTTGTTTTTCTCCACTTTAAAGCTACATTAAAGAAAGGTAAGAGTTTTGGCTTTTTTTAAAAAAAGAAAGAAACTTAAATAATTTTCTACTTGGCTAAAATTTGGGATAAGAGTATTTTAACTAAAGGTATGGCAGGGGAGCTCAGTCCCATGTGTTGCACGGCCTGCAGAATGTAGGACATCTTAGACGCTCCTAGCAGTCTGGGTGACCACATCTGCAGGAAGCGCCACCAGTTTTACCAGCTTGAACGCTGGGTTTCGGAGCTTGAGCGTCAGCTGGAGGCACAGCAGTGCATCCACGAGGCTGAGAGTTACATGGATAGCATGTTTTTAGACGTGGTCACCCCACAGTTTAAGGAAGTGCAGCCAGAGAGGGAATGGATGACCACCAGTCAGAAGAAGGGAGGCAGGCAGGTGGTCAGGAAAGCCCCAGAGTGTATCTCACTCAAGAACAGTTTTTCTGTGTTGGAAAATGGTGAGAGTGACAGTTCCTCTGGGGAGTGAAGCCAGAGCCCAGCTGCACAAGGTGGAAGAAAGAGAGGAAGAGTAATAGAAGTAGGACACTCAATAGCGAGGGGTACAGGCAGGCGTTTCTGCGGCCGCAGACGTGACTTCAGGATGGTGTGTTGCCCCCCCACCCCGGGGCCAGGGTCAAGGATGTCACTGAACAGCTGTAGGGCATTCTGAAGGAAGAAGGCAAATAGTCAGAGATTGTGGTTCACATTAGTACCAATGACATCAGTAAAAAGAGGGATGAGATCCTGCAACAAGAACTTAGGAAGCTAGGTAGCAGATGAAAAGCAGGACCTCAAAGATTGTAATCTCTGGATTACTCCCGGTGCCACGTGCTAGTGAGTTTAGGAATAGGTGGCTAGAGCAGGTGAATGCGTGGCTGAAGAGTTGGTGCAGGAGGAAGGGCTTTAGATTCCTAGATCACTGCATCCGTTTCTGGGGAAGGTGGGACCTGTAAAAGTCTGATGGGTTGCACCTGAACCGGAATGGGACCAACATCCTTGCGGGGGAGTTTGCTAGTGCTGTTGGTGGGGGGTTTAAACTAATTTGGCAGGGGGATGGGATACAGAGAGGAGGTATAGTAGGGGGTGATGTTCAGACAAGTATAGAAGAAAAACCAAGTCCGTCTGGAAGGCAGAGTGTATATAGCCAAGTCGAGGCGCAAAAGAGCATGGTGAGGCTGGATGGCATTTACTTTAATGCGAGGAGCCTTGCGAGTAAGGCAGATGAGTTGATGGTGTTGATTAACACGTGGGGATATGATATCATTGCTATCACGAAAACATGGTTGAGGAAGGGGCAGGCTTGAAAGCTCAATATTCTGGTGTATAGAATCTTCAGGCGAGACAGGGGTGGGGGGAGATGGGGGTCACAATATTGATCAAGGAGTCAATTACTGCAATGAGGAGGGATGATATATTGGAAGGTTCCTCAAATGAGGCCATAAGGGTAGAACTTAAAAACAAAAAGGGAGCAATCACATTGCTGGGAATGTACTATAGACCCCCAAAAGTCAGGGAGTGATAGAAGGGCAGATATGTAGGCAAATCTCAGAGAAGTGTAAAAATAATAGGGTAATAATAGGAGATTTCAACTTCCCCAATATTAACTGGGATAGACAAAGTGTGAAAGGCTTAGAGGGGGCGGAATTCTTAAAATGTATCCAGGACAGCTTTTTAAGCCAGCACGTAGAAAGTCCTAATTTTAGGGAACAAAGCCGGGCAAGTGATAGAAGTGTCAGTGTGGGAACAGTTTGGTGACCATAACTCAGTAAGATTTAAGGTAGTTATGGAAGGGACAAAGGTGGACCGGAAATAAAGGTTCTGATTTGGGAGAAGGCCAATTTCAATATGATAAGACAGGACCTGGCCAAAGTGGACTGGGAGCAGCTACTTGTAGGAAAATCTACATCAGACCAGTGGAAGTCATTCGAAAAGGAAATAGTGAGAGCGCAGGGACAACATGTTCCTGTAAAGCTGAAGGGTGGAACCAACAAGTCCAGAGAACCCTGGATGTCTAGGAATGTACAGGATTGGTTAAGGGAAAAAAGGGAAGCTTATGGTAGATACCGAGGGCTCAAAACAGCAGAAGCCCTAGAGGAGTATAGAACGTGCAGGGGGTTACTTAAAAAATAAATTATGAGAGAAAAGAGGGGGTATGAAAAAACACTGGCGGGTAAAATAAAGGAAAATCCAAAGGTGTTTTATAAGTATATTAGGGGCAAGAGGATAACCAGGGAAAGAGTAGGGACCATTAGGGACCAAAGTGGCAATCTGTGTGAGGAACCAGAAGACCTAGGTGAGGTATGAGTACTTTGCATCTGTGTTCACTATATGATATAGGTATAGAAATCAGGGAGGGGAACTGTGATATACTTGAACAAATTAGCATTGAGAGGGAGGAGGTGTTGGTGGTTTTAGTGGGCTTACAAGTGAATAAATCCGCAGGCCCAGATGAGATGTATCCCAGGCTGCTATGGGAGGCAAGGGAGGAGATTGCAGGGGCCCTGACATTAACTTTCAAATCCTCTCTGGCCACAGGAGAGGTGCAGGAGGACTGGAAGACAGCTAATGTGGTACCATTATTCAAGAACGGTGGTAGGGATAAACCAGGGGACTATAGGCCAGTGCGTCTAAGATCAGTGGTGGGGAAACTTTTGGAAAAAATTCTGAGGGACAGAATTAATCTCCACTTGGAGAGGCAAGGATTAATCAAGGATAATCAGAATGGTTTTGTCAGGGAGAGATCGTGTCTAACAAATTTGATTGAATTTTTCGAGGAGGTGACGAGATGTGTAAATGAGGGTAGTGCAGTTGATGTAGCCTACATGGGCTTCAGTAAGGCTTTTGACAAGGTCTCGCATGGGAGACTGGTCAAGAATGTAAGAGCCCATGGGATCCAGGGCAATTTGGCAAATTGGTTCTAAAATTGGCCTAGGGGTAGGAGGAAGAGGGTGATGGTTGAAGGTTGTTTTTGTGATTGGAAGCCTGCGTCCAGTGGCAGCGTTTGGTGCTGGGTCCCTAGCTGTTTGTAGTGTACATTAATGATCTCAACATGAATGTAGGAGGTATGGTCAGTAAATTCACTGATTACACAAAAATTGGTGGTGTGGTAAATAGCGAGGGGGAAAGCCTTAGACTACAGGATGATATAGATGGGATGGTCAGATGGGAAGAACAGTGGCAAATGGAATATAATCCTGAAAAGCGTGAGGTGATGCATTTTGAGAGGACTAACAAGGCAAGGGAGTACATGATGAACGGTAGGGCCCTAGGAAGTAAAGAGGATCAGAGGGACCTTGGTGTGCATGTCCATAGATCCCTGAAGGCAGCAGATAAGGTGGTTAAGAAGGCATATGGGATGCTTGCCTTTATCAATCGAGGCAGTGAATACAAGAACAGGAAGGCTATGATGGAGCTGTACAAAACGTTAGTCAGGCCACATCTGAAGTACTGTGTGCAGTTCTGGTTGCCACACTATAGGAAGGATGTGATTGCACTTGAGAGGGTGCAGAGGAGATTCACCAGGATGTTGCCTGGGCTGGAACGTTTCAGCTATAAAGAGAGACTAGATTGGCTGGGGGTGTTTGCCTTAGAGAATCACAGAATCACAGTGCAGAAGAAGCCCTTCGGCCCATCGAGTCTGCACCGACATGTGAGAAACACTTGACCTACCTACCTAATCCCATTTAGCATCACTTGGCCCATAGCCTTGAGTGTTATGACGTGCCAAGTGCTCATCCAGGTACTATTTAAAGGATGTGAGGCAACCCGCCTCCACCACCCTCCCAGGCAATGCATTCCAGACCGTCACCACCCTCTGGGTAAAAAAGTTTTTCCTCACATCCCCCCTAAACCTCCTGCCCCTCACCTTGAACTTATGTCCCCTTGTGACTGACCCTTCAACTAAGGGGAACAGCTGCTCCCTATCCACCCTGTCCATGCCTCTCATAATCTTGTACACCTTGATCAGGTCGCCCTTCAGTCTTCTCTGCTCCAACGAAAACAACTCAAGTCTATCCAACCTCTCTTCATAACTTAAATATTTCATCCCAGGCAACATCCTGGTGAATCTCCTCTGCACCCCCTCCAGTGCAGTCACATCCTTCCTATAATGTGGCGACCAGAACTGCACACAGTACTCCAGCTGTGGCCTCACCAAGGTTCTATACAACTCCAACATGACCTCCCTACCTTTGTAAGCTATGCCTCGATTGATAAAGGCAAGTGTCCCATATGCCTTTTTCACCACCCCACTAACATGCCCCTCCGCCTTCAGAGATCTATGGACACACACGCCAACAGAGCAGAGAAGGCTGAGGGGGGACCTGATTGAGTTGTACAAAATTATGAGGGGCATAGATAGGGTAGAAAGGAATAAACTTTTCCCCTTAGTGAAGGGGTCAATAACCAGGGGGCATAGATTTAAGGTAAGGGGCAGGAGGTTTAGAGGGGATTTGGGGAAAATAAATTTCACCCAGCGGGTGGGTTGGAATCTGGAACACACTGCCTGAGGGGGTGGTAGAGGTGGGAACCCTCACAACATTTAAGAAGTATTTAGATGAACACTTGAAACGCCATAGCATATGATGCTACGGGCCAAGTGCTGGAAAATGGGATTAGAGTAGATAGGGGCTTGATGACCATCGTGGACACGATGGGCCGGAGGGCCTCTTTCTGTGCTGTAAAACTCTATGACTGTATGACTCAATGGCAATTAATTTGGTCTAGACACCAGAATTGACCTTGAACCAGATAAGCTAACTTCCCCACGAAAGTCCCCAAAACACCTGGGAAAATTCAATCACGGGGTGATCAAACAGAGGAAAGTCAGTACGTGTAAGTGAGAGATTATGTAAAGGCTGCTCCTCCAACCTCAGGCTGTTTCACTCCCGCATTTGCTGCTGATAATGAGCCTATCAGCAGCAAACATGGGAGAGAAACAGCCTGAGATTGGAGGAGCAGTGAGCAGTGGGAAGATGAATGGTGGGGCTCAGCCTGAGGTCTGACCACCGTGAATCGGAGCAGCAGAGCAGCAGTGATGAGAGAGGCTGCGAAGGGTGGGGTGGGAGGGGTGGTGTGCGGGGAGAAGGGTGGAGAGGCAGCAAGGAGCAGTTTCAATGGGGGTTAGAGTTGGTGAGGGACAGGCTGCAGCAGGAGAGGGGGAGACAGCTAGGAAATGGCTGCAGCAGGGGGAGAGGTGGCAAGGGAGAGGCTGCCTGCAGAGGAAAGGAGAGATGCAGCGAGGGACCAGATGCAGGAGGGAAGAAGCAGCAAGGGAATGGCTGCAGTGGGGGTAGAGGCAGTGAGGGAGAGGCTGCAGTGGGGATGCGAGGCTGCAAAGAGGCAAGAGGCTGTGAAGGAGGGGAAATGCTGTGAAGTGAGGGAGAAACTGCCAAGGGCAAGGGGCTGCAAAAGAGGGGAGAGGCTCTGAGGGAGATGGAACCGTTTTAAACCTGTCAATAAGGTAATGCTCAGCTAATTGGCAGCCAGAAAAGTTTGAAATCACTGAGGTAATGAATTCTTCGCAAATGAATGTGGAGTCTCTATAGCTTAAGGCTACATAAGTTCAGGAGCTACTGCATGGGAAAAAATGTAGTGGATACTATTTTAATGAACGCTGTTAATTGAATAATTTAATACTGAATAGTTTTATTTCACAAGAAAGGTTTGCATTTATGTGTTATCACATCTCAAAGTATTTCACATTTTTTGAATTTCATGAGATGCAGTGTTAGAGACAAACATGCAACCCTTTTGCATATACCAAGATCCCAAACAGTAATAAATAAATTGCATTTTTATAGTGCGTTTTATGGCCTCAGGACATCCCAAAGTCCGTTACAGTCAATGAAATACTTTGGAAATGTAGTCACTGTTGTAATGAAGGAAATGTCATGAGATAAATGATCAATTAATTTAGGGGAGTCTAGGACTAGGGAGCATAATCTAAAAATTAGAACCAGATCTTTTAGGGGTGAAATTAGGAAACACTTCTACAAATATAGTTTGGTAGAAGTTCGGAACTCTTTTCTGCAAACACCGATTGATGCTAGATCAATTTCAATGCTAGATCATTTGTTAAATTTAAACCTGAGATGCAGTAAAAAGGATAGTAACTGCCCGGTTAAATCTTCCAGATTTGTGCATATGTGATGAAAATGCATAAAGTATGACCTTACCAGTCTGCAGAAGGCATGTCTAGGATGATGGCTTTTTGTGTGTAGAAGTTGGTGTCAGGTATTTTGTAAAAAAACTTTCGTTGCTAAATTATGCCTGTTGTTTACTTGTGCCAATTTAAATACTGTGGCGTCAAAGAAATTAATGCTTTCTTTGTGTGTTATAGCTTTAAGTTTAATGGAGAGGTGATGATTATTGAGGATATTGATGAATTATTCTAAATCTGCTTCTGTGTGAGTCCAAATACCCCATATGTCAACACAAATACCGAAGGTAATGTTACTACTTGACTGCATCAGGAGTTAGCAAGAATGAAAAAGGAGTCCCTGAAAATCAAAAAGTAGTCACCGAAAATCAAAAAGTAGCTCTTGGGAAAATCTCAAGCAGAGCACTTGGGCAAAATAAATATTTTGACTCCTGCCTTGAACTACCACAGAATTCTCAATACTAACACATCAGGAAAATTGCAGTGCACAGCCAATGTTCAGATAAGAATCCTGATCATGGAAATTTAGACTCCAAAATGGATGGGTTTTAGTCAGGTAAGATGTGAAAATTTTAAAAATTCTCAAACCCAATTCCAACCCATCTCCAACCAACCCACTTCTGGGTTTAATGGAAGTGAAAAGGGAGTGCAAGCAGTCAACCTGCTCCCAGGAGGCAGTTTGGTTATTTCAATTTTACAATGAACCTGTGTTCCTGAGACTTAACCAATTTTCTAGACATAACCCTGGTTTAACCCAGGCCTTGAGAAACCTGGCAACTAAAAGGGGCAGGTGGGTCTGGGTGGGCAGGACGGCTTTGTGGAAAAGTCAAGTACCTCTACAGCACTTGTTGTCCAAACAAAATGCCTTCCACACACTCACAAAACCTGCCTCTGTAAATATCAGGGCCCATGTTTCCCAAAAAAGGAATTTGAACTGCAAAACTAAAGTATTATCACCTGGTAAAATCTAGTCATGGAATGTCAATGAACATTAAAAACTGGATCATGCAGGGGCCATTTTAGGCATGATTATTTATCTTATAAGTGGTTAGAAGTAGTTTAATACAAACAACACATCTTTGGATCAATGCACTAGTTTTTTGTGATATAATAAATGACTGGGCCAATCTGATTAAACTCTTTCTGAGTTAAGTGTAATCATAATTAGATGTTACATCCAATCGCTAATCTATTTTGCTTTTCTTGTAACCTGTGGACCAATCCATTAACCTCCATCTCTTCTGCCCACTCTTCTCCCTCACATATGTTCAATTCTATTTGTTTTTCTTTCCTTTCCCTTTACAATTGTCTGCATATCTCTTCTCCATTTCTGTTTCTTCTGCCCGTCTCCTCTTCCTCCTCTGTCAGTGTGTCTCTCTCTATTTCAGTCTATTTTTCTCTTTCCTTAATTCTGCCTCCTTTCTCTACTTTTACAGCAGTTCCTTTCACTGGCCTTTTAAATCACATGTAGGACTCACCTGCCAACATCTCACACTGATCCCATAGGTTCCAAATTTACCCAGCTATTCTGGCAGAATCCTTTAAATATCAGATCAGCATCTAGCAACACCATTGGACACCTGAATCAGTGGGGATCACAATGCACAATTAGCATGCGCCCTTTCAATGTAATGTAGGCAGCTCGCCCTCTTCATGCTGCCTGTGCATTATAATGATTGCTGTGTGCAGTCACACAAATCATATTGTTCACTGACGGCATGCATCAGCAAGGGACCCACTGTTGTTTCTTGTTAGTGCTGCATGAAGCTAGCTTGCACCACTTAAAGGGAAGATGCATTGTAGCTGCTTGAGGTGCTGAGATCATTCATTGGGAATAATTTTGTGCAACAAAAAACAATGGCTTACTAATGGACAGAATGCACACTGAGGTTTTATGACATTGCACAGAAGGTCTTGGTGGCAAAGGTGGAAAAGAGGAGAGATGTCCTGAATGCATAGGTGGACAGGAGATCTTTCAGATACATGATGTGAAGGCAGCAGGAACAGGTAGCTGCGGAGACCAATACTAGTGATTTAGCCCCAAGAACCTTGATGCAGTACTAAAGAAATTTAAGGACCTCACATGACCTGACATTTGGTTAGATTTGAGAAGCAAAAAGAGTATAATTATGCTAATGGGGATATTCCATAAGCCCCCAACTAGTGAGAGAGAGATAAAGAAGAAAAGCTGCAGAAAATTCACAGAGATGTGCGAGAACTACAGAATGGAGGGATTTAATTACCCAAATATCAAATGGAATAGTGTTGGGGTAAAGGGTAAGGAGGGGGATGAATTTCTGAAATGTGTTCAGGAGAACTTCCTTAATCAGAACATTCATGGCCCAATTGGAAATGAAGCATCGCTGGATCTGGTGCTGTGGAATGAGTTGGGCTGAGTGAACCAATTGTCTCGGGGGATCACTTGAGTAAGTTGGTTTTGATCAGCAGATCATGGGCAGAATTTTCTGCCTGCCAGGCAGGTGGACCCGACCCAATCTCCGGCGGGCGGGGAGCCAATCTCTGCCGGAGAAGCGGGCCCCGCCGCCATTTTATGTGGGCGGGACAATTAAGGCCCACCCAGCGTGACGTCCGGCGGGAAGCGCTATGCACTCCCTGTGCGGACAGGGGGATTCCCCAAAAGTGAGAGTGCGCTCTTTCGCGCATCCGCATGAAAGAGCGCACATCTCCCTGAGGCTAAGTGCTGCCTCAGGGAGATCGCTTACACTCTGAAAAATGTTAAAAATAGAAAAAAAAATTCCCTAACATATCCCCCTCATGTGACAATGTCACATGAGATGGGTCATGTTCATAATATACATACTAACTTTATTAAAATGTTTAAAACCCTGTATGAAACCTCATCCTGCCGGTGGATGAGGTTTCATGTTTTCTCTATTGCCCGCCAGGGCCCCTGGCCTGCCCGCCACCATTAAGGTTGGACCGGCAGGTCCTTTAATTGTTTTAATGATCCTGTCAATGGCCTCAATTGGCCATTGACAGGTCGGCGGGCCCGCAGCTGATTTTGCTGCGCCCCCGCCTTCCTGAAAATTTGAATGGGGCGGGATGACGTTGGGGGTTCCGCCCAACATCATCCCACGTCATATTACACGTTGGTGAGCAGGCCCCGCCCCCTGCTCGCCGATGGCAAAATTCTGCCCCATAAGATCATAAGGTTTAGACTAGCAATGAAGAGCAAGGGACAATCTAAAGTAGAACGTCTAAATTAGAAGAAGGTTCATTTCAATGGGATGCGAAGGGAAAATAGAACCAAAGACTGGCAGGAGAGAATATGAGAATAGAATGGCAGTCAACATGAGAAGGAACTCAAAAATCTTCTGTCAGCATGTAAATAGTAAGCGTGCAGTAAGAGTTGGAGTGGGCCCTTTTAGGAACAAAGAGGGTGGTATACACTTAGAGGCACAGAACAAGGCTAGAATACACATTGACTTCTTTGTTTTGGTGTTTGCTAAGGAGGAGGAATCTGACAAAGCAACAGAAGGTGGTAAAGGTAATGGATGGGGTGAAAATTGAAAGGAAGTGGGTACTAGAAAGGCTGGCTGTGCTTTGAGTGGATAAATTACCTGGTCCAGATGGCTTGCATCCCAGTTTGCTAAAGGAAGTGGGGGTGGAGATAACAGAAGGGCTTGCTGTATTCTTGCAATCTTCCCTAGATATGGATGAGGTGCCAGAGGATTGTATAGTGGCAAATGTGGCATCTTTATTCAAGAAAAGTGTAAGGACTCTACTAGCAACTAGAAACCAGTTAGTTTAACATCAGATGAGGAGTAACGTTTTAGAAACAATAATCAGGGGAAAAAATTAACAGGATTTTGGAGAGGTTTGAGTTAATTAAGGAGATCTAGCATGGATTTGTAAATGGTAGATCATGCTTGACTAATTGAATTTTTTAATGAACATGGAGGGTTGATGAAGGGAATGCAGTGGATGTTGTCTATATGGATTTTAAGAAAGTGTTTGACAAAGTACCACATAAAAGGCTGGTTAACAAAGTTGAGACTCATGTAATAGAAGGGCTAAACTTGGATAAAATAAATGGTCTTAAGCACAGAAAACAGTGAGTTTGGTAAATGGTTACCTTTTGGACTGGAGGATTCTTTTTTTATGCTTTGATGGAATGTGGGTGTCACTGGCAAAGCCAGCATTTGTTGCCCATCCCTAATTTCCCTTGAACTTAATGGTTTACCAGGCCATTTCAGAGGGCAGTTAAGAGTCAACCACATTGCTATGGATCTGGAGTCACATGTAGGCCAGACCAGGTAAGGACAGCAGGTTTCTGGATGCAACAAGAACTAAGTGGAGGGCACGAGGCATAGTTGCGTGTTCTAGCTCCCATGGAGAAGACAGTGATGACCATTTTGGGAAGTGCAATTGCTTAAGCCGTAGCCAGTGGTAGGGCTGAATCTGTTAAAGATGATAGCATCAGGATACATAATCTTACTTCTCGCTTCTCACACATCCTACAATCTCTTCTGACTTAAAGCTATAGATGGTGTAAGCATGCACCTCTTACTTTCCTCTCACCCCTCAACACAATCTTGCCTTTGTCCCTTTTTTCCTTTCAGATACCCAAGAACTGCAGTCTGTCAAGGCAGTGGAGGAGGATCAAGAAAATAGTTATATGAAGACACACAGCTGTCACTTAATTTCATTACTGCAGCTCAGATACTGACAATATATAGTATAAAGGCAGGACCTGCATGTGTTGAGACACCAGGCATAAGTGGACTGTAGCCAGATCATGGGGCAAAGATGGTGCAAGTACCAGCTCACTGGAGGGCTAGGTTACACACACATTCTGCTGTAGAAGTTGCCGATCAGGACTTTAATGGGCCAAGCAACAGAAGATGACTGTGGTATGCACAATAAAATGCTTGGTTCTTTTGGTGCATTGGGGAACCTGCAAGAAAAGTTGCTTTCAATGCCAAGAAACATGGAGGAGTCCAGCACCAACTTGGCACAGGGCTTTGTGCAGAGTTTGGAGCCCATTGTCTCCAGCAAAGAATTAGTGTGCAAATCTATCAACACACTTGTGGACCAACAATGCAGCATCTGCTGGCCAATGTCTCAATTGCAGCACAAGCATCTTCCACCAAAAGTCTGAGTGCTGCAGTTCAAGTTCAGCTTACTGTCATGCCAGCTCAGTCTGCTTCCATCATGGATGAGGATTAGAGTGTGAAAAAGTGTTTGCAGGGTGCCACAGTCATCCAGTAAACTGTTTTTCAATAGGACTGTTGAAGTGGTGCCCCAAGTGTGCGGTCATGGCTCCATGGAGCACAGACCTGCTGTCCTCTCTCAGGAAGTCAACATCCATGATCCCATTCGCCAGTGCCTTAGCCACCTGTCAGTCAGCCAGCACAGACTACTGCAGCCCAGGGCGAGATGATGCAATCTGAAGCTGGGCCTTCTAGATCGGGAGCTGCTTGAGGCCATCCTCCAAGGCCAAAGTTAGCATCCTTTCACCAACACTGCTGCAGCCACAGAAGTAGCACCTTGTTGGCGAATTAGGGCAGGCAAACACATGAAGAAGACATGCAGTAAGGAAATGCACAAGGATGATTAGTTTAAGATTGTATGCAATAAGATGTGAATTAATTTATTAGCTTAGTTTGAATATACATTTTGTGTTGGCTGTAATTGAATTATGGCTAAGAAGGCAATGTGATGGTCAGTGATAGAGGGTAGGTAAGGAATGTGGGACTGCTGGTGAATCAGGAATTGCGGTTGAGGCTGCTGGTATCAGATTTGAATTAATTCTTTGGGTACAGCCCAGGCAGAAAGGAGCTTTCTCGGTTACGGCCTCCATTCCTCTTCTTCTTCTTCCCCCTTCTCCTCATCCAGGTCTCTTGCTCCTTAACTTTTCATCCAGTAATTTGTGGCAAGATTGTACAGCATGCAACATACCATCACAAATATTGAGACCTGCTCAACCAAGTACTGAAAGACTCCTCCCGAGCATTCCAGGCCATGGAATCATTGCTTAAACATGTCAGTGGCCTGTTATATCATATTTCTTGTGGCAGTGCACCTCTTATTATATGCATTCTGTGCACATGTGTGTGGTTTTCACACCTTTCATCAGGCATTTCATGAGCAGATAGACTATGTCACCAAGTAGCCAACCTTTGGTTTGCTGTGCAGCTAAAATATAGCTGGTACAGCAGACAACTTCAGAATGAACACATATTGACTGCCCAGGAATACAGGGCATTGATCTGCATGATGTGGTCACCACCAGCTACACGCTGTGGTAATGAAATCTCTTTTGGCTCCAGTACATGGAAAAGCTGGCAGGTGGGGCCTGTAGCAATATAAGTGCCATCAATTGGAGCCTGTGCTATTGGAAAACCTGGAATACTTGCAAACCCTGTTGCTCACTTTGCCTGCTTCTCTCTGGCAAGATGTAATGCAAGAGAGTTATCTCTCTTTGAACAGAGGGCCTTTGAGAGCTGTCTTATGCAATCGTGCACTGCACAGTACAAGATGTCATTAATACCTCCAGCACCAGCCTGTAAGAAGCCAGGTTCATAAAATTTCATAGCTGCCTTCACATTTGCCCTGCTCTGAGATTAGTGTTGTGGCATCAGATGGAAGATTTCAGTGAGGACTTCCTTCATGAAGCACAGCTCAAACTTTGATCATCAATGAGGTTTATGTGGGAGAATTGCCCCCTAAAAACCCTGGGCTGATATAGACTCCCGCAAAGAACACTTCTCTACCACCCCACCCTCTTCTACTAGCTTGTCCTGTTCTGTGTGGCCTCTGTCGATCCTCCCAGTCAGGCTCACATCCAAGAGGAAAGTCTACTAGTGCACTCATGTCATAGAGTCATTACAGTACAGGAGGCCATTCTGCCCATCGAGTCCATGCCACATTCAGTACAGAAATCTAGTCGGTCCCATTAATCCGCTATATCCCCATAACCCCGCAAGTTTATTTCCCTCAAGTGCCCATCCAATTTCCTTTTGAAATCATTCAGCATCACTGTTTCCATTACCTCTTAGGCAGTGAGTTTCAAGTAATTACCATTGCTGCATAAAAAAAAGCTTCTTCATGCCCCCCTGCACTTCTTGCCCAAAACCTTAAATCTATGTCCCCTAGTCCTTGTAGCAACAGCTAATTGGAACAGCATATCTTTGTCTATCTTATCTAAACCTGTCAGAATCTTAAACACCTCTATCAAATCTCCCCTCAACCTCCTTTACTCCAACTGGCATACATTCCACGTGATATCTAGAAACGGCTGAAGGCACTGGATACTGCAAAGGCTATGGGCCCTAACAGTATTCCGGCAATAGTACTGAAGACCTGTGCTCCAGAACTTGCTGCGCCCCTAGACAAGCTGTTCCAGTACAGTTACAACACTGGCATCTGCTCGGCAATGTGGAAATTTGCCAAGGTATGTCCTGTACACAAAAAGCAAGCCAAATCCAACCCAGCCAATTACCAGCCCATCAGTCAACTTTTGATCATCAGTAAAATGATGAAAGTGTTCATCAACAGTGTTATCAAGCAGCACTTCCTTAGCAGCCCGCTTGACAGGCACCCCATCCACAAGCATTCACTCCCTCCACCATCAATGCACGGTGGCAGCAATATGTATCATCTACAAGATGCACTGCAGGAACTCACCAAAGCTCCTTAGACAGCACCTTCCAAACCCAGAATCACTTCCATCTAGAAGGACAAGGGCAGCAGACACATGGGAACATCTCCACCTGGAAGTTCCCCTCCAAGCCACTCATCATCCTGACTTGGAAATGTATCGCCGTTCCTTCACTGTCACTGGGTCAAAATCCTGGAACTCCCTCCCTTACAGCACTGTGGGTGTACCTACACCACATAGACTGCAGTGGTTCAAGAAGGCACCACATCAGCACCTTCTCAAGGGCACTTAAGGATGGGCAATAAATACTGGGCGAGCAATGCCCACATCCCATGAATTAATTTTTAAAAATCTGCTCTCTGATGCTGAGTTTGGGTTCCACCAGGGTCACCCAGCTCCTGACCTCATCACAGCCTTGGTTAAAACATGTACAAAAAGCTGAACTCCAGAGGTGGGGTGAGAGTGACTGCCTTGACTTCAAGGCAGCATTTAACTGAGTTTGGCATCGAGGAGCCCTAACGAAATTGAAGTCAATGGGAATTAGGGGGAAAACTCTCCGCTGGTTGGAATCATGCCGAGAACAAAGGTAGATGACTGTGGTTGTTAGAGGCCAATCATCTCAGTTGCAGGGCATCACTCCAGGAGTTCCTAAAGGTAGTGTCCTAGGCCCAACCATCTTCAGCTTATTCATCAATGACCTTCCTTCCACCATAAGGTCTGAAGTGGGGATGTTTGCTGATGATTGCACAATGTTCAGCACCATTCACTGCTCCACAGATATTGAAGCAGCCCATGTCCAAATGCAACAAGACTTGGATAAAAGCCAAGCTTGGGCTATCAAGTGGCAAGCAAAATTTGCAACACACAAGTGCCAGGCAATGACCATCTCCAACAAGAGAGAATCTAACCATTGCCCCTTGACATTCAATGTCATTACCATTGCTGAACCACCCACTGTCAACATCCTGGGGGTTACCATTGACTGGAAACTTAACTGGACTAGCCATACAAACACTGTGGCTACAAAAGCAGGTCTAGGAATTCTCGATGAGTAACTCATCTCCTGACTCCCCAAAGCCTGCCCACCATCTACAAGGCACAAGTCAGGAATGTGATGGAATACTTGCCTGGGTGAGTGCAGCTCCCAACAGCACTCAAGAAGCTGGGCACCATCCAGGACAAAGCAGCCTGCTTGATTGGTACCTCATCCGCAAACATTCACTCTCTCTACCACCAACATACAGTGGCAGCAGTGTGTACCGCATACAAGATCCACGGCAGGAACTCACCAAGCCTCTTAGACAGCACCTTCCAAACCCACGACTGCTAGCATCTAGAAGACAAGGGCAACAGACACATGGAACACCACCACCTGGAAGTTACCCTCCAAGCCACTCAGCATCCTGACTTGGAAATAAATCGCCGTTCCTTCACTGTCACTGGGTCAAATCCTGAAACTCCCTCCTTAACAGCACTGTGAGTGTACCTACACCACATGGACTGCAGCAGTTCAAGAAGACAGTTCACCACTGCCTTCTCAAATACAATTAGGGATGGGCAATAAATGCTAGCCTAGCCAGCGACGCCCATATCCCTTGAATGACTAAAAAAAATACTGGGAGCAACTGTTTTATGAGGAAGCGTTACATACGAACATACGTACTTACAAACATACGAACCAGGAGCAGGAATCGGGCCACTCAGCCCTTCAAGCCTGCTCCGCCATTCAATAAGATCATGCCTGATCTGATTGTAACCTCTCGCCTACCCTAGATAACCTTTCACCCCTTGTTAATCAAGAATCTATCTAGCTCTGCCTTAAAAATATTCAAAGACCCTGCTTCAACTGCTTTTTGAGGAAGAGAGTTCCAAAGACTCACAACCCTCTGAGAGAAAAAAATTGTCCTCATCTCTGTCTTAAATGTGTGACCCCTTATTTTTAAACAGTGACCCCTAGTTCTAGATTCTCCCACAAGAGGAAACCTCCTCTCCAAATCCACTCTGTCAAGACTCCTCAGGATCTTAAAGGTTTCAATCAAGTCACCCCTCACTCTTCTAAACTCCAGTGAATACAAGCCTAACCTGTCCAGCCTTTCCTCATTAGACAACCCACCCATTCCTAGTATTAGCCTAATAAACCTTCTCTGAGCTGCTTCCAACAAATTTACATCCTTCCTTAAATAAGGAGACCAAGGAGACACAGTCCTCCAGATGTGGTCTCACAAATGCCCTGTACTACACCACATGGACTGCAGCAGTTCAAGAAGGCAGCTCACCACCACCTTCTCAATAGCAATTAGGGATGGGCAATAAATGCTGACCTAGCCAGTGAAGCCCACATCCCTTGAATGAATAAAAAAAAGCTGAAGCATAACCCCCCCTACTTTTATGTTCAATTCCCCTCGCAATAAACATTAACATTCTATTAGCTTTCCTAATTACTTGCTGCACCTGCACACTAGCCTTTTGTGATTCATGCACTGGGACACCCAGATCCCTCTGAATCTCAGAGCTCTGCAATCTCTCACTATTTAGATAATGCGCTTCTTTTCTATCCTTCCTGCTAAAATGAACAGTTTCACATTTGCCCACATTATACTCCATTTGCCAGGTCTTTGCCCACTCACTCAACCTATCTGTCACTATGTAGCCTCCTTATGTCCCCCTCACAACTTACTTTCCTACCTATCTTTGTGACACCAGCAAATTTAGCAACCATACCTTCTGTCCTTTCATCCAAGTCATTTATATAAATTGTAAGAAGTTGAGGCCTCAGCACTGATCCCTGTGGCACACCACTCGTCACCTCCCTGCCAACTAGAAAAAGACCCATTTATGCCAACTCTCTGCTTACTGTTAGCAAGCCAATCTTCTGTGCCAATATGTTACTGCCTGCACCAGCTTTTGTTTTCTGCAATATCCTCTGATGTGGCACCTTATCAAATACATACGAACATACAAATTAGGAGCTGGAGTAGGCCACTTGGCCCCTCGAGCCTACTCTGCTACTCAATAAGATCATGACTGATCAGAATATAACCTCAACCCCACATTCCTTCCTACCCCTGATAACCTTTCACCCCTGTATTAATCAAGAATCTATCTAGCTCTGCCTTAAAAATATTCAAAGACTGCTTCCACCTGCTTTTGAGGAAGAGAACTCCAAAGATTCACAACCCTCTGAGAGAAAATTTTTTCTTCAGCTCTGTCTTAAATGAGCGGCCCCTTATTTTTAAACAGTGACCCCTAGTTCTAGATTCTCCCACAAGAGGAAACATCCTCTTCACATCCACCCTGTCAAGACCACTCAGGATCTTAAAGGTTTCTATTAATTCGCCTCTTACTCTTCTAAATTCCACTGGATACAAGCCTAACCTGTCCAACCTTTCCTCATAGGACAACCTGCCCATTCCTGGTATTAGCCTAGTAAATCTTCTCTGAACTGCTTCCAACGCATTTCTATCTTTCTTTAAATAAGGAGACCCACACTGTACACAATACTCCAGATGTGGTCTCACAAATGCCCTGTACAACTGAAGCATAACCTCCCTACTTTTGTAATCAGTTCCCCTCACAATAAATAATAACGTTTATTCTGTTTAAAAACAAGGGGTCATTCATTTAAGACAGATGAGTCCCCAAAAGGTTTAGCAGTTGCCACATCACTTCCTGTGGACTTTTGAAACTTGAAACAGCTACAGAAAACACCAAAATATATAAAATTGTAGCAAGAGCTAGAAGAAATAAACCAACAAGTGACATGTTGGAAGCTGATAATCCTTTTTAAATAGCATTGTGGAGGTCGTCCATGGTGTTTAATGTTATGTTCAGTCTATGATGTTATGGAGAGCGTTGGCTGGATTGTTGAGTTCCAAAATGGTAGAGCTGGCTTCAAATCAGAGTTACACATTTCCGCATACTTCTGACTAAGCCCTTTATTATGACAGTGTCCACCGTGTTTCTTGTCAAAAGTGCCTACACCATGGACACTATTTTGAAATCCTAAGGGCACCTTTAGCAGCCAAACAACAGGCACTACCAAGCCCAAATTCACACTTTGTGGGCTAAAAATTTGTCTTCCGTGCTTTTTTGGCACAGGGGTCACATTTGTTGCTACCACCTCATTGCCATGATTGTAGCATGGGACCAAATGGATTCCTTGCTACTGGCTTCCTCTGCACCGATAGTTGCCTTTGCTCTCAACAGGAGGCAGAAGAGTATTGTAGTGAGAGCACTTAGCGCACCTAGCCTACTCTTCTTAAAGACAGTCTGTCCCTCCTAAAGGGAAGCTGCACTGAAAAAAAACTAATGGAATTTAAAACCTGGAAAATGGAACACCAGAATGATGGCAGCATTAGTGGTGGAGGTGTGAAGGAGAGATGCCATCATCCCACAGTCGAGATTGGGGATGGGGTGGCAGGAGGCCCTCAAAAGCACCTCAGGCAGGGAACAAGGACGCCTGCATCTCCGATGCCCAGATCTCCTGAGCCCTAAGGAGTAGAAGGCTCTCGGTACCATGGGGCCGGCTGTGATGGAACCTGTGTCATCTGGCATCATTGAGAACATTGATGGTGATGGCATGTTCCTGCTTTTTTCCTCTTCTCCACTCACAACACTGATGGCAAGCTGCAGATACTGTAACCATGGACTTCTTGCTTTGCACACTACCCCAATTTCTCGATAGCAACCTTCCCCTTCTAGTTTCCTGTTTCCAGACACTCAAGAAATACCATCTGTAAAAGTTGCAGGTGCCCCAGAGGGCAACAGTACAGAACTACTGAAGAGGCCCCATCATTTGTTGTGACACTAGCATCCACCAGCTCAGATACTGGCAGTGCACATACCTTAGAGGCAAACACAGGGTTGGAATCAACATGTGGTGAGTCATCCATACTCAAGTGACCCACAGCCAGGCCAGGGGGTTCGTTTGCCAGCTCATGAGAGGGCAAGGTATCAGACAAGTCCTGCTGCAGAGGCAGCACTACGGAAATGAAATTCACATCCTATGTACTTCTACATTTTTTCTAACATTTTTTACAGGGCTAGGAAGAGTAAGGACTTATGGCACTTCCCCAGTGCAATGAAAAAACAGGCTTCTTCACTTCTCTCTCCCCCTTTCTTCACTCTCTTTTCTCGTTTATCACCTTTTCTTGTTCTTCTGTTTTTGACACCCTCCTTTTTTTCTGAAATTGCAGTCAACGAGAGACACCAGCATAGTGATTCACGTCAGCAAGTGTGTTAGACGGAGCAGCATCAGTTGGGGAGTTGGGTAGGTGGATAGAAGCAGCAGTGCAGCAACGCAATTGATGGACAGTAGCATCTGGTGGAATCTCAGGAAGGTGCATAGAACAACCAGGACTAAGGTCAACAGGCAAGTTAGAGACAGTAGCACCAGGACTCAGGGCATCCAAATCCTGGCGTGTTAGTGATGGTGTCCAATCCTCAGCCCACATTTCAAATCCAACCTGTTCCCTGCTTTTATCCAGCTTGTGGAACTCTGCCTTTTAACAGATTCCTCCTGCACAGGTTACTCAGCTGGTGTGGAGAGCATTACTACTGGAAACAGAGCTGTCTGTAAGTCTGCTACAGCAATGAGGGCACTAGTTTTTTTGTTAAATTCTTAAATTTCACTTGAATCAGCTGTTTCTCTCTATGGAATTTCAGGAGGGAGCATGTTTTCATTAACATGCCCACTGCACTTAGCAGTGGCCTAGTTAGAGAGATTTGTTAAAGGTTAGAGCTTCATGTACCAGATAACGTTAGTAGTCTTGGATTAGCCTCTCCTAGTTTACTACATTAGTGTCTTTGGATCAGATTATGCATTTATCTAGAATCAATTCCAGATCACAATATCTGCACTTCAATTTAAAAAAAGATGGCATTTGTTTGAAAATTAATGGACAGTTTATAGAAAATATATTTGTTTTACAGGCAATGGCTAAAATCTGATGATATTAAAAGAATTTCCCTTTTCTTTCATAATCAAGAATTAGAGAAAGAGGTAAGTGCCACTTTTTATTCAAATATTGATGCAAAAATGAAATATATTGGCAGTTAAATTGGATAACCCCCAAAAACAGGCTTGGAGATTGAGGTACACGATTAACTGGCACCTGTTCATTGCATTGAAGGCACATGTTAAATTCATAAAGCCTGCTGTTTTAAATGGGTACTACGTGCTGAGTGCTACCTATGCTGTTCATTAACTGAACGCAGTTCAGCGGGGAGGTCGGGGGTGGGGGGGGAGGGGGGGTGGCGCGGGTGCAATATTGTGATTGGTGAGCAGGCAGCCTGCACCTCTTAAAAGGAGAAGTGCATTGTGGTTGCAAGAGATGGAGGCAGTCCTTTGTGAATTGAATCTGGACTGTAATATATTGGAGAATGACTGTACATACAAGACAGTTTGCACCAAGGTTTTCGGACGCTGCATGAAAAGCATCGCTGCAAGACGTGGAAAAAAGGGACATCCTGTATCTGTGGATGGGGCTGGGTGACTGGTGACCCTTGAGACATATAGAAACAGAGGAACATGAGAAGCCCATTTAGTCCCCTGAACCTGTTCTGCCATTCAATGAGATCATGGCTGATCTGTAACTTAACTCCATATACCTGTGTGCGCAAAGCAAATTAGAAATTGGATGAACAGAGATCCAATTTTTTCGAAAGTTAGAGACCTTGTATTGCAAGGGTGGTCAAATTCACCAGTGTCTGAAGAGATTAGACCATTCCATGTCCGTAAAACAGAGCTAAGTTGTCAAGATGGAATCATTTTTTGGGGATTAAGAGTTGTCATCCCTTCGCAAGGAAGAGAACTATTCTTGACAGAGCTTCATAGTGTGCATCCAGGCATATCGAAAATGAAAATGCTTGCGCGAAGCTATATCTGGTGGCCAGGCATTGACAGTAACATTGAAAGCATGATCAAGCACTCTCTCCATTTTCAGCAACAACAGAAGTTGCCTGTTTCAGCTCCACTGCATCCGTGGGAGTGGCCTGGTCGACTCTGGGTTAGACTACATACTGATAATGTAGGACCAACCTTAGGTACCATGTTTTTATTGATCGTATATGCATATTCTAAACAGATGGATGTGTATGAAGTCAGATCACCGACATCAAGCGCAACTATCAAGAAGCTGTGTCATTGTTTTAGCATACATGGCCTACCGGAAATCGTCATTTCTGATAATGGTACAATTCATTGCCACAGAAGGCTGTGGAGGCCAGGTCATTGAGTGTATTTAAGACGGAGATAGATAGGTTCTTGATTGGTAAGGGGATCAAAGGTTACGGGGAGAAGGCGGGAGAGTGGGGTTGAGAAACTTATCAGCCATGATTGAATGGCGGAGCAGACTCGATGGGCCAAATGGCCTAATTTCTGCTCCTATGTCTTATGGTCTTTACCAGTACAGAGTTTCAGGGATTCATAAGTTTAAATGGAATCAGACATATTAAAACAGCACCACATCATCCTGCATCAAATGGTTTAGCTGAGAGAGCTGTGCAAACTTTCAAATCTGGAATGTAGAGGTTATCAGAAGGTACTCTAGAAACTCGACTTTCCCGTTTTCTTCTCAATTATCGTACGATGCCTCATTCAACTACGGGTTCAACACCGTCTGAATTATTGATAAAACGCCATCTATGTACAAGGTTAAGTCTGGTGTTTCCAAGCTTAATGGGGAATGTAGAGAATAAGCAGAGTAATCAAAGATTGAGTCACGCTAACCATAGCAAAGCTTTTAGATTCACTGTCGGAGACACAGTTTTCATGCGGAATTTTGGAAGTGGACCTTGTTGGGTTCTTTGAGCAATTGTCTCAGAAACTGGTCCCTTGTCCTTCCAGGTGGAAGTAGAAGATCAAACTGTTCAAAAACATGTCAACCGTCTTCAGGATAGAGAGACATTCCAACAGCCAGCTATTCCGCCTGTGATTAACATCAAGTCATTAATCCTTGTAACAGATTGACTTAGAATAGACATGCCCGATGTCTCTGTAGAGTTGCCAAACCCTGAACTTCCATTTTCTAATGATGTATCTGGTGTTGTAGTTCCTGATCATGTCGATCCTGTGGAAGACCCTCAAGTGGTTCTAACCGAATAAGGAAAGCACTTCAGAGATTTAATCTTTAATCACCTGAGCTGTATATATGTATATGTTGTGGGATATTCAAATGTTCTCTGTAAATTGAAACTGTAAGAAAAATAAAGGGGGAGTGTTATAAAGTTGATCTTCAGACAACTTTTCTTAGTGGAAACATTTAACTTTATTTACAAGACAGCAGCAGCAACTACACATGTGCATCAAACTCCATAACTAAAAAAGAACTCTCCCTGCAGAGGTTTCCCACGCTGTTAATACATTGGTTTGCACAGATCATGTGATCTTACAACACGAGATTATTCTTAAAGCTACAGTCCTATGTTTCCCAAAACTATAATTACTACATTCCTCCCCCTTTAGCTTTTCTGTACATTTTGTATTTACAAGGATATTTATCTCATGACATTACAATATTTATACAGGTCACAAAATTACAAGTTCAGTCTTTCAGGTGGCTTCCTAATCCATGTGGAACGTCGCAGCTCCACAACTTCAGATGCGTTTGTAGGGAACACATTCAGTGGAACCGCATTAACATCAGGTACCTCATTAGGCATTTGCAGTTCAGTGTCTTTCACTCTGACAGAGACATCGGGCATGTCTGTCCTTGGCTGACCAACTTCAACAGGAACCACTGGTTCACTAATGGTTACAGGTGAAACATCGTTTAGTTGGAGTATCTCTCTTTTTCTTGAATCATCTGCATGCTTACGGGTGATCCGGCTCTCCACTTCCATATGGTATCACAATGGTCCAGTCACAGGACTTACTTTACCAGGTAACCATTTTGGCCCTCCACAGAAACTCTTTACATATACTGCTTCTCCAACAGTAAATTGTCGCTCACAACTATGCATATCATGAGTCGCTTTTTGGCTCCCTTAACTATTATCCACCTTCCCCTCCAACTTGGTAAGTAATAGGCTTAGTCTTGTCCAAAGACGATGACTTGATGAAAAGATAGAGGCATATTTGGAACTCCTGGGTAAGCAAATGGTGCGAACTGGCACTTGTATTGCTGGATTGACTTGTGATTGACCAGCGTTCGTGTATGGTAATTCCGGTAGTTGCAAGTGAATACATCCACAGCCATGGGTTGCCTCTGATCCAGAGTTATAGAGTGATTCATTAAATCAGTACATTGAGCAATGTTGAAACCCACACAGTATGATTTTTTTTTTAAAAAGTTGGTGCCTTATCAGTAATTCTGCAAGCTCTTTCTACATGCCTTCTTTTTACCACAGAATTTAGTCTTGGCCTTCTTTTTGACTTCACTGTCGGCCAGATTTCTCTCAGATGCAATCTCAACTTGTCTTAGTTCAGTAGCTGAGCTACCCATTATTTCATTATCTACTCGCATCTTGGAAAGTTCTTCGACTTTTGCTTTCAAGGTCTCTTTAGCTTCATTTAGCTGATTCTTCAGCTCTTCTGTCCCCTTCTTATATCTGTTGGCTTCCTCCTGGAAACTTGAACATTGCTGTGTCTTCTCTGCCAACTGGTTCTTCAGTTTGTTCAGAAAGATGTTAAATTCTTCCTGTTTCTCTTCGTACTTTTTCAGAGCCACAAACTTTGACCTGAGGGAATCTTGTAGTGTGTGAACATCTTTCAACAGGTTTTCCTTTTCTTTGCAAAGCTCACTCACTTCATCTTGAACTCTGGCATTTAGCAGAGTCCCCTTGAATTTCTTCTGCTGTTCTTCCATGTCATTGCTGAAGATAGTCTTCATTTCTTCAGGTTGTTGAATCCTTACACACTCCTTTTTCATCCTGTTGTGGTCCTTGGACTCTCCAGGTCCTTTTGGAAGTACCTTGCCTTGTTCCCTTTCCAAGACAGGAACTCTTCCAGCTTCCTTTTGAAATCTCACTGGCCAATCAAGGTTAATTTCCCTCAACCAAGTTCAACCTAGAATGCTTGGTCTTCTGCCTTCTAATACCATCATGAGTAGAAGTGCTGATTAGTGTCTATAATGAACATTTGCTCTAGTGATACCTTTAACTTGGATTTCTTCACCTGTGTACATTTTCAACTTGGCAAATGTTTGTTCCAAATTTAATTGTTTATCACCTTTATTTAAATATTTGAAAGTACGTTCTCCTATTACAGTGGTAGAAGCTCCCATGTCTACTTCCATTTTAAGGGTTTACCATTTACTTGCACTGTAATAAATATCAGCTCTGTCTTCCCAACTTTCATGTTGAATAGTGAATAAAATGTCTGAATTGGTTGTTCTGGCTCTTCTACACTATAGACTTCATTTGTTGTTTGGAGGCCTGTTTAAATCTCGCTTTGCATTGTCTCATCATGTGTCCACTTCTGTGACAAAAATAACACTCTACTTTTAAAAATTGCTAATCGCTAGAAGACTTAGTTTCCACATCAATTAAAGTTATTTTTTGATTTAGTTGCTAAGCTGTTTGCTCTCAAATTTTGGTTAGTGGTGGCTGTTTCCCGCTTCGTGGCAGAGTCCTGGAGTTTTGTGCCACTTTTGACTGACAATTCCCGCCCAACTAGGAGAACCGCACCATTTTGGGCTCCTTGAATCTCCTGTGAATCCCTTACAGCACTTTCCATCACCAGCACTATTTCTAACACTTTCTTAAAATCAAGATTCACTTCAGCCAGCAATCTTCGCTGTATAGTGTCTTCCTGCACGCCACATACTAAACAATCTCTGAGCATGTCATTCAGGGTTTCACCAAAATCACAATGTTCCGTTAGTTATTTTAATTTCATCACATTGGTAGCAATTGTCTCCCCTGGGGCTCCATTCCATCAATTGAACCTGAATCTTTGTGACTGAGTGCTTGGGTTGAAAATATCCCTAATGAGGTCTACTAATTCACTGAAAGCCTTTGAACCTGGGGGACTGGGGGCTGTCAAGGTTCAAATTAAACTGTAGGTCTTGCTCCCACAGATACTCAGGAGAATCGCTCTCCTCTTTTCCTCCCCCGTGATTTTGTTTGCTTGAGAGAAGAGGGCAAGACATTCTATATATTGTGACCGATTGTCTGTGGCTTACTCAAAGGGATCGATTCAGCCAAACTGTGACATTTTGGATGAGTATATCTTTTATATTTAATGAACTTAGATACTCACGATTGCTGGGTGAGGTACAGCAAGGGATCCGATTTATCCTCATTGCCAGCTTGTTATAGAGTTGATTTTCCAGGCAACGTTTCTTGGTAGACACATTTAACTTTATTTACAAGATAGCAGCAGCAACTACATGCGTGCATCCAACTCTGTAACAGAAGAAGAACTCCCCTCTAGAGGCTCCCCTGTGCTGCTAACACATTGGTTTCCACAGATCATGCGATCTTACAACACAGAATTATTCTTAAAGCTACAGTCCTATATTTCCCAAAACTATAATTAATACAGGGAGGAAATGTAGTACCTGAAGGTATAGCCTCCCCTATTCTCTATCAGGGGTCACGTGATTGTTCTTGGAGGCTCCAACCAATGAGCTCTAAGTGTGGGTAATCCGGTGGGGTGAGGGGTGTGGAGGGGAGGCGGGCTTCTTGTCGAGGACCTGGTTCAAGCATGTAGCATCTAAAAAGCTCTCTGTAGTAAATTTTAGTGACAAACTTGAATCATTAATTCTGTTGCTCTGTCCACAGTTCCTGCCTGACCTGCTGAGTATTTCCAGCACTCTGTGTTTTTCTTTCAGATCCCCAGCATCCACAGTACTTTGTTATTGTATGACTGCTTGGGAACATTTAAAAATTGTTTCATAGGTAGACAATTTACTCCAGAATGATCTTTCAAGGGCTTCCTCATGAATTCTGGGGCCATTATCTTACTGCCTGTACTTAGAAAAATAAGAGTTTAGCGTACAGTGGAGGGTTTTGTCACATTATCACATTGATTAATTAATATTTTTATATTAACTCCTGTAGTATCGAGCAACTACACTTCCAGCCTTCAAGTACTATGTCACCTGTGCTTGCCTCATATTTTTCTGTATCTTCATCGTTCAGATTCTGGTGTTGCCAAAGTAAGTACATGTACACAATTCATTTCTGCGAATGTAATAATGTGTTTAAAATATGAGGGACGTTTCCTCTGGGCTTTTCCTGCAGAGATGCTTATTCTCTGCCCCTTTACATTCCTCCAAGACTTCAGAGCTTTCCCCAAAAAGTGGTGTCTTTGCCCACAATAGGTGCAGGCTAAGGGCTGCCATGGTATTAAGACAGGAGGGGTGTTCCTGGCCTTCCTGCTTCATTTTCCTCTCCAACCCTGAAAGGGGGGCCATTCTCCAAAGGCATCCAGTTCTAGCCATTCTCCAATCAATGATCATGGAGGGGCAGGCACCAAAGACAACAGGGCCGAAGTCTAGTCTATTTTTACCTTCAAGGATAAATCAATGCTGAAGGCTTCTGTCTGATCTTTTTAGTGAGTATCCAGTGGTGATTAGCACTGCTGCAGTGTTTCCAACTGCCAGGCTTCTTTAAAGGCTGCGTCTAAAGACTGCCCAGCAATACAAGTTACATTAGAATGAATGCCATAGACCTTTGCACTCATATGCAGCTGAGTAACAGTTCAGAAGCAAGTTTCTCCAAAATAAATACTGCAGCTGGTCCAGTGCATGATTTTCCAAGCTGTGGGAAACCTGGCTGGTCAGTGTTGAAAGAAAATGGCTGCCAAAATCTGAGGATGGATTCTCCTCTTTAGAGGATGGCACTTAGATACCTCTAGACCTCCTGTGGTTAAACACACACTAGGGAAGTAGGCAGTTCGCAACATACTGGTGTCAGGTTCCAAATACTTGCCAATTTAACCTTTGACTTTCTCAAGCCTATCATGGGGGTTTAAATGACCCCTATTAACTTCTTCATCAGGTGGTGTCCAGATAAAACATTTCCCCCATTGCGTGTTTAAAAATACTAAATCCTTTTGGGTTTTCCATGAAGCATTAACCGGTTCTCCTCTTTAATGGTGCTGGTACCTTTAAAATCCAGGAAGTGCACAGACTTCTTTCCTGTTTTCAAAGCTTGCAGGCCAATTCTATTCTCCCAATAAGGTCAGTGATAGGGATTGACCATGCTTTAAGCAATCTGTATGATTTTCATATGTAAACTCGATTTAATCATGATTGAGCAGCTGTGATCCTGGAGATTTTAATTCGCAACCAATGAACCTGAGGGTGGGATTTTCCGGCCCCTCCTGTCGGTGGGATTTTCCGGTCCCGCCAAAGTCAATGGAGTTTTGAACGGCTCACCTCGTTTTACAGCCCCGCCCCCTGCACGACGGGGCTGTAATATTCCACCCATAGTTTGAAACAATCATTTGGTTTAACCTTTCCATACGCTGACTTTGGTTTGCTAATTTCAACTGTGTCATTGAGAAAAGGGAAACCAGCATGGACTCCCTACCCACATCAATCCAGCAAACAGACTAGACTGTTGATATTCTAGGAAAAATCTGGTAGGCTTGACAACTGTCACAAAATTTCATGAGACTTGATTCCAAACCTGGCAGGTGAACCAACGAATTATATTGAAGCAGTCTGCATGAAACATAGATGTGGTATATGCTGATGGAAAGATAGTAATGTGAATGGAATAAGATTGAAATAAAAAGGGTTGTTACACTTACCTGGGTCTCCCGTTCCCAGAAATTAGCCTCAGGCAGCTCCATGCAGTTCACCTGTCGGCCTTTGCAACCACTGTTGCAAATTAGCCGGCAGCTCTCCAAGGCAGAACTTCCCCCGCCGAATGAGGAGCAGAGATCCCGCCTCCTGCCAATCAATGGCAGCAGGGCAGTCTGAGGTGGCGGGAATGTGTTCCCCGCCACCCTAAACATTCAGGCCTATGTCTTTGTTTTTTATTCAGTGATAATATACTCAATTGGATTGGTAGCATTGTTTGATGCTTTCCTAGTTTGCATGACTATGTGCACCTAACTCTGAAAAGTTACTTATGAAATTTGCTAAATTTTTAATATAAGGCTCACATGACAAATGGGATCTCGTGCCTGTTATAAATTTGGTTTCATGTGAATAGAGTCAACATGAACTATTTTGTTTTAAATAGGAGTGTAAACTTCTGTTTTGCCTTCTCCATGCCATGTGACCAGCAACAATTCAGGGAGTGACTTCCAACCTTGTCAGCATCCACTCATGCACACTTGAATTTAGTGCTAGAAAGTGTAAAGTCTGTTGAGAGCAACTTGAAACAGCTCTTCAACTAAGTTTTCCGTTTTTGGAGGAAGGCTGTACCATGGCTAATGCTTTGCCACAGTGGCTACAATTGGAATTTAGAGAAGTGAGGAATCATGACTTTAGATTCACATCATTCTATAGTGTTGCAATTTAAAGCTAGACTACCCCATTACCCATTAGCAGGAGCTCTTTAAGTGTTAACTGGCTTACTTAGAATTACTTTCACACCTAGTCAAGAGATTGTGAGCTCAAGCTCCATTCTGGCTGTTGACTGCATAACCTTCAGCACAGTAGATGTTATGTAGTTGCAGGTGTGTATTTCAGATGAGACATTAAACCAAGGTTCTGTCTACCTAGTGCAGGGAGATTTTAAAGATCCTATGGAAGTATCAAAGGATGAGCAGGTTCCCAGCCAGCATTCTTCTCTCAACCAACACCACCAAAAATAAATGAATTGCCATTCATTTCATCGTTATTGCTATTTGTAGAGCCTTGTGTACAATGTGGTTACACATTCACCTGTATAACAAAATTAACTGCAGTTCAAAAGGTAATGCAAAGGTCTATGGCACACATTAGGATATCTTGAGAGATGTGTGGTGCTGTTTTGATGGCAAGCAAAAGTTGAAACACACACTGGTTAATTCTCAAACTATTAATATTATTTATCTAAATGACCAAAAATACATTTATTTTAAATCAAATGTTTTGATTTGTTGTAGGACTTCTATTCTTGGGATTTCATTTGGAACAGCTTTCCTTACACTTGTCTTCATCCTCTTCACCTGTTTTGCAGGACAGCTCCTGGTGAGTGTTCATGTCGTTTATTTAGTATGAAAAAAAAATTTGTGTAAAATAATACATTAACAGGCAGCTATTTACATTCATGTGATTGATTAGTTAGATAATATCTCATATATATTTGTGTTTGTGTGTACGTGTATGACTATGAAGAAGAGATCACCAAAAATAGAAAAACATTAATTTTCTTAAAATGTAATGCATCATTGATTGAAGAAACCAGTGCTAAAAGTAACAATGGCATCTTTAGACAAGCTGTTCCTTTTTAAAAAATCATATTCTCCTTTCGTTCTTTTTCTGAAGGTGGTAACTCAAAGCGGGTTACAAATCAGTGGATGCTATTAAAATTATGCTATGGTTCTCAAATGGGCATTGTTTAGATCTCAGTCTACATAATGATTGCCAACAGGCTAAAATCACAGTTGAGCTCAACCAATGCAAAGAGAGAGCACAATTCGCTAACAGCTCAAGCAACTTTGTAGAACTTGGAATATAAGAGAGCAATCGATTTGTACTACTATGTAGTATTAAGAGTAGAAAAGCCACAAGAGACTATATATTCACCTAGTTTAGCACTATGTATTGCCAGAATATTGTCAGGGCCCACAGCCCTGACAATATTCCGGCTATAGTACTGAAGATTTGTGCTCCAGAACTGCCGCACCCTGAGCCAAGCTGTTCCAGTACAGCTACAACATTGGCATCTACCCGACTATGGAAAATTGCCCAGGTATGTCCTGTACACAAAAAGCAGGACAAATCCAATCCAGCCAATTACTGCCCCATCAATCTACTCTCGATCATCAGTAAAGTAATGAAAGGGGTCATCAACAGTGCTATCAAACGGCACTTGCTGAGCAATAACCTGCTCGCTGTCACCCAGATTGGGTTCTGCCAGGGTCACTCAGCTCCTGAGTCTTGGTTCAAACATGGACAAAAGAGCTGAACTTCCAAAATTAAGGCCGCATTTTACCGAGTGTGGCATCAAGGAGCCCAAGCAAAACTGGAGTCAATGGGAATCAGGGGGAAAACTCTCCACTGGTTGGAGTCATACTTAGCACAAAGGGAGATAGTTGTGGCTGTTGGAGGTCAGTCATCTCAGTTCCAGGACATCACCGCAGGAGTTCCTCAGAGTAGTGTCCTCAGCCCAACCTTCTTCAGCTGCTTCATCAATGATCTTCCTTCCATCATAATCAGAAGTGGGGATGTTTGCTGATGATTGCACAATGTTCAGCACCATTTACGACTCCTCAGATACTGAAGCAGTCCATGTCCAAATGCATCAAGACCTGGACAATATCCAGGCTTGGGCTGACAATGATAAATAACATTCATGCCACAAAGTGCCAGGCAATGACTATCTCCAACAAGAGAGAATCTAACCATCGTCTCTTGACGTTCAATATGCAATATCAATGTGCAAGTTCTGTATGGCCTTTGCAAATGTGAAGGAGTCCTTCACTGTGTATGTGGAAAACTTGCTCCAAACTGGTTGTAACAATTCGCCCAACCATTTGGCCAATTCATGTTGTGCAGAACCACTGAAGATGCTGAATCCTTGAAAGCATGCCTAGCTGATCTAGCGCACATGTATTGCGGGACTCCAAATGACCCGTCAGACTTTCACATGCATTGTGAATGTTCCACAGTGTTGCGAGGCCTTAAGACCAACCCAGACATACACATCAGTAAACCTGACAATGTAAGGGGATAGTTATCATTAACAAGCGTGACCATATCAACAAAATGCACGCCATTCTTAATGATGGGTCCAAATTCGTATCCATTGGACCTGCCGCTCAACATGACTGAACAGCCCTGCTTGAAAGTAAGCTTAAAAAACACTTGCTGGATTTGTGTAAGAGCGATGAGCTGCCACATGATATATATGACAGGGTTCATCCTCATTGCTTGCTGCACCCACGTATGTACAAGACACAGAAAAGTGATGTCTCTCTACGCCTATCTTATCTGTGACTGTTTCTGCACAGCATGAATTGGCCAAATGGTTGGGCAAATTGTTACAACCAGTTTTGAGCAAATTTTCCACATACACGGTGAAGGATTCCTTCACATTTGTGAAGGCCATACAGGACTTGCATATCGATAGCAATGCTATGTCCATGGGCTCATTTGATATTGCTAGACTATTCACCAATGTTCCACTTAAGGAAGCCATGGATATTTATGCTGAAGCACTATATCATGGTGATCCAGTCCCACCACCATTGCGTGAATCAGTATTAATTGAGCTTATGAACTCGGCAACTCGCGCAGTTGAGCTCAGCTTTTTGACACTGTGCATGCCCAAATAGATCATGTTGCCATGGAATCCCCTCTAGGTTTTGCTCTTGCAAACATCTTTATTGGATTTTATGAGAAATGTGTATGATGGAATGACACCTAACCTCCTACTCCTCGCCTATTTCCTACATGTGGATGATACGTTTGCTATATTTAAATCCACAGCTGCATGTAATAATTTTCTTACATGTCTTAATGAGCTCCATTCTGCACTCAAATTCACCTTTGAAATGGAGCAGTCAAATGAACTCCCCTTCCTTGATGTGCTAATTGAGAAGTCTGCCAGGAGATTCTCGACCATGGTCTACCACAAGCCTACCTTCACTGATCAATAGACGCGTAGGGATTCTTACAGTTCCACATGCTATAAGTTGGGTCTTATTGGCATAATTGTATATTGGGCCCAAGCCATTTGCTCACCATGCAAGTTCGATGCTGAAATAAGGCGTATCAAAGGCATCCTGTAGGATAGTGGCTCCCCTGATCAGATCATTTCATGCTGTATGTCAGGCAAACTCATGAATGGGCCTAAGGCCATCACTTTTGGCCCTGCAAAGTGCCCAGTCTACCCCAGATTACCCTGGAAGGGCAAGGTGCCTCAAAAAAGTTGAGCAACAGGTGAAGCTAGCTGTTTCACTCTGCTACTATGCAGTAGCAACGCAAGTGGTATTCGCAACTAACAGGATGCTGCTATCAAGCCAAAAAGATGTTCTGCCTATCACACAAATGAGTAATGTGGTATATTAATTTCAGTGCCAGTGTGATGCTAGGTATGTAGACCGTACATCCCAAAGGCTGGAGGATCGTATCAAACAGCGTTTCGCAGCTGCTATTGATAATGGGCAAGGTACAGACCATACCCAACCAGCCCGTGCTTACAAAACCCAAACACAGTGTCCAACATTAGATGATTCTGCGATTGGACAACATTTGCTAAATAATCCTCAGTGTGCTAAGAATTATGCTAACAACCAATTTAAGATTGTCAATCAGGCTCGCACTGTGGTGCATTTGTGTGCACTGGAAGCTACATATAGTAATACACGGGGCCCTGTTCTTTGCAGACAGAAAGAACGTGTGCACACATTGTGCTTGTTTCAGTTGAACAAAATGAGTGACAGCCATTCGCTGACTCATTCCTCAGGGTAATGCCTTGACCAATCAGGGTCAAGCTGCCTGGTTTAAATTTCAAACAATACTTGGCAGTTAATTGTCAGTTGTCATCACTGGTGCATTCTCCATGGCAATGCCTCTACAAATCAGAGTCCAATTGCCAACCAATCAGCACTCTCTTCTCATACAATATAAATTGTTGTTTTCCCCTAATTTTGGTACTCTTGCCAACTGTCCTGATGAGTGCAAGATGAAAAGTTTCAACATGTCTCTTTTTTCAGCAATACTCAAGTTCTGTACTACCAAATGACTATTTGACATTACCATCGCAGACTGCCATAACATCAACATCCTGGGGGGTTACTCATGACCAGATTCTAAACTGGATCATCCATATAAACACTGTGTCTATAACAGCAGACTGGAGACTGGGAATTTTGAGGCAAGTAACTCGCCTCCTGACTCCCGAAAGCTACTCCAACAAGGCACATTTCAAGAGGGTGATGGAATGCTCTCTGCTTGCCTGAATGAGTGCAGCTCCAACAATGCTCAAGAGGTTTGACACCATCCAGGACAAAGCAGTCTACTTGACTGGCACCTCATCCATCACCTTAAACATTCACTCCCTCCATCGCCAGTGCACAGCGGCAACAGTGTGTACCATTTATAAGATGCCCTGCAGCAACTCGCCAAGACTTCCTTAATAGCACCTTCCAAACCTGCAACCCATACCACCTAAAAGGACAAGGGCAGCAGACTCATGGGAACACCACCACCTGGAAGTTCCCCTCCACGCTACTCACCATCCTGACTTGGAACTATATTGCCATTCCTTCACTGTCACTGGGTCAAAAGCCTGGAAATCATTCCCAGGCAGCGGTGTGGGTGTACCTACACCACATGGCAATGATGTGGGTGTACCTACACCACTTGGACTGCAGCAGTTCAAGAAGATGGCTCCCCACCAAATTCTCAAGGGTAATTCGGGATGGGCAATAAATCCTGGCTTGCTAGTGATGCTTATATCATTCGAACAAATAAATGAAAAAATAGACACAGGGTGATGCCAAAGGACTGGAGGAGAAAGAGAAGGATAAACCTGACAATTGCAGACCAATCAATTTAACATCAGTGGTAGGGAAGCTTTTGGAAGCAACCTGGGAGAAACTTGGATCAAGCATGGATGAATAAGGCAGAGCAACGCAAATTTGTTAGGGACAAGTCATGTTTGGCGAGCTTTATTGAGCTTTTTGTTGAGGATGGATGAGGATATTCTAGTTGATATTGTGTAGATGGACTTTCAAAAATCTTTTGATGAAATACCACACAATTGGCTTGTCAGCAAAATTGCAGCCCACGGGATAAAAACAGCTATAGCAGCATGGATACAAAATTAGCTAAGGATGGAAAACAGAGTTATGGTGAATTGTTCTTATTGGACTGGAGGGAGGTATAAAGTTGAGTTCCTCAACATTCAGTACTAGGACCACTGCTCTTTTTGATATACATCAAATGCCTTGGACATAGGGGTACAGGGCACAATTTTGAAGTTTAGAAGTGAAGTAAACAGTGAAGAAGATAGTAATAGACTTCAAGAGGAAATTGACAGATCTGTGATATTCAGCACAGAAAGTATGAGGTGATACATTTTCGTAGGAAGAATGAGGAGTGGCAATACATACTAAATAGTATAATTTTAAAGAGGGTACAAGAAGAGGGTGTCATGACAGCGGATCATGGCCTGAATTACTTACGGACATATTGAACTTTTAAGTAAGACGTGATTTTTTTTAAAAGACCTACAAGCAAAAGCTGGCTGAAAATGTAAAGCCGCCACTTTCTGGAAAATTCTTGTGTGGATTATACTTGACCAACTTGCCCAGAGAGAACGGAATGTGGCACCTAAAAATGTGTCAAGGCCTATTTCAGACAGAGACACTTCACAGTAAGATATGCAATGCAAAAAAAATGAACTTTAATCTCCTGTGGTTGCGGAGACAATGGAGACTGATTACCACATCTCAGCAGAAGCCATCTCCTGTTGATTTATAACTCAGAATGTGGATGTGATCTGATTTGAAAGAAAGCAGATTCTGAGCGAAAGACATGTTTGTTTTCCCTTCCAGGAAAACACAAGCAAAGGTGTTAAAAAGCCAACTGCAATCCTGATCTGTGTGTGCTAGTTCTGTTGTTCTAGGCCTGGTGTGCTAGTGTGTGCTGTGAAGGTCACAGCTGAAGAACAGCAACTAGGCATCCTTGCAGCTTGCAGGTGAAGGTCTCTCTCTGTTGCTGCAGGCAAGTCACAAATCAGCAAAGCCACAGTCAAAAAGGAAACAGGACAACTCCTTCAGCTAACCTACAGAACCAAGTGTCTCCAAAACAACTGCTCAACTGCCAGTCAGTTCTACCAGTATCACCCAACTTCATGGCCGCAACATTTCACCATCTACTCCTCATGTACAAGCCAAAGACTGATTTATATATTTTTTTTACTTTTATCTATGGACTCAACTTCTCATTACTGATCTGCGTGTATGTGTGTTGCATTTTTATTATTTCTTCTCGGGTTTTAAGTAATTAATAAACCCTACTCTTTCTTTGACTCAAGGAAGTCTGGTTAAATTAGCTCCTTCTAAAACATAAATACATTTGGACTGGGAAAAGGTATCCATGAGGGAAGGGATCCTTTTTAAATTAACCTTCTTGCGACCAACTGAGGGGGTTGAATAAAGAAGGGGAGCCAGCTCATTCCTCCTCGCCCGGGATCATAACAACATTGGGGTCCCGTTCAGGAAGCTAACAATTTGAGGTATCTTGTCTGGGATCATAACAAATTGGGGGACCTTTCCCAGGGACCAGTCGTAACAAGAGAAACCTAGGGACAAATTTCTGAAGGTGGCATGTCAGGGCAACAAAGCAGTTAATAAAGCACATGGGATCCTAGGCTTTATAAATAGAGGCATGGAGTACAAAAGCCAGGAAGTTATGGTAAATCTATATAAAACACTAGTTCAGATCCAGCTGCTGTATCCATGAGCAACACACTTTAGGTAGGATGTGAAGGTTTTGGAGGGCATACAGAAGAGATTTACTGTGGTTCTTGAGATGAGGATTACATTTATGTGGATGGACTAGAGAAGCTGAGGTAGTTCACCTTGGGGCAGAGAAAGCTAAGAGGTGTGAACAATTTAGATAAAATAAATAAAGGGAAACTGTTTCCGAGGACTTATGCACCAAAAATGAGAGGGCACAGATTTAAAGTGATTGGCAAAAGAACCAGAAGTGAAATGAGGAAAACCTTTTTTCACACAACAGGTAGTTAGAATTTGGATTGCACTGCCTGATAGGATGTTGGATACAGATTCAATAGTAGCATTCAAAAAGATATTGGATAAATACTTGAAGGAGAAATCATTGCAGAGATATGGGGAAAGAGCAGGGGACCGAGATTAGCTAGATTGTTCTTTAAAGAGTTGGTGCAGACCCATTGGGCCAAATAACCTCCTTATATGCTGGTGCTATTCTATGATTCTATGATTTTAGGATTCTATGTGGTGAATATTCTTATGAATAGGGTGTCAGCAGGAAAATGTGTGCTTCATAAATTACTGTACAAACAAATGGATCTCTTGCCTTTGCATATTTGGGCACATCTTCATGGTTTGAGTACCCGTCAATGTTGTGTGGGCTTGAGTGAGCAGCATGTAGGAGCTGCAGTTCAAATTAAAACATTAGGGTCTGATAATTAACTATATTCATTCATGCAAAGATGTAAAAAAAATAAACTTTACTGCTTTCTTCACCTTTTCAGGAAGTAAGTTAGCCCTAAAACTTTGCCTTCTTGAAAAAAATTGTTTACAACAAGTGTTATCTAAAAGACGTTTTTGGCACAGTTTTAAAGTGGTTGTATGTTTTTTATACAAAAATAATAATTAATTGCTATCAAAAGAGGTTGTAGGTTCTTCCTGCTGTTAATTGAACAGCATTTGGGTCTCATTAAATATATAACTAATTGTTTATTTGACAAAAATTTAGCTTTCTAATTTTCTACATTTGCTGGAAATAATTCATATTATTCCAAACCAAAAGCATGTATGCTGACAAACATTGTTAATGTGGGCTGTAAGCATGAAATGCAATTTTCTTTTCAAGAATTTTAATTTTACTGTTTCCTTTGCATCTAGCATTGCAGCAAGAAGGCTTCAACATCGTTGTTGTGGATTTTGAAATCATCAGAGATAATTGCAAACAGACCTTTGCCACGCCTTACACTCACACTGACAACCACCACAGTTATATTAGTTATGGCCATATTTAACATGGTAAGTACGTTATATAATGAAACCTTCAATTCTTTTAAACATTGGCAGATTAATCTTTATTAAATTCATTTTTCTACTGCTATATTAAATCATCCATATTTATTTTGCTTCCCTCTTGTATCATGAACCATTCATAGTTGAGAATATAAACAAATGTTTGCTCCCAGGCTTCTGCCAGAATCAATAGTGAGTCGGTCATCAAGGTTTGTGTATGACTGAGCCACAAACGACTTACTCTCTGATTTGTTTTCACTGCCAGTAGAAAAACATGTTGCATCTGCTTGGCACAACTGATATTGGAAATTTGGGAAATTGTAAACCTACATTCTATCACTTCATGGTGTCTAGGTGTTCTCACATGCTGTGCCATCCATTTGCTCTTTGAAATCCAACTAGTTGTTAATCTTTGCAATTATTAGCAGTATGAAATTTGAGTTGAACTATTTCAGAGCATAACCTCTTCCTCCATTTTGTTTCCTTTTCTTTGCATGTTTTGGTCTTACCCTTGTTTTTCTCTTAATTTTACTTTTGGACAACAGCTGCTCATCATTCAGCTAGTAACGCCTGCTGTTATATCTTCTTGTTCCCAGCAGTTCAAAGTAATCTCACTTTTAGACACAAAATGCAGGAGTATGTATGTCAATGATCACATCATGTGCTACAGATAGGGTATGTTTATGGGGAGAAAATGGCCTAGATTTTTCTTTGAAAAAGCACCCATTTTCAAGTAGTGTTGAGGCATCAAGTAAAATGAGGCGGTTGTGGTTTACTGCCACAGACCCCCCCCCAAAAGTATGCCAACAAGATCACAAATTGTTATTGGCATCCACTCACTCCCACGAATGTAAGTGGAGCTAGGCGAGCATGCCAATGTTCCTACTGATTCAAGGAACAATTGAAGGAACACTTGGTATTGAAATTCCCATGTGAGAACGCCTAAATTTCCAGAATAGAAAATATTTTTATTTAATTAGTATCTAGCTACTGTGTGATGCCAGTCACCTGCCTGTTACCTAGAATGCTGTCTTGATGCTTTTATCATTGCAACAATCCCTACACCAGTCTTGATGACTTAGAACTATGGGCTGGATTTTACAGCCCCCCGCTAGTGTATTTGACGGTGGGGGGTGCTCGTAAAATAAAATGGTTGGCCTGCCTGCTGCCTTTCCACCCTCCTCCAGCATATATCCCATATTCTGGTGCACAGGCAGATATCAGGCAGCCAGCCCACCCTTGGGTCAATTGAGAGCCTAAAGTGGCCAATCAAAGGCACTTAAGCATCTTATTCCACCGTGTCAGCTGTGGCTCAGTCCATAGCACCCTCGCCTTTGAATCAGAGGGTTGTGGGTTCATGTCCCACTCCCGGAAACCAAGAACTGTGATTGTACTCGAAAGAGTTGCAATCTGTGACTGTTGATAACTCGAAAGAGTTTCACCACTATATTACGTGCAGCCTGCTTTGCCTCTTCCTTCCCCTGCTGCCAGAAGCTTTCACTCTGCAGGCTGGTGTTGGGCAGGAAGGGGGTCCCTCCTTTGGGAGATGCCTTGTGCCCATTGGAGGAACCCCCCCACAAAGATCATACACCCTCTTTAAGCCTCACCCCAGTCTCCAAATGCTAAGATGCTTCAAAAGAATGTAATCAGACACAAAATTTACACCAAGCAAAAGGAGATATTAGGTATTTGAGCAAAAAACCTAGTCCGAGAAGTGAGTTTGAAAGAGCATCTTCAAGGAAGAGAAAGAGGTAGAGAAATGGAGTGATTTAGGGAAGAAGTTACAAAACATAGGGGTAGGCGTCTACGAGTGGTGGAAAGAAGGAAGGGGGGAATGCATAAGAAACCCAAATGGAAGGAATACAGAGGTCCATTAGGGTTATGGCGCGGTTACAGAGAAATGGAGGAACAAAGTCATGGAAGGATTGAAACTCAACAATAAGAATTTTAAAATCGAGGGATTCATGGAGTGATGGCCAATGTAGGTCATTGAGTACAGCTGTGGGGAGTGAAAGGAACTAGATGCAAGTTAGGATACGGGCAGCAGAGTTTTGGATAAGCTTAAGTTTTTGGATGGTGCAAGATGCAAGACCAGCAAGGAGAATATTGGAATAATTGAGCCTGGAGATAACAAAAATATGGGTATTGACCAGGCAATAGGATGGAATTTGAGGCTATGGAATGGAGTTTGTGGTGGGAGTAAAATGTCTTACCAAAATTTAATTGGAGCAAATTTTGGCTCAACCAAGAATTTTACGAGCAGACTTTAGGCACTTTTTGAAGTTTTGTTTTAAGTGCCTGGATACATCTGGTACAGTCCTGCAGTACTGCTCAGCATGGGCCTCCAGAATAATTTTAGCTTGTTGTGCCGTTGTTATGATCCTCATAGAGACCGATAACTTCTCAAAAAGGAAGGAATCCCCATGGCCCCAATGGAAAGAAAACCACTAGCAAGATTTCATTTTTGAAAACTTCCACTTTAACAAACCAGCTAAAATCAATAGAATTCAAGCATTAATTGTCAGGTGAAGGATATTTCAAATAAAGAGATAAATTTCACTTTAAGTAGTTGATACAACAAAGGTACGTCTCATGTAATTACAAGAACTCACATTACTTCCCTCACAAATATGGTACCACGTGCAATCTCTCAGTCTTTCCAATTTGACTCTACTACATAAGATCTTATACTTCCTACTGAGTCATTTTGGCCCCTGAGCAGCATTCAGCAGCATCTGCATTTCATCCAAAGTCCCTAGACACGGTTACTACCAACAAAGTGCATGTCTACAAATCCGCTCTCAGGTCACAACAGTCCTAATGGCACGGAATCCCCAGAGACACCCTTCTCCAGGTCTTTTAAATGGTCAGCTGGCTCTGGCAACACTGAGATGGCAGCGATGGGTCATGTCCAATCCACAATCCCTTGGACCTTCCTGTCTTCAGTTTTCTGTCCTTTCCAACTGGAAAACACCTAGCAACACAGTCTCTGCTCTATTCTAAGAGACTTGCTTTACCACAAGGTTCTGTTCAAAAACTGCCAAGGAGAGAACTTCCATTCTGAGAAAATCTTGCTTGTTTTGTCTCACACAGATTCTTAGTGTGTTCTGAATTGCTAAACACAGGCTGAAACCCCAACACCTCCGCAATTAGCTTTCTACTAACCCTTTGCTTCTTAGCTTTCTTCCCCATGGCAACCTCAGGTCATATGGGCATTTCTTGGAATCTAATGATATCACAATCAGGAAACCAGTTAACCCTCTTTCAGAATAACCCCCAATATCCATTACAAGCCTACCGACTCCCACAGCTACCTCGACTACAGCTCCTCACACCCTGCTTCCTGTAAGGACTCCATCCCATTCTCTCGGTTCCTTCGCCTCCGTCGCATCTGTTCTGATGATGCTACCTTCAAAAACAGTTCCTCTGACATGTCCTCCTTCTTCCTTAACCGAGGTTTTCCACCCACGGTCGTTGACAGGGCCCTCAACCATGTCCGGCCCATCTCCCGCATCCGCCCTCACGCCTTCTCCTCCCTCCCAAAACCATGATAGGGTCCCCCTTGTCCTCACTTATCACCCCACCAGCCTCCGCATTCAAAGGATCATCTTCCGCCATTTCCGCCAACTCCAGCATGATGCCACCACCAAACACATCTTCCCTTCACCCCCCCTGGCGGCATTCCGTAGGGATCGTTCCCTCCGGGACACCCTGGTCCACTCCTCCATCACCCCCTACTCCTCAACCCCCACCTGCGGCACCTTCCCATGCCCAGGCAGAAGATGCAACACCTGCCCCTTCACTTCCTCTCTCCTCACCGTCCAAGGGCCCAAACACTCCTTTCAAGTGAAGCAGCATTTCACTTGCATTTCCCCTAACTTAGTCTACTGCATTCGTTGCTCCCAATGTGGTCTCCTCTACATTGGAGAGATCAAACGTAAACTGGGCGACCGCTTTGCAGAACACCTGCGGTCCGTCCGCAAGAAATACCCAAACCTCCCTGTCGCTTGCCATTTTAACACTCCACCCTGCTCTCTTGCCCACATGTCTGTCCTTGGCTTGCTGCATTGTTCCAGTGAAGCCCAACGCAAACCGGAGGAACAGCACCTCATCATCCGACTAGGCACTTTACAGCCTTCCGGACTGAATATTGAATTCAACAACTTTAGATCTTGAACTCCCTCCTCCATCCCCACCCCCTTTCCGTTTCTTCCCCCTCCCTTTTGTTTTTTTCAATAATTTATATAGATTTTTCTTTTCCCACCTATTTCCATTATTTTTAAATCTATACCTGTAATGCCCTGTCAGTCTTTCCACCCCACCCCCACTAGAGCTGTACCTTGAGTGTCCTGCCATCCATTCTTAATTAGCACATTCTCTTAGATAATATCACCACCTTCAACACCTCCTTGTTCCTTTATCTGTGACATCTTTTGATTATCTGCTCCTATCACTGCTTGCTTGTCCCTACAACCACCCCCCAACTTCCCCCCCCCCCCCCCCCCCCACCCCTACCTTAAACCAGCTTATATTTCACCCCTCTCCTATTTTTACTTAGTTCTGTTGAAGGGTCATGAGGACTCGAAACGTCAACTCTTTTCTTCTCCGCCGATGCTGCCAGACCTGCTGAGTTTTTCCAGGTAATTCTGTTTTTGTTTTGGATTTCCAGCATCCGCAGTAGTTTTTTGTTTTTACCCCCAATCCACTTTGGTCTTAAAGGGAACATTGCAAAAAAGAGAATACAAAATTTTTCCCAAAGCACTCGGGTTATCGCACCCTATATAATATTGTTATACAGCAAGGGCTGTTGTTTGCTGGAAATGGAATAATAATAATGAAGAAAATGGAGGAGGTCTACTTTCTGTACATCAGAAATAGAGTGCACAGGAAGGAGAGGAGGTAGAGCAAGAGAGCTATTAGCCTGCAACCAGAGAAAGGAGGCAGCGACTTATAACTGAGTGATTTAAATTAATAAATGTTGTGAAACCCAATAAAAGTGCTTCTATCATCTGCCTGTGCCTCTGCATACTGTTTAATTGCCATTTAAAATTTGCATTTCCAATGGTTTGTACTTTACTTCCATAATACAGAAGTCACACTCTCACCTAAGTTGTAGTCCACTATTTTGTAGACATCTAAAGAAATGCACTCTGAAATCTGTGGTCAAATAAATTTTACTTACAAGAGCAAATTCATCAGTAGTATAATTCCTGTGCCAAAACTGCAGCTATTTCTTCCCACAGTGCCTACCCTTCAAACTAGCTACCTTCCTCGTTCTAGCTCTTAATCAGGTACTTCAGTGAGCTATTCCTTGAGTGATGGGAGAGAGACGTGTGCATCAGACATAATTCCTTTGGAATGCTTGAGGACTGAAGTGATTCTCATTTCATGAAGCTGCTGTTCCTGAGGGAAACACCTATAATTGCCATTCTTTTGCATTTCCAAAGGATGCAGCCCTATGCACATAAAAGTACAGAGCTCTGCCAAAAAAAATTCTATGAAATAGTTAAATTGTAGAATGATACATCTACTAATTAGTCCCATTTCCTGGGCAGTTTCCCCATTTCTTGGGCAATTTCCCCATTTTCCTGCAATTTTTTCCACTTTAAGTATTTATCCAATTCCCTTTACTGTTGAATGTGTCTCCACTGCTCTTTCAGGCAGTGAATTTCATACCATAACAAGCCATTGTGTAAAAATATCTTTCCTTACCATTTTTTTGTTATTGAAACAATTTCTCTTTATTCACTCTAACAAAACTGTCATGATTTTGAGCACCTTGGTTAAATCTCCCTAAGGAGAGCAACCCCTACTTCTTTAGTCTTTCCAGGTAAATGATGTCCCTCCTCCCTGGTACCACCCTAGTTGAGCAGACTTGAGTGGGCATATGACTTGCTCCTGCTCCTATTTCCTATGATTTTAGCATCACTTCCTTGCTTTTGTACTCTATGCCTTTGCTTATAAAGCCAAGGGCCCGGTTTTTAATAGCCTTCTCAATTTGTCCCAGCACCTTCAAAGATTTATTTATGTACATTCCCAGGTTTCTCTGTTCCTGCATCCCTTCCAAAATGATACCATTTAGTTTATTTTGCTCCTCCTCACTCTTCCTACAAAAATGCATCACCTTACACTTCTCTATGTTAAATGGCCTCTGCCATATGTCTATTTCACCAGTCTGTGCCCTCCTAATGTCTGTTGCTATCTTCCTCACTGTTTATTATACTTCTGAGTTGAAGTCATGCCCTATATATCAGATCATTAATATATATCAAAATGAGCAGAGGTCCTAATACCAGCCCTTGGGAGACACCATTATACATTTCACAGAAAAACACCATTCACCAGTACTCTCTGCTTTCTGTCTGCTACCAGTTTCATAACCATGCTGTCACTGCCCACTTTAATCAACTTTGCTAATAAATCTATATGTCAAACGTCTTTTGAAAGCCTGCATAGATGTCACTGTTACATTCATCAACTCTTGCCCCTACTTCAGCAAAGAATTGAAATCAAACACAATTTGCCTTTAATGAGTACACACTGGCTGTCATTTATTAAACCATAATTTTCCAAGTTACAATTCATTTTATCTTGGGTTATTATTTCTATAAGTTTCCACGCCACTGACATTAAGCTGACTGGCCTGCAGTTGCTCGGTTTATTCCTCTCCCCTTTTATGAACCGGGGTGGAATATTTGCAATCTGCCAGTCGTCTGACACCACTCCCATATCTTAGGAGCATTGGAAGATTGTGATCAGAGCTTTCACTCACTCCATCCCGTATTCCATCAGCAATTTAGGATACATCCCATCGACTAATCTACTTTGAGCCCTTCCAAGCTTTTAAGTATTGTCTGTTTATTTTTATCCTATCAAATCATCCAGTATCACCTCCTTTACTGTGATACTGACAGCATCTTCTTTAATGTTGGAGGGATGCAAAGTATTCATTTAGTATGTCAGCCACGTGCTCTCCCGCAACAGGAAGATCTCCTTTTTGGTCCCTAATCAGCCCCACACTTCTTTTGGCTACCATTTTATCATTTATATGTTTATAAAGGACTTTTGGGCAATTTTTTATGTTGGCCCACTAATCTATTGCCATACTTCCATGTTACAATTTAATTGTCCTTTTCAGTTCTCCTCTACAGATTGGTTCTCTTCTGCATTATAAACCTGATATTTATCATAAGCCTCTGTGTTATGTTTCATTTCAATCTTGTGGGGGGAATTTTAACCTGCAAGGGGTTGGGTCTTAGTGCGGATGGGGGATTAAAACATCAAAAATGTTCGTGTGTTGGGAAGCCAGCAGGAATATGCTTACTTCTACTTTTAATTAGTTCAAGTTTATAAGTTAGTGGGGATACACCATGGAACCTGAAGGTCTGCAATCTTACATATGCAAAAAACCAGTTGACTGAAGATTTACTTTGAGACCTAGCTTTAATTGCCAGTGCAGATTTCCTAGGATGTCTGTAATTGCGAGGGTCAGCAAGGCGAGAGCAGAGTGGGAATTGACAGGGCACTGAAATTGACTGGCTGTAAAGCCTTTAAATGAACTATGACAGCTATTTCTTTGCCTAAGTGAAAGTCCTTTCCTTGCAGAACAAGTTCTGAGAGTAGCCCTTCATTACTTTAGAAGTAATTTCCAAAAGTTTGGATGTCATTTCTGCCACCTTGGAAAGTTTTTTATTTTGATTTGCACTTCCCAGTTGTCAGCTTTCTCATCAGTATGGGAGCCACTTACACAGCCCTGCCCTGCACCTTTGATGAGGAACAAGTGGAGCAGAACCAGCAAAACCACCAGCAGCAGGAATAACAGCTGCAGTAGTTTTCTCCTCTGCCACCTGCCACTCCACAGGACAGAGGGGATGAACACAGAATTCCAGCTCACAAGAGGCAATAACCCCTAACACTGTATATAAAGAAAGAGGATCAGTTTCCAGGACATCAATGAGCACCAGTACCAAGTGTTGTTGACAAGGTCATCGCCAATGGCCAAGCACTTTGCCACTCTGTTGATCTCCAACACAACCTTCTCTGCAGTGGCCATGGTGACAATGGAGAGTCACACCCGAGGCTGGATTTTCAATTGCCCCTGTGGTCGAGATTGGGTGTGGGCGCAGTTTGAAAATCGTGCTCTCGGATGGCATGTCAGTCTTCCAATGCCCCCATGAAGCGCTGCAATTTTCAAAGGGAGGGCAGACGGGGTGAGGGGTGGGGAGTAGCTGCAACCCGCAAGCCTTCAATTAACTTGCTGTTAAGCTCATTGAAGAGCTTGTTAACAACATGGAAAGGAACAAAATGAAATTTTCAAAGGGACAAACAGTAAAAACGAATTGTCTGGCAATGCTTAAAAGTTTGGAAGTGCTCAAAGTAGAAAAACAAATTGTTAGTGCACAGCTGTCGGAAGAACAGCAGGAAGCCATCATTTATTGTGACTGCTGATTTAAAATCTTCAAAAAAAAGATAGCCAAAATGAGTGCTAATCCAGGGGCAGAAAATTGTCATTGTTTGAGCAGAGCAGATTAAGGGCGGAAATGTCCCAGATTTGCACTAAATGCTGTAACAGGCAGGAAAAAGAACGTTTTACCCGTAGGCCGCAATGACGGCTTTTCACGCCGCATCGACCCAATCCCACCTCATTAATTATGCATTCCTGGGAAACATGCCGTCTCGATGGCGGGTGGCCTCCGAATCACCCACCACACTGTCACCTCGCTGCTTCGTATTTAAAGTGCAGCCGCTTCCAGCCCAGGACTGCTGCAAAGAAGACATGGCCCCGAAAAGCAAGGAGACTGAAGCCCCCCGCCCCCCCAGTTTAGTTACACATCCCTCGAGTGCATTTTGGACGCCGTGGAGGCCTGTCGTGATGTCCCCTACGCCTTGCCCTGACCGCAGGAGGGGCAACAACATCACCAATCCAGCATGGGAAACAGCGGCAGCTGTGGTCAGTGTCAGCACCCTGCAAAAGAGGGCAGCCACCCAGTGCCGAAAGAGGATGAATGATCTCCTCTGTTCGGCCAGGGTAAGTCACTCTTCTCATCACTCTCAACTCACACTCATAAACCCATCACACAGCCACAGGGCCCTCACTCACTGCTGGTTCAAGGGACATCACCATTCGCTCTTTCACACACACCGTCATTGTCCTCATCCATCCATGGGACCACTCACCACCCACAGATGCCAGGCATACTTATCATCTGAAACAAAAACAGAAATACCTGAAAAAACTCAGCAGGTCTGGCAGCATCAGCGGAGAAGAGCAAAGTTGACGTTTCGAGTCCTCATGTCCCTTCAACAGAACTGAGTAGAAATAGGAAAGGGGTGAAATATAAGCTGGTTTAAGGAGGTGGGGGGTGCAGGGTGTGGTGGGGGTGGGGGGTGTGGTGGTGGGGGGGTGGGGAAGGTTGTTGGGACAAGCAAGCAGTGATAGGAGGAGATAACCAAAAGATGTCACAGACAAAAGAACAAAGAGAGGTTGAAGGTGGTGATATTATCTAAAAGGATGTTCGAATTAAGAGTGGAGAGCAGGACAAGCAAGGTAGCTCTAGTGGGGGTAGGGTGAAATAAACGATGGGTGGAATACATTTAAAAATAATGGAAATAGGTGGGAAAAGAAAAATCTATATAAATTATTGGAAAAAACAAAAGGGAGGGGGAAGAAACGGAAAGGGTGTGGGGATGAAGGAGGGAGTTCAAGATCTAAAGTTGTTGAACTCAATATTCAGTCCGGAAGGCTGTAGAGTGCCTAGTCGGAAGATGAGGTGCTGTTCCTCCAGTTTGCGTTGAGCTTCACTGGAACAATGCAGCAAGCCAAGGACAGACGTGGGCAAGAGAGCAAGATGGAGTGTTAAAATGGCAAGCGACAGGGAGGTCTGGGTAATGCTTGCGGACAGACCGAAGGTGTTCTGCAAAGCAGTCACCCAGTCTGCGTTTGGTCTCTCCAATGTAGAGGAAACCGCATTGGGAGCAATGAATGCAGTAGACTAAGTTGGGGGAAATGCAAGGGAAATGCTGCTTCACTTGAAAGGAGTGTTTGGGCCCTTGGACGGTGAGGAGAGAGGAAGTGAAGGGGCAGGTGTTGCATATTTTGCGTTTGCATGGGGGGGTGCCGTAGGTGGGGGTTGAGGAGTAGGGGGTGAAGGAGGAGTGGACCAGGGTGTCACGGAGGGAAATGATCCCTACGGAATGCCGCCGGGGTGGGGGGTGGGGGGGGTGAAGGGAAGATGTGTTTGGTGGTGGCATCATGCTGGAGTTGGCGGAAATGGCAGAGGATGATCCTTTGAATACGGAGGCTGGTGGGGTGATAAGTGAGGACAAGGGGGACCCTATCATGTTTCTGGGAGAGAGGAGAAGGCGTGAGGGCGGATGCGCGGGAGATGGGCCGGACACGGTTGAGGGCCCCGTCAACGAGCGTGGGTGGAAAACCTCCGTTAAGGAAGAAGGAGGACATGTCAGAGGAACTGTTTTTGAAGGTAGCATCATCAGAACAGCTTCCTGGAAGGACTCCATCCCATTCTCTCAGTTCCTTCGCCTCCGTCGCATCTGTTCTGATGATGCTACCTTCAAAAACAGTTCCTCTGACATGTCCTCCTTCTTCCTTAACGGAGGTTTTCCACCCACGGTAATTGACGGGGCCCTCAACCGTGTCCGGCCCATCTCCCGCGCATCCGCCCTCACGCCTTCTCCTCCCTCCCAGAACCATGATAGGGTCCCCCTTGTCCTCACTTATCACCCCACCAGCCTCCGCATTCAAAGGATCATCCTCCGCCATTTCCGCCAACTCCAGCATGATGCCACCACCAAACACATCTTCCCTTCACCCCCCCGGCGGCATTCCGTAGGGATTGTTCCCTCCGTGACACCCAGGTCAACTCCTCCATCATTCCCTACCACTCCACCCCCACCTACGGCACCTCCCCATGCAAACGCAAAATATGCAACACCTGCCCCTTCACTTCCTCTCTGCTCACCATCCAAGGGCCTAAACACTCCTTTCAAGTGAAGCAGTATTACCCTTGCATTTCCCCCAACTTAGTCTACTGCATTCGTTGCTCCCAATGTGGCTTCCTCTACATTGGAGAGACCAAACGCAGACTGGGTGACCGCTTTGCAGAACGCCTTCGGTCTGTCCGCAAGCATTACCCAGACCTCCCTGTCGCTTGCCATTTTAACACTCCACCTTGCTCTCTTGCCCACATGTCTGTCCTTGGCTTGCTGCATTGTTCCAGTGAAGCTCAACGCAAACTGGAGGAACGGCACCTCATCTTCCGACTAGGCACTTTACAGCCTTCCGGCCTGAATATTGAGTTCAACGACTTTAGATCTTGAACCCCCTCCTCCATCCCCATCCCCTTTCCGTCTCTTCCCCTCCCTTTTGTTTTTTCCAATAATTTATATAGATTTTTCTTTTCCCACCTATTTCCATTGTTTTTAAATGTATTCCACCCATCGTTTATTTCACCCTACCCCCACTAGAGCTACCTTGCTTGTCCTGCTCTCCACTCTTAATTAGCACATTCTTTTAGATAATATCACCACCTTCAACCCCTCTTTGTTCTTTTGTCTGTGACATCTTTTGGTTATCTCCTCCTATCACTGCTTGCTTGTCCCTGGAAAAACTCAGCAGTTCTGGCAGCATCGGTGGAGAAGAAATCAGTTAACGTTTCGAGCCTTCAGGACCCTTCGGCAGAACTGAAGCATAGTTACGAGAAAGATGAAATATAAGCTGGTTTAAGGTGGGGGGGGTGGGGGGAGAGAGAGAAGTTGAGGGTGTGGTGATTGTGGAGATAAGCAAGCAGTGATAGGAGCAGATAATCAAAAGATGTCACAGACAAAAGGATCAAAGAGGTGTTGAAGGTGGTGATATTTGTCTAAGAAAAGTGCTAATTAAGAATGGAAGACATGGCAGTGGCTCTGGACTGCACATGTTCTGCTGTCCTTTCTCGTAGGTGGACAGAACTCATGCTCACACCACTGATATCCCACCAGTACTGTGGCCTGTCAGCCAGCCAGCCCAGAAAGCTGCAAAATCATGAACCACAAGGCCCAGAGCTGCAAGACCATCTGCAGTCTGGCCCATTGAAAGTCAGCAGTCTTCCACCAGCCATGCTGCAGCCATTTGGGTAGCACTGTGTAGACCACTTGCAAGCAAGGCCATTCATAAGTCAGGCACTAAGGAAAAGCTTAACAGTGAGCAGCTGAGTATTGAATATGTTATTGGAAGTTGAAGAAAGTTAATATGGAATGGTTTTCTTGCAGCATCTTTAACTTTAAGATTTTGACCAAGGGGACACTATGATGATCCAAAGCAGAGGAGAAGTGTGGAGTAATGGTGATATGGGAATTTTCTTTCAGTGAAACCAGAGGTTGATGAGGTGCCCACAAACAGCTCATCTGGAATGATGACATTCTGGATTCCTCCTCTCTTTCTCCTCCTCTTTCTCCTTCTCTTCTTCCTCTCCTTCCCTGCTTCCACCTCTTGATATGGTAAAGTAAACCCTGACAGTTAGGGCTACACCCTGATAATTCCAGGTTGTGGAGGATTTTTTTTTATTCATTCATGGGTTGTGGGCCAGCAGTTATTGCCCATCCTTAATTACCCTTCAGAAGGTGGTGGTAAGCTGCCGCCTTGAACCGCTGCTGTCCATGTGGTGCAGGGACATCCGCGGTGCTGTTAGGGAGGGAGTTTAAAGACTCTGACTCAGTGACAGTGAAAGAATAGTGATATAGTTCCATGTCAGGATGGTGTGCGACTTGAAGAGGAACGTGCAGGTGGTGATGGCCCCCTGCATCTGCTGCCCTTGCCCTTCTAGGTGGTAGATGTCGGGGTTTGAAAGGAGCCTTAGTGAGTTGCTGCATTGCACCTTGTAGGTGGTTCACACAGCTGCCACTGTGCATTGCTGGTGGAGTGGAGAATGTTTGAGGTGGTGAATGGGGTGCCAATCAAGTGGGCTGCTTTGTCCTGGATGATGCTGAGCTTCTTGATGTTGTTGAAGCTGCACTTATCCAGACAAATGGAGAGTATTCCCTCACACTCCTGGCTTGTGCCTTGTAGGTGGTGGACAGGCTTTAGGGAGGCAAGAGTTGACTGGTCATCACAGAATTTCCAGCTTCTGACCTGCTTTTGAAGCCACAGTATTTATATAGATGGTCCTGTTCAGTTTCTGGTCAATGTTAACCTCCAGGATGTTGATTTTGGGGTATTCAGCGATGGTAATGCCATTGAATGTCAAAGGGAGATGATTAGATTCTCTCTTAAAGTTAGTCATTGCCTGGCACTTGGTGGGATGAATTTTACTTGCCACTTATCAGCCCAAGCGTGAATATTGTCCGGGTCTTGCTGCGTATGGATACATATTGCTTCAGTATCTGAGGAGTCATGAATGGTGCTGAACATTATGCAATCACCAGCGATCCTCCCCACTTCTGACCTTATGATGGAAGTAAGGTCATTGATGAAGCAGCTGAAGATGGTTGGGCCGAGGACGTTACCCTGAGGAACTCCTGCAGCTATGTCCTGGAACTGAGATGATTGACCTTCAACACCACAACCATCTTCCCTTGTGCTAGGTATGACTCCAACCAGTGGAGAGTTTTCCCCCTGATTCCCATTGGCTCCAGTTTTGCTAGGTCTCCTTGATGCCACGCTCGGCCAAATGCTGCCTTGTTGTCAAGGACAGTCACTCTCACCTCACCTCTGGAGTTCAGCTCTTTTGTCTATGTTTGAACCAAGGCTGTAATGAGGTCAGAAGCTGAGTGGCTTTGGAGGAACCCAAACTGAGCATCAGTAAGCAGGTTGTTGCTGAGTAAGTGCCACTTGATAGCATTGTTGTCAACAACTTCCATCATTTTCATGATGATCAAGAGTAGGCTGATGGGACAGTAATTGGCTGAGTTGGATTTGTCGTGGTTTTTGTGGATAGGACATTGCTGGGCAATTTTCCACACTACCAGGTAGACGCCAGTAGCTGTACTGGAACAGCTTGGCCAGGGGCATGGCTAGTTCTGGAGCACAAGTCTTCAATACCGTTGCCGGAAAATTGTCAGGGCCCGTAGCTTTTGCAGTATCCAGTGCCTTCAATTATTCCTTGATATCATGTGGAGTGAATCGAATTGGCTGAAGACTCGTATCTGTGATGCTGGGGTCCTCAGGAGGAGGCTGAGATAGATCATCCACCTGGCACCTCTAGGTGAAGATGGTTGTAAATGCAGCAGACCAACATAAATCTCTTCAGGCCAGGACGTTGTCTTTGGCAGAAAGGCTTCACCACAGATGTGATCACAGAACTACCAGTGGTCGTCAATGTCACTCAGCACTCAATTTCTCCACCAGCAGATCCTTACAGGCTGGAGCCTATTATGATCCAATAAGGGGCCGATAATGTTTAATGAGAAATCTGAAAACCCAGTAATATAATCAACAGAACTACACCAGAAGATTCCATGTTTTCCATCAAAACACAAGCTATATTGTATTTAAATAATTAAACAAAACAAGCAGCCTTATTATAATAGGTTATAACTGTGTATGTTATGCATTCAGTTTTACTTCTTACTTCCCCCAAGAATTCTTTTCTACATTGTGATATCTTAGAGTTATTTATTTCTGTCAAAACCACCCAGCAGCATGCCACAGTTCTCTGGAAACTACTTTAGTTCTCCTGCGTTCCAGCTATCCTCAGAGGGAAAACCTACATTTACCTTTCTTGACTGTGGGCACCTTAGTCCCTTGTTCTGGTTACTTTCTCATTACTTCCAAGCTAATCTGCTGGTTGCTTTCTTTTGCCACTGGACTCTGTGAGGACCACTGTAGATTTTTCCACTATCTTCAAACTAGACAATCTTCCAGCTTCTTTTCCCTTGTGAAATCCAAACTGAGATTAACCTGCATTCCATGTGGCAAATGATAAAGTTAGCTTTTTTTCTGCCTACAGTGCAGGCCTAACTAACTGTCATTTACTTTGGCTATCTTATCTCAGTGAGCTGCACTACACAAAATCCAAGCTGCAATTAACAAACTCTCTCAGCAAACACCCAGATAAATTGAAACCAGAGAATCTTCCTAAACTCCATCCATCTCTACGACAACGTGACATGCTCAGGCATATCCCCAAACAGACCTTTAGGTTAAGTATGCCTCATTTAAAATTCCTTATTTGATCTGAAGAAAAAAGTGGATTTTACAAACTTTCAGGGTTTAGCACATGTTTTTAAATTAATTTAACTTCAACTCCCAAAACAAAACATCCCTCTGGACTGCCCTTACTACAAGGTTTGCAGACATCATGTCTCCACCAAAAGGCCCACAGATAGGTCATCCATTGTTTAAGTTTCTTCACCTGCTGTTTTATGACTCTTACCCTTCTAGCTGTTAACCTCTTAAGTCAACATGGCCCCACCTTTTAAGTGTAATGAACTCCAAGCATGTTTGCATTTCATTTACTTCAGGGTTGCTTTCACCAGATTCTCAACTAGACATCCCCATTTTCTACTGTTAAAACTTTAATTCCTAAAAGCCATCCCTCACGATGGAAAACTGCTGTCAACTCCTTCCAACAACATAGTACACAATGCTTCCACTGACTCTGCAGCAGCACAAAGATAATCAAAAGCAACTCACCTGAAAGTTGAATGGTGAGGCTTTTAAATAAGAACAAAAAAAATGGAGCAGGAGTAGACCATATGGCGCCTCACGTCAACTTCGTCGTTCGTTAGGAATATGGCTGATCATCTGCTTCAACTCCCCTGTCCCACCCATTCCCCATATCCCTTGATTCCCCAAGAGACAAAAAAATCTGTCTAGCTGAGCATTAAACATGCTCAGTGATGGAGCATCTGCAAACTTCCTGGGTAGATAATTCCAAAGGTTCACAACACCCTCTGAATAAAGACATTTCTTCTCATCTCGGTCCTAAATGATTGACGTATTAAACTCTTTTTCAATTGCCCTGCCACCTTCAATGTTTTGTACACATATAACCCCGGGGCCCTCTGGTCCAGCACCTGCTTAACTTTATTTTATGTTGCCTTTTCTCATTCTTCCTACCAAAATGAATCACTTCATACTTTTCTGCATTAAATTTCATCTGCCCCACATCCGCGCATTCCACCAGCCTGTCTATATCCTCTTGAAGTCTGTTACTATATTCCTCACAATTGGCAAAAGTTCCTTAACCAGAATTTTATGCTCCCTCACTGGTGGGTTTTCGGCAGGCTACTGAAGTGACAAGATTCTCTCTGGGTTCCCGCCCACCCCAACTACACAGTGATTTTACACTGGGACAGATAGGCCTCGGATGGGAAGCCCACCCTTAACCCAATTGAGGCTCTTAAGTAGTCACTAATTGGTCACTTAAGGGCCCTTTCCCACCCAGTCTCAATTTTTCAACTGGCTGGAAGATTGAACGTCCATGGGGGAAGCTCAAAAAAGAACAGTTAGTTCCCGAGCGGGAAACGGTGGGGGGGGGCGGTGCATCCATCAGAAGCCCCCTTCTGACTGGGGGCACCTCCCACTTAAGGCCCGGTAGCCTCCAGGCCTCCCTCCGCCCCCACCAAGCCTCTCCCCTGAGACCCCGATCGCCCCATTCGCACCACTCCAGGCCTTCCCTACCTTCCCCAACCTGAGACCCCTTGAACTTAGTTGGTCCTCCGGTGCTTGGACTTGGGCTCCGAAGTCCTCCTGCATTTCTTTTTCAGTCCACTGCAGCACTACCGCTGCAGGGACTGGAGAGCTGGCGGCCAATCAGATTGGCCGGCTGGTCGCTAAGGCGGGGCTTCCTCCTGAGTGAAGGGCAGAAGTCCCACTGGCAGCCACTTAACGCTTAAGCGAGCATGAGATGTCTGCGGGACACTCAGAGTCAGCGAGTATGTGTTTCCCACCAACTCTTTGGATGGCGGGAAGCGAGACCCTGCCATCCAAAAAATTCAGGCCCAAGTTCTGTGTCATTTGCAGATTTTATAATTGTGTTCTGCACACCCCAAGTCCAGGTCATTAATATAGATCAAGAAAATCAGTGGTCCTAAAAACCCACCCTGGAAGAACTCAACCATATAACTTCCTCTAGCGCAAATAACAACCTTGTTCTATGTTTCAATTAGATCATGTCCCAATCTTCTAACTCCAGAGAGTATATTTACTCAGCCTGTCATTGTAGGACAACACTCTGTTTGCAGGAACCAGGGAACCTTTGCTGTACCACCTCCAGTGCAACATATCCCTCCTTAGATCCTTCCTTGTCACCGCTGAATCCCCCACTATCAACATCCTGGGTTATCATTGACCAGAAACTGAACTGGACCAGCCATATAAATACTGTGGCTACAAGACCAGGTCGGAGGCTGGAAATTCTGCAGCAAGTAAATCACCTCCTGACTCTCTAAAGCCTGTCTACCATCTACAAGCCATAGGTCAGGAGTGTGATGGAATACTCTCCACTTGCCTGGATGAGTGCAGCTCCAACAACACTTAAGAAGCTTGATAGCATCCAGAACAAAGCAACCAATTTGATTGACACTTCACCCATCACCTTAAACATTCACTCCCTCCAGCATCGACGCACAGCGGCAGCAGTGTGTACAATCTGCAGCAACTCACCAAGGCTCCTCAACAGCACCTTCCAGACCTGCGGCCTCTACCACTTAGAAGGACAAGATGCATGGGAACACCACCATCTGCAAGTTCCAAGCCACTCACCGTCCTGACTTGAAACTATATCACCTATCCTTCATTGTCACTGGGTCAAAACCCTGGAACTCCCTTACTAATAGCACTGTGGGTGGCCCTACACCACATGAACAGCAGCGGTTGAAAAAGGCAGCTCACCACCACCTTCTCAAGGGCAAGTAGCGAAGGGCAATAAATGCTGGCCTAGCCAGCAACACCCACATTCCATGAAAGAATAAAAAGAAGATATTGCACAGCACTCCAGGTGTGGTGTTACCAAAGCCTTATGCAATTGTTAGTACTTCCTTATTCTTGTACTCCAATCCCTTTGTAATAAAGGCTAACACACTACTTACCTTCCTAATTGATTAATGCATCTGCATCCTAACTTTCTGTAAGACAAAAGCAAAATACAGCAGATGCTGAAAATCTGAAATAAAAACAGAAACTACTGGAAATACTGGGAAAAGTTGGAAATTTAATAGGTTTTAAGCAAGTAAAAAGGGAACGGGTGGCAAAAGAACGAAATGGAAAATCTGTGTTAGGGTGAAAGATAGAAGAGATTAAATAACAAAAAAAAATGGTGGTACAAACACAAAGGGAGTGAAAATGGAACATACATAAGTACAAATGATGTGTCTAGAGGAGGCGTAAATGGTAGAATGATAAAAGAGAAAAACAAGAGTGATATCAAAACCTGCAAAGAAAAGGGAAACAAAATAGGGGCAGAGATTATGCTCGAATTGTTAAACTCAGTGTCGATTCCTGAAGGTTGCAAAGAGCTTAACGGACAGGTGAGATGCTGTTCCTTGAGCTTACTTTGAGTTTCATTGGGAAACTGCAAACGGCCAAAGGCAGAGAGACCTGATGAAAGATCATCAACCTGGAACATTAAGTCCTTTTTTGTCTCCATAGATGCTGCCTGACCTGAGTATTTCCAACATTTTCTGCTTTTATTGTAATTATTTCTACATTCCTTGTACAAGTACACCCAAGTCCCTCTGAACATCAACATTTAGAAGTTTCATGTCTTTTAAAAAATATTCTGCAGATATTCTGCTTTTCCATTCTTACAACAAAAATGAATAACCTCACACTTCCCCACATTATACTTCACCTACCACTTTGTTGCACACTCGTTTAAACTGTCTAGATCTCTTTGCAGTCTTTTTGCATCCTCCTCACAGCTTTACACTGTCAGCAATCTTGGGTATGTTACACTCAGTCTCTTTGTCTAAGTTGTTAATATAGATCGTAAATAGCTGATGCTCCAGAAACTGGTCCTGACAACATTCCACTAGTTACAGTCTGCCAACTTGAAAAAAAGAGCTGGTGGAGGGCATCCTTCATGCGTGTGCTAAAGTGCTGGCATTAACAGGATCTGTGAGGTCCAAAATGGTAGGTAAGGTGCCAAATCAGCATTTGGCTGTCTTCATGATCTGCCCACTCTGTGTGCTTCTGGCGCGCACATAGGGGATGCCCCTTCTACTGCTCTCAAAACATGGCGATCGGCATGAGATGTGCCTGAAGTTTTCAGGAGCGGAACATCGCCCACCATTTTAAAAATTGTCTGTCTTCCATAGGTTTGAAACCAGAGCCATGACTGAGCCAGATTTTGTGACTAATGATTCCCTATGCTCCCGCACCGAAACATGCTCCACTTGCCCCACCTCATTCTCCAAACCAGATCCAGCATTGCTCCCTTCCCTGTTAGGCTGGAACCATACTGATCGAGAAAGTTCTATTGTAAACATTTCAGGAATTCCTCCCTCTTTTCCCCTTAACACTATTATTTCCCTAGTCTAAGATAAGATGATTGAAGACCCATGATCACTACTCTGTAGCTCTACAAAATTATTATGGAAGTATGCTAGAAAGCTATAATTGCCTGTGCACATAGTACTCCACCAGCAGAAGAAAAGCTTGCAATCTGAAAATGCTGTCTTGTCCTTGCTTACAGCAAAGACTCTTAATATGCCACTATTTTGGTAAAAGAAAACTTTGATTAGCACCAAATTGAAAGCACAGGGGATGCTGACATTTTCAAAGCAGTTTTTGTTGCACTGAGCTGAGCAATTAGTGCCTCAGAAGCTTCTTTGAAGATGAGAACATTATGGTTAAAAATTTTAACAAAAGTTCAATTATTTATGGTGTCATAAAAAGTACATGATGAGGCAAACTGAATAGGATTCTACTCCCTCATTTTAAAATAGGATAGGAAAATAAATCCTTTTTCTATTTGGTTTTAATGAATTAAATCCCTTCAGATCTGTTGAGCTTCTCTTCATCAAAATGAAACATCCAACTGAATTTCTGAGAAAATATTAGGCTGATTTAAATATCTAATCCTAGAGGGGGACTGTAACAGGAACAGCACCAATGTCAATGAGTGCAGAATCCAGCCAAGCTTCTAAATTCATTAGTATTAACACAATTAACATAATTTAGGCAAGCTGTAGGCATGAGTTATGCTTGGGATTGACAGCACATCCATGAGGGATTGGGAAATTTCTTGCTGTTGCAAGTCTTAAAAGCCTTGGAAAAACTACTTACACAATTGCAGCTGAGAAGGGGCATCTTCTTCCCTACAGATGCATCATACATAATTGGGCATGATTCTTGGCAAGAGGTAGCCATCCATGTGAATGCCAGGAGCATTGTTCCAAACAATTGGATACAGTGTTACCAGAAGCTCAATGATTTCACTGGGCATGGAAAGTAGAAAATCAAATTCACAACTCTCTTTGTTTCAAGTGTAGGACACATACCTTCACCTCCACACAGACTGACAATATCTGGGAAAATTCACATGTTGACCCAATATGCAACAACTACAATAACTTGCACTATATAATGTTTTTGACTTAGTAAAACTTCACAAAGTGCTTTACAGGAACATTATGAAAAAAACTTGACACTGAGCCACATAAGGAGATATTAGGATAGGCACCGAAAGCTTGGTGAAAAAGGTATATTTTAAGGAGCACCTTAAAGGGGAAGAATAAGTTAGAGAAATTCTAGAGCTTAGGGTCAAGGCAGCTGAAGGCATGGTCATGATCATAGTATGGGGTGCACAAGAGGCTGGGATTGGAGAGTAGTGGGGCTGGAGGATTTTACAGAGATAGGGAGAGATGAGATCATGGAGAGATTTGAAAACTAGGATGTGAAAATTAAAACTGAGTCGTTGCTGGGCTGGAGGCTAACGTAGGTCAGCAATTAGTAGGATGATGGGACATGGTATGAGTCAGGATATAGGCAACAGAGTTTAGGATGATCTCAGGTTTATGGAGGCTGGAAGATGAGAGTCCAGCCAAGAATGCAACGGATTAGTCAAGCCTAGAACAAAGTACATTTCTAAGCACCAGTTACTGGCACCTTTCTTCATAATCTTATGGCGGAATTTACCGAGCCCACTGGCGGCAGGTGTGATAGGTGGCGTACACGGAAAATATGGTGCGACCTGCTTCACGACGGCATGAAGGCAGGTCACAATCATCCGCTCAGCCTGCCGATGGTGGGCTACATTTCCCGCCATTAGTTGGCGGGGAGCTAATTGTGATACATCAGCATATAATTAAAATGCTATTCTGCCAGGCTCTATGCTGGCCATGTAGCAGTCACTGCTGGAGACACTCACAGCCCCTTGCAATCTCAGCATCCCGGTTTGCACCAGTGTCCCCCATGTTGCAGGTTGACAGGGCAGCCATGCAGCGCACTCATCTCTGGCCATCCGGGGCGGTCACACAGGGCCAGGAAAGGTGCTAAGTACAGCCATGATAACCACATCTCTCTCTCTCTCTCTCTCATGCTGCAGGAGGACCACTTCAGGATCATGGATCCTGGTGACCTAGCTGTATGCCTGATGGCCTACAGAGAACGTAGAAGACGGAGGAGAGAGCGACTGGGGCTCCTGGCTGTGCAAAGGCAGGAGCAAGAACCTCATGAAGAAGGGGCAGCAGGGGCTCCCACACATACTAACCGGGAGTGACAGCGAGCCGTGGCTGGTTGGTGCCTAGCGACATCCAGGGTCGAAAGACACCACCTGCCATTCCCGCAGATGACTGGGAGCAAGCGTCGCTGATGACTGCGCATGTCTAGGGACCTGGTGACTCACATCTGCCATTTACTGCAGGACTTGGCGCAAGGGGACAGAGGGGGCATCCACTGCCAGTGGCTGTGAAAGTGACTGCGGTGCTAAATTTCTGTGCCACTGAATCCTTTCTGGGCTCCACAGGTGACCTCTGTGGGATTTCACAGTCCACTACCCACAAATGCATCCATGAGATCACAGATGCCATCTTCTCCATGGCACACAACTTTGTGCATTTTGCCTGGGACCGGGACAGCCAGGATGCAAGGGCCATTGGATTTGCCCTGACCTTGGGATTTCCACAGGTGCAGAGTGCGATTGACTGCACTCATGTGGCGCTCAGGTCTCCATCGCTACACTCAGTGGACTTCATCAACCGCAAGGGCTTCCACTCACTGAACGTGCAGCTGGTATGTGACCACCAGACAGGCATCCTGCAGGTGTGCGCATGGTTTTCATGGAGTGCGCACGACGCCTACATCCTGAGTCGCTCGCAGATCTCTGCAGTCTTCTAGGGTCCATAGAGGCAGCAGGATTGGCTCCTTGGATTCAAGGGCTACCCGCAGAGGCCGTGGCTGATATCACCTGTGCGGTGGCCTCCGACTGCAGCAGTGACGCTATAATGAGGCTCATGCAGCTGCTCGCAACTTGATGGAGCAAACCATCGGGATGCTGAAGATGCGGTTCTGGTGCCTGGACCGGTCTGGTGGAACCCTGCAATACAGTCCGCAGAGGGTGTCATGCATCGTCATCGTCTGCTGCGCCCTTTACAACCTGGTTTGATGGGGAGATGAGCTGGCTGAGGAGGAGATGGAGGAGCTGGAGATCTCCTCGGATGAGGTTGACACCAACGGGGATGAGGGTGAGGGAGTCCTTGGTGGTAATGATGAGTGGATGAGGCTCCCGCACTGGCTAGAAGAGACGGGCGTGCTTGGGAGGCCCTCATAGCTGCCATATTTATGGGGGCTGATGGCGACATGCAGTGAGATGTCGCCATAGATCCTCACATCGCAGTTGTGAATGTTTGATTCCAATTTGGTTTATGGCAGCACCAATATCCTCTATGAGAATGCTCCTGTCATAGAGATGCAGTGGAAGCCCTAATAGTTGCTCGATCGCAGGAGGACATGCAGTGAGGTCACTCCATAGATCTTCAGATATTCTCCGAGAATGTCTAACTCCTGTCTGGCCGAGGGCAGCTCGCTTGCGCTCCATGATCAAGGCCTTCTCAGAGACGCAGCCATGAAACTTTAGATGCATCTGATGCTGTGTCCGTGTTGAGCACCTCAGCCCTTCAGATGGTGCACAGCATTACTGGTCTGCTGTGATGATGACCAGCCCCACCTTAAATGTGTTGAGTGCACACAGAGAGAATGAGAGAACTCTACGGTGCCTGCCCACTACATTCAGGCAGCAATGACCAGCACTGCCGAGGTGCAGGCATCAGTAATGTTTCCAAGGAGTGTGAGGCTGGACCATCACTGTGTTCTGAAGGTTGCACAGATCACAGGGAAGAGACCCTGGACTGGGACACCTGCCTTTTATCTTGTGCAGAAAGGTTTCACATTTGAGTGACAGGAACACTGCTCATCAGAGCAAGGAGCCATAGGCAGGAAGACACTGTTAGGAGTTTATTGACAATAGTGAACATTGTGTACAAGTGTTCAACACTCAGGCTGCACAACTACTTTTACCTAACTTTCCTAACCCTGCCGCTATGTCTTGGTGTTTCTGGGACATCCATAGCAGAGGTAGAGGCAGCCTGCTGATTGTGACACCCTGTCTGCGATGACTTTGGTGGACATCCTCTGGGGGATCAAGACTTGGTGGGCCCCGGCCTGCTTCCGGGGTCCTGCTGTGTGGCAGTGGCACCCTCCTCGGCCTGTGAAGCTGGAGCTGCGGAGGTCACAGGAAGAGGGGTTTCGGATGGGCCAGTCAGTCGCAGAGTCACCTGGGTGGATGGCCCTGGAGCGTGCACCTGCTGATTCTCCTCCCTATGCGTGCCCAAGGGCTGACTTCATGAGCGGAAAGGGTAGCTGGAGTGAGATCGAGCTACCCAGCACCCCTCTCGTGTACACATGGCTGGAGGCCAACTATGGCATCAGCGATGGAGTTAAGCCCGCGCAGCAGTGCAGGAGTGACGTCCTGTACCAAGGGCTCCATGTAGGCCACCATCCTGCCAGTGTTGACCTCGGTGCGTTGCAATGCCAGCGTTATCACCTCAGACTGAAAGTGGACGAACTCCTCTATTGTGCCTTGTAATCTGAGGAGTGCAGTGGACATCCCTTCCTGATGTTCCCTAGTTTGCCTCTGCAGCTCCAACAACTGTCACATGACTGATTCCAGAGGCTTGTCACCTGACTCGGACTCATCAACAGTCTGGCCTTCAGCCCTCCAAGTGCCTGGGACCTGGGAAGTCCCTGCCTCCGCCTGCTGTGGATCAGAAAGCGCGATGTGCTCACCAGATTGTGATCCCGAGGCCACTCTAAAGCTAGATCCCACCGAGGTGTGTGTCTCTGCGCTGGTGGAGGGTGTGGGTGTGCGCTGTGATGGGACTTCAGTGAGGGTGCCTTCAGATTCCTCTTCAGAGGTTTCTCCGGGGCATGATTGGAGGCCCTGGGTCATGGACTCTGTTGGCTGTTTGGCAGATGTGCCTGCGAAAGCAAGGGGACATAATTAGTGCATGGCACTGGCCTGTGAAAGAGGACACATCAATCATGGCATGGTTGTCTGATGGATGTTGTACTGCTGGATCCTCACTTCGTAGAGCAGCGCTGACCTCACCATCAGCACAGGACTGGTCCCGGTCATCGCTGGCCAGCTGGGTGGCTCTGTTTTCAAATTCTGTCAGAACTTTGATCTCCGGCATCCCTCCACCTAAGTGCGACTTTTCCCTCTTGTTGTGAGCCAGTTTGTCTTGCATGGATAGAGATGGGGAGAGTGTATCAGGACCCTCCTGCCGGGCCAGATGATAAGTATGCCTGGTCTGTGTGGGTGGTGAGTGGTCCCATGGACAGAATGAGGACAATGAAGGTGTGTGTGAAAGAGTGAGTGGTGATGTCCCTTGCACTGGCAGTGAGTGAGGGCCCTGTGGATGTGTGATGGGTTTATGAGTATATGAGTTGGGAGTGATGTAAAGAGTGACTTACCCTGGTGAAACGGAGGAGGTCATTCATCCTTTTGCAGCACTGGGTGGCTGTCCTCTTCTGGAGGGCGTTTGCGCTGACCACTGCTGCCACCACCTCCCAAGCCAGGTTGATGACTTTACTGCCCACCCTGCAGCCAGAGCGGGGGCAGCGCACATCCCGGGGGGCCCTCACGGCATCCGACAGTCACTCGAAGGACCCATCGTTGAGGCTGGGGAGCGCTGCGGTCTTCTTTCCTTTGCTGATCATGTCTCCTGGGCAGCAGTGGTGAACTGGTGGCGATGAGCGGTGTGCTGGTGGCTGCCTTTTAAAGATGGCGGCCGGTGTGATTCAGCAGTGGGGTGATGGCGGGAGTGCGAATGAGAGCCCGCTCACCATGGAAACGGTGCGTTTCGTGGGGATGAATAAATAATGAGGTGGACTCGGGACGATACGGCATGAAAGCCCGCCATTTTCGTCGGTGGGTAGGACTCCAGTTTACCCTCCCGCTACTGCACTTAGTGCAGTTCTGAGAAAATTCCATCCTTACATACTGTTTTCCCTGATATCTCTTTCCATATTCAGTAACAGCATGATGATTTTGTTATCATATATACTATAGTAGGCAACATACCATGTGGTACTCTAATGATTGGATCCCCTACAACTACCACATTATGCTTCCCTTTCTCCATGTATCCCCCATTGGACACTGTCCTGCTCCATGGTCCACATTCTGCAGTCCTTCCAACAATCTTTATCTTTTTCCTCACAGGTAGCAAGTACATTGCACCTGTTGAATAGGATCAAGCTTCTGTGAATCATCATTCTCTCACTTACCCGGGTTCCTTTACTCTGCACACTATCAGTCACACCAACCCTGTTGTGAGCCTGCACCCCTCCACAAGGTGTGGCCAAAGTCTGCAGAAATCAGTTCAGATTCTCCTGTCCCTCCCTTATGTGTTGCGCTCAAAAGAGAACAAGACTGTTATTTGTAAAGAAAGAATGTGCAGGATTACGGGGAGAAGGAGGGAGAATGGAAATAGGTGAGTGGCTCATTCGGAGAGCTAGTGCAGGCACAATGGGCCAAATGACCTCCTTCTGGGCCATAACAATTCTGTAATTCTGTGATATCCAACTCACACTCCAACCCAATGATTCTGAGCTAGAGTGATTCAATATGGAGAAACCTACCCCAGATGCATTCCCTCGGGATAAACTGTTCACAAACTCCCACGTACTGTAGTCCAGACACACAACCTGCCCTGTCATATTTTAATTCAGATTATTTATGTCTACATTTTAGTTTGTTGTAAGTTTTCTTTTGTACACACTAGCTTGCGCTAAGCACTAGAGCACCGGACAAAAAAGTTTTAAACACTTACTGCCTCAAGCTTACACAAACTTCTATAAGTGCTGGGAGAAAAAGGCAGTACCTGCTTCCCCTCTGCACCAAGTTCCCAACTTTTACATTCTGTTTAGGCTGCACTCAAATTACAACCACTCTGTGTGAGCTAATAGAACATCATGCAGGGCATAACTGTCCATTTCCAGTATTTCTTGTTTTATGTTTAATTGTCCTGGAAATGCATTCAAATATCCAGTTTGTTTGATCAGTAGCCTCACAGCATTAATCATGCACCTTTAACAACTCATGCACTAAAACACTCAGTATCTTCACTAGTCAAACAGCCTTGAGCATGTAGCTCTGCATCATGTTTGCTTAGGTTTGCCCCAACATAAGTCCTTTGCACTTCATTTACCTTTACTAAAAGATACTTGACAGATATTGGCACATTCCCACATCACATCTAAGCCTGCCTGCAATTTATTGTCCTCATCTAAGGGCCCGGATTTTTATCTGGGCTCGGGAAAACCCAACCTGCACACGTGTGGCTTTGTCCAAAATGTTTGTGTTTTCACACAAGGGTCGGGTTTGCAGTTCATTTTGTAAGCTGCGCATGAGGAGAGTGGATGCAGGGGCAGAATGGTTAGGTCAGCCTCAGTTCTCCAGCACAGCAGCCCAGTTCCCAACATTGTTTAATCTTCACCCTTCACCCCCTACCCACCATATGCCACCCCAAGCCTCCTCAGATCTCTCATACCATCCCATGCCCCTTTATCCCATCAACCCCCATGCCATCCCATGTCTCCTCAGATTCCCCCATGCCATCTTCATGCCATCCATTTATCCATCATAGCCACTCAGCCAGTATGTACAGTCCTCAGGAGCCATGCAATAGCAATGGGAATTATTTTAAAATCATTTGAATAAAAAGCTTCTAACAATCTAATAAAATCCTGAAATCACACTATCGATGATACTTGGAAAAAAATACTACTCCAGTGAAAAAAATGTAATCCTTTAAGTACCTATTAGATTTGTAAACAAACAGATAACCACCTCAGAGGCATATTCTGTTATTATAACCTTGTAAATGTTTCAATGGTTCTTGGGTCAATAGACCACTTGCTGAGCTGAAGCCATTATAAGCTTTTGAAATGCACCAAATATTCATAATGGCCACAGCTATCAGAACAAAAGCTTCCAGCTACATTGTCTGAAACTGACAGAACGGAATGGTGTCTCATTTCCATTTGAAAGCTGAGTTCCTGTCAATTAATGGAGGGGAGCAGAGGCAGAGATTATTTTCAACTTTCAAAAGGAAGAGTGTTTTTTTTAACAGGGAGAGCTATCAGTCAATTTAAATCACTGAACAAAACATGATAGAAGGGACTAAAAGGACATTTTTCTTTACATTTTTAATGCATTTTGGCACTTTCTCCAATAGAAAAAGTGTTGTAATGCATGACCACATTTACACAATTGTTGTCAATGTAAGGGTCAATTTAGCTTTTTAGGATAGATCCCTATGATGAATCACTGGATTAAAAACACATGTACATATGCTTTACAATATAGCATCTAATAGTAACATATGAATGTTTTACACTTACCTTTCAGAAAGTTCCCGACTCCTCAGCAGGCTTCCTCACTCCCCGCATGGTCGTGAACTCTGCGAGGAAGTGCATTTTTATAGGGCTTCCAAAATCCACACCAACACAAAAATAATGTGCAGGAGGAAATATAATTTTCCTGTAGTTTTCAAATGGGGACCCCAACCTTGGAAGAGGTGCATGTACATTTTACACTCAAGGCCTTCCCATCCCGCCAAAGGCCACATGAAAATGGTGTAGGGTCAGGAAGGCAGGGAAAATTATTTTTCCAGCAAAAAAAACTAAGTTCAGTATTTCACAACCCAATTTACACCTCCATTGGGCGATGAATATCCGGCCCAAGGTCTTTACGTCCATGTGTCATCCATGATCTCTTGGACAGTTCCCTTCATCCATAGATGAAGAACGACAGCCCTAATATGATTCCATCTGGATTCCACTAATGACTGACCCCCGCACGGAATTATCACTACTCATAACTGCTTTCTGACTATAAGAATGCAACCTGTTTCTTATCTGATCCAACATTTACCCATCAATCACAGGACATAACCATATTTAGTAGCCTTTTACACTGCATATTGTCAAAGATCTTCTAAATATCAGGTTGCACTTTGTCGTTCAGCTTTTAAATCCAACAACTTAGTAACTTCCTCAAAAACTTCAACGAATTTGGTGGAACATAAGGATAAATTCATTCCAGTTTTAACTTTATTTATCATATAATTACTTTGTTCTTAGAAGTGAACAAATGGCTACCCTAAGGATTATTCCATTTGAAGAAGCCACTTTGTACATTCAAATCTGTCACAAAACACAATATATTTTCACCATTAATAACAACATGAGTATCAAACAGTCAAATGATCAACAGGCAAAGTTATATAGTTTGTCCATGTTTTGATGATACATTATGGAGCATCACCTCATCATTCCCCAGGCTGGATTGAACTGCAACATGATAGATGTGCCATAGGATACGATGGGGGAAATTAATGTAAATAGGGGAAAAAATACAGCGTTATGATGTAAATATGCACAGATATAATACCAATTAAAAACATTGACAAAAGGTTTATTCACTGAATATATTCACTGAATTTTTAGTTGAGGGATAATTGATCAAAAAGTATTCAGCTGTTTCCTATGCTTCCACAATATAATAGAGGTAAGCTGAGAGAGACGTTTTACATCAATAGCCTTAAGAGATGTTAATGTTGAAAATGAAAACTTCTGTTTTTATCTACTGTTGCTGATGTCTTTGTCATGTTTTTCTTCAGTTTTTCTTGAAGAACTCAGTGGTACCTTCTGCCTCCGTTAACAGCACGAATACAAGTTTGCAATTTATAAATGGGAAGGCTCTGTGGTTTGTGCATAATGATTATTTCTTCCTGCCGGTAAGTACAAGTATTGTTGACAGCTCTTTTCCTTATGAATTACCTTATATATGAATGCCAAGTACTTAGCTAAAAGCATTAATCCATTAAAGCCATTTGTGAGGTAGAGCTGGGTGTCATCATTGAGCATATCATTGTGATTGGAAACTGATGCTGTGTTTTCAGATGATATTGCATACTTGCAGCATGTAGATGAGAAATAGGAGGAGGCCTAGAGAGGCAGCAGAGGTCATGTGTCCAAGCGAGAAGAGAAGCCATTGCCGATGATTCCTTGGCTACAATTAGATAGATAAGAATGGAAACAGGTGACTGCAGTCCCACCCAGCTGGACAATGATAGAGAGGCATTGGCAGAAGATAGCATGGTCAACCATGTCAAAGACTGCAGACAGGTTAAGAAGGACGAGGAGGGATAGTTTACCTTTGTTACACTCGCACAGAATGTCATTTTTCTTTGATAAAAGCTGCCTTAATACTGTGGCAAGTGTGGAAACCTGATGAGAGGAACTTAAACATGGTGTTCCGGGAAAGATGGATTCATATTATTTCAATCAACAAACATTCAAGGGCTTTGGGGAGGAAAGGGAGGTTAGAGATGGAGTAATAGTTGAAAAGTCAAAGGAGGTCAAGGTTCTCTTTTATAAGTAGAGGAGCGAAGGCAGCAGATTTGAAGGAGAGGGAGACTTGAGGAGAAAGAGCTATCAACAATATTAACTAACATTGGAACCAAGAAGGAAAGTTGGGTGGTCAACAGTTTAATGCGAATAAGTTCAAGGGATCAGGAGATGGGTCTCATGGATGAGATGAGCTTGAAGAGGGCATGAGGGGAGATAGAAACTAAACATGTGAGTTTAGAGATAGGGCAGTGGAGAATCTTAAAGGAAGTTTGTTCCGGTGGGCTAGGGGAAAGACGGAAGCAACAGAGGCAGCTCATTAGATCATCTCAGTCTTAGTGACAAAGAAGTCCATGAGCCACTTGCACTTGTTGTTGGAGGAGAGGGTAGATGAGACAGGGGAGAAAGGTTTAAAAAATAGGTTATAACAAAGAAAAGAAGCCGGGTGGTATCTTTACATTCCAGGAATGATCCTGGGATAGTGAGCAGGATGGCTAGGGAGAGAAATCATGGGGCCTAGTGCTTCTCCAGTTTCCAAGCTCCTTATGTCCACACCCCCGCCCCCTCAATGCCCACATCCCCATCGCCCCTTTAACCCTCCCCTTCAATCATGCATGATATTTTTTCCCCTTTCCATTTTCATCAATCAGTTCACCAAACAATCACAGAAAGATCCTAGTAAAATGATAATGCCATATAGAGCATGGGTCACTAATATTGAGCAGCAATAATATAATGAATGTAAGGTTGTGTGCACCCTATAGGTGATCCCGCCATGACTATTAAACAAACCAGAGAGTACAAATATTACATTAACAGCATCATGCAATATTAGCAATTTGACAGGAAAATATCCCATCAGTTATTTATAACACTGTGCAGATGATAACACTGATTTTGGTGACTGACTCAGCCTTCAATAACATGTTCTGCACATTGCACCATATGAACACGATGACAGTAAATTCATATTTGGGGGAAAGATTAATACTTGCAACCCAGATAAACTGCACAAGATCTTTTCCATTCTGTAGAAGATGTAGAAGACCTTCTCCTGCCTGGGTGCATGATATTATTCAAAATAATTATTTCATACAAGGGCTTCTGTTTTATCAGTAATCTCACAGGGTAGAAAGATGAAATGATTCCTGAGCTACAAAGTGGAATGATTGAACAGCATAGGTCTTCACTGTCAGTGGGAAGATTTGGAGCCCTCAGGTGTCTCTGTGCAACACAACTTTTAAGAGGCCAGAAGACAAAGACTGAATGGTTCACAATTGTATCTGTGTTTCTTTGATCAGCAAGTCTGAAGACTCTGCTGATTGCTGCTTCTCACTATAATATACTTTCAGTATCTACAATGTGACACAACTTTATCATGATGTTTCAGTACCTTAAAAAACTTATAAAAGCCCCAAGATAGAATGGGATAATAGGTAAGTAGACAAAATGACAAGATTGCAGTCAATGGAAAAGACTCTTGAGGATCATGTGCTGGATAAAACAGGTTACTGATTTACTATGAGCCCATTGCACACTCCTGTTCTGTCAATTTCATTCCATAAAACCTGTTAACAGTAAACCTCCATTAACAACAAAATAAACAGAACTCCAGCCATGATTCCAGCCTCTGTTTGCAAAATAATTATGGATGACAAAGACCATCTAGCCCAGCTCATCTCATCCATGCAAATAATATGAATATACGTATCAGGAGCAGGAGTAAGCCATTCGGCCCCTCAAGCCTGCTCTGCCATTTGATAACATTGTCTACGTTATTTTTTTTGAATTTTTTTGAATTTTTGAATTTTTTGAGGAGGTAACCAGAAATGTTGATGAGGTTAATGCATTTGATGTGGTCTACATGGACTTTAGCAAGGCTTTTGATAAGGTCCCTCATGGCAGACTGGTCAAGAAAGTAAGAGCCCATGGGATGCAAGGCAAAGTGGCACATTGGATCCAAAATTGGCTGAGAGGCAGGAAGCAGAGGCTGATGGTAGAGGGATGTTTCTGTGACTGGAAGTCTGTTTCCAGTGGGGTTCTGCAAGGCTTGGTGCTGGGGCCCTTGCTGTTTGTGGTGTATATAAATGATTTGGACTTAAATGTAGGGGGTATGATCAAGAAGTACGCAGATGAAACGAAAATTGGTAGGGTGGTAAATAGTGAGGAGGATAGCCGTAAACTGCAGGAGGATATCAATGGACTGGTCAGGTGGGCAGACCAGTGGCAAATAGAATTCAACCCGGAAAAGTGTCAGGTAATGTACTTGGGGAGGGCTAACAAGGCAAGGGATTACACTATGGATGGTGGGACCCTGGAAAGTACTAAAGATCAGAGGGACCTTGGTGTGCATGTCCATAGATCCCAGAAGGTAGCAGGGGGCAAGTAGATAAGGTGGTTAAGAAGACATAATGGATACTTGCCTTTATTAGCCGAGGCATAGAATACAAGAGCAGGGAGGTTATGCTGGAATTGTATAAAACACTGGTTAGGCCGCAACTGGAGTACTGCGTGCAGTCACATTAAAGGAAGGATGTGATTGCATGGGAGAGGTTGCAGAGGAGATTTACCATGATGCTGCCTGGGCTGGAGGGTCTGAGCTATGAGGAAAGATTGGATAGGCTGGGGTTCTATTCCTTGGAGCAACGAAGGTTGAGAGGTGACCTGATAGAGGTGTATAAGATTATGAGGGGCATGGATAGGATGGATAGGAAGGCACTTTTTCCATTAATAGAGGGGTCAATAAGCAGGGGGCATAGGTTTAAGGTAAGAGGTAGAAGGCTAAGCTAAGAGGGGAGTTGAGGAGAAATGTTTTCACCCAGAGGGTGGTGGGAGTCTGGAACTCTGCCTGAAAGGGTGGTTGAGTCAGAAACTCTTGTACCATTTAAGAATTCACTTGCGTTGCCGTAACATCCAGGGCTATGGGCCAAGCACTGGAATATGGGATTAGTGTAGTCAGATCTTTGTTGAACTGTGTGAGCACGATGGGGCGAATGGCCTCCTTCTGTGCTGTAGACGTCTATGAGTCTATTATAGCAGTGACTACTACAACTCAAAAATACTTAAGTGGCTATAAAGCGATTTGGGACATTGTGAAAGGTGCTGTATAAATAGAGGTTTTATCTTTCTTTTATTACACCTGCATGGAGTCGGCAGAATGACCGTGGTAATGGTGAAATTGGAGGCCCAATGATGACTCCCTAAGGACAATTAATTACAGAGCAATCAATTTATGTTAGGAAAGTGGCTACAAAGAAATCACTGCACTTACAAAACAATTCAACTCTGTAGCTAATATACCTTACCATTATGACTTCTCTGGCAGCAGCTCACTATGTGCCATAAATGGCATCTGCCCCTTTTACGCTAAAGACCCTATCCACAGGATTTGTCATTTGTCAATCAGACATGTACCAGCAGCTTAGGAAAAATGTAGATTGAATTATTGGTCTGAGTTTTTCAGAAAAGAATGATACATGGTACAGTATCACTCAGTACAGCCTTAACTCAAGAACTGGATTGTTTCCCTTCCCGCCATTGTGTTGCACACTGTGGGCAGAATTTTACGGCCCCGTTTCGGTAGGGAAGGGGTTGTAAAATGCGGCGAGCCATTATAAACCCCATTGACTTCAGCGGGAACATAAAATCCCACTGCTGTAAAATTCTGCCCTGTGAATTTACAGCCTATCTGGGGTGAACCAAGGATGGAGTAGAGATTTGTAAAACCTTTCTTTAAGCAATCTCTTAGTGACAAATAGGAATTCCCAGTCATTCCCAGACTTTGTAAGAGTAATAAAATGGGTGATAGTGAGTCAACACCCTGTTTTGCATCACCCCAGGATTTTAGTTTCTTACATTTATTTTGATGAAGCCCAAGATTCTCAAGCCTCTGGTACATCAACACAGCAAGTCATCAGAATTGTGTCTACTTTAGGGCATGATGAAAATTCAGACGGCTATTTATTTGTTGGTTTAAATTTAAAATTGAATTTTGAGACATGTACAGTATTTAATTTTGTGATACCAAACCTTAAAGATGACCCATCAAACCCCCACACCATCCTACCTCCCCCCCACACACCCACATACCCACACACCCGCCCTAGCCCGCCACACCCGCCCACACAACCCCCACCCCTCACCCCGACACACACACCAGGCCCCTCATCTCATCCCCCTATCCCACCCCCTCAACTCACCTCACCACCCTCACCCCCTCAACTCACCCTTACGTGCCCACCCCCTCACCTTACCCCCATCCCATACACCCCCACCCACCTAACCTCACACCCACCCCCTTCACCTCACCCCCACACTCCCACACACCTCCACCCCCTCACCTCAACCCCCCCACCCCAACACACACACAAACACACACACACCCCACTTCCCCCAGCATCTAATTAGTTCTAAAATGATTGAAGGGGCTTACTAGATTTTGAACACATCTTCAATTCTGTCCTTCCCATGCCATCCCTCAGTTGCCGCTTCTGACTTTTGGGCACTTTGTGGGTTTTTTTTTGGTGGGTTTTTCAAAATCAGGACCACGAAGCTGCCCAAAGATCAGAAGCAGCAGCTGATTGAAACTAAGCTGAAAAACTGGCTTTTAAAAAATCAGAACTCTCAGGCTGCTGTACCGATTTTTAAAAAAAACAATCTTTCAGGTCTGACTCCTCACTTTGGGCGCCGTTAGAACACCAAGCCCAGGCCCCCCTCGCCCCCATTTGGCACTGTCTGCAACCTCTTCTCCCGGGCCCTGGTGAGCAGTTTTGTCAGACAAGAGCAGGACCTGATATTATGTAATGTTGTACAGTCAGATCTGGCAATGGATTGTTAAATTAGTCTACACCCCTTGGACTTAAGAGAGCAAAATTGGGGGAGCAAAATTGGGGGCCATGCTGAGAGAATGGTCAGGGTAAGAGAGTAATGGTGTTAATGGAGACAAGGCAATGGAGAGCAAAGGCTGCATAGTTGGGATTTTTAAAGTGCAATTGCATTGGACTGGGAGGTTCCCCTCTTCCAGGAGCTGACACAGGAGGGAGTACAGGAAAAAAATAATAAAGGACAGTTTGTGTAATGTTTAAAGATCAATTACTTGCTAATATACAAATAATAAATGTAAATCGCAGAAGAGGATCTAAAATATGTAATTGGTATTATTTTTACGCTTTCCCATATATATACTTAACCAGTTCCATCATCTCATCTCTCCATCCAATGCCATCTCTCCCAGGCCTTCCCAGGCTATTCTGTCCTTCCCATGCCATCCCTCTCATGCCATCTGCTCTTTCCACATCACCCCCATCTCATGCCATTCCATTCTTCCTGAGCTAGCTCCTACTGATAAAACTATCATGCAAATCTAAAAATAAAAAGATAATTTCACTACAGGTGACCATAAAAGTTTAAGATATTTGAAAAAAAAATACAACTGGTTCAATAATGTCCTTTGGGGAAGAAAATTTGCAGCCTATACATGACTCCAATCTACAACAACAAGACTGACTCTTAACTGATCTCTGAAATGGCCTTGCAAGCTGCTCAGTTGTATCAAACCACTACAAAGAATAACTATCATGGTACACAAAGAATATGCATAAAAATCTTCTCCAGGCAACTAGGGGCAAATTGTAAATGCTGGCCTTACCAGCAATCGCCACCCCCTAACTATTAAAAAAGAAAGTCATTAGGTTCACTCACCAGTTTATTTTTTAACTTATTTTTAGACTATGATTCTCTGCATATAAGGCATTTAAAACCAATAGGATAATTTCCATCTTCACTGCTTGGGTGGAACAGTTTTCCCAAACCCATTAGAATCTGTTCACTTCTTGTTTTCTTTGATTTCAATAAAATAAAATTGGATGAGTTGTAAACTGGTGGCTAATCCACTTCACTGTTTTAGCCCTTAAATGGTGAAGATGAAAATTACTCCTCCTTAATTTTCACATTTCCACCCCCAATAAACAGGGCACTTGGGACCCCCTAGCCAGTGGCATCACTGCGCCCACCCCTGTGTGACTTGTGTGCACCTCATTTCATACCTCATATTAAGTAGTGATAATTTCCCAAGTGTCCTGGCAAACTAAAAGCTTCTTCTTAGTTTAATGTTAGAGGTTTGCAGTTTCCTTAACTTTCTGTTACAGGTGCCAATTCCATTAAAACTACGCATAATAGTGCTTTGAAAAATAAACTAGAGGTGAAACCAATGAAAGGAAATTAGCAGCTACAGGAGGCAGCAGTTGCAAAATGGGGATTCTTTGGTGTACGTACTGTTCTATTAATTAAGCACTACTGCACACGACTACATTAATTAATACATGATTTTTCAGTGTGCTCACTGCTCTATGAATTAATTAATTGCCGCCTGATATACTATCCATTTTCCACTAATACATTGATCTATTGGTGTATCTGCACCCCTATTCATTTATTCATAAGTTGATACTCACTTCTGCAGTTAAATCATTGACTAGCACTGTTCCATTAATTTAATTATTTGTTGTGCACTAGTTCAATGCTGTCTGCTGATCTATGGATTTTTTGATTTGTTGGTGTGCCAATTATTCATTTGTTGGTGTATTTGTTCCTTCATACTTTTATTGATCTGTTGGTGTGCATGTTGCCGCATTAATTCATTATTTGATTGCTGCATCTGCTCTATTTCTTTATTGATATGTTGATCTGATTGCAGCTGTATAAATTTACTAATTCACTGGTGCCTAATTCTGCATTAATTAATTTGCTCATCCCTACTGTTTCATTGATTTGTTGGTGTATTCACTGTTTATAAATGTATTAGTGGCTAATGCTTCATTTGACCGAATGTGGCATCAATGAGCCCTGACAAAATTAAAGTCAATGGGAAGCTGTGAGAAAACTCCCCACTGTTTGGAGTCATACCTTGTGCAAAGGAAGATGGTTGTGGTTGTTGGAGGCCAAACATCTCACTACCAGGATATCGCTGCAGGGTAGTGTCCTAGGCCCAACAATCTTCAGTTGCTTCATGAGTGACTTTCCCTCCATCATAAAGTCAGAATTGGGGCTGTTCGCTGATGATTGCACAATGTTCAGCACCATTCATAACTCCTCAGAAACTGAAACAGTCCTTATCCATAAGCAGCAAGACCTAGACAACATTTAAGCTTGGACTGATAAGCGGCAAGAAACATTTGCACCATATAAGTGCCGTGCAATGACCATCTCCAACAAGGGAGAATCTAACCATCTTCCTTTGGCATTCAATGGCATTACTGTCTCTGAATCCCTCCACTATCAACATCCTGGGGTTTACCATTGACCAGAAACTGAACAGGACCAGCCACGTAAATACTGTGGCTACAAGAGCATGTCAGGGGCTAGGAATTTTGAGGTGAATATTTTACCTCCTGACACCCCAAAGCCTATGCACCGTATATAAGGCACAGACCAGGAGTGTGTTGGAATACTTTCCATTTGCCTGAATGAGTACAGCTCCAACAATACTCAAGAAGCAAGGCAGCATCTAGAACAAAGCAGTCTGCTTGATTGTCACTCCTCCACCACCGACGCACAGTGGCAGTAGTGTGTACCACGTACTAGGTGCACTGCACCACCTTCCAAACCTGCAACCTCTACCACCTAGAAGGACAAGGACAGCAGAAACGTGGGAACACCACCACCTGCAAATTCTCCTCCAAACCACACACCATCCTGACTTGGAACTATATTGCTGTTCCTTCACTGTCACTGGATCAAAATCCTGGAACCCCCTTCCTGACTGCACTATAGGTGTACCTGCACTAGACGGACTGCAGAGAGTCAAAACGGTGACTCAAACCATCTTCTCAAGGTTAGTTAGGGATGAGGAACACATGTTGGCCTTGCTACCGACGCCAACATCCAATGAAAGGATTAAAAAAAAATTTAAAAATTCATGTATTGATTGCTTTATATGCTGCTACTTCATTCATTTTTGTGTTGAGTGAGTATTTTTAATAGGTGATACTTGGCATTAAATTGACATTTTCTGAACAAAAGCAGAGGCAGCAAATATATTAAGAATGTACCTTTAATGAAATGCTTCAAGATTAATTGAACTAAAGGATACCAAAAACTACAATTTAAGAGTTTTACCATCCTTCAAAGGTGCATTTTGGTGAGGCTGGCAGGCCATGTTTGATATTTATTTTATCATCTTGATAGTAGAACTTCTAATCAAGAAAAGAAGAACCAGCTCAATACTTAGAAATATGTAGAATTATACTTATTTTCCACCTTCAGTGGAACATCCATTACTCATGCTCTGATTATCTTCCTTCTTGAAAATTCATCAGATTATTCCTAGCACAAATCCTTACACAATACTGCACAAAAAAGACACATTTATATATAAAAAAAGCTCCTCAGAGATTAGCTGACAAATTTTAGAACTATTTGGATGAAATTTAAGACAAAATGTAAAATGATTACATATTCCTGAGGATTGTAGACTTGTCTATTGCTGTGAAGAAATTTCACAGCCCATAACATCAAATGGATGTTTTTCAATTTTGCTCAATTATCTTTAGAAATCAGGGATAAAGATTCTCCAGGGACATGAATAGTCTGGACAGAGTCCACTATAAAAAGAATTATCGAGACTCTGTGTGCAAGATATAGGCAAATGGGCTGAATGGCCTTTTTTCACCCCTTGCCTTTGTATACTTTTACCATGAACATATTTAGCAACATTTCAGAGAAATTACGTAATGACCCATATTTTTGACTGAGGTTGGGTTCACAGAGTTGGGAGATTTACCGGCTTGGCGAACCCGACCTTTAAAAATGGCCGCCTGCAGGTTGGATTTTGGTCAGGGTTGAGGTGTGAGCTGAAATAGAATTCGGGGAGGGTGACCCTGGAATGAATGCAGAGGCTGCCAGGTGCAGAGGCAGGCTGGGCGCAAGGCCTGCCTCTGTGTTTCAGCACCGTGTTTAAAAAAATAAAAAAGTAAAACTAAAACAAAAAACATCCCTCGAGACCTCACCCCGCATCCCCCCCATCCACTTCCCATGCCCCATTCATGCCAACCTACAAAAATCCATGTCTCCCACACACCCCTCATAGCCCTTCACACCTCTGTAACAACACATGCCCCCACCACTCCCATTGTCCCCATACCCCCAATGCCAACCCATGCCTCCCACTCACTGCCTTGGCCCCTCACACTGCCTCTGCTAACCCATGCCCCTTGGCCACCCCCACTGTCCACATACCCCTATGCCAACTTAGTGCCAACTCATGCCAACCCATGCCTCCCACCCACAACCCTTTGCCCTTACCCCCTCCTGGCCTACTCACCTAGTATCCTTGGACATTTCTTGACCAGCTTTGACACTTCCTGGACAGCTTTCACAACTGCATAGTTCCAATGAGTTTGTGCATAAAAAGTGCATAATCATGATGACTTTCAACAATCTCAAAGGGTGCATTACCTCTGCTAAATGGTGCCTTACCTCCTCCAAAGGTGTCTCAGGTCCCTATCCAAAGTGGTACTTTACATTTCCAAGGGGTACTTTGGCTCTCCAAATGAATCCACCAAGTTAAAACCTCTTCTTACCTGTTCTAATCTGCATACTCCAGATTTCACACTCCTGGGCTTCTAAAATCCCACTTCAGGGGAGGCAGCTGGCGATTTAAATGGCCAGCTGCCTCCGCAATTCACACATGTGCGAACCCTGGCCCAACTCCAGTCCCGCTGCTGGGAAGATGGGAAATGCTGGGTTCGGTGGCAGGACTTAGAAATTTTGGAGAGGCTTGCCATCATTGCAAAAATTGGGCCAATATTAATTTTGCAGCTCCAACTGATGGTAACTGATGGTAACTGATGGGTTGTACAGAAATATCAGAGTAATATCGTCAACTTGCTGCTGCCTTTGATTTTAATCCTGCATATTAAGCACATTAAATTTTTTGAAACCTCAACATTTTAGGTAGTACTCAATTGTTTATGTTGACAACACAAGTCAAAAATAGTAACTATTTTATTTCTGATTCTTTGTCGTATAGTTTAATTTATTTATTAAATTCTTTTTTAAAGATATGTTTCTACTGCACATCCATAGTAAAACCTCTCTTAGAACAAAGTCCTGCTTATTCCAAATTACAAAATTGATGGGCAAGAAAAAGTCAGTTGGCACATGACAATTAAGCAGCTTGACCCTCATTACTCTTACCTACTGGAAGTTATGGTAATCCGCTCAGTAGAGAAAAAAACAGATTTTTTAAAACTCTCTGCCAATTCAAGGGTGGGGAGTTGGGAAGCACTTTGGTAAGTTCCGCTCTTATTCCCAAAGGCAGTCAAAACCAATTCCCCAGATTACAGTGACCATGAGACAAATCATCCAATCCATCCTACACATTGTACACAGCAACGTCAGCCCCAATCAAGAACTCATCCACCTACTGTTTGCATGTTTGCAATGAATCCACACTCACTGCACAAGCAGGTAGCTTGATCCTCTCTGCAAAAAGAACCTCTTACTCCTAATCTGGTGCAATGGTTACATAACTCACATGCATGATGCCTGGTTCTCTCTAACTTTTCAAGTTCAAATAATTTATTCACCCAAACACATTGTACTTCTTCCATTATTTTAAATACCACCATCAAATCTAAACAAAAAGGAAGACTTCTTTCCAGTTATATAGTGTCATTCACGACCACTAGACATCTCAAAGTGTTTCACAGTCAATAAAGTACTTTTTTCTTTGAATTGTCATCAGCATTGTCATGTAGGATATCTGCTCGAAATCTATGCTTTTCTGGAGTTCAATGGCCCATCTCTCTAGGCATTTCATAACTAAGAACTTTTAAACGAGGGATCAATCTACTAGCCCTCTGAACCTTTTCCAGAGCCTCTGTTACCCACCATGTGAGTGGATCATAACTTGAGGCAATTTTCTAGGTGAGTTCTAACTCAGGTTTTGTAAAAGCACATTCTCCTTCTTCTTCTGTCAGCATCTCCCTTTTTTCTTGGGGTTGCCACAATGCTAGTTGTAAAAGGACACTATGGTGCTGTTCATTTTATATTGGATTGTGCTAGCAATACATCCAAATATTCTTAGCCTTGCAGCGCCAATCTTGATCTTTTAGAGACATCTTCCTTGAAGAGGCCTTTTACTATATCAGAAGCATACAGTGTGATTTCCACCTTTTAAGGAAAATTACTTTTAATAGAGCTCATTATAATAGGATTTCAATGTGTTACTTTTCTACCACAGTATTTTCTATACAGCTGTATTTTGGGATTGATGTCGTGTTCTGTGTTCCTGCGAGTAAACTACGAGCTGAAGATGGTGATGATGCTGATTGCTGTGGTGGTTTACAATGTAATTCTTCTGCAAACCCATTCCTCACTCTTTGATGAGTATAGCAAAATGCTATACACAACTGTAAAGATGGAAAGGTAAATTCTCTGCAAGTTGTCTGTTGAGTTTTTCCTGTTATATGTGTGAATCATTCAGCATTGAAGTTTACTGCAAAGTAGTCCATCATTTGTCTGCCAGCTCTTTGCTAGGGAAATCCAAAACTAATTCAACGGCCTTGGTTTCTCCTCAAAACCCTACACCTTTCTCTGCTTCAAATATTTATCCACTTTTCCATTAGAAGTGCTACCTCAACTCTGCCTTGTGGTAATGATTGTTTTTAAAATCCCCTTGTCATTGAATATTCAACCAGAGTTGTTCTATTGTCCTTGTTCTATTCACTTGGTCAAAATTTTTTAAATAGATATTAAATCATCTTTTAGCTTCCTCTACTCCATTAAGGAATTAAACCTACTACCATTATTTTATTTCAAGGAAGTAAAGAACTCTAATTATGCATCCTATTATTATGCATATTATGTACATTATTTCATGGATAGAAAAAGTTGAAGAAAAAAATTTTTTTTTAATTAAAATGTCAAAGAAGTTATACATATTTTGAAACATTGAATATGATGGAATAAGTTTAGAACAACTTGAAATAAATATATTTTGCGGTGAATATGAAAAACATTAAAGTTTTGATGATGTTTTCAATCATTTTATGTTTATCACAATAACTTGAAAAGAGACAGATAGAAATTTTACAACTTGCAATAAATATTACATTTAAAAACTGGAAGAAAATGAACATGAGGCAAAAAGGAAGTCTATATATATATATATATATGTTTTATAGATATATATATACATATAAATTGAATAAATATTGTTTGAAGATCAATAACTCAAAGAAGTGTTGATCACTGCTATTTGTAACAGCTATACACTGATCTGGTGCCAGAATTTTATGCTAGTATTGATTTAATGTATTAAGAATTATATTTTCTACTTCTTTGTTAGACCTGGTGTGCTGAAGGATCTGAAGACAATGGGCGTAATTTCTCTTTTTATTTTCTTCATCACACTTCTTGTCCTGGCTAGACAGGTGAGGAAAACATTCTCTAAACATTTGATTCTTTTAAGATAAAAGCAAAACAGACAGAAAGAGCTAAACTGTAGAGATGTACAAAAATAGGTTTAAAGACTATTAAATTAAAACTATAGTAACAAACAGAGTTCAATGATATGGACACCTTTGATTTTGTTGACATTCAGGTGATTAATACAGGGAGTAGTATTTTCCTGAGCAGCTTGCCACCATTTGATAATTGTTTTAGTGGTACCCAAGTTTCAACTCTTTTGGCTTTAGCCACATTCTGTATATTATCGTATAAACTGTTTTTCATTGTTTCCTGCTGACCTATGTTGGGAACCACATATTGAAGAGACTGTCCTGGGGCTGTGGCAAAGCTATTGGGGGCATATTGAAGAGACTGTCCTGGAGCTGTTAGGGCCATGTTAGAGGGCTCTGCGTAGCACACATGCCTCCGTCCCGGTCTTGGGTAGGGGAAGGCCTCTCTGGGCAGTGACAGTCGATCACAGTGTGGTGTGCAGGGCATGGTCAGTCACCTAAGGCATTTGGTCCGGGGTTTCCTAATCATGATATTGTGAGGCAGAGGGCACAGTAATGTTCAGGGGAGGCATCTGGATCCTGTAAGTCGGTAAATGAAAAGTCAAGGGGGAGTATTGGATGGTGTCATGGGGGAGTCCAAAAAGAAAAGGTTCCATGTGGCCTCGAGAAAGTGAGGGGTCAGGTTGACAATCAGCATGGGGACATCAACATTAAAAAGTTAAGGGGAGAGAACAGGAATATCCACATGAACAATGGTGCGGCCGAAGGTAACGGGAGGCTGGATAGTGACAAGGGGAATGGGAATTAGTAGGAGGTGAGTATGGACGAGGATGGGAGGAACTTGGCAGGTGATAGGGGTTGGAAGCTGGTCTCATGCACAAAAGGCAGCAGACTTTTCACATTCACCTGAGAATGATGCAGTTTAGAAAACAAGGTAGAAAAAAATCGGTCAGAGAGGGATCACTGGGCGTGTGGGAGGAGTTCAGCACAGCAACTTTTGGCTGATTGAAGGGGCATCCTATAAAGCTCCTGCTCAAACCATGCAGAGCATGGCTCAGCTGACTGCTGGACTCGAGGGTCGAATGCACAATGAACGAGCTTGGCTCCTTTTCTAATGTTGTACATTTAGGCAAGAATCCATTAAGCTTAGGGGCTGCGGTCCATATGTTACAAATTGGCATCTGACCCTTACAGAGGCATGCGAGAATGGATGTAGGGTCAAACAATCAAGGGCCACGGCCGCAGCATAGAGGTAGCATGGACCCTACAAGCCTTAATGTTCCCAGTGTTCTGGTCATGGCATTCAAGGCACCCTGTTTGCAGTAATGATGTAAGTGCAAAGATTGGGTCTCGATAGTTATTGTCCAGGCAACTTGAGGACAACTGCCAGAAGCCTGACTGTGAGTTATAGCACATGGGTCTTTTGACCCTAATTAAGACCCCCATTGTGAATATTCAGTCACGTCTGAGGGGAAATCTCAGCCACCTGTCATCCTCCAGGATGGTGCCATGTACAAACTGAGGGCAAGTCAAGACCCAGAGACTGTATTCCAGCCTTGTATATGGAGGGAGATCATTCAACAGGAACTACCATTGATTGCTCAACTGTATCTGTTCACAGATACAAGGAGGAGTGGAGAATGCAGGCTGCATGTACCCCCACTTGTTGATAGCTATGGATAGAATGAAGAGAAGAAGGGCCCTTCGCCAAATTGACACAGCTCAGGGATGACCATCGCACAGAGGATCAAGAGCCTTGAGGACCAAGAGCCAACGGGGCCCCAGGAACTCCCGAAGGCTGACGAGGAGGGGCCAAATCCATGAAGGTATTTGGCACAACCAAGGGTCTACAGCAGACGAAGCTCATACATGGAGATGAGCAAAAGGATGTGCCGCAGGTGCCTTTGCTTGTCTAGGGATGTGATAACTCATATTTGCCACATACTCCATGAGGAACTCAAGCTACATGGACTTGGAAGACATCCAATGCCAGTTGCTCTGAAGATTACCATTGCACTGAACTTTGTTTTGCCTGGGGGTCCTTCCAGCGCTTCACTGGGGACCTTTGCAGAATATCACAATCGTCAACACGCAAAGCTCACTATTACATGCTGTTGTGTGTGGCTGAAGCAAGGCAGGCTACCAGAACTGTGGTATTTCAGGCTTCCTGCAAATGTAGGGCACCATCGACTGCACATGTGAGGCCTTGAGAGCTCCCTGGCAATGGCCAGTGAGATTTATTAATCGAAAAGGATTTCACTCTCTGAACATCCAGCACATTTATGATCACAGAGAACAGATCTAGCATGTTTGTGTTAGGTACCCAGGGAACTCACATGACTCTTACATTTTGAGCCACTCCAGGTGCCAGAGATATTTGAGGGACCTCAGCGCTTAGAGGGTTGGCTCCTCGGTGATAAGTTGGCTGCTCGGTTGCGCATTCATCAGCCGCAGAGTGCATCTGAGGAATCTGAGGAGAGATACGATGCTGCACGTTCCACCACAAGGTCCTTAATGGAGCAAACTATTAGCTTCTTAAAGATGCATTTTTGATGTTTGGACCTTTCAGGTCCTTAGAGTGTGTCCTGTATCATCGCTGTTTGCTGCGCCCTGCACGACCTTGCACTGCAAAGGGGAGACGTGTTGCTAAAGGGAGACATTCAGGAGCTGGACGTCTCCTTCAATGAGGAGGACTTGGAAGTGGATGAATCTGAAGAGGGCGAGGATTCAGACAAGCCACTTGAGGATGCTGTTGCACAGGAAGGACGCGGCAGAAATATCCGCCGCAACCTCACAGCTACAACATTTCAAAATTATTAAGGTGAAGACAATTTTATGATCGAAATTCTCTTCAGGCTTTGATTCAGGGGACACAACAAAACTTGATTGCCAGTGCCAACATATGAGGAAAGGTCAACAACCTCACAATGACAATGGATGCAGCATAAGTCACCTTCCTCCCTAACGATGGGGTCATCCTTGGAATGCGGAGTAGCTTAGGGAACCTGTGGCAGCTGTGGAATGTGATTAACACTCCACTAGCATATCTCCTTAATCAACTGCACATAGTACAGCCCTTGAACCATGGTGTCACCAAGGCAGTGGCATGGCAGCCTTCAAGCGGCTGAAACACCATTGCACACATGGATGCACCCATGACATTATGACATCAGCTAAGCAAGGCAGCACTAACAGGAAAAACATTCATCAATGGTTAGTGCTTGGCCATCTCAACATCTGGACAGCTCCATCTCTTCAAACATCAGCTCTCAAGGATGAATAATGCAGAGGTATCAGCTTGCTACTGAGCCCCAATATGCCTTCAGACATCAGGATGCAGTGACCTGTTACTCTACAACAGTCACCTAAAGCTGTGAGTTATTTTAGCATTGTCCTCAGAGAGTGGTTCAGCAGGACCATTGTTTGATTATTTACAAACACTCACGACCCTGCATTTGCCAGAAGACTGCCAAATCTATGCGTGGAATTTTCCATGCCCGCTGATGTGGGACGTCATGGCGGGCATGAGCATGCAATATGGCGGAAAGGCCAAACATCAGTTTCATGACGTTGTGAAACCAGTTTGCAATTGTCCACTCCACCCATCAATGGCAGGCCGCATTTCCCACTGCCACACGTCGGGAACTTTATTGTAAAACATCTGCATATCATTATAAGCCCAGCTCACCGTAATCATCCCTCCACACTGAATCATCTGGGCACATCATGTAGCCATGTTTCAGAACAGAACATAAGTAACATGCACCTGGCGAGCTGCACTTTGCTCGGGACTTTGAGACTTGTTTGCCTACCTTGCTTCGGGCAGCACTGGTGGTCATCAGCGCCAGGCTTCACAGGCAGCACCACATCACTTTCATGGGGGATCAAGGGCAGGTCTCTTCTCACGAGGCTTTTCAATGGCTGCAGGGCTATGGCTTGCTTGGGGAAAGGGAAGTGTCCTCAGGCAAGGGAAGAGGCTGCAAAGCTAGAGCATTACTAGGGAAAGGGGGTGCCCCAGGGAGTATGTGGGGCCACATGTTGATCTGTGCCAGTGGCCTCAAGGGTCAGGGCTGAGGAGGAGAGGAGAGGAGAGGAGGCCAGATAGCGATATAAGGGTATGTGTGTGAGAGAGTGGGTGCTGATGCCCATGAGTTGGCAGTGAGTGAGTTGCCAGCGAATATGATGGCCTTCTGAATGTGTGAGTTTAGAGTGATGAGATGGTTGCCTTACGCTGGCGGCTCAGATGAGAACATTCATCCTCTTTCTGCATTGGATGGCTAATCTCTTCTATGCAGCATTGGCATTGATCACCACTGCCACTGCCACTGCCTCCCAAGCTGGAGTGGCGGCACTCCAACAGTGTCCAGAAGGCGTTCCAGGGATGCGACACTGAATCAGGGCGCTGCAGTCTTCTTGCCTTTTGGGGCCATGTCTTCTGCGCAGCAGTCCTGGGCAAGAAGCACTGAGAGATGTGTGCGTGGCTGCACTTTAAATATGGCACCCGACATGAGGAAGTGGCGAGGTGATGGTGTGGCAGGTGAATCAGTGGCCTCCAACCAACGAAATGGTGTGTTTCCCGAGAATGCATGATTAATGGTGCTGGATTGGGTCGATATGGCACGAAAACCCGCTGTGATTTTTCCAGCCCGCTACCACACTTAATGCAAATCTGGGAAGATTCCACCCTTTGTCCTGCATTGTCTTGGCATTTTGGAGAGATGTGGCCCAGTCAGTATTGACACAGCAGTCATTAACAACTTCCTCCCTTCATTGATTCTGCAGAGCACTCAGGAGATGTGCCAAAGCATCGCTTTCATAGCTTTACAGTTCTCAACATTGTCCATCTCACAAAGGCCAATCCTTTCTATCTACCCTAATATTGTGAGCAATTTTGGGCTCCGTATCTCAGGAAGGATGTGCTGGCGCTGGAGAGGGTCCAGAGGAGGTTCACGAGAATGATCCCAGGAATGAAAGGCTTAACATATGACGAAAGTTTGAGGACTCTGAGTCTATACTTGATGGAGTTTAGAAGGATGAGGGGGGATCTGATTGAAACTTACAGAATACTGAAAGACCTGGATAGAGTGGATGTGGGGAAGATGTTTCCATTAGTAGGAGAGACTGGGACCCAAGGGCACAGCCTCAGAGTAAAGGGAAGACCTTTTAGAACAGAGATGAGGAGAAACCTCTTTAGCCAGAGAGTGGTGAATCTATGGAATTCATTGCCATAGAAGGCTGTGGAGGCCAGGTCATTGAGTGTATTTAAGAGTGAGATAGATAGGTTCTTGATTGGTAAGGGGATCAAAGGTTATGGGGAGAAGGCGGGAGAATGGGGTTGAGAAACTTATCAGCCATGATTGAATGGCAGAGCAGACTCGATGGGCCAAATGGCCTAATTTCTGCTCCTATGTCTTATGGTCTTGTGGTCTGCCCTAAGTTAATGAGTGCACAGTCATGCAATGAATTCCATATTGAGTTGTGTACTATGACTTTAAATAAAGATCCATAGAGCACCGCTAGGCAGCCATTTAGGAGCAAAGTAAGAACCTCACAGGTTATTCGACGGCTTCATCAGGCTGAGAACACATCTGACAGCACACACTCATTCCCCTCTAGCAGACGTTTCTAATGTCACTGAATGGAAGCTACTTCAATTGTTCACTGTCATGCATGGGGTGACGGAACAAGAAAGGAATAACATTCAGCCTTAAACGCGGAGACAAAGAAACACTGCAGGGAGGCCTGAAAGGTTATGGTGCTCGATGACGGATACTACTTTTCCCAAAAACTCACTGTCACAAAATAAACACCACCACAAAGTACACTTGGGAGATAAGATTCCAAAACTGGTCATGACAAACAGTTGTTGCATTCGCAAACTACAGACTTCAGTGCGTCAGCATCAGGATAATCACTAACCTTTATGAGCAATTCTCCTGAGGCCAGATAATGTCCAGCCATCATTTTCACATATGAAGTGCCTTTGGTAATTTTGCAGATATGGAAAAAAAGACTAATCATTGTGATGAGATTGAATGAGAGTTAATGGAACTGCAAATCCAGATGGGAGATAATTGAGGGGCGTACATTTTGGACCCTTGAATGAATGCGTCACATCGATTAACCATTGAATACTTGAGACTTGGGGAGGGATAAATGCAAACTATATATATAATAGTGAAGAGTATATACAGTGAATGAATACTCATGCCACCATTGTGCATTCAAAACTTCTTAATTTTTCTAACCCTACCTCTACATCTAGCTGCATCCCTGACAGCTGCAGCAGAGGTGGAGACAGCTTGATAACCGCTATGCCCTGTTGTCTGCGATGACTTAGGTGGGTGTCCTCTGGTGGCTCAAAACCTGGAGGCCCTTGGCCTGCTAAGGATCTCCTGTTGAGGGGCAGGTGCACACTCCTCAGCCTGTCATGTTGGAGTTGCTGGGGTCCCTGGCAGAGAGGATTTGGAGAGGCAGGACACCCTTGTAGTGTCCTGGGCAAATGCCCCTGGGGTGCCTGGCTGGTGTTTCTGCTCCTCCCTTTGAGTGTCCAAGGGCCCATCCATGACTCCTTGAGGAGAAGTGGCACCTGGAAGAAGGTTGAAGTGCCGCATCCCCCTCTCGCCTCGCCATTGCTGAAATTCATCCATGGTTAGAGTGAAGGTATGCAGATCTGAGTGCAAATCTGGCAGGAACTGCTGGACTTGGGTCTCCAAGGCAGCTTTCATCTTTCCCATGGAGACTTAAATGTGCTTGCATGCCGGCGCCATGACAGCAGACAGAACATGGACAGACTCATGCATCCTTCATTCCAGTCTGGTGACGGCCCCTGACAACTCTGCCTGATGTTCCCCTGTCTCTGCATCTCCAACATTTCTCTCAGGGCTGATACCAGAGGCTGATCATCAGATTTGGAATCAGCAGGATCCTGGTCTCCAGCAGTCCTCTGAGTCCTCGTGCTGTGAATCTGTGTCAGTGAGGTGTTCACCAGATTGTGAACCTGAGCCAACTCTAGAACTAGGCCCCACCAAGGTGCATGTATTTGCGCTGGTGGAGGGTGCAGGTGAATGCAGTGATGGATCTTCATCAGATGGGTGTTCAGTATCCTCACCTGGGCTGGGGCTGGGGCTGGGTCTGGGGCTGGGGCTGGGGCTGGGGCTGAGGCGCTTGCTTGAAGACAGCCTTCATCTTTTCTTGCTGGTAGATAGAATAGAGAATTAGGCAGGCTCCAACATTAAAGGTCACTAGGCACAATCATTGTCCACATGTATACTGAGTGGATCCTCACTGACTTGTTGGAGGAGGCCGATCTCGCCTTCCATGCAAGAACGATTTCTATCCCCTCCAGCGAGCTCTGCCTCCTGTTCCTCATGGGTGGGGAGTGTCCTCAACTCTGGGGTCCCCCTCTGGTTTTTGCGCTCTCTCTTCTGATTGCAGGCAATCTTGTCCTGCATAAAGACAGATGGATTGACTGTGAGCACTATGGATGAAAGGACAGTTCAGAAGCACGCATGCCTGTTGTGTATGCCGAACCCTTCCCAGTAAGGGATTAAGATGCCATTGGTGCAAGAACTTACATGAGATTTCGAGCTGAAAGTGGCTGGCAAACAAACAATGCTGATATCCCATTTGCTGGTAGAGTGTGATATCCCTGTGGACCCTAACCCTTCGACTGTCTTTGAGAGTGTGAGTTTGGAGTGAATAGAAGTTTCACTTACCCTGGCAGAGCGAATCATTCTTTTCCTGTACTGCAGGGTGGTCCATTTTTGTTGGCCACAGGTGCTGACCTCCCTTGCGACCTCCTCCCAGCTCAATATGGTCAGGTGGGAGGACCTCCAGCTCCCATCCTGAGGAAAGAGGACCTCCCGCCTTTCCTAGACAGCCTGGAGGAGAATCCCCAGGGATGCCTCGCTGAACGGTGGAGCGGAGAGTTTGGTGCTTTTGGGTGCTATTGAGAACCAGAACAAAACAACACCCCTGGCCTGTAGTGAGTGAATGGCTGGGCGGGTGCCATTTAAATATGCGCCAGGACCTTCGGCCCTAGGGTAACGGGGAGGTGGACAAATCCCTGCCCGCCCCACCAGAAGGTTCAACGAGCTCCTCATTGATGTATAATTAATGAGCTGAAAACAGAAGGTTGCATGGATTAATGTGACCCACCGCCCAGTGGGAATCATGCTGACTTTCCGACCTGCCACTGCACTTAGTCTCCAGAATGGAAAATTCTGCCCATTGTCTTAATTCTAACCTTCATTGATCAGATTGTTCCTGTTGTTGGTTATGTTGCCAAATGGAACACTATGGGCTGAATTTTCACTGCCGAGGTGGGTAGTTCAAGTCAGAAAATTTCTCAATTCACTGGACATGACTCAGTAAAAAGTATCCCAGTATGAGCTATTTTCATCCTAGGGAGACAGGGGAGAATCAGGCCCACCAACCCTAGAAGCAGAGTATAGGCATCCATGGGAGTGGGCGAGTGTTGAGGTGGGCAGGTTAGAAGGCCCACTTTGATTCTGTGGGACTTTGTCACAGTTGTTTTAAAAGCTGTTAGGCCCCCTAGCCCTAGCCCTTATCCCCTCACTCCTCCCACCCACCCACCAACTCCCCCATGTCCTCTCATAGCCCACATGACACCTCTGTAGCCATACACCAGTATCCCTCATGGGCAGACCTCAGGAACCATGTAGAAATAAAAAATAACTCCTAACAATCTAACACAGCTCCCACTTATATACACTTGATTGTGAATAAAACTCCCACTCATTAAACTGTACAACCAGATGCTATTGTATTTTTAACCTACGACTGATGGCCTGACAATCAAAACAGTCCAGTAGAGGGTTTTTTCTAACTCTCAGTGACAGCTTCAGACTTTTTTATTAATGTTTAAAGAGCAGTTGTTTTAAAAACTTCAGATCATGATACTTAAACAGACCTTATCCGCCCTTCAAGAGCATCTACATCTCTTCCATCAATTTGTAACTCCCACGCTGTGGGTTAAAGCCCTTGAAATAGCCAAAATAGAATCTGTTTGAGCTCAACACTAAGTTCAAATCTTTCTGCTGAGTTTGGATTTCCCTCCTGTATGAATTACCTCCTACCCCCTTTCCCTTACTGGCAAAAATTGAATCTTGACCCTCTGAAGAAAGAAGGATAGTTGACTCAAACTCCAGTCAGCTTTAGACTCTAAACCACATTGGTGGAACTATTGGGCCATATTTTAAGTTGAACAGATATTGACTTTTGTTGTAATGACAAGCACAACATTTGTACATCCCACAAGAAACAGGAGGGAACAACAACCACCTAAAATCACAATTGCTGAGTCGACAAAGAGTGATTCAATACAAAGGAATGGAAAACGAGGATGGAAAGATCCCAGATGCTAGGACAACCTCCAAATCATCAGAATTTACCTGCAACAACAGAGCCTACCATTCCACGAAGAGTAGTATGAATGAGATATGGAAAGATTATAAGGCCTCCAGACCAATTGAAACTATGAACTCAGAGACTTGAAAGGGGCAGATGGGGTAGTAATAATAATGTAAATACATGAGATAAACTAGAATAACTTGAAATGCACTGGTTAAAGGTTTGGGTAGAGATGTAGCCTGGCACATAGTGGGTTAATGTGGGATAAGTACAGTACCACCCACAGGGTGATGTAAAAGAACACATGATCCACACCTAGCGTTAGTTTAGTGTTGCAGTGAGCTGTGTGCATAAGCAAGTATGGGGACAGCTCCTAGCTTGAACCCTCTTACTGTATATATGTACATAGTTCTTGTAGTTAATAAATACATACAGTTAACCTACTTAAGACTTTGAAGACTTCATTAAGACCTACTGAATGGTCCCTAATACCCCACAACAATAATGAGGCCTGAGGATTTTAAACCAACCTCTTGGTGCATACATTGGAATAATGCTGCCAATTCATGCCTTGTCAGGCATTAGATAATTTCTCACTCTGTGCTACAGCCCTCTAGGACTCTTTACCCACCCAGTTTCCTCTGCCTCACTTCTCTTCTTTCAAAAAACTATTCAAAAAATCTTATTTGCCTTTAGTATTGCTGAAAAAAGAGACATGTCTAAGCACTCATCAGGACACTCAAGAATAAGGGGAAAACAATAATTTATACTGTATGTGAAAAGAGTGCTGATTGGAGAATGCACCAATGATGGTGACTCGCAGTTAACTGCCAAGCATTGTCTGAAATTTAAGCCAGGCAGCTTGACCCTGATTGGTCAAGGCACTGCCCTGAGGAATGCGTCAGTGAATGGCTGTCACTTATTTTGTTTATCAAAGGGTATGTCCCAGCCACTGTTCGCAACGGGCAGGGTACAGATCGTACCCAACCAGCCTGTGCTTACAAAACTCAAAACACAGCATCCAACATTAGATGTGATTCCGCGATTGGACAACATTTGCTAAATAATCCTTAGTGTGCTAAGAATTATGCTTACAACCAATTTAAGATTATCAGTTGGGCTCACAGTGTGGCACATTTGCATGTACTGGAAGCTACATATATTAATACACAGGGCCCTGTTCTTTGTAGGCCAAAAGGACATGTACATACATTGTGCCTGTTTCAGCCAAACAAAATAAGTGACAGCCATTCGCCGTAAGGCATCATCCTGCTTATATGCTGTAAAGACATGGGTTTCACTGTGGCATCTATCATTGACCTAATACAATCAGTGCTTTCATATTATTAACTGATGTGTGTTAACATGCATTCAATTTGCCTTAGAATCTTTTTAATATCATATGTAATTTGGTCAGATGATAAGTTGTCTATTGTTTCTTTACCTTTGTGTCCTCTTGTAACAGAATGAATATTACTGTAGGTTAGATTTCCTGTGGAAGAACAAATTTAAAAGAGAATGTGAGGAGATAGAAACCATGGAAAACCTCAACAGAGTGTTGTTGGAAAATGTGCTTCCTGCTCACGTAGCTGAACATTTCTTGGCTCAAAACTGGAAAAATGAAGTAAGTGTTTCTTCAGACTTACAAAAAAATATTTCTTGCATGTGTTTATGTACTAGATAAAATCAAAGGTGGCTGGCTCAATGGATAAATATATGAAATGGAACTAAACTATGCAGACCACTAACATCCCAGTTGGATCTTTTGGCTGTCCTGTGCTGGTGAAGACTTGATCAAACTTCACAGCGATTCGTTACACTGACAATATCCAGGGTCATATGTGAAAAATTATTTCTTTGTTTTTTTTTCTGCAGCAAGGTTCAACAAAAGTAAGTCGAGAAAATGAGAGGGCAAAAAAAGTAGAGCACAAAATTCAGATGCAACAGAATTTGGAGGTCCTCTAAGTGAGGTTTTAAGTCCCTCCAACCAATTCTGGCATGATCTGCACAGTGTCCCGTGCTGAGAAGGGGACTCACATGGCGTCCCAAGGGTGTGCTGGAAGTTTACCAACTGCCCAGGTCATATATCAAACAACCATACCAGCTGATTTGACGTAGGATTTACAAACCTGTACCACGCAGGTCCATGCTTGTCACTCACAAAAGAACATGCATAAAGGTGCAAGAGATACCCGCCACTAGCATTATTTAAAGAGCCAAACATCCAACTTGTAGTAAGTTGATTTACACAAACTTCTGCTATTGCAAAGTCTCTGGAGTGTTTTTGGAGGTGTTGTGGTGAGTTGCTGGATTTGGCAGGGGGTGTGCTGCATTCTCATAGGGAGGGCAGAGGATTTCGTGACCTGTCCACACAAAGGGTGGAATCTTCTAGTCCGGAGTATAAATTGGTAAGCGGGAGCAGAAGTGAGAGTCATTTCCTCTCGGGACGGGATGGCTGGGCATGTGCGATCTTGCACTAGTCAGCTCTTTAGATACGCATGCGTGAGGAGCACAACAAATCTTGCGGCACAGTGGGCGGGAAGTCAACGTCCCCACTGCTTCCTCCTCAGCTGGACCACAGCTAGTAGAATTGTGGAGTTGCCTGTAGCCAGCATTATGTATGCCTGAGATGATCTGTGAACAAATTGGAGTGACCCATCTAGTCAGCATATTCTTTGAAGCTGTCCTTCCAGCCCTGAGCATTTCAGCCAATTGGAAACCCTGTACTAGCACTGATGTACCCCTGGCCTCCCCGCACCCCACCATGGTGAAGCCCATTCTGGAGGGCCACAGATGAGATCTTCTTTCATTCATTCATCAAATGTGCATGGAAACTGCAGCATTGATTGGAGTAATGAAAGCCATGTCTGCAGACCCTCCTTCAAATACTATTGTGCTTCTCTCCATCAACCTTGAGACGCATTGAAGAGGCACTTGTCTTGCCATCATAGATGTACCACCCACCCCCTTATCAGGCATGACCATCTATCTGGGACCCTCGAGGTTCTAAATCAGTATATTGCTGTCAGCCTCTCCCCACCTCCCTGGGCACAGGGGAGCCAACCCCCACCTCCCTCCCTCCCCCTCTCTCTCTCCCTCTCGATTTCCTGACAGCCCCCCCACCCCTCCCTGTCTTGGTCAACTTGAGTTGTCCTTCAGCGCAGACTTTACTGCAGCACCTGACCCTGCTGTGATCTCGATGTTATGAGACCCATGAGCCAGGGAGCAAACCAGCTGCCTTGTGGGCTTCAGCATAGAGAGGAGAACACATCTGAGTATGGTTCTCATGCAGATGATTCATGATGATTAGGGTATCCCTTTATTTGACCAATTGTGCTCACCTTTAACTTCATCAACCTGAAAAGACCCTCCTCCCACTTTGAGGATTCACACGTACAGAGAAACTTTGTTGTGAAGGAAAGCCTTGGGAAAACGGTGCATGTAATTTTCCAGACATGTTCCACCATCTTTTACCCTCCTCCTGTCACCCACCAACACCCATCACCCTTGACCCACTCAATCCACTCTGCCCTTTGTTACCCTTGAACCTCCCCCTATTATTCTGGAGCCTATAACCATCACCCTTCACATGCCTTCTGTCCCCACTGAGCCTACACCTATTACTGTCCCCATGCCACCCTGACTCTCACCCCTCCCATTATCTGTGCCACCTGTTTCATCCGTTTCTGTGACCCACCACCCCCCGAAATGAGACCATCCGCTGCCCGACCATGACCCTGAGCCTGCCAGCACACCGCATACCACTGCCCCATCTCACTGTGACTGTTCCTTCCACTGCTGTATCCTCCATTCAACCTCCAGGACCCCAACGTAGACAGCACCAACCCCGCCCTTTAGGACCACCTCTGTCCCACCATTCCTGCCCAGAAACTCCCCCCAACCGATTCACAGGACCGCCACACCCGACATGCAAGGTCCTTCCCTCCCTCCCACGTCCCTGCACCCTCATCTTCCCTCCCTGGCAACCTCCCTGCCCCAGACTCCCTCTCTATCTCAGCCAGCCTCCCTCCCTGAACCCCTTAGACTGCTACCATCATCGCCTCAATAAACAACGGTCCCCAAAAACAGTGGCTACTCACTCCAACTCCAGCAAGTTGACTATCTTATGTGCAGCACAGCACTTATCTGCAGTTGTAAATCTGAGGGCATGTATTGCTCACTTGCCGATAACTTATTTGGGAAGGGGAACTTAATTCTGGTGAGCTGACCTTTTAATGAGCATGCATGATATTCAGATACATTCAAATGTGCTTCCTGGCCCACTCCATCAGGAAGCTTGTCACGCCTTCAAACTTCCCTGAACTTAATTACAAAAGTTCATCCCACCATGGGAAGCTGATTTTTGGCCTCCCGCTCAATTAAGTTGCCCCACCCACTTTGCTTCCGCTACCAGGAGCAGCGCAAGATTCCACCCAAAGACTACAACAGATATGAGGGCTACAGTTGCAGCATCTCTGAATCTACAACATCACAGGGAGATGGAACAGAAAGTGTGGAGAGTGGTGTGTACAATACCCTCTGCCAAGATAGAGCTGGGCTCCTCCAGGGCAGGAGGGTGTCTGGCAAACCAGAAATTACACCCTGCACGCAAGCTGGCACACAAGTATCATTAGCCTCTGGTCTAACCACAGCCCATTTGTGCCCAGTAATTCTTAAGTTACATGGAGTGCCAGTAGTTGAACTGATGACTGAAGGCGGAATCGTCCCAGATTTGCACTAAGTGTGGAAGCGGGCGAGAAAAAGGACGTTTTACCGCTGGCCGCAATGATGGGTTTTCACACCGTATCGTCCCATTCCTGCTTCAGTAATCATTGCTTCCTGGGAAATGTGCCATTTCACTGATGGGCGGGCTCCACACCATCACCTCGCCGTTTCCTCACGCCGGGCACCATATTTAAAGTGCAGCCGCACGCACGCCTCTCAGTGCTTCCAGCCCAGGACTTCTGCACAGAAGAAAGGCAAGAAGACTGCAGCACCCCAATTTAGTGATGCCTCCTGGACACCGTTGGAGCCTGCCGTGATGTCCTCTACCCCCGCTCTGGCTGCAGGAGGGCCATCAGTGTCACCACTCTGGCTTCGGAGGCAGTGGCAGTGGTGGTCAGTGCCAATACAGCACGGAAGAGATTCGCCATCCAGCGCAGAAAGAGAATGAGTGATCTCATCCGTGCCGCCAGGGTAAGCCAACCATCTTATCACTCTAAACTCACACATTCACAAGGCCATCATGCATTCACTGGCATCTCACTCACTGCCAGCTCAAGGGACATCACCAATCACACTCTCACACACCCTCACATCTCCTTCTGGCCTCATCTCCCCTGGAGACTCCCTCCTCAGCCCTCACCATCTTGAGGCCACTTGTACAGATCAACATGTGTCCCCCACACACACCGTGGGATACCCTCCTTCCCCCAGAAATGCCCTGGCTCTGCAGCCTCTTCCCCTGCCTGAGGCCACTTCTCCCCTTTCACCAAGCAAGCCATAGCCCTGCAGCCATTGAAAAGCTTCAACGAAAGCTGAAAGAGGCTTGCCTGTGAGCCCCCTAAATGTGATGTGGTGCTGCCTGTGTAGCCTAGCGCTGATGACTGTGAATGCTGCCCGAAGTAAGGTATGCAAACTAGCTTCACAGTCCCGAGTGAAGTGCAGCTCGCCAAGTTGTGAAACACATCGGCGTGGAATCATGCCGTCATGCCCGGATGATCCAGCATGGTGGCGGAGAGGGTGATTCCTGCAAGCAGGGCTTATAATGATCTGCAGATGTGTTAAAATGAAGTTCCCGACGTCCAGCGGTGGGATAGGTAGCCCATCATTGATGGGTGGAAGGGACAATCACAAACTGGTTTCGCAATGTCGTGAAACCGATTTTTGGCCTTCCCGCCATATTGTCCACTCATGCCTGCCATGACGCCTGAGGTCAACGGGCACGGAAAATTCCACCCTGAGTGTCAGATCAGGTGTCTGGGCTTCTTCATCAGTACTAAGGTGTTGCTCTCTTTCTTCCTCCCGGATGTCCTGTAGTTAGGTAGGCGGCAGTTCATCTGAAAGCAGACAGTCAGAGAGAGGAAGGTTGAGGTGAGACAAAGGGGGTGGAGTGGAAAGCAAAGGATCCATGGTCACACTATCAGCAGCTTGCACATCATGCCAGATGAAAGGATAAGGATAAACTGGGAGTTGGGAAGAGGCATAGGGCAGGAACATTCTCAATGATCTCAGTGATTCTGGATGCAACGGTCCCATGAGCCATCTCCCCTGGAGGGCTGAAGAGATACAGGCGTCCTTGTCCCCACTAGTTCTACTCTGGGCGATGTGCCAACCAGAATTGAATAACTAGAGGTACGTGGAGGCAACAAGAGGTCAGGGTGAAACTGGCATCAATAGAATGTGTGTGAGGGTGAGATGGAGTATCTGAATGTTAGGTGTGAGTCCCGTGTGGCAGGAAGTGCTGCTGGGTGAGTGCTGAAAGTATGGATCATTGAGCAGTGTGAGAGCTGGGTGGTGCAATGAATAGGAGATTCCACATGATGATGCATTCCCTGATATTGAACACCCACATGAGGTCATTACACTTCTTGTGGCACTGCTGCTAGGTCCTTGGGATCATACTACTTGCATTGACCTCCCTCTTCACCTGCTCCCACTCCCTTCCAAGGGTTGTCCTTGAGGGTGTCCTGGCTTTTCCATGGAAAAATGGCCTCTCTCCTTCTGTCCATCTCCAACACTAAGGCCTCAGGCGCCTCACCTGTGAACCTGCAAGTGTTCCATTTTTCTTGTTTAAAATTGCAGCAGTAGAATTTAGCAGCAGCCTTCCATGATTCAGTGCAGCTTCCCTTTAAGAGGAATAGCCATCCTTTGGGATAAGCAGACTGACTGCATCACACACTATCAACGCACACTGCTGAGCACTCAAGCAGCCATCACATGGGCCCCACTCAGGCCAATGTTACAATCAAGTAAATGAACATGCTGCACCTAGTGTGCATGCTACTTACCTCAATACCAAGGAGTGCAGGCAGGTCATGAAGTGTGACACCCCATGCCTTGTCAATCCAGTTTTATGCACCTTTTTGATTGGCAATACTGTCTTGCAAAGACACCTTACCATAACAACAAGGTGATTATTGCTTTCACCAGCCACAACTCCTGCAATTTTATTCTAAAACTTCTGCATGTATAAAATTAAAACCAGCTTCTGAAGCATTGTGGAATTTTGCACTGTACTAAAAGCAAGTAGCTGTAGTTAAGACTAGTCTAGCACAAACACTTTACTCTGACCAAAATGACAGACAATGACCTGAATTTTCAGGACAAGCTATACTTATATTTGTTAATCAACAACTATGCAATGAGGTAATGAAGTTCCTTTAATCCATATATTTCGATGTACTATTTAGTACTGTATTCTGAAACAATTAAAGAACAGGTCCTCAAGGGTTATAATCTCCGGATTACTACCCGAGCCACGTGCAAATTGGCATAGGGACGTGAGAATAAGGGACGTAAACACGTGGCTAAAGGAGTGGTGTGGGAAAGAGGAATTCCATTTCGTGGGGCACTGGCATCAGTATTGGAACAGGAGGGATCTGTACCGTTGGGATGGTCTCCACCTGAACCAATCTGGGACCAATGTTCTAGCGAAAAGGGTAAATAGGGTGGTCAACAGGACTTTAAACTAGAAAGTGGGGGGGGGGGGGGGGTGGTGAGGGAGGGGTAAAACTCCAAGAAGTATGACTAATGGGAAACAAAGCAGCAGGTTAGTGTGTAGGGGGGTGGATTCAACTTCATGGAAAATTATGAAAAAACTGAAAAGAAAGGAGAGCCCAGGAGAGGCTATTAAAGTCCCCAGAACACAAAATAGGACACAGTGTTTGAAAAGGGCTAGGAATCTAACTTCAAGCACATCAGATAAAGGGATGACAATGAGAAAGGGGATGGGAAGTACAGGACTGAAGGTGTTGTATCTGAATGCACGCAGTATACGAAATAAGGTAAATGAGCTTGTGGCGCAGATTGAAATTGGCAGGTATGATGTGGTGGGCATCACGGAGACATGGCTGCAAGGGGATCAGGACTGGGAGCTAAATATCCAAGGATATACATACTATCAAAAAGATAGGCAGGTTGGCAGAGGGGGTGGGGTTGCTTTGTTAGTAAGAAATGAAATTAAATCGATAGCAAGAAATGACTTGGGTCAGATGATGTAGAATCTGTGTGGGTAGAGTTGAGGAACCGCAAAGGTAAAAAAACCATAATGGGAGTTATGTACAGGCCTCCGAACAGTAGTCAGGATGTGGGGCACAAGATACACCAGGAGATAGAAAAGGCGTGTAAGAAAGGCAAGGTTACAGTGATCATGGGGGATTTCAATATGCAGGTAGACTGGGAAAATCAGGTTGGTAGTGGATCCCAAGAAAAGGAATTTGTAGAATATCTACGAGATGGCTTTTGGAGCAGCTTGTGGTGGAGCCCACAAGGGAACAGGCAATTCTAGATTTAGTGATGTGTAATGAGGCAAATTTGATAAGGGAGCTTAAGGTGAAGGAACCCTTAGGAGGAAGTGACCATAATATGATAGAATTTACCCTGCAATTTGAGAGGAAAAAGCTGGAATCAGAAGTAACGGTATTACAGTTGAATAAAGGCAACTACAGAGGCATGAGGGAGGAGCTGGCCAGAATTGACTGGGAGATGAGCCTAGCAGTAAAGACAGTGGAACAGCAATGGCAGGAGTTTCTGGGAGTAATTTGGGAGACACAGCAAAAATTCATCCCTAGGAAGAAAAAGCATGCTAAAGGGAGGACAAGGCAACCATGGCTGACAAGGGAAGTCAGGGACAGCATAAAAGCTAAAGAGAAAGCATACAATGCGGCGAAGAACAGTGGGAAACCAGGGGATTGGGAAGCCTACAAAGACCAACAGAGGACAACTAAAAAAAAAATAAGGAGGGAGAAGATTAAATATGAAGGTAAACTAGCCAGTAATATAAAAGAAGATTGCAAGAGTTTTTTTAGATATATAAAGGGTAAGAGAGAGGCAAAAGTGGACATTGGGCCGCTGGAAAATGACGCTGGACAAGTAGTAGTGGGGAACAAAGAAATGGCGGAGGAACTGAATAGGTACTTTGCGTCAGTCTTCACGGTGGAAGACACGAGTAACATCCGCAAAGTTCAAAAGAGTCGGGGGGCAGAGGTGAGTATGGTGGCCATTACCAAGGAGAAGGTGCTCGAAAAACTGAAAGGTCTGAAGATGTATAAATCACCTGGGCCAGATGGATTACACCCCAGAGTTCTGAAGGAGATAGCTGAAGAGATAATGGAGGCGTTAGTAGTGATCTTTCAGGAATCACTGGAGTCAGGGAAGGTCCCAGAGGACTGGAAAATTGCTAATGTAACCCCCCCTGTTTAAGAAGGGAGTGAGGCAAAAGACGGGAAGTTACAGGCCGATTAGCCTGACCTCGGTCGTTGGTAAGATTTTAGAGTCCATTATTAAGGATGAGATTTCAGAATACTTGGAAGTAAAGTCAGCATGGTTTCATCAAGGGGAGATCATGCCTGACAAATCTGTTAGAATTCTTTGAGGAGATAACGAGTAGGTTAGACAAAGGAGAGCCAATGAATGTTATCTACTTGGACTTCCAGAAGGCCTTTGACAAGGTGCCGCACAGGAGGCTGCTCAGTAAGATAAGAGCCCATGGTGTTAGAGGCAAGGTACTAGCATGGATAGAAGATTGGCTGTCTGGCAGGAGGCAGAGAGTGAGGATAAGGGGGTCCTTCTCAGGATGGCGGCCAGTGACTAGTGGAGTTCCGCAGGGGTCAGTGTTGGGACCACAACTTTTCACTTTATACATTAATGATCTCGATGAAGGAACTGAGGGCATCCTGGCTAAGTTTGCAGATCATACAAAGATAGGTGGAGGGACAGGTAGTATTGAGGAGGCAGGGAGGCTGCAGAAGGATTTTGACAGGTTAGAAGAATGGGCAAAGAAGTGGCAAATGGAATACAACGTGGGCAAGTATGAGGTCATGCACTTGGTAGGAAGAATAGAGGCATAAACTATTTTCTAAATGGGGAGAGAAATCAGAAATCTGGAGTGCAAAGGGACTTGGGAGTCATAGTCCAGGATTCTCTTAAGGTTAACTTGCAGATTGAGTCGGTAGTTAGGAAGGCAAATGCAATGTTGGCATTTATTTCGAGAGGACTAGAATATAAAAGCAGGGATGTGCTGCTGAGGCTTTATAAGGCTCTGGTCAGACCACATTTAGAATATTGTGAGCAATTTTGGGCCCCGTATCTCAGGAAGGATGTGCTGGCCCTGGAGAGGGTCCAGAGGAGGTTCACAAGAACGATCCCAGGAATGAAAGGCTTAACATATGACGAAAGTTTGAGGATTCTGGGTCTATACTCGATGGAGTTTAGAAGGATGAGGGGGGATCTGATTGAAACTTACAGAATACTGAAAGGCCTGGATAGAGTGGACATGGGGAAGATGTTTCCATTAGTAGGAGAGACTAGGACCCGGGGGCACAGCCTCAGAGTAAAGGGAAGACCTTTTAGAACAGAGATGAGGAGAAACCTCTTTAGCCAGAGAGTGGTGAATCTATGGAATTCATTGCCACAGAAGGCTGTGGAGGCCAGGTCATTGAGTGTATTTAAGAGTGAGATAGATAGGTTCTTGATTGGTAAGGGGATCAAAGGTTATGGGGAGAAGGCGGGAGAATGGGGTTGAGAAACTTATCAGCCATGATTGAATGGCGGAGCAGACTCGATGGGCCAAATGGCCTAATTTCCGCTCCTATGTCTTATGGTCTATCATGATGTTGGTCTGAAGGATTCCCACCAGTACTGGCTTTACCAGAAAACTTCATATTTCTTGTGGAAAAGCAGAAAGAAAGTGAAATTTTACAGTCAGTCTAGTTGTCTAGTTTATAGTCCTATCAGACATTTTTGCATATTATTGTCATGAGTATAATCATTTTCATAATATTTATCTGGTTTATTGTAAAGTTGATTTGTGGGGTGTTGTGTTTTTCTGTCTATGTGTGCGATTTAATTATATTTTGTAGCCAAGCAGACTGCAAGTTGAAGTTATCAAAAGAAGTAAGGTGTAGAAGTGTCTTTAATATGCTAATGAGTAAAGATGGTTGGGGTCTTAGCATGTAAGGTGTAAAGGGAATTTGCATTTTTAGATAGGTGAAGGGGGATTTGAATTTGAAAGAGGTTAATGAGAGTAGTGGCAACATGAAAAGGTATATATTATAAGGAAGGTAAAGTTCCAAAGACATATAGAAACAATGGAATTTACATATTAAAAAGGGAGAAACATGTATAAAGGAGAATGAGGCTATGTGTCAGGAGAAGGCATTGTAAGATCTAACAGAAGTGTGAGAAGCCTCCATAATTTGTACATAAAGCTGCTGTCTGCAGAAACCGAAGCTAGAGAAAGCCATTTTGAATTCCACTGTCCAGGGTATTGTGTTAATTTGCTGGATCTGTTTAAAATCTAAAAATGTATTTTTGGACCGTTACCTTAAAGGGATGTAACTGGGAGTAAGGTTAATTAGGAATTTTAGGAGTTATTATAGTGTAGACCTATGTGTGTGCTTGAAATCCTTTCTTTTGTTAATAAATATTTTAATTTTAGTTTTTAAAAAAATCTTTAAAGTCTTGGTGGACTTATTACTTCTTCAGAAGAAGAGTCATACGGACTCGAAACATCAACCCTACTTCTCTCTCCATAGATGCTGTCAGACCTGCTGAGTTTTCCCAGCATTTTCTGTTTTTGTGTCACTTTAAAGACACTGGGCTATATTTTCCTGTTGCTGCACATGAATACATTAGATTGCCTGGGCACTGTGCATAGAGGAAAATTGAACAGGGAGGATGACTTGCCCAAAATGGAGCCCATCAGGCTGACAGGCTGCCTTGTGAGCCTGCCCAGTTTTCCCCAATTTTCCTCTATGCACTGCCTAGACTATTCAATGCATTCAGCAACAAGAGAAGGAAAATCTGCTTCACTAATCCTAAAAGCAATTTCCTAACATTAATCTGCTCAGTTATCATTCCATTCTATTTGATGAGCTTGACATCTTAGTCAGATACAAACAAACAGGTTGAGAGATGTCTTTGAACCTTCCTGTAAATGGCAGCACTATGTGTGTGGACAAACACCATCTTGAATTCTGAGAGTGGCTGGCCACCTATTGGAGTTTTGAGAGGGGGATATTTTCCATAGCCCCCAAAAACCGGCTTGAGGATCGTAATGTGAAGTTAGCCCATGCCCATTGATTGAGATGCAGGCAACACGCCAACTTTTTGCTACTTACCGATTTCAATGGTGGCTGCATCCAGCCGGAGCTAATTGCACTGTTGATCAGCTGAACACATCAGCTGGGAGGGTGCATTGTGGGGGTTGGGGGGGAACGAGGCAAGCTATGTGAGGAGCAATATTGTGCATGGCTAGCACTGCTTAAAGCCTAGTTGCTTAAAGGGGAGGTGCATTACCAAACCATAATCACTTCAGAGAATTGCTCCCCATCACCCTGTCCAGATATGGCCCCCCTGCGAAGAGCTCTTTTTCTCGTTGCTTCACCTCCTCTGTCACCCAGCCACTTGCCCTGCTCGCTGTGGCATCTAGTCATTCTCCAAGCCATGCTGTATTCCATGCTGTGTCCACATTTGGGAGCAACCCATTTGTGCAAGACCTTGAATTCAGCAAAAAGTCCTTTAGCGCCCGTCAGACCGTTCATTCCATATAGACTTTTGGAACATTAAACAACTATAGAAAGTACCAAACACTTGGAGGGCAGGATTCTTTCCCGCTCCACCATGTGAAGAGTCAGTGAGAAACGCATTCTTACCCAGCCCCACAGCCATTTAACACTCCGAGGAGCTTTAATTGACTGGAAACGGGACTTCCATTCTCACTAGGGTGGAAGTCCTGCCTCAGAGAGCTACCAAAAAATTTGATTGGCCAGCAGCTCTGTAGTCCCAGCAGGGCCAGTGGAGTAGTAGCCAGGACTGGGACTACAAGCAGTCCCCAGATTCTAAGAGCAGAATTGTCCCAGGTTTGCACTAAGTACGGTAGCGGGTGGGAAAAAGAACGTTTTATCCGCCAGCCGCAATGGCGGCTTTTCACGCCGCATTGACCCAATCCCACCTCATTAATCATGCATTCCCAGGAAACAAGCCATTTCGATGGATGGCGGACTTTCATTTGCTCGCCACGCCGTCACCTTGCCGCTCACTCACGCCGGGCACCATATTTAAAGTGTATCCACGCGCACACACCTCTCAGTGCTTCCAGCCCAGGACTGCTGCATAGAAGACATGGCCCTGAAAGGCAAGAAGACTGCAGCCGCCCCATTTAGTGATATGTCGCTGGGATGCCTTTTGGATGAGTGGAGGCCCACTGTGTTGTCCTCTATGGGCTCTGGCCACAGGAGGTCCAGCAATCTCACCACTCCAGCTTGGTAGGCGATGGTAGTGGCAATGCTGCACAGAAAAGGTTGGCCATCCAATGCAGAAGGAGGATAAATGATCTCAACCATGCAGCCAGGGGATGGCAACAACCCATCACTCTAAACTCACACACGCATAAGCCTATCACACATTCGCTGGCATCTCACTCACTGGCAGCTCAAAGGACATCAACACTCACTCTCGCACACGCACCCTCACATCTCCATCTGGCCTCATCTCCTCTGGAGACTACCTCCTCAGCCCTCACCATCTTGAGGACACTTGCACAGATCAATGTGTGTCCCCACAGACACCCTGTGATACCCCTTCCCCTGTACAGCCTTCGCCCTGCAGTCTCTTCCACTGCCTGAGGCCACTACCCTTCCTTGCCCAAGCAAGCCCTAGCCCTGCAACCGTCGAAAAGCCACGCCTGTCTTATGGCTGATCTGGTAGGTAGAGATCTGTTCCTGAGCCCCCCTAAAAGTGATGTGGTGCTGTCTGCGAAGCCTGGTGCTGATGACTGCGAGTGCTGCCCGAAGCAAGGTAGGCAAACAACAGTGAAGCCCCAAGCGAAGTGCAGCTCACCAGGTGCACGTCACTTATGTACAGATGTGAAACACATCAGTGTACAATCACGCTGACATGCTCATATGATCCAGCCTGGGGGGATGATTCCTGCGGGCTGGGCTTTTAATGATATGCAGGGGTATTACAATGAAGTTCCCGATGTCCAACGGTGGAAAATGTGGCCCGCCGTTGCAAACAATTACAAACATTGTGGACAATTGCAAAGGGTTTCAGGACATCATTAAACCAATTTCTGCCCTTCTCGCCATATTGTCCACTTGAGCCGTCAAACATGCTCGCCGCCAACGGGCACAGAAAATTCCATCCTAAGCCACAGAGTCCACCATCAGGTAATTTGGCCTGGGGGGTGCGGGGCATCTTGCAGCAGGAGAGGAGAGAAGGGGAGGTGATGCCCCAGGGGATTTGGGAGAGGGGGTGGGGTCTTCATGGAGAGACCGGGAGGGCAGGAATACCCATTGAGGTGGGGTGCAGTCCTTGTGGATGGAGTGCACAATGTGAAAAGGGGGTCCTTGAGGGATGTGCCCCCCGCCCCCTTTCCCACCCAAGGCCTGAGCAGTGTGACCTACGAGCTTCCCCTGCCACTGAATCTTCCCACCAACCTCAAAATTGAGGCTGGGTGGGAAGCAGCCAGGATGTCAATTTGGGCGATGGCTGGAATGCCATCCTGAGCATCACCAGGGCCAGGGAGAGAAATCATGGGCCCTGATACTTCCCCTGTTTCTGGGTCCCTTATTTCACCACACACCTCCCCCCCACCCCCCGCCCCTCCTTTTAACCCTCGACAACCTTTGTTGGGTGCCTTCACAATGCACTTTGGGCCCCATCGAATAGAATGGTGCAGCACAGAAGGAGGCCATTCATCCACCGAATCTGCGTTGGTTCTTTTGACAAGAGACCCTGTCAGTCCGATCATCACACAAACCTCCCAACTTGTTCATTCCCTTTATTTTTTCTTTCTCCAAGCATTTATCCAATTTCCTTTTGAACAAATTTGAATCTGTATCCACCACAATATCAAGGAGGGGGTGCATTCCAAATTCTAAACACTCTTTATGTAAAAGTTTTTTGCTCGTATCAGCTCAGGTTCTTTTGCCAATCAACTTAAATGGTGTTAAATCTGGACCATCCTTCAGCCATTGGAAACAGTTCTATTTATTCTATCCAACCCTTGTTAGCACCACGTAAGGAGGGGTGACATGACTCCCCTATTCTACCACTCCAGGTCTGGCCATAGCAGAGTTTTTTTTGTGAACTTATAAGCATGAACTTATTACTCAATGTTTGTGCTTAATTATTTATATGCTAATTGCAAAGAAGCCAGACTGGCAGGCATTCTTGAGGTTAGAACACAAAGGGGTTCATTTTTATTGAGTTAAATACCCATCCAGGTAAAAATATAAAAATATTTAAAAGGTAAACCCATGCCCCACCCCAACCTTCTCAACACACACACACACACACACACAAAATTAATAAGTTATACAGTAGGAGGATACTTTTAGGCCAGATTAAAACTCAATATTAAAAGGTAAAAAAAATAGAGTTCAGTGTTTATAAGTCCTTTGCTGGTATCCATGGCTGCAACAGAATCTTTTCATGATGGTCTTGAGAATTCAGTGGAGTTGAAGCCCATATAAACTGCAATTTCTGGAGACAGTCTCCCTTTTTTAAATGTCATCTGTCTTTTCCAGAAATCAGTGATTTTTGCACCTGATGTTCCTTTTTTTGAAAATTCTCTACCTCTAAGCTGGGTGTCAAGCTGTAATAGAGAAAGGGTCTTGAATATGGGTGAGAGAGAGAGAAGGGAGAAAGTGTTACTACCCCATTGGCAGATCTCTTTGAGACTCCTGCTTAGCAGCTAGGTGGTGTAATAAAAGACTTTCAAAATTGGTACTCCAGTCACATGACCTACCTCTCCACAATGATTTCAGAAGGTAATTGATTAGCTCAGGAGAGACCATGGCTATTGTCCCATGACCTAGGTGATTAGATTTTGTAATTTCCCAGCCATTAATTCCTGAATGATCCATCATCTATCTTGATGAGATAGGAAGAACACCTTCCATTTAGCTATTATCCCGGTGGACTTTCTGTCTCCACTTGAGAGCTGACTTTATTGAAATGCAAATGTGAAGTCCAGTACAGTTTCAGTAAACCTTTTGAAGTATTCCTTGACATCAGCAGGTATGAAATTCCACAGAAGAATGTTGTGGCTTAATTGTAATTCATATTGGAACCTTCCAGAAACTGATCAACTTGTAACACTAGATGTTAGGTGACTTGTGGCAGCCATCTTAAATTAGTGTCTTTGCTTGGTTTTTTATGCGTCCCTCTTAAGCAGTTCAAAATATGTTTGATCAACCAATGAAATTAAATTTACTGTCACTCATGCACAAGTCACGTCATTGTGACACCCTTCATAATTTTATACACCTCCATCAAATCTCCTCAGGCTTCTTGGCTCTAAGGAGAACACCCCCAGCTTCTCTGGAATCCCTCATCTCTGGAGCCATTATAGGAGATCCCTACTGAATCCTCTACAAAACCTTCACATCCTTCCAGTGCTCAGAATTGGAAACCATAGTTATAGTAAGGTCAAACTGTTTTATATAGGTTCAGCATAACTTCTTTGCTTTTGTCCTCTATGCCTCTTTTTATAAAGCCCATTGAAAGTACAAGTTTCAGTATGATACACAGCTTTGTCAGACAATTACACACAACTTCGTCATTCATATTATGCAACAAGGTCTATTTCTTCGAAACTGGCCCTACACAATATCCAGTCAGCAACATCCAACAGACTTGAACCTCACAAGCACCACAAACAACAATCCCATGTACAAATGAGAACATCTTGAACTCACAGTGACATGTTCGATTGGTGCATGACTCCTGGTTTCACTTCCAAGCTTAAAAATGGCACAACCTTCAGTGATTTAGCACCAACTATTCATCTGTAATAATGTTCTATTTCTATCTACAGAAGTGGGCTTTAACAGAAAAAATACACTTTGCATTGAATGATAAATATTTTATCCTTTTAAATTAATACTAACCACACTTAACTTAGAGCTTGTAATAGGAGAGTAAAGTACCGTAGATGCTGGAAATATGAAATATAAACAGAAAACTCTGGAAATACTCAGCAGACAAGCGAGCATTTTTGGAAAGAGAAACAGTCATGCTTCAGATCCATGATCTGCACTGATTATGATGAAGGGTCACCGACCTCTGTTTTGCCCTGCACAGATGCCACCAGATGTGCTGAGCATTTCCAACATTTCCTTTTTCTATTGAAGCAAAAATAACCCCTTTTGCCAGCCTTCCAAAAGGAAATCAAAGTCCTTGTGGACCTCTTATTTCCCCTTCAGCAAGAAACCCAGCAGCAGCTGCCTGAGATCTGGTTTGGCTCAACATTAAACATGATTTTTTTAAAATGTTAAGTATAAAGAAACATAAACAACTTGCTAAGCAAAAAAAATCAATGTTAAAGCAATAAATTGATCGTTTTAAAAATGAGTAATTAATTTTTAAAAATACTATTAAAAAGTGCTAACTAATGAAACCTTTTTAGCCTTTTTGCTTAAGAAGCAGAACTGGAGAGACAGACTAGGCCCCAAGTCCTTGCCACCAGGGAAGCAGGAGGAGACTAGGGCCAAGCTAAGTGTTGGTTTAACTAACACCAACCTTACATTCGCCTCTGGTGGCACACACTCTGAGCTGACCTTGAAAGTGGTGGTCGTAAGCCATTTGCCTTTCAGCCTGGGTTTTCCTTCTCTCCTAGACTTAGGAAATAATTGTGAGCTGGGATCATTTCCAGGTCCTGACTCCACTTAAAACACTGCTGGCTTGGAAACTATTCTACCTGAACTGCAACGCTGAACAAAAAGCTTGGGAAGAATGTGGCTTATCTTTCTACTCTCTCTCCTCTGGTTTGTGCGGGGACCTGCTTAAGTTTTTTTTTGTTTTCCAGTCTCAAGACACCTCCTTTCCTACTTTCTCCAGTACATTATTAATACTACTTACACACATGTCAACCATCAGCATTTTACAGCCTTATAATAGAATATATTATTGTAATGCAATATAATAAAAAGACTTCCACTTTAAGAACTAAGCTAAATCTATTTAAATAACTTTTAAAAGATGAAGCAATTCATTCCATTCAATTTCTTCCCACCATTGGAGCCTAATTAATCTACACCTCTTGCTGAGTGTGTGTTCAGCTGTGTGAGGCTAAGAGAGGGCTTTAGTTGGAGAGTTGAGTTCCAAAACGGCCCCTCTAGTGTTAAATCAGCTTTGCACAATGATTGATGTCTTTGTCTGCCTACTCAGTGTACTTTCAGCAGTCATTCGCTACGTACGCGCTAACCTTTATGGCATCTGGCATGATTCTCCCCAAAAGTGCTTGTGAGTGAACACCATTTTGCAGTCCTAAGAGCAATCAACACCAGAAGCTGAGCACAAAAGATTCTAATTTCTCACTCAAATGTTTAAATATTTTCCATATTTGTGCATTTTGAAAGGACTTTGATTGATTTAACTGAGGCTAATTTTTCCCTGGTTAGCAGTCATTCTGAAGCCAATGGTAGATCAAGCCAGAGAGTTTGTGGGAGTGAAGAAATAAGTGACCTTTAATGCACAGAATTTTTGTTATTTTCAAGATTTTGAGGGGTGTAATAAAATTTGTAATTACTATAGACCTATTGTTGCTATTTAATACTGTTCATCTAACTGTTTATTTTTTAATAAATCAGCTTAGCAATTTATAATCTAAACCATGGTCTGATATTATGTATATTTTTCTTTCTGAAGTTGACAAGGTCTCATGGCAGCACACGTTACCTAGAGTACAATGACAAGCAATCTTGTTTGGAACCAAGTGCTCAGAGCACTTACCTAGCTGTTAGGCAACAGTCATAAGGATCAAGTACTGACTTATGGGTTTGAGTATGATGCTGAACAAAATGAAGATACTTAGTGAAAAAAAAACACGTAACAATGTTTTTTAAGTTTTAGCATTTAATTTATATTAAGTTATTTTTTCCCAAGACTTGGTTATCTATTTGAGATTTATTATACATGATTCTACACTTACAGTTAGGGTTGGTATTAACAGAAATGCATTTGATTTTTTTTTACTATGGAAATGGATGTCATGCATGTAGTGGCAGAAAGTCGCATTAAATAGCGCTATAGATAACTCCGCAAATTGTTATTTACAAGTACTTCCAGAGTACTTTCACAATGTAACCACTTACCTAGTATGAAAGAGATTATCACCCACACAACCTATCAATACTTAAAGGGACCATTCATTCTTGTCTCAATTATTAACTGGTTCAGAAGCAGCACAGAACATATTCACAATCCATGCCATGTTGGAGACCACCATCAACATAGTTTTTATTTGTCCAATGTTGCTGGATGCAAATGGGAATTAAAACATTAAGGATTTTTATTGCCCAATTGCACTGAGGCAAGTGCAACATCATAGAGATCCTAAAATCCTTTTGTCTGTATCAGTTATATTTTCTGGTTGATGAAGTTCAAGTAGAAATGCTAAAGTACCCTTAAAATGGTTAATGTCTAGGTCACAGAATGTATTTGCTCTTTTACTGCCCATAATCAGTATGTTTTGCATGCAAAGAAGTGTGCCTTTGCTTACCCTTGGAGTGTGTATTCCAATTAAATAAGTCAGCAGCATACATTTGTAGCTTATAATAAAGGTTATTTATTCTCACGCATTTACCCCAAATTAATGCAATATCTCACACACACACACAAACCGGGCGTGGAGTTGTTCGCCACCCATGATCGTCTCCGCGCCAATTAAGGCCCGCCCAGTGTGAAGCGTGTCTCCCAAGGATAGCGGGAGTGGGCGGGCGGCGGCGGGAGTGCAATGACCACTGGGTCCAATGGCGACCCGGTGGCCTGTTTAAATGAAGCACTGGCAGCCTTACACAGGCTGATCATCATGGTCAGTTGTAGGGCTCACCAAAGCGCTGCTGGAGAGCAGGCCAGGCCAGAGGTAGGGCAGGGGGGCAGTATGCCCCTCGGTTTTCCAATGAGTGCCTAGCTGCCCCCTTGGAGGAGGTGGCACGAGGTCCTCGTTCCGTGGGACAGGAGGCGGAAGCCCCCCCACCTGACCAAATGTGCCTGGGATGAGGTGGCAGAGATAGTCAGCTCCCATGACGTGGTGTGATGCACATGGGTCCAGTGCTGCAAGCAATTCAGCGACCTCTTGCACTCGGGAAGGGTGAGTACCATGTCGACAGAGGTCACTTAATACAGCCGTCAGCCTTCCCCCGCCCCCCAGCAACTCTGAGTGCAGTTACAGCATTGAATCATTCACGGCATGTTTCCCTCGCTAGGTAGGCCGGCAGATATTGCCCATGCCTAGTTCACCCTGAGAGGGTTGTGCTGAGATGGGTTCTGCACCCACAGCATGTGTGACACTGACACCTGGAGCATAGAATCAGAGGGAAACTCAAGGATCTGCACCCAGGCAGAGTGCTGGAACTGTGAAACATGTCAAAGTCAGGGTGCTAACATGCTGGGAGGGGAGCTTCCAGGTGGCAGGGCACAAATCCATCTGCTGGTCTTTGCGTTCCATGTGCTTGTGCCTCCTTGCTTTGCAAGGTTAGACCGTGTGGTGCCAAATGCGATGGAGGCAGCATGTGGGCAAAGGGGGGTTCAGCCCTGGCTTCTTTGTGTGAGTGTGCGGCAGCTGCAGGGGCACGAAGCACTGGAGCCCTGCAATGTCCCACTCTGGCTGGGGTGGCAGGGGTGCGATGGGAATTCAGGTGCAGGCTGGACTAATCAATACTCTTCTCTCCTTTTCAGGAGAAGACTGCACACAATTCCGCAGAGCGGATGCGGAATGGTGGAGGCCAGGCCCAGATGGCCATCGTGACTAGATTCGAGCAGGAGGCCGTGGATCTGGAGAGGCACCATGCGCCCAGGTCCACCGGTGGTGGTGAGGCTGGGGTGCCATGGGGAGGTATGATTGCCAAGCACTGAGGTCACCATGTGTGGCCCAGCAGCCATGGCACTGCTGAATGCTCAGTGATTGAAACTTGCAACATGGGTTTACCACTGATTATGGAAGGATGAGCGCATAATGATCCGGGGAACAGACACGCACGTTGACATTGTCTCCACTTTAACTAATGAAATGTCCTTGTTCTTCCTTTCAGCATCACCGGAGCAGGGCCGGGAAGAGCAGACAGAGGGGCCACCTCTCACACCTGAGGCCCCTGAACAATTGGACTCACCGGCGTCACACCATCCCGGCCAGGCAGGCACCAGCGCAGATACTAGCACCTCGATGGGAATTAGACCATCGGCTAGTGTCCCGGGGCACAGCGGTGAGGGCACTTCACACTCGCTTGAGGTGCAGGCGGAGGCAGAGAGTGCCCATGGCGCTGGCAGCCAGAGGACTGCTGGGGACCAGGCACATGCTCAGTCAGTGGCCGATGATGTGCGTCTGGAGCTGTCCGTGAGGCAGCAAACGATGGAAGTGCAGTAAGGTATGCGGGTGGATCTGGCAGAGATACATGAGACTATGCGTGGCATGGTCTCTGCACTGGAGGAGTCCACGCGGAGCATCACCGATGCAATGAGCCTCATGGCCGAGTGCCATGCTTCCTCCATGGAGAAAGTGGCGACTCTCATGGAGAGGCTCCTCCAGGAGACCAATCAGGGCTGCTTGTGGATGCGCACAGACCAGCAAGCCCTCACACCGGCAATGACCTCAGCTGGTCACTGCCAATGTGGGAGATGGTTTGGGCACGAAGTATCCCAGCTCGGTGCCCATCCATCAACGGTGAGCAATGAGGTCCAAAGCGATCTTACATTGGTGCAGCAGCTGCCTCTGTCTCTGCATGCTCCTCTCAGGGTGCTTCATGATGAGGGCAGCAGCTTCTCCGCCCCTCTTCCAGTGACCGTGGGAACCGATGAGGCTGAGATGACTGGGGAGATGCCAGCTGTGGAACTGGCTGCTCCCTCCCAGGCTAGGCCATCAAAGGCTCCACAAACCAGAGGACGGCTGCCAGGGTCATCGAGGGCAACAGGACAGCACAGTGAGCAAGCTATCTCAGATGCCACTCCCAGTGAGGGGGCAGCACTTAGACGTAGCACCCGCAAGCATGAACTTAAGGCACCTTAGGCACACCATGGGTTTCTCACTGGTGGTTTTATGTTGCTCCGCTATTAGTTCATGACCATTTAGTATGATGTGTAACACCTTTGTAATTATTTTTTTTTGTTCTTCATTTTATAAAATCATTAAATTTTGTTATGTGAGCATGGCTCAGGGTGACTCCTTACTTCTGCAGATGGACAGTTACCCACGATGTTATGAGTGAGTTGCTTGACATTGAGCTTTATTGACAAGGCCCTTAGTAAATCTTCCTACCCAGGCAGATTTTGCACTCAGGTATCGAGTATGGAGCCTAGAGCCCTGGCCATCTGTGGTGTGCTAGCTGATGGTTCACTGGATTAAAGCCTCCTGGGTGTCCCTGCTTCCCTGGAGTATGCCCAGGTCAGCGTCTACCCCCTCAGCGTTCTCCTGTGCGTGCTCATCCTTGGACTCGCTACTGGATTCATCTTGTGCAGCCGGAGCAACTGCATCTACATCTTGTTTGTCCACTGCATCACCCCTTTCCAGCGCCAGATTGTGGAGAGCACAACATGCAACCACTATCAGCGACACACAATATGGGGGGTATTAGATTGCACCCCCTGAACGGTCCAGGCATCGGAAATGCTTCTTGAGAAGACCGATGGTTCTCTCCACCACAGCCCTTGTGGAGGCGTGGCTCCTGTTGGCCTCTGTTGGCTCCTGCTCGGCCTCTGCTCTTGGATGGCGGAGAGGCGTCATGAGCCACCTTTTGAGGGGATAGCCCTTGTCACCCAGCGGCCATTCGTCCAGCCGGGCTGGAGCACTGAAGACCTTCGGCACCTGGGAGTGTCTGAGGATGTAGGCGTCGTGGGAACTGCTTAGGTACCTTGCACAGACTTGCAGAATCTGCATCTAGCATGTTCAAGGAGTGGAATCCCTTCCTGTTGACAATGGCACCAGGCTCACCCGCTGGCGCCTTGATGGCCACATGTGTGCAGTCGATTGCACCCTGGATGCAGGGGAAGTCAGCAATCGTTGCGAAGCCTCTGGCTCACTCTGTTTGGCTGGCCTCGTCCCAGCGGTAGTGAATGAAAGTCAATGTACGCCTGAACAGAGCGTCTGTCACCTGCTTGACAGCTGATTGGGAAACTCCGCAAAGATCACCCACCGACCCCTGGAAAGAGCCGGAAGCATAGAAGTTGAGGGCAGCTGTGACCTTCAGCGCCACTGACATTGGGTGTCCACCCACACAGTTGGCACAGATCTCAGGGCCTATCATCTGACAGATGGAGATGACTGTGTCCCTTGAGAGATGGAGCCTCCTTCGACACTGCACCTCAGACATATTGAGGTAGCTGCTTCACCGCCTGTATACCCTGGCAGCAGGATAGTGACGTCTTCTGCGGCCCCTCCCGCCTTGGGCTTCCTGTTGGCCCTGCGCCCCTTGTGCCTGTGCCTGTCCTCCCAAAGGTGGTTTCCCTGGAGGCTGAATGTGGACTCCTGGCCTCCTCCCCCTTCTGGCCCTCCCTTTCTCCTCAGAGGCGGTGCCTCCAGTGGATAGCATAACTCCCATTCCCAGGCTAAGGGAAGGCTTCCTGAAACCCACAAGGCCCCAGAAATGATATTTACTCAAGTGTCCTGACCTAAAGGCTGTTACTCCTGTCCAAGCAGCTGTGAAGAGTTTTGAAATAATCCTGCTCACACAGGCAAGTATCAATAACTTTAACAATTAAATGTCTGCCAAATACCGCTCGCGACCGCACTCACCCCTTTTTTCCCGCCCATGGATGAGGTTTACACAAATGTGGCCTCCCTGCCTGCCCGTTGCGCCCATGCGATGTCCTGAAGATCGCACGGGCCCTGAGAGATCCCGGACAATTGCTGCCTCAAGGGCCTTAAATGGATCATTAATTAATGGCGGGTGCGCATCTGAGAACATTGCGCACCCACCCACCTAAATGTTGCAAAGGTGCGTGGTGATGTTGGGACACTGGCCCGACGTCACCGCACGTCATTCTATGCGTTGACGTGCAGGGCGGGGTCGATGGGAAAATTCTGGCCACACGACACATAGGCCTGAATTTTCAGTCGGTGGGTGGGCTCGGCGGGAGCGGGCGAGGGTGGTCGCAAAGCCAATCACCGCCCACAATCGGCTCCGCGCCACCATTCTACGCAGGTGGGCCAATTAAGGCCGGCCCAATGTAAGATGCGAGCTGTAGCGCTCAGCGCTACCTGCGCAAGCGGGGGGAGGAGAGAGATTCGGGGCCAGCGCTCTTTTGCGCGCATGCTCCGTGCCTCAGGGAGATTAAAGCAGTTTTCAAATAAATAAATAAATGGATCGAAAAGTTGGTTAAACATGTCCCCTCATGTGACTGTGTCACATGAGATGAGACATATTTTTATATTTCATAAAATTTTAAAATTTATTTAATAAAAAAATGTGAAGGCCGCTTGGCCTTTTCACCTTATGGTTGGACGGGTAGCGTCAACAATGACCTTAATTACTTCCTTAATGGCCTTAATAGGCTATTTAAATATTGGTGGGCATGCAGCCAACTCCAGCGCGCTCCCGCTGAACGAAACATCGCGAGACAGCACGATGACGTTGGGACGCACGCCCGACATCGTTGCGCATCATTTTACATGACGGCGTGTCAGGCCCGCCCCTGCACGCTGTCTAAAAAATTCTGCCCATAAAGGTGGGATACAGATAAAGATAGTGCACTTTTACAGATTACAGTTTATTCAGTCTCTGATTTACCATTTCTAGTCTCCCACCTGGCAGGCCTGTGGCTTCTTGAATAGATTTGATGATTTAAAGTAGAAGTTTGGGTCTTGTAAAGCAAACAGTTCACAGCAGGTTGCAAGGTTTCTTCTGGTCAAATATGTAGGAGGTTGGTTCACAGGTGAACTTTGAAACTGAAACAGGGGTTAAGCACTTTGGCTTCTTGATGACTTGCAGCTAGTTTCAGAGTCTAGTTCTGAGACTGGTTGATGACTAATTGTTCTGATGGATCTGCTGGGTGCTGGGATAATAAATGCGCTGTCCTTGACACCAGCTTCAATCACATGACAGCTGAGTTAACATATCTGAGGCCTATTCAGCCTAGTTTGAATGGGGAGAGGCCATCATGATAAAATGGGAAGTTGATAGCGGCCTTTGAGTTTCAGTCTTCCCTTTTCTCCAGTGTGTAACATAACAAGCAGTCTGGAACTCCCATTGTCTTTAGGTGTTGAACCATCCTTAAACATTGAGATGCGTGAATTCCACAAGTGGTTGTGATGTACCCTCACCCATGTCCATATTTAATTAGGCATTCCCCAGAGATTTGATACTGTCTGTAGTCCAAATGCCAAAAGTCAATTGATTTGCTGCAGCCATCTTAACTGCTCATTTGTGTCCAATCTTTTAAAGTATTGACCGAAAGTTCATAATATGACATGCCTGTACTAGGCATGACATCTGCCTGAAAATAGCACACTGAGGAATGTAATATTCACGTGTAAAATTTGCCAATTATCCATTTTCATATTCCAAAGTCTATATCTGCGCTGATCAAATAGGAGTCCAAAACGCTATGGCCATAAATTCTAGGATTCTTGGGTCTCCTGTATCCCTGTTGGAATTCCAAAAAAAACCAGTAGGACCCAGTTATGCTGGGCTTCATCACTAACCTCTCTCAATGCTTACCAAGAAAATAACAGACAAGGGGCAGGGCCTGCAGTGGGGATTCCCCATTCCCGATATACAGTCAGAACTGTTGTTTATGTGGTCACTGATATACCTAATGTATGGTGGCCACAAGGGTATGTGGGCCTCATCAGTGTATTGCAAGGAACACAAGCAGCCTGCGACCCTGAAGCCACCCCAGACTGTTTTATAAAACATATTGGAGATTGGCTTCTTTGCCTGAGGGCCAGGAAGAGCCGGGGCAACACTTACCCTACCCCATCCACCTGTCCAATGGAGGTGGGTGACCTAAGTTTCTGTGAGCATGGGAGGAGTATCAGAAAAGCATCCATTTATATCCATCTGCCTTAGGTAAGTGATATGCCCACCCCATCACTCTGCAAACTTGTTATAGTCAGCACTAAATGACATTCACAGGCAGAACTTCATTGAATTTCAGGGCATGGATCCTTTAGAAAGATATACAGTCATTTTATGGCATTTTCCACAAAACATAATCAAATGAAAAAGAAAGCTCAGTTAGCTAGTGTGTGGAATGTGGGAGACGGTGCCATAATGGTAATGTCACTGGACTAGTAATCCAGAGGTTCAGGCTAATTCTCTGGGTGGGGGGAGGTGGGGGAGGGCGGTTGTATGAGTTCCAATTGCACCAGGCTGCTGGTGGAATCTAAACTGAATAACTAAATCTGGAATTGAAAGTTAGTCTTAGTAATGGTGACTATGAAACCATCATCGATGGTTGTAAAAGCCCATCTGGTTCAATAATGTCCTATGTGTGACTGCAGACCCATGGCAATGTGGTTGACATTTAACTGCCCTCTGAAATGGCTGAGCAAGGGCAACAAACGCTGACCTTGCCTGTGCTGCCCACATCCTATGAAAGAATTTTTAAAAAACTATTACATCAGGAAAAAAATGTATGATTGTGGTTAGACATGAAAAATATTTGGACTGAATGGTGGATTTAAACTTTCAGTGGAAAAGAATAAGCCTGTACATTTCTCATTTGCTTGGCAGGACCTTTACCATCAATCATATGAATGTGTCTGCGTCATGTTTGCATCCATCCCAGATTTCAAAGAATTCTACACAGAGTCAGATGTAAATAAAGAAGGCTTAGAATGTCTACGGTTACTGAATGAAATAATTGCTGACTTTGATGATGTAAGTATACAGCAATATCATCAGCCTTTAGATATTAAGATGTGAACTTTCCAAACATAAGGAACCTTTTATTAATATTCTAATGATAGTCTGCATGGAGAAAGTGCATTAATCTAACTTACTACATTGCAAATCTCTTCACCTAATCCATCTTTTATTCATGCTTTTATTTTTAACAACATCAGAAAAAAAGGTAATTGTAAATTTAGAGATAAGTACAAAATATGAGAGCAGGAAATAAAGCCATTAGTGGAGATGCTCTGTTAATCATTGGATAAGAAAAAATGGAACCAAGGGAAGACTATCCAAATCAACTAGACGATGAAAGAGAAGCATTGGATGAGGAATGTGATCAAAAATAATGTTAAAGATTAAAGGTTGTGGCTGAGACAACTTTCTGCAATCCCATCTCAAACTGGATGGAATCACAGAGGACGATGATGGGTAATAAGGCCAACTGCAACCTTGATTGAAATTTCCTTCTGTCAGCTCCCATGGGGATTTCTTCTCACCTATCCTACCAACTGTATGCGGTTGAGGGAGGTTGAAGGGTGGGTGGTGTGGTAAGATGTCCAAAGGATTTCTCTCCCATCCACCCTACTTACTTCTGCTTCCCAAGCTCTAGTCTGAATCGGGTCTTTTTCTAGCCTGTCTCCTATCTCCCCTCATGGTCACTTCAAGTTCATCTTGTCCATGAGACCCACCCCCTGCTCCCTCTTCCCTATTTTTTAATTTGCTGACACCCACATTCCCATTCTGGTCTCCATGCTAGCAGGTATCACTAAATGCTTCCATCTCCTCAGGTACTATTCCCCACTCATAAAAGCATACCCCTCTTCAAAGAACCCACCCTCGAGTCCTCTGTCCTTGTAGACTACTGCCCCATCTTCAATTTCCCTTGCAACTCTAAAGTACTGGAACATGCAGTTACCTACAAAATCCATGCTCATCTTTCCCAAAATTCAATGGTAGATTCTCTACAATCAGGTTTCTAGCGCTTCCAAAGCATTGAAACAATGGCATTCTTTATGACTGTGAGCATGGTGCACTATCCTCTTCATCTTTCTTGACCTTGCTACAATCTTTAAACCATTTTTGACAACACATCGTCCTCCAACATTTCTCTTCCATTATCCAGCTGACTGGGACAGTGCGTATTCGGTTCCACTCTTTTTTATCCAATTGTTACCAGGGCACCTCCAGTAATGCTTGCTCTTCCCGCCTCTGTATACTGGGAGTCCCCAAAGATCTATCCTTGGAGCCTTACCATTCCTCTTTACATGCCGCCCCTCAGTGGCATCATCCAAAGACATGGTATCAGGTTCTAGGTCTACCCTGGTGACATTGAACTCCACTTCTCCACAATCTCTCTCACCACTTCCACTGCATCTGTGTTGTCAGAATACTTGTCCAATGTCCAGTCCTGGAAGTGTCACAATTTTCTCCAGCTTAATATTGGGAAAACCAAAACCATTATTTTCAAACGTGCCACACCCCGTACCCTTGCCATAATTTCTGTCCCCATTTCCTGTTCTTGCCTCAGGTTGAATGTGATTTTCACAACCCCAGTCTTCTTTTTGGCCCCAGGTTGAGCTTCTGACATCACAAAGCTCCCTGAAACATGACCCATCTCTTTCTCTGCTTAAGCTTATCTGATCATGCATGCATGCCTTTGTTACCTTCAGACTCAACTATTCCAATGCTTTCCTGGCCAACTTCCCATCCTCCCTCTTCCATAAACATCAACTCATTCAAAACTGCTGACTGTATCCTAATCTGCAACAAATACTGCTCATCCATCACTCCTGTGATTACTGACCTCCATTGGCTCTTAGTCCCCCCATACCCCCAATTTAACTTTCTGAACATCATGTTCAAACCTTTTCATAACTTCAACCCCTTCTCTACTCCTTAATGACAATCCTTAAAACCTAATTCTTTGAGGAAGCATTCAGTTATCCTAATTTCTCCATTTTTTGTGTCTTGAGATGATTTCTACATTAAAGGCACCAATTAATAACTAGTTGTTCTTCAGCTTCATTGGCCAGTTCTGAAAGCAAACCTTGCTTACTTGGATCCCCTGTGATTCAGAGGACCTCTTCTTTTAGCCCAACGTCTAGGAAATTGGTAATTGGTGGTAAGATCCACACACAGTATCAGACATTCCCAGTTAATAGAATCTATCATTTGCTGCTGCATATAGTAGTCCTCTCCAAAAGTAGACTGAATATCTACTTATACCAGACCAAGGCCAGGGTTTTCTGGCCCCGTCATGGTGGACTCGCCATGGGAGATTTGATAGCCCAGCCAAAAGTCTGTTGACTTTCAGTGGGACCAGACGATCCCAGCGGCAGGCGGGGCCTGAAAACCCTGCCCCAAGTCTTTAATGAATAAGTGGTTTTATTTATATAAGACAGACGAATAAACAATTAACACAGAAGCAAAATACTGCAGACGCTAGAAATCTAAAGTCAGAAAATAGTAGAAACACTCAGTCGGTCTGGCTGCAACACAGGTCGATGACCTTTAATCAGAACTGGAAAAAGCTAGAGAAGTAACAGGTTTTAATCAAGTATAGAAGTAGGGAAAGTGGGAGGCCGGAATTTATGGCCTTATCGCGGCAGGGACGGGGCCGTAAAATGCGGCGAGCCATTCTAAACACCATTGACATCGGTGGAAACATAAAATCCCACTGCTGTAAAATTCCACCTGAAATGGAATTCCACTATGATAGGGTGGAGGGGAGGAGAGTTTAAATGACAAAAGGGATCATGTTGCAATGCAAAAGGAGATTTTAATGGGATAAGTGAAGAAACAAAAAAGGAGGTGGAAATGGGGACAGCAGAATCATCACCAGCAGCTGGCACCCAAAAAAACAATAAAACAACAAGCAAAAGAAAAGGGCAGGGGTTATGCTTTGAAATTGTTGAACTCAATGGGATGTACTTACTAGGGCACTGGTGTCCCCAGCAACCCAGCACAAAAGTCCAGCGGCTCACCTCCAGGCATTTAACATTTGGAGGAGTGTTGATTGCCTTGAGGTGAGATTTTTGCCCCTGCCTCTGAGAGTTGCTGGCCATTCAAATGCTTGCCAGCTCTCCAGTCCCAGCAGCATCCCCAGGAGTGGTGGCCACAGCTATGACAGCATCCAGCCCCCAATGCTGAGGAGCAGAGCCGGAGTGAGAGGTTAGTGGTGGAGGTGATGCATGGTCTCACTGGGACCTGGCTGGCAGGCCCTGGCAAGAGGGGCAAGGGAGATTGGGAACTGGGTGGACAGGCCTACTGGGAGGGGAACTGGTGTGGGAGGTGTGGAGGGGTGGATGATTGGGGTGGGAGGGGAATCAAAAGATCTAATGGGATCCTCCGATAAATTGTTGCATTGGTGGAAGGGTTGAAAATCAGAGGGCATTGATTGAAGATGATTGGCAAAAGAGCCAAAGGGGACATGCAAAAAATCTTTTTTTACACAATGAATTGTTAGGATCTGGAATGCATTGTCTGAGAGGGTAGTGGAGGCTGATTCAATTATGACTTTCAAAAGAGAATTGGATATAAAGAGAAAAAAATTCCAGGACAACAGGAAGGGCGGAGGAATGGGACTAGATAAATAACTCTTACAGGGAGCTGGAACAGACTTAATGAGCCAAATGGCCTCCTTTTGTGCTGTAACCATTCTATGATTTTGCGCAGGAGAAATTCATCATATACCGTCCTTAGTGATCAGTTTTTCTTTTCCTTTTGCTGTTTTTTTTTGTGCTAGTTAAGGTGTGCATTTTTATTCAGATACTTTGAGTTATCTTTTGTACATTGTGCAACATTCAGTTTGCTTCACCCAGACCATGTTGGGGATTCAACAACCCTACAGGTTGGCTTTCAGAATAGCCTTGAAGCACTGTCAATGTTCATCCTTATTCAGTATATTCCTGCTTTCAGTTGGATAAAAGTAATGTTTAAACAATCCGTTGTGTTGTTGCTGCATTTCTCCATTTTTTGCAATATGTCGGTTTGAAATTGAAATTAATATTTTTAATGTGCTTTAAATCATGCTTGTCTGTTAGCTTATTTCATAATATAATAAAACAATCTCTTGCTTTTGTTGTGCTAAAACAATCATAGCATGTTAACCCCTTAAATATATGCATTATATTAAATATCTGATTACTCAAATTACCATTTAGATGTTCAGAAAAATATTGTGCTTTTTTCCAACAGTTATTGTCCAAGCCTAAATTCAGTGGAGTAGAAAAAATCAAAACCATTGGGAGCACGTATATGGCAGCAACTGGATTAAGTGCTGCCACAGTTCAAGAGTACAGTCAAGTAAGATATATTCTTTTCTCTTTCATTAAAATTAATTTCTAATGGTATACTTTTGATGCCAATCAGTAATCAAATTCAATAAAAAAGGCATACTATAATTTTATAAACAATCTTTCACAAAATATTTTGACATTTTTATACATGAGTGGCAGCAAAGGAGATAGTGCAGCATCATGGAGAGTGGGGCTGTTGCCAGTGGAAACATATGAAAATCTGAGGAGCCACATTTCCTGTGATCCAAACAGGCACCCAATAAACTGCATGGTCACTGCCACTGACTCTACTTTCTCAGGATTGCTGCTCCCCACTCTTAAAAGGAAGGTGTTGTCATTCTTGGGTTGTAAGTGAGATGGTGCTGAGAGCTCATAATTAGCTCTTTGGAAGCTAAGGGTGGTATAATTTTACATTCCCATGCTAGGGATCATGGATTCTCATTGCAAAATTAGGATCATATATCCATTGGGAACAGGAGTAGGCCATTCAATCCATTGAGCCTGCTCTGCTATTCAATTAGATCATGCTTGATCTGTACCTCAGGTCTATTTTGCTGCCATTGTTCCATATCTTTTGAAAGGTTTACCTCACAAAAATCTATCTCTGTCATGAAAGATTCAACTGTCCTAGTATGTACAGCCTTTCCCAGGAGAGCGTTTCAGATTTCTACTGCCTTGTTGTATGAATGGCCTCTGATTTTAAAGAGTACATTAAAGAGTACCATTTTCCCACGAGTTAATTCCTGACACGGGACTCATTGTGGTTCCTGAGGCTCCATGTGAGGGTAGTGAGATCACTGCAGGGAGCAAACCTCCTGTCAGTGGCTAATTAAGAGGCTGCCACTCGGCCTGCCGTCCAGTTAAAGACAGCAGGCAGCCACTCCGAGCTGCCAGCCCAATCAGAGGCCAGGAAACTCTGCAGCCTCAATAGCGCTCAGATAGAGGTAGCCGCGGCTGAGGCTGCAGGGGAAAGAGGCGCCTTCGCAGGGAGGCTGCAAAATTAATATCTGCACCAGGGCCAGGCAGGCAGGCCCTGCTGGTCAGAGGGGTAACTTTTCTAGTGGCAGCGTCGAGCCGCAGGTGACTTGCTGCTGGGAGCCTACTCTTCTGGTCATGGAATCTCCAGAAACCAAAAGCCGTTGGAAGGCTACATCCATGGAGTTAATGGCCTCTCCATGTGGCAGGGGTGGGGTGGGAGATTCTAGCATTTTCCCTACTACTGATGTAAGGCCAAAAGATCTGTAGTTCCCTGTTTTCTCTCTCCCTCCCTTCCACAAATAGTGAGGTGACATTTGCTACCTTCCAATCTTCAGGAACCATTCCAGAATCTATAGAATTTTGGAAGATGATCACCAATGCATCCACTATCTCTATAACAACCTCTTCCAACACTCTGGGATGCAGAATTTTAGGTCCCGGGGACTTATCAACTTTCCGTCCCATTAATTTCTCCAAAACAACCTTCTGACTTATACTAATTTCCTTCAACTCCTCATTCTACCTAGTCCCTTGGATCTCTAAATCTGGGAGATTTCCTGTATCTTCCTCAGTGAAAACAGACATAAAGTAATCATTTATCTTCTCTGCCATTTCTCTATTCCCCATTATGAATTCTCCTGACTCTATCTGTAATGGACACGTATTTGTCTTAGCCAAACATTTCCTTTTTACATACCTATAGAAGCTTTTACAGTCTGTTTTTATGTTTTTTGCTAGATTGAATTCATATTCTATTCTCCCTTTCTTTACCAGTTTCTTGGTCTTCCTTTGCTGTATTCTAAAAACCTCCCAATCCTCAGGTTTACTACCACTTTTGGCAACTTAATAAGTCTTTTCTTATAATTTTATATAATCCTTAACTTCCTTTGTCAGCCATGGTTGGCTGACTTTTTTTGGGTTTTTGAACCTTGAGGGAATGTATAGGTGCTGTAAGCTATGTAATAGTTTTTTGAAGACTATCCATTGCCTGTGTACAATCATACCTTTTAATGTATTTTCCCAATCCACCTCAGCCAATTTGTCCCTCATGCCTTCATAATTTCCTTTATTCAACTTTAACACACATGCTTCAAAGTGAACTACCTCACTTTCAAACATAATGTAAAATTCTATCATATTATGGAAACTCATCCCGAAAGGCTTTTTTACAACAAGATTATTAATTAGCCCTTTTTCATTGCATAATACTAGATCTAAAATAACCTGTCCTTTAGTCGGCTCCTCAACATACTGCTCTAGAAAACCATCCCAACAACACTCCAGAAACTTGTCTTCCACAGCATTAGTGCTCAGTTGGTTTACTCAGTCTATATGCGGATTGAAGTCACCCATGATTACTGTATTGCCTATGCTACATGCTTCTCTCATCTCCTGAATAATACCATGCTCCACATTACCAATACTGTTTGGTGGCCTATAAACAACTCCACCCAATGCCTGCTGCCCTTTGCTGTTTCTTAGCTCCACCCAAACAGATTCCACACATTGTTCTTCCGATCTGAGATCCTCCTTTACTGATGCACTGATCCCATCCCTTATTATTACCGCAACTCCACCTCCTTTCCCTTCTTGTCTGTCCTTCCTAAATGTCGAATATCCTTGAATATTCATTTCCCAGTCTTGGTCACCATGCAGCCATGTTTCTGTAATGGCAATTCTATCATACCCATTTACCTGTATTTGTGCCTTCAGATCATCTACCTTATTGCGAATGCTGCGCACATTCAGGTAGAGTGCCCTTAACTTTGTCTTTTTGACATCATTCAGCATTCGAAGAATACTCAATGCTCTGCTTTGTTTCTCCTGCCTTCTGGTCTCAGTACTACTTCCTGTTACCAACTTCACTTTCTTCCAGTTTGGGCCACCCCTCAGGTTCTCACCCCTCAACAAGCTAGTTTAATCCCATGCCAACACCACTAGCAAATCTCTCTGCATGTTTATCAGTCCCAGTCCCCATTCAGCTTGTACAGGTCCCACCTGCCCCAGAACTGGTCCCAAAGCCTCAGAAATCTGATGTCCTCCCTCCTACATCAGTTCTCCAGTCATGTACTTAATTGATCAATCCTCCTATTCCTAGCACGTGACACTGGAAGTAATCCTGAGATTACCGTTCTTAAGGTCCTGCTTTTAATTTCCTTCCTAACTTCCTGAAATCTGCTTTCAGGACCTCATCCCTCTTCCTACCTATGTCGTTGGTACCAATGTGGACCATGACTTCTGGCTGATCCCCCTCCCCACAAAGGATGTCCTGCAGCCGCTCCTGGATTTTGTGGAAGCCCTTTCAGGGAGCTGCAACAGGACAGTTGTGTCATCATCATGCACAAGAGATAGTAGCTCTGCCCATTACTTCATTGTCATCCATCTGGAAGGCCCTCCGCTGCGCAATGTTGTGCAGCGTGCAGCATACAATAGCTATTCCTGAAACCCTTGCTGGGGCATATTGTGTGCTCCAACTGAGCGATCGAGACACCAGAATCTCACCTTTGAAATGCCAATGGCCTGCTCGATGGTACAAGGCTGCTGTTGTAGTTGCACTCTGTGTCGGATTGTGAGTTCCTAAAAGGGTCAGCAGCAAAGTTCTTACCGGGTAGCCCTTGTCCTCTAGGAACCAACCTCGGACCTGTATTGGTGGCTGAAATAGCTGAGGGAGTTGAGAACTACCTTGAATGAAGGAGTTGTGGCAGTTGCCAGGGAACCTTGTACACACATGAACATCACAAACCACGTGGACATTGATTGAGTGGAAGGGCTTCTGGTTGACAGAGGTGTCCACATGTTGAGTTGGGTCCTTTACTGCGACACGAGTACAATATATGACACCTTGAACCTGAGGGAAACATACAATTTGAGTAAAGGTCATGGCTGTCTGCATCTGAGACACCAATGGTTTGGGGGGGGGGGCGGATTTCATTGGGGGGGTGCCAGGCGGCTCACACCCTTATGGAAGTACAGTCGTCCTGGAGCTAACCCGCTTCATGCCAGCCCGCCCCACAGCCATAACGTGCTGCGAGCAGGCTTAACAAGACCAGCGTGGAACTTTTGCCTCTCACTCTTGAGGAAGTCCTGTCCTTTGGAGCTGCTGGCCAATCCAATTGGCCGGCAGCACCATCAGTCCCAGGAGCGCCTTAATGGCCACTGCCAGGACTGCAAAGATGTCGACGGAGAAGGCCCGGGGCTTGTCAAAGCCAGTAGGTCCAGGGTCTTGGCCAGAGATTGTCTCGGCTGGTCAGCAAGGGGAGCGGGGGATGGGAGTATTTGGGTTTAACAATGGGGGGGTTAGGAAGAAGGGAGGAGTTCAATCTTATTTGGCAAAGGGCAGCCCCCGAAGATCGAATTCCTCCTTCCTTCCCACCCTTTGAAGAAGGTAGTTGAAAAATGGGTTGCCTGCTTCCACTCGGTTGCCAACGCCAAACAATTTATGGAGTGGGCAGTGTATTATCAGGGTCAGTTGGCTTGGTAAGAAGCCTAATTGACACTTGATTATCTATTTGAATATGGCAGGCGGGCTGCTGATTTTGGTGCCCACCCATCCCCCGTATTATGGGGGTGAGCTCAGGGGTGGAATGGGCACCCGCTTCTTTTACATGACACCCCACTGGAAACACGCATGGAGGGGGCACGTAAAATGCAGCCCCAAATCTAGGGGGTAACTAGAGTGCTCCCCTACATGGGCAAACAGGGCATTAGTTACATCCTTAATGCGGCTGGGTGCTGCTGACTGGGATAAACCCTGGAAAGATCCTGAACATAGAAGTTTAGTGCGATGGTTACAGCTACTGGCAGGGAATGGGGCTTGGATTGTGATTCCAGTTCTGCTGGACCATACAACAGATTTCTGTCACAACAGCACAGCTCAACATAAGTCTCCTTTGGCACTGGTTTTCCATCATATTGAGGGATGATGTCCTAGATCTGTACACTCTTCCCCCAGGGCAGAGCCTGGTTGTCATCGCTCTCCTGCTTCTCTTTCCTGGTGCTCATGCCGCAGCCTCTTCCTCTTGACCTTCAGCCCTCCATTTGGGCTCTGACTGTTCACGTTGACTGGTTTCTACAGCCTCTATTTGAGAGGATGCCATGCCCATCCTTTAACCTTCCTTGGATGAAACACAATGTGCCCTTCAAAAGCACCAAGTTCTTCAACGCAAGTTTCAGTAGGGGCAACAAAAAATTGCCCTGGGAGACCTGCAGCCCCACCCTCCAACTCCCTTAGGTGACCTGAAGACAGTTGGAGTTAAGTTCTTGACACTTCTGGGGCAGTAAATACAAATTTAAAGACAAATTTAAACTCTATAGAGGTACCTTATCTCTCCAAAGGGGTACCTTAGCTATCCAAGGAAATGCACGAAGAACAGAACTGCTCTGACCAGATCTGCTCTGCACATGCCAGGTTTCACTCTGCGGGGATGTCAGAATCCAATTTGACTGGAGGCAGCTGATAATTCAAATGACCTGCTACCTCCGTGAACCAAGCACATGCAAACCCCAGCCAGCATCCCCTACTGCCCCCATGAAAATACAAAGTACTGTGTTCAGGGGCAGGACTTAGGATTTTCATGCTCATCCGTGGCTGCTATTTTCACCAGGATGAAGAGGCTCTCTGTCATGGTGAAAATTCAGGCCCCGGGGGAAGGAATCAACAGATCACTATCAGTCTTCTGCACTCTAACTGTTGCCTCGCTTAAGCTCTGTCACCTGCTATTTCTGAACACAACGTCTGGGCATTTAATAGAAGATTGGCTCATGGCCAAACTCCAAATCTCTCCTTTTAGTTCAATAGTGCCCTATTCCTTTCAGTCGCTTGTTTCAAAAGATCTGTTAAGGTGTAGGTTGAACACAACACTGCTGCACTTCTGAGCTTGCCACAATTGCACATTTCAACTCTCGGCAAGAAAGTAACACTCAAGCATCTCAACTGTCTTGTGAAAACCACCAACTTTCAGCTAAACAAAACCAAATTACCATCCACTGCCTCATTCATGCCCCCAAGAATATTTGATAGCAATTGGACTGCTAGCCTTCCAAAGGCCGGCCCTGTTTTTACAGCTTCATAAAGCGGCCCTGCAGATCTAAATGTACCAATATTTAGGGGCACCCAGAGAAAACAAGAACAGAGAAGGTAACAAAAGGCAGACTATTGTTCTTATTTCATTGAGCAAGGAGCCCTTCAGCTTCCAGGTCACTAGAATCCGGACAACTGAACTACCCTGTATCCTGATAAACAGCTGAGACCTTACTGATATTGACTCTTGTCTAACAACAACATGGTTGATTCTTCCTTGCTCGATTAGGGATGGATGGTCTAATGAATGACACCCATACTCATGCACACTGGTGTAATTTTAACATAACTCTGTATTGTAAGGTCAAAAAATGAACAACACAAATTTACCACTTGTCTGTGGCTGATTTATCACATGAACAAGAGCATGTCCTGCACTTCATTATGTTTGGGAAAAAATTCAGATGTTTTAAAATGCTTTACAAGGCAATAGTTTCAGGACAATGATAGAACTTTTGCAGTAAAATTGAAATCAAAAATGATAGTGTATGTGTGAGATTTGACTAAATGAAACTGAACCGGTCACTCCTTTTCTATCCTTCATCATGTGCAACTGGTGAACGCATTGGATAACACTGATCTTTTTGAACACAATTGTATCAGCATAACTGTTATTCACCTAATCTTCAATTTCCACTTTAATGTAAAGTATATATCACATACACAATTTCTGTATAATATAAATGATATGAAAATTAAGAATTATAGTAATGTTTCAAATGATATAATGTAATTTCAGATATATCTGGTAGAGTGATAGCCCAGGGAGCACGTGGTTGATAAATAAAGGATTAACGAGAGAGCACACGATGTTGTTGAAAGAGAAGGATGGAAAAGGAGCGATCGGTTCAGTTTTATTCAGTCAAATTCCACACATGCACTATCATTTTTGACTTCAATTTTACTGCAAAAGTTCTATCATAGTCCTGACATGATTGTCTTGTAAAGCATTTTTAAAAACATCTGAACTTTTTCCCCAACATAGTGAAGTGCATGACATGCTCTTATTTATGATTTACAGCACAAACTTCCACTAAACAAGAGCAAATTATAATGGTCTGTGTGGGCATTAAACATATTGTCGTGGTTACACTGGAATTGCTATATCTATGCCCATTTTACAAAATGAATGACATGCTAACACCTAAACTTCAGAGTGTAAGAGCTTTATTAGAATCTGTAGATGAGTTTAATTAAGTAATTGCATCATCAATTTGAATTGGTAATTAGAATTCTAACTATGAAATTTATTCATGTGTTAATGATAGCAACCGATTAAAATTAGTTATTGTCGTTTCTTAGAATTCAAATAATGTGAAGAGCCTTATTCACCCTCTTCATGGTTTAGTATATCTCAGCAGTATTGCTAGTGATGCAATCTGTTGTGTACAAAAAACACTGCAATCTTCCCAATTGTGAACTGTTCATTGCTAAAAGGTACTTGACATTTTGCTTTTCAAAGCTTTGTCTGTATAGCATCTACTATGAATACAGATTATTTCCACTAAAATGGTTGTTGTTATACAAGTGAAATCATTTGTTTACACTCCATGTGAATTATATCAAAATGGATAAACTGTGTTGTTTAGTTGAAACAGTGTTACATAAATAGTTGCCAACCTAGAAAAAATAGCAAAAGCTGATTGATATCTTCGAAAAAGTTGACTAATGAAGAAGGGAATTTAAACCTAAAAAACAAGCTGGTTTGGGTTGGTTGGGTGCTTAAAATCTGAGAAATCTGTTTTTCAATCCAAACTCTCCTTTAACCAACCCATTTCTGACTTTAACTGAGGTCAGGAGGTGGGCAGGCAACCAGCCTGCTCAAAGTAGGTGGGTTGGTACTTTAAGTTTGATAATGAGACTGTGAGCTTCACTGTCATCCTACTTTTGGAATTAAACTGCTGTGTGCTGAATTTCCCAAGCACCTGAAAGCCCAATAGCTTCATCAAGTTGAGGATTTTAATTGGCAGATCCAGGAGTTGAGTGTCTTTAATACAAGGAACCTCAGTGATCTGGCAGGCCCCCATGACTTTTCGCCTGAGGCTTCCGATTCCACCATGAGGCTTCCAAACTCTTCATCACCACCGCATCTCCCCCAACCAGACCTCTGATCTCCCTTCACTCTCTGAGTTTCCTCCACCACAAAGATTATGATAGCCCACTCCCATTCTCTCAACTTACAACCTCCATTTACCCCACCTAACCCTGCAATTTCCCACGCCAAGGCCTACGATTCCCTTCCAGTCCTACAACACACCCCCAGGTCTGGAATTACTGACCCCCATCCTGACCACCACCAAAGTCCTCCCACCTCCACCCCCCCCACCCCCACCCCCACCTCAGGCCCACAACACTTAAATGAATAAAATCAGGATGGCCGGAGTAACAGAACCATTCTATTTCTTTGCCTTCCTGCTGCAGTACCACCATTTCCAGATAACATGGGGGCAGTGGCACAAAGACCAATAGAGGTCCTGACGAACAGAGAGGAGCTGGTTGTGGACAGCAATTCTTCTCTTCTGTCCCATTTCTGGAACATTTGTTCTTCATTCAGGTCCTTTTGTAAAGATTGCTTTTGAAATGTTTGAGGTGATTGTGCCACTTTTAATGCTGGCTTACCTTCCTTCTGGCCCAAATTTAGCTGCAGAGATATGTTTTGGCTCCCTTCCTGTGGTGGAGATCCTACCAGAACCTTTAATCAGGCCTGACTCAGGAAAATCAATTGCATTTGTGGCAAGGTCGGGGCAGTGGTAGAAGTCTGGTGATATCCACCGCCTGCTATAAAAATAGGAAAATCCAGCCAACTCACTCCACCTCGAACACTCCCAGTTCATGTTTTTTGCTTCGCTCTCCTCAATTTAACTTTACACTCCCCCCTCACCTCATTTCAGTGCAACACTCTTTTCCTTCCTCCTCAATTTGGCCCGCCACACCTTCTCTGCTCCAATTCAAGTTGACACTTTTGTCCATCTCCCTCCACCATCAAACCTGCACTGTTTTTTTCTTCCAATCTAATTCAAATTGGTATGCAACTTCCATTCTGCCATTAATCTTGCAATTAAATGATTTTTAACTAAATCTGTCAGACCAATTTGGTTGGACTGGAAAGCACAATAAGGCAAAATAATGTAAATTAACATGAATCTGAAATCCTCCCAACCTATGAGATAAAGTGGTGATTTTCAGGAAAGTTCAGCAACTGATACCACAAGAAGCAGGTAAACTGCAGGTAAAACATGCAAGATTTTGCAGACAAAACAAGTAAACTAACATAGTTGTATCTCTTTGATCTGTGAACTGTTAGCTACATCATTAATATAAAAATATAATCATTTATATGTTTCCTAGTAAATGCTTTACCTTTTTTTTAAAAATTCTCAATTACAAGTGGAAAATGATGTCAAACAACTTTGAAGCAGGGTAGTCTTTAAAATATTTAAATTCAGGTTGAAGAGCCGCATGGATCAATGTCCTTTGGTAAATTATTTATTATACATTATCACTCCATCCATATTGTTCATTATGCAGGCTGCACAGCACTTGGCCATTAGCGTGAATGTTGATCCATATTTTCCCTCAAAAAAATCATGTTGCTTAATAGCATTTTGTGCACTTTTAACTCACATCCATAGATTTATTTTTGCTCAGTTCTAAATCAATATGCCTTTCATTTGTAAACTATGAGTTGTTACGATGAAATTTAACCTGATCCTAAGTTTCCCTTGATTGGCAGGAGGCAGATAGACAGTACACACACATTGGAACCATGTTAGAGTTTGCATTCGCACTGATGATAAAACTTGACGTGATCAACAAGCATTCTTTCAATGACTTTAAGCTGCGTATTGGTATGTATGTTTATATTGTCTGCTTCCGTGATGTGATGGTGAAACTGCCTGTACAAAGTACTTCTTTGCTGCTTTGCAGTTATGATTTGAGACCACTGCCTGCTTAAGATGTTGCCGAGCTGGTGACACTCCAGTTGCTTATCCCTTTCTGATCGACAAATGAAGCTGTACACATGAATGTTTACGCACATAGAAGTGGTTCTTCATTCTGGATTTGTAGACTAATATTGACTCTAGTTGGTACAGCCAGTACTTGCAGCACCCAGTTTGAAATAGTTCAGGACAGAAAGGCTTCATTAGAAGTTGACCATAAGTATGACAGTCAGATAAACAAAATATTGAATCACAGATCTATTCCTTCATCAACTCATTATTAGGCAGAGCTTTTAATCCCCTGATATATAAACCTGAATTTTCATCTGGGATGCTTTTGCTGCTGAAGTTAAGTTGGGGGTGGACATTTCATTTTCCCGAGTCAGGATCAATTATTGATTCTCTGCAGAGGGAATAGAGCACAGCAACCTAGGAAAATCAAGAAAACTGTTAAAGAAGGCAACTTTTAAAGAAGACTGTTCAAAACAGACATGTCAATTGTAGGGATTCTTATGAGAGGGAGAGGTGGACAAAAATATTTCTTTCCCTCCCCCTTTACTGGATCACATGCTCATTCTGTCACTAAAGTCAGTAAACCGCCACCCTGGTAGCAGTCTAGTTATGGGTTGGTCTTGTTTCCACACCATCTTTTGAATGTAGTAGGATGGCCAAAGGCCAGGTAGCCATGATCTCTGCTGATGACAAGGCAGTAAAGTTTCTATGTCCTGACATGGGGAACAGGGTTCATTGATAGACCTCCCTGTACCCATTTTCCCCACACTGTCCCAAAACAGCTGTTTGAGAAAAGAAAATACGGCATTATGTTTGGAAATGTAGTTTTGTCCTATAATCAGTTAACCTAGTATAGAGTGTTCCTTTTTGATTGAAAATATCCAATCAATTGATTGCATGTTTATTTTATCTGGTAGCTGAAATATAAATCATCCAATCAAAGGACTGGAGTTGCACATGCCTGCTACAACTACGTAATTGTGATGGAGAAATTAAAGGTTTTCCGCTAGTCCTGTCTGCCATTTCGATAAAATATTTTTTGTTGCACACTTACCTGTCACTGCCCTTGCCCCAACTTTAGTAACAGTGAGAAAATATTATTTTCACCATCACTTGCAAAGTGATCCTCTAATTTTCTGGCAGGTATTAACCATGGCCCTGTTATTGCTGGAGTGATTGGAGCCCAGAAACCACAGTATGATATCTGGGGAAATAGTGTCAATGTGGCAAGCAGAATGGACAGCACAGGAGTCCTTGGCAAGATACAGGTATTCTCATCCACTCTTTACTTAAATGCATGCAGTATTCAGAGCAAAATAAATGAATTAACAGCACAAACATAGGTTAATGGGTATGATGTTATAGCCATTATGGAGACATGGGGCAGAATTTTCGGGTTGGTGAGCGGGGGGATGGGGCCCACTCTGACACGTAAAATAACATGTGGTGATGTCGGGCGGGCGTCCCGATGTCACTGTGTTATTGAGATTGTCAGTTCGGCGGGCGCACAGCCGAGTAAGCTGCACGCCTGCTGAACTGTCAAAGGCCTATTAAGGCCTGTTAAAAAGTAATTAACATAATTAACTGAGCTGCCCGTCCAACCTTAAGGTTGGCGGGCAGGCAAAGAGCCCAGGCGGCCTTCACATTTTTCATGAAACCTCATCCACGGGCGGGATGAGGTTTCATGAAGGGTTTATTATTTAAATAAAAATTTTTGAAATAAATAATTGACTTGTCCCAACTCATGTGACAGTTTCACATGAGGGGACATGTCCTTAAATTTTTCCCACCTTTATTCAAATTTCCATAAATTAAACAAATCTCCCTTCGTGCCTCAGGGAGATTATTGCACTCTTACACACGCATGCGCATGAAAGAGCGCAGGGAACTACTCAGGGAATTCCGCCCGCACAGGGAGCGCTAAGCGCTTCCGGGCATGTGTCACGCTGGGTGGGTCTTAATTGGCCGGCCCACGTAAAATGGCGGCGCAGCCCCGCTCGGGGGCGCCGATCGGGTTCGCGCTCGCCACTGCCCGCCCCCACACAACCCCACCAATGGGGGGAAATTTCTGCCCATGGTTACAAGGAGATCAAAACTGGGAACTAAATATTCAGGGGTATGTGACTTTTTGAAAGGACAGGCAGGAAGGAAAGGGTGATGGGGTAGCTTTGTTAGTGCAAGATGAAATAAGTACAATAGCAAGAAATGATCTTGGATCGAAAAATGTAGAATCCATATAGGTGGAGGTAAGAAATACCAAGAGGAAAAAGACACTGGTGGGAGTAGTCTAGGAGCCCCATAACAGTCATTATACTGTAGGACAGAGATAATGAGGGCATGTAAAAAAGGCAGTACATTAATCATGGGTGACTTTAATCTTCATGTAGATTGTCAAAATCAAATTGGCAAGAATTCATAGTGTATTCAGGACAGTTTCCTAGAACAATATATTATGGATCCAACCAGGGATCAGACTATTTTGAATCTGGTAATATGTAATGGGGCAGGTTTAATAAATGATCTCAGAGTAAAAGATCCTCTAGGGAACAGTGACCATAACATGGTAGAATTTAGCATTCAGTTTGAGAGTGAAAACTTAGGTGGGAAATAACTGTGCCAAATCAAAAGAAGATAATTACAATGGATAAGGGCAGAGTTGGCTTCAGTGGACTGGAAAAGTAGTTTAGCAGAAAAGATGGTTGATGAACAATGGCAGATGTTTAAGAAAATTGTTCATGAATCACAACAAAGATATATCCCAGTGAGGAAGAAGGATTCTAGGAAGGGGATAAACCAACCATGGTTAACCAAGGAAGTTAAAGATAGTATCAAATTGAAAGAAAAAACATACGATGCGACAAAGATTAGTGGTAAACCAGAGGATTGGGAAAGTTTTAAAAACCAAGAGAAGATGATCAAAAAAAAATACAGAGGGAGAAAATAAACTTTGAGGGTAAACTAGCAAATGATATAAAAATGGACAGTAAGAGCTTCTTTAAATATATAAAAAGGAAGAGAGAGGCCAAAGTGAACATAGGCTCCTTAGAGAATAAGGCTGGGGAAATAATAATAGGGAACCAGGAAATGGCAGAGGAGTCGAATAAATATTTTGCATCAGTTTTCACGGTAGAAGGTACTAATAGCATTCCAAAAATGTTAAATAATCAAGGGGCAAAAGATGGGGGAGGAAATAAGTACAATAACTACAATACAATAGATACAATGCAATACAATAGAGAACAAGTACTAGGGAAACTAAAGGGGCTAAAGGCCGATATATCCCCTGGAACTGATGGATTGCATCCTAGGATATTAAAGGAAGTGGCTACAGAGATAGTGGATGCACTGGTAGTAATCTTCCAAAAATCCTTAGATTCTGGAAAAGTCACAGAGGATTGAAAAACTGCCAATGTAACACCCTTATTCAAAAAGGGAGGGAGAGATAAAACAGATAACTATAGGCCAGTTAGCTTAACATCCATCATTGGGAAAATGTTTGAGTCTATTATAAAAGATGTAGTAGCAGAGCATTTAGAAATGCATAATATAATCAAACAGAGTCAGCATGGCTTCATGAAGAAGAAATCATGCCTGATAAAGTTATAGAATTCTTTGAGGAGGTAACAAGCAGGATAGATAAAGGGGAACCAGTAGATGTAATATATTTGGATTTCCAAAAGGTGTGTGATAAGGTACCACACATAAGGCTACTTAATAAGATAAGAGCCCATGGTGTTGGGGGTAGTATATTAGCATGGATAGAGGATTGGCTAACTAATAGAAGACAAAGAGTTGGGATAAATGGGACATTTTCAGGATGGCAACCTGTAACTAGTAGAGTGCCATAGGGATCAGTGCTGGGGCCACAATTATTTACAATATATATTAATAACTTGGATGAGGGAAGTGAATGTACTATCCCCAAGTTTGCGGATGACATAAAAATAGGTGGGAAGACAAGTGATGAGGATGACACAAAGTGTTTACAGAGGGATATAGACAGGTTAAGTGAGTGGGCAAAAACTTGGCAGATGGAATATAATGTGGGAAAATGTGAGGTTATGCACTTTGGCAGGAAGAATAGAGGAGCTGAATATTATTTAAATGGAGAAAGACTGCAGAAAGCTGTAGCACAGATGGATTTGTGGGTCCTCGAGCATGAATCACAAAAAGCTAGCATACAAGTTCAGCAGGTAATAGGGAAGGCAAATGGAATGTTGGCCTTTATTTCAAAGGGAATGGAGTATAAAAATAGGGAAGTCTTGCTAAAACTATACAAGGCAATAGTTAGACCACACCTAGAATACTCTGAACAGTTCTGGTCCTCTTATCTAAGGATCGATATACTGGCATTGGAGGTAGTCCAGAGAAGATTCACTCGGTTGATCCTGGGTATGGAGGGATATTGTTATGAGGAGAGATTGAGTAGGTTCGGCCTGTACTCATTGAAGTTTAGAAGAATGAGAGGCGACCTTATCGAAACATATAGGGCAGAATTTTTCCCTCGTCAGGCGGGCGCGCAACCGAACCAAACCCGAATAAAATAGTGCGTGATGACGTCGGGCGAGCATCCTGACATCATTGCACACTCTCGCAATATTTCGCTTGGCGGGTGCTTGCACCCAGTGACAATTAAGAGGCTGTTAAGGCCCTTAATCAATTAATTAAATCGATTTTTTTGCTGCCCGTCCAACCGTTCAGTTGGCGGGTGGGTGAATAGGCCAAGCGGCCTTTGCATTTTTTGAGAAACCCCATCCACGGGCAGGATGAGGTTTCGACCAGTGATTTAAAAAAAAAACTTTTAAAGCCCATCTTTAACATGTCCCTGCTCATGTGACAGAGGGGACATGTTTTCCTTATTTTTCAACTCTTCATTTGTAATGTTAAAATTCTTCAGCTCCCTGAGGCAGCTCTGTGCCTTCAGGGAGCTTTCACTGAGTACACCCCCGAGCATACACACACTTCATCGCTCGCGCTCCTCCCTCCCCTGCCCCAGCAGCTTGTGAAATCGCAGTTGGGGTCCAACCACGGGCGCCTGTCAGTTTCACGGCCTCTCCTGGGCCCACCAGGCCAACGAGGTAAAAATCCTGCCCATAAGATTCTTAGGGGGCTTGACAGGGTAGATGCTGAGAAGTTGTTTCCCCTTGTGGGAAAGCCTAGGACCAGAGGACATCATCTCAGAGTGGGGTCACCCATTTTAAACAGAGATGAGGAGGAATTTCTTCTCTCAGAGGGTAGTGAATCTGTGAAATTCTTTACCGCAGAGCGCTGTAGAGGCTGGGTCATTAAGTATATTCAAGGCTGAGATTGACAGATTTTTAATTAGTAAGGGAATCAAGGGTTATGGGGAAAAGGCAGGAAAGTGTTGAGGATTATCAGATCAGCCAGGATCTTATTAAATGGTGGTGCAGATTCGATGGGCCCAATGGCCTACTTCTGCTCCTACATCTTATGGTCTTATGAACTCCTTTTACATTGTTTTTCAGACTCAAGTACCTAATGGATGCACTTAATGTGCTGCAAATAGCAGCCTTTTTATGAACAATTAGCATATCAAATACTTTCAATCTCAAGCTACAACAGAATCCAATTATTTGTAGTGTCCCAAAATAGAAAAAGGGTTAAACCATGTTGACATAGGGGAAGAGAGATTGTAACAAGGCTTATTATGCCCACCACCAAGGACTGTTGATTTTTAAAGCTGTTAAACGTATTTCAATTCCGAAGGATAACTTCACTGGGCAGCTTTTTCCGGTTGGCAAGTGAGGGCGGGGCCCACTCGCCGATGCGTAAAATGATGCAGGGTGACGTCAGGCGTGCGTCCCAATGTCTCCCCGTGTCATTTAGGTTTTCAGCTTTCATTCAGAATTTTATGCGGGCGTGTATCCAAATCGGCTGTGCACCCGCCAAACTATCAACGGCCTATTAAGGCCATTGAAAAAGTAATTGAAATGATGAATGGATCTACCTTAAGGTTGGTGGGCAGGGGAAGAGCCCAGGCAGCCTTCCGATAAAGCATGAGACCTCATCCACGGGCGGGATGAGGTTTCATGAGGGATTTAAAATCTTCGGAATAATTTTAAATAAAAGTAACAGACATGTCCCAGCTCATGTGACAGTGTCACATGAAGGGACATGTCAGGAAAATTTTTTCTAGGCTTTAAAAATTTTTTATAACTTCAACTGATCTCCCTGAGGCGGCACTTTGCCGCAGGGACATCTGTGCGCTCTTTTGCATGCATGCTTGAAAGAGCGCAGTCCCGGCTCAGGGAATCCCTACCCGCCCACACAGGGAGCGCTCAGCGCTTCTGAGCAGACGTCACGCCGGGCGGGCCTTAATTGGCCCACCCACATAAAATGGCAGCGTGCCCCCAACCCAGGGCGCTGATTGGGAACCCACCCGCCTGTGCCCACTCCCGTACAACCCTCCGATGGGGGGAAAATGCTGCCCACTATCCCATACTCTTAGCAGGAAGCTGTACTCAAAAGGAGTGCATCAAAAATTAGATGCCAAAAAATCAAATTAGCGCTGTCTCTGATCCATGCTTCCTTCAAGCATGGCTCCCTGCATCAACTAGTAATTTTACCTCTCAATGTGAACTCAAGTAACTTCTACAAACAAAATATCACATTCAGAATTATCATCATAAATATTAGCAGAAAGCTTTGTGAATGATTTCTAATGACACACTATTTTAATAAGGAATTAATAGATAGGAGAGTGTAGCTGGCATTACAATGAGCAAAAGCCAATGGCATCCAACACCAAAGTAACTTATGGTAACTGAGAATAGTCGCCATTTGATATACTACTGGAAAATTCAGTCAATAAGCCATCTGAAGTTTCAGGGGTCAATTTTATGGCTCCCTGCCGGTGTATTTGAAGGCAGAGAGGAACGAAAAATTATGCAGATTGCCAGCTTGCCGCCTTCCCCCCTCCCCCAATCCGGACCTGAACCCCCCCCCCATATGAAGGCATTGGACAGCCCACCTGTCCTTAGGCCTATTGAGGCCCCTTACATGATGGTTAATTGCCACTTAAGGGCCTCATTCCGCCTCCGCCACAATTGTTCAGTCTGTGGGGTAGGCAGGGATATGGCGAACCGCCCGGCAGCTTTCACTGCAAGGCTGCTGGCAGGCAGGAAGGGGGCTACCTCCACCACTCCACGGTATTCCTCCCCTTTGCCCCTCCTCGCACTGGCCTCTCTAATCTGACTTCTCATCCTCTCCCCCCACCTTGATGGAATCTCTCAGCTGTGCCTGCCCAAAATCCCCGGATGTACCTAAATCCGGTATCCACCTTCACTTTTCCCTCGGGACTGCTTGTAGTCCCAGCAGTGGCCACTATTCTCTTCAGGCACTGCTGGGACTACAGAGCTGCTGGCCAATCAGATTGGCCAGCAGCTCACTATGGCGGAATTCCAGTCCCTGAGGGGGGGAAGCTCCACTCCGATTCAGTTAAGGCTACCCCACCCGGAAGGAAAAAACAGTAGAAACTGGGAAATAAGAATACTGGTCCAAACTGGTCTAGTATACCTTAAAATGGAACACCAATAAAAACTGGGAAATAAAAGTACTGATCCAAACTGTATTTTCCTTCTGGGCAGGGCTGCCAGATTTGGCATTGGTAAGGTGCCAACGGACTTATAGCTCGGTGGGGGGGTGGTGGGGGGGCAGGGAGGGGGAGGCGAATAATGTCATCTCCCCGCATAAAATCAACCCCTCAGTGTTTCCTCATCAGCTTCATGACAGATCCCTGCATTCAAGGTGGTAGAAAGACCTACGTGGCAGTTTAAAGTATGTCAGCCACCTTAGGCAAAGTCAAATACTGACAGTAATCATCACTAGCAATTTAATATAGATTGTCATGTGAGGGGCTCTAACAAAGAGGCAAAGAGAATTATTGGCCTAACTCAGGCTTGTCCAACATTTTCGTGTGAGGGGCCACATTTAAATTTTTTTCACTTGTGGGGGTTGGTGTGCAAGTTTTGGGAAGAAAAGGAAACAGAATCAGATCAATGAAAACTTATCTCACTACGAATCCAAACAACAAAAATCTGCATCTTTATGAACAAACTTCAATGAGAAGACTAATTTATCGCCTCACATTTTCTGTACTATATTGAACACTGATGATATCTGGCATTGGTTTTACATGCACAAGGAGTTAATGCCTGCCAGCACGCCTGATGTGGCGTCGCGGAGTATTCTGGACAGATGCCCATCTGTCAGGAGTGATCTTGATTTTGCCCATCACTTTCACATGAGGGACTACACTTCAATTTTTTCTTCGCTCGCAGGGGCCTTTCTCTACCCTTCCCCACTCCTGCGTCTCTCCAGCCTCTGGCCATGTGGGCCTTTCTCTGCCCTCCCCCACTCCTGCGTCTCTCCAGCCTCTGGCCATGTGGGCCTTTCTCTGCCCTCCCCCATTCCTGCGTCTCTCCAGCCTCTGGCCATGTGGGCCTTTCTCTGCCCTCCCCCACTCCTGCGTCTCTCCAGCCTCTGGCCATGTGAGCCTTTCTCTGCCCTCCCCCATTCCTGCGTCTCTCCAGCGTCCAGCCAGCGGGCTTCTCTCTGCCCTCCCCCTTCCCCACCCGCATCGCAACCCTGCAGACTCACCACCATGCTCCAGTGCTCTGGAAATTGAGAACTGATTGCTGCTACTTACCTTCCCACAGCTTGCTGCTCATCCAATCACATGCTGCCTTCTCGAACGAAAACAAAAAATGCTGGAAAAACTCAGCAGGTCTGACAGCATCTGTGGAGAGAGAGACAAGAGATAATATTTTGGGTCCGTATGACTCTTCTACAGATCTGTAGAAAAGTCATACGGACTCAAAACGTTATCTCTGTCTCACTCTCTCCACAGATGCTGTCAGATCTGCTGAGTTTTTCCAGCATTTTTTGTTTTTCTTTCAGATTTCCAGCATCCAGAGTTTTTTGCCTTTATTATATGCTGTCTTTTCCCAGCATGTGCTGCTGTTAGGCTGACCAACAAATGTGGAGAGAAAACAGCCTGCGATTGGACGAGCAGCTCCGCAGCTTCTTTCAAATGCACTTAACTGTTCTACCATGTATCTTGGACAACACTTGGCAGGCTGCATACACAGGTTCTGACCCACGGGCCACCTGGTCTAACTTGTCCTGCAGGTCATTCAGTGATAGATATATGTCTTGTGGTTCTCAGAAGCCTGAAATAATCACACTTTTAGACACAAATACAGAGAGTTTTGCTTGCAGCTCTCCGTGTTGCTGGTAGACTGATACATTGTTGCTTTGGTATACTGATGTAGCGCAGCAGTGAATGATGTGGCATTCTGGATATGTGTGTTCACCTACACATTATAACATTGTTCCTAAATCATATTGGAATAATATAACAATATAATATTCCTCTTTAAAAATATATAATGCCTCTATATCAACATAACTTCGAGTTATTAATTTTTTTGTGTCTAAATGAAAGAAAATTAACAATCAACTTCTTTAATTAAACTGAACACCTTAAAGAGTCTTTTATAGCTTGTTTTCTTTTTTCTAAAACACTGGCCCAGATCTTCCGTTCCTCAGGGGGTCGTACACTGGAGGTACCCTGGAAGATGCGCTGGGGACCCTTCGGAGGTCCCCATGCAAAGACTGCATGGGAATTGCCTGGGAAGTTTCAACTTCCGTTGGGAAATTCCCCTGCATCAGAAACCCTCCGAAACTTCAAATTAAAGTTGGAGACCTCTTTTGGTTCAGACTCTTTTAGCAGAATAGTTACCCAGGAAAAGTTAAAAGGATTAATACCAGTTCTAAATCTTGGGTAACCATACTACTGACCCCCCCAAGCCCCCGCTTGACCCCCTGACTACCTCCCTGACTCCCCGATTGCCCCCCACCACCCGACTATCCCCCAACACTCCAACCACCCCCCACTCCCTGACTAGCCCCCTGTCTACTCCCCCAGTCCCAATCCCACCCCCGAGTTGTTGCCTTATTTCCTCTTAGTCAATTGAAGGGCACATCTAGCTTGACAAAGTTGTCTTTTACTTCCTGCCATTGAATAGCTCTGTAAGTTATTTCATGTCAGCCTTGAGAGGTGTAGCTCAGAGTGACAATAAGACAAGGTTAGGGTATTCCTTTGCTTCTCTGCATTTTATAAAGGTTCCCTTGACCAACTGGATGTGTCTTTCTATAAAACCGTGTCCTCTTGGGTAATGTGATGAGGTGATGATGTTGAACTCATACTGCTGAGCAAATTCCTCAAATTCTCTGGAGGCGAATTGAGTTTCATTGTCATTTTATTCCTTCTGGAACCGCTTGTTCAGCAAACAGAACTTGTACTGCTGTAGCAATTATTGTAGCTTTCAAATAGTTCATCTTTTTGATGAATGGGAACTTTGAGACATAGTCTGCTATTATGAGATACTATCCTTGATTATGTTGCGTTCCTACAACATGAAAAGGAATCCAACATTGTAGGTTCAAAACTTTATCCTTACCATTGTTTAAAACGGATTTTCTGCTGAACCAAAAAGCATGGCTGCTATAAGTTTGCCAGTACAAGGAGTTATAAGAACAAAATAATTCTTCCCTCAGCCTGTGGAATCTCACACCTCATTGTACAGACCCCTTGTAATCAACAAAAGCAGAGGAAGTGCAAGCAAACTGGCTCCCCCAACCAAAACTATCACAAAAGAAAGAGATCAAAACTCATTATACTGGAAGAGATGCTAATAATCACTTTGTCTCTCTCCTAAGGAGGACCAATGGAATTCCAGCCAGAAGCATATAAACTGATTGTTAAGCTGCAATTAACCATTAATGTGACACACTACATGACCCAAGACTGTGGCCTTTTTGGACAGTTTTGACATTACATCTTTAGCTTCACAAGCAGTCTGCTGTTTAACATCCAACTGGTGAACTACCAAGGAGCAGCCCTCAGGCAAAACAACAACCTGCTCCTCAACCAGTCTCTGCTGGAAGATCCAAAACAAAAACAAAATTACCTGGAAAAACTCAGCAGGTCTGGCAGCATCGGTGGAGAAGAAAAAAGTCGACGTTTCGAGTCCTCATGACCCTGCAACAGAACTAAGTAAAAATAGGAGAGGGGTTTCTGCTGGAAGATTTCCTACCATCACCCGCAGAACCAACCCAGTCTCTGTGTACCTACTTCATCTTGTAGTATAGGCCAGCATTTATTGCCCTTGTTTAGAGGGCATTTAAGAGTCAACCACATTGCTGTGGGTCTAAAGTCACATGTAGGCCAGACCAGGTAAGGACATTAATGAATCAGATGGGTTTTTATGACAATGGTTTCATGGTCATCATCATACTTTTTAATTCCAGATTTTTATTGAATTCAAATTCCAGAATCTACTGTGATGAGATTTGAACCCAGGTCCCCATTACCCTGGGTGTCTAGATACCAGTCCAGTGACAATACCACTATGCCACCACCACCTCCCCTTAATGGCAGGTGTAAAACAGTAACTGTAAAGCGAATTATACAACTCTGGTCTTCAGCCAGCTGAACTCGAATTGCTACGTGAAAGAATTCCTCATTGGACTCTGACTTTGGACTCTGAAAATCATGTGAACTAATATTCATTTCTGTGATCCTTATACTATCACTATCCATAGTTGTAGCACTCCTTTTTCTATCCCCCCTTTTATTGTGTGCATGTATGTGCGTGTGTGTGTGTGGTGGAGTGGGAAGTTGCAAACACTCCTACCCCGGGTTTTGAATGTGAAATAAACTAACCTGCTGAGTTAACTATAATGTGAGTTTGCTGTGGGTTATTAGTAAATTGGAGCACACAAACTGAGGGTTTGGGAAAAAATGCCACTGTATGCTTTAAAAATAATTCAAAGCAACTTCTGCTTACGGCCAAGTGGCAAGAGGGAACAAGTGCCATTTGCCTGTCTCTCTCCTGTCCATAACAATTGTGTGCGAATAGATCAGTTCACTCAGTATGCCATTGCCTAGGTGGTAATTCAATGGTTATCATCTTCCCTTTCTGATACGTATTTCAATATTTCTGACATGCACTGCATATGTTTGATATCTTTGTAGATGCCTATCCAGTACACAACTGTGTGGCTCTAAGATTACATTTCTCCATTCCCATATGGCCTTCATGTATCTTCTGGGAAAGTTCCCTCTGCATTTATTTTTGGTACCACGATTCTGGATCTGGCTAGAAGAACACCATCCTCTCATGAGATGCCATTCCTGATAGACCAGTACTGCCGTATTGCTGGCTGTGTTTGCTGTATCTTATCGGGCCATCCCTGGATCACCTGCTGAGAAAGCATCTGTAATTCTTCATCTTTGTTGGTCACCTCTATAATTTGACTCAGTTTCAGTGGTGTTATGTTCACTAGTTGATGGGCCTTTACAGCTAGATATTTTATCTTGTATTTCTCATGTGATGACAACCAAGACAGGGCATCTGCTAGCACTAGTTCTCTTCCTCACTTGTATTTCAGAGTGAAATCTTAACCCTGAAGCCTCAAGAGTAACCTCTGCAGTCTTGCTGGAGCCCTAGACAGATTCTTCTTGTAGATCTGCTCTAGTGGCCAATGATCATTCTCCACTATGAACTCTTTCCCATAAAGATATGTATGAAATTTCTCGCTTTCATACACAACTGCCAAAAGCTCATTTGGCATATCAGGCCTCAGCTGATGTTAAAGTTTTGGATGTGAATGCTATAAGTTTTCCCTCTTGTACCAGGGCTGCTCCCAGTCCTTTTGTAGAAGCATTTACTTGCAGAGTGACAGGTTTCCTTCTGTTGCAGTAAGACAGACTTGTCTCCTTGCATATTACTTCTTTGAGTTTCTGAAACTTTTTTCATGTGACTCTGACCACTGGTACTCAGCATTTTCTCTCATCAGCTCTCGTAGGTTTAGCGTGTGTTCTGACATGTGAGGTACGAAAGAACTCATGTGCTGGATCAAGTCAAGGAAACTTCCCAGCTCTTTCTTGTCTCTTGGAGCTTCCATCTCAGAGATAGCTGTGACTTTTTCATAACTTGACTTGGCTCCATTAGATGTGTACACCATTCTGAAGAACTGGCATTTTGTCACCTTCACTATGCATTTGTCTGTGTTTTGTTTGATCACAGCTTTCCTGGTTCTCTCTATGGCTTTGTGTAGATGGTAGCCATGATCTTTGTCATTTACACCATAGACCTGGTTATCATCAGCTGTGCCGACTGCTCCTTTTTATCCCCATATATCTCATTTACTCTCTGCTAGAATACATCCTGACTCACTTTAAGGCCAAAAAGTAGATGTGTGAATTTGTACAGTCCAAAGGGTGTGTTGAATGGTGTCAGCAGGAAGGATTCCTCGTCAACAGGGTAATTTCTTATTCTCTACAGTTTTATCTGTATGCAAGACATTTCCTTTTGCCTGTGAACTCATGTGGTGATCCACAGCTCTTGCACATCTTTCTCTCTACATCTGATGTGTTTTCTTTTCTTGCAGTTCCACTGCATCAACTTTGCTGCCTTTCCAATGACTTAACTGAAGGCTAACCATATGGGTAGTCACTGATTTCATCTGTCTATTCATGGCTGCATGTGCTCTGGTAGTATCAACCGCCTGCGATATTATGAGCTTGTCTTTTCGAATCAGATCTTTTTATACACCAGTATGTACAGAGCCTCAAATGAGCTAACCTATCAGTCTTTCATCTGTTTCCCTGAATTTACACATGCTGGCTACATTTCTCAATCTCGTTAAGAAAGTATCAACAGGCTCACCTGGTTCATGCCTCAGGCTTTGAAATTCATATCGGTGGATCTGATTTAAATCACTTTCAGATGGTTCCCAGTGCAGGGCAATTGACCAGGGGAAGTTTGCACTTCTGGACAATTGTCATGCAAACCTTACCTGACAACTTCTGAAGGGGATTCCCCAGCACATCTTTGGGGTACTCCCCACTATCCTCGCACCCGCCCCCATACGACGCTTGGGAATTCGGAAGTTGTGGCCCAATGTCTCCTATGTGGCTCGCTGTCATATTTTGTTTCATAATGTTCCTGTGACGGACCTTGAGGCATTTTATTACATTAAAGGCATTATATGAATATAAGTTGTTATTTTTGTTGGAACGATATGGTAGCAAAGAAATCTAAGGCAGTGTTGATTTCAGTAGAGACAGTGCTGTTTCTCTAGCGGAAATGGGTGACAGGTCTTTAGTTGTCTCTGAGAGGAAGCACAGCCTTCTGAGGAAGTGATATACTGCAAAAACTAGGACTGAAACCCTGATGACATCTGTGATACCTCACTCTAACTGCCTCTTCCATATTTTCAACCTCTCTTCAAATGATAAGAATAAAGGAATTCCCATTGGGAAATCCACATCTAGTGTGACAGGAAGGGTGTTGACAGAACCTCCAGAGTAACAGAGAAATCGCTGTGCAGCTCCAGCAAACAAAATGGCCCCTGAATGCATTGTCAGCCTCAAGGATCCAGCTGTGATTGCTCATTTACTCCTATTTGTGTCAGATTTGTCATAGAAGCTAAAGGAAATGGAGCAGGTATGTTGATCATACCCATCCACCACTGTTTAATTGTGGTGAGTAGTTTTGAGGCATCAAAAGTGAATGGCATACATTCAGGACATCAATTTTAGTGCAATTCTTTGGAGTTATAGATAGATAGATAGAGCCATCGGAAAATGGGCAGTAATTAGAAGGAAATTCCAGAGCAAAGTATCTCTGGCGGGCGGGGAGCCGATTCCCGCCGGAGAAGCGGGCCACGTCGCCATTTTACGTGGGCGGGCCAATTAAGGCCCGCCCAGCGTGATATCCGCTGGGAAGCACAATGCGCTTCCCATGCGGGTGGGGGGCATTCCCTAAAAGCAAGAGTGTGCTCTTTCACGCATGCGCACGAAAGACCTCACATCTCCCTGCGGCTAAGTGCAGCCTCAGGGAGATCACTTCCACTTTGAAAAATATTAAAAATAGAAAAAAAAATTCATTACATGTCCCCCTAATGTCACATGAGATGGGACATGTTCATAATTTACAGAATAACTTTAATAAAATTTTTAAAACCCTGCATGAAACCTCATCCCGCCCGTGGATGAGGTTTCATGTTTTTTCTAGTTGCCGCTGGGGCTCCTGGCCTGCCCGCCAACCTTAAGGTTGGACGGGCAGGTCCTTTAATTGTTTAAATGATCCTGTCAATGGCCTCAGTTGGCCATGGACAGGTCGGTGGGCCCACAGCTGATTTTGCTGCGCCCCCACCTTCCTGAAAATTTAAATGGGACGTGGTGACGTCGGGGGTTCCGCCCAACGTCATCCCATGTCGGCAAGTGGGCCCCGCCCCCTGCTCGCCGCCAGCAAAATTCTGCTCTAAGTTAGAGACTCAAACCTACAGCAATATAGAGCATTACCTGTGTAGGATAAATTACTGTAGTAATGATCTTTTGTTCATTTTTAATTATTCCTAGATAACAGAAGAAACCAGTAAGATTTTAAAAACACTTGGCTACAACTGCACATGTAGAGGAATAATAAATGTCAAAGGGAAAGGAGAGCTGAAAACATACTTTGTAAATACAGAAATGACACGGTCGCTGTCGCAAGGAAATCTGATGACCTGAGAAACAGAAGGTTCAGCACCAATGATTACATGTTCAGTGGCAAAGTAAGACCAGCCTCTGAAAGAATATTCTAAATAAATACAGTTTGTACATAGGTTTGATTCCGTCCATAGCTGCACATACATCGCCTATGTTTTGGATATGTAGAGCTACTTATATCTAAACACTTAGGTTTAGAAACAATCACATGTGCTGTGGACACCGTATTTGCTTCAATTGAGCAAACTAAAAGAATCACTTACAAGGACCAGTTTTTACAAATGTGTTGCGCATTTAAAGTTACATTGTTTTGTAATAACTAATTCATTAAAAGTTTGTATGTTCTTTTATTTACAGAATCTGTCATTCGTTGTTATTCCATGGAAAAAATAAAACGTAATGTTTTATGCATTAAGGTTAACCTCATTTACCTTGATATGTAGACCACTGCTTCTACCACCAGGGGTCAACTTTTAACTGCCCTTCCCTCCATTTTCTCCACTGGTTAAACCAATTGCAAATTGTCTTTGCATCTCTAAGCACATTGGAATAACTAATATCCATAGTGAAGAACAACTGGTCTAAAAATTGGATCAAGCCCAAGTCAAGTTGTGATACCTGTGTGGATCACACTGCTCTTGACTAGTAAGGCTGGCAACAAGATGATGAATTGATCCATCAGATAGTATCAGAAAACTGCAGACATCAGCCACAGCCCCAGAGGCATGTTGGGGGGTGAGGGCTGGAGGAGTGTGGTGTTGGGGGTGGGAGGGGTGTATGTTAGGAACATGCAGCAAGATCAGCCAATTCAGATGCGAGGCAAAGACCTCACTGGAGTCTGGGGGAGGCAATCGGAAAGCGATCAAGCCATGGCTGGCGCGCTCCTCTTGGCTGTACAAGTGAAAAACTTGAAACCTAGCTTTTAAGTGGCAGCCTTCAGCTGTGCACCCCTAAAAAACTAACCACAGCATCACCGTCAGTTTCAGGCATATGCCCTGGACATCTACTGAGTAGCCCAGTCTAACATGGCATGCAGAACATTTCCAGAGTAGATTCCGTGAGCATATGCCGCCTGCCATTTTGGACTCATGGACAGCCATATTATGGCTGTAAAATGGACAGAGCAAGATATAATTTATAAGTTTGCCAACCCTCCAGGATTGGCCTGGAGTCTCCAGGAATTGAAGATCAATCTCCAGAACACTGCTGTGTACAACCCTGTAGAAAACTCATAGAGGCATTTAAAAAGATTGGGATTGTTGTCATTTTCTTTGAACACTTCTCTTTACCAGATATAAAAATATTGAAAATTGGAAAAAAAAGGCTGTTTGGCTGACAGTCAAGCATCATGCAATTGGGTAATGAGTCATTTTGCTTTCCAATTGACGTAGGAGGCCTATCCATCACAAGGATGGATGTAGTGGTTTGGTAGTACAGAACTTGAGTATTGCTGAAAGAAGAGATATGTTGTTGAAGCTTTTCATCTTGCACTCATCAGGGCACTTCACAAGAATACCAATAGTAAAGGGAACAACAATTTATACTGCATGAGAAGAGAGTGCTAATTGGTTGTCAAGAGGACTCTGATTGATAGAAGCATTGCCATGGAGAATGTATCAGGGAATTGTTAACTGCCAAGCTTTTAATCAAATTCAAATCAGGCAGTTTGACTCTGATTGATCAAGGCATTGCCATGGGGAGTGAACCAGGGAATGGCTTTCCCCCCAGGCTTTTGTTTAGTTGAAAAAGTCACAATACATGGACATGCTTCTTCTGTCTACAGAAGACAGGGCCCTGTGTGTGAACATATGTAGCATCTAGCATGCATAACTGAGCCACACTGCGAGCCCAACAGATCCTCTTAAATTGGTGTTCAGTATAATTCTTGGCCTAATCAGAATTGTTTCGCAAATTTTGTCCAATCACAGAATTACATCTAATTTTGGACACTATGGGGAGAATTTTCACGTCAGTGTGTGGGGGTGGGCCCCGCTCGCTGACTCGTAAAATGACGCAGGGTGACGTCGGGCGTGCATCCTGACGTTACCATGCGTTATTCAGATCTTTCATTTGGCGGGCGCGCTCCGGAGGTGGCTGTGTGCCCGCCAAACTGTCAAAGGCCTGTTAAGGCCATTAAAAACCAATTACAGTAATTATCAATGCTTCTCGTCCAACGTTAAGGTTGGCAGGCAAGTGAAGAGCCCAAGTAGCCTTTGCGTTTTTCAGGAAACCTCATCTACGGGCAGGATGAGGTTTCCTGAAGGTTTTATTAAATAAATAAATATTTTTTCCACAATTCATAAACATGTCCCAGCTCACATGAGGGGACATGTCTAAATAATTTTTACCTTTATTTGAAATCTTCAATTTGAACTTAATCTCCCTGAGGCAGCTCCGTGCCTCAGGGAGATTTCTGTGCTCTTTCGCACGCAGGCCCCAACTTTCCCTCCTCCCCCTGCCTGCACAGGTGGTGCTGAGCGCTACTGGCTCTGTGTCACACTGGGCGGGCCTTAATTGGCCCGCCCACGTGAAATGGTGGCGCGCAGCCAATCGCGAGTGGCGATCGGCTCCGCGCCCACTCCCGACCGGCTTGCCCGACAGGCAGAAAATTCTGCCCTAAGATTTGTGTTTTTCAAGTACGGGCTGGCTAGACATGGTCTGTATTTTGCCTGTTGCGAACAGCTAAAGACACATGCTGATTGATACGATCCTCCAGTCGTTGGGATGTATGGCCTACATACCTAGCATCACACTGACACTCAACTTCATATACCACATTACTCATCTATGATGATAGACAGTGAATAGACAGTGATGATAGTGGAGAATACCACTTGTGTTGCTACTGCATAGTAACAGCGTGAAATGGCTAGCTTCATCAGTTGTTCAAATCTTTTAGACACCTTACCGTTCCAGGGTAATCTGAGGTAGACTGGACATGTAAGGACTTACTTGCATCACACCTTAATGGGCTCCATCCTGCACTTGAAATGAAGCAATCAAATGAGCTTCCTTTCCTTGACGTGATAGTTGAGAAATCTGCCAATGGGTTCTATTCAAATATTTTTTTTTAGGTGCTGTAAGATCATCAGATGAGGTAGCACAAAGGAGGCCATTTGGCCCATCACTCCTGTTATATCCAACTAGTACCACTCCCCAACTTTGTCCCCATATCTTGGTAAAACTTTTCCCTTCAAGTTTATCCAACATCCTTTTGATGAGTTATTATGCACCCACTTTTAGGCAACATATTCCAGATCACAACTACTTGTTGTGAGGAATTAAATTGCTCATGTTGCCTTTTTGTTAATTACTTTAAATCATTTTTCCTCTGGTCACCAACCTTTCTGCCACTGGAAACAGTTTCTCTTTAGTTACTCTATAAAAACTGTTCATGACTTTAAACACCTCTTTCAAATCTCCTCTTAACCTTCTGTGCTCTGTCAAGAATGGCCTCAGCTTTTCCAGTCTGTCCACATAAGTGAAGAAATCCATCCCCAGTATTGGCCAGATTTTGCTGTAGCAGAGCATCTAGTGGTGTCTTCTGTTAGCTGGACTTGCCCTGAAAAGTTTAAGCTCAAAATCTTTTTCCCAATAAGTTACTGAAAGTGTGAGTTGATCATGGCATAACAAGGGCAACAGGGAGCCTGGGGCCTCAGTCAACAGGGCAAGTATCTTAAACCAATCAGATTGAAGGATTGTGAAATTAACAGTGTTAATAAAACAGATAGTGCTCTACTACTGTCTATCGCAAGCGTATCTTCACTGGTCAATATACGTGTTGGGATTCCTATACTTCCAAGTGCTATAAGATTAGCCTTATCAGCAAATAGGGCCATAGCCATTTGCTCACCATGAAAGCTTGGTGCTGAAACAGAGCAAATCAAAGCCATCCAGCTTAATAATGACTATCAAAGCATTGCTCATTGTATATTGTGCAAACTCATGAATGGGCCTACAGCTGACACTTTCAGTCCTGAAAAGTGCCCAGTCTACCTCAGATTACTCTGTAGTAACATGGGTGGCAGTCTACACTAATAGGATGCTGACTCTGGTGCGTGCCCGGAAGGAGATGTCGCACGATGATGTCAGGACGCTCGACTTACATCACCACGCGTCATTTTACACCTGGTCGGGTCGGGCGCACGCCCGCCTGACAAGTGGAAAATTCTCCTCTTGATTTAATTCCATGATTGGACAGCATTTGCTAAGCAATCCTGATTGTGCCAAGAATAACTGAAAACCAATTTAAGATTGTAGGTCAGAATCAAAGTGTGGCTCACTTATGTGTGCTAAAAACTACATATATTCACACACACAGCCTTGTCTTCTGCAGATAAAAGGAGCATGTCCATGCATTGTGCCTTTTCCAAGTAAACAAAAGCTTGTTTCCCTGGTTCATTCCCCATGGCAATGCCTTTTCACTCAAAGTCGACATGCCCGGTCTGAATTTGAACAAAAGCTTGGCAGTTAACTGTTCCCTGGTGCATTCTGGCAACACCGCTACCAATCAGAGTCCACTTGCCAACCAATTAGCAGTATAAATTGTTGTTCCTTTACTACTGGTATTCTTGCAAACTGTCCTGATAGGTGCAAGGTGAAAAGCTTCGACACCATGCCTCTTTTTTTCAGCAATACTCAAGGATGGACGTGTTGGCCGACTAATGGCTGGAGTGTGGGACAAGTCATGTGCTGAAACCTTCAAGAATACATTTAATCACAGTTGGCAACCCTCACCCTGAATATGTAACGCACAGTTACCACAATCTATTAAATTATCCATAGGAGCAGGCTGTTGAGCCAAGGACATTGATGAACTAGGCTATAAATTAAATTTCAATGTAAAATCCAAAGGATATTTTCATAATTTTGACTTCACCAGCAAAAATATTTTCATTTGGGTCTGTGAATCTGCCAACACTGACCCTGGTATAAATGCCAAGTTTAATTTTGCTTCATTCTTTGTGTATGTAAAATCTGCAAATGAGATTTATAGAGCGATAAGACTCCTTAGAAAAGTTCAATCATGTTCACAAAATAGAAAAAGACTGCAAAAGTCAAAAAAGCATTCAGTCAAGTATATGTGTAATGAGGATATGTGTAACGAGGCACTTTTTCTTATCAATCTGCAGGTTTAAACCAAACATAAGCATTTTAAGATGTTTTGTAATGAGTTTTCAAATTGGAGGCATGTGAAAGGTTAACTCAGCTCCAGAAATAAATGTTCAAATGTACTTTGCTAAAACCCTCGTTTAAGTCTGCAAGTGCCGTTCTAAGAACTCACTACCAAAGATATAAAGGTCACTGCAGCAAGATAAAACTGTCTTTACTCTAGCTTCATATAAGAAAGTTTTAATTGTTTTTGCTGCTTCTTAAATAAACTTCAGTGCATGTATCTTATCCTCTTCTACTTGTAAAAGTCAACTTACTCACAGACAATGGAATAGCTAATCTATGACAAGTCTATGCTTGTTTTCAGGTGTAAACTGGCGCAAATAATACCAATTTAGCAGTAGGTAAACCTGCACCCAATCTGCACAGAGGTTGGCACCACTACTAAATTTTTGTGGGGGACATTTTCTTTTCAGTGTCCCAGGTCAAAATAATCCTCTTCCTGCCATTTACTGTCTCTGCCCCAGGACTTAGCTGAGGGCTGCTTGCAATGAGACAGGCAGCCCAACATTGATAGCCGATAGAACTAGCAGAGACACAGTGGGCAAAATTACCTCCTTCTGTGCCATAAATCTTTCTATGTTTCTGCACTTGGGTGAGCTGCCTAGGAGGTTTGACCAGTGCCAACAGCTTCTGCAAGTATACTGATGAAGCCCAAGGACCAATTTTGATAGATTTTCTGGCCTTTCAGTTTGGGCATCTGCTGACTGATCAGAAAACAGCCCCAGGCAAAAATCTATCTCCTTGTCATTGGTGCAGCTAGGAGATGCATTTCAGTGTTGCAAGAAAATACTGGATCTGATTTTCTTGGCCCCTCCAAAAGCTGAGAATCCTTTTTTTGCAATGATCGACAGCAATTGCAGGCCCAATTCTGTTCTCTAGGTGGACTCCAAAAATCACACAGCATTATGACAGAGTGAAGACCTGATGGGTGTGTTTGGGAAATGGAACAAAGAGAATCAAAACTGACACCACTTTTTCCATGAAAATACTAATAGAACTGATGACGCATGTTCAAAAGATGTGAAGCAAAGCTCCTTCATGGAAATAACAAACCAAAATAGATTTTCATCAGTGGTGGATAATTCACAAAACACTATGAAAATTTATTAGAGTATTGCCATGCTGAACATTGCATTTAATAATCTACTTCAGAAACTACTTAATGCAATCATGGATATTGCTACCATTGACAGAAATTAATTCAGACAATTGAACAGTTGAAGTTTAATTTGAAAGATCTAATAAAGTTAGCTAAAGTCGCAATCCCATACTGATTTATATAAACTTATGCAGTCAGGCATAATCATCAGAAGATCAAATGGGTATATCGCTATCTTTTGAAGAAAAATCAAATCTCACTGATATTAAATTTTTAATGTAAAATACAGATGAAATGTTAATCAGCAAATGTGTCATCAATTTAATAATTTTTGAAGTATTACTTTAGAGAATTCTTTGTACATTATGATGCACTGGGAGGGACTGTTAGTTCTTTATGCCAGAGAGAGAAGAAAGTTTGGCTAGTTGGCACAGTGTACATTCAAAGCATATTTCCTGGTATTAACCTATGAAATAAATAGTCGCTTGGTAGTACAGAACTTGCGTATTGCTGAAAAAGAGACAAGTCAAAGCCTTTTGTCTTGCATTCATCAGCACACTTTGCAAGAATACCAAAAAAGAGGGAAACAACAATATTTGCAGCAAAATGAAATGAATGCTATATCACATTAGACATATACACATATATGGTGCTTGACTTCATATTTACTCAACTCCTCCTTATCCAGATTTATCTTCAGGTTTATGGACAGTGAGAGTTAGAGGTGAGGTAACTGTTCTCTTGCTCCCTCACCTCTCAGTTGTTCGCAACAAGATCTTTTAGACGGAGCATCTTAAACCCCTTTTGGGTGTTATGACTTGTAATAATGGACATGAAACAGGCTTCCTGGTAAGTTTAAATCAAATAAATGACAAATGTGTATTCACACAACACCCTGAAATGTAAACACAACAAAAGTACTCTCACGCTCAGACACACAGACACACACAAGAAAAGTTGAATTCTAAAGACAAAGTAAGGCTATTAACAGAATAACAAGAAGCAAAATCATGTGTTTAAATCAGTCCTTTCTATGATTCAGTGTTGCAGGCCTGCATGGGTTCTCTCACGTGGTTCTCTGGGATGAATGGAAGTTGGAAGTCTCTGCATTTCCACATGAAATTATGGCTGAGTTTCTGTAGAGATGAAACCTTGCAAATGAAGGCAACTTAGTTCCCCTTGCACTGCTTGGGTTGACTGGTTGTTTCAACAGAGTTCTGTTCTTCTTGCTCAACCAATTGTCCCTCTTGTGTTTGGTGGTCTGCAGACCGAACTGCCCCCAGCTGGTCCTTCGAATAACAAGATGTGTTACCTGAGATAAAAGCAAAAAACTACTGCGGATGCTGGAAATCCAAAACAAAAACAGAATTACCTGGAAAAACTCAGCAGGTCTGGCAGCATCGGCGGAGAAGAAAAGAGTTGACATTTCGAGTCCTCATGACCCTTCAACAGAACTCATTTGAACTCAGTTCTGTTGAAGGGTCATGAGGACTCAAAACGTCAACTCTTTTCTTCTCCGCCGATGCTGCCAGACCTGCTGAGTTTTTTCAGGTAATTCTGTTTTTGTTTTGTGTTACCTGAAGTCAGTTTTGATCATGTGACCACATGATCAATACTTCTATTTTCCAAATACATGATTTAAAGTCAGAAGCCATTGCTACACAATGTGGGAATGTATGTTGGCTGTCCACACTTGCTTGTGATAAACTGGCTTCTTCATTCCTCTTTTTGTTAAGTTTCAAGTTCGCCAACACTGTCTGGCAAGGGGGAGGGCTATTATGTTTGAGTTTTGGTAAACATTCAGACAATAGGAATTGTACATTCCACAAGTGATTTTGCAGAATGCCTTCCAGAGATATGAGTTGTGCTGGTACACAAAAGCCAAGTCAGCTGACTTTCAGTGGCATCTTTGCAGCAGCATATGATTCATTGTAACAAGCAAAACTTAATTTCAAAGAGTTCACAATGAATAAAGTTTGTATTTTAAAAATTAAGAATCAGATATATCTTTATTGGGCATGACACAGGTATGAAATAGCCATAATTTCCCTTAATACTGGTTCTATTACGATGAATAATCAATATGTGGGATTCTATGTTACATTGTAATATAGAATTAACAGCACACAAGCTAGGTCATTCAGCCCAACTGATCTGTACCAGTAAAATAAAAGCAAAATACTGTGGCTGCTGGAAATTTAAAATAAAAACATCAAGTTCTGGAAATACTCAGCTCGTATAGCATAGCAACATCTGTGGACAGAGAAACGGAATTAACATTTCAAGTCAAATATGACTCTTCTTCAAAACTGAAGGTGGGTAGAAATGTGTTGGGCTAAATACAGTCGAAAGTGGGGAGGGGAAGGAAAAACAAAAGGGAAGGTCTGGGATAGGGTGGAGGTTGGGAGAGATTAAATGACAAAGATGTCATGGAACAAAACGCAAAGGGAGTGGTTATGGTTGTAGTAAAGAAACAAAGCATTTGTCCAGAGTGAGTGTAAATGCTCTGGCTCTGTCCAAAAGCAAAAACATGAAAAACAAGATCCAAACTGGCACAGGGTAAAATAACAGATTCAAAATGGGGGACAGAATCACAGTGCAGAAGAGGCCCTTCGGCCCATCGAGTCTGCACCGACATGTGAGAAACACCTGACCTACCTACCTAATCCCATTTACCAGCACTTGGCCCATAGCCGTGAATGTTATGACGTGCCAAGTGCTCATCCAGGTACTTTTTAAAGGATGTGAGGTAACCCGCCTCCACCACCCTCCCAGGCAGTGCATTCCAGACCGTCATCACCCTCTGGGTAAAAAAGTTTTTCCTCACATCCCCCCTAAACCTCCTGTCCCTCACCTTGAACTTGTGTCCCCTCATGACTGACCCTTCAACTAAGGGGAACAGTTGCTCCCTATCCACCCTGTCCATGCCCCTCATAATCTTGTATACCTTGATCAGGTCACCACTCAGTCTTCTCTGCTCCAATGAAAACACCCCACGTCTATCCAACTTCTCTTCATAACTTAAATGTTTCATCCCAGGCAACATCCTGGTGAATCTCCTCTGCACCCCCTCCGGTGCAATCACATCCTTTCTATAATGTGGCGACCAGAACTGCACACAGTACTCCAGCTGGGGCCTCACTAAGGTTCTATACAACTCCAACATGACCTCCCTACTTATGTAATCTATGCCTCAATTGATAAAGGCAAGTGCCCCATATGCCATTTTCACCACCCCACTAACATGCCCCTCTGCCTTCAGAGATCTATGGACACACATGCCAAGAGTTCATGGTCTGAAATGGTTGAGTTGAATGTTGAGTCCAGAAGGCTGCAAAGTGCCTAATCAGAAGGTGAGGTGCTGATCCTCGAGCTTGCATTGAGCTTCACTATAAAATTGCAACAGGTCAAGGACAGAAATGTGAGCATGAGAGCTAAATGGTGAATTAAATGGCAAGCAACCAGAAGTTCAGGATCATGCTTGCAGACTGAGTGGAAGTGTTCTGCAATATGGTGACCCAATCTACATTTGGTGTCCCCAGAGGAGGCTACATTGTGAGTAGCAAATACATATACAAAATTGGAAGAATTACACGCTGCTTCACCTGGGAGCCTTTGGGGCTTGGATGGTGAGGAAAGAGGAGGTAAAAGGGCAGATGTTACATCTCCTGCAATTGCGTGGGAAGGTGCTGCGGGAAGGGAACGAGGCTATGGAGGAGTTTGAGGAGTCGACCAGGGTGTCGTGGAGGAAACAGTCCCTTTGGAATGCTGAAGGGACAGGAGGGGAAGATGTGCTTGGTGGTGGCATCATGCCAAAAGTGGTAGAATTGGCAGAGACTGATCCTTTGAACGTGGAGGCTGGTGGGCTGGAAAATTACGACAACTGGAAGCCTATCGTAGTTCTGGGATGGAAGGGAAAGGGTGAGGGCAGAAGTATGGGAAATGGGTCAGGCACAGTTGAAGACCCTGTCACCCAGAGTAGAGGGGAATCCTTGGTTAAGGGAAAACAAAGGCATAGCAGAAGTATTGGTGTGGAAGGCTGCATGATCAGAATAGGTGCAGCAGAGGCAGAGAAGCTAGGAGAATGGAATTAAGTTCTAACAGGAGGCAGGATGTGAGGAAATGTAGTTGAGATGACTTTGAGAGTCAGTGGGCTGAAAATTAATGTTGGTAAACAGCCTGTCCCCAGAAATGGAGAGAGAGAAGTTGAGGAAGGGAAGTGAAATGTCAAAGACGGACCACGTGAAGGTGAAAGAAGGGTGCAAATTGGAAGTGAAGTTGATGAGATTTTCCAGTTCTGGGTGAGAGCAGGAAACAGCACCCAGTTCAGTCATCAATATACCGGAAAAAGAGTAGGGGGAGGGGGCCTGAGTAGAACTGAGCAAGTAATGTTACAAATAGCCTACAAAAAGACAGGAATAACCAGGACCCATGGAGATACCCATAGCAACACCTGTTATTTGGAGGAAGTGAGACAATTTAAATCAGAAATTGTGCAATGTCAGAAAAAGTTCAGCCAGGTGGAGGAGAGTAGTGGTGGATGGGACTGGTGAAGCCTCTGTTCAAGGAAGAAGTGGCGAGCCCTAGGGCCATCATGCTGGGGGGATGGAGGTGTAAAGAGATTGAATATCCATAGCGAAGAGGAGGTGGTTCGGTCCAGGAAATGACTCCAGGAAAGGGCATCAGAAGAGTCACGGATGTAGGTGGGAAGAGGCTGGACAAGGGGAGAAAAAAGAGAGTTGAGATTGGAAGAAATAAGTGCAGTGGGGCAGGAATAGGCTGAAACAATATGTCTACCAATGGTCCGTATGGTACAGCAAATATGTATATACAGCAAATGAACCTCCATCCACTGCCCTTCATCTAACCCTATCCACATACCCTTCTATTTCTTTCTCTCACAGAATCACAGAATAACAGAATCACAGTGCAGAAGAGGCCCTTCAGCCCATCGAGTCTGCACCGACGCGTGAGAAACACCTGACCTACCTACCTAATCCCATTTACCAGCACTTGGCCCATAGCCTTGAATGTTATGATGTGCCAAGTGCTCATCCAGGTACTTTTTAAAAGATGTGAGGCAACCCGCCTCCAGCACCCTCCCAGGCAGTGCATTCCAGACCGTCACCACCCTCTGGGTAAAAAAGTTTTTCCTCACATCCCCCCTAAACCTCCTGCCCCTCACCTTGAACTTGCGTCCTCTCATGACTGACCCTTCAACTAAGGAGAACAGCTGCTCCCTATCTACCCTGTCCATGCCCCTCATAATCTTGTACACCTCGATCAGGTCGCCACTCAGCCTTCTCTGCTCCAACGAAAACAACCCAAGTCTACCCAACCTCTCTTCATAACTTAAATGTTTCATCCCAGGCAACATCCTGGTGAATCTCCTCTGCACCCCTGCAGTACAATCACATCCTTCCTATAATGTGGTGACCAAAACTGCACACAGTACGCCAGCTGTGGCCTCACCAAGGTTCTATACAACTCCAACATGACCTCCCTACTTTTGTAATCTATGCCTCAATTGATAAAGGCAAGTGTCCCATATGCCTTTTCTCACCACCCCACTAACATGCCCCTCTGCCTTCAGAGATCTATGGACACACATGCCAAGGTCCTTTTGTTCCTCAGGACTTCCTAGTGTCATGCCATTCATTGAATACTTCCTTGCAAAATTACTCCTTCCAAAGTGTATTAGCTCACATTTTTCAGGCTTAAATTTCATCTGCCGCTTATCTGCCCATTTGACCATCCCATCTATATCTTCCTGTAGCCCAAGACACTCAGCCTCACTGTTAACCACCCGGCCAATCTTTGTGTCATCTGCAAACTTACTAATCCTACCCCCCACATAGTCACCTATGTCGCTTATATAAATGACAAATAATAGGGGATCCAGCACAGATTCCTGTGGTATGCCACTGGACACTGGCTTCCAGTCAATAAAGCATTCTTCTGTCATTCCCCTCTGTCTCCTATAAGTAAGCCAATTTTGAATCCACCTTATCAAATTATCCTGTATCCCATGCACATTTGCCTTCTTTATAAGTCTCCCATGTGGGACCTTGTCAGAGGCTTTGCTGAAATCCATTTAAAGTACATCAACTGCATTACCCTCATCTACAAACCTGATTACCTCCTCAAAAAATTCAATCAAATTTGTTAAGCTCGACCTCCCTCTGACAAAGCCATGCTGACTATCCCTGATCAAACCTTGCCTCTCCAAGTGGAGATAGATACTCTCCTTCAGAACTTTCTCCAATAGTTTCCCTATCACTGACGTGAGACTCACTGGCCTGTAGTTCCCTGGCTTATCTCTACAACCCTTCTTAAATAGCGGAACCGCATTAGCTGTTCTCCAGTCCTCTGGCACCTACCCTGTGGCCAGAGAGGAATTAAAAATTTGGGTCAGAGCCCCTGCGATCTCCTCCCTTGCCTCCCTCAGCAGTCTGGGACACATATCATCTGGACCTGGAAAATTGTCCACTTTTAAGCCTGCCAACACCTCCAATACTTTGTCACTCCCTATATCAATTTGCTTAAGAACCTCGCAGTCTCTCTCCCCAAGTTCGATACCTTCATCCTCATTCTCTTGGGTGAAGACGGATGTGAAATAGTCATTCAACACTCTAGCAATGTGCTCTGGCTCCACCCATAGATTGCCCCCTTGGTCCCTTATGGGCCCTACTATTTCCCTGGTTACCCTCTTCCCATTGATATACTTATAGAATATCTTGGGGTTTTCCTTACTTTTACCAGCCAGAGCTTTCTCATATCCCCTCTTTGCTCTCCTAATTGCTTTTTTAAGCTCCACCCTGCACTTTCTGTACTCGACTAATGCGTCTACTGATTTGCTTCCCTTGTACCTGCTAAAAGCCTCTCTTTTCCTTCTCATCGTAACCTGAATATCTCTGGTCATCCATGGTTCTTTGGGTTTGTTACTCCTTCCTATCGCCCTAGAGGGAACATGTTGAGCCTCTGTTCAGGCTTTCATGACAATTATAACCACTCAGTCCTGGTATCCTTGTAAATCATTTTTATGCCTTCTCCCTTGTCTTTATCATTTTTGTTCCAGAACTACTTAAGTTTTTCTTTGGTTCTTGATGACATTCCTCATGTCCTTGAGATTAGTTGCCACTGCCAATGGCATCATCAGCACGCATGGGCATAGACAGCTATACACAGGGTGCATAATTGCAAGCATTTTTTTCTGCCAAGGATGCTGGCAAATAATTCTGAAACAGAGGGAAAAAAACTTAAAGATATACATGTGTATATTAGTGGTGAGGCAACCCTATCAGTTCATAGAGTGTCACAGGTTGTAGTTATGCTCGGGCAATGTTTTAAGCTGGCTTTCACTCTCAATTTCAAAATTGATTGTCGCTAATCATGCAAAGGTGTAGGGAGAGGTATAAAAGAGATTTACAAATATACCAGGACTGAGAGGTTACAACTAACAGAAGGACTGAACAAAGAAAGGAATAGAAAGATATGCAGTTAGGATTGTATGAAATAGGGTGGACAGGGGTTCATTTGGAGCACAAACACAGGTACAGACCAGTTGGGCCAAATGATCAGTTTTTATTGCATGTAATGAATTTTTCCAGTAAAAGGTGATGGATTCTAACAGTAAATAATATTGGACTTGCATGGTAAATAAATAAAGGGCTGTTGCAGAAAAAACTATGAATTCCCATGATAAAAATAATGAACTGAATGAAGGACTCTCAGTAAAATTTGATGGAGTCTTGCAGTGACTCTAAACCAGTTGTGGAGGTGAAAAGACAATTTTTTCCCACCAGTTATCTCGCATTTCCTGATTTAAATAAGACAAGAAACATCCTCACTCTATATTAACAACTGGTTGATACCAGCTGATCTTGCTCTTGTAAATGAGAGTTTGTTTTTGAAGTACCACTCTCCCAGTGTTATTGAATACAATAGCATCTCTAATGTCCCATTGGTGTTAACTAATGTGATTTCCTTTCTCTACCCTTTCACCCCACAACAGAAACGAACAGGACCATTTATCAACAATTTGTCTCTAAAGCATAATTACACCATCCAGATATTTTTTCCAAAGGTACTCTATTGCTGTCATAGACTTTGATTGTAATTGCCGCCAAGTGTATTCAGATTGTTGTGCTTCTGATAGTCAGTCACAGCAACAGGTCTGCGGTAATGTACAAGAATGAAATGAGTAAGACAATGAAGGTACTTGGAAGGAGAATGGAGGTGTCTGAAAAATCAACTTCATTCAATATCTCCATATCCATAACTATTACTATTCATTTCATTTAAACAACTAATTCTAATTCTTCTTTAAAATAACTCATGGGTGCCACTTCTCATATGTACACAGTAAATGGATCAGTAGTAGATGCAGCAAGTGTGGCTTCAACCTGGAGGTGACACTGGGGGAACTGTGTGAATTCCTGGCTCACCCCTCATTTACATTTACAAGTGATTGGTGAGTTGCCAGGGGAAATGTGCTACTCATACACATCTCATCGATTAAGAGCTAGGAGATCGGGTGGTGCAGCTTGTTGTCTTGGACCTGCAAAGTAGCTTAAAGAGGTTTATTTTTGAGCAGAAACAGTGAGTAGCAGCACCCTACAACAGCAGGAAATATGAGTTCAGTGCTTATGCTATTAACTGCATAGGTTTCAAATCCATTAAGGCATGAAACCCATGAGCAACTGCCAGAAAAGGATTCCTTTAAGCATCTCTTTAGATATTATTCTAAATGGCTGCCTGATGTTTTGTGCTGCTCAAGCTTAGTGATCAGGAGCAGGAATTGGAGAGTCAGTGATTGACGAAAAACGATAAGGGTGGAATTTTCCGTGCCCGCTGGCGTCAGGCGTGTTTGATAGCGTGAGCAGACAATATGGTGAGAAGGCCAAAATCAGTTTCGCGGTGTTGTGAAACCAGTTTGCAATCGTCCGCTCTGCCAATCAATGGCGGGCTGCATTTCCCACCGTTGGACGTCAGAAACCTCATTGTAATACTTCTGCATATCATTATAAGCCCACCTGGCCAGGATCATCACTGCACGCTGGATCATATCAGCATATCAGCCGGAAAACATGCTGGTGCAGAACACGTCTTGACAAGTGTGACGTGCAGGAGTTGGGACTTACCTTCAGGGCCTTGCTCATATCACAGACATCCGAGGAGCAGAAGATGCTGGAGCCCGACAGCAAAGGGACCCTGGAGGAATGTCCATGGCATGCTGGCTGGATTCTCATGGACATGGCTCTGCCATGAAGCAGCACACAGACCATTGAGGGTCTGCTCACAATGGATGATCATCGAGGGTGTGGAGAGGAAGGCCCAGCAGTGTTTGGGAGAGGAAGATACACCAGGAGGCTGGAGGGGAAGGTCTAGGTTCGACTGGGAGAGGAAGGTGTGTCAGTGGGGGGTAAGATTGAGAGGGAGGGAACAAAGGTGTCAGGAGGTGAGTTGGGGTGAGGGGTACGAAGGTGTCAGGGGGAGGTGAGGTTCGGGGGGCTGAAGTACAGAGCAAGAGGGGTTAACGGGGGAGAAGACAGCAACTGGGGATGTAGGTGTAAGAGGGTAGGAAGGTGGAAGGGAAGGAGTTCGGAGGGGGGATGGAGTCCAGAGAGGGGAAGGAGTGCAGGGGGAGGAAGGAGTCCGGAGCAGGTAAGGAGTCTAGGGGGAGGAAGGAGCCAAGGGGGAGAAAGAATTCTGGAGAGAGGAAGGAGTAAGTGTAGAGGAAGAAATAAGGGTAGAGAGAGGATTCGGGAAGGAGTAAGGATGGCAGAAGGAGTCAGGAAGGGGGAAGGACTAGGTGGTGGAGTCCGGTGGGGGTGAGTGGGGAATCCGGGGGTGGGGGGGCAAGGAGTTCCAAGCGGAGGAGGGGGAATATGGGGGTGGGTGGAAGGAGTTCCAATGGGGGAAGGAATCCTGAGGGGGATGTCCAGGTGAATGTGCAAGGGAGGGCCCTGTTGAGTCTATGACTGCCTCCCGGGGAGTGAACTGAAGGTGGGCATGGTAGGAGAGAATGGTGAGAATACCGAGGGCAGAGTGAGGCGGTAGAGTGGGAGGCTAAGGGTGTGACAGTATCGGTAGAAGGAATGGCGAGGGTGGTTGTTGGGGACTCGGAGGCAGGCACAGACCCTGGGAGTGGGAAGGAGGAGATTGTGGGGGTTAATATTAATGGGGGTGGGATTTTCAGGAACGAAGGGAACGTGCATGTTCACCTGGACATTCCTGAAGGAAAAGGGTTGTAGCAGGTAGGTGATGGTGGGGAGGTGAAGGGTCATGCCAGTGGAGTCGACTGTGATGGGGGAAAGGAAATGGGTGACTGGGGGAGGGGGAAGGATGAGGCACCTGAAGAAAAATGTTAGATACACCATGCTGGCTAAATCAAAAGTGAAACGAGAATCGTGGTTGGCGAGATCAGGTGCTGCATGGGAGTGTGACCAGTGGGTGGGCGGAGATGCAGGTCGGCTCAGATGGACAACTGAAAGCGAAGCCCCAGCAGCAGCATTGAAAATGCTCAGGACATTGAGATGAGTGTGATGCCAGAAGGATCTGCGTATGTGGGGGAGGTGCTTGTACGAGACTCCAAAAGGCCCTGCCACACACAGACTTCTCTTGCCAGAATCACTTGTGGGCCGGCTTCGTGCAGCTGAACTGCTAGTGAGGGTGGTGGGGGGATGGTGGGGGGAATGCATGGGGAGGACTCGTGAAGCCTGTCAATGAAGCTGAAAGACACCATTACACATTATTCAGTGGAAGTGAATATATTTTCAGATTGTAAAGTGGCAAAATGTGTTCAACCGTGCAACCAACTGTGAACAGAATTTCTTACTTTTGAACACCTTAGACTTCTGGGTTCTGTTCTGACAGCTGCAGCAGGGCTGGATACAGCCTGTGCAATGGTTGGCCCTGTTGCCTCTGATGACTTTGCCTTGCATCCTTTGGAGAGCCGAGGCCTTGGGAGCCCTGGCTTGCTTTGGCCGTCCTCCTGTGGGCCAGCTGTTCCCTCTGTGGTGACAGAGGATGTGTTGGAAAGGGAGACAGGCAAAGGGGACTAGGAGGGAGCGGACAGCCTCTGAGATTCCTGAGTGGATGACCCAGGAGCATCCAGCTGCTGCTCCTCCTCCCTTCGGGTGCCCAAGGCCCCTGGCCTGACTCCTTGAGGGGAGGGAGCACCTGGAGGGACATCGAGGTGCCCCATTTCCCTCTCGCGTCACCATTGCAGAAACTCACCCATGGCTACTGCAAGGGAGTGCAGGTCTGCGCACATCTCCGCTTTCTGCTGGAACAGGGTCTCCATGGCATCCACCATCCTCCCCATGAAGACCTCCATACATGTACATGTGGGCACCACTTCATGAGAGGGCAGGTGCGCGCACTCCTCCGACTCGCAAGCCACTGTTGAGGGCTTCCGACAGCTCTGCGTGATGTTCCCCCGCCTCCTGCTGACTCTTCACAATGAGTTGGAAGGCCGAATCCAGAGACTTGTCATCTGACTCGGATCACACAGATGCCTCTTTCCCAGCAACCCTCTGAGTGCCGGGGAGCTCGGCTGAACTTGCCTCCTCCTGCTGCGGGCATGTGTCCGTGCGGTGGCCACCAGATTGTGAACCTGAGCCTTCTCTAAATCTAGGTCCCACTGAGGTGTGTATCTCTGCGCTGGTGGAGGGTGTGGGTAAGCGCTGTGACAATCCTTCCAGGCTGATTATTTCCAGCTCTTCAATGGAGGAGGAGTCCTCTTGGCTGGAGGTGAGGACATGATGCAGCTGAGGGACTGGCTGGCTGAGGGTGTCGGTCACTTGGCAGAGCTCCCTGTGAACCAAAGTAGAGATAATTAGTGCATGTCAGCAGAGACAAAAGCAGGAGAGAGAGCACTCACAGTTGTGTTGAGGGAGGGATGATGGGTTCAGGGTCCTCATGTGGGTGTTCGCCGCCGACCTCACCGTCGCCACAGGCAGGGTCCACATCTTCACCAGTCAGCATGATGGCACACTCCTCAAAGTGAGTGAAGGGCCTAATGTGGGCCACTCCACCCCCGGCCTGGGATCTCTTCCTGCTGTTGTGAGCCAGCTTCTCCTGCATGAAAACAGATGGAGAGTGTGTGAGCAGGATGCATGGTGCTGTGTGGAAAGTTTGTGTGGTGAGCGGAGCAATAGATGGGATGAGGACAAAAGCCTGAGAGGATATGAGCCTGATGGAGATGTGAGGGTGTGTGTGAGAGTTAGTGGTGTTGTCCCTTGAGGAATGAGATCCCTGTGGCTGTGTGATGGGTTTGTGAGTGTGTGAGTTGAGAGTGATGAGAAGAATGAGTTACCCTATGGAACGGATGGGACCATTCATCCTGTTGCGGCACTGGGTGGCTGTCCTCTTTTGCAGGGCATCGGCGCTGACCACCCCTGCCACTGCCTTCCATGCTGGATTGGTGACCTTGCTTGCTGGTCTTCGCCAGAGCTGGGGTAGAGGATATCATGGCGGGCCTCCACTGCATCCAAAAGGTGCTCGAGGGATGCATCACTAAACCAGGGATGGGGGCTGCCTTTCTTGCCTTTCGGGGCCATATCTTCCATGCAGCAGTCGTGGGCTGGAAGCACTGAGAGGAGTGCATGCAGCTGCAATTTAAATATGGCACTCGGCGTGATGAAGCGACGAGGTGATGGCATAGCGGGTGAATGAGAGCCCGCCCACCACCAAAATGGCGTGTTTTCCAGGAATGCATAATTAACGAGGTGGGATTGGGTTGATGCAGTGTGAAAAGCCGCCATTGCGGCCGGCGGGCAAAATGTCCTTTTTCTTGCCCGCTACCACACCTAGTGCAAATCTGGGACAATTCCACCCTAAATGATATCACTTAATCTCTGTGTATGTTCAAGAGGCTCCCACCTGTTTCCAATTACAGCCTGGCTGTGTTACCCCCCTACCAACTCTTTAGGTGGCAGAGCAGAAAACCTCACCATCCAAAAAATTTGCCCTCCAAGTGGAATAAACAGAGGCTCAAAAACCCACCAAGCTATTTTTGTCATTTTTGTTTTCCAGAGGCAGGAATTAAAGATGCTGATGATTTGCAACACTGACCACTATAATTCATGGAAGTCAAACTCTTTTGCATCCTGATTGATATTGAGGCAGCACAACCTCCATGTAAAATGGGGAGGTGGAAAGCTGGTCCAATTCCTTTTTAAACAAGCAGCAACTGAGAACTGCAGTAGCAGCAGGTAAACACTGACAGCTCTAACATCCTGGATAGCATTTCAGAGTTCGTGGATTCATATCTTATCAGATAATTTGTGCAATTTCGAAAGAATGGTTTCCACTTCAGGAGCAGCCAAATGGACTCTGTAGAGTAAAGCATATGATGCTGATGTAATGATGATGTAACATCACATGATTGAGTGACAGTGATCTGGAAGGAGGAGAAGTTCCAACTTTGTGCAGAGGCCCCAATATGTATATGGTAGCTGTAAATAAAGAGTCATGGTTTTAACAAACTACAGTCTCAAACAGCTTACTTTGGGAGAATAGACAAGCCCCAAAGAACCCCATCTGAACAACCCGAACACACAACTGAACATGGTGACAATGGTGGTGGCAGTGGACAGTGAGTAAAAGACCTAGAAAGAACTCCTGGAAGCAGCTCCAGACCTAGCAAGTCTAGAGATCCTTAAAAGAAGGATGAAAGAAACAGATTCAAAACTGACCAAAAAGTTGAAGCATCGAGGGAGGGCTCAGCAGATGCGAGCTGAGACACAGGCCTGGAGCCTGGACAGCAGTGAGCACAGACCAGAATCAGCAGGCAGCATCAGTGAAGCAGCACCTATTGTTGGCCTTGATACAAAAGGATCAGGTCAGTACATTACTCTATGCAATTTGCTGGCGATGTAATAGAGTCATGTATCCTCAACTTCTTAGGAAGAAGTCCTGCAAGCAATTGATTCATATTTCAGCGCTCGCAAAAATTTAATTATAGAAAGGGCAAAATTTAGCAAGCAAAAACAAAGACCAGGTGAGAGCATGGATTTGTTCATCAACGATCTGTACAGGCTGGTAGAAAATTGCGATTACAGAATATTGAGGGAAGAATTGATTCGTGATCACACAGTGGTTGGGGCCTTAGATGAAGCTAGGTGTGGCGGGAAATACCTGCACAAGAGGGAAGAATGCCCTGCATGGGGAGCAGGGTGCCACAACTGTGGAAAAATAGGACATTTTAAAATTGTCTGTTAATTTAAAACACAGAAAGCCTGCAAAAAGGAGGAAAAAACAAAGCCAAGTCACATCAAGAAGTGGAAGAACCACATTTCCTAGGGGGAGTAATTAAAATGGAAAATAAATACTGGAGTATTAAACTTGAAGTGGATGGACAGCCCGCAATTTAAAATTAGACACAGGGGCAGGAGGTTCTTTCTTATCCAATGCAGTAAAATGGCTTAAGCACATTACATTGCACCCTTCATCTATCAAGGTACAGGGTCCAGGTGGGACTACACTGAAAGTCATAGGTCAACACATGGCAAAATTGGAGTACAAAGATAGAGAAATCATTGAGCCTCTGTATGTCATCTAGAATCAAGAATCTTCTTTACTAAGCAGGAAAGTATCCTTAAAATTGAAGCTAATCTATAGAGTTGATGAATTCACTGATGAGCATTACAGCAGTACATTCAGGAATGAATTTCCAAGATCATTTACAGGCTTGGGGAGACTGAATACTGAGTATCATATCACCCTAAGAACTGATGCTAAACTGATTTGCCTCTCTACACTGAGGAAAGTCCCTCCACCCACATTTGGGCAAAGTCATGGGTGAAATTGAGAATATAATACAGCAAGAGGTTATCTCACTAGTAACCATGCCAACAAAATGGTGTTCAGTAATAGTCACAGTCCCAAAGCCAAATGGCTCAATTAGAATCTGTGTGGATTTAACTCAACTAAGCAAATCAGTGCAACGTAAGATTCACTCAATGGTCTGTGGATGAGGGGTCTGCCAAACTAGTCAAATGTACTATATTCACCAAATTGGATGCAAATAGCGGATTTTGATAGTTGCATCTGGACAAAGAATCCAGAATGTTGACCACTTTTATAACACCATTTGGTCATTATTGCTTTAATAGATTACCATTCAGAATTGCATCTGCTCCTGAAATTTTCCAGACAATAATGTCTGAACCCTAGAAGGCATGGAAGACATAATATGCTACATGGATGACATACTTGTACATGGCTCCACCGGAGAAGAGCAGGAGCAAGAGAAGAGTTACAGCAGTCCTGAAAGTCTTACAGGATTCAGGCCTAACATTGACTAAAAAATGTGAGTTCGCAAAACCTATGATTAAATTTATAATTCACATTGTACAAGCCTCTGGAATAACAGTCGACCCACAAAAAAACAAAGGCGATCAGAGAGTTTCCACAACCCAGGAGGATTACTGAACTTCTGAGATTTTCCAGGATGGTCAACCTAATAGGCAAGTTCCTATCAAATTTGGCAGATGTCAATGAGCTTTTGAGACAGCTGTGGAGGCAGGGCCGACAGTGATGCTGGATTGTGGACTAGCAAAATACTTTTGAAAAAATCAAAAACCTTTTAATTTCCTCTGAAATTTTAGCACATTACAACCCAGAGTTACCGATCATAGTAGCAGCAGGTGCATCATCTACAGGTCTGGGGGCAGTATTATTTTAAGTGCATAGAGATGGTAAACGTAAACCAATTTACTACACCTCAAGGTTACAGACACAGAGAAAAGATATGCTACATTTAAAAGGAAGCATTGGCAACAAGGCAACAATATGGGCAAGAAATTCCTGGACCACGTGACGGGATTGTGGTTCAAAATTTAAATAGACCATAAGCCACTAATCACTCTTCCGAACATGAAAGAGATTGTGAAGATGCCACCTAAAATCCAATGGCTCAGATTAACATTAATAAGATATGACTCCATTAGGGAGCATCGTCAAGGGAAGTACCAGGTGACAGCAGGTACATTATTACCAGTTGAAGGAACCAGTCTAGAAGATTTGCATTTCATTGAGGCGGTTGAAGCGAATACACCTCTCATTACTCAACACCTACTGGCTATTGCAAAGAAGTTGCAGGAGATAAAACATGCACAACAGCAAGATGACAAACGAGTCCAGATAAGAAAATACTGTCTGGAAGGATGGCCAGACTATATTCCTAACAATCCAGTACTACAGCAGTATTTCAAACAGAGAAAGCACCTCACAATCATTAATGATCTCCTAATTCTTCATTCTGAGAATACTTCAGCTTGATATTCTTCAAAGGCTTCATCAAGGTCACTTAGGGACAGCAAAATGTCAAGCGATAGCCCAGCAATCAGTCTCATAGCCATACATTACTTATTCGATCAAAGAAATGATTTCCAATTGTTTTAAATGTGCAGTAATCAGTCAAAAGCATAAAGAACCACCATCACCTTCTACTTTTCCATCAAAGCCGTAGGACTGCCGAGAAATTGATTTATTTAATTTTAAAGGCAAGATATTCATTATTATTATTGGTTACTACTCATTGAAGTGAACAGATTGCACAGCATCATGGCGGAAGCAGTCATTCAATCACTGAAGAGAATTTATGCAACACGTGGCATTCTGGGTATGGCAGTATTAGACAATGGTCCACAATTAGCTAATGACTCATTCTAAAATTTTGTGAAATATGGATTCATTCATGTAACCAGCTTACCTTGTTATCCTCAAGCAAATGGAGAAGCTGAGAGAGGTGTACGAACCATCAAAGACTCAATGAAGATGAACGAAGATCTTAATTTAGCTTCTCTGAGTTACAGAACTTCACCGCTACAAAATGGTTTCTTACCATCAGAGTTGTTGATGGGAAGAAGGTTGAGAACACAACTTCCAGCTCTGCAACAGACACTAAAACCTAATATTACCTCAAATGACCATGAGAGGGTGAAACATTGTGAGGAAGAACAGAGAATTAAACAGGCTCGTAACTTTAACTTCAGGCATGGAGCACAAGACTTATCAGTGCTGAAGCCCAGGAGGAGAGTATGGGTACGAGACCGAGAGAAGGTATGATAATCAAGAGAGCCCAGGATTGAGACAGGCCAGGGAACTACAAGGAGAAAGTGCAGTCCCTTAATATCCTTGGAAAGAAAGCCAATAGAAACTTGGGCTTACTGGTCAGACCCTGATGAAGTTAAGGAAGAAATAAGACAAAGCTCTATAGCCACCCAGGAGGACATTCACACTGACAGAAGGGAGAGATGGAATGTCCCCGACCTCAGAAAGAGATCAGAAGAAGAACGGGTAGATTGGTCAAGGTACCATGGAGGCTAACCCTGTGAAGTGTGAAGCTCTGGGGAGAAATGTAGGAGGATGTATATAATTGAGATAAAGACTTGTGGGGAGATGTAAGATAAAGGGTTAACATCAGAAGCACATGATGCTGATGTAATGATGATGTAGCATTATATAATTGGAGATCTGGAGGGAGCAGAAGTTCCAACCTCGTGCAGAGGTCCCAATATGTAGAGAATGGCTATAAATAAAAAGTAACAGTTTTAACAAACTACAGGCTCAAGCAGTTTACTTTCGGAGAGTAGACAAGCTCCAAAAGAACTCGGTCTAGAACTGAACACATGGTGAAACAGACCCAAATTAGGGAACAAGAAGCAAGGAAAGAAAGTCACAACATCAACTTTCAGTTTCTAATCGGAGAGAAAAACTGATTCTCACTAGTAGAAAGCTTCAAAAAAGTGAATTGAGACACATGGAAGGAAATAACAGTGGCACTGCTTGCTACTTTCCTGGTTCGCAGCTTAGCAGATTGGTGGTTCATGCATACAGAACCAGATGTCACCAGTATAAATTTTTAAAATCAGCTAAAAGCCAAAAGATCATGATATTTCGCTGCCTGTTCAGTCTTTCTGGCTTCAGCATACCCATTCTTGGCTCATGTTCCTTTTTTCTTACATCAAAGCAGATTAGAGAAGAGGAAAATGACCTAGAAAATTACAATGAGGGGGGAAGAAATTCTTTTCTCCTCAGTTATGAAGAAGTGTATGAGGGTGACAACCAGACAACCCTAGAGCCACTGGATTCCATTTGTGCCTCATCTTCTTCTTCATATCAACCACTGTATCCCTTGCCTGACCTTTGGATGGTGGGAAGGTCATGGATGAAGCAGCTGAAGATGGTTGGGCTGAGGACACTCCACTGAAGAACTCCTGCTGCAATGTCCTGGGGCTGAGATGATTGGCCTCCAACAATCACAAACATCTTCTTTAGTGGTAGGTATGATTTCAGCCAATGGGGAGCTTTCCTGATTTCGATTTCCAGGCTAAGAGGTTACAGATTGTGGTTGAATACAATTTTACTGCTGCTGATGGCCCACAGTGTCACATTGATGCCCAGTTTTGAACTGATAGATCTGTTCAGAATCTCTCCCATTTAGCATGATGGTAGTGCCATACAAGAAAATGGATGGTCACTCCTACCAATACTGTAATAAGCAGATGCACCTTCAATAGGTAGATTGATGAGAATGAGATCAAGCAGGCTTTTCCCTCTTTTGTTCACCCCCTGTCACAGGCCTAATCTGGCAGGTTTGTCTTTCAGGGCTTGTTTAGTTTGTTCAATAGTGGTGCTACCGAGCCACTTTTGGTGATGGGCATTGACATCAAAGTACATTCTGTACCTTTGCTACCCTCAGTGCATCTTCCAAGTGGTATTCAACATGCAAGAGTACTAATTCATCAGCTGAGGGAGGGCAGTAGGTGGTAATCAGTATGAGGTTTCCTTGCCCATGTTTCACCTGATGCCATGAGACTTCATGGGGTCTTGAATCAGTGTTGAGGACTCCCAGGGCAACCCCTTCCTGACTCTATAGCACTGTGCTACAACCTCTAGTGTAATTATCCTGCGAGTGGGACATAACATACCCAGGGATGGTGATGGAGATCCAAAGATTAGTCATATTGGACTCAAAATGTTAACTTTGTTGCTCTTTCCACAGATGTTGCCAGACCTGCTGACTTTTTTTCAACACTTACTGTTTTTATTTCAGATCTCCAGTATTTTGTTTTTATTATGCTGATGGAGGTGTCTTGGACACTGGCTGTAAGGCATGATTTTGAGAATATGACCATGTTAGGATGTTGCTTGACTAATCTGAGGGACAGCTCTCCCAATTTTGGCACAAGTCCCCAGCTTTGAGTAAGGAGGACTTTGCAGAATCGACTGGCCATTGCCTTTGCCAATGTCTAGGTTGATGCCACATGGTCTGATTGGTTTTGTTCTTTTTTGATTTTTCTGTAACAGTTTGGTACAACTGAATAGCTTGCTAGACCATTTCAGGGTTAAGAGTCAACCACATTATTCTGGATCTGGAGTCACATGCAGGCCAGACCAGGTAAGGACAGCTGATTTCCTTCCCAAAAGGACATTAGTGAACCTGATGGGTTTTTAACGACAATCTGGTCGGTTCATGGTCACCATTACTGAGATTAGCTATATTTTTCCCCTAAATTCCAGATTAGCTAATTGAAATTAAATTCCACCAGCTGGCTGTGGTGAGATTTGAACTTTGTTGAGGTTTCTGGATTACTAGTCGAGTAACATTACCACTACACCATGTCTATTCTCTTCCCCCCACCCACCACGTTGCCCCCCCAAAAAAACCTTTAACTTGCATTTGTATAGGGCTGTATTTTGCAGTAGAAATAATGATGAGGGTAACAGAGCCCTCCAATGGTTGTGTGGAAATCAGGCAAATTCCCGCTACCACACAGTTAAACACAGAAATCAAGAAGTTGCTGTCCGAAATGCCCTGCTCCTCACCGACTCACCATTCAAATGTATTGAACAACGTGAGGTTTCTCTACTTAACAGATATATATAACTAACCTGCAGGACACTCATACCTCCACAACAAGGTACTGCAAGCGTGGTATGAAGATGGCAGACATTGACCCAGTCACTGATGGCTGGACCCTCTCAAGGTTGACTAGCTATTTGAAGGGCATCAGAAGAAGTGACGGGAAACAAAAAAACTGAGCTGGTTGAGAAGAGGTGCACAGAGAAAACAGAGGCCAATGAATCCTGCACTTTTGCAGCCCTTGGCCTTGATCCGCTACAAGTGTGGCAGAGACCACCAAGCCACTGTTCAGCTCCTGAGCCACACCAGGTCATGTTTAGCACAAAAGTTGACCACCAAGGCACAAACCATAGACTCAAGACAGGAGCAAGTGAGAAACTCACCAGGAGATGTTAGGGCTTGCCCATCCCAATTTATTAATGATCTTTCAATTTGATCGGTTAAGGAGATACACAGACCCTTGCCCTGCTCTCACTGTTCTGATACCCTGCAGAGGGAACTTTGCTTTTTCGATAGTTGACTGACAGGAACATACAGTGCAAAAGTCCATAAAAACCGTATGCAAAGTGTAAGGGGAATGAATGGCTGACAACATTCCTTCACTGTTATTCACAAAATCTGGCCCACAGTATTTGGAACGATAGCTTGCTACAGATAACATACATAGATGATCTCACCATCTGTAAAGCAATTACCCAGTGTAAAAAAAGTCTAACAATTCAAAAAAATTTCAAGCCTGAGCTGAGTTTCAATTTTTAATCAATTCTTTTTTTAAAAAAAACGAAATCTACATTTAAAAAGGGATATATTAAAATTGCAGAGGAAAGGAGACCATATTAGTCTGACTTTATTCTTGTTTCTCATTGCTGATCCTCCTCCAAATAATTGGCAATGCCGTTTCTTCTGTAAAATTCTTTTTGGACACGGGCAATTCTGATAAATGTTCGATTTGGTGGTTCAAGTGGTGGGTGTTTACCATAGTGTGATGACGACAAGACTGGAACTAATCGAGCATTTTCCTGAAAGACAGATAAGTAGTTATTACTCAAAAGTTTTGAAAAATAAAATTAGAATGCTAATAGATCCTGAACTAATGATTATTTAAAACAAGTTATATGTTTCTCAACAGGTTATCATTGCATGTAATAACTTTTCAGATTTTTCTCCTGAAATCTCTAAAGTTAGAAAACAAAACTAATTCTGAAATCTTTCATACTTCCTGCATTAACTTAGTAAACACATTTATCGTTCAGTTCAAAATAGTTTGTAACTCTTGATAAGTGAAAGCCATTTTTTCTGATAGGAAGGAACAATTTAGCTTTGCCCAAGGAGAGAAGATGCAAGAACACAACTTATTACACAATCTTTCTTGGTAAAATTATTATTCAAACTATATTTGTCAATTATTTCCTTGCCTTTACTAAACACATTGAGAATAATTTTCCTGGATGGTAATCTGGCAGAACAGATCACCTGCCTATTTGCAGAAGCTGTCCCATTCAATCGATTCTCTCAGATCATTTCTGATGTACTGAAGATAAAAATGATCCCGACTAATATGCTGGAGTATGGTTCCACAAGTACCATAAACCCAAATAAACATTCTTCATGCATCAGCCCAGATGGTTTTTATTTATTTAGCGAATGCAAATCCCTGAAGCCAAGCCTCCTCATTTGCTGAGTTTAAGGTAATTAGTTTGTTACTCGTCTGTAGAGGGGGCATTTCTCAGTAATGTGCAGCATTGTTTGTGTCTTTCCAAGAGTATATAAGGGGTTTGTACTGAGGCCCCAGTGGTGGAGATTGGCTGAACAGGGGCCCTGGCCTGTTCTGAACCTATTTAGCAAGGTATACTGTTGAAAGTTCAAAGCCTGCCATTTGACAGATGGGTTTTGTCACAAGGAACTTGTTAGTGCCTTCCCGTGTTTTCCATTCCTTGATCCATAAGATGTCTGTTGGTAGATCTTGCTCAGGATATGAGACGTCGAGATGGAAGCTGGGCAGTAGGTAGATTGAACAGGTCACCATGAAGTGGTGAGGTGCAGCACAGATGGTTTCAATCAGCTCGTGGGTTTTAGTCTGTGGTCGTATATATATGGTGGGGGGGGGGGGGTGATGTTTGTAAGCACATGAAGCCAGGGGAGGCATGTTGAGCAGAGAGTTCAAATTATGATGCGCATTGATACATTCAATTGAGATGTGTGTGTAATCACCTTTGCCAGACAGGTGCGCAATACTCTGCTGCGGAGTAGGATAGGGAAAGTGCTTATGTCCGGAATGCTGTGGCAGCAGCACCCCACATAGATCCAGCAAGTTTGATTAGTAGGTTGTTTCTGGTTTTGACCTTTGCTGCTGTTTTCTTCAGATGTTCCCAGAAGGATAGAATCCTATCTGGAGTCACTCACAAGAATGTTGAGTTGGGAATCATGCTTTAGTCATGTTTTAGGCTCTGGACATCCATGTAGATATGCAATTTTTTTTTGCACTGGCATTGTGGAGGTGGAATACACTGGATATGATTTTAGGGGGATTCAGCATGAGGTGCCATGTGCTGCAGTAGTCCATCGACTTTGTAAGGTCCTTGTTAAGGATCTGGTCCAGAGTTGTTTTTTATTCATTCACAGAAGTTGTTTAAAAAATTCTGGTGCGATGCTGACAAATCCTGCTGCTTTGCCACATTTCAGACCCCATAATGCTTCCCCCAGTTCTGTGATTTTGAAGGGATCAGGACTGCTGTGTTCTGTACATTGCTGGTGTTGTTGTTGTAGTTTATTATAAGTGATGCGTTTTAATTTATTTTCTAATGGTGTCTTGTTACTTTTTTTATATTCGTTCATGGGATGTGAGCATCACTGGCTAGGACAGCATTTATTGCCCATCCCTAATATGGCAATTGGTTCGGGTGATTTAACGTAGCTGATTTTTGGGCTGCTCCAAGGCAGCAAGTCAGGCTTCAAGGCTTCCGACTGAAATGAGTGAAACTGAGCCCTGCTCTTATTTCCTCCCATCTGGCAAGATGTGCAGCATTGAGAGATTTGATGAGGTGGCCTGCAATATCAGGCTCACCAGATGATTTATATATATATTTTTAATTCATTCACAGAATGTGGGCATTGCTGGCTGGGCCAGCATTTATTTCCCATCCCTAGTTGCCCTTGAGAAGGTGGTGGTGAGCTGCCTTCTTGAGCTGCTGTAGTCCATGTGGTGTAGGTACACCCACAGTGCTGATAGGGAGTTACAGGATTTTGACCCAGCGACAGTGAAGGAACGGCGAATGCTGCATTCTCTGCATCAAGGCATGGGATGTGGATGGGTCAATAGGCAGGAGGGATGGTTGTGCAAGCAGCTTTATGAATGGCACTACAAAAAGTGCTTCAAGAATTCTTACATAAGTATATTATGAATAGGGATAGTTACAATGATGCGGTCCAAGGTGTCGCTGTACTTTAGCCTGTTTTAACGAAGTTCCATCACATCTCTTTTACACTGTTGATGACTGGAAGGCAAAGGCCAATGTGAATGAGCGATGGTCTTATTGACTATGTGGGGAGTCACCCACGACTAGGCACTGTGCTGGTTGGGGGTGACCATCAAGGGAAATGACCCAGCACAGGTCAGGTGAGTGATTCCGACCCCATCTGGCTGTATAGGACATTCCTCGTTGCTTGGGGTCGTTCTTCATTTCTGGACACTCACTCTAGGAGCTGTTCACCATCATTGTCTGGTGCTGAGTAACCACAGTCAGCAGTGGCTGTTGAAGTCTCCCAGGTGGGTAGATGGATGGGGCAGTATTGACAGGACTTGCTGTTCCCAGATGGCATTTGGAGGCTTGTACACGTTCACAAAATTGTCACAGGATGTGGTTGATGACAGGGTAGCTGCATCAGTAATGTCAGATCAGACATAGGTGGCATGGCCGTGTTTAGTATGAGGGGAGTAGCACAGTAGGTCAAAGTCTCTGATGTAATAGTGACCTGCTTCTTCAGTTCTAATATGGGTCTCTTGTAGGCAAATGATGCCAATGGGGTGTTGGGTGGCAAGATATCCAATAAGCCAAGATGACTGTCAAACCATTCAGCTGTGGAGAACATTGCAGCTATCCCCAATCCTGTCCAATCTAACACTCACACACTTGCAGCATTTTTAAAATTCATTTACAGGATGTGGGCATCGCTGGCTAGGCCAGCATTTATTGCCCATCCCTAATTGCCCTCGAGAAGGTGGTGGTGAACTACCTTCTTGAACTGCTGCAGTCCACGTGATGTAGGTACACACACAGTGCTGTTAGGAAGGAAGTCCCAGGATTTTGACCAAGCGACAGTGAAGGAACGGTGATATATTTCCAAGTCAGGATGGTGAGTGGCTTGGAGGGGAACTTGCGGGCGGTCGTGTCCCCATGTATCTGCTGCTTTCTTGTCCTTCTAGATGGTAGCGGTTGTGGGTTTGTAAGGTGCTGCCTAAGGAGCCTTGGAGATGGTACATATTGCTGCCACTGTTCATTGGTGGTGGTGAAGGGAGTGAATGTTTGTGGAAGGGGTGCCAATAAAGCGGGCTGCTTTGTCCTGGATGGTATCAAGCTTCTTAAATGTTGTTGGAACTGCACTCATCCAGGCAAGTGGAGAGTATTCCATCACACTATCTTGTGCCTTTGGTGGACAGGCTTCAGAGAGTCAGGAAGTAAGTTACTCGCTGCAGAAGACCTGGCCTCTGACCTGATCTTGTAGCCACAGTATTTATATGGCTAGTCCAGTTCAGTTTCTGGTCAATGGTAACCCCTGGGATGTTGACAGTAGGGGATTCAACGATGGTAATGCCATAGGATGTCAAGGGGCGATGGTTTGATTATCTCTTGTTGAAGATGGTCAATGTGGTGCAAATGTTACTTGCCACCTGTTACCCCAAGCCTGGATATTGTCCAGGTCTTGCTGCATTTGGACATGGACTGTTTCAGTATATGAGGAGTCGCAAATAGTGCTGAACATTGTGCGATCATCAGTGAACATCCCCACTTGTGACCTTATGATGGAAGGAAGGTCACTGATGAAGCTAGGACACTACCCTGTGGGACTCCTGTAGTGATATCCTGGGACTGAGACGATTGAGGCAGTGGCATAGTGGTATTGTCATTGAACCGGTTATCCAGAGACCCAGTGTGATACTCTGGGCCCCAGGTAGATGGTAGAATTTGAATTCAATAAGTATCTGGAATTAAAAGCCTAATGATGACCATGAAGCCATTGTTGATTGTCGTAAAAACCCATTAGTTCTCTAATGTCCTTTAGGGAAGGAAATCTGCTGTCCTTACCTGGTCTGGCCTACATGTGACTCCAGACCCACAGCAATGTGGATGAATCTTAAAAAATGCCCTCTGAACAAGGGCAATTAGGGAAAGGCAATAAATGCTGACTTAGCCAGCGATGCCAACAACTCACGAACGAATATAAAAAAAACTCTAGTCAATGCTAGGGCTTCTTGATGCCAAGGTCAGTCACTCTCACCTCACCTCTGGAGTTCAGTTCTTTGTCCATGTTTGAACCAAGGCTGTAATGAGGTCAGAAGCTGAGAGACCCTGGCGGAACCCAAAGTACAGGAAAGCTCTAAGGAATGGGCACTCAGGCTGAATTTTCCCTGCCCTGTTCAAAAGGTATTGAAGCCAATTGTAACAACCTGACAGTTTTCCTAGGCAAGATCAGCTAATTCATTAGAGACCAGAAATTAAGCCTAGGGCCTTGCATTTTGTAAAACTTATGACTGCATCAGGTAATGTGTTCACTCTCTAGGCTATCACAGAACCAATGTATGTTCTGTTAACAGATTCACACAAATAGATTTATTTGGCATTTTCAAAAATATTTCAATATTTTTGACATTTTGACAGAAATTAGAATGTATTTAACTGGATGTAAAAACGTATCTCATAATATCTACAGTATAACTTGCATTTTTTAAAATTTGCTTCTAAATGTGTGCTTAACTTACAAGAGAACCAGTGCATTCATGAGAATTCTCAGCTTTTATAATCTCAATTCTGAAAGCTGAAGGAAAAATTGTATATTTCTAATAGCCACACTCTCTTCATTTCAGTTGCTTCGATAAGAGGATCACCCAGGAATTTTTATGTAATTATATTTAAATTATGTTTTCTCAAATCATCAATGCAGAGTTAAGTGTTGAATTTTTTTTTCCTGTTAATAATTCTTTGAGTGAAAATGAGTAGTCAATCTGTAAAGAAGCTGAAAGGAACCATTGGTGTGCACCCTTGTATAGGACTGGAGTGTGAAATTCATTTGCCCCCATTTTTGGTTGTGGGTCTGCAATTCAGGGCGTGCCCATGTCCGTTGAAAACAAGGCGAGTAAGAAGCAAAATTCAAGGAAGGGGAAGCTGGTAAGTAGGGGAATGGAAGCAACAGCAGGCCTTTGCCCCACTGTCCCACTATCCCACCTGATTTTGGCTAGGTTAGCAGGGAAATAATTGTGTTCTCAATGAGCCTAAATAAAGATTTACAATATTTTCTAAGTCATTATAAACCATTCAATACAGTTAATAATGGAAGAACTCTAACAAATAATGAACATTTCCTCATATTTTAACAAAAGAATAAATTGCTCCTGATGATGGGACAAAAAGAACTGAGTTGCTATAATCAGAACAACATTACATACTGGCACTCATCTTTTGAAGAGACAATCCATCTTTTATTCCCACTGTCCTGCAAGCTAGATGATATCCATTCACTGGAATATAACAATTCAATGAATAGAAGAATGGCACTGTCATTTTTATCTGAAAAAGCTAGTAACATACCTCAGCATTCACATTAAGACCTTGGCTATGGCTGTGTTCTCGATCATCACGATGAATCTTATTATCATACCCTTGTTGTACTTTAAAAACTTGATCATAAAGCAGCATGGATACTTCCTGAAAGAAATGATTAATAGCTACATAAAAATGTGTTCAACTTGCATTGCAGTATACCACTTCAAATTATTTGGTTGACTAGAAATATATAATCATCAATTGATTTCCCATAGTATTGCTCATGGGCAAATGTAAACTAAATGCATTCCTTCATTCAAAAAAACCCCTTTCTTTTAGTTTTCCACTATAATCTTTATGACTCTCAATGACCTTGAACTTCCTTGGAGCTGCACCTGCTCTGTCACTGTAACTTCATCAGGAATGCAGCTCAACCCCTAAATATGGAGATGAGTAGAGTTTGTGTTGCATTTTTAGAGAAACTTTGGTGGTAGGATAGAAGCAGCTCCAAGGAAAATCCAGGCTTATGTCTTTTTGTTTATCATCCATTTTCTGCTTGCTATTTCTTTCCCTATGCTTGCTTTCTCTATTTGGCTCAGACAATTTTTCACAATAAAAACTTGCATTTGTATAGCACTTTTAACATAGGAAATCATCCCAAGTTGCTTCAAAAAAGCATGAAGGAAATGGATGCTGAGCTGAAGGAGAGACAATGACTGGTGACAAAATGCTTAGTTAAACAGATAGATTTTAAGGAGTGTCTTAAAGGAAAGGAAGATGCAAAAGCAGAAGAATTTAGGGACAGCATTCCAAATAGCAGGTCAAGGCAATTGAGGCTTGGCAACCATTGGTGGAGTGCTGGGATGGGGCAGATGGGGTTGAAGATGCACAAGAGGCCATATAGTAAGATGGGCAGAGAGGTTGCAAGGCTAAGAGGCTAGAAGTACGGAGGTTGTGGCCATGAAGGGCTTTACACAAAAGCATGAGACTTTTAAATGGGAAGCACTAAGACATTGGGAACCAATACAGTCAGTGAGGATGAGGTGATGGGCGATGGGACATGGTGGAGGAAAGAATACAAGCAGCAGAGTTTGGGATAAGTTGAAGTTTATGGAAGCTCAAAGGTGGTAGTTTGTATGAATAATTCTGAAGAAGCAACTGCTAAACAATGGAACAAATAAGGAGATGGGGACAACTGGGTACAATGAAACTAGAAAGCTACAACTGAAAGAAACTAAAAGGCATGGTCTTCCCACAAAATAGTGAGGTTTGTCACAAAATGATCATATTCTTCATAAAATATTGTGGGGCATTTTAAAGTAGGTTTAGGTTTGTGTGTATGTGGATGATTCTGTCTGTGAGGCTGATTTAATTAAATTAGGATGGATAGACTGCAAGGTTGAAATTATCAAAAGAGTTAAGTGTAAAAGGGCATGTGAAATGCTAATGACTGAACTAGGGTAAAGTCTCAGCAGATAGGGTGCGAATGGAATTTGCCTTTTAAGATAAGTAGAGAGATATTTGGTTTTAAAAGAGACATGTTAGGATGTTTACAACTAACGAGATAAATAAGGCAGGTTATTATGTTGATTTTTCCCAAAAGTGCTGACCATAACGACAACATGAAAGATTTTTATATTATGGAAAAAGTAAATTCCAAAGACATTGGGGAACAATGAGGTTTACAGATTAAAGTGGAAGGAATATATTTAAAGAATGATTGGAAGGCTATGGGTGTGTGGCCGTGTAATATCTGAAAGGTGCACCTTGTGAAAAAGACTTGGGGAAAAGCCTCTAGCCACTTTGCAGGAGTCTGCTGTTCCAGTAACCAAAGTTGTGTTAAAAGCCTTTGAAATTCCACTGTCGAATGGGTGCTTGTGGTAACCTTGCTGGATAGTTGCTATACATTTAAAATCTATTTTGTATTGTTGCCTTAAAGGGGGTGTGTAGTTGGTAGTCTGGTTAACTAGGAATTTTGGTAATTGTTATAATATTAAGTAACTATGTAATTGTAATCTTGTTTATGTATTTTATTATTTTCTTCTGTTAATAACTGTTTAATTTAATGTTTAAAATCTCTAAAGGTGTTAGTGGACTCCTTACTTCTGAATTCAGTGCACAAATCTTCTCGTAATAAGTACAAATTGCAAAACCGTTGTGATAGCATGGCCAAGTTTCCCTTGTGGATTTGGTCAGTCTGGCAAATACTACCCGCCGTATCATAACAAGTTAAACACCTGGACTGTTGGGGCAACATGTCCATACCATAGTATCCTGAAAGATACATAAAAAAACAAAAGAAAAGTCAAGTTGGAGAAAGGGCTGCTAAGAAATATACATGATAAAGTATAAGATAATTATAGCAAAATGACAGAAATATTACCAGAGCAATTAACATGATGGACATGATATTAGAAGAGATCAAAAACAGATAAAGACACTTTTTGACAGAAAAGGGGAGGTAACTGAAAAAAAACTTTTAAAACTTGGCGAGAATAAAACCCCCTGGTCCGGATGAGTTAAGAACATAAGAAATAGGAGCAGGAGTAGGCCATTTGGCCCCTCAAGCCTGCCCCACCATTCAATGAGATCATGGCTGATCTGCCCCAGGTCTCAACTCCTCTTTCATGCCAGCTTCTCATAACCCTCAACTCCCTGATATTTCAAAAATCTATTTACCTCCTCTTTAAATACTTTCAGTGATCTAGCCTCCACAACTCTCTGAGGTAGAGAATTCCAGACATTCACTACCCTCAGAGAAGAAATTCCTTCACATCTCGGTTTTTAAATGAGTGGTCCCTTATTCTGTAACTATGTCCCTTAATTCGAGATTCACCCACTAGTGGAAACATCTTCTCACCATCTACCCTGTCAAGCCCCCTCAGAATCTTGTACAATTCAATAAGATTTTTTTTTAAATTTCTTCATGGGATGTGGGCATCACTAGCAGCATTTATTGCCCATCCCTAATTACCCTTGTTCAATTGGCATTTAAGAGTCAACCACATTGCTGTGGGTCTGGAGTCACATGTAGGCCGGACCAGTTAAGGGCAGCAGATCTCCTTCCCTAAAGGACATTAGTGAACCAGACCGGTTTTTACAACAATTGGCAATAGTTTCATGTTCATCATTAGACATCTTAATTTATTTTTTTAATTCCAGATTTTTATTGAATTTAAATTCCACCATCTGCTGTGATGGGGTTTGAACTCGGGTCCCCAGAGCATTACCCTGGGTCCCTGGATTACTAGTCCAATAACAATACCACTACGCCATCACCTCCCCATGACCCTTCATTCTTTTAAACTCTAATTAATAAAGGCCTAACCTGCTTAGCCGTTTTTGATAAGTCAACCCCTTCATCCCAGGAATCAGCCTAGTGAATCTCTTTTGAACTGCCTCCAACGCCAGTATATCCTTTCTTAAATACGGGGACTAAAACTGTACGCAGTAGTCCAGATGTGGCCTCACCAACACCCTGTACAGTTGAAACAAAACTTCCCTATTTTTAAACTCCAAACCCCTAGCAATACAGGCCAAAATTCCATATCCATGTGTTTAAAAATGAGGTAAAAGACAGCGCAGGTTAAGATTTTAAAGTTAAACATAGTTACTCAGGCTGTCAAAGGCGGGAAGTAGTGTTCTATAAGGACTGGTATTGGAATATTGCTGTTCACCATTTACATAAATGATGTAAACTTGTGAATTGCAAGTACAATTTCAAAATTTGTGAATAACACTAAATTGGGAAGGTGCAGGTGATACAGAGGAGGAATATGTCACAATAAAAGACAGAGTAATAAACTTTCAGAATGGGCCTGCAATTGACAAGGAAATTCAATATAGATAAGTGTGGTTGGAAGAACAAGGAATAAGGAGGCCACGTACTCCTTGGAAAATAGGCAATTAAGTTGGGTAGAGCGACGAGGATCTGGCAGTACAGAAACACAAATCACCAAAAGTAGCACTGCAGGTTAACAGAGTTATAAAGATGCAAACAAAGGATTCATTTCTAGAAGCACAGGATTGAAAAACAAAGAACTTATGTTAAACTTGCAAAGAACCTTGGTTAGGCCACTTGGCGTACAGTGAACAGTTCTGGTTTCCATATTATAAAAAGGTTATAATGGTAATAGAGGTAGTCGTTTAGTAGTGCAGAATGTGAGTATTGCTGAGAAAAGAGAGACATGTCACAGCTTTTCGTCCTGATGAGTGTGAGACGAAAAGCTTAGACTTGTCTCTTTTTTCTGCAATACTCAACCTGCCTTATTTATCTTGTTTATCCTGCCTCTTAAACAAGTAGGTGTATGGTCCCTTGCTCCTGTATAATGTTGGAAAAGGTTCAATGGTCTCAGCTAGGCACGAAAGGTGAGTGGCTTGCCACAGATGGCTAGCATAGAAGTGCAGGGTGGCCGTGAAAGCAGATATGGAAATGAGGACTCTGCTCAAAGTCGGAGCTCCACACTCTGCCTCCTGACCTGATTGGAGAGTCTGGGTGTCCTCGTACATGAATCACAAAAAGTTAGCTTGAGGATGAGGCAAGTAATTAGGAAGGCAAATGGAATGCTGACTTTTATTGAAAGGGGGATGGAGTATACAAGTAGGGTTATCTCGTTATCACTGTACAGGGCAGTGATGAGACCCACCTAGAGTACATTGTACAGTTTTTATTTCCTTATTTAAGGAAGGATATACTTGCATTGGAGGCAGTTCAGAGAAGGTTCACCAGGTTGATTCCTGGGCCTATACTCATTGGAGTTTAGAAGAATGAGAGGTGATCATATTGAAACATGTAAGATTCTAAAGGAGCTTGACAGGGTAGAAGCTGAGAGGATGTTTCCACTCATTGGGGATTCTGGAACTAGGGAGCACAGTTTCAAAATAAGGGGTCTCCCATTTAGGACAGAGATGAGAAGGAAGCTCTTTTCTCAGAGGGCCATTAATCTTTGGAATTCTATACCCCAAAGAGCAGTGGAGGCCGGTCATTGAATATATTTAAGGCTGAGTTAGTCAGATTTTTGACCTACAAGGGAGTCAAAGGTTATGGGGGGCAGGCAGAAAAGTGGAGCTAAAACCACAATCAGATCAGCCATTAGCTTATTGAATGGCAGAACAGGCTCAAGGGGCAAACTAGCCTACTCCAACTCTTATTTCTTATGTTATGTGGAAGCTTAAGGGGAGATTTGTTAGAGGTGTACAAAATCACGAAGCGTTCTGATCAGGGTTCAAATTACATGAGGGCGGCAGGCAAATTCACCCTGGAAACTTCATAAAAAGCCCTGTAAACTCAATGATGGGAGCAAAAAATTCATGAAAGGTTGCCCCCATGCATTTTGATTGGAGGAGCAATGAGCGCGGGAGACAGAATCTTGGAGGAGCTGCGCCTCCAGTCATAGTTCTGTCTCTCCCCTTTTTTTTGCTCCAGTTCACAAATCTCCTTCCTTCTGCCTTACCCCCCACTGATCTTGTCTCTTTTGTCTTGAACTGTCCAGTTTTCTTGGGTAGCAGCACAGGCTGGGTGTTGGGCAGGACCCCACCTGAGACTATGGTTAATCCTCCCAGCAGCTTGTTGGGCTCCTCGTCATTGTGGGTGGTGAGCTGGAGATGGCAGGGAATGATGCGGGTCTTCTTGTCCTGGGACGTGTTGACGGCCAGTTCCAGGATCTCAATGGTGGTTAGGGAAGAGGGGTGTCCTGTCTCAACATTGTGACCCTTATGTGCTGGAATTTGAGATGAATCCGATCTTAGTTTATTATTGTAAATTGGGAATTGTATTTAGAATACAAATGGGAGAAAATGCCAAGGAGTTAAGGAAGAATGGAATCCTGAACTTCTCGTGTGAAAATGAAAAAGGAGCTCCCAAAACTCAAAGGATAGATCTTGAGAAAATTTCAAGAACTGTCCTCATGAAAAAGTTATTTTGACCCCTGGTTCTGATAATGTAAATGAGGATAAACTGTTTCCAGTGGCAAAAGGTCAGCGACTAGATGACAAAGATTAAACTTAATTGGCAAGAGAACTACTGGTGGTGTGAGGGGCAAATAAATTATACAGCGAGTTATGATGATCTGGAATGCAATGTCTGAAAGGGTAATGGAAGCAGATTTAATAACTTGCAAAGGGAATTGGAGAAATATTTGAAGGGAAATCAGACTAATTGGATAGCTCTATCAAAGAGCTGGCACAGGAATGTGTGGCTTCCTTCTGTGCTGCGGCATTCTACGATCTTATTATTAACAGTCAATCAAGGGCAAACATGGCAACTCTTATGAATTAATCCTGAGAGACATGGTTTCTCCGTCAAATTTAGCCTTACTCAAAATTTCGCAAGGGGGTTCTGAAAATTTAGGATTTTAACTCCTTCTGCATATGCAGAGCGCTGCAGCATGCACACCCATTTGGTCACAGCCGAGCATGCGTCTAAACTCCGGAGAGCCGACTACAGGAGAAATTGGAGGCGCACCTCTGCTGAAGCACATTGCTTTGTCGAACCTGGAGTCCGAGTGAAGCTGCCATTCAAAGGAATATCGATCTTGTCCCGTAACTCATTGTGCCTTTTACACAACTAAGTGGTTTCCAGTGTTCACTCAGAGGTGTGACTGTACAAAAGCGCTGACTCTCACTCTGAAAATTGGATCCTCACCTTCCTCTGTTCAGCTCTCAAAATGTTGGGGGTAGTTTTGACTTCAGTAATTTACCACAAAAGCGGCACAGAACAATAACATTCTTTGACCAGCAGTCTGGGGGCGCCTCTCTCCTCCCCCATTCTGCCCTTTCTCTGACACTACAGGCTTTAAATATCCAAACTCACCAACACCCAATTTCAACATCTTCATGTACTCCATCTGGGCTTCTACTCTGTCCCACCCAGTTCTGGTTTGCACAATGTGCATTAATCCTTCTTCAAACCGAGTGCTTTACTCACTCACCTTTATATTGACTGACTGGGCGGGAAAAGAGAAAATTGCAGGGATATGGTGGACGTGCAGCATAGGGGAACAAATTGGGATACTCGTGATCATACCCATATAATAAATAGGGTTTTTTTGAAAGCATTTTCAGGTACACTCATCTCGATTTTGTAGAGTTCTGACATGTCAAGGATTAAATAAACCACTAAGGAAGTTTATAAATCTCGGACCATATAGGCTAATGTTTGAAAAACAGCTCATCATTTTTATACCAAATCCCCTATTAGGGGTCCTTGATTTATGAGACGGTGGAGTTGGCATGTCTGCAGGGGGCATGTTAGGCACGGTGACAGGCAGAATTTATGGAAAAGTTTCTGTTTGGAACGAGCACTCACCTTCTTCTGGTTACCGAAGTAAGTTAGCTCGTTGGGGTCTCTTCTCTCTGGAATGAAACTGAAGCCAGATAAGGCAGAGAGCGGCGTTTTCTTGTTTAAGCGTTTGGTTATTTCCTCCATGTCCCTTTGATTTATTTCCCTCTTTACACAGGCAAGGCAGGCGCCAGCTCGGCGGCCCGGGACTTCTGGCGTCCACTGGTTGCTAAGCTACAGACACCCGGCCGGAGCGAGTTCCGGCTCCTTCTCAGCTTGAGCTACTTTCTGAGACGGCCTTGTTCATGGCCATGGTGACATTGTCAGCACTAACCCTAACCCTTGCTGCTCTTTCTATCCCGATGAGCTGCTGGTTCTTCGCTGCCTCAATGACATCAGAGACTCGCTTACGCCTTCCGTGACGTCATAATTGCTCGACGCTAGCTCGCTGGCTACGTCACAAGAGGCCGCTGATGTCATCCAGGCTTCCTATTCCATATCTGCTGAGTTGGTTAGCTGGGCTCAGGGTGAAAACAGGTACTGTACTGTACTGTGTTATTGTTAGGTCTGTTACCAGAACCTGCATAGAGCCTGGGCATTTATTATCGGGCTCTCCATCTGCCCGACTAAACGCCCCAGTCTGCCAGCCCGCTCCCAGGAGTCATGACATTCCGCCCTAGGTTCAGAAAAGTGTAATTTTTAAACCAAATTAAGAATCAAATTCAGTCTAGATCATTATTATCTCCCAACAAAAGATACAGAAAGGTATGAATATCCAAACCTTTATTCCAGTTTTGGCACAAATGAAGATTAGCCATAATTTGGAAATGCATTTTCCTAATCACTAAATTCGATGGGGCTTTTTTGCCTACACATAATGAACACTATGCAAAGACAGAATTCAAGCTGCTGTTCTTTTATGTGATTCACTAACCCTTGTTAGCCCTGTGTTTGTAACAAAACATAGAAGGTTCACCAACATGAAAACTCAGACTTATCACAGATGAGTTAATTGGGGAAGGCAAATTAAGCGTGGCCACTTTTTCAGCACAAAGTAACAGTTGAAAATGTGATCTGAATAATGAAGTGTGGAAAAATGGGAATTTAAACAAATCATAAAAGTATGTTCAGAAGTCATAGAAATCATATGACACCAAAGAAGGCTATTTGGCCCTTCGAACCTGTGCTGGTTCTTTTGAAGAGCAATTCAGTTAGTTTCATTCCCCGCTCTTTTCCCAAGCATAGCATGCTTATGTTTATGGCTGTTGAAAGTGATTTCTGTTTTAGGTTCCTTGCTAAAACAAAGAAAATGTAATTGGGTAAATTTTTCCTCCATTTAGTTTTCAGCAGCTGGCTGGAGGTGGGGCTATTCAGTCCTTTGAGCCTGTTCCACCATTCTATGAAATCATAGCTAATCTGCACTTCAACTTCATTTATCCATCTGTTCTACAAACCTCTTGTAACCTTATCTAACAAAAATCTACCGCTGACTCATAAAATGATGCAGCACAGAAGGGGGTGATTTGGTCCCTGGTGCCTGTGCCGATTCTTTGATAGAGGTGTCCAATTAATCCCACCCTCCTCCTCTTTCCCATAACCCTGTAATTTTCCCATCAAGTATTTATCCAGTTCTCTTTTGATTGTTACTGTTGAATCTGCTTCTATCACCTTTTCAGGCGGTACATTCCAGATTACAACTCACTGTGTAAAAGAAATGTTTCCTCATGAATCTGGTCTGTTTGCCAATCATCTTAAATCTGTGTCCTCTGATTACTAAAACATTTTCCACTGGAAACAGTTTCTCTTTATTTATTCTATCAAAATCATCCTTGCTTTTTAACATCTAAAATCTCCTCTTAACCTCCTCTGCTCAAAGGAGAACAACCCTAGTTTCTCCAGCCTTTTCACATAAATGAAGTCGCTCATCTGGGGTACCATTCTATAAATTACCTCTGCACCCTTTCCCAGGCTTTGACATTGTTTCTAAAGTGTGATGCCCAGAATTCTGTTACTACTCACTTCCATGTTTATTAAATTTCTGACTTTCATGTTATCTACAAACTTTGAAATTATACCAAGTCCAGGTCATGAATATCAAATATACGAACATACGAATTAGGAGCAGATGTAGGCCACTTTGCCCCTCAGCTTTCTCTGCAATTCAATAAGATCATGGCTGATCTAATTGTAACCTCAACTCCACATTCCCGCCTACCCCCAATAACCTTTCACCCCCTTGCTTATCAAGAATCTATCTACCACTGCCTTAAAAATATTCAAAGACTCTGCTTCCACCACCTTTTGAAGAAGAGAGTTCCAAAGACTCATGACCCTCTGACAGAAAAAATTTCTCCTCATCTCTGCCTTAAATGTGGTTGACTCTTAACTGCCCCCTGAACATGCGCAATTAGGGTGCAGAGGTAATTTATAGATGTATTTGGTGGTGGCATCATGCTGGAGTTGGCGGAAATGGTGGAGGATGATCCTTTGAATGCGGAGGCTGGTGGGGTGATAAGTGCTGCATTTCCAGTGAAGCCCAACGCAAACTGGAGGAACAGCACCTCATCTTCCGACTAGGCACTTTACAGCCTTCCGGGCTGAATATTGAATTCAACAACTTTAGATCTTAAACTCCCCCTCCCCCCATCCCCACCCCGTTTCTTCCCCCTCCCTTTTGTTTTTTTCAATAATTTATATAGATTTTTCTTGTCCCACCTATTTCCATTATTTTTAAATCTACAACTAATACCTTGTCACCCCACCCCCACTAGAGCTGTACCTTGAGTGTCCTGCCATCCATTCTTAATTAGCACATTCTCTTAGATAATATCACCACCTTCAACACCTCTTTGATCCTTTTGTCTGTGACATCTTTTGATTCCCTGCTCCTATCACTGCTTGCTTGTCCCTACAACCACCCCACCCTCAACTTCTCTCCCCCCACCCCACCCCCCACCTTAAACCAGCTTATATTTCACCCCTCTCCTAACTATACTCAGTTCTGTTGAAGGGTCATGTGGACGCGAAACGTCAACTCTTCTCTTGTCCACCGATGCTGCCAGACCTGCTGAGTTTTTCCAGGTAATTCTGTTTTTGTTTTTGTTTTGGATTTCCAGCGTCCGCAGTAGTTTTTTGTTTTATCTCTGACTTGAAAACTGGAAGCCCCTACTGGATTTCCAGAGTCCAGTAGAATTACCAGTTTATTAGACGCTTCCATTAAAATCCAATTGAGACCAGTTGAGCAACAAATACTGCCAGTTTAGGATTCAGCTGGTCCGAACTGCTTTTTCCTTCTGGGATTTCAAACTGGAGGATTGGATGTGCCTGATGCCTCAAATGAATGGAAAATACATTAGGTGATAATGATGGCAAAGCTGCCAGTGCTGTAAATGATCCTCTCTGCTCCACCCAAGCATCACTGAATGCCCAAGTAATAAAGGCAAAATTCTACCCAATAATTTCAAGTTCGATGACAACTCATGAGGTATGTTCATTGCAATAAAATGTCAATTTTTACTGCAAGTCAGTACATAACAGGAGACTTGTTTTTGGCACTTCTGCTTCACTGCATCAGTGCTCAAGCTAAGGGGGGTGGTGGTGCAGTGGGGATGTCACTGGTCTAGTAATCCAGTGGTCCAGGCTCATCTGGGGGTATGGGTTTAAATCTCATCATGGCAGCTGGTGGAATTTAATTTCAATTAATAAAATCCAGAATTGAAAGCTAGTTTCAGACCATGAAGCTATTGTCATAAATCCCATTTGGTTCACTGATATCCTTTAGGAATGAACATCTTAGTCTTGCCCATGAACTTCAGATCCGCAGTAATGTGATTGACTCCTAACCGCCCTCTGAAATGGCCTATCAAGCCCCTCAGTTCATGGGCATATTAGGTATGGGCAACAATTGCAGTGATGCCTACGTCTCATGAAAGAGTAAATTTAAAAAAAAAACTCAGAAGGACAATTTCAGGCACTGAGATGCTCCTTCCCATTGCTGTGAAGGTTGCTATACCATTATGCCTCTATGAAACAGGATCCTTCCAGACTACTACATGATGTATCTATCATGTTTAGTTCTTTTCTGTGTGAATCAAGTGACTGATGCAACGTTTGCTGAAGGACACAGTCTTAATCACTTTCCAATGGACACCAAGTGGAGAGTGCCTAGAATCTACCAGTTGGCAGATTTCCAAACATTCCAGATTGAACAGATGTATGATGCAGGTCAACGCAAGTACATAAAAGAGCAGGAAGCAATACTTCTGTATAAATATATATGTGATTTCAGACATTCAGACCCTGCACATTAAAATGTGTTATCTGGAGAATGTTGTGATGCTTTTGGTGCCTATATTATTTGCCAGTCCCCAAGAGAGTGATTTGATGGCTGTTCAGATCCTTGCAGCCATGGTTGATGATTTAAATTGGAAAATCCTGTATAACACAAAGCACAGATACAATGAGATGATACCAGCACCTAAGATTGTGAAGCATATAGTGATGCTGAAGCAACAATTTTACAGGATGAGTGAGATTAAATTTTTGTCTGTATCGCCTGAGCAGGATATTGATCTCCAGCTCAATACAAGCCTCTAAAATTATTACCATCTGTTATTGTAGTATAAGGGTAGCTGGCAAAACAAGGGCCAATGTGGGCCTGGGAAACAGTACCTCCCACAGTGTGATGTAAAGAGACACATGACTTGAGAGTAGAGAGAGTTATGGACTGAACAGAGACCTGAGTAGAAGCAAGCATGGAGTTAACACATAGCTTGGGCTATATCCTGTATGTATGTACATAGTTCTGTGTTATCAATAAGCAGTTACTATTCCACCATACATGACTCAGAACCTCCTCATGAGACCTACTGAACTGAACATTCAACATACAGCATGGTGACAGCTAATGGAAAAACCAGAACCTCAGATAAGCTGGATCAGAAATTCAAATGCTGGAAAACTAAAGGAACAGCATTCTGACCTGATTAAAAGCATCTGAAGTGAAGACACAGAAGGAGATTGCCTGAAAAAAAGTTTATTTTCAGAATTGGAAGAAGAAAGGCAGAGAAAAAAAACTTGACTGTGCACCTGAGGGTTCCACAAGATCTCTTGGAGGTCCATTGTGAGTGCCTACAGAGTGCAGAGTCAAAGGATCTAGCAGGGTAAGCAAAAAAAAATCAGTTCTAACCCAGCTTAAAAGCTTCAGTGCTGTAAAAAAAAAGCCAAAGCAGCCAGTTTCCAACAGCACTGCGGCCAGCCCAGGTTCAGAATCGGCGCCATACCACATGGCGGCCAAGTTCGTTGTAAGGGGAAAAAAAACGAAAATGAATTGGAAGTTCTAAAAGTCTCAGCCAAAAGCGGGAATCGATTGCAAAATGTCCGGAAATCCTCTGATGTCGTAGGGAAGGCCCAAAATAATTGATTGAGTAAATCAACTATGCCTCCCCATGGTGGCATAGTGGTATTGTCACTGGACTAGTATTCCAGAGACCCAGGGTAATGCTCTGGGGACCCAGGTGCAAATCCCGTCTTGGCAGATGGTGAAATTTGAATTCAGTAAAAATATGGCATTAAAAGCCTAATGAAACCATTGCCAATTGTTGTAAAAGCCCACCTGGTTCACTAATGTCCTTTAGGGAATGAAATCTGGCCTACATGTGATTCCAGACCCACAGCAATGTAACTCTTGTAGAGTTAAAACAATTAACTAAATTAACAATAACAAGGGAGAAATCAAGCACAGCCCCTAAGTCAGGTCAGCTGTAAAATCAAGGAAAAACTTTAAAGGAACCTTACAAACATCAAACCAAGATGTGATTAAAGGGGTCAACAAAACACCCCAGTCCCCGCGGTGCCCACCGGGCACGGAAGGCCTCGATGGTGCCGGCAGACACCGTGTGCTCCCTTTCCAGGGACACCCGGCCGCGAACATAGCCGCGGAAGAGGGACAAACAATCGGGCGGGACTCCCCCCTCGATCGCCCGCTGCCTGGACCTGTTAATGGCCAACTTGGCCAGCCCAGGAGCAGGTTCACAAGGAGGTCCTCCTCCTTCCCGCCCACAGCAATGTAACTCTTTCAAGTTATCAACAGATCGCATGTAACTCTTTCGAGTACATTCACAGTTCTTGGTTTTCTGGAGTGGGACATGAACCCACAACCTTCTGATTCAAAGGCGAGGGTGCTATGAACTGAGCCACAGCTGACACCTCCCCACAGCAATGTAGTTGACTCTTAAAAAAATGTCCTCTCAACGAGGGCAGTTAGGGATGGACAATAAATGCTGGCCTAGCCAGTGACACCCACATCCCATGAACGAATAAAAAAAAATTACAAAACTAAAGACAATGAGGTCAGGACCGGCATCACCACCGGAGCCCACCAAAAAATGACAAGTGTGAGAAGACTCTTTGAAAAAATAGTCACTGTGGTGCCAGCTTTAAAACCTGCACAGCATTTAAAGCTGTACCCACCTGAACTTCAAAGCAACCATGGACAACAAATCAACATTACCAGGCCAATTTGGACTGATCCAAGGGCCAGACCAAACACAAAATTAGGGACTTTTGCAGAGAAGACTCTTAAGATACTTAAGGACTAGTGAATACACTACTTTATCCAATAGGTCCGAAAGCCAATGATATTATTGTGAGGTAAGAAGTGACATAATCTTACTGAAAAAAGAGACATGTCTAAGTTTTTTGTCTTGTACTCATCAGGACACTCGCAAGAATACCAATATAAGGGGGAAACAACAATTTATACTGTATGTGAAGAGACTGCTAATTGGTTGGCAAGTGGCGTTGCCATGAAGAATGCAACTCTGATGGTGACTGACCATTAACTGCCAACATTTGTTTGAAATTTAAGCCCTGATTGGTCAAGGCATTGCCCTGAGAAATGAGTCAGCGAATGGCTGTCACTTATTTTATTTGGCTGATACAGGCACAATGTATGCACATGTTCTTTCTGTTTGCAAAGAACCAGGCCCTGTGTATTAATGTACGTAGCTTCCAATATACGCAAATGTGCCACATTGCGAGCCCGACTGACAATCTTAAATCGGCTGTCAGCGTAATTCTTAGCACATTGAGGATTATTTAGCAAATGTTGTCCAATCTCAGAATCACATCTAATGTTGGACCTTATATTGGTATTCTTGTAAAGTGTCCTGATAAGTGCAAGATGAAAAGCTTCGACATGTTTCTTTTTTCAGCAATACTCAAGTTCTGTACCACCAAATGACTAAATAATTCTCAGAAAATTTGATGAAGTTCTAAAATCATTCGCTACATATTTTAATCTAAGAAGCAACAAAATTTTAGCGTGAAATTCAACAAACACGTCCAACAGTCTCGAGAACTGCCACCACCTTCCCCTCACCTCCCCTGTCAGCATTCCGAAGGCATCATTCTCTCCATGACACCCTAGTCCACTCCTCTATCACCCCTAATACCTCCTCCCCTTCCCACGACACCTTCCCATGCAATCACAGGAGGTGTAAAACCTGCCCCTTTACCTCCTCCCTCATTGTCGAAAACTCAAAACACTGCTTTCAGGTGAAGCAGCGACTCACTTGCACTTCTTTGAATTTAGTCTACTGCATTCACTGCTCATAATGTGGTCTCCTCTACATTGGGGAGACTAAATGCAGATTGGATGACTGCTTTGCAGAACACCTTCGCTCAGTCCACAAGCATGACCCCAACCTTCCAATCGCTTGCCATTTCAATTCAACACCTTGCTCTCATGCTCACATTTCTGTCTTCAGCCTGTTACAATGTTCCAGTGAAGCCCAATGCAAGTTGGAGGAACAGTACCTCACCCAGTTAGGCACTTTACAGCCTTCTGGACTTAACATTGAGTTCAACAACTTCAGATCATGAACTTTGTCCTCCATTTTCATTTTTCTCAGTGCCAGTCTGTATCTTGTTCTTATGTTTTGCTTTCAGAAAGTGCTGACCGTGGTTCTGATATTATCACATTTCTATCTCTCTTCAGTTCTGAAGAAGTCATCTGGACTTGAAATGTTAACTCTGTTTCTCTCTCCATAGATGCCAGACCTATTGAGCTTATCCAGCATTTTCTGCTTTTATTATAGCCTTACTCTTTTATAAACTAATTATACGGATTGGCTGAAGGCTGTGACTACGGTGACTCATAAGGGACAGAATCGTTATTGGAGTGCCTGACAATGTCCTTTCAAACATATTACAGGCCAAGGAAGATCTGACTCTAGAAAAGACCATCCAAATACTCAGACAGTCTGAAATTTGCCAACAGCACCTATCCATTTTATATGGTGAAAGCAAGCGATAGTACAGAGCAACCCAACTGTCCAGCTAGTAAAGTACAAAGAGGCAGAGAGACTCCAGGCCAATGAAGGCAATACTCAAAGCAACTACAAGAGGGCGGGCGGCCATGACCTCATATGCGAGAGCAATATCCAGCAATCTCAGTGCAGTGTTTCAACTGCAATCACCTGGGACACTTCAGAAAGCTATGCAAGGCTAAGACACCCAGACAGGCAGAGGATCGCAACACAATCCATGAGATTGAGATACCTCACTAGGAAGAAACCCAACCGTGCTTCTTGTGTGAGGTCAAGGATCCTGGATTCTCTTTTTGGAATGTGGACACCTCAATAAGCAATCACATCACCAACTTCAAATTGGACATAGGAGCCAGTGTTACAGTCATCTAGGATAAGGAACTGTGGCTGAGAGACCTCTGAGGCTGGAGGAGTCCAACTTCCAGTCATAGGCATGATCCTAGATCTACTAAGGTATGGCAACAAGCAGACATTTGAAGTCATGTACGTCATCCAAAACCAATTGTTTTCTCGCTTGAGCAGAGATGCTTGTGTTTCTCTTAATCTTCTTAAAACGGTAGGAGACATCAAGACAACCTCTGTCATCAAATACATGGAACTGCAAGCTCCTGGGAGGCCCACCAGTAAAGAGACTCTCGACTGGGACTTCAACAATGCATTGTATTCACTCTTCGCGGAACCGGTTTGTCCAATTTCTTTGCAGGCGGCAGAAGCTCCTCTTTGGTCAGACCAGCGAAACCTTCAGATAATTATCACTGTACCTCGAATGGAAGACGCACAGGAAAATGACCAGCAACTGAAGAATGAGCTGCAACCCCAGGCTCCAACGGTTGCTATCACACTATGTAAATACCACGGCACAGTCACTGTAACCTACAGCCAATGAACAAAGCTGCAAGATGATGCTGGAGCAAGGAGCTAGCTACCATCAACTCGCCAGAGCGCACCTCAGTGAGGCATAGAGAGACAGAAGAACAAGAACACATTGTCACGATAAAAGCCAATCTGCAAGTTGAGCCCACTGATGAGGAACATCCAAATGACAGGGAGAGACACCTTCAACTCCCACAAAGAGCATGGCGGACCACACAGAAAAAGAAAAACCGGGTTCGTACCACGAATGAACGGAGTGAACACTCTCTCCGGAAAAAAGGGGACAAGTTGATTGGTCCCCGAGCAGGGCAGATGGGGAGTTGACAAAGAGAAGTTCAACTCCAAGGAGCAGAGAAAGGGTATCAGAAGAAGACAACCAGGTGCCAGAAATGCAGACTATAGCTCAAACCCCAAATCAACAAAGGTTTCCCAAATTAACAGAGCCTGCCACTCCTCCAAAAATGACCAGAATGAGAACTGGAACAATTGTCAAGCCTCCAGACCATCAGAGACTTGAAGGGGAGAGAAGGGGTAGCATGATTGCAATGTAAATACATTGGGTAAAGACTTGGGGAAGAGGTGTAGTATCACAGAATATTTACAGTGCGGAAGAAGGCCATTTGGCCCATCGAGTCTGCCTGGCTCTCTGAAAGAGCATTTTACCTATTCCCATTCCCCTGTCTTGTTACCATAACCTTGTAATTATTCCTTTTCAGATAGCCATCCAATTCCTTTTTGAATACCTTGAACAAACCTGCCTCCACCACCCTCTCAGGAAGTTCGTTCCAGATTTCAATCACCGTCTGGGTGAAAAAAATTTTCCTCACATCACTTTACTCCTTTTGCCAATTATTTTGAATCTGTGCCCTCTAGGTCTTGATGCTCCCTTGAGTGGGAGCAATTTACTCTGTCCATACCCCTCAAGATCTTGAATATCAAGTCTCCTATCAGCCTTCTTTGCTCCAAGGAAAACAGTCCGAACCTCTCCAATCTATCCTCATAGTTACGGCTCTTCATCCCTGGAATCATTCTTGTGAATCTCCTCTGTACTCTCTCCAATGCCTTCACATCCTTCCTCAAGTATGGTACCAGAACTGGACACAGTACTTCAGATGAGGCCCAACTAGTGTCTCATACAAGTTCAACAGGACTTCTTTACTCTTGTACTCAATGCCCCTATTAATAAAGCCTAAGATACTGTATGCTTTCTAAACTGTTCTCTCAACATGTCCTGCCATCTTCAATGACTTATGTACCTGTACACCTAGGTCCCTCTGTTCCTGCACCTCCTTTAGAGTTTCTCCCTTTGTTTTATACTGTCTCTCCATATTCTTCCTTTCAAAATGAATCATCTCACAATGAATTTCATCTGCCACTTGTCTGCCCACCAACATGTCTTATGTCCTTTTGAAGTTCAAGACTACCCTCATCACAGTTGGTAACATTTCCAATCTTCATATCATCTGAAAATTTTGAAATCATGCCCTAAATATTATAGGTCATAAGGGTATCTGGCATAGCAAGGGTAATGTGGGACTGGGACACAGTACCTCCCACAGTGTGATGTAAAGAGACACGACCAGAGACTAGAGAGAGCTGTGGACTGGACAGAGACCTGTGCAGAAGCAAACATAGAGCTATCTCATAGCATGGGCTATATCCTGTATTTATGTACATAGTTATGAGTTATCAATAAACACATAGTCCCCAGCATGAAAAATTCTGCCCTAAGAGTGGTGGCGGGCGGGAAAGGCAGCGTAGAACCTGCCAGCCGGCTTGGCGGGTTTCTGTGTTAGATCTTCCACTTTTCACCTTGTTACATGTGCATAAATGAGAAGAAAGTTGTATCTCATGGCAGGGTGGACTGGGATTCATCCGCCCCACCATTGCCTCACCGGCTCCTATTTCTGGGTGCCATATTTAAATAGCACCCATGTACACACTCTGTTTTCTGCAGCCCAGGACTTGTTGCGACGAGTGATAGCTCCCAGAAGAGACAAGCACCATTCCCCTAAGTTCAGTGACAAGGCATTGGCGACATTCCTCCAGGCAGTCAAGGACTGGTAGGAGATACTTTACCCCCGAGATGGGAGCTCGAGGTCTACCAACCACACTACCAAGGCTTGGGAGGAGGTCACAGCAGTCAGCACCAGTGCTCATCAGAAGAGGACTGCTCTCCAGTGCAGGAAGAGCACAAATGATCTCATCCTCTCCGCCAGGGTAAGTCAACCTTCTCCTCAATCTCAATTCACACTTTCATAAGGCTATTAGGCATTCGCAGGGTTACAGTGACAGGGATCTCACATACTACCAGCACAAGGGACATCACCACTGATTTGCTCTCACACATTTTTACATCTCCATCTCTTTACACATCCTGCACAAGTCGTCTCTTCAGCCCTTACATAGGTCCACTTAGTGCACACAGAAGGCAGGCATGCTTGTCACCTGCTTTGACATCTGTCCTGCTCACAGTCTGTCCATCTGCCTTTATGAAGGAAAAGATCACCCAGAACAAGAGGGAGAAATCCCATACTGGAGAGGAGTTGCCAGAGCTCAGGCCACTTATTCCTTTGAAGAGCAGGCAGCAGAGCTGGCTGTCGAGGACAGGGACCGTTCCTACGCTGAGGGCAAGGTTAGCATCTCCCAACAAGCCCATGAGGGCCCATCCAGTTGTCTTCGCCACCCGCCGAAACTGTGAGTGCTCTTCACTGTAGGTGATTATTCATCCAATCACTAATTCTCTCTCCTCTCTATTGCAGCCATCAGCAAGAAAAGGAGACACACAACCAGCTAGACCATCAGCCCCAGCCCCCAGGTCAGCTTGGATGATGAGGCTGAGGACCCACTAGATGTAGAGCTGTCACCTTGTTCACTTGCACCCTTCACCAGTGCAGAGACACACACCTCAGTGGGATCCAGTTTTAGAGCCAGCTCGGGGTCAACGCCTGGTGAGCACAGCACAGATTCAGGCAGTGACAGCCAAGGTCACCAACTGTTGGAGAACTGCTGGAGGCCAGGCTCCTGCTGAGTCTAAGTCTGATGATGAGCCTCTGGAATTGGCTCTCACAGAGATGTTGGAACTCTAAAGACAAGCAGGGACACAGCAGGCAATGTTGTCAGAGGCCGTCACCAGGGCATCCACAGGGAGGAGGAGCATCAGTTTGACACCTGGAGACAATCCACTCAGGACTTCCAAGGCTGTCCAGCTGCATGAAACCTCCTCTGCCTGTAACTCCAGGAACTCCAGCTGCTCAGGCCGAGGAGGGTGCACCCGCTCCACAGCAGGAGACCCAAAGCAAGCCTTGGCCCTCCAGAGGATGCCCACCAAGGTCATCACAGACAGCGGGGCGTAGCGTCAGCAGGCTGCCTCTACATCTGCTGCAGATGCCGGGGAAGCACTGAGATATAGTGGTAGGGTAAGAAAAATTAAGAAATATTGAGAGCACGGGTGTTCACTCACTGTATATACATTGCACTTCTGTGAATATATTTTGCTTATCGGAAATTCTCAGCTGGTGAATAGCTCTTCTATCTGATGCAATGCTCTGAGGACATACAAGTGTCACAGGTGCTCTCCTCCCTCCTCACTTATCTCCCACCATGTGCCTCAGGTCTATGGTATCTCGCTCAATCTGAGTACAGTGAGTGGCCTTCCTCTCCACAGCAGCAACATGAGCAAAGCCTGTAGCTCTTTTGACATGGTGGTTGGGCAATTCATATCTTAGGCTTGCGTCAGAGGATCATATCATATGTGGCCTCATGAGTTTAGATTTTGCATTTTGATTTATTCTCCTTATGGTGCTGCACTGAAGACTGGTCTGTGTGGATCTTACAAGTTTTAATAGTGACCTGCAATGAAGTCAATATAACTCGGCACATCTTTCAATGGCCACCATGTTACATCTGTCAGGCTTGAGCGTGGGTTGCATTTCAAGTAATAGTCGGGATCTTAGGCGCTCATGGTGGCCTGTAGCGTGATGTCATGACCGCGTGTACAGCTAGACATCACCATTGTAGTAATTCCCATTCTCCACCTGCATGACGCAGAGCTATGGATTTAGCTAGCACTTGGTGAATCCTGAAATGCCTGCTAGTCGGCAAAGACTATGCAAGATCAGAGGTGTGTGTCTCTTGCATCCATGACTGAGAGTGACAGATCACTCCGTCCTAAACAAAGATTTCATTCTGGGGACTCATTATGAGGATGAAGCCCAGAACATTATTCTTGCATGAAGGGTGGTCTGTGGAAAGATGCTGCAGTCTGGATTCAGATCAGATCACAGGCATTCATGTGAGAGCCAGTGATAGATGATTGTGCCCCTTGAGGCGCTTTGCAACACTCCAAGCATACTGCCATGAGTGCACTGAGGTTTGGAGTGCTGCTCCTGCCTCTTGAAGGCTGTCATATGCAATGAATTGTTGGTTGATGATTGAAAAGACTGCACCATGTCTAATTTGTTCACAGTGAAGTTCTTATCCCATATCAGAACGGCCACATGCTGCATAGGCTGCCTAGCCTTCCAAGGATGAGGCCATCATCATGCAAGATTGTGACTACTCATTCTGAGATTGATGACCTTCATTGAGATTATGGGGATAACAAAGAAGGTATTAATGTCAAGTCTGCATGGAGGGCATGAGATGAAGGGCACCGGTGAAAGAGGCTCATATGAGCTATTCATCATCATCGTCCTGGAACCTTGTGGCTATAAGGATCTCACAGGCACATCCGTCACGTCTAGCCTGTGCTATGGCCTCTCCCTCTGGGGCCTCAACATGTTCACCCTCATCAAGCTTATCCCTCTCGACGTCCTCCTCATTGGAGGAGATGTGCAGCTCCTCCATCTCTCCATCTGGCAATGCATCCCCACTTTGGAGAGCCAGGTGTGTCAAGTGCAGCAAACCATGATGATGTGGGACACCATCTGGGGAGAGTACTGGAGAGCGTTGCCTGACCAGGCCAGACATCTGAAACGTATCTTCAACAAGCCAATGGTCTGCTCAATCAAGGAACGTGTCACGAAATGAGCCGCATTGTACCTCTCCTCTGAAGCACTCTGTGGATGCTGAATGGGCGTCATTAGCCACATCTTTTGTGGGTAGCCTTTATCACCAATAAGCAAACCCTGAATGAGCTGAGGACCCTCGAAGATCTGTGGCACCTACAAGTGACTCAAGACGTAAGAGTCATGCAAGCTCCCGGGGTATCTCGCACAGATCTGCATAATCTGCTTTTGGTGGCCACAGATCAGCTGCAAATTGAGAGAGTAGAAGCCTTTTCTATTGATAAATCTTAGTGGCTGCTACCAGGGAGCTCTTAAAGCCACATGTGTGCAGTCGATGCCACCCTGTACCTATGGGAAGCCGGAGATTGCTGCAAGCAGATTATGCAGATCTGGGAGCTCGCATGACTCTTATATCTTGAGTCATTCGTAGGCGTCACAGATCTTCGAGGATCCTCAGCGCATTCAGGGTTTTGCTCATTGGTGATAAAGGCTACCCGCAAAAGATGTGGCTAATGACGCCCTTTCAGCAGCCACAGAGTGCTTCAGAGAAGAGGTACAATGCTCTGGCAGCCTGGCTGGCTTCATCCAGGGAGAACTGGACATAATTGTGTGCCTTATTGAATAGTGCGTCAGTGACCTCTCTGATGCATTTATGAGCAGAGGATTGTGATATTCCACAGAAGTCCCCACTGAAGCCCAGGGAAGAGATCACTCGCAAAAATGTTGAGTGCAACCACTGGCAATGGATGGCCTCCCAGGCCAAGTGGCATCGGATCCTCCTGAAGAAGGTGGCAGATGTGAGCCACCACATCCCTTGGCAAGTGAAGGCATCTATGGCACTGTTTCTGGCTCATCTGTAGGTATGAGAAGTGCCTTCGGTACACCCTTGGTTGAGCCAAATTTCTCTGTGGAATTGGTCTTTAAACCTCAGCTCCTGGGTCTTGACGTGGCCCCGCTGGCCCATGTTCCTCAAGGCGAGGCTGTTCCTTTGCCCTGCCTGACGGCGACGGGCCCTTCTTCTTCTCCTCAGTTGCCTGATTGCCATGAGAAAGGCAGCATTACTTGCTCTATCCATTCTGCACTCCACCTCGTCTCCGTGGGACATTGAACAAGAGACATGATTGAACAGAACCCTGCAATGATCACCTTCCACTGCCAAACTGGGAGTCATTGTGAAGCCTGTGGGTTGCCCTCATTCCAGGCATTCCATCCCCAGATTGTCCCATGCTGCTGTCTTGCACGTCCTTAAGGATCACTAGAAGAACCCATCCCCCCACCACCCCAAATGCCCAAGGCATGACGGCGCTTTCAGAAAGGGTGTAGGATCTGGATGAGTGCAGCCAGGTGCTAGTAGCCTCAGGGCACTGTCAGACTGCCTCCTTTGGATTAGACTATAGCCTAATCTTGCACTAATGTAATGACTGTAATCATTGAGGCATGCAAAGCCTGAAACTGTCAGCTGCGATGTGTAGAGGTCTTTGGAGCATTTTGCATATGCAATTTAGCCATTATTTCCTTACAATTGGATCCTTCTGAACTTTGCACATTCCGGTGAAAGGGACAAATGATTACTCAAACCCAATTAACACTTGGTCCCAAACCACTACGGATTCTCGTAAGAATGCACACCATGAGTTAAGGTGCCCAAATCCTTCAATTGGCATTTGAGCCTTTCTAACATGTCTAAACTGAGCATTACTCTCCATGTCCTGAAACTCTTTCGAGTTATCTACAGTCACAGATTGCAACTCTTTCGAGTACAATCACAGTTCTTGGTTTCCGGGAGTGGGACATGAACCCACAACCCTCTGATTCAAAGGCGAGGGTGCTATGAACTGAGCCACAGAAGTGGAAGTTATTAGGGTGCCCCATTAATCGGCCCAAAAGTGCAGTAGTTGGCTCCTCCCACAAGCCCTCAGATCCCCCTGGCGATTTCTTTTCTAGGTTATTTTTCAACTGTGTCATTCCATCGGGTGGCAAAATGCTGGTGCTCTGCTTCTATTATGAGACCAGCTTCCAGGCCCCCCTCCCCCATGACCATCTAAGTAGCCTCCTATCATCATGGAAGAGCATCACGTGCATGTTTCCCTCTTTCTGATCACTCTTCTTCCTCCCAATCTAATCCTGGATCCTATCATGATTGTTGATGCCATCATTGTCCTACGCCCCACTGACCAGTTTTTTGCTGATGTCCCATGTTGACCTGACCCCTCCCCATCTTGAGGTCCAATGCACAGTCATGTACCGAGAGACCCCCATGACACCATTGTATTACTTGTTTCCCATCTACTGGCTGCAGATGCCTTCCCTGACTGTGACTCTGCCATCTCTGGCCCAGGACCAAGTCACCAAACCCCAGGACCAAAGTGTGTGAGGGACTGACCACGCCTTGCACATCATGTTGTGCACGAGTGACACAGGGTGGACAGACCCTAACACTCACTGAACTAGGACCTGGACATGTGTGCCAAGCATGTAACATGGTGCGCAATGGCCCAGGACTGTCTCTGCTTTCTGGCCCTGACTACTTGCAGCGCAATTGACCAGAACTGCTTTCGGCCCCGACTACCTGCAGCACAATGGCCCAGGACTGTTTCTGCTTTCGGGCCCCGACTGAGCAGCCTTGGCACAGAGTCAAAACAACCGCAAATGCAACACAGTGAAAGATAGGCAACAGCTGCATGCGCAAACCTTGAGGTAGTGAGTGAAATGCAGTTCACCAGGTGCACGTCTCTTTTATCCGGTTGTGATTCATGCCAGTCTAATTAGCTGATGGCGTGGCCAGTTGATTTGTAGGTTAGATGTGATTCCAGTGAGCTGGGATTTTAATGAGCAATCATGATATTCAAATACATGCAAATGCAGTTTCCGACATAGTGCGGCGGGCTACCCAACCAGCCATGAAACACGGAAGTGGAAAATTGCAAACCATTTTAACACCGGCAGGAAACAGACTTTTGACTGCATTCCCATTCTGGCCGCCATGATGCCCACCACTGACGGGACCAGAAAATCCCGCCCTTAATGTTCAACCATACAAGACTCAGAAACTCTTCGTGAGACTTACTGAACATACAACATACAACAGTTGCATGATACACAATTTTTCCATCTAATGAGAATGCAGCAGAACAATGAACAGGTCCATTGCAGTGTAAACCCACAGGAAGTAGATAAGGAAGTGCAGGGCAACATTGGATCATTGGTGGATAAGAATTGCATGCATTATGATTGGTGCAGAACTCTGTGATTGTAAACTGCTTTCCATGCGGATGGCTTCCAATACTGAACTGATCAGTTCTGTTTTTCCAAAGAACTCTCACACTTTGTTACTGTCAGAATATGGTCACATACTATCCACTCAAGCTGAACTGCCAATTTTGAGTTCCCTCTCAGGATTTTAAAAGTCTTTTTGTAATCTCTAAAAAAACAGCATTATCAGAGACAATTAGTGATGGGCAATAAATTATGGCCTTGCTGGTGACATTCACATCCCAAGAAAAGAATAAAAATTGATATCCACTCAGAGGGGAATTAAACTGATTTATATTTATAGTTGATATTTACATCTGAAAATGTGCTATAAGTTATATGTTGGGAATCTTGTAATATGTGTTTATCCTACTTCATAACTTAAGTCCATTTTTTTAAAATTCATTCTGGGATGTGGATTTTACTGGCTGTCATTTTATTGCCCATCTTTAGTTGCCCTAACTGAGTGGCTTGCTAGGCCACTTCAGAAGGCAGTTAGGACTCAAGCACATTGTGCTTATTGAATGGAAGGGACCTTTGTTACAGGTTGAGGCTGGAATTTTCCAGCCCCACCCACCACAGGGTCTTCTGGTCCCACTGGAGTCAACGGACATTTGACTGGCTCATCACATCCACCGTGGGCTGGAAAATCCTGGCCTGAGAGTGGGCTGTGTGTCTTGCTCTGATGATTGCGGTTTTGAACCTCTTGGTACAGAACTTGCAATTTCCCGAGCAGCTGGAACCACATCTGACAATGCAGTGGAGACAAGCATTTGCCTGTATTTAGGCAATCAATTGAGGAGCCTTGTATGAAACAGGACAATATACAGCTATCTTGACAGGAAGCCACCACAATAAACCAGTAGTACTATAAGAGTTATGTGTGCTTTGCAGGCCCCATGCTGCTTAAAACAAACTTATTCATTAACAAACAGGATATAAAACTGTATAGCAAACTGAATGCCTCTGTGCTTTATCATTATGACATTTATTAGGTTTTCATAGCTCCCAGTTTATTTTAGGTTAAACATTGACTTATAAATTGGAGAATTAAAAAATTTGCCAGTGCTTAACTTACTTGGTATGTCTGTTGAAAATGTTTTAAAGTTATAGCACAATATAGACAACTTGGCAGTGAAATTGATCTATGCCAGTACTGCAAGATGGGAATAATAAACAAAAGTGAACACATTTATTTGGAGACTGATTTATGCCAATAGCGCAGATCAATTCACCCCATTAAATCTGCACATCTTCAATTGAAAAAGAACACATCGTTAATTAATTGAATTTGTAACCATGAGTTATGTGAAACATGGTGTTTAGCCAATAATTGAAGAGAATCCAAATAACCCACAAATGGCATAGTGGAAAGACTTCTTCTGCACTGTCCATGATAAAAATCCTAAGCCTTCTTTGTAGGTTTAAGTAAGTTATGTCTGTGGCAAGTTATAGGGCAAAATGACGTTGATGCCGGGTGAGCATCCTGACGTCAATGCACAGTCTCGCGATATTTCAGTCAGTGGGTGCGTGCCAGAGTTGGCAGCGCGCCCACCGACAATTAAAAGGCCTGTTAAGGCTGTTAACAGGGTTATTAAAATAAATTTTTCACTGCCCATCCAACCTTACGGTTGGCGGGCAGGCGAAAATGCCAAGTGGCCTTTGCACTTTTTAGGAAACCTCATCCACGGGCAGGATGAGGTTTCCTAATGCAAATAAAAATAAAATAAAGTTTTAAAATTTAATTAATAACATGTCCCTGTTCATGCGACAGAGTCACATGAGGGGACATGTTTTATTACATTTTTCAAATCTTTATTTTTTTAAAACTCATCATCTCCCTGAGGCAGCTCTCGCACTCCTCCAGCACCCTCCCCCACCCGCACAGGCAGTGCTGAGTGCTGCCGCTCATGCTTCATGATGCGTGGGCCTTAAATGGCCCGCCAGGGTGAAACCGCCTTCTGGCCTCAATCGCAGGTGGCAGTTGGCTTCCTGACTGCCCCCACCGAGTCCGCCCGACAAGGGCATAATTCTGCCCATAAAATATTTTGTGATTGAACAATGTGCATAATTAGAATATTCCATGAAACAGTATCAATGTGGAAGTGCTGTCTTGGGCCATGGTACAATGTCAAAGGAATGTAACATTACAGATTAAATTATTTTATGGAGAAGTTACTACGGAAATAGGAGCAGAAGTAAGGCATTCGGCCCCTCGAGCCTTCTTCGCCATTCAATAAAATCATGGCTGATTTGTTTGTGTTTTGAATCCTACATTCCCATCTACCCCTGATAACCTTTGATTCCCTTGCCTAACAAGAATCTATCTACTTCCGCCTTAAAAATGTTCAATGACTCCGCCTCCACACCTTTGGAGTTCCAAAGTTGCACAACCCTCTGAGAGCAAAAAATTATCCTCTTCTGCCCTAAAAGGGCAACTCCTTATTTTAAAAAAAAGCGCCCTAGATCTGGATTTACCCACTAGAAGAAACATTCTTTCCACATCCACTTTGTTAATACCGTTCAGGATCTTATATACTTCAGTCAAGTCACCCCTCACTCTTCTGGACTCCAGTGGAAACAAGCCCAGTCTGTCTAACCTTTCCTCAATAAGACAGCCCGCTCATTCCAGGTATCCATCTAGTAAACCTCCTCGGAACCACCGACATTTACATCCTTCCTTAAATAAGGAGACCAAAAATGCACACAATATTCAAAATGTGGTCTCACCAATGCCCTGTATAACTGAAGCATAACACCCTTACTTTTCAGTTCAATTCCTCTCGTAATAAAGGATAGCATTCCATTAGCCTTCTTAATTACTTGCTGTACGTACATACTAAATTTTTGTGACTCATGTACTAGAACACCTAGATCCCTCTGCACCTCAGAATTCTGCAGCTGTTCTCTGTTTAACTAATACTCTGCTTTTTTATTCTTCCTGCCAAAGTGAACAACTTCACATTTTCCTACATTATACTCCACCTGCCAGATTTTTACCCACTCACTTAACCTATCTATATCCGTTTGCAACCTCTTTATCCCCTCTTCACAACATAATTTCCTAGTAAATTAGCTATCATGCCTTCACTCCACTCACCTAAGTCATTGATATAAATTGTAAAAAGCTGAGGCCCCAGCATTGACCCCTGCAGGACTCCACTCGTCACATCCTGCCAATGAGAAAAAGACCCATTTATGCATACTCTTTGTTTTCTGCCAGCCAGTCAATCTTCGATCCATGCTAATGTGTTACCCCCTACACCATGAGCTTTTATTTGTCACAATAAGCTTTGATGTGGCACCTTATCAAATTCCTTCTGGAAATCCAAATACAACACGCCTACAGGTTCCGCTTTATCCACAGTGCATGTTACTCTTTCAAAGAACTCCAATAAGTTGGTTAAACATGATTTCCCTTCCACAAAACCATGCCGACTCTTCCCGATTACCTTTATTTTCTCTAAGTGCACACAACAGACGTCAAGCTAACTGGTCTATAGTTTCCTGTTTTCTGCCTCTTACCCTTCTTGAATAGAGGATTTATATTTGTTACTTTCCAGTCTGATGAAAACTTTCCAGAATCTAGGGAATTTTGGAAAATTAACACCAACTCATCTTTTAGCTCATTAGCCACTTCTTTTAAGACCCTAGTATGAAGTCCGTCAGGACCTTGAGACTTGTCAACCTGCAGCTCCATTTATTTGCTCAGTAATATTTCCCTACTGATTGTAATTTTACAAAGTTCCCCCCTCCCTCCCTCCCACCTCCTCATTTATAGTTAATACTGGAATATTTTTTTGTATCCTCTATAGTGAAGACAAAAGCAAAATATCTGTTCATTTCTTTGTCATTTCCTTATTATCTACTGTTAACTCCCCATTCTCACTCTCCATAGGACAATACTCAATTTACTTACTTTTCCTTTTTAAATACCTGTAAAAGCTCTTGCTATCTGTTTTTACATTTCTAGCTAGCTTTCTTTCTCCTGATTCTTTATCTTCTGACCAATCATCTGACCTGCCACTCATTTTTGCACAGTTATATGCTTTTTCCTTAAGTTTGATGCTTTCCTTAACTTTTTTTGTTAACCACGGATGGTGGGTCCCCCCCTTAGAATTCTTCTTTATAGTAGGAATATACTTATTCTGAATATTCTGAAATAGTCCCTTAAATGTCTGCCACTGCTTCTCTATTGATCTATCCCTTAGCCAAGCATCCCAGTTCACTTCAGCAAGCTCAGCTTTCATCTCCACATAGTTGCCCTTATTTAAGTTTAAAATACTGGTCTTAGAGCCACTTTTGTCCCTTTCAAACTGGATGTAAAATTCAATCATATTGTGGTCACTGCTACCAAGGCTGCCTTCACTCTGAGCTCATTAATTAATCCTGACACATTTCACAATGCCAAGTCTAACATAACCTGCTCTCCGGTTGGTTCCAGAGTGTGCTGCCCTAAAAAAACTATCTCAAAAGCATCCTATGAACTTCTCATCCATACTACTACAGCCAGCCTGATTTTTCCAGTTTATATTTGATTGAAATCACTCATGATAAATGCTGTCCCTTTATCACAAGCACCCAATATTTCTCCTTGTATGCTTCGGCGAGGATTTTCCGTGCCCACCAGCATCGGGTGTGTTCAGTAGCATGAGGGTACAACATGGTGCGATCGGTTTCACGATGGCGTGAAACCAGTTCGCGATCATCTGCTCAGCCCGCTGATGGCGTTTCCCACCATCGGACGTCGGGAACCTCATTGTAATACACCTGCAAATCATTATTAGGCCAGCCTGCCGGAATCGTCCACACCCTGCTGGATCATCCGTTTCCCGCTGATGTGTTTCAGAACAGAACTTAAAAGGCGTGCACTTGGCAGCTGCACTTTGAGGGGAACTCGGAGGTGAGTATACAGCAACGATGTGCAGCGCTTGCCAGGGTCGCCTGTTGGACTTCACTTGAGGAGTGTTGGGTGGGGAGTGGTGGGCGGGTTGGTGGGTGTCAAGAGCAGCCCTGCCAACTGCCATTCAGGGTTGGGGGGGGGGGGCGGTAGAGTGGGCGAGGAAAGCGACCACACATTAAGGAATTTATATAAAATTACCATTCCCCTGCAACTGAGACAGTTCTGGCACAGTCACATTGATATGATTGAAGTCGGGCTTCTAGCTTAACTGCCCACGCAAGCAACATAGAGGCATCGAAGTGCCACCAAGTGCTCGATAGCTTTTCACCCCCCCCCCGGGACAGACTGCAAAGTCACAAGCATTTTAGTGGACTGCAGAACAGTTGGACGACTGCACACGTTGTACAATCTCCTTGCTAAAGCTGGCCATGGAGCAGTCACAGCTGGAAGCATTCACAGCCCCTTGCAATGTCATCATCCCGCTTTGGACCAGTCTCCCCGATGGTTCAAGCTAATAGTGCAGCCTTGCAGTGCGGGTTAGGAGAATGCCTGTGCCTGAGCTGAGAGCACAGCATGCAATCCAGTGGGCAAAGCAGCCGCCAATTGGTCAGGTGGAGTGTGGTGGAGGTGGGTGGGGTTTCGAGCAGCCATGCAACACACGAATCTCTGGCCATCCAAGTGGTGGGCAGCACTCTCCAGGAATCATTATGGGGTCCTCACACTTAACCAGGACAGGTTCTTAGTACACCCATGCTAACCACGTGTCTCTCTCTTTCATCCTGCAGGAGGAGTACATTAGGATCATGGAGCCTGGTGGACTTGCTGTATGCCTGATGGCCTACAGAGAACAAAGACGACAGAGGAGAAAGCGACTGAGGCTCCTGGCTGCGCAGAGGGAGGAGCAGCACCCTCAGGAAGAAGGGGCGGCTGGGGTTCCCGCATGCGCTGCCAAAGAGCCACAGTGAGCAGTCGCTGGGTGGTGCCTAGCAACACCCAGGGTCTATAGACGCCATCTTTCATTCCTGCAGACGACTGAGAGCCAGTGTCACTGAAGACTGCGCATGGCTAGGGAACTGATCGGTCACATCTGCCAGCTACTGCAGGATTTGGTGCCATGGGGACATGGAGGGCATCCACTGCCAGAGGTCGTGAAAGTGACAGTAGCGCTCAATTTCTATGCCAGTGGCTCCTTTCAGGGCTCCATAGGTGACATCTGTGGGATCTCACAAGCCTTCATCACAAATGCATCCATGAGGTCACGGATTCCATCTTTGTGAGGACACACAACTTTGCATTTCACCCGGGACCGTGACAGCCAGGATGCAAGAGCGATTGGATTCGCCCAGATCTCGGGTTTCCCACAGGTGCAGGGCACCATCGACTGCACTCATGTGGCGCTCAGATCTCAGTTGCAACATGTGGTGAACTACATCAACCGCAAGGGGTTTCACTTGCTGAATGTGCAGCTAGTGTGTGACCACCAGAAACGCATTGAAGAGGGTATTCCCTCTAATCCTGCAACTACCACATAGGCCAGTTGAAGAGGAGAAGTTACAATCCCCGACCACATAGCGACCAGAGAGACTCAGGCTTCTTTTACCGGTTTTATTCAAGCATATGCAAGGGAGCCACAATCATTCCTAAGAATGAAGACCCAGCTCCCTGACTGATTACATTTCATTACTTTTGTACTTTTTCTTATCGCAATACATTTGAGTACATTTGAATATATCCAATCGGTAACCATAGGTACCATGTTAAAACTATCCTATTGAGTACATAAACATGTGATTTTGCTAACCAATTATTCTAAAGGGTGTATACATAATTATATTATCCAATCAAAATTAAAACATGTACGCAAAGATCTTGGTTCTCACAACTCAAGACTGCTTGTGTTTCATCAAAGACTGTTCTTTGTATGTCCTCCCATATCTAAGCTAAACCATCTGCCCTGTCCCTATCTGAGAGAGGAGTATACCTAAACTAACTTTATGTTATGTTTTATCTCCAGTCCAGCTCTCAAGGCTTCAACGCACCATTGTACCACTTGAATAGTTCTGCCTGTCCTTAGATATTAGTTCATCTCTTGATACTTTATAAATCACACAAAACTCAAAGCCCCTTTGTGTGCAATGTCCATCTGCTTACCCTCAGCTGTCAATAGGTTTAGCATCTATGGCTGCTTGGAGATTTTAAGCATGTTTAGCAAATTCTTACTGTGTGATTCTTTTTTATTATATATATATATTTAATTTCCCCCCTAACAGCATCCTGCAGGTGTGTGCACGATTTCCATGGAGTGTGCATTACTCCTACATCTCAGTCAGTCACAGATCCCTGAAGTCTTCCAGGGTCCACAGAAGTGGCAGCCTCAGATTTCAGCAGAGTGATGGTATAATGAGGCTTATGCTGCAGCTCGCAACTTGATGCAGCAGACCATCGGGATGTTGAAGATGAGGTTCCGGTGCCCGGACCGGTCTGGCAGAGCCCTGCAATACAGACCACAGAGGGTGTCGTGTATCATCATCTTCTGCTGCTGCGCCCTTTACAACCTGGTGTTGCAACAGGGAGACGAGCTGGCTGCGGAGGAGATGGAGGACTCCTCCGATGAGGAGGATACTGACGGGAATGAGGGTGAGGAGGTCCTCGAAGGTGACGATGATGGGGATGAGGCCCTCACACTAGATAAATGAGGCGGGCGTGCTCGGGTGGCCCTCATAGCTGCTAGATTTGTGGAGGGTGATGACGACATGCGGTGAGGTGACCCATAAATCTGAGAATGTCTGACTCCTGTCTGGCCGAGGGCAGCTCATTTACGCTCTGTGATCAGGGTCATATCATAGAGATGCAGCCATGAAACTTTAGAAGCATCTGATCCTTTGTCAGTCTTCAGCACCTGAGCCCTTCAGGAGCACAGCGTCAGTGGTCACGGATACTGAAGAGATGGGGGGCCACCCCCACCTTAAAGGTGCTTGGAGCACACAGAGAGAATGATGGAACTCTGTGGTGCCTGCTCACTACATTCTGGCAGCAATGACAAGCGCCATCGAGGTGTCCAGGGAGTGGGAGGTTAGAGCATCACTTTGGCCTGAAGGCTGCTCAAAGCACGAGGAAGAGGCCCTAGACTGAGATACCTGCCTTTATCTTGTACAGAATGGTTTCACATCTGAGTGACAAGAACACTGCTCATCAGAACAAGGAACCATAGGCAAGAAGACATTCTTGAGAGTTTATTGACAATAGTGAACAATATGTACAAGTGATTAACACCCATGCCCAGGCTGTGCAACTAATTCTTCTTAACTTTCCTAACCCTGCCTCTACATCTTGGTGCTCCCAAAGACATCCACAGTGGAGGTGGAGGCAGCCTGCTGACTGCAACGCTCCCCTGTCTGTGATGACCTTGGTGGGCGTCCTCTGGAGGGACCAGACTTGGAGGGCCCCGGCCTGCTTTCAGGGCCCTGCTGTGTGTCAGTGGCGCCCACCTCGGCTTGTGGAGCTGGAACTGCTGAGGTCACAGGAAGAGGGGATTCGGATGGGCTGGACACTCCCAGAGTCACTTGAATGGATGGCCCCAGGCTGTGTACATGCTGATCCTCATCCCTATGGGTCCCCGAGGGCCCCATGCTGACTCCTTGAGGAGAAGGGGTAGCTGGAGTTAGATCGAGCTGCCCAGCACCCCTCTCACGTACACACTGTTGGAGGCCAACTATGGCATCAGCGATGGAGTTGACTCCGCGCAACAGTGCTGGAGCAATGTCCTGGACCAAGGTCTCCATGACAGCTACCATCCTACCAGTGTTGACCAACGTGCGTTGGCATGCCGCGCTATCACCTAGAGTGAAGGTGGTTGGACTCCTCCATCGTGCCTTGCAATCTGTGGAGTGGAGCGGACATCCCTTCCTGATGTTCCCAAGCTTGCCTTTGCAGCTCCAGCAACTGTGACATGACGGAGTCCAGAAGCTCGTCACCTGACTCGGATTCAGCAAATATTTGGCCTTCAGCAGTCCTCCGAGTGCCGGACGCCTGGGAAGTCCCTATCGCCACCTGCTGCAGATCAGACAGTGCAGTGTGCTCACCAGATTGTGATTCCGAGGCTATTCTAAAGCTTGGTTCCACCAAGGTGTGTGTCTCTGCGCTGGTGGAGGGTGTGGGCGAGTGCTGTGATGGGACTTCAAGGAGAGTGCCTCCAGATTCTTCTTCTGAAGCTTCTTCAGAGCTTGATTGGAGGCCCTGGGTCATGGACTCTGTCAGCTGTTTCCCAGATATGCCTGCGGAAGCAAGGAGAGATAATTAGTGAAAGGCAGTGGCCTGTGAAACAGGATACATCACTCACAGCATGGTTGTCTGATGGATGTTGCACTGCTGGACCCTCACTTGGTAGAGCAACACCGACCTCACCGTCAGCACAGGACCAGTCCAGATGGTTGCCGACCAGCTGGATGGCTCTATTTTCAAAGCCCGTGAGGCATTTGATTTCAGGCATTCCTCAGCCAGTCTGCGACCTCTCCCTCTTGTTGTGTGCCAGCTTGACCTGCATGAATAGAGATGGAGAAAATGTAAGCAGGACACCTGCCAAGCGAGATGATAAGTATGCCTGGCATGTGAGGATGGTGAGTGGTCCCATGGACGGGATGAAAATGACGGTGAGTGTGAGAGAGAGTGATTAGTGATGTCCCTTGAACCTGCAGTGAGTGAGGGCCCTGCGGATGTGTGATGGGTTTGTGAGTATAAGAGCGATGAGAAGAGTGACTTACCCTGGCGGAACGGAGGAGATCATTCACCCTCTTGCGGCACTGGGTGGCTGTCCTCTTTTGAAGCATGTTGGCGCTGACCACCAGTGCTACTGCCTCCCAAGCCTGGTTGGTCACACTGCTGCCTATCCTGCGGCCAAAGTGGGGGTAGAGGTCATCTGGGTAGACCTCCACTGCATCCAAAAGGCGTTCCAGTGACGCATTGCTGAACCTGGGGCTACAGTTTTTCTGCCTTTCGTGGACATCTTCCCTGCAGCAGTCATGGATTGGAAACACTGGACTTTTAATATGGCACCTGCCGTGATGAAATGGCAAGGTGATGGCAGGTGGGCGAATGAGAGCCCGCCCTCCATGAAAACGGCATGTTTCCTGGGAATGCATAAATAATGCAGTGGGTTTGGGATGATACGCCGTGAAAACCTGCCATCGTGGCCGGCAAGTAAGACATCGTTTTACCCTCCCGCTACCACACTTAGTGCAAATCTGGGACAATTCCACCCTTTGTCCTACATTGTGGTAACTGTTAGGGAGCCCGTAGATCACTCCTTCTAGTGACTCCTTTCCCCTACTGTTCATTTCCACCCAAACCAATTCTACGCCCTGATCTCCTGAACCAAGGTCATTTCTAACTATTGCACCAATGCCATCTTTGATCAATAGTGCTATCCCTCCACCCTTACCTAGCTTCCTATTCTTCTTGAATATCATATACCCCTCAATATTCTGCACCCAATCCTTGTCATCATGCAGCCATGTCTCTGTAATGACTATCAGATCATATTTATTTACTTCAATGTGTGCTGTCAATTCATTTACTTTGTTATGAATGCTACACGCATTCAGATACAGAGTTCATACAGTTCTGGTGAAGAGTCATACGGACTCGAAATGTTAACTGTATTCCTCTCCGCAGATGCTGTCAGACCTGCTGAGTTTTTCCAGGTATTTTTGTTCTTGTTTCAGATACAGAGCCTTTAATTTTGTCTTTTTGCTATCTTCATAACATCTAGTCTTGACTATTGGTGTATTCTTAGTTTTATCTCTCTGTCCCTTCCTGCTATTCTATGACCCTCATTTCCCATGTTACTATTATGGTCTCCTGCCTTGAATCTACCCCTTGATTTGCCACATCTACCCAAGCTTGATCCCTCACCGTCCCCCCCCCCCATCCCCCCCCACCCCAGTTTAGTTTAAAGCCCTCTCTACCTCTTTAGTGTGCAAGAACACGTCCTAGCATGGTTCAGGTATACACCATCCTAATGGTCCAGCCCCCACTTTCCCCAGTACTGGTGCCAGTGCCCCACGAACCAGAACCCCGCTCTCCCATGCCAACCTTTGAGCCACTCATTCACCTTTCTAATCTTATTTGCCCTGTGCCAATTTACATGTGGTTTAGGTAGTAATTCAGAGATTATAACTTTTGATGTTCTGCTTCTTAATTTGCTCCCTAGCTTCTCATACTGACTATGCAAAACCTCCTTCCTTGTTCTGCTTAAGCCATTGGTACCTACATGGACCACGATGACTGGATCCTCCCCCTCCCACTGCAAGTTCCTCTCTAGCCCTGAGCAGATGTCCTGAACCCTGGCACTGAGCAGGCAACACAGCCCTCTAGACTCTAGCTCTTTGCTGCAGAGAACAGTGTCATTCCCTCTCACTACCCTACTACCATTACATTCCTGTTTGCTACCCCAGCTTGAACGGCTTCCTGTACCATGGCCAGCCTGCACACCCACCTTGCGGATCTTGCTTTGTCCACCTCAAACCTGTTTGACAATTGCAAAGTCTGAGGCTCTTCCACTACTGTTTGCTGGGTCCCATTACATGTCTCACTGATGGTCATATCTTCCTGTCCCTTACTGCTGACTTAAACAGATGACCCTATTCTAAGACGCATGACCGTCTTCTGGAACAAAGTGTCCAGGTATTTCCCCCACTCTCTTACGTTATGCAGTGTCAGCAGTACGGCTTCCAAGTCAGTAATCCTGATCCAGAATTCCTCTAGCATTCTGCAGACATGTTTGTCATGGATCGCCTTGGCATTCAAAAGCTCCCACGTTCCACAGGTGCAACATATGTTAACTTAATTTAATTACTAACTTAATTAACTTAGAATAATTCCTATGTATACCACACCTCTCTCCCCCATACACTGAATTCCCACATGAATTTAGTTCATTACTCAGTCTCTGTCTTTCAGGGGATTGACAGATAACTGCCACTCCAGGCAGTTTTCTGTTAAACAAGCTAACCTAACTTACTTGAAGGTTAGTACTATGTCAGATCTTGATTCTTAATCTATAGGTGAAACCTGAAAAGGACTTAGCAGAACTTACCATGTGAACCTAGTCTCACTCAGTCTCCGCCTCACTTCGGCATAGCCTCCTGTCTCCTCGCATGCCCCTTACTGCACAGTAACAGACCATTTGACCCAATAAGAATGCATGTGTTTATACCGCACACAAACCTCCTTCCTAACTGCATCTCACCTTATCAACATATCCTCAATTCCTTTCTCTCTCATGTACTTATCTAGATTCCACTTAAATGCATCTACATTATTTGTCTCATGCACTCTTTCATGGCAAGTTCCATAATCTCCCCACTCTCTGAGTAAATACATTTTTCCTGAATTCCTTATTGAATTTATTATTGATCACATATTTATGGTTGCTAATCTTGCAGCCCCCACCACCTCCCCCACACCTTAGTTGGAAGAACGAGGAGATGCAATATAAAATAAAGAATACCAACTTTAAAGGGGGTGTACAAGCAGAGGAGCCTGGGGGTACATGCATAAATCATTGAAAGTGGCAAGGCAAGTTGCTTAATGTGATTAATATGGCATATGAGACCCTGGGCTTTAGAAATAGGGGTATAGAGCAAGGAATTAATAGTGGACCTTTATAAAACACTGGTTAACTGGAGGATTGTTCCAATTCTGGGCATCACACTTTAGGAGGGATGTGAAGGCATTAAAGCGATTGCAGAAAAGATTCACAAGAATGGCTCCAGTGATGAAAGACTTAAGTTACATGGATTGATTGGAGAAGCAAAGAAGAGAAGTTTGGGAGGAGATTTGGTAAAGATATTTAAAATCATTAGAGGTCTGAATAGAGTAGGTAGAAAGAAACTGTTCCCATTGGCTAAAAGGTCAAGTATTAGAGGACACAATCGAAGGTAATTGGAAAAAGAAGCAATGACAACATGAGGGAAAACTTTTTCACACAGCATGCGGTCAGGATCTGGAATACAATACCTGAGAGTGTGGTGGAGGCAGATTCAATTGTGGCTATTAGAAGTGTTATGCTGCGTCATATGCAGTTAAACATATGAATATGGACAATTTTCCTTGACAGTGGACTCCGGGGAAGGGGTTCAGATGATCTTTTGTGTTTCTGTATAGACAGGGACCAACTTATGTCTGGGCATGTCTCTGGAAAGTCATTAAAATATAAATGACCTTTTCCAGACATTCCATTGAAGAGACATCAGAGTGCAACAAATCACTTATGGATGTAACAGTTACGATTGTCGACATGTCCACAGAGACTGGGCTGTAACTTCCGAGCTCCAGGACAGTATATATGGGGGTACCCCAAAGGTGTGCTGGGGAACCTCCACCACCCAAGCCCTCTCTCACCCCCCACCACCAACCCCCAAGGAAGTCCCCAAGAAAGGATTACATGGCAATTGTCCGGGAAGTTCAAACTTCCTTTCAGTGATTGCCCTGCACTGGGAACAATCCGAAAATGTGATTTAAATCACAAACTTTGGATGGTTCCAACTGCCTTACAGCTATAGTTACTCGGAAAAGCTTAGAAGAATTAAAACCACTTCTAACTAACTACTCTCTCCCCTCCGCCGACCTGACCTCTAACCCCCCCCACCCAGGCTTGGCCAGAACCCCCCCCCCCCCCCCCCCCCCCCCCCACCCACAAATCCTACCCACACCTTATACACTTACCTTTCCCTTGACTTGTCAAAGCGGATGGGCCTTTAAACATACCTGGTTTACAGCAGCTAGTGCTGTAAAAAAGGGGGCATGTCCTCCTTACGGCCAACGCTGCAGCCCTGGATAGACTGCTGTCGGAACCTGTTTCACTACACAGATCTCACCCACCCTGAGTCGGAAAGTCGGGCAAGATAGGAGAGGTTAGATTTCAAGGTAAGTAACTAGGAGCAGAGTGGTACTCTGACTCAGTTGCCACCCCACTAGAAGCTACAGGCTACTGAGATCCAAAAGTCGCCCGGACTTGGGCCCAGATTTTTGTCCTCGGGTTGGGAGCGCAGAGTCTGATGATTTCCCGGTTCAGTTAACCCGACCTTTAAAAATGGCCCCCTGCAGGTGGGATTTTGGGTCGGGGGGTGTTCAGGCTGAAACAGGAGTCAGGGCAGGCGACCCCAGAATAAACCCGCACACTGCCAGATGCGGAGGTGGGCTGGGCGTAAGGCCTGTCTCTGTGCTCCGGCACTGTGTTTAAATAAATAAAAAGTAATGATAAAACAAAAAAAATCCCTCCAGACCTCACCCCTCATCCTCGTCACCCCCTCTGCACACACTCCCTATGACCAATTCATGCCAACCCATGCTGCCCACCCACCCCATGGCACCCACACTCATGCCAACTTAGTGCCCCAGCCATCCCCATGGCCCCACACCTCTATGCCAACTTAATGCCGCTGTACTCACTGCCATTGCCACCGTACACCATGCCAACATAGTGCCTTCACCACCCTTTGCCCTTACCCGCAGCATGCCAACTCACCTAGCATCCTTTAACAGTTCCTTGACAGATGGACAGTTCCTGGACAGCTGGACATCTCCTGGGCAGCTGGACAGTGCCTGGACAGATTTCCGTCCTCAGGTAGGGAGTGCAGAGTCTGGTAATTTCCCGGCTCGGCGAACCCGGCCTTTGAAAATGGCCCCCTGCAGGTGCGGTTTTTGGTCGGGCTGGGGTGCGGGATGAATTAGAAGTCAGGGCAGGGGATTCCAGAACAAATCCGCAGGCTTTTACACCTTGACAGTTCCAATGAGTTTGTGCGTTAAAATCACATAATCATGTTCACTTTTAACTCTCCCAATGGGTGCCTCACCTTTCCCAAAAGTTGCCTTACCTCTCCCAAATGTGTCTCAGAACACTACCCAAAGGGGTACCTTACCTCTCTAAAGGGGTACCCTGGCTATCCATAACAATCAGACCTCCTTTTACCTGTTCTAATCTGCATACCCCGGATTCCACACTCCTTCCAAAATCCCACTTCAGTGGAGGCAGCTGGTGATTTAAATGACCAGCTGCCTCAATGAATCATGCATGCACAAACCCTGGCCCGACTCCAGTCCCGTCCCAGCGAAGATGAGAACGCCGGGTTTGGAGCGGGACTTAGAAATTTCAGCCATTTCTGGGATTTTTGCCACGACGGAGAGCCTCTCGTAAAAATCCGGGCCTTGATGTCTGCAAATTGAAATTCCACAAAGGTGGGTGTGAAGGAAATCACTTTAGTCACAAGAAGGTGCAAATGGCTAACATTCATTCCCTACTGTGTGGCAATTGCTTAGCCCACCAGCCCATTTGTGCGGACAATAGGAACACCAGACATCACTGCAGGAGTTCCTCAGGATAGTGCCCAAGACCCAACCTTCTTCAGCTGCTTCATCAATGACCTTCCCTCCTTTGTAAGGTCAGAATTGGGAATGTTCACTGATGATTGCACCATTTGTGACTCCTCAGATACTGAAGCAGTCTGTGTCCATATGCAGCAAGACCTGGACAACATATAGGGCTTGGGTTGATAAACAGCATTCACTCCATATAAGTGCCAAGCAATGACCATCTCAAACAAGAGATGATCCAACCATCTTCCCTTGTCATTCAATGGTATTACCATCGTTGAATTCTCCCACTATCAACGTCCTAGGGGTTACCATTGACCAGAAACTGAACCAAACCAGGCATATAAATATTGTGGTTACAAGACCAGGTCAGAGACTGGGAATTCTTGACTCACTTCTTGACTCCCCAAAACCTGTGCACCATTTACAAGACACAAACCAGGAGTATCATGGAATACTCTCCACTTGCCTGTGCAGCTGAGTGCAGCTCCAACAACACTTAAGGAGCTTGACACCATACAGAACAAAGCAGCCCACTTGATTGGCACCCCATCCACCACCTTCAACATTCACTCCCTCCGCCACCGATGCACAGTGGCAGCAGTGTGTACCATCTACAAGATGTACTGCAGAAACTCACCAAGGTTCCTTCAACAACAACTTCCACAACCTGTACCACCTAGAAGGACAAGGGCAGCAGATGCATAGGAACACCACCACCTCCAAAACACAAACCACCTTGACTTAGAACTATATTGCCATTCCATCATTGCCGCTGAGTCAAAACCCTGGAACTCCCTTGCTAACAGCACTGTGAGTGTACCTACATCACATGGATTTCAGTGGTTCAAGAAGGTGGCTCACCACCACCTCAAGGGCAATTAGGGATGGGCATAGTACCAAATGCACATGTAAAGGAAATACAAAAAGAAAAACGCTGTAATGATAAGTTTCCTACATTACACTCAGAGTTCAGAACATCATTCACTGAATAAGGATGTCAGAAATTACCATATTTCAACCATTATTTAAATTCCCAAAATGAACTTTGGGCAGGCAAAGCTTCCAAGTGGGGGTGTAATGTCTGTAAATAATCTATTGTATTTAATCAAGATAGAAAGAATTTATATTCAATCTGTTTTAGTTACTTTAGTTCAAGGACAGATGTAAGACAATACGATAACATAGTGGTTGCATTATTGGGGCCAGTAATTTAGCTGACCATGATTAATGATTCAGAGGTAGAATTTTTTGATGCACAGGGTTTCCCACCCCTTCACTTGAAGAGTCGAAGGGGATGCATCCCCACCGACACCAGCTACTTTGCAGCCATTTAACTTTCGGCAGGGTTTTAATTGACTAAGGACAAGACTTCCACCTCCATCTGGGAGGAATTCTTGACTTAGTGAGCTGCTGTCCAATCAGATGGCCGGCAGCTCAGAAGTCCCATTAGCGCCAGGCTCGAAAGGTGGCCACTGCTGGCACTACTGTGAGTCCCCGAAGAAGAGGTGCTAATGGAGGCTGAACTGAAAGTAAGCATATTGGTGTGGCTTGGCAGGCAGGCTCCAGTGAGGGGATTGATGGGGGTTGGGGAGACCAGTTTTGAAAGGTTGTGGAGGGGGTGGTGGTTAAAGGGTTACGGGGAGGGAATGACCTGGTGGGGTGTGCCTCTGATGGGCTCTGGAGACACTAACAGAGGTAAACCCCCCCCACAACCATCCTGGTTTGACACCAATCTGCGCAGCTAAAGCTGCTGGGTTATCCACTCGGCATTGGGATTCCCCTGCCGCAGGTAAAATAGCAGCAGGGGTGGGGATGAGGCATATAAGTAGCCATTAATTTGCTGCTTATGGGCCTCAATAGGCCCAGGGGCAGGCAGCCACCCAATGCCTCCACTGTCCCCCATAAAATTTCATACAGGTGACAGGGCGGGTGGGTAGGCAGTGGGCAGAGCACCAGCTGCATTTCATGAGCCCCATCCCCAGGACTGTAAAACTCTGATGTGAAAATTGGGTTCAAATCTTACCACAGTAGCTGGGGCATTTAAATTTAACTACATGCATCTGGAATAAAACGCTAAATGGTGACCATAAAACCACTGGGTTAATGTAAAAACTCATCTGTCTCACTAATGTCCTTTAGGGAAGGAAATCTGCCACCCTTTCCCACTCTGGCCTATATGTGACTCCAGACCCCAACATTTTGGTTAACTCTTAAGCACCCTCTAAAATGACCCAGCAAGCCACCTGGATGATTTAAGAAGATGAAACACCATCATCTTTTCAAGGGCAATTCTGAATGGGCTATAAATGCTTATAACCAGTGAATGATTAAAAAATTAATTACCATTAGTACAGTTTGAGGACTTGGAAATACTGAGATGGCTGATTAATATTGATGTCCATAGGTAACCCCCTTGGATACTGGAGAATATATCAAAGTAGTCACATTTACAAGACTTTTCAAGTGGAAGTCTTTATTTTCTTAGAGTACATTGCATGCATCGGCATAAGCCAAGGCTAGACAACTGCAGAATCTCACTCACTCACACACCCACAATCACCTTTTGTATTCCTTTACTGTGGATCAAAAATCATCAAATCCACTAGCCAATCATTAATTTAGAACCAAAATCCCATTATCCAAATATACAGGTATGACATACAAATTGCTCAGGTTTCGATCCTATGTCCCCTTTATCAGAGAAGCTGAGGCTCTAACATAAAACATGTCTCCATATCAAGGAAACAAGATTCCTAGCTGTTGAGAGGCACCAACTATCCTACCTCCTAAGAGGTAGCAACCTTTCTTTATGTGTTTACCACATTCCATTCAAGGGACCGTACCTTGATACCTAGGACATCCATCACTTCTCTGCCACTACTAGTATATATCTGGTATCCATCCTCAACTTGTTGCCTGGCTTCTATTGATCGTTTACTCAACTAAATAGCTAATACTACATAATTACCTTAGCAACCTAGCTTGTTCATTTTACACGTTCCAACAAATATTCTTTGTCAAATCAATGACACAACATAACCCATTACATTCAGCGTCCATGAGACTGGTACCTAAGGAAATTATGTGCAACTGACTGATCAGGATGTGAATGTTGACATGTATGTTGACTGCAAGTCTCAGATAGACTAGGTCAATAGACCAGGTCCCTAAGGAGCTCTTGTGTGTCATATCATGTGTGGTGTTCATTGCCACAGTGATGTTATCATATCAATGCACCGTACCTACTTCTAGCTGACCGCAGCACAGTGTCAAGTGATGCTCTTTATGTTTTTCACTTCAGTGCATCTGAGCTATGCCATCTATCTTTAGTTCAGCATTCTGTTTACATGACAAACCATGGATATCAATCATGGCTTTCATTTCCTTATCTCCTGGTGATGCATCTTACAGCTACTTCTATTTATACTGTTGTGTTCCCATCCTATGTCCCGTTTATCTATTCTGTGCCTAATACATCTTTCAACTCTCCCACAAACTGTCAGTGAGCAATGTCTGCTATACACTGGGTCTAACCTCATCCAATGTATGACTGTTGCAACTGCTGCAGAATTAGTTTTGATTTATATATAATTAATTTTATTGGCTTGGCTTTTTCAGTATTAATGATGGAAAACTGTTGGCACTCATTATCAGTTCTCTTCTGAAACTATCATCAATTTCTGGAGTCTGCATAGTTAAATGCGGAAATGCAGAAGTTGCTGCCAATGATTCTGTTCTTCTCCCAAGGTCTCCCAGTCAGCAATCAAAAAGAAAACACTGAACTGACAAAAACTTATCCTTTTACACTATTAGTCTTGCTGTAAGAGCCCTTGAAAAAGTTATACCTTGTTCATGAGTTATGACTTGGTTTTTAGCAGTGTACTAAATTCATAATTACTGCTAAGCTTCAACTGCCCTGAAAGAGTAATTTTATATCCATGGAATGCCAAATTTCTCCATTATAAATTTCTAATATTTTTAAAACAATACAATTTTTTGAAGTTTGTTTATGTTTTAACTTCTACCTAAATCCTAGGTGTGCACATCCTAATAATTTATTTTGCTATCTTCAAAATTTATAATTAAAAGTGAAGGGATTCAGTGATTTTTACTTTCGGTTCACTGTCTGTGAGAATACTTCAAAATGATTACCCTGCTTGATGACATTATTTCTGCTGGATGTCTGAAGATCCCTTTGGTTTGGCACTAGATTCAAACTGACATCAAGAGAGGAAACATCCATGCCGCAGAGATTGCTAGATCTTTGTGGGCAGCTTTCTTTGAGGCCAGTGGTGAGAGCCTTTGCTTTAGCACTGATTGCGAAATCCAAACCCATACATTTTACATGAGGATATCCTTATTAGGGTTGCTTTACCTGGTATACCTATGCTTACAAATCCCCCTGCTCTTCTTTGATTGGTAACATGAAATCTTTCATCTGAACAGACACGTAGGATGTTGAGTTAACATGCTATCTGAAAGACAGCTCTTACAACAATACAGCACTCAGAATATGCGTTCACATCCTGAATTGAGAAATAAACCTAAAATTTTTGCTCTCAAGGGCAAGAGTGCTACCCATCCTACCACTGATCCAAGCTGATATTTAATATCATGATACAGCACCAGTCATTAGCTGAGACAATTCACAATTCACAGTGGTAAGGAAATGATAGTGCTGTATGATGGACAATATAATTAGGCAATTAGGAATTATTAAATGACTAAATCAATTATAGAATTATTCTATTATGCCACATGACACTAGGAACACAAACACCCAGTAACTATTTATATTAGAACAGACCTTGGACATTTGGGTTTTTAAACTTTTCATGCCACAAGTTTCTAAAGCATGAACTAATGTCGTAATGAGGGAAACTGGGCATCTGAGATCTGAGCGAACAGGGCAAGCAATCAGATTGAAGGATTGTGAAATTTAGCAGCAAAAGGACTGAGAATTAATTGTAAATTAGAGTGGATGGCTGAATGCCCAATACGGTATAGAAACAGATAAAAAAAAAAGAGGGAAAGAAAGATTGGGTAAAGAAAGAGAGAGAGAAAGAGACAAGGGAATTAAAAAAGAATCCAATAGCAATTAAATTCTGAAGGAATAAGACTCCCCACATGTAATGGTTAATTTTCAATGCCAGAGAAACTGATTGGCAGTAATTAGCATATTATTAAATGGTACATAGACTGGAATGGACAAGACTTAACATTCTGTGGCAATCTTAGTTCAAAGCAACTGCACATATACAGCAACTTCACACCATTCAATGCATGGCAATTGTGAGGCAAACAGCGAGATGCTGGTTACATGAAGATATCGGTGGATTGCTGCATCTGGGCACAACTTTCAGATATTTAAATTTAACTATACCTTTACCCCTCACCTAAAGTTGTAGTTCCACTTGTGCATGAATACCATTAGTCTCACTGTTAGGTTGGAAATAAAATCTGGCTCAATATAATGGGTTGACTAATTACAATTTCAAACATCAGTTTTGATGAAATAACAGAACTGAAGTCCATACAAATAATTCTCAAAATAAATGTCACAGGATTTTTTTTATTCTTTCATGGCATGTGGCCATGGCTAGCTAGGCCAGCATTTATTGCCCATCCCTAATTGCCCTTGAGAAGGTGGTGGTGAGTTGCCTTCTTGAACCGCTGCAGTCCATGTGGTGTAGGTACACCCACTGTGCTGTTAGGAAGGGAGTTCCAGGATTTTGACCCAGGACAGTGAAGGAATGGTGATTTATTTCCAAATCAGGATGGTGAGTGGGTTGGAGGGTGGCATCCCCATGTGTCGGCTGCCCTCATCCTTCTAGATGTTAGTGGTCACTGAAGGCTTGGTGAGTTCCTGTAGTGCATCATGTAGATGGTACACACTGCTGTCACTGTGCCCCCCCCCCCCCCCCCCCCACCCCCCCCCAACCACAGGGCCATCTGTCACTTGTTCTATGTTGTGCTTTCACAGAATGCACCTTGTTCTTCTATTAACACATTCTGCAATCTTACCTTTTTGTTGCTATCAGCACTTTCTTTAGTCTTTAACACTACCATTAACATTCCCTTTGTCTTGTGCCATGACATCTTTGTCAATCTCTCCTGAGCTCCCAACTATTCCTGACCTTCTGTTTTGCTCCACCTGCTCCACCCGCTCTATAAAAGTATAAAATCCATCACATTTCTACCTCTCTTTAGCTGGGAAGAGGAGTCATGTGGACTCAAAACATTAACTCTGTTTCTCTCTCCATAGATGATGCCAGACCTGCTGAGTTTTTCCAGAATGTTCTGTTTTTATTACTAAAGGAAGATGGTTGTGGTTGTTGGAAGTCAATCATCTCAGTCCTGGGACTGGGATTGCTGGAGTTCCTCAGGGTAGTGTCCTAGGCTCAACCATCTTCAGCTGCCTCTCTAATGACCTTCCTTCCATTAAAGGATCAGAATTGGGGGTGGTTGCTGATGATTGCACAATGTTCAGCACAATTCACGACTCCTCAGATACTGAAGAAGTCCATGCCTGTATGTAATAAAACCTGGACAACATTCGCATTTGGGCTGATAAGTGGCAAGTAACATTCGCGCTACACAAATGCTGGGTAATGACCATCTCCAACAAGAGAGAATCTAACTGTTCCCGCCATGAGATTCAATGGGATTACTATCGCTGAATCCTGCATCGTCAACATCCTGGGTTTACCATTGATCAGAAAGTTACATGGATCAGCCATATAAATACTGTAGTTACAAGAACAGGTAAGAGCCTAAGATTTCTGTGGAAGTCATTCACCTCCTGACTCCCCATTGCCTGCCCACTATCTGCAAGACAGGAGTGTGATGGAGTACTCTGCACTGCCAGGATGAGTGCAGCTCCAGTAACACTCAAGAAGCTCAACACCATTCAAGACAAAGCAATTTGATTAGCACCCCATCTGCTACCTTAAACTTTCACTTCCACCACCTGGTGCACAGTGGCAGCATGTGTAGCATCTGCAGTATGCACTGCAGCAACTCAGCAGGCAATTCATCAACTTCATCAGCACCTTTCAAATTTGTGACCTCTATCATCTACGAGAATAAGGGCAGCCAGGCGCACCAGAACATCACTACCTGCAAGTTCCTCTCCAAGTCACGCACCATCCTGACTTGGAAATATATTGGTGTTTCTTCACTGCCACAAGGTCAAAATCCTGAAACTCCCTCACTAACAGCACTGTGGATGTACCCACACCAGATGGACTGTAGTGGCTCAAGAATGCGGCTCACCGCCACCTTCTCAGAGGCAAGTAGGGATAGGCAATAAATACTCACCTAGCCAATAGTGTCCATATCCAATGAAGGAATTTAAAAAATGACTCTTCTGGTGGTTGAAAAATTTAGGGCAATTAACAGCTGACTATACAAACCAGGAAGGTCTCGGATTTAATCCATAATCTTGCTGAATTACACAATGTAAATCAGGATGGCAGGTGGACACTAAAGCTTACTTTAGGAGTCTCAAGTTATGGAGATGAAACTTTTCAGTGTTTGTTTTCCAATTGCCAACCAGCAGTCATTATATGTAGGTGTGCATGCATGAATGCTGGGTGAGGACAGGATTGTACTTTATTGTGATGTGACTGAATAGCCTGCTGAAGCTCAAGCATGAACTTTCTGAGTTTTGCAATCCATTCTCGAGTGGATAGGGAAGAATATTGGTTTGTCACATTGGTCCATATTTTCTGGTGGTAATGATGGCATAACTGTTAGTGATCACCACTATTACCCCACGGAAACTGACAGCAACTTTGGGAGTCTTCACATGTGTGGAATGATGTGGAAATACTGAAGCTGTTGTCAGTGATTTTATGATTTCCAAAGGGTACATTGTTGAGGCATCCCCAGTCTGCAATCAATGAGAAACCTTTGAACTGAGAAGAACTTCCACTTTTACATTGTGAATCTCTCTGTAAACAACGCCCCCCCAAAATATATTGCACCTTGTTGGATGAAGCATAACTGGGTTTTTAATGGCATATTAACATCATAATTATGCCGAACATCCCAACTGGGCCGGAAATGCTAATTTTATATTTATGGAATGACAAATTTCTCCATTATGATAAAAAATATTCCACACTGACTGATGCCACAACCTACCCACTCTGCATACTTCTAGCACGTGATCCTAATGCCCGCCTAATCCCCTCACCAAGATGGCCAGAGTGTGCACACGTTCCAGAACAATTTCGGTACCAAAAAAGCACCCGTGGCATCAAAACTATGGGCGCTGGAGCCCAATTTGTGAGCAACGCCTACTTGTTTTTAATTTATTTGTTGTTTAGAACAAATGGAAGTTTTAAAAGTTGCAGGAAAAAAATACCAGAAATTCTGGTTATTCATGTCTGTTGTTTAATTGTTGATCAAGCATCATAATAAACTACTTTCAACTTTAAGAACTCTAGAACTTTATCAGTGACCACAAACGGGAGCACGTTTGATAATGATTTTCATGTCCTTTTCATGCTGCAGTTTTGAGAACTCAGAACCCTGAATTTTGTTCTGTAGCATAATGTTGAGACGCTTTGCTTTTTAAATTGATTTTGAAAGTTCTGTTAAATCATGAATAGAAAATTGTCATGCAAGCATTCTGATGTGCTAATGGAAAAAACAATCTGTAGCCTTTTTTTTAACAATGTGTTGAATGATGTAATTGTAATTCCCTATAATCAGTAGCTATTCAAACGTTTCACTAAATGTTACTTACAAAAGTAGAAGAAAACTAAGCAGCTGTAGACCGCAAATTGCTCGCAGCAAAAGGAACAAATTGCCATGCTCTTGTTCTTCTATGTGGTAACGATCACAAGTTTGGATGGTGCTGACAAAGGAGCCTTGGCGAGTTGCTGCAGTGCATGTTACAGATGGTGCACATGATTGTCACTGTGCACCAGTCATGGAGGGTGTGAAAATTTAAGGTGGCGCATGGGGTGCCAATCAAACAGGCTGCTTTGTCCTGGATGTTGTCAAGCTGTTGAAGAATCAAGAACGAAAGGACACAGATTTAAGACCAAAAAGACCAAAGCCAATGTGAGAAAATAACTCCTTCATGCAGCGAGTGGCTAGGATCTGGAATGATGAAGGTGAGAGTGTGGTGGAGGTAGATTCAGTTGTGGCTTTCAAAAGGGAATTGGATAAGCACCTGAAGGGAAAGGAAATTGCAGGACTATGGAAAAGTGGACAAGCTAAATGCACTAGCAGATAGCTGGTCTGAACCCAATGAGCCAAATGGGCTCCTTCTGTACCCTAATCATTCTATGACTCTGTGATAACGATTCCACTGTTCGGACAGCTCATGAGGAGCCCTCCAGAATGCACCAGTGTCTATGCCCTGATTTGTGATGGTCTGCTGTATCATCAACAACCTATTTATCAGCCCTTCATGCCAGGGATACAGCAAGTAGGTCAAGAGCAGGAGGAGGAAAAAGAGGAGGAGGAAGAGGAAGGGAGGAGGCAACCAGCACATTCCTTTTTTGGCCAGGCTGTCCATGAACATCTCTTCCGATGACAGTTCCACTGAGCACAATCCAAAACCCCCAATGCACAACAATCATTTTGTTACCATCTCCCTGTTACGCAACATCACAGTGTCCTCTTGGCCACAATGCTGAAATAAATGTCACCGCAAAATAGCTATTCCAAACTAACTTAATACGGCAACCATCCGATCATCCATACAAAAATAAATAAACTACTCTTGTGCATTACTTTAGTGCCTGTCTTCTGGGTGCCTTTGCCCTTTCTAGTGCTCCAATGCAATGCTTTCCCACTGGCTGCAGCATGGTATTGGAAGACTGCTGCCATCCACTGGGGGAAATGTGCAGATGGTCTTACAGGATGACCTCAAGCAGCTTTGGGATAGAAGGCTATCTGCAGGTATGATGGCAGCAACCTGAGCCTACATGGAACCAAGCTGGGCTTGCATGGCAATGAGTGTGGATCTCCTGACCTCAGTCTGAATTTCCCCTGCAGAACCCAGACATTGGAAGACTTCTGCTTGTGCTATGGAAGCAGAGACATCAATCACCAGACACAGCATCATGGTAGGCTCTGCATGTGTTCTCATGGAGTTAGCCACTGGTTCCACACTGGAAAGGATGGGCTCCAAACTCTATGCAAAGTCCTGTACCAAGTTGGATCTGGACTCCTCCCTGTTTTTTGACAGTGACAGGAGGCTTCTTGGCAGGCCTTTGCATTCTGCCTTTCTCTGTGTATTCCCCACCAATCTTTTTCTGTACGCCGCCCCATTGAAGTGCTCATCTGAAATAAAAACGAAAAATGCTGGAAACACTCAGTAGTGCTCATCTGAGTCCTCTGTACCTGAACTCATCTGTGACCTCATCCGCAGGGAGCTGGTACCCATGCTACCCTTTCCCTTTGCCCTGGCCACAGGCCACTCATGCCTGGTCATTCACCATGTGCAGTTCTGCCTCTATGTCACCCTCAGTATCTACAGTGTATCTACAGTGCCAGTATCTGAGATGGAGGCTGTGAGCATGTGATTATCAGTCTCTATTCCTCTTAGGCTTCAGGCTCCTGCACCAGTTTTTGGCTATCTGAAAAGGATAAAGGGTCGGGTTGGGATGAGGGAAGGGGACTGCAGGGTACCAAACCAAATGGGCCTGCTTACACCATCTCCAGCTTGGAAATCAGAACAGTTTGTAAGATCAGGGCAAAGTGATATGTGAGAAGGTCGATGAGGTAGGAACATACTGTCATCCCCTATGGTTTAAACCCTGCCACAGGTCATAGCCTCAGTCATGGCTGCACCAATGATGCCAACACCGTCTCCTTCATGGGGATGAGGGCATGCAACCATGCCTGCTCCCACTAATTAGGTGTTGCTGACTCTGTTATGGACCAACTTGCCCTACAAGAGAGAGTGAAATTTGTCTCTGAGTGCAGTGCAATGTGTTTGGATGCTGTGTCTGTTATGGTTGAATAGCTGCAGTGTGTGCCAATCTTCCTTAGACTCGGGGATGGTGCCAGAGGACCAGAGAATTGCAAATGTTCAAAAAAGGTTGTAAAGATAAACCGTGCAACTACAGGCCAATCAGTTTAGCCTTAGTAGTGGGGAAGCTTCTAGGAACAATAATACGGGACAATTTTAATAGTAACTTGGGCAAATGCATGTTAATTAAGGAAGGCCATCGTGAATATGTTACGGGCAAATCATGTTTAACTAACTTGTTGGAGTTTTTTGATAAGCTAACAGAAAGGGTTGATGAGGGTAATGCTGTTGATGTGGTGTACATGGACTTCCAAAGGGCATTCCAAAGTGTTACACAACAGACAAAGTTACAACTCATGGAATTAAAGGGACAGTAGCAACATAGATACAAAATTAGCTGAATGACAGGAAATAGAGTAGTGGTTAATGGATGTTTCCTTGGACTGGAGGAAGGTTTGTAGTGGAGTTCCCCAGGGGTTGGTGTTAGGACCCTTGCTCTTCCTGATATATATTAATGACTTAGACTTTGCTGTACATGCCATAATTTCAAAATTTGTGGATGCTAGGAAACTTGGAAGCATTGTAAACAGTAAGAGGGGTAGTGTAGGACTTCAAAAGGACATAGGTTGGTAGAATCGGCAGACAAGTGGCGGATGAAATTTAATACCGAGAAGTATGAAGTGATTCATTTTGATAGGAAGAATGCAGAGAGATATAATAAAGTAAAGGGTACAATTCTAAAGGGGGTACTGGAACAGAGGTACCTAGATGTATTTGTGCATACATCATTGAAAATGGCAGAACAGATTAAGAGAGCAATTAATAAAACATTCAATATCCTAGGCTTTATTAATAGGGGCATAGCGTACAAAAGCAAGGAGATTTAAATAAAAGCAAACTACTGCAGATGCTGGAAATCTGAAATAAAAACAGAAAATGCTTGAAAAACTCAGCAGGTCTGGTAGCATCTGTGGCGAGAGAAACAGGGTTAACATTTCGAGTTCAGTAAGATTCTCCATCAGAACCAGGCCTCAACTGGAGTGTTGTGTCCAGTTCTAGGCATAACACTTTAGGAAAGATATAAGGGCATTAGAGAGAGTCCAGAAAAGATTCATGAAAATAGTTCCAGGGACAAGGAACTTCAGTTACATAGATAGATTGGAGAAGATGGGATTGCTTTCCTTGGAGAAGAGAAGGTTGAGAGGAGATTTGATAGAGGAATACAAAATCGTGAGAGGTCCGGACAGAGTAAGTAGTGAAAAACTGTTCCTCATTGGTCTTGAAAACAAGAGGGCACAGATTTAAGGTAATTGGCAAAAGAAGCAATAGAGACATGAGGAAATCTTTTACACTCAGTGAGTGGTTGGGATCTGGAATGCAGTACCTGAGAGTATGGTGGAAGCAGGTTCACGCGAGGCATTTAAGAGGGAATTGTATTATTATCTGAAAAGGATGAATGTGCAGGGCTACGGGGAGAAGGCCAGGGTGTGGTACTAGGTAAATTGCTCCTTCGGAGAGTGAGTACAGACACGATGGGCCAAATGGCCTCCTCCTGTACTGTAACCATTCTGTGATTTTATGAGCTGTGACTGTGAGGCTCCCAGAAGTTCCAAGTGTGTGAGGATAAGGTGAGGCAGTGAATGTTGGATATGAGGCATGTTTGATCGAGTGTTGGTTGGTGAGTGAAAGAAGGTGCAGTGAATGGAGCAATGCGTCAGGCTAGTGGTTCACTTGTAAGAATATGACAAATGAAGCAGCTTTCACTGACCCTGACCAGTCATGTGTAGGCACTGAACATTTTGTGGTACTGCATCCAGGTCTTCAGGGCTATTGCTGGCATTGATAGTGATGGCTACCTGCGTCAACTGCCTTCTCATTGTCTGTCTGATTGGCCTCCTGATCTCTTGTGGCAAGGACCTCTCTCCTCCTCTGCACCTCCTCCTCCAAGGTCTCCAGTTCTGCATTAGGGAGCTTTGGAGCACAATCTCTAGCCTGTTGTGCCATTTCCACTCTTCTCTATGCTCATAGTCTTTTGTAACCAGTTTCGACCACTTTTGCAGACTGAATGCACTTCTCCTTTAAGAGATGTAGACTTGCTTTAGTAGTACAGGCTAGGTTTAAGTGGTGATGTACCTTGCCCAAACTTGGGCCCCTTTCTGAACCATGAAGCTACCACTTTGTGCTGGGCTGCAAACTCCTATCATTTAAATTAGCAGGCAACACAAAGATTGTGCGCTGTCTGCATCGCTACAAATGGGTGTGGGGTAATTGTGTATCATGATCCCTGGGACCATTTTCTGGCCTAATCCAAATTTTCCTCCAACTTATTTTACAATGTTTTAAAATGAGACTCCCTCCCATAATTCTAGCTTTTCAACAAATTTCAGGCCTACCTTTCAAGGTTCAAGTAAGTTCCCTTTCTGTTTTTCAAAATATGAAACAGTACAAAAATTCAGTTTTCACAATGTTTCTGCATGCAGTTTGAGAATGGTAAGCCCCAACTATAAGATTGGAAGTGAGTTAAATTGGTAGATGATCAAATTGTGGATGCGTGCCAACACGGACTCTAGTGAGTGAAGATCCCTGCTGGACTGTGCATTCTCACATTTATTTTGATATTTCATCATCAGCTTTGCACTTGTGTGTCTGTAGTACGTGGCAGTGACACAAAGCTGACTTGTGTTCCTAACAACTGACTTTATATTAACATGGATTTTCATTCCAGATGGTTGTTGACAGGATGTCCTCCAGTCACTGATTGATGTAATCCCTTTATAAGATCCCAAGGATCCTGGCATGATCACATTATTATTGGATGAGCGTACACTGCTAAGAATAGATTTTGTTTCCATGCTGTGCTTTCATAATTTCATCAATTTACAAAATGGACATAAATCACTTTCTGTCTTTCCGTTAGTTATGCAGTGTGCCATTGGAGGGTTGAAATTGATTTATAGGCATCCAGATACATAATTAATTGCAGTTTCTTGGCAAAGGCTCAGCAAGAACGCTTTGCTGCGATGATTGTAACTGGCTACATACCCCTGCATTACATTTGTGAATTACTGACTTCAGCAACAGCAATGTAGCTAATCTACCAGAGAGTCTGTACTTTGTTACAGACATGATGAAATTTATTTCTATTATTCTCATAGTACATATGATGCATTCTTAATCTTTTTGAAAAATTGTTTTGAGTTTGAATGTTGGTTTGCCAAATGAAAGCTGATGTAAGTTTATTCATATACTATTCCTATTAACTGATCTTGAATTCCTGATTTGCTTATAGACACACTGGAAATGATTTTCCGCACTCCACACCCCACCCCACTTCCACCCCACTTCCCAGCTTACTAGTGTTGGTATGGTTTTTGCATCCACCCAATTGCCCTCTGCTGAAATCAGGGGCCAAATTTTCGCTACTGAGGCTTGTAGCTCAAGTCAGGAAATTTCAAACTCTATACCAAACTGTTTAAATTCAGCACTATATTTAGACCATCCAGAGATTTGTGTTTTGCGCCTGTGCGATTCATGTTCCTCCCCCTTTTGCCTATCAGTGAAAGTTGTACCTGCTGGAAATGGGGGTGGGCCTTCTGCATCTGGGTTCCGCCCATCATTTTTGCAAGTCTCCGGAGTTGCCCTGACTCTGCAAAAATCCGGCCCCAGTTCTTTTCAGGGTTCCTCTTATTTAGATATGTTGGGGAGCTCTAGGCAAGGCTACTGCCCTAGTAGTGGCACTAAATAATGTGCCAACGTAGGCTGTAGTGTTATGGAAATTGCATTGTGCATTTTGTCCACATAAGGCTGTCAGGCATACATGTACCACGAGAGGGAGGCTAGAGTTAAATGAAAGAATCCAGATCTTCCAGTCAGCGTTGATGTTGCGGGCATTGACACTGCCTGTAAAGATTTATGCGGATAGACCCTTTTGCAATTTTTCAGCCGGTCAGTGCACACATCACTAGGGAAGACTGTCGGGCACAGGAAAAGACACATGACAAGAAGATATGCCCCCTTTTCAAGACAGTAACTGCCATATTCAGGTAAGTTTTTAAAGGCCCAAGTCTTCCAGTGGGTTACTGAGTGAGTGAATGGGTGAGTGGATGATTGGGTGAGTGGGTGAATGGGTGGACCAGTGGGTGAGGTGGGCAAATGGGCGAGTGGGTGGGTGAGGTGGGCGAATGTTCAAGTGGGTGAGTGGGGGTCAGGTGGCGATAGACGCATTGGAGGGTAGTCAGGTGGTGAAGTTTAGTCAGGTCTGTTCAGACGGTAGTCGGGTGGAGGGGGGGTAGTCAGGTCAGGGGGTAGTCAGGTGGTGGTAGAGTAGTCGAGCTGGGAAAGGGGGTATTAGTGTGGTGGGGGTGGTCGGGTCAAGAAATAGTCAAATGGTAGATATGGTGCAATGAGTTAATAGAATAGTTACAGTAATGAGTAATGTGGACCACGATGTAACAGTGACATCAGCAGTTATGTGCTAGACATTCAGGAGAGAAGATGGAACAGTCTGTATTCATGAGAGACATATCTACTCTAACCTATCTTATATATAGTGTTAATAAACCAGTTTGAAGCAAGTACCAGAGTAAGACTGCAGTCTCTCTAGATAAGATAGGCCATGCAACCAGCAACCAAGCCACCAGCATATGAAACATGGTAGCAGCATTGATGATACTAATCTAACAAAGGGTTGGCGCCATCAACAGACAGGGTAGTGCAGAAGGTGCAAGAAAACATGGTATAAGTAAGAACCTACAAACGTACCTAAGAAGGAGGCAAACTGGAGAACCGATAGTAATGCCAGTCGATCAGTCACTGCCCTTTCCGCAGCTATTTGAAAACTTTGAGGGCCCACAGGGAGGCCAGAGTTAGGAGTTTTGGAAGAAAAGCATCTTTAGGTATTGAGCAACATCAGGATTGCACACTAAAGAATAGCAGCACCAACACCAGGTTAGTTTATTCATCCATGCCATAGGACTTGTTGCTGACAATGTCCTATTGAGACAGAGGGTGGAAGAGACCTCCACTGTTTTCGAGACTGTCTTAAAAGGCTTCAACACATATTTTAGTCTACCATGGAACCACATAATTGAGCAAACGGTTCAGTACACGAAGCAGGCCAAATTCAGAGAGATAACTCGGGCTATAATCTGGCGTGACATTGAAGCTCTAGTTGACTCCAGTAAGTAGGTATGCCCAAGGGCAGTGGCTGCGCCCACTCAAAAGCCCTCCAAAATGGGCAAAAGGGCAGGAAACCCCACAGCAGCCATCTTGAGATGCTGTTGTGCAAAGAAACAGCACAGTTGCCAAGATTGCCCGGCAGGAGGCACAGAATGTTTCCAGTGTGGGAAGACTGGACATTTCAAGCACTCCTGTAAGTCTAACAACTTTAATAGAGGAAAAAGACAAGAATATTTATGAAACACACACCATCCAAGAAATTCGGAATAATTACAGAGATGAAATTACTGAGTTTCTCAAGCAAGTAAATGATCTTAATCAAGGCTATTGGTCAGTTGCAATGGAAGTTAAAGGCTTTGATACTAACTTTCAAATTGACACTGGAGCTAGTATAACAATATTAACTGATCTTCTGGACTGGCTTCAGTCAATACACCTCCATCGATCAGATATTAAATTGCGAGATCCAGGTGGCACAAACCTCCCAATAAAAGGTCACATAATTACCACTCTTCACTACAAGGAGCGACAGGTCATTGATTCCCTCTATGTTGTTCACAATCAATACATATCCTTATTGAGAGGAAAGGTCAGAATAACACTGGGTATTCTGCAAAAATTAGATGACCACCTGGATTTGGACAGTGGGTGCATTTCATGGGAGAATTTCCTAAGTTATATGTAAAACCAGTGGATTTTCACCCTGCAGCAGCTGGTAAGTTTTATTCATTGAACAGTGATTCATTCTCCATCACTGAGACACCATCCACTAGACCCTGGATGGATATCGAGGTTGTGGATCTTTCAGTTCTTTACAAAGCTAGGCCAGAGGATGCGGATACAGAAGGCACTGTAGTAGACAGTGGTCATCCACACGAAGATCTTTTGAACCTGGGTTGGCTATTTCCAGAAGAAGGTAGTGAGAAAGAAGCCATTGTAGCGCCGAGTAACCCGTGAGATCCTAGAGGTCGATATGCTACTCCAATCTACAGTAGAACCATATGACGTCTCTTGGGTTTTTTTGAGGAATCAGCTGTGTTCACCGTGGCAGAGCAGCATTCAGATCTTTGATCCACTGAACCCCCAATGTAATGCTTTGTCACCACTGGTTAACCATGAAGAGTTGTCCAGGGAGAACAAAATACTTGATTCCATGCTGGAGTCCATAGAGAATCACACTGCCAGAGAGTTGGTACAGTCTGTTACCTTGGGTGAAAGTAAATTGATGTCGACACTTCAATGTCAGCTGAAAATCTTCTTCCCACTCTAGCTGACCTTTAGTGCAGAAGTTGAAGCCGAATCTTCGGAGCTTCTACAGCTTCAGAATCCTGTACAGGAAATTTGTCTTCATATTGTCTTAGAGATTCATCCTATTGTAGAAAATTATATTGTCTTATCTTCTTATCCTCAAAAATTCTCCCCATTGCCCACGGTGGAGCAGCCTCACACAGAGAAAAATGTGACAATGTTACCATTGCCTACAGAAAGTGAACAACCTTTCCAAAATGTCATCAGGAAATCATCTCTCCTCTACCTCGGGAATTTTGTTATTCTTCTTTTCATTGTCTAGATTCATTAGAATCTCAGATCTTCAATACTTTTATTGTCCTCAATGCAGCAGTGAATGATACAGTTGTGGAAATCTTCATTGGAATTGAAGATCGTTTGTCTTCTCAGGTTTTTCCCTGGTGTGTGTCGAGGGAGCAGAAGACTCATGAACGAGCCCTAATTTCTTGTTTTCTACTTCAAAAGCACCCAGGTATTGATGTTCTTCAGTTTTCTCTCTTGGATCAGTCTTTCTTTGAAAAGGTTCCACGGTCCTCACTATTTGGAGCCCTTGAAGTCTACCTCCGATTACCAGCAGAGTCCTGCAAAGCTGGAGTCCCAATTTACTGTTGATGATACCCTCTAAGGAAAAAAGGAATGCTCACATGTCTCCAAGACGTCTTCCCAGAGAGCCATGAATGCAAGATTGAACCCCACATAACAGTGACTTGGGGTGGGGAGGGTGGTGGGAAGAGTAGGAGTAAGAGTTGGATAGAATCTGTCACAGAAAAAGGGAGTACAGAAAAGTAATGTAAATAGTTTAAAACATAGTTTAACATTGATATTAAAATGTTGATATTGTTCTTGGGGGGGATGTGTAGTATAATGGGTTAATAGAATAGTTATAGTAATGAGTGATGTAGACTATGGGACAACAGTGACATCAGCAGTCATGTGCTAGACTCTTGGGAGAGAGGGTGGAACAATCAGTACTCATGAGAGATATACCCACTCTGTAACCTATCATATATATAGTGTTAATAAACCAGTTTGAAGCAAGTACGAGAATAAGACTACAGTCTCACTAGATAAGAAAGGCCATGCAACCAGCAACCAAGACACCAGTGCATGAAACAGTGTGGGGTGTAGTCGGGTTGGGTTGGGGGTAGTCAAGTGGTGGAGGGCTTAGTCGGGTCGGGTCAGGGGAGATAGTTGGGTTGGGTCAGGGAGGGGTTGGGAGTTGTGCTGCTTAGTACAGTTACTCTGGCTAATCGCTGAGTTAGACCAGGTATTAACGTAACATTTCCAGGATAAGTACCCAGGTAAGTCTCGCATATCTTGCCCAAGTCTCTGAACCTGAGCGTAGTGTCAAAGACATTTGCAGAAGCCGCTGAGCAGTGGAAATCAGCACATTGGAAGTTTAAACGTCCTGGCGAATTACCTACATGTGTGTACATTAGGACTTCTATGTGGCTTTCTGATGCGTATCTCCCAATTTATGTCCAATCCCCAATGATCTGGAGACCGGAGGGTTTGGGCCCATGTTTTAACAGCACGTGCAGTTCTGACTCTGAATGCTTCTTACTGAATATCTTATTGGGCTGCATCTTCCGGTCGGCGAGCGGGGAGAGAGGCCCACTCGCCGACGCATAAAATGATGCGGGGTGACGTCGGGCGTGAGTCCTGACATCACCCCGCGTCATTTAGATTTTCAGTTCAGCAGGCGCGCAGCCAACTCGGCTGCGCAACAACCGAACCGTCAAAGGCCTATTAAGGCCATTAAAAAAGTAATTAAACTGATTAATGGACCTGCCCATCCAACTTTAAGGTTGGCGGGCAGGGGAAGAGCCCAGGCAGCCTTCAGAAAAAACATGAAACCTCAACCACGGGCAGGTGAGGTTTCATGAGGCTATTTAAATTTATGTGAAATGTCTAAATGAAATACATTGACATGTCCCAGCTCATGTGACAATGTCACATGACACACGTGTCACATGAGGGGACATGTCAGGAATATTTTTTTTCTGCCGTAGATGAAATTTTGAACCTTGCCGATCTCCCTGAGGCAGCACTTTGCCTCAGGAAGACCTATGCGCTCTTTCACGTGCATGAGCGAAAGAGCGCACTCCCGGCTCAGGGAATCCCCACTCCCCCGCCCACACAGGGTGCGCACAGTGCTTCCGAGCAGACGTCATGCTGGGCGGGCCTTAATTGGCCCGCCCACATAAAATGGCGCCGCGCCCCCAACTGGGGATGCCGATCGGGAACCCGCCTGCTCGCACCCGCTACCCCACAACCCCCTGGATGGAGGGGGGGAAATGCTGACCATTGTTTCTTCCCAAGAGCTTCACAATGGCAATGAAGATCGTGAAAAATGGGAAATGTTGTTTTCAGCTATGAAAGGTATTTTGGAAGGTATTTGTCTACTTTCTGCAGACAGTATTTTAGTTTGGAGATTTAGAGACACATTGAGGCAAAGTTGGACACACATAGGAGGTGCTCCAGCTGGTGATGAACAACAGGAAAGCATGTACAGTGTACAGACATGCGCTGATGTCACTAAAATAACCATCCAATCAAAAGAAATTTAATCCCGGATGGTTACAGAGAAGTTTTTCTCAAAAAGGAACGCAACCCTGGATCCTTGATCATGCATTGCTGATCATTATGCATTAGCTATGCCCAGTCTGTCACCTCTTGATGTGCTTTCAGAGTCATCATCTGTATTCCCACATTGGCAAAAGTGACTTCAATGTTTTGAGGGCACGGTGGCAGGTTTTGCAATCACAGATGGCGAAAGCATAAAGGCCTTACTTCTGCACTATGGAGATGGAGAATTGGAAGATATTTTTGAGACTCTTACACCTGAGCAAAATGACCAACAACCTATTCCATGGCCAAGAAAAATACAGTAAGTGAAACAATTGTCTTCTGATGCATTAAGCAAGAAGCAAACGAGACAATTGACCAATATTGCACATGATTGAGACAACTAGCAATCAAATGTTACTTTGATGATGTTGAACATGCTGAACAGGAAATCAAAACACAAATAATCGAAGGTTGTCCCTCTAGTCAACTATATTGAAAAGCACTCAAAAAAAACCAGATAGCTTTCAGAGCTCTTGGAATTAGCATGATCCCTATAGCTTTCAGTCACTTCATTCCTGAGCTCACCGTTACAACCACATTTTATTCTCTGTTACACGGCAATTGTATTGTCATTCCTCCTCATTGAGGGAATCTGTATTGATATAGCACATGAAGGTCACCAGGGAATTATCAAAACCAAATAACTCCTTAAGAAAGAGGTATGGCTCCCAGGAATTCACTGCATTACAGAGCACAAAATCAATCAGTGTTTGCCATGCCAAGCAACCACAATGTCAAATCCTCATGATCCAATCATGATACCTGAATTACCTCCAGGACCATCGATTGAAGTTAGCATTGATCTTACAGATTTTCCCACTGGTGAACACCTGCTTGTTGTCACTGACGACTACAGCAGATTTCCAGTCATGGAAATAGTTACCTCAACTTCAATGAAAGCAGTCATTCCAAAGCTTGACCAGATTTTTGCCTTGTTTGGAATACCTCAAATGGTGGGAAGTGACAGTGGACCTCCATTCAACAGCAATGAATTCAGTAAATTTGCAAACTACCTAGGTTTCACTCATCAAAAAACCACATCCTGTTGGCTAAGAGCTAATGGAGAAGTTGAGAGATTTATACATATCTTGAAAAAAGTGATATGTACAGCCAGAGCTGAGAGCAAGCCATCTGTTCTCCACCAACTCCAAGTGCCCCACACCTATTTCATGCTCAAATGAGCAATAAGTGGCTGCAGGTAGGACTTCCCACTCTAGAGAGCTACCGAGAAATGCAGGAGGACATAACTAAGTCCAGGCACCGGGTGCCCAGGTAAGCTCAAGGTGTCCCAGGGTGGGAAGGGTAGGGAAGGATTGGGGGTGGCGCAAAGGAGGCGATTGGGGTCTCAGGTTGGGGGGGGTGCGAGGGAGGTCCAGAGGCCACCTGACCTTAAGTGGGGGCACCCGACTTAAGACGAGGGCTTCTGATGGAGGTGCCCCCCCACCCCTCCCCACCCAAGATGTAATTCTGTTCTTTTTCGGGCTTCCCCAATGGAAGTTCAATTCTCCTGCCAGCCTAAAAATTGAGGTTGGACATGAAATAGCCCTTAAGTGACCAATGATTGGGCTGTAAAATCGCTGTGTGGTCGGGAACCCAGAGGGAATCCTGCCTCTTCAATTTCACACTCCCCTGCCCTCCCACCTAAATACCCGGTGGGGAGTATAAAATTCTGGCCCATGTTTTAACCATGTGCACTTCTAACTCTGAATGTTTCTGAATATCTTACTGTTTCTTCCCACAAACCTCACATCGGCCTTACTTTGGACTTATATCTGTGTACATTGCCAGTGATATTTTACCAGCTGGCTGCTGTCAGAAGGAATAGCCAACTTGTCTCCATTCCAAAAGTGTGGCACAGAAAACAAGGGAAATGGGCCCCCTGATCTTAAGGTATAGTCCAATTTCCATGTACAGCCTTTACAATAGGCATTTACCTACGACTATCCCCAGAAAAAGTTGTCGTGACATCACTTCTGTCATTGAAATGCAATTTCACCTAGGCCAGAATTTTACATTCGGTGTGCGTCCCGACATCATTGCACAGTTGCATGATATGTTGTTTGGCAGGCGCACGCCGGAGTCGGCTACACGCCTGCCGATAATTGAAAGGCCTATTAAGGCCACGAACAAGGTAATTAACTTGAAATTTACGCTGCCTGTCCAACCTAACGGTTGGCGGGCAGGTGAAAAAGCCAAGCGGCCTTTACATTTTTTAGGAAACCTCATCCACGAGTGGGATGAGGTTTCCTAAAACTAATACACATTAAATAAAAACTTTATTTTGGAACTAAAAACATGTCTCATCTCATGTGACAGACACATGAGGGGACATGTTTTCTTAAATTTTTACTGTCTTTATTAATTTTTTTAAAAAGCGCTTCAATCTCCCTGAGGCAGCTCCGTGCCTCAGGGAGATTGAAGCGCTCTTTCCCGCGTATGTGCAAACCACGTGCCAGGCCCGCTCTCCCTCCTCCCCCAGCCCGCACAGGTAGCACTGAGCGCTACCGCTCACGATCCACGCAGGCCAGGCCTTAATTGGCCTGCCCACGGCAAATCACGGAGCGAAGCTGATCGCAGGCGGCGACTGGCTTCCCGACTGCCCCCACCCATTTCCGCCGAGCCTGCCCAACGAGGGAAAAATTCTGGCCCTAGTTCTGTAACTTTGCCCATCTCCATCCTGCCTTGGGTTTTCTGTTGCAGAGATCCTCATCAGTGCCCTTGTCCCTCTAGATTTGGCTGTTCAAATGGTCTCCTGATTTGCCTTCCATACTCTTCTCTCCATAAATCTTCCATGACTGTATTCTATCCCTCAACAGCTCATGCATTACCTCAGTGCTCACTGACCCATATTGGTTCAGAGCCCCCTATGCCTCAAATTTAAAATGTTCATCCTTGTGCTTACAACCCTTCATGTCCTTGACCTGCCTATCTCCTACTTCACAATTCTGTAAGAACTCCGTGTCCTCCAATTCAGGACTTTCTGAGAATCCATTTGCCCCATAATGCATAATGCCAGCCGTGCCTCCATCTGTCTAGGCCCTATGGTGTGGAATTCCCTCCCCAAGTCTTTATTCAGCTGCCTCTCCTTCTTTAAGATCTTCCTTAAAACTCAGCTCTTTGACAAAGTTTTTGGTTACCCCTCCCCTATTTCTCTCTCTTTTTTGCTCGGTGTCCATTTTTACCTGATTATGCTTCTGTGAAGTGCCTTGGGACTTTTATCTTTGCTAAATATGCTATAAATGCAATTGTTGTTGTTGTTGATATAAATGCTCTGGTTCCTTTCAGGTGGGAGCATTCCCCTTTGCCTTGCATGTGCAGAAAGGGCAGAGACCAGGTGTTATGATTCTGTGGCCTTATTTCCTGGCTCTAAAATCCTAGGATGTGACACATATGAATTATGGTCAGGGAAATCAACCACATAAGCTCATTTTTGCTCTTACACACATCTTCAGGTTCACTGATTTTGTGGGAATGCATTGGTAGAAGTAGGTGAGGGGATTGGAACCTTGCCCTGTGACCAATGTATAACAGAAAATTGCAAGCAAGACATTTGCCTTTTTCTATAACGCTATGGAAGGTGACAAGGGGCAGAATTTTATGACAGCGAGATTTAACGTTCCCGCTGTCGTCAATGGGATTGATAATGGCCCGCCGCATTTTACGGCCCCGTCCCCGCTGAAAAGGGGCCGTAAAATTCTGCCCAAGGTATTTAGAATTACTTCCAATGTGGATAAAGGGGAACCTGTAGATGTGCTGTACTTAGATTTCCAGAAGGTATTTGACAAGGTGCCACATCAAAAACTACTATGCAAATAAGAGCTTATGGTGTAGGTGGTAACACATTAGCATGGATCGAGGATTGGTTAGCAAACAAGAAGCACAGAGTAGGGATAAGCAGGTCTTTTTTGGGTTGGCAAGAGATGACGAAGTGGAGTGCCAGAGGGATCAGTGCTGCAGTCTCAACTATTTACAATTTATATCAATGATTTGGATGAAGGGACTGAATGTATGGTTGCTAAATTTGCTGATGACACAAAGATAGGTAGGAAATTAGGTTGTGAAGAGGACATAACGAGTCTGTAAAAGGACATAGATAGTTTCAGTGCATGGGCAAAAAATTTGGCAGATGGAATATAATGTGGGAAAATTGAACTTATCCAGTTTCACAGGAAGAATGGAAAAGCAGTCTATTATTTCAATGGAGAAAGATTGCAGAACTCTGAGGTACAGAGGGACCTGTGTGTCCTGGTAATGAAACAGGAAAATTTAGTATGCAGGTACAGCAAGGAAGGCAAATTGAATGTTGTTGTTTATTGCAAGAGGAATGGAACGTAAAAGTAGGGATGTTTTGCTACTGTTGTGCAACTGGACTGTTGTACAGGGCATTGGTGAGACCACATGTGGAGTACTGTGTTCAGTTTTGTCTCTTTATTTATGAAATAAATGTATCAGAAGCAGTTCAAAGAAGGTTCACTCAACTGATACCTGGAATGGGGTGGGTTATCTTATGAAGAAATGTTGAACAGGCTTGGCTTGATTCTGGTGGAATTTAGAAAATTTAAAGGTGGTCTTATGGGATCCTGGGGGGGTCTTGACAGGATGCTGAAAGGATGTTTCCCCTTGTGGGAGAGACTTGAACTAGGGGATACAGTTTGAAAATAAGGGGTCTCCTATTTAAGACAGAGGAGATGAAAAGAAATCTTTTCTCTCAGAGGGTCGTGAATCTTTGGAACTCTCTTCTCTAAAGAGCGGTGGAGGCAGAATCAATGAATATTTTTAAAGCATAGGGCATCAAAGTTTAACAGGGGTAGGCGAAATGTGGAGTTGAGGCCACAATCAGATCAGCCATGATCTTATCGAATGGTGGAGCAGGCTCGAGGGGCCGAATGGCCGACTCCTGCTCTTAAATCGTATGTTTGTATGTGCTTCCACTGTGTGCATGCTTCTGGATTGTCTTATTTGGGCTATGTCACTGCATATTTATTGCGTAGTTTGCTTTGATTAGGACTGAAAATTGACAGTCTCGCTCAGATAAATATCTGAGAGGTAATTTTGACTCTGAGCAATAGTAATAAAATTGATGCTGACAAATTGCAGCCCATTTCACATCCCTCACAAATATTATTTCCATTCATATCTCATTTTTTCCAGATTCTCAAGCACCTGGAACATCTTAGTCATCACTATATTTGTTTTATATTGCAATATTCAGGCTCTAAAATCCAAGTTTCATCCCATCTAATCGCTACTTCCAGATTGATGTCACCTTAGAGCAAACTTCACTGATTTTGGATTTATTAGAGATGATAATAAAGGCATAACCCTCCAATTCCAATTATCTAACCGGCATTCCCTTTGAAAATGGTTTTTTACTAAGAGAACCAGTTTGGTGAATTTATCATTTTTTTGACCTTGGCGGTGTCTTGGCCCTTCACTCTGGTTCCTCAATGTCATTTGAACATGTGAACTGAAGCAACCACGGTCCGATCAGTCCAGCCTCAGTCACTAACACTGAGGCGAAGTAGTTCTCGAGCTCGTGGATGAATCTGTTGCGGGGAGTTATGCTTGACAATAACTCAAAATTTATATGTGAAATAAAGAAAACACTGCAATAATGAAACAAAAATAAAAATAGCTGGAAAAACTCAGCAGGTTTGACAGCATCTATGGAGAGGAATACAGTTAACATTTCGAGTCCGTATGACTCTTCATCAGAACTGAGGAAATATAGAAATTAGGTGAAATATAAGCTGGTTGAGGGGGGTGGGACAGGTAGAGCTGGGTGGAGGGCCAGTGATAGGTGGAGGCAAAGAAGAGATTACCAAAGATGTCATAGACAAAAGAACAAAGGGGTGTTGACGGTGGTGATATTAGATAAGGAATGTGCTAATGGTGACATTAAGGGTAGAAAGCAGGACGAGCAAGTTAGAGATAGCCCTAGTGGGGGTGGGGTGGGGTGGGGGGAAGGGATCAAAATAGGCTAGATGGTGGAGATGAAACAATGGATGGAAATACATTTAAAAATAATGGAAATAGGTGGGAAAAGAAAAATATATTTAAAAATATAAATTATTGGAAAAGAGGGGATCAGAAAGGGGGTGGGGATGGAGGAGAGAGTTCATGATCTGAAGTTGTTGAACTCAATGTTAAGTCCGGCAGGCTGTAAAGTGCCTAGGCGGAAAATGAGGTGCTGTTCCTCCAGTTTGCGTTGAGCTTCACTGGAATATTGCAGCAGGCCAAGGACGGACATGTGGGCATGAGAGCAGGGTGGAGTGTTGAAATGGCAAGCAACAGGGAGGTCTGGGTCATGCTTGTGGACAGGCCGAAGGTGTTCTGCAAAGTGGTCACCCAGTCTGTGTTTGGTTTCTCTAATGTAGAGGAGACCGCACTGGGAGCAGCAAATGCAGTAGACCAAATTGAGGGAAGTGCAAGTGAAGCTGCTTCACTTGAAAGGAGTGTTTGGGCCCTTGGACGGTGAGGAGAGGGGAAGTAAAGGGGCAAGTGTTGCACCTTCTGTGGTTGCATGGGAAGGTGCCGTGGGAGGGGGTTGAGGTGTAGGTAGTGATGGAGGAGTGGACCAGGGTGTCCCGGAGGGAACGATCCCTGAGGAATGCCGCCGGGGGGGTGAAGGGAAGATGTGTTTGGTGGTGGCATCATGCTGGAGTTGGCAGAAATGGCGGAGGATGGTCCTTTGAATGTGGAGGCTGGTGGGATGATAAGTGAGGACAAGGGGAACCCTATCATGGTTCTGGGAGGGAGAGGAAGGTGTGAGGGCGGATGCGCGGGAGATGGGCCGGACACAGCTGAGGGCCCTGTCAACCACCGTGGGTGGAAAACCTCGGTTAAGGAAGAATGAGGACATGTCAGAGGAACTGTTTTTGAAGGTAGCATCATCAGAACAGATGAGATGGAGGCGATGGAACTGAGAGAATGGGATGGAGTCCTTACAGGAAGCGGGGTGTGAGGAGCTGTAGTCGAGGTAGCTGTGGGAGTCGGTAAGCTTGTAATGAATATTGGTGGACAGTCTATCGCCAGAAATTGAGACAGAGAGGTCAAGGAAGGGAAGGGAAGTGTCAGTGATGGAGCATGTGAAAATGATGGAGGGGTGGAAATTGGAAGCAAAATTAATAAATTTTTCCAGGTCCAGACGAGAGCATGAAGCGGCACTGAAGCAGTCATCGATGTACCGGAGAAAGAGTTATGGGAGGGGGCCTGAGTAGGACTGGAACAAGGAATGTTCCACATACCCCATAAAGAGACAGGCATAACTGGGGCCCATGCGGGTATCCAAAGCCGCACCTTTTATTTGGAGGAAGTGAGACGAGTTTAAGGAGAAATTGTTCAGTGAGAGAACAAGTTCAGCCAGACGGAGGAGAGTAGTGGTGGATGGGGATTGTTCGGGCCTCTGTTCAAGGAAGAAGCGGAGAGCTATCAGACCATCCTGGTGGGGGATGGAGGTGTAGATGTAGGTGTAGGACGTCCATGGTGAAGAGGAGGCAGTTGGGGCCATGGAACTGGAAATTGTTGATATGATGTAGGGCGTCAGAGGAATCGCGGATGCAGGTGGGAAGAGACTGGACAAGGGGAAAGAGAATGGAGTCAAGATAGCAAGAAATGAGTTCCGTGGGGCAGGAACAGGCTGACACGCTCAGTCTGCCGGATCAGGTCTGTTTGTGGATTTTGGGGAGGAGGTAGAAGCAGGCTGTCCGAGGTTGGGAGACTATGAGGTTGGAAGCTGTGGAGCGAAGATCTCCAGAGGAGATGAGGTCAGTGACAGTCCTGGAAACAATGGCTTGATGTTCAGTTATGGGGTCATGGTCCAGGTGGAGGTAGGAGGAAGTGTCTGCGAGATGACGCTCAGCCCCTGCGAGGTAGAGGTCAGTGCACCAGACAACAACAGCACCACCCTTGTCAGCAGGTTTGATGACAAAGTCAGGGTTGGATCTGAGAGAACGGAGTGCAGCAAGTTCAGAAAGAGACAGATTAGAGTGGGTGAGAGGAACAGAAAAATTGAGACGACCGATGTCACGCTGACAGTTCTCAATGAAAAGAACAAGAGCAGGTAAGAATCCAGAGGGAGGGGTCCAGGTGGAGGGAGAATATTGGAGGCAGGTAAAAGGGTCCATTGAATGGGGAGAGGACTCCTGCCCAAAGAAGTGAGCACGGAGACGAAGGCGACAGAAGAAGAGTTCAGCATCTTGTTGAGCCTGAAATTCATTGAGGTGAGGGCATAGGGGTATGAAACTGAGTTCTTTGCTGAGCACTAAACGTTCAGCATCAGAGAGGGGAAGGTCAGAGGGTATGGTGAATACACGGCCGGGGCTGGGATTGGAAGATGGGATGAGGACAGAGCGGCAGGCAAGGGTGGAGGGTCCTAGATGGGCGTTGGTGTCGATGAGTTGTTGGAGCTTGCGTTCCTTTGCACCTGAAAGAAAGAGACAAAGTTTCTTGTTGAGGTGTCAGATGAGACGAGGAATAAAATGAAACTGGGGGCGAGGACAGCTTAGAGATAGGGTAAGTGGGTGCTGCTGGAGTGAGAGGTCGAGTGCGTTCACTGCAATAGCCTGTTTATCAAGCCATTCTGATAAAACAGCTGAAAATTAAGACAGCTTATCCTCAGATTATTCTTATACTCTGCTAGAGGAAGTCTGACCATGTAGAATATTTCAGATCTCTCTAGTTTTCTATTTCTCTCCTATTCTTTTATATACAACCTTGCCAAACTAATGCAAGACCAAGCAAAAATGAACTATTCTTTTCACTCTTGCCTTCCAAATGTTGCAACTTCATGGAAGGCGATCCAACCATTTCTCACTAAATCTGGAAAAGAGCAATGAGTGTAAGGAACGACGTTATTTCTGACCTATGATGTGCCATAATCAGCATCAACCTAAAGTATTGCTTAAAGCCAAGTCTGTTGTAATAAACTAATAAAATGAAAATGGGTTGTACTGTCTATTATATATAAATATAATCCACATTATCCTCTTTTCCTTTGTATCTAGTGACACGAGGCAACCAATTTCTTCCACTAATTTTATATTGTTCTCTGGGTTGTTTTCAGTGGCAAAGATCCTTTTCACACATGTCGTTATCCACACTCACAACTCCCTATCAGAAGGATCAACTAGGTACAATGTGGAGGTGGAAGCAGGGGGCTTGCCACTCCATTCTCTTCAGATATGGGCACTCTCTTGGATAACAATCAAGTATTGAATCTCATGTGCGTTAGGGAGAATCCCTAAGCCACACTAATTACCAGTGGCTTTAAGTAGCTCGTTAATGAGCCTAGTTAGCCTGCAGGTGAGTTCCCTATGCCATCCCATTCCTGGTGCTGACTTAATGGGGGTCAGTTTTCCACCAGCAGGAATGGGATGTGTGGCCTCTTCCGCGATTATGTTTGCCTGCCACCTATCCCACTCTGGCAGGCTCTATTAAATCCAGCCCACAGTCTAGGATGAAGTTGACCAATGGAGTGAGTCTCAATGAGCACCTAAAGCTTTCTGATGTGCAGTTTTATGATGTAGGTTGGGCTATTAATCACACAAAGCATGGTCAATGAACACCTACCCTTAGCATTAACTAAGCCGTATATACCAGTTAGGTAACTGCAGATTAATTGAAGCTGTCTAGATTAATGGATAAGAGCAGGTTATATGAGTTGCCTCTCGCTCAAAAGAATAGATCTTTAAGCTTGTTTATGATCAAAGCCTAGACTTTCAACCTGTGTGCATCCTCCCTGTTCCTTTTGCATTTCACCTACTCTCTTGAAAGCTTTATGTTAGGAAATGGAAGCTAACAGTCCAGACGTGGGATATGTGAGGAGAGGCAGAATGGGATGTGAGAGTAGAGGTTGAATGGAATATGTGAAAAGAGAGAATATGTGACCTTTGAGGAGAGGTGGATTGACATGGGTGAGAGTAGTACCATGTGGCCTGCCAGAGGAGCAGTGGATAGGGGCCAGTGAAATGTGGAGATGGAATGTGACCTTTGTGGAGAGGAAGAATGAAACCAGTGCAAGGCGAACAATGTTTCCTCTAATGCACACACGTGCACAACACACAGAGATCTGGAATGTACTGCAAATTGAAAAAAAGAGGCTACACACAGCTTTGTGAAAGTTCAATTAATTTTAACAACAATTTGTATTTATATAGCACATTTAATGGAATAAAACACCCCAAGTCGCTTCACAGAGACATTATAAAACAAAAATCGACACTGAGCCACACAAGGAACTGGTGACCAAAAGGTTGGTCAAAGAGGTGGTTTTAAGGAATGTATTAAAGGAGGAACGTGAGAATTAAGGAGGGAATTCCAGAGTTTAAGATCTAGGAAGCTGAAGGCACTGATATCGGGAATGCTCAAGAGGCTGGAATTAGAGGAGTACAGATAACTCGGAGGGTTGTGGGGCTGCAGGAGATTGCAGAGAAAGGGAGGGTACAGGCCATGGAAGTGAGGATGGAGGATACAGGGGAGAGTGGTTTAAGAAGATGGCTTGCAGTAGACAGAAGAAGTCTTTGCATTCCAAGATGATCTGGAATAATGAGCAGTTTTCGAAGATGAGAGCAGGACCCAATTTTAAAATGTATGTTGCTCATGGGCAAAAAAGTAATGCTCAGGGGACCATGTAGTTCATCCAGTACAAAGAAACTTAAAAGGGAACATTGATTGAGCTCTGATCTCCTGCTCACTGGAGCTAAAATGGTAGAATAGGAGGTTCACTCTGCTCTCATCAGATGCAAGTTCTTTGCTGAATGGCAACTCAGCCCTCCGAGTCGAAACTCTTGCCTCTATTATTCAGGACTGTTTGGAATGGGGCTCAAAACCATAACCTTCTGACACAGAGATGGGAATGGAGGCAAGGCTCACTACAACCCAGTTTATAAATGAATAAAATTAAAATTGGTTGCATAATGTATTCTATTATAGGCAAATATAAATCTTTCTTTTTATATGTGCAGTATTCACAGACCTTTTTCCAATTATTCCAGATAACTAGATTAATTCTGGTGTTGTATAGTTTTAGACCACTTCAATTCAGAATGGAACCTGATCACCAATAAAATAATTGTAAGCATAAGACTTGCGGACAGATCAAGCTGTTCTGGATAACTGGCTAAGTTAAGGTAAGTGGTATTTGATTGAGTGTCTTCACACTGTAACATTGAAATAAGATGTTTCATCTTCTAACAGTGAAAATGAATTGTACATTGACATATTGTAATATGTCTTTTTGCCTTTCTGTACTCTTCATAGAAATTGATGGAAGCACTTGGTCCGAGTGGTTTAATGACAAAATCCAGCCAATTCAGCGTGGCATCGCAACATTGCAGCTGTGTTAGGCTGTGTTGCTGAGAATTTGCAGGTAAAGCTGGGTTCCTCTTTGAAAAAAACGCAGGAGAATGCTTGAACTTTCCTGTAATTAACAATCTGCTAATGAGATCTCAAAAAAAACTTTGCTGGCTATACAGAGCAGCACTACTGCTGAGTATGGGTCAAAACATTGGGATTTGAAGTAGAATGCCTTACCTGCTGAATTTAGTGTAGCTCCCCCAATTAATTTTACTGGCTAATTTTGTATATGAAGATCAATGTACCAGATTCCCCTCCCCCACACCCCCCTCCCCCAATCAGCCATGGATTTCATCTACTTTCCCGTCTCTCCCAGAGGATCAAAGATGTCAGGTAGGATGGGGAGTGCATGTATTCCAATGCATAAGGCACCACAGATGTGTGGGACAGACTGGATGGATGTCTTTTCCTGTCTGTCATTATCCATATGTTCATATTATGGAAATTAATCAAGGCAGCAGCTCTTAAAGTGTGACTGCTTGCCATTAAAGGGGCAGGAAGTTTATGGTGGGGCAAGATTGTACATTAAGCTCAGTAAAGGTTTATTGCTGTTTATTCATTTTCTAGAATTCTGCATTGGAAAATGAGATCCATGACAAATTTTGCCATGACTCTCCATTTACAGAGTACACCTGGAGGCAAAGCAAAAGAGGGAGGCCTTTTTTTGGAATATAAGGTCACCCTCTTGTCAAAGAGGGTGCCTGTATAAAGATGACCCCCCAGGGGCAATGAAGCCTGTGCAAATGTCTAGTATCAAAGAGATTCTTTGTATAACCTTTAACTTTAATGAGGGCATAGTAAGATCAGTAATAGATCAGCACCCATTTTCCGCTCTGGCTGATTTTACTTGCCCGTAATTATGATTGGGGCATTGTATGCAATGCACTAACCAAAATTGTGAGCTGCAGCATGCTCGAGCAGGTATTATGTAAAGCATAGGGACAAACTACTTCCCTTTTGTATACATTATTTTATTGTCGAAAAGCACTGGGACACAATTGTTTGAGGCATACAAGCTTGCATTGTGACACATACATGTTAAAATACCCAGAAACAGAATTGCCACCATAGAACAGAATCATAGATTATTACAACAGAAGGTCACTTGGCCCTTTGCATCAGGCCAGGTCTCAAAAGAGAATTATGTACTTAGTCCCATTCCCTTGTCATTTCCCCAAACCCTCTTCAAATTGTTAATCACTTCCTTTTAAAATAAACTATTATGAACCTTGCTGTTGTTCTGGTAGCCAACATCCTAACAAACTTTTGTAAAAACATGTTTTTCCTAACTTCTCTCTTTATGATTTGATGATAATCTTAAATTTATGGCCTCTGGTTGCTGCCAAAATGATCAGGAGAAATACTGTTTATTAATCTTAACAGAATCCTGTATCATCTTAACACATGGATCAGGCCTTTTTTCCAGTTAGTGCATATTTTCTTTCACTCTTGTGCTGTCCGGAGTAGGAAACTGTAGCTATGAAGAATAATTTGAGATACCGGAGCCATTGAGAGTACAACGGGAGGGGCTAAAGAGGGATTGAATAGAGGTTTTTTTTAATTGATTAAGGGTTTTGAAAGAGTATATAGGAAAAGACTATTTTCATTGAATGGAAATTAGTGATTCAAGGTCATCAATTTGAAATGGGGAGAAAGAGTAAAAGAGATGTATATACACAGAAGATTGTTTTGTGATGGGCAGGGTCAAGGAGAGAAATCATGGGCTCTGGTGCTTCTTCTGTTTCTGGGCCCCTTATTCCCCCCCACCCCCCCCCACCTCCCCCCGCCGATTCTGCCATCAATCCTCCACCTCACATCCTTCTGGTGCCCAGAATTGGGAACCATAGTCACAGTGGGGTTGAACTGTTTCATATAGGTTTAGCAAAGCTTCTTGCCTTTTGCACTCTCTGCCTCTATTTATATTTCATTTTATTATTCTCTCATGGGATGTGAGCATTGCTGGCTAGGTCAGTATTTATAGCCCACCCCTAATTGCCCTTGAGAAGGTGGTGGTGAGCTGCCTTCTTGAACCACTGCAGTCCATGTGGTGTAGGTACACCCACAGTGCTGTCAGGGTGGGAGTTCCAGGATTTTGACCCAGTGACAGTGAAGGAATGGCGATATATTTCCAAGTCAGCATGGTGAATGGCTTGGAGGGGAACTTGCAGTTGGTGGTGTTCCCATCTGTCTGCTGCCCTTGTCCTTCTAGTGGTCATGGGTTTGGAAGATGCTGTCTAAGGAGGCTTGGTGTGTTCCTGCAGCGCATCTTATAGATTGTACACACTGCTGCCACTGTGCCTTGGTGTTGGAGGGAGTGACTGTTTGTGGATGGGGTGCCATTCAAGTGGGCTGCTTTGTCCTGGATGGTGTCAAACTTCTCGAGTGTTGTAGGAGCTGCACTCATCCAGGCAACTGGAGAGTTTTCCATCATACTCCTGGCTTGTGCCTTGTAGATGGTGGACAAGCTTTGGGGAGTCAGGAGGTGAATTACTCGCCGCAGGATTCCGAGCCTCTGGCCTGTTCTTGTGGCCACAGTATTTATATGGCTCATCCAGTTCAGTTTCCGGACAACAGGATGTTGATAGTGGGGGTTTCAGCAATGGTAATGCCATTGAATGTCAATGTCAAATGCAATATCCACACAAGTGGGCTTTGTTAACAGAAAAATTACACTTTGTATTGAGTGATAAATATTTTCTCATTTTAACTTGAAACTAATCACACTTACAGTTGCCCAGCATGAAGCATTTAATAGGAGAGTAAAGTACACCAGATGCTGAAATCTGAAATATGAACAGAAAATGCTGGAAAAACTCAGCTGGCCAAGCAGCATCTGTGGAGAAAGAAATAGAGGGCGGAATTTTTCATGCCCATTAGTGTTGGGCGTCATGGCAGGAATGAGCGGACAATATGGCAGGAAGGCCAAAAATTGGTTTCATGGCATCGTGAAATCAGTTTGCAATCATCCGCTCCACCCATCAATGGCAGGCCATGTTTCCCGCCACCGCACATTGGGAACTTCAGATATGCATCTGCATATCATTATAAGCTCTGCCTGCCGGAATCAATACCCCAAGCTGGATCATCCGGGCACACCAACATGTTTCACAACTGCATATAAGCAACGTGCACCTGGCGAGCTGCATTTTGCTTGGGACTGTTTGCCTTCCTTGCTTCGGGCAGCACTCACGGTCATCAGCGCCAGGCTTCGCAGGCAGCACCACATCACTTTTACAGGCAGGTCTCTATCTAACAGATCAGCCATAAGGCGGGGGTGATTTTAAGGCTGCAGGGCTAGGGCTTGTTTGGGGAAGGGAAAGAAGAGGCCTCAGGCAAGGGAAGAGGCTGAAGGGCGAGGGCTGTACTGGGGAAGGGAGATATCCCAGGGTATGTGTGGGGACACGTGTTGATCTGTGCAAGTGGCCTCAAGATGGTGTGGGCTGAAGAGGCAGTCTCCAAAGGAGATTAGGCCAAATGGAGATGTGGGGGTATGTGTGAGAGATTGGTGATATCCCTTGGGCTGGCAGTGATTGATATGCCAGTGAATGTGTGATGGCCTTGTGAGTGTGTGAAAGGTTAGAGTGATGAGATGGTTGCCTTACCCTGGTGGCACAGATGAGATCATTCATTCTCTTTCTGCACTGGATGGCCAACCTCTTCTGTGCAGGGTTGGAGTGGTGAGATTGCTAGGCCTCCTGTGGCCAGACCAGGGGTGGAGGACGTCATGGCGAGCCTCCAAAAGGCGTTCCAGTGACGGGTCACTGAACTCTTCCTGGCTTTCAGGGCCATATCTTCACTGGAGCAGTCCTGTGCAATTTAGACATGGCACCCAGAGTGAGGAAGCTGTGCGTTAACGGCGAGATGGCATGTTTCCTGTGGCTGCATAATTAATGAGGCGGGAATAGAATGATACAGCATGAAAAGCCACTATTGCAGCCAGTGGGTAAAACGTCCTTTTTCCTGGCCGCTACGGCACTTAGTGCAAATCTGGGATGATTCCATCCAGAGTCACGCTTCAGGTCCATGATCTGCAGTAGCTCTGACGAAGGGTCACTGACCTGTTTCTCTTTGTGCAGATGCCACCAGATGTGCTGGCATTTCCAACACTTCCCGTTTCTATTGGAGCAAAAATAAATCCTTTTGCCAGCCCTCCAAAAAGCAGTGTTTTTGTGAGCTTCTCTTCCCCTTCAGCAAGAAACCCAGCAGTAGCTGTCTGAGATCTGGTTTAGCAGAACATTAAACATGAATTTCAAAAAGAAAGTTAAGGTATGAAGAAAACATAAACAACAATGTCAAAGCAATATATTAATTTTTTTTAAAATTAGTAATTAATAAAAATTACCATTAAAAAATGCCAAGCAGCAGAGTTAGTTAATCAAACCTTTTTTGCCGTCTTGCTTAAGAAGCAGAGCCAGAGAGAGCGAAAGAGACAGACTAGGCTCCAAGTCCTGGTCACCAGGGAAGGGGGAGAGGATCGGGGCTGAGATAAGGAGTTGAGTTTAACTAACACTGACTTTGCATTTGCCACTGGCATTGCACATTCCGAGCTGGCCTCAATGGAATTAATATGAAAGTGGGGGTTGGCAGCAGGTTGCCTTTCAGGCTGGATTTTCCTCCACCCCTGGCCCAGTGTGTGGATAGGATTTTTGGGAGGGAGGAGGAGGAGAAGGAGAAGGAGAAGGAGGAAGAGGATGGGGGGCATGTGCATGTAGGGGTGTGTGTGTCTGGCTCACTCCCTGTCTCGGTTCTCTGTCTCACACACACACTTGCTCAGAAACTCACTCCCACACTCTCTCATGCATACTCACACACTCACCCACTCACTCTCTCACAAACACGCTTACTCACGCACTCACTCACTTTTTGCAGTTTTATTGACAAAACCCCAGCTTCTCAAGTTTCTCTTCGTAACTCTGCTTCCTTGTGCTTCACAATATCCTGGTGAGCCTACAGTATCCTTTTTCTAATGCTGTGATATCCTTTCAATTTGAGGGTGATCAAAACCACTCTACTGCTACTGTTGCAACTGGCCCCTTGGGTCTGGGAGGTTTAGAATTTTTTTTCGCTGAGGAGGGGTTCAGGATGGCTGTGAATTTGGGAAGACGTGCTTCCTCTCGGCCCTGTCTAACATTCCAGCTGACCCGGGTCCTACTGTTGCTGTAGCTGCCACATCTCAGCCTTCCCAGCCTGCTCTGCCAACTTAATTCCTGCAGTCCTTTAGTTGGGCTGGTGCAAGAGGCGAGAACACAACCAGGGGTGGACTACATCATCCAGATTGCACTCTGGCTGGTCAAAACAAATGCCTGCATGGACTTGGGCTCTTGCTCCAAAAGCCACTTATATTACAGAATTTCATCCCAGAGTGGAGAATCCACCACATGTTTATAAGTGAATATATTGAGGAGTGAGGCAGCCGCTCAAGATAGGGGGCAGTGCTACCTAAGCCCGCCCCCCCCTGAAGGCATAGACCCCAGTGATTAGCACCATATGCACCTCTCACTCCCAGGCCATGTATGTTACTAGATTCAAGTGGAAACTGGGTGGTTTGTGCCCAAAGGAAGTGATTGAAGGGGTAAACAGAATTCCACAACCCAGTGCTTCCACTCACATAAAAAATTGTGGATATGTAGCCAATAAGCGGAATTTTGAACTTCAAAAGGCATAAAATTGGTGGCATTGAATTGACCATTGGTTATACTTCTCACCCAATTTTAAGGAAAGTTGGATGTGGTATAGAACAAGTGACTGATGTGACACCACCTGTTTCACACCCTGGGCAATGTGGGAAGTTCTGTTTAATGCACTTTTTTTTCATATATGGCCTTTAAGTGAACATATTGCACCTTCCACTATTAAGGACTAATAGCTGCTCTAGTGCTTTCACATTACAGCAATAATATGCCTCAAGTGACTCAAATATGAAATATGTTCATTATCTAAAAGAAAGAATTTCAAATGCAAGATCTTTTCGTTCCGGGAAATCAAGAGTTTGAAGTTACACTGTGTAGATATTAGCATAAGAAATGACGAACACATTTGTATGAAATTGTTTTGTTATTTGAACAGAAGTATTAGCTCATTTATTTTAAGGAATTTCATTGGAACAAATGAAAGTGCCTACACACTTACATTCACACAGCATTATTTCAAAGCCAAGGAAACAATGAACCCTGAAGAAATCTTTGCATTCCTTTTGCATTTTTTTGGACACTGTCAACCTGTCACTTGGTTCAAAAACGATGCAAAGTTTCATCAGTTTAAAAAAATGATACCTTTGTCATTGTGCTGCAGGGCAGCAATGTATATATATATATATATTTATGTCATTTTTTCTGACAGAAGTAATTCTTCTTAATCAGTGATCAAAACTCCAGTTGTTAAAAACGTAATATTGGTTGCATGGATATTAACCAATTGAAAAATAAATTTCAATGCAGTTCTGTGTTATGTGAAACACGTTACAGTCAGTTTGTTGCTTTCAAAAGCAGATATTCTCATTTCACATACAAATAGAAAATGTAATTACTGTGTCTCCTCTAATTTTATAGAATAAGTCATAACTGTAGTGATTACTTTCCTTTAGAAGGCAAATTTGATTGACATGAGAGCATTAGTATGTTGTCTCCTGAGCAAAGAGACAAGCAAGCTGCTGTGTTTCTTTTACAGAGTCCTTGACATTAACATAAGCAATGTACTGCAGTATACATTAGCAGCAGTTTAATGACCATTGTGCAATTCCAAATATGCCAATGCCAGTTTTTCCCATAGCTTGGACCACAACCAGAATGTCCATCATGGCCAGAAGTTCAGAAACTCTGGGCCAGCCAGGACAATACCATATTCCAGCACAAACACAAGCCTGTGGCACCACAACAGCCCCTTTAATATGGTAGTCACATCGAAAGAAAAGTATATTTTTTTAAACTCTCCTTTTTGGGTCTGCAGGCCACAATCCTGGCCTGAACTTCTAAGTCGGACCTACAAAGGCATACCTCCATCAACCATGCATTGGGCGCCACTGAACATTCCCAGTTATATCAGTATCAATTTGGGTTTGGCACCGGCTTTGATCCCAACTGACCATCATAGTTAGTACAACCCAAGGATGGGTTGGGTTGGTCCTGGCTTATGTGGACCATCAGCAGCAGCAGAATTGTATTCAACCACAATTTGTAACCTCATGACCCAGCATATCCCCCACTCTACCATTACCATCAAGACAGTCGATCAACCCTGGTTCAAAGAAGAATACAAGATGTATGTATGCCAGGAGCAGCACCAGGTGTACAAAAAATGAGGTGGGAACCTGGCGAAGCTACAACACAAGACTACTTGCATGCCAAACAGTAGAAGCAGCATGCAATAGACAGAGATAAGCAATCTAACAACCAATTGATCAGACCTAAGTCTTGCAGTCCGGCCACATCCAGTCATGAATGGTGGTGGACAATTAAACAACTAACTTAAGGAGAAGGCTCCACAAATATCCCCATTCTCAATGGGGGATCCCAGCACATCTGTCACGAGGATCGTTCACTCAGCACTTCTGGCTGAAGATGGTTGCAAATGCTCCAGCCTAGTCTTCAGCCAAATTAATTCACTCCATGTGATAAAGAAGTGGCTGAAGGCACTGGATACTGCAAAATCTATGGGCCTGACAACTTTCCAGCGATAACACTGAAGACTTGTGCTCCAGAACTAGCTGTGCCCCTAACCAAGCTGTTCTAGTACAGTTATAACACTGGCATCTACCCGGCAATGTGCAAAATTGTCTAGGTATGTCCTTTCCACAAAACAGGAAAAATCCAACTTGGACAATGACCACCCTATCAGTCTACCCTCAATCATCAGCAAAGTGATGGAAGGGGTCATCAACAGTGCTATCAAGCAGCACTTACTGAGCAATAACTTGCTCACTGACACTCAGTTTGGGTTCCACCAGGGCCACTCAGTTCCTGACCTCATTACAGCCTTTGTGGACAAAAGAGCTGAATGCAAGCAGTGAGGTAAGAGTGATTGCCCTTGACATCAAGGCTGCATTTGATTGAGTGTTAAGGAACCCAAGCAAAACTGGAGTCAATGGAGATCAGGGGGAACACTCTCCACTGCTTGGAGTCATACCTAGTACAAAGGAAGATGGTTGTGGTTGTTGAAGGTCAATCATCTCAGTCCCGGGACATTGTTGCAGGAGTTCCTCAGGGCAGTATTCTAGGCCCAACCATCTTCAGCTGCTTCATAAATCCTTCATCAATCTTTGCCCTTGACTGTGTGCAGCTTCTTGAATGTTGATGGAGCTGCATTCATCCAGGCAAGTGTATTCCATCACATTCCTGATTTGTGCCTTGTAGATGGTGGTCAGGAGGTGAGTTACTCACCACAGAATCCCCAGCTTTCCCACGACCTGCATATGGATAAGGACAGCTTCAGTACCCTGAGAAGTCACAAATGGTGTTGAACATTGTGCAGTCATCAGTGAAGATCCACATTTTTGACCTTATGATGGAGCAAGACCTGGACAACATTCAGGCTCGGGCTGACAAGTGGCAAGTAACATTTGTGCCGCACAAGTACCAGGCAATGACTATCTCCGACAAGAGAATATAACCACCTCCCCATGACATTCAGTGGCATTAGCATCATTGAATCCCACTCTCTCAACATCCTGGGGGTTACCATTGACCAGAAACTAAACTGGCCATATAAATACTGTGGCTGCAGAGCAGGTCAGAGGCTGGGAATTCTGTGGTGAGTAACTCACCTCCTGACCACCATCTACAAGGCACATATCAGGAATGTGTTGGAATACATTTGCCTGAATGAATGCAGCTCCAACAACACTGAAGCTGGACACCATTGAGGACAAAGCAGCCCACTTGATTGGTACCTCATCCACCACCTTAATATTCACTCTCTCCACCACCGATGCACAGTGGCAGCAGAGTGTAACATCTATAAGATGCACTGCACCAATTCACCAAGGCTCCTTCAACAGTACCTTCCAAACCTGCAACCTCTACTGCCATGAAGGACAAGGACAGCAGGTGCATGGGAACACCTGCAAGTACCCCATTCAGACAATACTGTTTTCAATGACTTCCTTTCAGGCTACCTGTTAGCCAGGATCTCTTTCAAGCTCACGTGGACCCCATTACATGCACTGTGCCAGGACGTATCTGTATGGCTGATGACATTGCTGCTGTGGGGAGAACAAAGCAAGAACATGACCATAATCTACACTTATAGAAACATAGAAAATAGGAGCAGGCATAGGTCATTGAGCCCTTTGTGCCTGCTCCGCCGTTCAATATGATCATGGCTGATCTTCTATCTCAAGCCATGCTCCCGCTCTCTCCCTATACCCCTTGATGTCTTTAGGAGTCTAGAAATCTATCTATTTTCTTCTTAAATATATTCAGCGACTTGGCCTCCACAGCCCTCTGTGATAGAGAATTCCACAGGTTCACCAGCCTCCGAGCGAAGAAATTTCTCTTCATCTCAGTCCTAAATGGCCTACCCCATATACTGAGATTGTGACCCCTGGTTCTAGACCCCCCAACCAGAGGAAACATCATCCCTGCATCCAGTCTGTCCAGCCCTGACAGAATTTTTTATACATTTCAATGAGATCTGCTCTCATTCTTCTAAACACCAGTGAATACAGGTCTAGACGGCCCTATCTTTCCTCATACGACAATCCTGATATTCCAGGAATCAGTCTGGTTATCATCGCTGCACTCCCTCTATGGCAAGGATATTCTTTCTTCAGTAAGGAGACCAAAACTGCACACAATCCAGGTGTGGTCTCACCAAGGCCCTGTACAGCTGCAGTAAGACATCCTTGCTCCTGTACTCAAATCCGCTCGCAATGAAGGCCAACATACCATTGGCATTCTTAACTGCTTGCTGCACCTGCATGCTTGCTTTTCGCGATTGGTGTACAAGAACACCCAGGTCCTTTTGTACGCCAACATTTCCCAATCCATCACCGTTTTAATAATACTCTGCCATTCTGTTTTTCCTACCGAAGTGAATAACTTCACACTTATCTACATTATACTGCATTTGCCATCTATTTCTCCACTCACTCAACTTGTCTAAATCGCCTTGAAGCCTCTTAACATCCTCCTAACTACTCACATTCTCATCTAGTTTTGTCTCATCAGCAAACTTGGAAATATTACATTTGGTTCCCTCATCCAAATCATTGATATATATTGTGAATAGCTGGGGCCCCAAGCACTGATACCTGCGGAACCCCGCTAGTCACCGCCTGCCATTCTGAAAAAGACCCATTTATTCCTACTGTTTCCTGTCTGCTAACCAGTTCTCAATCCATGCCAATATATTACTGCCAATCCCATGTGCTTTAATTTTGCACACTAACCTCTATGTGGGAAAGCTTTCTGAAAATCCAAATACACCATATCCACTGGTTCTCCCTTATCTATTCTGCTAGTTATATCTTCAACAAACTCCAGTAGGCTTGTCAAACATGATTTCCCTTTCATAAATCCATGTTGATTTTGTCTAATCCCATTGATATTTTCTAAGTGTCCTGTTATCACATCCTTTATAATAGACTCTAGCATTTTCCCTACCACTGATGTTAGCATAACCAGTCTGTAATTCCCTGTTTTTTCCTCTCCCTCCTTTTTTAACAATGGGGTTACATTTGCCACCCTCCAATCTACCAGGACTGTTTCAGAATCTAGAGTTTTGGAAGATGCCAACCAACCCATCCACTATTTCCACGGCCACCTCCTTTAGCACCCTAGGATATAGATTATCAGGCCCTGGGGATTTCAGTTTTCAGTCCCATTGATTTCTCCACCACTGTTTTTTCAGTAATACTAATTTCCTTCAATTCCTCCTTCTCACTAGACCCTCGGTTCCCTAGCATTTCTGAGAAGCTATTTGTGTCTTCCTCTGTGAAGACAGAAGTAAAGTAGTTGTTTAATTGCTCTGCCATTTCCTTGTTCATTATTATAAATTCTCCCATTTCGACTGTAAGGGACCTACATTTGTCTTCACCAATCTTTTTCTTCTTACATACTTATAGAAGCTTTTACAGTCATCTTTTATGTTCCTTGCAAGTTTACTCTCATATCCTATTTTTCCCCTCTTAAATCAATCTCTTGGTCCTCCTTTGCTGAACTCTAAACTAGCTCCCAATCCTCAGGCTTGCTACTTTTTCTAGCAACTTTATATGACTCTTCTTTGGATCTAATACTATCCTTAATTTCTTTTGTTAGCCATGGTTGGGCCACTTTTCCTGTTATATTTTTGCACCAGAAAGGAATATATGAATTTTGCAATGCATACATTCGTTCCTTAAATATAAGCCATTTTATTATCCCTTTAATGAAGTTCCCCAATCTATCTTAGCCAACTCACACCTCATACCTTCATAGTTTCCTTTGTTTAGATTTAGGACCCTAGTTTTGGTTTGGACTTATTCACGTTCCAACTTAAGGAAGAATTCTATCATTTTATGGTCACTGTTCCCTAAAGGACCTCACACAACAAGATTATTAATTAACCCCTTCTCATTGCACAAAACCAAATCTAGGATAGCCTGTTCCCTAGTTGGTTTCTCGATGTACTGGTCTAAAAAAAATCTCATATAGACTCCAGGAATTCATCCGCCACAGTATTATTGCTAATTTGGTTTGCCTAGTCTATATGTAGATTTAAGTCACCCATGATTACTGTAGCACCCTTGTTACATGCATCTCAAATTTCCTATTTAATACCATCCCCTACCTTACCACTACTGTTTGGGGGCCTATAGACAATTCCTACTAATATTTTCCATCCTTTATTGCTTCTTAGCTCCACCCAGACTGATTCTACATCTAGATTTTGAGCCAATATCTGCTCTCACCATTGCACTGACTTTATCCTTAACTAACAATGCTGTGCCATCTCCTTCAACTTTTTGCCTGTTCTTCCTAAATATCGAATACCCTTGGATATTCAGTTCCCAGCCTTGGCCACCCTGCAGCCATGTCTCTGTAATTGCAATCAAAGCGTACCCGTTTACATCTATTTGCGCTGTTAATTCGTCTACCTTATTGCGAATGCTCTCTACATTCAGATGCATTGCCTTTAGACTTGTCTTCTTACACATCCTTTATTATACTATGGCCCTATTTGCTGCTAGCCCCTGTTTCCTCTGCCTTCTACTTTTGCTTTTTTACTTTTCTGTCTTTTATTTTTATCTTTGTTTCCCTCCCTTGGGTCTCCCCACTCAGGTTCCCATCCCCCTGCCACTCCAGTTTAAACCCACCCCCACATTACTAGCAAATACCGCTACAAGGATATTGGTTCTGATCCTGCTGGGGTGCAACTCGTCCAGCTTGTACATGTCCCATCCTTCCCAGAATTGGTCCCAATGCCTCAGGAATCTAAATCCATCCCTCCTACACCATCTCTCCAGCCACACATTCATCCGGTCTATTCTCCTATTTCTGAACTTGCTAGCACATGGCACTCGGAGTAATCCTGAGGTTACTACCTTTGAGGCCCTGCTTTTTAATTTATTTCCGAGCTCCCTACATTCTGCTTGCAAGACCTGATCCCTCTTTTTACCTACATCATCGGTACCAATATGGACCACAACCTCTGACTGTTCACCCTCCCCCTTCAGAATGTCTTGCAGCCGCTCAGTGACATCCTTGACCCTAGCACCAGGGAGGCAACATACCATCCTGGTGTCACGTCTGCAGCCACAAAAACGTCTATCTGTTCCCCTTATGATAGAATCCCCTATCACTATTGCTCTCCCACTCTTTTCTCCACCCCCCTCTTATGCAACTGTGCCACTAGTGGTACCACAGACTTGACTCTCACTGTATTCTCCTGAGAAACCATCTCCTTCAGCAATATTCAAAATGGAAAATCTGTTAGAGAGAGAGATAGACCCAGGGGACTCCTGCACCACCTGCCTAATGCCTTTGCTTTGTCTGGTGGTCACCCATTCCCTTCCTGCCTGTGCACTCTTTACCTGCAGTGTGACCACCTCACTGTACATGCTATCCACGAAGATCTCAGCCCTGCGGTAGCTCCACAGTGACTCCAGCCACTGCTCCAGATCCAAAACTCAGATTTCAAGTAGCTGCAGCTGGAGACACTTGCTGCACACATGGTCATCATGGACACTAAGTGTCCCTGACTTCCCACATTGCACAGAAGGAACATTCCACGTGACCGAGTTGCCCTGCCATGACTTACCCTTAAATTACTCTGTTTACTTTTACTTCCTCTAGTTTAGAGGGTATTAAGGACAGTAGAAATACTCACTAAGTCCTACTTACCAAAGCCACTGCTCTTCTTTCTGAGGAAAGGTAGAAAATGAAAGGATCCACCCACCAAACCCCAACTGAAGCACTCCATGCCAGGGCAGACAAGGGAGCACTGTAGATGGCCTGCTTTTATGCTTCCTGAATCTAGCTTCTGAAAACCTGTTTCAGCCAGTTATCCGATTAACTAGCTGCAAGCAGAGCCTGATTGAGCCTGTTTTAAAGCTGGACTTCTCCCAACCCTAAGAGCAACTTTTAGTTAATTGCTTAATTAAAAAAAAAATTAGACTGTAGATAGAAATTAACCCTTAAATTAAATTAACTCTTAAAGCTCCCTCACTTACCAAGCACCAACTGAAATACTCAAATACAGCCCAAGACAGCACACAGTGCAGACAACAAGTGGCACATAACAAAGGATTGGTGTTCAACAGTCTGAAATGTGCCATCAACCTCCAGCAGATCAATTTCTTCAGTTCTATTTATTCCAGTGCTGGCATAAGTCCCAATCCAAGCAAAATAGAGGATATTAAAGCCATGCCAACTCCTCATGATAAGGACGATCTTCATAAATGTCTTGGTCTCTTTAATTTCTTGTCTCCATACATGCCTAATTTCATTCAAAAATTGTCATTGCTAGAAGAATTATTGAGAAAGGTAGTGCCTTTCCTGTGGCACACAGACCACCCATACCACTTTGAAGTACTGAAACAGTCATTATCAAAAACATTGATATTGCAATTTTACGATCCTAGGGAGACAGCTACCCTGGAGATAGATGCTTCACAGAAAGGTCTGGGAGCATGGATACTATGAAAAGGTAAACTGATTGCATTTGCTTCAAAGTCTTTGTCTGTATTGTATCCAAGTACTCCAATATTGAGCAAGAAACATTAGCTTTAGTGTTTGGAATAATGTAGTTACATATCTATCTATTTGGTAAAAGATTTGTGGTAGAGACTGACCACAAGCCTTGGAGATGATTTGGTTAAAACCATTGACCAGTGCACCACCAAGCTTACAATATCTCTTGATAAAGATTCAAGGTTATGACTTTGAGATTAAGCATAAGCCAGGTAACTTGATGGTCACATCAGACACATTTAGCAGATTGCTGAACTAAGTGAAAACAGAAGATGTATCCTTAGATCTACAAGTTGACCTCATCGACATCGAACTTGAAGATGTTCTCCGAATTAATCTGGTACATTTTACACAATGCAAATACCAGCAGCTACAAGAATAAATGGTGAAAGATTCCACACTACAGAAACTGAAGGATGGCCTGATTCCATTTCAGCATGTCCACAAACATGTGAGACCATTTTGAATTATTGGGATGAGGCATCTTTGGGGGGTCATTTTTAAAGACAGGCAGGTCATCATACCAGAATTTTTGCGACCTGATAACGTTCAACAATTTCATCACTCACACATGAGTATAGATCAGACGAGAAGACTCGCAAGACAGACAGCCTGTTGGCCGCGTATGAACAATAACATTGAAGTCATTGTCAAGAAGTGCAAGGCATGTCAAGAGCATATGCCAAGAACCACAGATTCCATATTAATTTCCTACCCATCCTTGGTTCAAAATCGCATCCGAATTCTTTCTTGTCCATGGCACTGACTTCATCGTCATTATTGATTACTTTACCAAGTACCCCATTATTCGACAATTGCACAATAGGTCAAGCACAACTGTCACACACACTCTAAGTGCAATTTTCAGTTTATTTGGCATGCCTAGAGAGATCATTACGGATAACGGTCCAAAATTTTTGGTAAGGCATTTAAGGATATGTGTGAGAGGTGGAATATCGATCACATTACTTCTTCTCCTCATTACTGCAGATCTAATGGTCTGCCTGAATAAATGACTTGCATGGTTAAATCCCTAATTCTCAAATGTAGACAAATTAACCAAGATCTACACTTTGCAATGTAACATCTGAGAGGGACACCTTTAAATGCAGCTATTCTATCATCAGCAGAGCTCATGTTTGGCAGACCAGTGCATACCAATATACTTACTCTTATCCATTTTACTGTCTTGGAAACTAGAGAGCAACTTTTGAAACTGCAAGAGAAGATGACCAACATGCACAATAAAAATGCAGATACAGAATTGATAAGTTTACATATGGGACAACAAGGTTGCATCCAGGATCCCACAGAAGGTACGTGGTAAAATGTTAAGGTGACACGAATTTGTTCAGAACCAAGGTCCCATGAAGTCATTGCAAACAAAGATGCAATGGTAAGATGTAACCGATGAAAAATCAGATCCATTCCAGCTCCTCAAACACAATGCAGTCCTATTGCATCTAGGACAAGATCCCAAATGCAAACAGGAAAATCATTCAAGAATGACTATCCCACAGATCCCTGTGAGCAATCAAAGAAACCTCCAGACAAGGTTACCATCACAAGATCAGGGCATAAGAATAGATTACCTCTACGCTTTAGAGGCTCATTTTCTATACACTTATATAATGGTAACTAAACATGAACATGTATTGTAAATAGTTATACTGCTTTTGAAGGGGGAAACATCTTTAGAAGAAAAGGAGGCTGTTGCAATATGCCTTTAAACATAATAGCATGACCTCACCAGAAGGTCATGTGATCCAGCCTCAGTTTCACTTTGGCCTGTGAGCAGAACACAGCACAGCTCTGATGCCTTCAAGCTTTCTATCCACATATATGTGTTTTCATATGCCTAATCGTAATAAATAAACCGACAACATATTTACACCATCCCTTATGAGTGTTTGGTATCTTTATATAATTATAAAAACACAACTCAGTGGAGGTTCCATCTAGCCCTCTTGAGTTTCCGCAGAATCATAGATGTCCGTCTTCAGCCAATTCAATTCACTCCAGGTGATTTCAAGAAGAGGCTGAAGTCACTGGATATTGCAAAGGCTATGAGTCATGACAACATCCCAGCTGTAATACTGAAGACCTGTGCTTCAGAACTAGCTGGGCCCTTAGCCAACCTGTTCCAGTACAGCTACACCACTGGCATCAACCTGACAATGTGGAAATTGTTCAGCTTTATCCCATCCAAAAAAAAATACAAATCCAATCTGCCTTTTATTACCCTATTAATCTTTTTTTTATATTCATTCATGGGATGTGAGCATCACTGGCTAGACTAGCATTGATTGCCCATCCCCAATTGCCCTTTAGAAGGTGGTGGTGAGCTGTCTGCTGAACCACTGCAGTCCATGTGGTGTAGGTACACCCACAGTGCTGTTAGGGATGGAGTGTCACAAAAGTATAATTCTCATAATGTGATTCTGATTTATTGTAAAAGCAGTTTAATAGTGGAGTTTGGTTAGTTTCTGTGCGTGTATGTGGAATTTAATTGAATTGGAAATAGCTGGTCTAGAGGCTTTGATTCATGAAAAGAAGCTAGGTTTGAAATGCTAAATGCGTAAACGTGGCTGCATGGCTGAAGTTTTAGATGGTGAAGTGAGGAGAATTTGCATGTTTAGATAAATCAATGTAGTTTGAATTTTTAAAAGATGGTAGGATGCTACACCTAGCCAGAGAAGCTAGGCCAAGCAGTGTGTTTATTTTTCCCAAGGGTTACCGATAGTATTAGCACCATGTAAAGATTTATATTATGAGAAAGGTAAAGTTCCAAAGACATATGGGAACAATGGAATTTGCATTACAAGATAGAAACATGTACAAAGGAGAAGAGGTTATGTGTCAAAGAGGAAGGCATTGCAAGATCTGCCAGAAGTGTCAAAAGCCTCTAGTATTTGTGCATTAAGCTGCTGTCTACAAAAACTGAAGCTGGGAAAAGCTTGTGTTTGACTTACCTGGATCTGTTTAAATCTATTTTTTTAACCATTGCCTTAACGGGGGTGTAACTGGAAGCCAAATTAATTAGGGGTTTTAGGAGTTATTATAGCAGTAATTTGTAGACCTATGTATATGCTTGAAATTTTTCTTTTGTTAATATATGTTTAATTTAGTTTTGTAAAAATACCTCTAGAGTCTTGGTGAGCTTATTACTACTGAATTCAGGGCATGCATCTCGAAATAAAATACAAATTGCAAAATTGTTGTGACCGCATGATCAAGTTTCTCTTGTGGATTTGACCTGCCTGGCACACATCATCTACCGCATCAGAACAAATTGGGGGCTCTTTGCAGGATATTTGAAATTCCTTGATTGATTTAGAGTTGTTGAATCTTAATGTTACGAGTATGAGAAGCACTTTGATTTCAGGAGTTGGTGTGAGGGATTTTTAAAGTGGTGAGATTGCAAAAATGGCTGTATCCATGGCTAAAACATTTTTGGAAGTAGAAGATATAACTCTGGTTGGGTTGTCAGAAGTATCTAAGGGTAAGTTAACAGAATTGGTGGATAAGTTGCAGTTGAGGTTACCTGTAGGGGCTAAGTAACCAGACATAGTTGAAGTGATAGCACAGCATTTAAAGTTGCAAATGATACCTGACACTCGTGAGTCACAGCTGGAGGTAGTGAAACTTCAGTTAGAAATGAGGAAGCTTGAATTTGAACAAGCAAAGGAACTAAAAAAAATTGAATTGGAAGCAAAAGAAAAGGAAAAAGAATTGGAAATGAAAAAAACTGGAATTAGAGGCAGCAGGAAAAGAAAGGGAGAAAGAAAGGTTATTTCAAAAAGAAATGGAAATGCGAAAATTTGATCCTCAGAGGGAAAAGTTAGCAATGGAGGAGAGAGAGAAGGAAAGAGACACAGAGTCCAAACTTAAAAAGCTGGACTTTAAAAAAGAGACATCAGATGCTGAGGAAAGTTCTGATCATGAGAAAATCATTAACCTAAAACCCAGGGGAGAGATGTTTAAATTTGTGCAAGCTGTTCTGAAGTTTGAGGAAAGAGATGTGGAGGCCTTCTTTATTTCATTTGAAAAGATAGCTAAACAGATGAAATAGCCACAAGAAAACTGGACATTGTTGTTACAATCTAGGTTAGTGGGTGGGGCACGAGAGGTTTATGCTTCACTGTCAGAAGAAATGTCAGTGGATTATGATGTGTTAAAAAAAAGCTATTTTGAGCACATATGAGTTTGTTCCTGAGGCATACAGACAGAAATTTAGGAAAATGAGAAAACAACTTGGGCAAACTTATATTGAGTTTGAGAGAGTAAAACAAAGTAATTTTGACTGGTCGTTATGGGCATTAAGGATAGAGACAACATATGCAGCCCTTAGTGAAATAATACTTTTGGAAGAATTTAAAGATCCAATTCCTTTGGTAGTGAGAACTCGTGGAGGAACAGAGGGTTAACATGGTAAGACAAGCAGCAGAAATAGCTGATGGTTATGAGATAGTTCATAGATCTAAACCTTTTTCTCGTCACTCTTTTAAATCATAGAAGGATAGAAAGAGGGAAGGTGAAAGGAATGTGAGTAGTCAGGGAAGCGAAGGAGTAGGTGGAAATTCCCAGGAATGTTTTTTCTCAGACTGAAAAGGGAGGCGCTGAGGGTAGAAGTGACACTTGAAAACTGAGGTATTTTCATTGTAATGAAGTTGGGCACTCAAAGTCACTGTGTTGGAAATCACAGGGGAAATCTGTTGGAATTATTGGGATGCAAATAAGTTCTGGAAGTAAAAGTACTGTGTGTTCTGAGGTTCAGGCACAGGGAAAACAGTGGTTTGTGTACAGATAAAACAGGAAGAATCAGTGATAAGTAAAGATGTAGGAATGTGTTCACAATTTACCCAAGGGAGTTCTGAGGAGCGGGCTGCAGAAATGTTTAAAGATTTTGTATGTGAAGGGGAAGTCTTTCCATATGTACATGGTGGGGTAGGTAAAGATATTGTAATTTTAAGAGACACAGGAGCTTTTCAATCCTTTATGTTGTGGGATAGTGATATTTGTTGTTCAGAGGGAGCATTGCAGGAACAAATGATAATAAATGGGGTTCATGGAGATGCTAAATCTATTCCATTGTAGAAGGTAAATTTAAGGAGTAAGTGTGCCTGGCTAGTTCTGAATACAGGTGAGGTGATTGTTGGAGTAGTGGAAAAATTGCCCATTGCAGGGGTTTAACTTATTTTAGGTAATGATATAGCTAGGTCATAGATGTGGGTGACACCTATGGTAGTTGAGCAGCCTGTAGAGGTGTTTTCAACCGAAGTGTTGCAGAAAGAGCACCCTGGATTGTTTCCAGATTGTTTGGTAACAAGATCACAAACTCACAGGTTGAAACAGGAAGGGGAGGAAGTTAAAAGGTGTTGAAATTCAATTAGCTGACACTGTGTTTGATAAGATTGTTCAGGAAGAAAGGATGGAGAAGAGTGCAGCTAAGGTATTTAGCTGAAGGCAGTTGTTAGAGTTATAGAGAAAGGATCCACAAATAAAACAGTTATATCAGACAGCTTACTCAGAAACAGAAGCAGAATGTATTCCAGAATGTTATTACCTTAAGGGTAATGTGTTAATGAGAAAGTGGTGGCCGTATATGTTTCAGCAGATGAAAGCTGGAGGGAAGTACATCGGATTGTTATACCATTTGGATATAGAAATGAGATCCTGTGAATAGCTCATGAAATTCCATTGGGGGGACATTTAGGAATTAGAAAGACACAGGCGAAAATACAAAAATGTTTTTATTGGCCTGGATTGCATAGAAATGTAGTCGAATTTTGTATAACATGTCACACATGTCAGGTGATAGGGAAACTACAAGCAGTGATTAAGCCAGCACCTTTAATTCCAATTCAAGCATTTGAAGAACTTTTTATTACGGTTATGATTGATTGCGTAGGGCCCCTCCCTAAAACTAAAAGTGGAAATCAATACTTACTGACAACAATGGATGTGCCTACAAGATTTCCTGTAGCAATACTGTTGAAAAATATTACAACAAAGAGAATTGTGGAAGAGTTGACTAATTTTTTTTGCAAAATATGGTTTACCAAAAGAAATACAATCAGATCAGTGTTCAAATTTCATGTCACAGCTGTTTAAGGAAGCAATGAACAGTTTGGGGATAAAACAGTTTAAGTCAACAGTTTACCATCATGAGTCACAAGGGCTTTGGAAAGATGGCATCAAACTTTAAAAATAATGATGAGGGCGTATAGTCAGGACTATCCACAGGATTGGGATAAGGGAATTCCATTCTTGTTATTTGCTATTAGGGATGCTCCAATGCATCATTGGATTTCATCCTTTTGAATTAGTCAATGGTCATGGGGTAAGGGGACCACTGAAATTGATTCATGAGAAATTGGTGGGTCAATATTTGGAAACTACTCATCTGGATTATGTATCGAACTTCAGGAAAAGATTGGACAGAGCATGTGAGTTAGCTAAGGAATATTTGAAGATATCACAGCAAGTGATGAAAGTGAAGACAGAAAGGAGAGCCACAGTTTGTAGTTTTGTTGCTGGGGAGAAAGTGTTAGTTCTGTTACCTGTACTGGGTGACTCATTTAAAGGCAAGGGTTAGTGGGCCTTATGAGATTGAAAAGAAACTGAGTGAAGTAAATTATTTAATAAATACTCCAGATAGAAGAAAGAAGCAAAGGGTGTGTCATGTAAGTATGCTTAAAAAGTACTTTGACAGGGAAGAGGACCAAAAGGGGGTATTAGTGGTGGTAGATAAGGAGAAAGAGGTAGAAATGAAGCTTTCTGAAATTGATTTTCCTCTAATCAAATTGGATAATGTGGGGGTACTTGAAAATGTAAATGTAATATTGAGTTACCTTCCAGACAAGTGTCAAAGTGATTTGGAAAAGCTATTGCAGTCACACAAAGCTATTTGTGGAAATAAGTTGGGGAAGACAGATTTAGCTATACATGATGTGTCTGAAGAAGTTGCACCTTCGGTAAGGCAAAATCCTTATAGATTAGATCCTGCAAAGTTATCACAAGTACAGAGATAAATTGACTTCATGCTTCAAAATGATATCATTGAGTCTAGTTGCAATAATTGGGGTTCGCCTATTGTACTGGTACCAAAACTGGATGGAACACAAATACTATGTGTGAACTATCACAAGGTGAATGCAGTGACAAAAGCAGATTCATATCCTATACCATGGTTGGAAGAGTGCATTGAGAAAGTGGGACCATCAAAGTTTATGACAAAGATTGACTTGCTGAAAAGATACTGGCAAGCTCCATTATTGGAGTGAGCAAAGGAGATATTGGCTTTTGTGATGCCAGATGGACTATATCAGTTTAAAGTCATGCCATTTGTTATGAAAAATGCACCTGCAGCATTTCAAAGACTGACAAACAATCTCAGCAATTGTGCTGTTTATATTGATAGTTTTCAGTCAAATCTAGGAGAAGCATTTACAACATCTGGAAGAATGATTTCGTCAACTACAAGGAGCTAATTTGGTGATGAACTTGGCTAGAAGTGAATTTGCAAAAGCGCAAGTTACATATCTAGGCCATACCATTGGACATGGTAAGGTGGCTCTGAGAGATGTGAAAGTCACAGCTATCATGGACTTCCCCGTGCCTACAACAAAATGAGAGGTTTTGAGATCTGGGTATGAGTGGGTTTTACCAGAAGTGTGCACCAAACTTTAGCAGTGTGGTATCTCCATTGACTGAACTATTAAAAAAAACAAGAAGCTTCAATGGACACAGGAGTGTCAGAGGCATTTGACAGTTTTAAGACTGTATTGGCTATGACACCAGTTTTGGCTGTTCCTAATTATGCCAAGCAATTTAAATTGGCCATTGGCATAAGCGATATAGGCATTGAGGCTCTGCTGTTACAAGAAGATGAAACTGGAATTGAGAAACCTATGGGGTATTTTTCACAGAAGTTGAATGTACAGCAGAGAAGATATTCACTGATCGAAAAGGAGACTCTGGGTTTGGTGTTACTGTTGCAGCATTTCAAGATTTATGTTACAAACAGTTTGTCAGAAACAATTGTTTATACAGACCACAATCCTTTAAAATTTCTGGACAAATTTCGAGACAAAAATGCAAGGCTATTCAGATGGAGTTTATTACTGCAACCATTTAATCTACAGATTATACATGTGGCTGGATGAGAAAATCTAATTGCAGATGCATTGTCGAGAGTTCAAAGCCCAAAAGGGAAAAATGGACATTTAGAACCTGGACACTGGACTGAAATAACTTCTGTTGATACCAAAGTATATATTTATGTTAATTGCATGCATCTGGTTATGTAATAGTGTGAGTATATAGATAAGTATAGGGGTTAGTGTAAGATGGGTTAAAAAAATGAAGCTGTCTTTTTAAATTATGACAGTTCATTTCCTCGTAAGGTGGGGAGGGGGGTGGGGGGGGTGCGTCACGAAAATATAATAATTCTCATAATATGTTTGTGATTTATTGTAAAAGCAGGTTAATAGTGAGGTTTGGATAGTTTCTGTGTGTGTAAGTGTAAGTGTGTGTGTGTGTGTGTGTGTGTGATTTAATTGAATTGGAGACTGCTGATCTGGAGGCTTTGATTCATAAAAAGAAGCTAGGTTTGAAATGCTAAATACGTAAATATGGCTGAAGTTTTAGAAGGTGAAGTGAGAAGAATTTGCATTTGTAGATAAATCAGGGTAGTTTGAATTTCAAACAGATGGTAGGATGCTACACCTAGCCAGAGAAGCTAAGCCAAGCAGTGTTTTTATTTTTCCCAAAGGTTACTGATAGTACTAGCACCATGTAAAGATTTATATTCTGAGAAAGGTAAAGTTCCAAAGACATATGGGAACAATGGGATTTGCATTAAAAGGGAGAAACATGTACAAAAGAGAAGTGACTATGTGTCAGAGAAGAAGGCATTGCAAGACCTACCAGAAGTGTGAAAAACCTCCAGTATTTGTGCATTAAGCTGCTGTCTGCAGAAACAGAAGCTGGGAAAAGCCACTTTGAATTCAACTGTCCAGGGTATTATGTTTGACTTGCCTGGACCTGTTCAATTTTTTTTTCAACTGTTGCCTTAATGGGGGTGTAACTGGAAGCCAAATTAATTTGGGGTTTTAGGAGTTATTACAGTAGTAATTTGTAGACCTATGTATGTGTTTGAAAGCTTTTCTTTTGTTAATAAATGTTTAATTTAGTTTTGTAAAAAAAACTGTGGCATCTTGGGGGACTTATTGCTATTGAATTCAGGGCATGCATCTCAAAATAAAATACAAATTGCAAAATCGTTGTGACCACATGATCAAGTTTCCATCATGGATTTGATCTGCGTGGCGCACATCATCGTCACAACTGTAGTTCCAGGATTTTGACTCGGCAACAGTGAAGGAACTGCAATATATTTCCAAGTCAGGATGGTGAGTGTCTTGGAGGGAACTTCCAGGTGGTGGTGTTCCAATGTGTCTGCTGCCCTTGTCCTTCTAGATGGTAGCAGTTGTGAGTTTGGAAAATACTGTATAAGTAGTAGATAGGGATGGACAATAAATGCTGGCCTTGCCAGCGATGCTCACATCCCATGAATGAAACTAAAATTGAGTGTATCAAAATGGGAACATATGAGGTGAGCAGAACTAGAACACAAAGTAGATAAGAACTGATATGTGGAATGGGATACAAAATAGAACTCAGGCTATGATAAGAACCAAAATATGTGGAAGGTTCAGAAGTTGGTTAAGGACAGGAGGCAGAAGGTGACCATTTCTGAATGTATGTGCCTGGTGCTTCATATACAGGAAGCCTAAAATTTCCTGTCCATTAAATTGAATGGATGGAAACTTATGCAGACTACATTTATAATTTCCTCATGTGTTTGGCCAGTGGGAAGATTCAAACAACAATAGCTCAAACTTGTAAGATTTTCAATAAGCATTAGGTATTGAGTGGAATACCACAGAGATCAATATATATTTTATATTTTTTTTAATATATTTTTATATTATATATATTTATATATATTTTTCTTTTCCCACCTATTTCCATTATTTTTAAATGTATTTCCATCCATTGTTTTATCTCTACCTTTTAGCCTATTTCGATCCCTTTCCCCCACCCCACCCCCACTAGGGCTATCTGTCTCTTGCTCATCCTGCTTTCTACCCTTAATGTCATCATTAGCACATTCCTCAGCTAATATCACCACCGTCAACACCCCTTTGTCCTTTTGTCTATGATATCTTTGGCAGTCTCTTCTTTGCCTCCACCTATCACTGGCCCTCTATCCAGCTCTACCTGTCCCACCCCCCTCAACCAGCTTATATTTCACCTCATTTCTATATTTCTTAGTTCTGATGAAGAGTCATACAGACTCGAAACATTAACTGTATTTCTCTCCGCAGATGCTGTCAGACCTGCTGAGTTTTTCCAGCTATTTTTGTTTTTGTTTCAGATTTCCAGCACCCGCAGTATTTGGCTTTTATCTTAGTGTTTAATTGACTGCCACCTCTCTTCCAGGAATGCCTACCTTGAAGAAGTATTGTTCTTCTCTCCGACAGGATTTCTGCTTGTCTCTTTTGTTCTGTTCACCTTCATTGCTTTCCATTTCTCTCCTGCTGTTTGACAAGATGTTTACTAAAACTCACTTTCACAGCCATATTTCCTTCCTCAGTGACTGCCTCCGTCTCTGACTTACCCCACGTGGATTCCAACTGAAGTTCCACTCCTCATGTTTCGAACCCACCCAGGATTGCAGGTACCTCTGGGATATACAACGCTCCTTGGACTGCTGTTCTGGTCACATCCTGAGAGCCACACTCAGTGCCATGCGCCGCCATATGAACACACTCGACCTCTCCCTCCAGCTGCACCGACTCACCCTATCTCTAAGCTGTCCTTGCCCCAGTTTCATTTTATTCTTCGTCTCATCTGACGCCTCAAAAATAAACTTTGTCTCTTTCTTTCAGGTGCAAAGGAACGCAAGCTCCAACATCTCATCGACACCAACGCCCATCCAGGACCCTCCACCCCTGCCCGTCCCTCTGTTCCCATCCCATCTTCCAATCCCAGCCCTGGCCGTGTATTCACCATACACCCTGACCTTCCCCTCTCTGATGCTGAACATTCAGTGCTCAGCAAAGAACTCAGTTTCATACCCTTATGCCCTCAATGAATTTCAGGCTCGGCACGATGTTGAACTCTTCTTCCACCGCCTTCGTCTCCGTGCTCTCTTCTTTGGGCAGCAGTCCTCTACCCATTCAATGGATTCTTTTACCCGCCTCCAATATTGTCCCTCAACCTGGACCCCTCCCTCTGGATTCCTACCTGCTCTTGCTCTTTTCATTGAGAACTGTCAGCGTGACATCAGTCATCGCAATTTCTCTGCTCTTCTCACCCACTCTAACCTGTCTCTTTCTGAACTTGCCGCACTCCGTTCTCTCAGGTCCAACCCTGACTTTGTCATCAAACCTGCTGACAAGGGTGGTGCTGTTGTTGTCTGGTACACTGACTTCTACCTCGCAGAGGCTGAGCGTCAACTCGCAGACACTTCCTCCTACCTCCCCTGGACCATGACCCCACCACTGAACATCAAGCCATTGTTTCCAGGACTGTCACTGACCTCATCTCCTCTGGAGATCTTCCCTCCACAGCTTCCAACCTCATAGTCTCCCAACCTCGGATGGCCTGCTTCTACTCCTACCCAAGATCCACAAACAGGACTGTCCCAGCAGACCAATCGTGTCAGCCCTTTCTTGCCCCACGGAACTCATTTCTTGCTTTCTTGACTCCATTCTCTCTCCCCTTGTCCAGTCTCTTCCCACCTACATCCACAATTCCTCTGACGCCCTACATTATATCAACAATTTCCAGTTCCATGGCCCCAACCGCCTCCTCTTCACCATGGACATCCAGTTCTTCTACACCTCCATCCCCCACCAGGATGGTCTGAGGGCTCTCCGCTTCTTCCTTGAACAGATGCCCAAACAATCCCATCCACCACTACCCTCCTCCGTCTGGCTGAACTTGTTCTCTCACTGAACAATTTCTCCTTAAAGTCGTCTCACTTCCTCCAAATAAATGGTGTGGCTATGGGTACCCGCATAGGCCCCAGTTATGCCTGTCTCTTTATGGGTTATGTTCAACATTCCTTGTGTCAATCCTACTCAGGCCTCCTCCCTCAACTCGTTCTCTGGTACATCGATGACTGCTTCGGTGCTGCTTCATGCTCTCGCCTGGACCTGGAAAAATTTATTAATTTTGCTTCCAATTTCCATCCCTCCATCCTTTTCACATGGTCCATCACTGACACTTCCCTTCCCTTCCTTGACCTCTCTGTCTCAATTTCTGGTGATAGACTGTCCACCAATATTCATTACAAGCCTACTGACTCCCACAGCTACCTCGACTACAGCTCCTCACACTCCGCTTCCCGTAAGGACTCCACCCCATCCTCTCAGTTCCTTCGCCTCCGTCACATCTGTTCTGATGATGCCACTTTCCAAAACAGTTCCTCTGACATGTCTTCCTTCTTCCTTAACCGAGGTTTTCCACCCACGGTGGTTGACAGGGCCCGCAACTGTGTCTGGCCCATCTCCCGTGCATCCGCCCTCACACCTTCCTCTCCCTCCCAGAACCATGATAGGGTCCTCCTTGTCCTCACTTATCACCCCACCAGCCTCCGCATTCAAAGGATCATCCTCCGCCATTTCTGCCAACTCCAGCATGATGCCAGCACCAAACACATCTTCTCTTCATCCCCCCGGCAGCATTCCACAGGGATTGTTCCCTCCGGGACACCCTGGTCCACTCCTCCATCACTACCTACACCTCAACCCCCTCCCATGTCACGTTCCCATGCAATCACAGAAGGTGCAACACCTGCCCCTTTACTTCCCCCCTCCTCATCGTCCAGGGGACCAAACACTCCCTTCAAGTGAAGCAGCTTCACTTGCACTTCCCTCAATTTAGCCTACTGTATTCGCTGCTCCCAATGCAGTCTCCTCTACATTGGAGAGACCAAACACAGACTGGGTGACCGCTTTGCGGAAACCCTCCGGTCTGTCCACAAGCATGACCGAGACCTCCCTGGCGCTTGCCATTTCAACACACCACCCTGCTCTCATGCCCACATGTCCATACTTGGCCTGCTGCAATGTTCCAGTGAAGCTCAACGGAAACTGGAGTAACAGCATCTCATCTTCCGCCTAGGGACTTTACAGCCTTCCGGACTTAATATTGAGTTCAACAACTTCAGATCATAAACTCTCTCCTCCATCCCCACCCCCTTTCTGATCCCCACTTTTCCAATAATTTATCATTTTAAAAAATATATATATTTTTCTTTTCCTACCTATTTCCATTATTTTTAAATGTATTTCCATGCATTGTTTTAGCTCTACCTTTTAGCCAATTTTGATCCCTTCCCCCCACCCCACCCCCACTAGGGCTATCTGTCTCTTGCTCGTCCTGCTTTCTACCCTTAATGTCATCATTAGCACATTCCTCAGCTAATATCACCACTATCAACACCCCTTTGTCCTTTTGTCTATGACATCTTTGGCAATATCTTCTTTGCCTCCACCTATCACTGGCCCTCTATCCAGCTCTACCTGTCCCACCCCCCTCAACCAGCTTATATTTCACCTCATTTCTATAATTCTTAGTTCTGATGAAGAGTCATACGGACTCGAAACGTTAACAGTATTCTTCTCCGCAGATGCTGTCAGACCTGCTGAGTTTTTCCAACTATTTTTGTTTTTGTTTCAGATTACCAGCATCGGCAGTATTTTGCTTTTACCACAGAGATCAATGTTTGGAACCCTGTTGGTTCTAATCTCTATATATATCCTGAATGCTAAAACTAATTGTAAGTGTATCAGATATGCAGATGATACTAAGGCCTGAATTTTCATGGAGATGAAGGGCCCACACCTTAGACAAAATGGTGCAGATTCCCAAATCCAGAAGTTCCACCCCTGTATACAGCAACCACCATTTTCACTGGGAGTACTGGCAGAGGAATGAGGATGGGGCATATTTTGCACATCCATGGTTCAAGGAGGCACATCTAAAATGCAGCTGCCTTGAATCAGGAGCAATTTTCATCACTCAGGTTTCTGATACATGACTTGTGGTCTTTACAAATTTGAGGAAAAGGTCTAAACCTAACAGTGTTCTTTGAAGAGGTCAGTGACCATTTTGGAGAGCTCAGGTACCCCTTTGGGATTGTTAAAATTTGACATGTATGTGCATAAAATGCGAATAAGGTCTATGGAACTGTCAAGATATCAAGCCATTTAAATTGTCTGCTCTTTAAACTCTGAAAAAAAGAGCCTGAAATTGAAAAAAATGGTGCTTGCAATTTGGATAGATGTTTGTTGACATTAGCTTGAATTAATAATTAATAATTACAGTATTAGCATTGCTTGACTGCTTCCACAACCTGCCATTATCACAGTGGGGGGCCTTAGGTTCACAGTTTCATTGACAGCTCCAACTGGTTATACAGTGATTATCTGTCTTTGCTCTGGAGTTATGAATACAAATATTTGTTTTTATAAGGGATTAATTACTTGAAGGGATTTATGTGTATTAAATGGGCTTTTATCAATGAGAGTATTTTTTAATATCATGAACTCTGTAATACTTAGAATTTTATTTTGGGCGGAATCGTCCTGGATTTGCACTAATTTTGGTAGCAGGCAGGGAAAACGACATTTTACCGGCTGGCCACAATGGCAGTTTTTCACACTGTATTGTCCTAAACCCGCCGTATTAATTATGCATTCCTGGGAGCCACGCTGTTTCTTTAGCCGGTGGGCTCTCATTCACCCACCACACCATCACCTCAACGCTTCCTCACACCAGGTGCCATATTTAAAGTGCAGCCACGCGCACACCTCTCAGTATTTCCAGCCCAGGACTGCTGCATGGAAGACATGGCCCCAAAAGGCAAAAGGTCTGCAGCCCCCAGGGTTAATGACACATCCCTTGAGCACCTTTTGGACACTGTGGTGGCTTGCCATGATGTCCTCCACCCCCACTCTGGCCACAGGATGGGCAGCAATATTACCAATCCAACTTGGGAGGCAGTGGTAGCGGTGGTCGATGCCAATGCCCTGCAAAAAAAGACAGCCACCCAGTTCCACGAGAGGTTGAGTGATCTTCTCCATTCCACCAAGGTAAGTCACTCTTCTCATCACTCTCAACTCACACATTTGCAAATTCATCACATATCCACAGGGCCCTCACTCACTGCCAGATCAAGTGACATCACCATTCACTCTCTCACACACAAATTCATTGTCCTCATCCGTCCATGGGACCACTCACCACTCACACATGCCAGGCATATTTATCATCTAGCCTGGCAGGCGCCCTGCTTATACTCTTACCATCTCTATTCATGCAGTACAAACTGGCACACAAGAGGGAGAGGTCGCAGACTGGTGGAGGAATTTCTGAAATCAAGATCCTCACGGACTTTGAAAACAGAGCCATCCAGCTGGCCGGCAACGATCTGGACCATTCTTGTGCTAATGGTGAGGTTGGCGGTGCTCTACCAAGTGAGGATCCAGAAGTGCAACATCCATCAGACAACCATGCTGTGAGTGATGTGTCCTGTTTCACAGGCCACTAATGCCATGTACTAATTATGTCTCCTTGCTTTTGCAAGCACATCTGGGAAACTGCCAAGAGGGTCTATGACCCAGGGCCTCCAATCAAGCCCTGAGGGAAGCTAAGAAGTGGAATGTGCTGAAACCCACCCTGAAGATCCATCACAGCGCTCACCCACACCCTCCACCAGCACAGAGAGATACACGCCTCGGTGGGACCTAGCTTTAGAACAGCTTCAGGATCACCATCTGGTGAGCACACTTTCTGGTCCACAGCAGGCGGCAGCAGGGACTTCCCAGGTGTCCGGCACTCAGAGGACTGCTGGAGGCCAGAAATTTGCTGAGTATGAGTCAGATGACGAGCCTCTGGACTCAGTCATGTCACAGTTACTGGAGCTACAAAGGCAAGCTCAGGAACATCATGAAGGGATGTCCGCTGTATCTTCAGATTGAAAGGCACAGTGGAGGAGTCTGACCCTCTTCAGGCTGAGGCGATAGCTCCAGCATGCAAACACACTGAGGTCAAGACTGGTAGGATGGCGGCCGCTATGGAGACCTTGGTCCAGGATGCCACTTCTGCACTGCTGCGCGGACTGAACGCCATCGCTGATGCCATAGTTGGTCCAACAGTGTGTACACGAGAGGGGTGTGGGGCAGCTCGATCCCACTCCAATTGCCCCTTCTCCTCAAGGAGTCAACCAGGGGCCCTTGGGCACCCATAGGGAAGAGGATCAGCAGGTGTACATCCTGGAGCCATCCACCCACATGACCCTGGGAGTGTCCAGCCCATCTGAACCCCTCTTCCTGTGACCCCAGCAGCTCCAGCTCCACAGCTCGAGGAGGGTGCCACTACCACACAGAGGGTCCCCGAAAGCAGGCCGGGGCCCTCCAGGTCTCGGCCCTCCAGAGGACGCCTGTCAAGGTCATCACAGACAGGGCGTCACAGTCAGCAGGCTGCCTCCACCTCCGCTGTGGATGTCCAGGGAGCACCAAGACGTAGCAGCAGAGTTAGGAAGGTTAAGAAGATGTAGTTGCACAGGTGTTACCCACTTGTACATACTGTTCACTATTGTCAATAAACTTTGAACAATGTCTCCCTGCCTATGGCTTCTTGTTCTGATGAGCAGTGTTCCTGTCATTCAGATGTGAAACCTTTCTGCACAAGATAAAGGCAGGTGTCTCAGTCCAGGGCCTCTTCCCTGTGTTTTGTGCAGCCTTCAGACCAAAGTGATGCTACAGCCTCACACTCGCTGGACACATTAGTGATGCCTGCATCTCAACGGTGCTTGTCATTGCTGCCAGAGTGTCATGGGCAGGCATCACCAGGTTCCGTCATTCTCTTTGTGTGCTCTCAACACCTTTAACGTGAGGCTGGCCCCATCTCTTCAGCATCCGTGATCAGTGGCGCTGTGTTACTGAAAGGGTCAGGTGGTGAAGGTAGACAAAAGGTGTTTTTAAAGTTTCATGGCTACATCTCCATGATATGACCCTGAGCACAGAGTGCAAGTGAGCTGCCCTCAGACATTCTCAGAGGCTATGTGAAAACCTATGGGATTCCCTCACTGCATGTCATCATCATCCTCCTGCAATCAAGTGACTATTAGGCCCTCCACTGCGTCTCAATGACAGGAGCATTGTCATAGAGGGAATGTGCACTGCCATAAGCCAAACTGGAGTTAAACATTCATAGATGCAATGTGAGGATCTATGTGAGGTGTCTCTTCACTGCATGCCATCATCATCCTCCACAAATCTTGCAGCTATGAGGGCCTCCAGAGCATGCCTCCCTCAGCTGGCCAGTGCGAGGGCTTCATCACCATCATCATCACCTTCGAGGACCTCCTCACCCTCAACACCGTTGATATCCTCCTCATTAGAGGAGAGCTCCAGTTCATCCATCTCCTCCTTAGCCAGCTCCTCTCCCTGTAACAGCACCAGGTTGTAAAGGGTACAGCAGACAACGACGATGCTTGACATCCCCTGTGGACTATATTGCAGGGCTCCACCAGACCGGTCTAGGCACCAGAATCTCATTTTCAGCATCCCGATGGTTTGCTTCACCAAGTTTCAAGCTACAGCATGAGCCTCATTATACCTTCACTCTGCTGCAGTCTGAGGCCACCACACAGGTGTCATCAGCCACTTCCTCTGCGGGTAGCATTTGTCCCAAGGGGCCATCACTACAGCCTCTGTGGACCCTGGAAAATGTCAGGGATCTGTGACCGACTGAGAATGTAGGAGTTGTGGACACTCCCTGGAAACAGTGCGCAGACCTGCAGGATATGTTTGTGGTGGTTGCACACCAGCTGCACATTCAGCAAATGGAATCCCTTGCAGTTGACATAGTTGACCACGCGTTGCAATGGAGATCTGAGTGCCACGTGAATGCAGTCGGTCGCACCCTGCACCTGTGGAAAACCCAAGATTTGGGCAAATTCAATTGTTCTTGCATCCTGGCTGTCCTGGTTCTGGGCGAAAAGCACAAAGTTGTGTGCCCTCACGAAGATGGCATCCATGACCTCATGGATGCATTTGTGGGTGGAGGCTTGTGATATCCCGCAGAGGTCACCTGTGGAGCCCTGAATGGAGCCATTGGTGTAAAGATTGAGCACCGCAGTCACTTTCACAGCCACTGGCAGTGGATGCCCTCCATGTCCTTGTGGTACCAAATCCTGCAGCAGGTGGCAGATGTGACCGATCAGTTCCCTAGACATGCGCAGGTCTTTGGTGACACTGGTTCTGGGTCATCTGCAGGAATGAAAGGCCAGAGAGAAACTCCAGAGAGTACTGCTCCTCCCTCTGCGCAGCCAGGCATCTCCGTCTCTCTCTTCTTTGTCGCCTTTGCTCTCTGTACGCCAAGAGCATACAGCTAGTTCACCAGGCTCCACGGTCCTGATGTGCTCCTGCAGGATGAAAGAGAGAGACACGTGGGTTAGTTTGGGTAAGGTTGTCTTGGTTAAGTCTGAAGGTCCCTTAACGCATCCCAGAGAGTGATGGCCACCACTTGGATGGCCAGAGATTAGTGCGCTGCATGGCTGCTCAAAACTCCGCCCACCTCCACCCCACTGCACCTGACTGATTGGCGGCAGCTTTGCCCATTGGACTGCATGCTGTGCTCTCAGCTCAGGCACAGGCATTCTCCTAACCCGCGCTGCAAGGCTAAACTGTTAGCTTGAACCATGGGGGAGACTGGTCCAAACTGGGATAATGACACTACAAGGGTCTGTGAGAACCTGCACCAGTGACTGCTCCATGGCCAACTTTAGCAAGGAGATTGTACAATGTGCCCACTCGTTCAACTGTTCTGCAGTCCACTGAAATGCTCATTAGTTTGCAATCTGTGCCTTAGGGTGAAAAGCTCTGAAGCACTTGGTGGCACTTTGATGCCTCTGCATTGCTTGAGTGGGCAGATAAGCTAGAAACCTGACTGCATGCATGCCAATGTGGCTACATCTGAGCTGTCTCAGCTGCAGAGGAATGGTCACTTTATTTAAGGTTTCCCTAATGCATAGCCGCTTCCCTCTCCCCCACCCCACATGTGCTTGTGCACTCTTGCAGGGCAGCAGTTGGCCCCCTCTGCCAACAGCCCACAAGCACAGGGGAGCCCTTGTCCCGCCCCAATGTGCCTCAACCTTAAAGCCCAGCAGGCAACCCTCATGAGCACTGTGCAGCGTTACTGTGCACTCACCTCCTAGTTCCCCTCAAGGTGCAGTCGCCAAGTGCACGCCTTATACATACTGTTGTGAAACACGTCAGCATGATGCGCAGACGATCCAGTGGGGCGGTGGTGGGTGGGGTGAAAATGCCGGCGGGCTGGCCTTATAATGACATACAGATGTATTACAATGAGGTTCCCAACATCCAATGGCAGGAAAAGCAGCCCGCCATCAACGGGCTGAGTGGTTGATCGCAAACTGGTTTCACAACGTCGTGAAACCGATTTTTGGCCTTCTTGTCATATTGTCTGCTCATGCCGCCGAGCATTCCTGACGAGGCACGGAAATTCCACCCTTTATTTCATCTCAGCATGGCTCCTGAGGTGTCCATGCTGGATATTAGGTGGGTTGGCATGGCAGGTATGAATGGCCATGGGAGTGGGTAAAGGGGAATAGAGTGGCGTATAGGGTATGAGGAGCCATTGGGGATGGTTGGGGAGCATAGGTTGGCATGGAGGATATGTGGAGCCATGGGGTTGGGTCAGGGCATGAGGTGGTCTGAGTTGGCATGGATGAAGCATGGGAATGTGAGGGTTGAGGGCTAGAGGGCCTTACTCTTTTTATTATAACGGGGATGTAGTCCCAGTGCACTGAGGCAGGCCTTTTAAACAGCCCGCCTTGGAAATCCCTGTGGCTGCTTTCGCACCATTGCTGGAGGTGGCAGGCCCAGCTCCAGTTAGTACCAGCACCTCCACCACCCCCTCACCCACCACCCAGAATAAAAATCCGGCCATTCAGGGAAGTTTATCCTGTGTTGGGTTTATGGACTCTGCACCCAACTCGGGAACAGAGGTTCAGGCCTAGAGCGACTGAATTTTTGCGGAGACAGAGGGCTCTGTGCCTTAGCCAAAATGACACCAGAAACCGCCCTTGAAACCGGCACCATTTTGACTGCACTTTGCACATACGTAGTTCACAGAAGCAGTGGCACATTTAAAAGTACACCTGCCTTCAGTTAGAAGCGATTTTCATCACCCACGTTTCTGAAACACGACTGGAGGACTTTGTGAATTTGAGGAAAAGTTCTAAACCTAGCAGAGTTCTTTGGGGATGTCAGGTTCTTGAAAGTTCACAACATCAGCCAGACCCCAGTGAGCAGTTTCCACATAGCAAACCTTTGACATGCAATTGCCCATCCCCAGCAAGAGAGAAAACCACAGCACACACTGAAAAACATGGCTGAAAGCATGACTAGCATAACCCTTGGGCCTCAACATAGTGCAGAAATACACTGTAACAATTCCTTCACAACTTGGACTCTGCACGTATATATGATAGTGGCTATCAATGAACTGGTCAAAACGCCATCCTGTACCTAGTCAAACAATTGCCCACTATGCTGAGCGTGCCAGTAGGAAGCAGGATTTCACACCCAAGACCTTCATGTATGATTGTATGTGCTGACAGTAAGGCAGCTACTACACATTGTGCAGGGTGTGTTGGAACAATTCCTTTAATTACCATCCACATTACCCATCCACCACCGGAATCCAGCGTCAGGGGCGTGCAAAACCTGCAACATCTGTAATGGTTACATGGTCCTGCCCTAAGCTGGTCTGCCATTGTCACCCTCCTCCTCCGTGTCAGCTCTATTAGCCTGCACTAGGGCCTCCTCCTCCTCCTGCTTCTCATCTTCCTCATCATCTTCCTCTTCAGATTGTAGAGCTACAGGCCTGGCTTCTGCCCCCTCAGATTGCAGGCGCCATGTTCTGGAGTATGCAATACACTGCTACTACTATGGATACTTGCAGGGAATGCTGTAGAACTCCACCAGAATGGTCAAAACACCTAAAGCACATTTTCAATGCTGCCAAAGATCAAGCTTCCGAGACAAGATAGAGCCCATCACCATGATTGACTCTTCTAGTCACAGTGCGTGAGCTCACATTGCCTCAGGGAACTCTGCTAGATATCCACACATCTGCTGGTGATTCTCCAAATACTGTGACCCATTAGGGGACACCTGAGGCCCTACCTCCATTCCCACTGAAGCATCACCGTGACTTTCTTCCATCCCCCACGGGGGACTGTGCACTGATATTTCTGACCCAGCACTTTCTCACACACTCAGGTGTGATGCCTTTCACCGTCTGTCACTGACTCTGCATGTGTGCTACATTTTTCCACTAGTATCTGTGTTGATGGAGTGTGGGCTAATCAGATGTGATGCTGCCTCCTTGGAAATCTCTTCATCCTCAGGATGCCCAAGGGATGACATAACCCAGAAGGATGAGCTAGTGCTGCTGGAACCTGAGACTCAAAAGTACATGATGAGTTGTAGCCCTTCACATTTTGAGAGCACACTATGATAAACACAATTGCCTTCAACCATTATCACGCTGCACTTCTCATGTGACCCAACCTTCACAGTCCCTCTCATGCTAACGTTCCCTTCTGCTCAGTGAACTAAGAGCATCACCTCCACAATGTTCCAAAGTGCCTCCACCACCGCCTTTAGCACCTGGTATGGATGATTCTCCATCCCTAACAAGCAGCTGGGCAGGCACACTGGCCATCTCCATGGTAATCTTCTCCATGTTCCTTATTGATTGTAGCCTCGCGGTCCCACCTCCAGCCTGGCCATTGCCCTGACATTATGAGCCATCTTGTTCCGCAGATAGAACATAAAGAGTAACAATAGTCTAATATATAGTACCGCCGGGGTCAAAACTCTAGAACATGCCGTGCATCACAGTGGACATTCACATATCTACTGTGTGCATGTACAGGAGTGGCTTAAACATATAAGCCTCCATGCTATAGGAGAGGTATGTGCCAGGTCCCCCATCATAGGTGCAGCATTCAGATGCGAACCATCACTTGGACCTCTGTGTGCTTTGCAGAACAATTCACATTGCCAGAGCACAGCAGATAGTAGAATCTCTTCCTACATTGCACCCACGATCTTCCATGGTCTCCGGCTGTGCTCACAGCAGAGGCTATCTTCTGCTATGCCCTCTTGGTTGCTGTGGGTGGGTTCCACCAGCCACTAGGATATAACGAGGATTTCTATCTCTGGACCTCCTATACCAGTATTAGGAGGTCCTAGTCACTGAAGCAGAGTGTAGCTCTTCTAGTCCCTTCCCTACTTTCCCTTCTGTGAGACCTTCTGGCATGAGAAATGGAAAATGAAAAGGCACATAAGGCTTCTGGCTTCGAATGGTCTCACACACATATGTCTGCTTATGTACACAAACCATGTTCTCTATCTCATCAATGCCTAATGTTGGTGGGAGGTAGGAGGGGTGGTGGTAGAGGGCAATGGATCTGGTTGAATGCAGGGTTGTCTGGTTTTTGTTCCTGTCATTCCCAGATAGCATGCTGTACTCCTGACCACTAATAACCCTGCTTTCCACTGAGTCATATTGTTGTACCATAACAGTGTGCAGCTGTGAGGATCCTGGTCAAGGCTCAATTGCATGACCACGCTGTGAGAGGCCGGTGGAAAAAGGGTAGGTGGAAAGGCAAAGGATTGTGACAAATGCGGTGTGTATGAGTCATCTCCTGAGGCATTATACTAACCTGAGTCAATAGAGAATATTGTATGCAGCTGATGGTGCCAAGATGCTGCCATCTCATGCCTATGTCTGGTGAAGCTTTTCTAGCCTGAATTTGGTAGAGTGTGCTCCTTCATTACAATGTGAATAATCAACAGCAATGAATATGAAAAGCCCATGATGGACCATCTCTTCCAGTGTCAGCTACCAGTTGGACAACTTTACAGTTAATGCTCACCTAACTCTTGATTGACGTATCCTCTAAGTGATAGCACTTCCTTCCACTTCCTGCCTCACAGGAGGAAGTCCTTACTGGCCCTCTTTTAATTTTATTGAATTTAGTGACACCCGAGTCACTGCTTTTGGGATCGGTGGGCCCAACTCCAGTTAGCACTCCCCACCCCCACCACCCCCCGGCCCCCTCGCCACCACCCCCCCATGGGGAGAAAATCCGACCAGAAGTCAGGTTTGGCAAGTTGGGAGCAAAAATTCGGTCCTAAGTTCCACTTCCTAAATCAATATTACTTTATTTCATCCAGTTGGATGGACAAGAATATATTACCTTTAAAATGTCCAAATGATCGATAATGCAAGGTTAGTCCAAATCATTCCAATATTGTTCATTGATACTAATGAACTGACTGTTCAACAACAGGAAACAATAAATTTCACTACGCTACACTACAGATTGCCAGCACAAATGTTTGTAGACCGTGATGTGTATTGAACTAAGAAATCAGTGCAACTCACTTTATTGATGTTCTCGTTTAAAAGCATAAAGTTAGTTAAATTGACTGGCAATGTCATTTGAAAGGGCTACTATTTCAGACTCAGATGCAGTGATGCATCTGTTGATCTGCCTCGTAGGGAAGTGATTCTTCAAAGCTGTAGGAACTGTGACATTTTCTAAAGGTCCTTTTGCTTCAATTTCCAAACAGAGGACACTGCCCTGATCATGACTTAAGAAAGTTCTATTCTCTCCATTTTATTTATGTTTTGAAACTATAATTTGTGTTGTTTTTCAATCTGGCATGTTCTGCAAGCATTTCGTATACTATAGCCATGCTGAGCTCATTGATGCATTGAATGGACACTCTGTAACTCATTGATAAATACATCCATTGGGAAGACACAAAATTTCAATCAATTTCTTGGGCCAATAGGACAAGACTTTAATCCAGAACAGGATACCTTACCCTTTAATACCTAGAACATAATATTCACCCCTTATCATTTAATATAGAACATGACAACATAACAACATAGGTATAGCAGTAAACCATTCATCCCCTCAAGCCTATTCTGTCATTCAATGAGATTGTGGTTGATCTGCGTCCTAACCCCATCCACCAACTTTGCTCCCTGTTCCTTACTGCCATGGCTAGAAAAAAATACTGTTGCCAGATTTAAAATGATTAATTGAGTTTGCATCTATTGTCTTTTTTGTGGGAGAGAATTCCACATTTCTACCATCCTTGGCATAAAGACGCATTTTCTAATTTCTCATCTGAATGGCCTGGCTGTGATTTTAAGGTTGTGTCTCCTTGTTCTAGAACAGCCCCTGCCCTGCCCTCCCCAATTCCAGCAGCAGAGGTTTCTCTTGCTTACTCTATCAACTCATTTCAAAATTCTAAAAACCTCAATTAAATCACCATTTAACATTATATATTCAACGGAATAGAAGCGTAATTTATGTATTCTTTCCTTAGAATCTAACTCTTGTGGTCCTGATAGCATTCTAGTAAACCTGCACTGCACTCCCTCTCAGGCCAACAGATGTTTTCTAAGGTGAGATGCCCAAATCTGTACACAATATTCCAGACATGATCTAACAGGGTTTTGCATAATAGTAGCAAAACTTTCTCCCATATATTCTAGCCCTCCGTGAACTGTTTTGCTTATTTTTGTGCCTACTACATTTTAGTGATCTGTGTGCATGAACCTCTAAATCTCTTTGGATCCTCACCATCCCTAGCTTTTTATAACTTGGAATCTATCCTTTTTTGGCTCAAACTGGTTGCCCCCACACTTAATTGCACTGAAGTCAGTTTTTTTGCAGTTTTGCCCATTCACCAAATCTATCAATGTCTCTTTGTAATTTTATGCTCTCATCTCCATGCCTTACTGTGAAACCAATCTTTGTGGCATTAGCTAGCTTAGATATATGACTCTCAGTTGTGTTATCTGAGTCATTACTATATAGTGAATAGTTGAAGCCTCAGCACAGTTCCTCGTGGGACACCATTAGTCGTGTCCTTCCAATTCAACTACATATCCATTATCCCTACTCTCTGGGGACGGATTTTACAGTCCCAATTCAGGACTGCACAGGCGGGAGAAAAAAAATGGTGGCTGGAATATAGATCCAGAAGTGCCGCCCCTGGTTATTTTCAGTGCTGTGGGAAAGGGGCAGGTCAGGAACCCCACATGGTGCTGTTAAGAAGTTGCTGCCACCATTCTGGAAGTGGGCATTTCAGAACTTCTGCAATTTTCAATGAGGCGGCTGCGTTTTGAAAACCTTTCTAAACCAGACCTGGCGAGTGGAGGCATGAACCATGGATTGGAGGTGGGCAGAGTATGAAAGGTTAGTAAAAATAGTATTGTCCCATTTACATCTCATCATGAAATGCTGCAGCCTGAGTTATATCTATGTTTACTAAAATGACAACAGTACAGTGAATGGAAATGGCAAGTGACCATTAAATAATGTGGCTTCCAGGTTGTTACCTCTGAAATTGACAAGCTGTCATATGAAGGAATAGCATTGTAAAAGTCTCCAAAAGCATTAGAATAGATTATCTATTGGATAAAGTGCTATGCCACATTATACAATATCAAAAGGCTAGCCCAGTGTGCGATCAATAGCTAATTGCTGAAACTGTTCCATGGCTTTCATTCATTCTTTCAAGAACAGCTCAGCCATTTGCTTGACTGTTTCAAAACTTTGACAGATATATGAGCTTTTGGCTGTCTTCAAAGGCACTAATGGGGCTGCATCTTACCTATGTCAGGCGGGCTGGGCGGGAGCGGGCGTGGGGCTGATTGCCGCCTGTGATCGGCTGTGCGCTGCCATTTTATGTGGGCGGGCCAATTAATGCTAATGTGCGGGTGGGGGGAGGAGGGAGATTCGAGGCCTGCACTCTTTTACGCATGCGCACGAAAGTGGGGGCCGCAATCTCCCTGAGGCATGGAGCTGTCTCAGGAAGATTAAGTACATAATGAAACTTTAATAAACAAAGAGAAAAATTATTCAGACATGTCCCCCCATGTGACAGTGTCACATGAGCCAGGACATATTTGTCAATGTAGCAAAGTTAATTAATTTATTTTATTAAACCTTCAGGAAATCTCATCCTGCCCTTGGATGAGGTTTCCTGGAAATGTGAAGGTCGCTTGGGCTCTTCACCTGCCCGCCAACCTTAAGGTTGGACGGTCAGTGTTGATAATTACTGTAATTAGTTTCTTAATGGCCTTAACAGGCCTTTGACTGTTCGGCAGGCATGCAGCCACCTCCGGCGCACGCCCGCAGAACGAAAGATGGAGATGATGCGTGATGATGTTGAGGCACATGCTTGATGTAATCTCTTGCCATTTTGCATTTCGGCATGTCGGGCCCGCCTCCGCATGCCGACAACAATATCTGGCCATGGATTTTATATTGCAAGGTTTGTTTACACAATTATGTTGGGAAATGTCAGTTTGATAGCTTCACTGCCTTCCAAACCACTAATGAATTCTGCACTGCAGCAGTTGTTTACACAGTTGTGTTAGGGAATGTCAAGTTGATGGATTGGCCACCTTCCAAATCACTCAGGTCAGAGGATAATGGTTTTTTTAAACTGTCTATTCAGGGACATGATTTAGGATTTTTGGCCATTTCTGCAATCTGGACCCAATTTTACGTTTAGCTACAGACAACCCACATAAAACTTAAGGTTGGTGAGCTACACATCCTGAATTTACAACAGGATTGAAATATCAACCTGAGCCCACCTACAATATAAGTCTTTGCAATTGTCCTCATCTCTGATTACTTTTCTCTTTTAGTTGTACTAAAATGAACGTGTAGATTTTCTAAACTAAGGTACAAACCAGATACCGACTGGCTAGAGTGTGTTCTTCACTCAGAACTATTAACATCTTGGGATCCTGAATTGCATTTCTTAATGAAACTCCCACCTGAGTTTAGCAGGCACTTCATCTGTTGCCAACGCAAGTGCTAAAATTGGAATATATCAAGAAATTGAGCCACTCTATTTTAACGGTTTGCTTGCTTCGTTCCCATCCAGTGGCGAGAATTAAAATTTCCAAATGTTGGAGTGTTGAGACAAAACTTGTAAGATTTCTTCAGGAACATTGAAAAAAATCTAATATTTTGTCTTTACTTTCATAGTCACTATTTGCCATACAGAATGCTTAGAACCATAAATTCATATCAACACTCAAGGTTGCCATTTTATTAAAAGAGCAATCAATGGCCCTAATAATAACAGCTAAATGTTGGGGAGTGGAGGGAGGGTTGATTGACCAGAAAGTTTGGAAGTATCGTACAGAGGACCTGCCTAACTTCATGGCAGCACCTGATTTAGTAAGTGTAATGAAAGACAAAGGGCGGAATTTTCCCTGCCCGCTGGCATTGGGCGTGCTTGGCAGTGTGAGTGGACAATATGGCTAGAAGGCTAGAAATCAGTTTCATGATGTAATGAAACCAGTTTGTGATGGCGGGCCGCGTTCCCTGCCATCGGACATTGGGAACCTCATTGTAATACATCTGCATATCATTATGAGGCCAGCCTGCCCGAATCATCCCGATCCCCCCACCCCTGCGCTGGATCGTCCATCCACATCGGCATGATTGCATGCCGGTGCAGAACACATCCTGACAAGTGTGACATGCAGAAGTTGGGGCATACTGCCAGGACCTTGCTCACATCACGGACATCCGAGGAGCAGAAGATGCTGGAGCCTGACAGCAACAGCACACTGAAGGAATGTCCATGGCATGCTGGGTGGATTCTCATGGACATGACTCTGCTGTGAAGCAGCCCATGGAAGTTGGAAAGTCACCGTTGAGGGTCTGCTCACATGGATCATGGTTGAGGGGGTGGAGAGGAAGGTCCAGCTGTGTTTGGGAGAAGAAGCTGTATCAGGGAGTGTGAGAGGAAGGTCTAGGATCGACTGTGAGAGAAAGAGGTGTCAGGATGGGGTGAGGTTTGGAGGGGGCTGCAATGAAGGTGTCAGGATGGGGCAGGGAAATTAAGGTGTCAGGATGGGGTGAGGTTGGGAGGGGGGAATGAAGGTGTCGGGGGGGTGAGGCTGGGAGTGTGGGAGGTAGTACAGGGGAGGAGGGGGGTAACAGGAGAATATGGCAACTGGGGAGGTGGGTGGAAGGTGTAAGGGAAGGAGTTCGGAGGGCGGAAGGAGTGTAGAGAGGAGGGGGTAAGGCTGGAGGAAAAAGTAAGGTTGGAGGAAGGAGTCGGAAAGGGGTAAGGACTAAGGGTGGCGGTTGAAATAAGGGTGTCTGAAGGACTCAGGAAGGGGGAAAGACCAAGCAGCAGTGGAGTCCGGGGTGGGGGGAGCACCAAGGGGAGGGGGGTGGGAGTCCAGTGGGGGGGGAGGGGTTCCAAGTGGGGAAGGGGTTCCAAAGGGAGAAGCAGTCTGAAGTGCGGGGGGGGATGTCCAGGTGAACGTTCACGGGAGGGCTATGATGAGTCCATGACTGCCGCCTGGGGAACGAACTGAGGGTGGGCATGGAACGAAGGAATGGTGAGAATGACCGAGGGCAGAGTGAGGCGGTAGGGTGGGAGGGTGAGGGTTCGATGGTAGCAGTAGAAGGGATGGCGAGAGTGGTTGGTGGGGACTCGGAGGCTGACACAGACCCTGGGATGGGAAGGACGAGGTAGGGATGGTGAATGTGCATGGGAGGTGGGATTTTTGGGAAGGAAGGGAATGTGTACGTTCACCTGGACATCCCCGAAAGATAAGGGTTGTGGCTGATAGGTCATAGAGGGGAGGTGGAAGGTGATGCCAGGGGGTTCCACAGTGATGGGGCAAAGGAAATGGGTGACTGGGGTTGGGGAAAAGACAGGGGAGCACACGACAAACCAAATCAAGACCATGCGGTCTAAATTAAAAGTGAAACGAGAGTCCAGGTGGGCGAGATCAGGTGCTGCATGGGAATGTGATCAATGGGTGGGCGGAGATGCAGGTCGGCTCAGATGGACAATTGAAAGCGAACCCCCAGCAGGCAGCATTGAAAATGCTTAGGACATTGAGATGGGTGTGATACATGAAGGATCCATGTGCATGGGAGAGTACTTGCTCGGGGCTCTGAAAGGCCCTGCCAAACACACACTTCTCCCTCCAGAATTACTTGTTGGCCAGCTGCTCCCTCTATGGTGACGGAGGTCGAGGTTGAGGGGCTCACAGGTAAAGGGGATTCAGAGGGAGAGGGCAGCCTCTGAAATTCCTGAGTGGATGACCCAGGGATGTCCAGCTGCTGCTGCTCCTCCCTTCGGGTGCCCGAGGGCCCCAGACTGACTACCTTGAGGGGAGGGAGCACCTGCAGGATGTCAAGGTACTCCATTTCCCTCTCGCATCACCACTGCAGGAACTCACCCATGGCTCCCAGGAAGGAGGGCAGGTCTGCACCCATCTCCACTTTCTGCTGGACCAGGGTCTCCATGGCATCCACCATCCTCCCCAAGGAGACCTCCATACACGCACATGTGGGCACCACTTCATCAGAGAACAGGCAAATGCTCTCCTCCGACTCATGTGCCACTCTGTTGAGGGCTTCCAACAGTTCCGCGTCATGTTCCCATGGCTTCTGCTGACTTTCCAAATCCAGAGGCTATCATTTGACTTGGACCTCACAGATGCCTGTTCCCCAGCAGTCCTTTGAGTGCTGGGCAGCTCGGCCGAACCTCCTGCTGAGGACATGTGTTCGTGCAGTGACCACCAGATTGTGAACTCGAGCCTGCTCTAGATCTAGGTCCCACCACGGTATGTGTCTCTGTGTTTGTGGAGGGTGTGGGCAAACACTGTGATGGATTTTCAAGGCTGCTTATTTCCAGCTCTTCAATGGAAGAGGTGTCCTCTTGGCTGGAGGTGAGGGCATGGGTGTAGCAGAGGGACTGGCTGGCTAAAAGTGTCATTCACTTAGCAGAACTCCCTGTGAACCAAAGTAGAGACAAGTGGTGCATAGCAGCAGAGTCAAAAGCAGGAGAGAGAGCATTCACATTTGCTTTGAGAGAGGGATGATGTGGTGCAGGATCCTCACGAGGGTGTTCACCGCTGACCTCACCGTCACCACAGGCCTGGTCCATGTCCTCATCAGTCAGTGCGATGGCACACTCCCCAAAGTGAGTGAGGGGCCTACTGTGGGCCACACCACCCCCAGTCTGGGACCTCTTCCTGCTGATGTGAACAGGCTTCTCCTGCATGAAAAAAGATGGGTGTGAGCAGGACACATGGCACTGTGTGGAATGTTTGTGAGGTGAGCAGAGCCATAGACAGGATAGGGACGTGAGCTCGAGAGGGTATGAGCCCGATGGAGATGTGAGGGTCTGTGTGAGAGTCAGTGGTGTTGTCCCTTGAGGTGTGAGATCCCTGTGAATGTGTGATGGGTTTGTGAGCGTATGAGTTGAGAGTGATGAGAAGAGTGAATTACCCTGGTGGAATGGATGAGACCATTCATCCTGTAGCAGCACTGGGTGGCTGCCCTCGTTTGCAGGGCTTTGGCGCTGACCACCACTGCCACTGCCTCCCATGCTGAATTGGTGATGCAGCTGCCCATTCTGCGGCCAGAGCTGGGGTGGAGGACATCACAGCGGGTCTCCAAGGTGTTCAAAAGGCGCTCAAGGGACTTGTTTCAACAGGGGGGGGCTGCAGTATTTTTGCCATTAGGGGCCATCCTGTCTTCTGTGCAGCAGTCCTGGGCTGGAAGCACTGAGAGGCGTGCGTCCGGCGTGATGAAGTGGCAAGGTGATGGCGTGGCAGGCGAATGAGAGCCCGCCTGCCATGGAAACGGCATGTTTCCTGGGAAAGCATAATTAATGTGGCAAGTTTGGGACGATACGGCGTGAGAAACCGCCATTGCAGCTGGCAAGTAAAACGTCATTTTACCCACCCACTACCGCACTTAGTACAAATTTGGGACGATTCTGTCTAAAACCTCTACCACCTAGAAAGACAAGGGCAGCAGATGCATGGGGACACTGCAAATTCCCCTCCAAGCCACACACTATCCTGATGAACTATATTGCTGTACCTTCACTGTTGCTGGGTGAAAAACCTGGAACTCCCTATCAGCACTGTGGGTGTAACTACATCACATGGACTGCAGCGGTCCAAGAAGGCAGCTCACCACCACATTCTCAAGGGCAACTAGGGATGGGCAGTAAAAATGTGATGTCCACATCCCGTGAAAGCATTAAAAAAAAATGAATTACAGTGTGTCCATGCAATACATCAATTACCTCAACACAGTTATAGTATAAGAAAGACTTGCAGAAAATGCCACATTGAAAACATAAACACAAATTATTATCTTGAAACATAAAATAGAAAGAATAGAACTTTGTTATTATCAGTCATGATCAGGGCAGTGTCCCCTGTTTGGAAATTGAAGCAAAATGACCTTTAGAAAATATCACAGTTCCTACAGTTTTGAAGAATCAATCCCCGAGGAAACTGGTCAACAGATGCATCACTGCAGCCGAGTCAGAAATAGTAGTCCTTTCAAATGGCATTGCCAATCAATGAGATTTAACTAACTTTATGTTTCTAAATGAAAGCAGCAGTAATTGGAGTTGCAAAGATTTCTTAATTCAAGTTCTCATTCTGGTCTATGAACATTTGTTCAGACATAATGTCATTATGATGTTTCTTGTAGTTGAGTAGTTAGTTCAATAATATAAATGAACAATCTATCATCATAATAATACACCATTTTTGTTCATCCGCCCTTTGCTAATTGGTCAGTGGGTTGGTTTACTGGGACACTACTGTTCCCTCCTCTCATGCTGATCCTGTTTCACACGGAGGCACGTGGGGCATATGGAGGATTGGAGTGGATGATGCACGTGGCTGCCAATCATTGGTGGTGGCAGTGGTAGGGTGGCCTTTATGCTGAAGAAAAAGAACAGAGGAATGTAAGGAGAGCCCAGTAATAAATTTATCCTGCTGGCTGGAGGAATTGGGAGGGGATTGGATGCCAAAGGAGGATGGGAAGGAGAGAGCTGGGCATAGCGAGCGGTGGGGGGGGGTCTGCACAGGAGTGGGTACGGCATGGGAGGAGGGAACAGTAGCTGCGAGGAGGAATGGCAATTGAGGGGTAGGATAGGGATTGCATGAGAGGGATGGCATGGAAAGGATGGAATAGCATGGGATGGGGCTGGCATGGGAAGGAGGGTTAGAATGAGAGGGTTGGAATGGGAAAGATGGAATATCAGGGGATGAGGATGGTATGGGAGGGAGATGGCAGGGAGGGAATGGCATGAGAGGAATGCATGGTAAGGATGAAATGGCATGGGATGAGGCTGTTGTGGGTGGGAGGGGTGGATGCGATAATGGAATTGGTTAAGTATACTAATTTGACTGCAAATATTGTTCCTCCAATTCTTCAGCTCCCTGAGGCAGCTCTGTGCCCTCAGGCAGCTTTCAGCGCATGCTCCCGTGCACATGCACAGACTTCTGTGCACGTCCTCCTCTCGCTCCCACCCTAGCAGTGCTGAGCGTTGCAGCGCACGCTTCACACTGGCTGGCTGGCTGCTAACTGGCCAGCCAGTGTGAATTCACAGTCGGGTGGCAGAGCTTTTCCCAGCTGCTCCTGGGCCTGCCCACCACGCCCTCCCGACCAAGGGAAAATCCTGCCCATAAAGTTAATAACTGTAAGTAACACAGTTTAAGTTTAATTGGCATTTACGGAGGAAAATTGTCACCTTGGAAATGTTTCCAGCCTCCAGGTCAAATAAACATATCATAAAGTCCTTTCATTGACATTTTGATTCATATTTTTCATGCTTTGAAGTAATATTTTTTGACATCGACAGAAGTTTTGAAGTACAAGAGATATGACAGATGTGTAGTTAAAAATAGGCTATTTGTGATATACCTATAAAAATTGAGGTAAATTTTTTGTAATACCTTAATAAAATTTATTTGACAATTCTGGTACAAAGATTACCTTTAGTATGGTTGCAGATATTCAGCACTTATTGCAAAAAAAATCTTTACATGTATATCAATTCCATATGACATATAAGCTTCAAAACTGTTTAGCTTTGAATATTTTTTTCTGCAGGTGTATGTCTAATAAGACAGCTTTGTGCACAAAATAAACTAAAATGGAAATAGCTATCACTAACACAGTAGAACAAAGCAATTTTCAACTCTTGTACATGAGTCCGGGCACCAACTAAAACATCAGATAATGTAATCACAGTCAAAATTAAACTTAATTACAGAAAATGTAATCAATAAATATCCATCATCACATTAAATCAGACAAAATTCTTAAATCACAGCCTAGAAATTATATTGTTTATTCTTTTCTGTATAGTAACCAGAGCCATTTTAAAATTATTTTCCAGTAAAGCTGAAAGCTGGTATGGGATATTAAATATAAATGTCTATATGCCAGTAAGGATGATGAAATTATTTTCTCAGTTACTGCTCGATTCTGTTTACTTGACATCACAAAGGAGTGCTACTCCACGTAAGATCCAGTGCTCAGGGGACTGAACTGTTCGGAGGTCCACAGTTGCTGTGTAGTTAAAATCAGTTCTGATTGGCTTTTTGTAGATTGGGCATGAATATAACCGTGGATCTTTTACACCTTGAGAAGAGGAAACAAATTGAGTATATTTGAGCTGTGCGAATGTAATACATAGTTTTTCAGAATTGGATGTTAAAACATTCAGTAGGTTACTCTGAATAAAGAAAATGTTGCCTAGAAATTAGATATTCTATAACCCACATTCTAAATTTAACTCTCTGCATTTAAGAGGTATAATTTCTTTTAAATGCCCAGAAGGCCAGAGTTAGAGAAAAGAGAAATGGAGCTTTCAGTGTAAATGTAAATTTCTGTGAGATTGTTGGAATGAGGTGTGGGCAAGGTCATGGAGGAATTTATAGACAAGAACAAAATTTGCAAAGGAAATATGTTGGGGAATGTGATATCAGTGTAAGTAGATGAGGATGAGAGTTATGGTCGTTGGGATTTAGTGCGAATCAGGATATATGCAGCAGAATTTTGGATAAGTTGGAGTTTATGGAGAGTGAAGGATGCACAGCCAGCAAGAACTCTGGAGTGGTAGAATCTGGGGATGGCAAAGGCACTGATAAGAGTTTTGTTTGCAGAGGAGTTGAAATATTGGTGAAGAAATAAGAAATAAGTCAATAATGGTGATCATTATTAATGTACCTAAGGCAAGACTAGATCTGTCTAAGAAACCAGTGTATCTAAAAAATAGCAACTTAATGATGACTACTTAACCTTGAAGAAAAGGAACAATCATGAGGAGCCCTGACAGAGTGGATAGGGATAAACTGTTCCCATTGGTGGACCAATTGGGAACAAGGGGGACAGATTTAAGGAACTGGCAAAAGATGCAATGGGAAATGAGGAAAACTTTTTCATGCAGCCGGTGGTTAAGATCTGGAATGCACTGCTTGAGAGTGTGATGGAGGCAGATTCAATCAAGGCATTTAAGAGGGAATTGGATTATTATCCGAAAAGGAAGAATGCGCAGGGTTACAGGGAGAAGGTCAGGGAGCTGCACTAGGTAAACTGCTCCTTTGGAGACATGACAGACCGAATAGCCTCCTCTGTGCTGTAACCATTCTGTGATTCTGTGAACAGTAAGCTGTTGTTTCCAAACTACCAATTTAAAATGTTGTCTTTCATATGCACAGAAAAGAGAACTGCATGCAGAAAAAGGGGTTTTGAAAATTGTGCGAGATTGATGTACCAATAGATTAATGGCCAAGTTATGTACAAAGCTGTCTATATTCTCATGAATCTGCATGCATGCATCAGAATTTGTCAGTTATTCCACCAAGTCATTTTTCTATTGCTCTCAGAAAAGTATGGATCAGAGAGGATCACAATTGGTAAATTCTATTGCATTTTTTTACCAATGTTCACTAGTCTAAAATCCCAAGATAGTGTATAATGTAATAAGGAACATATTATACTTTTTGGACATCTATTTTGGACATCTAGTTATATCTATTATATTATACTGCTTTAATATTTTAAATTCAGCTTTTGGTTACTTTAAAGGGTTGCAAATGTATTGCATACTTACTTAAGTTATTCTGAGCAGAAATATGGATGACTGGCAGCAACTCAAATAGCACTTTAGGCTTAGACTCAATGAGCTTTGAGTTTCGCCTGTCCCATCCAGCTCCTTCCAGATACAGCCCATACACATAGACTCCCTCTGAAGGGGGAGCTGTGATGTCATCTTTCATCCATTTGCTGACTTCATTGCACAGAACCACACTATCAAGTGCCCAACCTTTATGAGCACGAGTAACTTCCTGTTAAATGAAAATTAAAGAGTCACCATCACAAGTAATGAGTTTTATCAATGAAGTATAAATCAATACTTCACTATCATGCTTTTTATGATGTTACAGTAAGATCTCCATCACTGTGGCCTTTTTATGACTTTCCAAAGCACTCTTTCTGTTTTTGGCAATAAAATACCAAAACAGTGAATAAACAATTATTTAATTGATAGCATATGTTTAAAGTGTATGAAATACTTACCAATACCTTGTTAGTGAGATTAACCTACACTATATTTAGTTGTAAATTGTGAGATTATGAGAGGTGAAGTATAGATGAATTTTTCACACTTTTACATTAAATTTACAACATGGACCATGTTGTTTATTCTCCATATGAGGTCCATAGGATTGTCCTAATCCCATGTGGCTGCTCTGTTTCCATGGGCAGAATTTTCCCGTTGTCATGTGGGGGCGGACCCTGCATGTCCATGTGTAAAATGACGCGTGGTGACGTCAGGCAAGTGTCCCGGCGTCACCGCGCGCCATCGTGATATTTGGCTGGGCAGGCGCACGATGATGTCCAACGCACGCCCACCATTAATTAACGGACCACTTAAGTGTTCAATCAATGCCGATTTTTCAGCGCCCGTGCAATCTTCGGGTCAGCGCATGGGCGCAACGGGCAGGCGGGGTAGGACACATTTGCATTAACCTCATCCACGGGCGGGATAAGAGGGCTCACTGGGGTCGTATGTGCACAATCAAGTATTTATTTTTGAAAGCTTTACAAACTTGCCTGTGTGACCTGTAGTACTTCAGAACACATACCAGCTGCTTTTTTTGGATTCTTAACCTTCAGGTCAGCACTCTGCAGTGAGAAACCTTTTTTGGGCCTGCAGGTTTCAGGAAGCCTTCCCTTAGCCTGGGAATGGGAGCTGAACTGTCCACTGGAGGCAGCTCCTCTGAGGAGGTAGAGAGGGCTAGAAGGGGGAGAAGGCCAGGAGTGAACATTTAGCTTCCAGGGGAGCCCCCTGCTGGGTTAAATGCCCAATGCCAACATGGTACTCACCTTGACAGAGCGCAGCAAGTTGTTGAAGCACTTGAGGCACTGGATCCAGGTGCGCCGCACCACATCGCGGGAGCTCGCCACCTCTGCCACCTCCTCCCAGGCATGTTTCATCATGTGAGGGGGCCTCCTCCTCCCATCCTGGGAGACCAGCATCTCCCGCCGTGCTGCCACCTCCTCGAGGAGGGCAGCAAGGCAGTCATTTGAAAAACGAGGGGCACAGTGGCCCCCCGCCCTACCCTCTGGTCTGGTATGTCCACCTGCCCTACCCTCTGGCCAGGCCTGTCCTGCTGGCCTACCCTCCAGACTGGCCTGCTCACCAGAAGCCCTCTGTTGTGGCCTTGCATTTCCAATTGTGAGCAGCCTTGAGAAGGCTGCCTGGCCTTCATTTAAACAGGCTGCCGGGTTGCCATTGGACCCAGTGGTCTGTCCACGCCCGCCTGCTCCTGCTATCCTCGGGAGTCGAGAAATACACTGGGCAGGCCTTAACTGACCCACCCGTGTAAAATGACGGTGCGGACCCGATCGCAGGTGACGATTGGGTCCACGCCCGCTCCTGCTCCACCCCCCCCGCCAACTGGAAAATTCAGGTCCATATTCCTTTACCCTCTTTACTTCAAGCAACTCTCTACCCTACTCTTAAATATCGACATGTTGACACTTAACCATCACATATCTGCAGGATGTCTTAGTTAATGGCCCGAGCCTCCTGGTATCCAGATCGTTAGAGACTGGACATAAGTTGGGAGATGCGCATCAAGACCCATCGGAAGCTCTGATGCACACACATGCACAGAAGTTACCCGGGAAGTTTAAACTTCCAATGGGCTGATTTCCGTTGCCCAGGACCCTCTGTGAATGTCCCTGACACTGAGCAGAGTGTCAGAGACTTGGTCCAAATAAGCGGGACTTACCTGGATACTTACCCAAGAAATGTTACGCTGGTTAATACCTGGTCTAACTCAATGATCAGCCAGCATAACTGAACTGAGCATCAAAACCGACACCCCCAAATCACGCCACCCCCCCAACCTGACCTCACTCCTGACCTGATCCAACTACCAGCTGACTAACCCCCACTCGATCACCCCCACTTGACCTGATTACCCCCCCACCTAACCACCTCTTGACCAGCGCCCCATCACCCGACTATCCACTCACTCACTCATCCACTCATTAACCAACTGAGAGGCTTGGATCATTAAAGACTTACCTGAATACAGCAGCTACCTGTCATGGAAGGGGGAGTGCCTTGTCTTTTTTTGTTGTGCCTGATAGTCTTCTCATTGAAAGACCGCACTGCATTGACCCTTTGGTGCTAGAGCCAGGATTGGAAGTCTCGGCTGAAAAATTGCAAAAGGGCCAACTTGCAGAAACCTTCGCTGACAGCGTCAATGCTTGGAGCATTGACACTGACCAGAAGATCTGGGCCAGTGTTTCAGATCATTGAAGTCAATGTACTTGAATATACTTTTCCAGTATGAATCTAAATTATTTCATTACATTTAAAACTATCTATGGTGGTATATCTTTAGCAGGTTGAATGCTTTTGGATGTTTCAATATAAAATAGAATTCCTTGTGCATCTGAAATGCTATGCAAAATTACACATTTAATTGGGTGTGAGATTCCTGATGCAGCGTTTGCTGTGCACGTAAACCTAATAATCCAATTCCCGTTCTAAAGCTTGAAAGATTGATGAACAAAATGTTCCTCAGAGATTTAAAGATTAAATTCTTCAGTTTTAAAGTAATTATTTTGTTCATGCTGACTGAATGCATTGCAAACTGCTTCTCAAAGGAATATTATGAAAGAGCTTCTGTGAGGGATGCGTGTTTTAACTGAGAATCACCACTGCTTCTTTAATGTGCAATGGCAAAGCCTTATTATTAGTCTTACACCTTTAAATATTTATTTATAAAGCAAATCTTGAAAGGGAATCGGGCAAAGTGTATAAAGGAAAACCAATCTGCTACTGCCTTTTTGCACCCTGCTGAAGATGAATGTTACCTGTTATAGGTTTGTAGCTATGGCCAGAATTTTATATTCGGCGTGCGGGCTCGGCAGGGGCAGTCGGGAAGCCGCCCGCAAACAGTTCCGCACCGTGATTTTACACATGTGGGCCAATTAAGGCCCGCCCAGTGTAAGATGCGACAGCAGCAACAGTGAGAAGGGGCGTGAGCTCAATGTCCGCCGGGTCCAATGATGACCTGGCGGCCGATTCAAAAGCAACCGCAGCAGCTATGCGAAGGCTGCCAGTGAAGCACATGCACCTCATCATGGAGCTCGTTACTGGTGAACATGTCATCGCGCGTCATATACTCTCAGGCATTTGGGATGCGCGCCCGCACGCCCAACATAAAATTCTGGCCTATGTCTTGATAACCCATGTGCTGAAAATAGCCTGTATTTTCTTTTGTGCAATGTCCCTTTAAGAACAAAATTGTGCTGGGGGTTATTTTGAAAGAGGATTAATTGGTTTCCTAATTAAGACATCATTAGGTTCCAAGAAATGCCCATGTGACATCAGGTTGCCATGGGGTTGAATAGCTAGGAAGCAAAGATAAATAGAAATTTATACAGGTGAGTTTTTAAACGTCCAAGTCTTTCAGTCAGTTAGTGAATGAATGAGTGAGTGAATGGATGGTTGGGTGATTGGGAGGTTGGGCGTTGGTCGCGAGGTGGTTGAATGGGGGGGTAATTGGGTCAAATGGGGGTAGTTGGGCGGCGGTTAGTCGACTGGAAGTTGGATCAGGCTGGGAGTGTGGTCAGGTTGGGGGGGGACGTGTTTGGGGTGTCGGTTTTGGTGCTCAGTTCTGTTACACTGGCTAACCATTGAGTTAGGCCAGGTATTAACCAGCGTAACATTTCTTGGGTAAGTATCGAGGTAAGTTGCATTAATTAATTAATTTATTTACTAACGGTTGGTGGGCAGGCGAAAGGGCCAAATAGCCTTTACGTTTTTTAGGAAACCTTATCCACAAGTGGGATGAGGTTTCCTAAAGCTTTTACGAATTAAATTTAAAAAATTTCTGAAAAATAAAAACATGTCCCATCTCATTTGACACAGTCACATGAGGGGACATGTTTCATTAAATTTTTATTGCATTTATTTAATTTTTTAAAAAGTGCTTCAATCTCCCTGAGGCAACTCCGTGCCTCAGGGAGATTGAAGCGCTCTTTCACACACATGCGTGAACTGCACTCTAGACCCGAATCTCCCTCCTCCCCCTGCCCGCACAGGTAGCGCTCAGCACTACTGCTCGCGTATTACGCTGGGAGGGCCTTAATTGGCCCGCACAGGTAGAGTGCTACCTGTGCAGGCAGGAAGAGGAGGAAGAGTTGGGGCATGCGCGTGAAAGAGCACTTCAATCTCCCTGAGGCGCGGAACTGCCTCAGGGAGATTGAAGGGCTTTTGAAATTATTAAATAAAAGATTTAAAAATTTATTTAAACACGTCCGCTCGATGGAACATGTTTTTATATTTATGAAAATTTAAAAAATTTATTTAATAAAAGCTTTAGGAAACCTCATCCCGCTCATGGATGAGGTTTCCTATAAAACATGAAGGCCGCATGGCCTTTTCGCCTGCCCGCCAACCTTAATGATTCGTTAATGATTCCTTCAATTACTTTCTTAATGGCCTTAATAGTCCGTTTACATATCGGCGGGCCGCAGCTGACTCCGGCATGTGCCTGCCGAAAGAAGCATCGCAACTCAGCACGATGTTATCGCGTGTCATTTTACGTGTCGGCGTGTCGGGCCTGCCCTCGCACACTGACTGAAAAGTCCTGCCCCTGGATGAGAATTTTAAAATTAAGGCGTTGGTGGACTGGGAACCAATGTAGGTCGTGGGCACAGGGCTGATGGGTGAATGAGACTTGGTGTGAGTTAGGATTTTGGCAGTAGAGTTTTGGATGAACTCATGATTATGGAGTGTGGAAGAATGGCAACTGACCAGGAGAGAATTGGAATAATCAAGACTAGTGGTAACAAAATAAAGCTCTTAGTTTTAAGTAAAGAACTAGCAGGCAATCAGACTGTGTTATTTTTGAGAACTATGGTCAAATTTGAAGTAGCATGGTGGATAATTTCACCTGCACAATCTTCAGAAATATTAATTCAAATCAGGCATCTATGTTAATTGTACAAAATCTCACCAATATACTATATACTAGGAGATTAGCATTACTTGTCTCATTGCTGTTAGAAATCCTTGAGGGTTAAAAAAGCCAGTCATCCAGAAGCAGTTTGGTCGCCCTTCAAAAATCCAGGAATTAAATTGACGATTTCGCTCCAATAATTCAGTAAACCAAAATCCAAGCGTGCTTGATTCCCAGGACGTCTAGAGAGCAAGACAACATTTTAATTGCAAATTAATGTAATACTCGCTCTATTCTGAACTAAATGGACATTATTAACTGTCCTACAGATGTAAATTCTTTGATTTGAAGCACAGGGAATAAAAATTTATGCCTTGTTATTAACCTATAGGTGCAGGTCTAGAATAAAATCTCAATGGCACTGGTATGATCAGCTAAATGGTTTCCAAATTAGGAGGCAATTTACATAGTGTTCATCTTTACTCCCATTTTACTAAGACCGATAGACAATGGGTTACAGACAAAAAGTGGGGGTGTGGGTCTAAGTACAACGGCTCTTTCAAACAGCCAGTAGAGACACAATAGCCCAAATAACCTCCTTCTGTGCTGCAAGCTTCTTTGATTCTATCATTCCAATGGTATTGGGTGAAGAGAAGTCTGATTCAAGCAAGATGACTTGATGAGGGTAAGTGCTTTCCCTTGATGATAGGACAACACAAGCATTTTGAGATGTGTGGTCTGTGTAAGGTGAAACCTACAATCCAATCATAACTATTATAATACCAGATCTCCCATTGTATTAGTCACATAATTTAGAGGGTAATGCCAAGGAAAAATGAAAGACAGGAATTGCGTTCCTATGACAGAGCTGGGTGAACCACAACTGGAGTAGTTTGCAGAGTAGAAGCTGAGATTTTGTGATTATCAAAATTTGGTGGAGAGGAGGAAGGCAGTTCCTCAAAAGGAGTGGTACCATACAACCCGAGGATCTAAGTTAAGTAATAAAAACAGAAAATGCTGGAAAAACTCAGCAGGTCTGACAGCATATGTGGACAGAGAAACAGAGTTAACGTTTTGAGTCTGTGACCCTTCTTCAGGGCTTTTATCTAAGTTAAGTATCTAGACAGCTAATATTTAGGATCTTTCTGTTTAGTAACTTGATACTTTGTGTTAAGTTTGAGTAAATAATTACTTTTTGATGAGTTTGCTTTTGAGGAGCGTGTTAAAAAAAAGCAGTGTAGTTTAGAGCCAGTTAACAGCAATTATTTGAATGGTCATCTTGTATCTAAGGAGTTTATTTTAAGTTTCAAATTAGAATGCAAGGGCAGCTGCAACTCGCAGCCTGCAATTCCTGCATCAAATAGAAACTTCAGAAAACTTCATGTGTCCAAGAAGTTCAAATTTGTAGATAGTGCCTACAAATGTGAGCCTCCAGCTGCTTGAACACAAAGGGCAAAATTTTGCCCTCGTCGGGTGGGCGCAGCAGGCGGGCCCAGGAGCGGTTGCGAAGCCGCCCGTTGCCCGCGATTGGGCCCCAACATGGATTTCACGCTGGCTGGCCAATTACCAGCCAGCCAGTGTGAAACGCACGCTGCAGCGTTGCCGGGGTGGGGGTGGGAGGAGCGCGAGCGTGGGAGTGTCCGTATGCACCGGGGTGCGCATGGGAAAAGCACCTTGGGGCAGAGAGCTGCCTCAGGGACCTGAAGAATTTTGAAAATAAAACATAAAGAATTTTAAAATGTTAGAAATCAGTTTGAAAATTTTTTACTTTTTTTAATCACTGAACGAAACCTCATCCCGCCTGTGGTTGAGGTTTCGCAAAAAATCCAAAGGCTGCTTGGCCTTTTCACCTGCCCACAAACCGTAAGGTTAGACAGGCTGCGAAAAATTTCATTTGATTAGAACCTTAATAGTCTTAATAGGACTGTTAATTGTTGGTGGGTGTGCTGCTGACTCCCGCGCACGCCTGCACACTGAAATATCGCGCGACAGTGCAATGACGTCGGCGTCGGAACGCTCGCCCGACGTCATCGCTCGTCATTTTATGCTCGTTCGGGTTGGGTGCGTGCCAGCCTGTCAAGCGCAATATTCTGCCCATACTGAGGGCTTCTGAACTTGGGAGGCAGCCGGATTCACCGCAGGGCTTAAGGGTGGCTGGCTGTTTATTGAATCACAGGATCCAGAAAGTGGTCACCCCACAGCCAGATACAGTTCAGAATAGCAACTTGGTGACTATCTGGAAGAATAGGAAGAGGCAGGCAGTGCAGGAATCCTCTGTGAGTGCGGCACTCTCAAATTCATATTCAACACTGAATACTAATGAGGATGACAACATCTCAAAGGTGGGTGGTCCCAAGCCTGGCATCATGAGGCAAAGGATTGCACAGTGGAGTACAGCAAAGTGTAGAAGCACAGCAATAATTGGGGGTTCGATAGTCAGGGAAATGGGCAGGCAGTTCTGCTACTGCTGACATGTGATCATATGGTATGTTACCTTCCTGGTGTCAGGGTAAGAGACATCGCTGCAAGGGTGCAGAATATTCTGTGGGGAAAAAGGTAAGAACCAGAAGTTCTACTTCGTTTTGGAACCAATGACACATGGAGGCAGAGGATTGAAGTCCTACAGTTAGAGCTTAAGGAGTTAGAGCAACAGGTACAAAGCAGGACCTCAAAGGCAGTAATCGCTGGATGGCTCCCAATGCCACACACTAGTGCGACTAAAAATAGGGTTAATGTGTGAGATATGATTTAGGAGGGAGGGCATCAGATTCCTGAGATATTGGGGCCAGTTCTGTGGCAGGAGGGTCTTGTTTAAAAGAGATGGGTTGCACCTGAATAGAGCTGGGAGCAAGATCCTTGCAGACAGGTTAACTCGTGCTGTGAGGGAGGGTTTAAACTAATACAACAGGGGATTAGGCACCAAAATGTAGTCTGAAAATGTAGAAACAAGGTGCACAAGGTTTGAGATAGCTAGTCACATTTAGAAATAATATAGAATTAGTTGAGATCATAGAAAATACAAAAAGGTCTAACTTAAGTTGGAGTGAATGTGTGTAAATGGGTGAAGTGTGGTTAATAGGGTTGATGTGCTGCAGACACAAATAGCCTAGTAGGAATATGGGAATATGATTATAACAATTCAGACCTGGCTCAATAGAGGGGTAGGGGGAGATTGGATGCTTAATATTCCTGGGGATGTTATTCAGGAGGGACAGGGAAGGAAAATATGCTAGAAAGAGAAAAGGTCCTTGAGGGATCAAAGACAGGTAAGAAACAATAAAGGATTTATTACATTACTTCATGTATTTTCTAGGACACCAAATAATGGGAAGGGGATTGAGGAGCAGATTTGCAAGGTAATTACTAAGAAATGCAAGAACAATGGAGTAGTGATAATGGGAAACTTTAAGTACTCCCAATATTAAATAGGGCAGTGATTGTGTTGAGTGCAGAGAATGGGAGAAAGTTCTCAAGTGTATTCTGTTACGGAAGTATAATAAATTTATCCTGGTTTATTATCAAGTAGGTGCGAGTGTGTATGATTCTGTCTTTGTGACTTAATTACATTTGGATCAGGCAGACTGCAAGCTTGAAATTATCAAAAGAAGCTAGGTGTAGAAATGTACTTGAAATGCTAATGAGTAAACATGGATGCTGTCTTAGCATGTAAGGTGTGAGGGGAGTTTGCATTTTTAGATAAGTGAAGGGATTATTTGGATTTCAAAAGGATGTTAGTATGTTTAAAACTAGTCAGATAAGCAAGGCTAAGCCATGTGTTTATTTTTCTCAAAGGTTACTGACAATATTGGCAACACGAAAGTTTTTATATTATGGGAAAGGTTCCAAAGATATATGGAACAATGGAATTTACATATTAAAGAGAGAGAAAAACATATATAAAGGAGAATGAAAAGCTATGTTGGGGGCCATGTAAGATCTAACAGGAATGTGTAAAACAGTTTTGAAGAAGCCTTCAGCCATTTCTGCATAAATCTGTTGTGTCTAGTAACTAAAGTTGGAGAAAGCCATTTGGAATTCCACCGTTAAGTGGGTACTATATTAACTTGCTGCTTTTTAAAAAAACTAAAATCTATTTTGGACTTTTGCCTTAAAGGAGGCGTGTAACTGTGAGTCAGGTTAATTAGGAATTTTAGGAGTTGTTATAGTATTAAGTAATTGTAGTCTCTTGTATGTGCTTGAAATCTTTTATGTTGTTAATAAATATTTTAAATTTTAAAATCTCTAAAGGTCTTAGAGGACTTATTACTTCTGAATTCAGTGCACACATCTTCTTGTAATAAATACAAATTGTAAAACCGTGCAATAGCGTGACCAAGTTTCCCATGTGGATTTAGTCCACCTGGCGCACATCATCTGCCATGTCATAACAATTCAGGAGAATTTTCTTGATCAGGATGTTTCCTGCACAGTGAGGAAGGAGGTATTACTAGATCTAGTTCTGAGAAATGAAGTGGATCAGATGGAGAATGCCACATCGGGGGACCACCTTGGGAATAGTGATCATGGTAGCTTAAGGTTTAAATTAGTTATGGAGAAAGACAATGAGAAATTGAGAATATAAACATTGAACTGGAGGAAGCCTAATTTCAGTGAATTGAGGAGGGACTGATCCAAGTGCATTATAGTTAAAGACTGGCAGGCAGAAATTTAATGGCACAATGGGCAGCTCTTAAAGAGGAGTTGGCTTGGGTACAGGGGAGGGGAGGTGGTGGCATAGTGGTATTGTCATTGCACTAGTAATCCAGAGAACCAGGGTAATGCTCTGGGTTTCAAATCCCGCCACGGCAGATGGTGGATTTTGAATTCAATAAAAATCTGGAATTAATCTGAAACTTTGGTCGATTGTTGTAAAAACCCATCTGGTTCACTAATGTCCTTTAGGGAAGGAAATCTGCCATCCTTACCTGGTCTGGCCTGTGACTCCAATTCTGCAATAATCTGGTTGACTCTTAACTGTCCCCTGAACAAGGGCAATAAATGCTGGCCTAGCCAATGGTGCCCATGAATGAATAAAAAAAAGTCTAGGTACATTCCCACAAGGAGAAAAGGGAGGACAACCAATACCAGAGCTCCCTAGATCATGAAGAGAGTAGGATGAAGCAGAAAAGTGGAGCATATGACAGATATCAGCTTGATAGTACAAGAGAGAATCCAGCAGAATATGAAAAGTACCGGGAGAAGTGCAAAAAGGAAATAAGATGGGGAAAGAGACAGTATGAGAAGATTGGTGGCTAATATAAAAGGGAATCCAAATGTCTTCTATGTGCATATGAACAGTATAAGGCTTGTTCGTTGAGTGGTGGGATCGATTAGGAACCAAATGGAGATCTATTGGTGGAGGCAGAAGGCCTCTGGAAGGAGGTTGAAGTACTAAATGAATACTTTGCATTGGTGTTTAGCAAGGAAAAGGTCTTGGCCAAAGCTACAGTAAACAAAGAATACTGGAAGAAATAAAAATAGACAAACAAGAGATACCAAAAAGGATTGCAGGTGTTAAGAAGGATTGCATGGGTTAAAATGGATAAGCCACCCAGTCTGGGTGGATGCATATTAGTTTGCTGAGGGAAGTAAGAATGGACATTGCCCAGGTGCTGGCCAAAATCTTCCAATCCTCCTTAGATACAGGGGTGGTCCCAGGGAACTGGAGGATTTCAATGTTACACCTTTGTTAAAAAAAGAGAAGGATGAACCTGACAATAAAAAGCCAGTCAGTTTTAACTTTGTGTTGTGAGGAAGGGGTGTGTGGACAAGAGACTACGCTTGAGTGAGATGTAGATCAGGTGAGTATTTGGGAGTTTGGTTCAGGTGGTAAGTTCTGGTAAGCTTTTCCTAAGTTTAAATTTAGATTAAGAATTAGGTTTGTAATTTCAAACATTGTTAGTTTAATAGCCTAATTAAACAGAGAGCTGCTTGAAGTGGCAGTTATGTGTCAATCAGCTGAAATTAGATGCCCCCAATAGGTGATAATTAATGTAGCAGAAAGCTGACCTAGCTAGTGAGTCATCAGAGGTGCTATATGTAAGCCGAGAGATTTTAAGCACATACAAAGAAAGGAGCATAAGGATGGTAGACTATGCCAGAATGGGTGGTAGATGGGAGTGAGTGGTTGGGGATTTGGTTCAGATGGTAAGTTTGATGCATTTGGATGAAGAGGTGTTCCTTTTTCTATTTTTTCAGCCTTCAGTAGTTAGTGAGTTTCCTTCCTTTTCTCCAACTTTCAACTTTCTCCAAGTGCAACTTTCTATTACTTTAGCTGTGTAAATTGTTGGACATAAGTGGCAGGTTGGTGGTGTGCCGTGACTGCAGTATGTGGGAGTCTGTGGAATACACTGCAAGCTTGGGCAACCATATCTGCAGAGAGTATTTGCAGCTTAGGCGACTTTGGCTCAGTGTTGCTGAGCTGGAGTCTGAGTTGCGGACATGGCGGGACATCAGAGAGAGGGCGAGTTACCAGGACACTTTGTTCCAGGAGCCAGTCACACCCCTTAGGTTAGGCAGAACTTTCGAGTTAGTCAATGGTCAGGGACAGGAGGATATGACTGCAAATCAGGCAGGTATAGGGCATCAGCATGTAGTGATGGAAGAGCCTCAGCCCCTGACTTTGTCCAACAGGTACGAAGTGCTTGCTACCTGCGTGGATGAGGAGAAGGATTGCAAGGTGGGTGAGTGGATTAACCATGGCACCATATTGAAGGATGCCATTCAAGTGGAGGGAGCAAGGAGGAATTGTGGTAATGATAGAAGACAGTACAGCCAGGGGATAGATACTGTTCACTGCAGCTGCAACCTGGAGCTCTGAGGGTTGCGTTGTCTGTCTGGTGCCAGGGTTAAGGACATCTCCTCGCAGCTGGAGGAGAACTTGGAGTATATTTAGGAATGACAGACAGAATGGAATAAAAGATGGCCTCAGAAGTTCGTCAAGTTGAATCAGTGTGGGTGGAAATTAGGAATAGCAAAAGTCAGAAAACATGGGCGGGGGTGGTTTATAGGCCCCTAACAGTAGTTATACTGTTGGGCAGAATATTAAACAAGAAATGGAGCCTGTAACCAAGGCAATATAATAATTGTGGGGGACTTTAATCTTCATATAGACTGGTACAAGCAAATTTGCAAGTGTAGTCTAAAAGATGAGTTTGTAGAATGTTTTTGTGACGGTTTCTTGGAGTAATACATTGTGGAACCAACTAGGTATAAAGCTATCTTAGATCTAATATTGTGTAATGAATCAGGGTTAATTAGGAATGTCATGGTAAAAGATCTTCTGGGAAATAGTGTTCATAATACCACTGAATTCCATGTTAAGTTTGAAAGTGACACACTCCAATCACAAACAAGAATCTTAAACTTAAAGCCAATTGCATAGGTATGAGGAGAGAACTGGCTAAGGTTAATTGGGTAAATAGACTAAAAAGGTATGGAGGGAGATGAACAGTGGGAAACAATTAAAGAGAAAATTCAAAACCTTCAACAAAAATACATTCCATTGAAAAACAAAAACTCAGTGAGAAAGACCCATCTGTGGCTTACTCAGTAAGAGAGGATAGTATTAGATTAAAAGAAGAAAGCCAGTAGCAAGCCTGAAGATTGAGAGTGTTTTAGAAACCAGCAGAGGACCCCCAAAAAGTTGATAAAAATTGAAAAAATGAAATATGAGAGTAAACCAGTCAGGAATATAAAACCAGATTGTAAGAGCTTTTATAAGCATATAAAAAAGGAAGAGAGTAGCTCAAGTAAACGTTGGCCCTTTGAAGCAGAGTCAGGAGAAATTATCATGGGGACTGAGGGAATAGCTGAGGCATAGAACAAATATTTTGGGCCTGTCTTCATAGTAGAAAACATAAATTTTATACCAGAAATAGATGGTAACCTAGAGGCTAAAAAGCATGAAGAAATTAATTTCAGCAGAAAAAAGTACTGGCAAAACTTCAGGGACTAGAATCTGACAAATCCCTGGGACCTGATGGCCTACACCCTAGGGTTCTAAAACAGATTGCTGCAGAGATAGTGGATGTGCTGGTTATGATTTTCCAAATTCCTTAGATTTGGGAACCTTAGATTGGAAGTTGGCAAATGTTACACCACTTTTCATGAAAGGAGGGAGAGAAAATCAGTGAACAATAGGCCTGTTAGCCTAACATCAGTTGTTGGGAAAATGCTGGAATCTATTATTAAAGAAGTCTTAACAATGCATTTAGAAAAGCATGGTATGATTAGAACAAGTCTACCTGGTTTTACAAAGGGGAAGTCCTGTTTGACAAATTTATTAGCGTTTTTTGAGGATGTAACTGGTAGGGTAGTTAAAGGGGAACCAGCACATGTAGTATACTAGGATTTCCAATAGGCATTCAATAAGGTGCCACACAAAAGATCAATAGGCAAGATAAGGGCTCATATAGTTGGGGGTAGTATTTTAGCATGGGTAGAGGATTGGTTAACAAATAGAAAGCAGAGAGTGGGCCTAAATGGGGCTTTTTCAAGTTGGCAGGCAGTGAATATTGGAGTGCTGCAAGGATCTGTACTGGGGCCTCATCTATAATCAATTAATAAAAAGACAGAGAGTAATGTATCAAAGTTTGCTGACGCAGCTAGGTAAGCTGTGGGGAGGACACAGAGATGCTGCCACGAGATATAGACAGATTAAGTGAGTGGGCAATAAGAAGCAGATGGAGTATAATGTAGGGAAGTGTGAAGGTATTCACTTTGGTCATAAGAATATAAAAGCAGAATATTTTTTAAAGTTGTGAAATTTGTAGGTGTTGATGTTCAAAGACACTTTGGTGTGCTGGTACAAGAAATGCAGAAAATTAGCATGCGGGTGCAGCAAGCAATTAGAAAGGCAAATTGCATGTTGGCCTTTATTGCACGGGGTTTGGAGTGCAAGAATAAAGAAGTCTTGCTACAGTTGTACAGGGTTTTGGTGAGACCACATCTGGAATACTGTGGGCAGTTTTGGTCTCCACATCTAAGAAAGGATATTCTTGCATTGGAGGCGGTACAGCAAAGGTTCACTAGATTGGTCCCTGGGATGAGGGGATTGTCCTATGATGAGAGATTAAGGGCGGAATCGTTCCAGATTTGCACTAAGTGCAGTAGCGGGTGGGAAAAAGGATGTTTTACCAGCTGGCCACAATGGCGGCTTTTCACACCGTATCATCGCAATCCTGCCTCAGTAATTATGTATTCTGGGGAAACACACTGTTTCAATGGCGGGCCATCATCTTACTGCTTCATCATGCCGGGCGCCATATTTAAAGTGGAGCTGTGCGCACAGCTCTCAGTTTTTTCAGCCCAGGTCTGCTGCATGGAAGACATGGCCCCAAAAGGCAAGAAGACTGCAGCCCCCCCCGGTGTAACGATGCATCCCTTGCATGCCTTTTGGACGCAGTGGAGGCCCATCATGATGTCCTCCGCCCCTGTTCTGGGCAAAGACCAGTAAGCAAGGTCACCAATCCAGTATGGGAGGTGGTGGCAGCGGTGGTCAGTGCCAAAGCCCTGCAAAAAGGGTCAGCCATCCATTCAAACAGTCAAGGAGAGATAGAAGAGCAGATATGTATATAAATCTCGGAGAAGTATAAAAATAATAGGATAATAATAGTAGGGGATTTCAACTTCCCCAATATTAACTGGGATTGACAAAGTGTGAAAGGCTTAGAGGGGGTTGAATTCCTAAAATATATCCAAGAGAGCTTTTTAAGGCAGCACGTAGAAAGTCCTACAAATGAGGGGGCGGTGCTGGACCTAGTTTTGGGGAACGAAGCCAGGCAAGTGGTAGAATGTCAGTGGGGGAGCATTTTGGTGATAGCAACAATAACTCAGTAAGATATAAGGTAGTTATGGAAAAGGACAAAGATGGACCAGAAATAAAGGCTCCTAGAATGCAAAGATGCACTCAGACCTGCACTCCATCGCAGTAGCCATGGGTAAGTTCCTGCTGTGGCAACATGAGGGGGAAACGGGGCACCTCGATGTCTTCCCAGGTGCTCCTTTCTCTTAAGGAGTCAGGCTGGGGCCCTCGGGCACCCGAAGGCAGAAGGAGCAGCAGGTGGACACCGCTGGGTCATCCACTCCAGAGTCTCAGAGGCTGTACTCTCCCTCCAAGGCCCCTTTGCCTGTGAGCCCCTCAACTTTGTCCTCTGTCACCATAGAGGGAGCAGCTGGCCAACAGGACGACAGACAAAGCAAGCCAGGGCCCCCAAGGCCTCCACTCTCCCGGGGACCCAAACCGAAGTCGGGGCAACAGGGCTAACCATTGCGCAGGTTGTCTCCACCTCTTCTGCGGATGTCAGGGCAGCACCTAGAAGTTTACGGCATTCAAAAGTTAATAAATCCTGATCACAGTTGGTTGCACGGGTGAACACATTTTGTCACTTTACAATCTGAAAATATATTCACTTTCACTGAATAATGTGTAATGGTGTCTTTCAGCTTCATCGACAGGCTTCGTGAATCATCCCACTGCATCCCTCTCCCATTACAGTTCAGCTACACGCAGCAGATCCATGAGTGATTCTAGAGGGAGAAGTGTTTGTGTGGCAGGGCCTTTTGGAGCCTCGTGCAAGCACTCTCCCACACAAGCGGATCCTTCGCGCATCACACTCATCTCAATGACTTGAGCATTTTCAATGCTGCCTGCTGGAGTTTGCTTTCAGTTGACCATCTGAGCTGACCTGCATCTCCACCCACCCACTGATCACACTCCCATGCAGCATCTGTTCACACCCACCAAAACTCTCGTTTCATTTTTGATTTAGCAAGCATGATAATGCTACAGTTTTTCTTGCGCTCCCCCATCTTTTTCCAGTCAGCCATTTCCTTTCCCACATCACTGTCGACCCCCCCGGTATCACCTTCCATCTCCCCACTGTCACCTACCAACCACAACCCTTTTCTTTCGTGGGTGTCCAGGTGAACATGCACGTTTCTTCCTTCCCAAAAATCCCATCCCCGTCCACATTAACCTCCCCGACATCCTTCTTCCTACCCCCAGGATCATGCCTGCCTCCGAGTCCCCACCAACCACCCTCGCCGTCACTTCTACTGATACTTTCGCACCCTCACCCTCCCACATCACTCTGCCCTCGGTCATTGTCACCATTCCCTCCTACCACTCCTATCTTCAGTTTGCTCCCCAGGAGGCAGTCATGAACTCAACAGAGCCCTCCTTTGCACTTTCACCTGGACATCCCCTGCCGCCAACCCCCCAGACTCCTTCCCTTCTTGGAACTCTTTCCTCCCCACCCTGGACTCCCACCATGCCCTCCTCCCCCCGACCCTGGAGGCCCTACTCCTACTTAGTCCTTCCCCCTTCCCAACTCCTTCCTCCACACTCACTCCTTCCCCTCTCCTGACTCCTTCCCCCCACTCCAGACTCCTTCACTTACACCTTCCTCCCCACTTACAACTATCTCCCCAGTTGCCGTCTTTTCCCTCATTAGCCCCTCCTCCCCATACGCCCTACCCCCTACCACCTCACCCCCCCGAAACACCTTCCTCTCCCAGTCGATCCTGGACCTTCCTCTCGCACCCCTCGGTGATGCACAGTCTCAGGATAAGGGGCCAATCATTTAGGGCTGGGATGAAGAGAAGTTACTCAAAGGGTTGCAAATCTTTGGAATTCTCTACCCTAGAGGGTTGTGGATGCTCCATCGTTGAATATATTTAAGGCTGGGATAGACAGATTTTTTATCTCTCGAGGAATTAAGGCATATGGGGAGCAGGCAGGAAAATGGAGTTGAAGCCCAAGATCAGCCACAATCGTACTGAATGGCGGAGAAGGCTTCATGGGCCATATGTCTAGTCCTGCTCTTATTGCTTGTGTTCTTGTGGTGGGAAAGCTTTTAGAGACAATAACCTGAGAGAAAATTTACAGCCACTTGAAAAAACATGGAGCAATAAAGGAGCAACAGCATGGATTTGTTAAGGACGAATCATGTTTGACCAACTTGATTAACTTTTTTGATGAGGTTACTGAGAGAGTACAGTGCCACTTTTTAAATTTATTCTTTCATAGGATGTAAGTGTCACTAACAAGGCCAGCATTTGTTACCCCTCCCTAGCTTCCCTCGAGAAGGTGGTGGTAAGCTACCTTCTTGAACCGCTGCAGTCCATCTGCTGTAGCTGTACCTACAAAGGGTGTTACAGGCTTTTTGTTCCAGCGACAGTGAAGGAATGGCGATATAATTCCAAGTCAGGATGTTGAGTGGCTTGGAGGGGAACTTGCACGTGGCGGTGTTCCCAACTATCTGCTGCCCTTGACCTTCTAGGTGGTAGAGGTTGCAGGTTTAGAAGGTGCTGTCGAAGGAGGCTTGGCAAGTTGCTGCACTGCAGCTTGTAGGTAGAACACACTGCTGCCACTGTACGTCTCTGGTGGAGGGAGTGAATGTTTAAGGTGGCGGATGGGGTGCTAATCTAGCAGGCTGCTTTGTCCAGGATGCTGTTGAGCTTTTGGAGTTGCACTCATCGCAGCAAGTGGAGAGTATTTCGTCACACTCTTGACTTGTGCCTTGTGAATGGTGGACAGGCTTTGGGGAGTCAAGGGGTGATTTACTCGACACAGAATTCATAGTCTCTTACCATATGCTTTATTAACTGCTTTGTTAACTTTTACAGCCACCCACAAAGATTTGTGTACAAACACCACCAAGTCTCTCTTCTGCATGCAGCCACTTTAAATTGTACCATTTAGTATGTATTGTCTTTCTCAATTCTTCCTACCAATATGGATTACCTCAAAATTTTATGCATTAAATTTCATCTACCTTGTGTTCATCCATTCCAATAGCCAGTCTGTGTTCCCTTGAAGTCCATTACTAACTTCCTCACTACTCACTACACTATTAAGTTTCATGTCATCTACAAATTTCAATGTTCTGCCCTGTACTCTGAACTCCGAGTCATCAATGTATATCAAAACAGCTGTAGTCCTAGTGCTATATCTTAAGGAATGTGAGTGTATATCTTCTCCAGTCCAAAAACCCAACCATTTATCAATTAATTTCATTTGTGATGTTTTGGATGCAGGATATATGTTTGCCAGGATTAGGAGAACTCCCCTGCACTTTTGAATTGTGCTTTGGAACCTTTTATGGTCACTTGAGAGAATAGATGGGGCCTCAGTTTAATATCACATCTGAAATATGCAACTCTAACACCCTCAGTACACCCTGAGTATTGCAGAAATGTAATACCAAGCTATTTCAATTTTAATCAGCACTATGTTCGATGTGCTGGTGTTCTGCCTCTCAACCCATTGGAGATTGGAGCATGTTACTCACTAGTTTCTGCAACATTGCTCATACACTTGCTCTATTTAGTGCCTATTTACTACAAATTCTGATTTTAGATAGTGTCAATGCCTGGGAAATGATCACCTGGAAACTTCTTTCAGTGGTAACCAGACTTAGAGAAGTAGAATGCAAGCATTTTAAAGCATGCTGCTGAGTAAAATTAAAGTGTCCAAAAGAGGGAAACTTTGAGAAAAGTATCTTCCACTGCTGGGATTTTAGCTATTTTCCCTAAATGTGACTGTGGAAGAGATATCAGGAAATACAAAATTATGAATAATTGAGCCAAAGGCTTGTTGGGTAGCTAATGTTTCACCTTTGTTTAAGAAAAGGGAAAAGTGTAAGACAGGAAATTATAGATCAATTAATCTTATCTCAGTTTTAGGAAAATTTGAAGAATCCATAACATTGAATGTGTGGTGAATTACATAAAGCATGAGCTACTCAGGAATACTCAGTATTGATTTGTAAAGAGCTGCTTATGTTACAGATTTTTTGAGAAATCTGCCCCTCACTCAGCCAGCATCTCTTCCTTTTCAACCTACCTACCTGCTGAAGCTTACCTCAAAGATTCTATAGCTAATGCCCTGGTTTGTTTTAAAATCTCCCGTCAAACGGCCACACAAGTTCTGTTGTAGAAAAACAATAGAAAGTCTTGCATTTGCATAGTGCTTTTTCATGACCACTGGATGTCTGAAAATGTTTACAGCCAATGAAGTACTTCTAAAATGTAACCATTTTTGTAATGTAGGAAACGCAGCAGCTGATTTGCACACAGCTGCCACTGGTATTTTGCCAACTCTGTGGGGGGTGGAGGAGGCATCTGCCATGTGCAGTACCTCCCAGTAACAGTCTGTGGGCCCAGGGTGGCAGGCAGGGGGCTGCTGGTTGGGCATCTTGTGACCCACAGAGGGCCACCCCCGTCAAACCACACCCCGACCCATGAACCCCCATCTTCTCTCTGTTCCTGGTGGTTCTACTGGGACTGAAGAGCTGTTGGTTCTCTAATTCGCGGCATCTTGGAGACAGGATCTCTGCCCTTAAAGAGACAGAAGCCCCAACACCAGGCAGTTAATTGCTTGATGATCTGGGAAATGGTCCAGGCAGTGTTGACCCACCCCCCTGCACTGCCCCCACCCCCCCCTACCATCCGCCCCGGTTTTCTGGCCCGCCGTTGGTGCCAATGCTGCCCGCATTAAAATCAGCCATGTGGATGCAACTCCCACTCCAGGATTTAAGCACATAATTGAGGTTATCACTTTGACGTACTGCTGAAGAACTGCTAGTTTTCAATGAGACCTTAAATCAAGATCCTGTCTGCGTGTTCAGCTGGGTAGAAAAGGTCCTAGGGCCCTATTGGAAGAAAGCCAGGAATATTTCTTGGTGTTCTGGTCAATATTAATTCTTCATCCAAGATAAGCATTTCAACTGATTACCTATGTAATTTTCTGTAGGACTTTGTTGTGTTATCTGTTGGATTTCCCTACATCACAATGATGACACTTCAGGAGTAAGTAATTGGCTGTGAAGTGCTTTAAAACATTGCGAGAACCTGAAAGACACCATATGCAGAGCTGTTTCTGTACAATAATATTCCATGTGACTGTACTATAATATTCCATGACAACTACTCATTGTTTTACAATTACCTTTTTCCACCGAGCTGGAATTCTCGCATCATACATACAGTCCAAGGCATCTCTAAGGTTTTCACTCATAATGATGGTTCCATCAATCGCAAGTTTCAGGTCTATAAGAGTACTTCGCACCAGAGTAATTACTCTTTGCATTCTGTCAATTTCTTGACGAAGGAAGATATTCATTGGTTGCAGCGTTCCCATCTTCTGCAGTTTTTCTTTGACCTGGCAAAAGATCCAACTTGTTAGCTTATCAAAATCTACTGGGTACAATAGACAAAGCAATGGACACTAACTCTAACAGGCATACATATCTATTCGGTATGAGCTAGATTCATTTGAGCACTTCTCATAAGAAGGATCAGAAGGGCAGGCACCTGTAGTGAAACTACCTGGTTGTAACATGGCATATCAAAATATTAACAACATAAAAAATTCAAAACAATCAACTCACTGTTAAATTCTTTACAAAGGTTGCTGCCACATGGGTTCAAATACTTCTTGCAGTGTAGCTCCCTGTGACAAAAGCTTTAAGGCCAATTATAGGATAGCTTATGAGGAAAGTGTGCTGTGGTAGAGGCCCTGCATTCCAATGTCTAACAGCATGTCACTCCCACCATGGCAGGACCCTTGAACTGATCTCATGTCTTGATCACCAAGGTGAATGGCTCTCTGACAGTCACAGAAATTGCCTAACGTTCTTTATGCACTTGCAGCACATTTGAAATCAACAAAGATTTTTTAAAGTTCTTGAAGAGCTTTAAGCAAATTCTCAATAAAATCTGAGAACGCAGCCCTTGTAACTGCTGGGGTAGGGTGGTGGGGGTTGCAGTTGGGTGCTCAGGTTTGAGGTTGTGTTGTACTGTAGTAATGGCAGAAAAGAGCAGCAGCATGGGCAGGGAAACATACCTATCTTGAAGACAGAGCTGGAAGATGCCACAGAACATAAGGAGATATGAAAAGAACATAAATAGGAACTGGAGTCAGTCATTTGGCCCTTTGAGCCTGTTCCGCCATTCAACAACATCATGCCTGACCTTCTATCTCAACTCCACCTTCCAGCATTATCCTCAAATCCCTTAGTACCCAAAAATCTATTGACTTCTGTCTTGAATAACTCAACGACTAAGCATCTACAGCTCTCTGGGCTAGAGAATTCAAAAGATTCACATCTCCTTGAGTGAAAACATTTCAAAATAATAACACTATTTTACACTGATACAGGAGCTGATATTGAATGTGGTTCTCACATATCACTATGTATCGCAGAATGATAGATACATTGTTAGTTCGTTACAGGCTAGAGACTGTAGTACTGAGTGCTGTGACATCCTGAACTCTTATGCATTACAATATAATTCCTAAATCCTTTTCTAACAAATAACAAGTCCATTAAGAATTTTATATGTTTCAATTAGATCATCTCTCATTCTTCTGAACTCTAAATAAAGGTCTAGTCTACTTAATTGCTTCTCATAGGACAATTCTCTCATCCCAGGAAACAGCTGAATGAACCATTGTTACATTACTGTAAGACTAGCAGGTCCTACCTGAGGTAAATGAGACCAAAGCACCTCTCAGTATTCCAGGTGTGAATTCATCAATGCCCTGTATAATTCTAAGAAGACTTCTTTAGTCTTGTACTCCCATCCCTTTGTAACAAAAGCTAACAAACTATTTGCTTTCCTAACTGCTTGTTATACTTGCTTGTTAACTTGCTGTGATTCTTGTACAAGGACATTTGGGTCCCTCTGATTGTAAACATTTCTCAGTCTCACAGATTCAAAAAATATTCTTTTTATTTTTACTACAAAAGTGGATAACTTCACTTTGTCACATTGAATTTCATCTACCATGTGGGGAGGTGGTGGCATAGTGGTATTGTCACTGGACTAGTATTCCAGAGACCTAGGGTAATGCTCAGGGGACCTGGGTTCAAATCCCACAGCAGCAGATCGTGAAATTTGAATTCAATAAAAATCTGGAATTAACCACAAAACTATTGTCAATTGTTGTGAAAACCCATCTCTTGCATTAAGGAAATCTGCTGTCCTTACCTGGTGTGACTCCATACAGACCCACAGCAATGTGGTTGACTCTTAAATACCTTCTGAGAACAAGGCAAAAAAAGTCCTTACCCATTCATCCAAACTATATATATCCCTTTGCAGTCTTTGTCATTGTTAGCAATAACTTTGTATTGTTAGCATGGGGATACATTACACTCAGACTCGAGCTGCGCTGGCTCAAGACATTCCTCACTGGCTGCGGAGAGAGTGAGGATCACAAGTGACTTTACTCCCTCTCCACGGTAGGGTGTTGGTGGTGCACCAAGTTCTTGCCATGAAGACAGTATCACAGACAGAATGTATATGCTCTCTTACAATTTGTTTTGGATGGAAAGAGGTGTGTCTTTTCCTACCCTTGGAGTGTGTCACACACTCAGTCTTTCTCTCTCACACACACATGCACACACACTGAGTTAATTCAGAATTGATTTGATGATTTAAAGTTGGAGTGAGAGTCTTGTAAGCGAAGGGTTCACAGCATATTGTGAAGGTTATTGTAGTTGAATATCTAGGAAGTTGGTTCTCAGGTGAATTTACAAACTGAAACAGATTATGTACTTCGACTGCTTGATCACTTGCAGCTAGTTTCAGAGACTGGTTCTCAGACTGGCTGACGTCTAATGGTCTGATGGATATGCTGGGTCCTAGGGTAATAACAGTGCAGTCCATGAAGTTTCAGTCACATCACCACTGGGTTAATGCTTCTGTGGTCCACCCAGTCTAATTTGCATGGGGGAGGCCATTGTGATACAATGGGAAGTTGATAGTGGCCATTGAGTTTCAATCTTTCCTTTCATCCAGTAGGAAACATGGGGCTAAATTTTAAATCCTGTGGGCGAGTGCTCGCCCAACCTGATCAAGCGTAAAATCACACAAAGAGACGTCAGGTGAGTGTCCCGATGTCATTGCACACTCGCAAAAGTTGGAAGTGTGCCCACCGACAATTAAGAGGGCAACTAAGCCCATTAACAGTGCAATTGTCTTGGATTTTATGTGGACTGTCCAACCTTATGGTTGGTGGATGGGCAAATTGGCCAGGCGGCCTTTACATTTTTCATGAAACCGCATCCGAGGGCAGGATGAAATTTCCGCTATGAAATAAAATAAAAATAAAAATCTGTGGACAGCATTTTTATCAGCTATATTTTCAGGTGCCTAATTGTGATGCATGGACATTTTTTTGCAGCTTTTTAAAACTTTATTTGATGATTTTCAGGTCTGCAGCTCCGAGGCAGCTGTCTGCCTTCATGGAGATTTCTCGCAGCGCTCACCTGCGTCCGCAGAAACGTCATTGCCCACCCTCTTCCTGCCCCTACCCCGGCAGCACTGAGTTTTCAGCGCACGTTTCACACTTGCTGGCCGGTAATTGGCCAGCCAGCGTGAAATCGCAGTCAGGGGCCGATTGTGGTCGGGGTCCTGACCGCTCCCAGGCCTGCCAATCACGCGCGCCCACCAAAGGTAAAATTCAGGCCATGGAGACAGACAGTCTGGAAACTACATAGGCTTTAGGTTTTGGCCCATCCTTAAACAATGGGACATGTGCATTCCACAAATGGCTGTGAGGTACCCTCAACTATGTCCAGATTTAATTCGGTATTTGCCAGAGACTTGATACTGCCTGTAGTCCAAATGTCAAAAGTCACATGATTTGCAACAGCCATCTTAACAGCTTGTTTAGGTCCAATTTTTAAAAGTATTGGCTGAAAGTTCATAATATAACACGCTTGTACTGGGCATGACAAGAGCTACAGCCATCCTCAATATCAACGACAGCAGAGAGGCATACCATAGACATCTCAACTTCTCACTTCTTAAGGAGGGGGTGTATGTGGCATGCTTCCTGCATACACGATATTGTTTGAGATGACAAGACTGCGTGGCTCCTGGAGTGGCAAGAAGGGGTCTTGGTGAGCCACCTTTAGAGTCAAGAGTTTTACAGCACGGAAAGAAGCCCTTCGGTCCACTGCGTCCATGCCAGTCTTCAAGCCCCTAACTACCCTAATCCCAACTCTTTCTCCAATTCCGGCTGTGGGTCTATTTTGTTGTCTCTACATTTTCAGCTGGCGATCTCAGGAGTCAAGGGTCAGACTGCTTACATCACCTCACATTGGCTGGAGGACATGTCGCTTCAGGTCAGTGCGCAGCAAGCTCACTTCTCTGAAGCAGTGTCCATTCATCTTGGCTCCACTCATGCCACCAGGTGCATCTCCTTGGGGGAGATTTAGTCTGTACACTCGAGGCGAGGGACTGTTCTGGTATCTCATATGGCCAGGCAGCTATGGGGAGGTTGAGGCTCTCAGTTGAGTCCTATGACTTGGTGGGCATCTAATGAAATCTCCACTCAACAACGGTGCTCTCAATTTTGTAAGATCTGGAAAAGGGGTGGGTCAGGAATTTTTTTTATTATTCATTCATGGGATGTGGGCATAGCTGGCTAGGCCAGCATTTATTACCCATCCCTAACCGCCCTTGAGAAGGTGGTGGTGAGCTGCCTTCTTGAATCACTGCAGTCCATGTGCTGTAGGTACACCCACAACTGACATCGTTATATTTCTCAGGCACGTCTCTTATGCTCTGATGGCTTCCATGCAGCTAATGCCCAGCTCGGACCATCACCTGACGTGTTTGTGTATGGAGCTGGTTCCGCTCTGCACGTATGTGGCATCCGTGTACTGGCATTTTAACAACAGGCTGTTGGGGGGCAAGTGATCCTAGGACTTGTTCCGTCAATTCTGGGTGGACTGGAGAAGGAAACAGGAGGGGGTAGGCGGCACTTCCCCTCCTTGAGACTATGGTGGGATGTGGGTAAGGACAAAGGGGCTGACTAGAAGGCAGAAGGCCAGGATTGAGTAGTTGGAGCAGGAGCTACTTCACCTGAGTCCTATCTCAGTTAGGCCATTGAAGACCTGAACCTGTGGAAGATGTATGAAGAGAAGAAGGGCTGCTGAAGGGCCTCCAGCTTGCTGGGTCCCAAATTGCATTTGTGAGGTTGTGGATCTGGTTCCTTCAGAAGTGGGGTCTGTAAGCAGCCCTTGGCACTGCTGGCAAATGATGGATTCCTGGTCTTGGATCCAGAGGACATGACTGCCCAAGCCCAGGCCTATTTTGGTGCTCTATTCTCTTCAGATCCTCCCAGCGAGGATGTTCGAACAGTTTTTTTGGGGATCAGCTAAAGGTCAGATAGAGGGTGCCAAATGGCTTAATGCTCTGCTAAGACTGTTGGAGCTGATCCAACCCCTCAAGAGCTGAGCTGGATGGGCTGACCGTGTAGGTCCTCAGGCCATGTGGGGGGACAAATACATGCACATCCTAGGGGAAAGTCTGCCCACTGGAGAGATGACCCTGTCTTGGTGCAGGGGTGTCATCATCCTTCTGCCCAAGAGGTACGATTCCCATCTGCTTAAGAACTGGCACCTAAACTTCCTCCTGAGTAAGAGCTACAAGATCTTTGTTAGGACCGTGTCTGCTTGTCTTAGCAATGTACTGGCTCACATGATCCACCCTGGCCAGTCCTACAGGGGCCCAGGCTGGACAATCCATAACAACATCCATTTGGTCTGGGACTTGGTCCAGCATTCCCTTAGGGCTGGTCTGTCGGTTGCCTTCTTTCCCTGGATCAGGAGATGGCATTAGTCAGCGTGGATCATGAATACTTATTCAGGACTCTGCGGACATGTGGGTTTGGGATGCATTTCCTCACCTGGATCCAATTTCTGTACATCACCACAAAAGTGTCTATTTGTTTCAGTATGTGGCGTCTCTTTCAGAAGGGGCACTTGTTTGCTTGTTGTTGGTAACCTTCTGGTTGGATCAAAAGATTGGATACACACAGATTACAACGGTAGTTTTTGGGTTGGAGGCGCTTGCTTATAGTTGTAACTGTGTAAGTAAACGTTTATAAAGATTGACTCCAGTTATATTCTCACCACCTGGCTTTCTGGAACATAACAACAGAGGTGACATGACAGGAAGTGGATTCATGCTAACAAATTACTTATGCTTTCTTCTTATTCTGTGCTTTAATTCACCTACCGTCAAAAAAAATACATACCAAAGCACTTCACTATGTCACTCTACTGGAAGCTATGGGCAGAATTTTGCCCTTGTCGGGCAGGTGCGGTGGGCAGGCCTGGAATTGATCGGGCCCCGACCTGGATTTCACGCAGGCTAGCCAATTAACGGCCAGCCAGCGTGAAACACGCAATGCAGTGCTCAGCGCTGCCAGGGTGGGGGCGGGAGGAGCGCAAGCGCGGAAGTGTGCGCATGCGTGGGGGTGCACGCAGTAAAAGCTCCGAGGCACAGAGCTGCCTCGGGGAGCTGAAGATTTTTAACAATCAAAATAAAGATATTAAAAATAATGAAAACATGTCCCTTCATGTGACTCTGTCACATGAGCAGAGACATGTTAAATATGAGTGTTAAAAGTTTTTAATTTTTTTTAATCCTTGGTCGAAACATCCCGCCTGTGGATTAGGTTTCGCCAAAAATGCAAAGGCCACTTGGCCTTTTTGCCGGCCTGCCAACCAAATGGTTGGACAGGCAGTGAAAAATTCGAGTCAATTAGTTCTTTTAGGTCCTTAATAGGCCGCTTTAAAATGTCGGCGGGCGCACTGCTGACTCCCACGCATGCCCGCCGACCAAAGTATCGCGCAAGTGTGCGATGATGTCTCGACGAGAGTAGAATTTTGCCTTATTTATGGAAACCAGTCTGATGTTTCTTCCTTTTCTCTTTCTCTAAGTTCATCAGAAAAAAAGCTGAGTAAGGCACCAGCGATACTAGGCCGACTAGTATTCAAGTCATTTGAAATTTTTTCCAGTGATAGATTTGTTCTGCATTGTACTCAATTTAAGGCTGTAAAAATGTTAATGTATCATCTGTAATTTGAATTATGACTCTATTCAACATGTAGGATCCACACTACCAACATGTTCAAATATTTGACTGAATGGCAAATTATAACTTCTACTATTTTCTGCACGCCCTTTTACAAACTCAAACCGGTTTGGTGATAGACACACTTTAGGCAGAATTTTCAACTTGGTCACGCAGATAAAATGCGCACAACTGTATTGGCCATGCTTTATGAACCTCGTCCAATTTTTCTTTCCATTGATGGCTTATCTGCTACTTCCTGTTTTATGCCCTGCCCCAGTTGAAAGTTCTGTCTACTCGAGCTACCCTTGAAGGCCGCATTTACACCACAGCTATAGTGTTGACACAAAATTAATTCCACATTGCATCACACTAAATTTACACCCACAAGGGTGAATCCAGAATCAGGGCCTGATACTCCTATCAGGAGAGATTGAAGAATAGCACCTGGAGATAGCAGTGTCACATCATTTTGCTTTGAGATCACATGGATTGTAAATCCATTAATTGGTGTAAATTCAGTGTCAAAGCCATTATACAAATTGCTTAGATGATATGCTGCATAGGTTGTAAACCTACCTAATCTAATTTCATATATTTATTTGGCAGGGAGTGTTTGTTCATGGTTCCAAACACATTTACATTTCCAGCTATTGGAAGAGAGCCCTATGGCTGGAATTTTCTGTCCCCGTTGACGAGAAGGCCAAAAATCAGTTTCGTGCCGTTATGAAACTAGTTTGCGATCGTCCGCTCTGCCTGTCAATCGCAGTGCCGCCTTTCCCACCGCCACATGTCTGAAAGGTCATTTTAATAGATCTGCATCTAATTATAAGCCCTGCTTACCGGAATCATCCCCCCACGTCAAATTTACCACCCAGATCAGTGAAAAAACAGGCCAGCCCAGAACACATCTTGACAAGTGTGACGTGCAGAAGTCGGGATTTACCGCCAAGGCCTTGCTCACTTCGAGGACACCTGAGGAGCAGAAGATGCTGGAGCCCTACAGCTACCGGACCCTGGAGGAACACGTGCATTGCATGCTGAGTGGATTTATATGAACATTGCTCCACTGTGAAGCAGCTCATGGAATGTGGAAGGTGACCGTTAATGTCTGGGGTCTGCTTCGGGACATCCGTGTCTTGGCCCTGGTATGCTACGGGTGATCATTGGGTGGGGGCAGAGAGTAAGGTCTAGGTTTGACTGGAAGAGGAAGGTGTATTGGTGGGGGGGGGTGAGGTTAGGAGGGGGAGAACGATGGTGTTGGAGGGGAGGGGTGACGTTGGGAGGTGGGGGAGGGAGTACAGGGGGAGGAGGGTGTAATGGGGCTAAAGCGGCAAACTGAAAAGGTAGATGTAAGGGGAGAGGAAGATGTAAGGGAAGGAGTTCAGAGGCGGGTAGGAGTCCAGGGGAAGGGGAAAGGAGTCCGGGGGTGGTGTGGGGGGCGGGGTAAGGTGTCCGGTGGGAGGAGGGGGTTAGAGTGGAGGAATGAGTAAGGGTGGAGGAAGGAGTAAGAAGGGGGAATGTCCAAGCGAATGTGCAAGGGAGGGGTCTGTGGAATCGATGACACCCTCCTGGGGAGCGAAATGAAGGTGGGTGTGGTAGGAGGGAATGGTGAGTATGAGAGAGAGCAAGGTGAGCCGGTAGGGTGGTAGAGCGGGAGGGTGCAACAGTAGCAGTAGAAGGGATGGCAAGGGTGGTTAGCGGGGACTCGGAGGCAGACACGGACCCTGGGGGTGGGAAGGAGGAGGTCAGGGAGGTCAATGTGGATGGGGGTGGGGTTCTTGGGAAGATAGGGAACATGCACATTCACCTGGACGTCCTGGAAAGAAAATGATTCTGGTTGAGAGGTGGCAGTGGGGAGGTGGAGGGTGATGCCAGGGGGGTCAACAGTGGTGGGGGAAAGGACATGGTGACTGGGGGAGGGGAAAGAATAGGGGAGATGAAAACATAGGTAACAATCACCATGCTTCTGAAATCGAAAGTGGAAGGAGCCTCATGTTGGGTGGGCACAGGTACTGCATGGGAGTAGGATCAGGGGGTGGGCAGAGGTCCAGGCCAGCTCAGATGGACAACTGAAGGAGAACCCCAGCAGGCAACACTGAAATGCTTGGGACAGTAAGATGCATGTGGTGGAGGAAGAGTGCTTCCATAAGGCTCTGAAAGGCCCTGTCCCATGCACGCACACGCACGTCTCCCTCCAGAATCACTCGTGGTCCGGCTACGTGCAGTTGAACTGCTAGTGCAGGGGATGACTCACGAAGCCTGTTAATGAAGCTGAAAGACATCATTACATACTATATAGTGAAAGTGAATATATTTTCAGATTATAAAGTGACAAAATGTGTTCACCTGTGCAACCACTTGCAATCAGAAATTCTTAACTTTTCTAGGTGCTGCCCTGACATCTGCAGCTGGGATGGAGACAACTTGTGCATTGGCTGGCCCTGTTGCCTCTGATGACTTTGGCGTGGGTCGTCTGGCAAGCCTGGACCTTGGGGGCCCCGGCTTGCTTTGGCTCTCCTGTGGGCCAGCTGCTCCCTCTGCAGTGACAGAGGATGAGGTTGAGGGGGGTCACAGACAAAGGGTACTTGGAGGGAGAGGACAGCCTTTGAGATTCCTGAGTGGATGACCCAGGGGTGTCCAGCTGCCGCTCCTCCTCCCTTCGGATGCCCGAGGACCCCAGCCTGACTCCTTGAGGGGAAGGAGCATCAGCAGGGATGTCGAGGTGCTCCGTTTCCCTCTCACACTGCCACTGTAGGAACTCACCCATGGCTACAGTGATGGAGTGCACGTCTGCACATCTCTGCGTACTGCTGAACCACGGTCTCCATGGCATCCGCCATCCGTTCCATGGAGACCTCCATGTGCGCACATGTGGGCACCACTTCATCAGAGAGCAGGCAGATGTACTCTTCCGACTCGCAAACCATTCTATTGAGGGCTTCCAGCAGCTCTGCGTGATGTTCCACCGCCTCCTGCTGGCTCTCCAGGATGAGTTGGAAGGCCGAATCCAGAGGCTCGTCATCCAATTTAGACCTCACAGATGGTTATTCTCCAGCAATCCTCAAAGTGCTGGGGAGCTTGGCTGAACCTGCCTTCTCCTGCTGCAGACATGTGTCCATGTGGTGACCACCAGATTGTGAACCTGAGCCTGCTCTAGATCTAGTTTCCACCGAGTTATGTGTCTCTGATCTGGTGAAGGGTGTGGGTAAGCATTGTGATTGGGGGGTCTTCCAGGTTGCTGATTTCCAGCTCTTCAATGGAGGAGGTGTCCTCTTCGCTGTAGGTGAAGAGGACCTGGATGGAGCTGAGGGACTGGCTGGCTGAGGGTGTCAGTCGCTAGGCAGAGCTCCCTGTGAACCAAAATAGTGATAATTAGTGCATGGCAGCACAGTGAAAAGCAGGAGAAAGCACCCACATTTATGTTGAGAGAGGGATGATGCATTGCAGGATCCTCATGTGGGTGTTCGCTGGCGACCTCACTGTCACCACAGACACAGTCCACGTCCTCACCAGTTAGCGCAATGGCACGCTCCTCAAAGTGAGTGAGGGGTTTAATGTGGGCCACTCCATCCCCGGTCTGGGATCTCTCCCTGCTGTTGTGGGACAGCTTCTCCTACATAAAAACAGATGGGGAGAGTGTGAGGAGGACGCATTGGAACGTTTGCATCATGAGTGGAGCCATGGACAAGATGATGATGCGAGCTCCAGAGGATATGAGCCTGATGGAGATGTGAGGGTGTGTGTGAGAGTTAGTGGTGTTGTCCCTTGAGGTGTGAGATCCCTGTGGATGTGTGATGGGTTTGAGAGTGTGTGAACTGAGAGTGATGAGATGAATGACTTACCCTGGCAGAATGAATGAGCCCATTCATCCTCTTCCTGCACTGGGTGGCTGTCCTCTTTGCAGGAAATTGGCGCTGACCACCACTGCCACCACCCATGCTGGATTGGTGACCATGCTTGCTGGTCTTCACCCAGAGCGGGGGTAGAGGACTTTGGAAGGGGCCTCCGCTGCGTCTAGTTGGTGCTCGAGGAATGTGTCGCTAAATCTGGGGGCAACATGTTTCTTCCCTTTGGCAGCTATCAGCTCCCTGCCACTTCCTATCCCTTGAAGAGTGCTAGCTCTGTGCAGGGTGTCCATTAAAAATGGCACCTGAGGTGATGGCGGGGCGGGTGAATCAGAGACCGCCCTGCCAGCGACAAGACGTGTTTCCCAGGAATGCATAATTAATGAGGTGGGAATGGGATGATACAGCGTTAAAAGCTGCCATTGCTGCTGGTGGGTAATACATCCTTTCCCTGTCTGCTCCCGCACTTAGTACAAATCTAGGATGATTCTGCCCTCTATATGCATGAATACTGTAATGCATACACTTCTGTTTTGAGCACAATAATTAGAACTCCAGCCAGGAAAGCACCAAGTTACATAAAGAGGCCAGAATTTTTCGGTCCCATTGGCAAAGGGCTTCATGACTGGCAGGGGCAGGACAATGTGGTGAGAAGGCCAAAAATTGGTTTCACGCCGTCATGAAACGAGTTTGAGATTGTCTGCTCCATCCGTCAATGGCAGGCTGCCTTATCCACCGCTGCACATCAGAGTCCTAATTTCAATATTTTAGCACGTCATTATAAGCCCTGCTTGCTGGAATCATCCCCCATGCTGGATCATCCAGGGGAATCACGCCGATGTATTTTGCAACCCTACATAAGCGACGTGCGCCTGACAAGCTGAGCTTCGCTTGGGACTTCGAGGTTTGTTTGCCTACCTTGCTTTGGGCAGCACTCGCTGTCATCAGCGCCAGGCTTCGTAGACAGCACCACATCAATTTTAAGGGGGAGGCTCACGGGCAGATCTCTACCTACCAGAGCAACTGTAAGGCAGGGGTGGCTTTTCAACGGCTTCAGAGCTAGGGCATGCTTGGGGAAGGGGGTGAAGTGGCCTCAGGCAAGGGAAGAGGCTGCATGCCAAGGGTTGTACTGGGGAAGGGGGGTATATCAGGGTTTGTGTGGGGGCACACGTTGATCTGTGCAAGTGGCCTCAAGATGATGAGGGCTGAGGAGGCAGTCTCCAGAGGAGATGAGGCCAGATGCTGATGTGAGGATGTGTGTGAGTGAGTGATGATTTCCCTTGAGCTGGCAGAGTGAGATGCCAGTGAATGTGTGATGGCTTTGTGTGTTTAGAATGATAAGATGGTTGTCTTACCCTGGTGGCACAAATGTGATCATTCATCTGTTTTCTGCACTGGATAGCCGTCCTCTCGTGTGCAGCATTGGCACTGACCACCTCTGCCACTGCCTCCCAAGCTGGAGTGGTGAGACTGATAAGCCTCCTGTGGCCAGAGCAAGATTAGAGGACATTGTGGCGGGCCTCCATGATGTCCAGAAGGCATCCCAGGAATGCGTCACTGAATCCGGGGGTTGCACCCTTCTTGGCTTTTGGGGTCATGCCTTCACTGGTGACCTCCTGGTCCGCAATCATTGATAACTGCGCACACAGCTGCAGTTTAAATACAGCGCTCTGCATGAGGAAGTGACGAGGTAACAGCATGGTGGGCAAATCGGAGGCCGCCCGCTGCATAATTAACGAGGCAGGAATGGGACGATACGGCGTGAAAACCCGCCATTGTGGCCGATGGGTTCAACGATTTATTTCCCCCGCCCGATTTTGCACTTTGTGCAAATCTGGGACGATTCCGGATAGAGACCTGCCTAGCTAGAGCCTTTAGCGTATATTTAGAAGTATCTTATATGCAACAAAAAACAACCCATTAGAACAATTACTCTCTATCTTCCTTACATATGCACAGTCCACTGGAAACGCAGAGCAGACACCTGCTCAGAAATCCCTTTAGTCAATACAAACATCAACTTTAAACAAACAGTTACAATACAAATGACAAAGCTATGCAACTCTTACTATCTGATGTCTCTCGTGGACCATTTGATAAACTCAACTGATGTATAAAATGTGTAGACAAATGACATGATATTTTGGATAATTGCAATAAAACTTAATTTTCAGTAGAGGAAATGTAAAAATAACCATGAAGCTACTCATCTGATATGATAATTTTATTAGTGAGCATCAAACATTCAATTTCACCAGTCTAAGGTTAATATTTAATGGATTGAATCATCAAATGACTCAATTAGGTATGCATCTTAATGTGCTTCAACAATCCAATAAAAATTAAGTTGATTGGACTTCTTTACCTGGTTTATTGCCTACCTCAAATGGTATGTAGTCCACAGGCAACTTCTCTAACATGTCATCAGCCAACCTTGCTACTACAGCTTCTCTTGTTTCTCCTCCTCCACTGGAGCTATCCTTAGGCTGAATGCTAAGTATAGTATCTAGGACATCCTTGGCAAGTTTGCTCTGGTAAGTGATATCAGCATTGGAGTGCAGACCAAATGTTTCTGGAGTGTCATATGTAGGAAGAGTCTGCGATGTACAAAGTGTAAGGTTTTTTTTGGAAAATAAAGAGCATACGTATATATGTAAACATGACAATAATGTAAGAATACATGTAACATGGTAAACACAGATAAAAAGTGGCAATAGTGTAAGAGCAAATATAACATGATTATAGTGTAAGAAGACAAATGTTTAATGGGAGTGTATAAATAGAGAACTAACTACAGCATAAATTAAAGGGAACAGCTGGTCAGGTTTCCTGTTCCAAAACATACATGTGCTGGCGGCATGTTCTAATAAAATTGTATATTTCTATAGGCATTGTAGAAATGTCTGCATATTCTTGCTCAATTCTAGAAAACTGGAACTCAACTTACATTCAAAAGCATATAAAACTCAGTGAACAATGTGAATAAAGGAAAATACAATGTTTCAACTTAAATATTTTCAAATAATTAATTTCATTATGAAATTAGAAAAAAACAACTTTATCTTGTGGGCAGTATTTTCACAACTACCTATTGCTCAGGCCTGCTAAAGGCTAATTAAACTGTTTACAAACCTGAATATATACCAAGTATTGATCCACTAAATTGCACTTGGGAATGCTGTAACCCTTATAGAAGCAGAAGTCTGAAGCAAACATATTTTCACTGAACCAGACTTTAGAAAATGTGTTCAGCAATCGTTTATCATAATCATCTGTGACTCTGCCACCATACTGAATCTCACCAATCATGTATCGTACTGTAGTCCAAGAAACACCCTTGAGGCAGAAAATGGGAAAATTGAACATTACCATCATATAGTATTTCTAATATGTAGGATCAAAGAACTTCAAGATTGATTTTGATGATAATGAAGAATATTAAAACACTAAACTACAGTGGTTACAATTGGCTATCGTTTATTGTTTAGATTTCTCTTTGCTCTGTCAGTTCTTTTGCCCGCTTAAATATAGTTCAACCATAGGAAGAGGATTTGTATCACATGTCCCCTCAAACATTTTGACATGGGTTATCTCTCTCTCTCTCCACTACAAATTCCAGAATTGTCCCAGTTGTTCTTCAAACTCTTTATAGACTCTGTGAGGGTTCTGCTGATCTCCCAATGCAGAAATGTGGAAATTCCAGGATACTTCAGTATACTAGATTAATTTCTGAAGTGTGTTCCATTCTCTCCCAACAGTGGGAATAGGTCTGAAAAGGTCATAACATTTTGGTTCAATTCCTAATGTCCATCATCCCTTGGTACAAACATATTGGTGCTAATTCAACAAGCCTGCTACAAATAAAAACCTCGACAAAGAAAGTGTAAATAATTGGAATAGTTCATGAAGGCTGCTATACTACAACTCAGGTGCATTTTAATGGTAATGGCAACATTATATACTATCAGAAATCAATTTGCCCTTTGAAGGATTGGGAATAGATTACTTTTCCATTCTTAATTATTAAATTGTCAAGACTAAGGAGCAGAATCGTCACAGCAGAATTGAAAAATAAAAATTGTCAACTGCACCTTCTTGATGTCCATATCATCTAGATGGTTTTGTACAAACTGCACAGTAGCGTTAAAGTCAGCTTGGTTAAATTCATATGGAATATTCCAGCCAAGAGGCCCGAACTTGCGTCGTTCTTGCACTGTTGAGTGTAAGAAGGCCACTGCATACAGCATAGGCTTCCACTGAGTCATGTTACTAACATCCAACAGATCCTGACTGATTCCTGTTGGTAAAGGAAATATGGTATAGGATCTCAGGATATCAGACTGTCATGGAGTTTTCAAATTAATTGTGCAATCATCTAACAGACTGATTCAAATATGAACCTGTGTGGTTACTGAACAACTCTAGAGTGGTTGTGGGTGAAGTCCAAAATTAATTTAACCATTAACTGTAAAAAAAAAATCTATGTTACACAGCAAATTAATCTTTCTGTACAACTACTGTATTGTACTGTACTAGAACAAACAAAGGAAATGCTAGAAATACAAAAAAGGTTGATCAACAGATGAAGAATGAAAAAAACCTGAAAACTCCCACAAATTACAAGATGAATAACCAATTAATTTGCTTATAGTGGTGCTACATGAGGGAAGAATTTTTGTCAGAACTTCAATCTTCTCTTTTTTGCACCAGAACAGAGTACCTTGAATTAACATTTCATTCACAAGACTCCAAGGGCTATTTTTCCTAATTCAGCAGCGGTAAGTGAGGCACGAATGAGACTGTGTGGTGCCCAGATGGGTCATGAGCTGCAATGCTTAGTTAGCCCACCTTTAGTACAAGATGACATCTTGGTAAAGAAGTTTAAGTAGGAACCAGGAATGGCCAACCTGAGATTGACTAAGCCTCGGATTACCCTTTAAATTGACCCCTAACGCTCATTAAAGAGGCTGCATACCATCTTGCTGTATAGTGCTGCAATTACCAACATTTCCTAATAGTTGTTAAGAACGTTAGTTATTATAGACGGTTATGTTTTAAACAGTCTCTTTTAACTCAAGGTAAATTGGATAGTGAAGAGGAACATGCGACATCTGACAAGGTCTGCTCAGCGATAATCCTATGTGACCTAGTTGCCAACAGTATAATGTTAGAAATCCTCCAGTCCTCTGGCACCATGCCTATTGCCAGGCAGAATTGGAAAATGATGGTCACTATGTTCAGCCCGTCTGAAATTTACACTCCTCCTTAAATACAATGTCTACATCGCCCCTCTCTTTTGTGAAGACAGTGGCTAGAACTCTCCATGCCCGCCGGTGTCAGGCATATTTGGTGGCATGAGTGGACAATATGGTGCGATCAGTTTCACGACGGCGTAAAACCAGTTCGTGATCATCCACTCAGCCCACCGATGGCAAGCCACGTTCTCCACCATCGAACATCAGGAACCTCATTGTATTACATCAGCATATCATTATTCGGCTTGCCTGCTGGACTCGTTCTCCCCATCCCTCTGGATTGTTCGCCCACGTCAGCAGAAAAACACGTCAACATGTTTCACAACAGCACATAAGCCACGTGCACCTGGCGGGCTGTGCTTTGCTCAGAACTTCAAGGTTTGTTTGCCTACCTTGCTTCGGTCAGCACTCTCAGTCATCAGCACTAGGCTTCACAGGCAGCACCACATCACTTTTAGGGGGCTCACAGTAGGTCTGTACCTACCAGATCAGCCCTATATGAGTGGCTTTTAATGGCTGCAGGGCTAGGGCATACTTGGCGAAGGGGGAGAAGTGGCCTCAGGCAAGGGAAGAGGCTGCAGTACTTGGGTTGTACTGAGGAAGGAGGGTAACCCAGGATGTGTGTGGGGGTGGGGGTGGGTGGGGGCACATGTTGATCTGTGCAAGTGGGCTCAAGATTCTGGGGGCTGAGGAGGCAGTCTCCAGAGGAGATGAGGCCAGATGGACATGTGAGGGTATGTGTGTGAGAATAGGTGGTGATGTCCCTTGATCTGACAGTGAGTAAGATGCCAGTGAACATGTGATGGGCTTAAGTGTGTGAGTTTAGAGTGATGAGACGGCTGCCAGACTTTGGCTGCATGGACGAGATCATTCACTCTCTATCTGCATTGGATGGCCAACCTCTTCTTTGCAGCATTGGCACTGATCACCACTGCCACTGCCTCCCAATCTTGTTTGGTTACGCCGCTACCCATCCTGCAGCCAGGGCAAGGGTAGACAACATCGTGGCAGGCCTCCATGGCATCCAAAAGGCGTTCTAGAGACGTGTCAATAAACCTGGGGGCTGCAGTCTTTTTGCCTGTCGTGGACATCTTCCCTGCAGCAGTTGTGGGCTGGAAGCACGGTGATGTGTGCGTGTGGCTGGACCTGAAATATGGGCCCAGCATGATGAGGCAGCGAGGTGATAGCGTGGCGGGTGAATGAGAGCCTGCCCGCCATGGAAACAGCATGTTTCCCGGGAATGCATAACCAATGCAGTGGGTTTGGGATGATACGGCATGGAGGCTACATAGATCACTCTTAGAAAATTGCTCCTAATCGACATACGAGTGTTGATATACATGCAGGACTCCGTTTTTGCGCCTCAAGGCATATTTAAAGCATAGTAATCAGCAAGCATCATGGGAGATAGGGCCATTTCCTTTATTGTGGAAGAAACAATGTTGTGTTTTTTGTTCAGTCTTTGTTGAATGTTCATGTTAGTGTCCACTGTTGTACTTGTCACTCTGTGGGACATATCTGAACTTGCAGGCTCCGTTCGCCCTGCCTTCTCTGCATTGTAAAGGACATTGTCTGAGATCACTCCCAGCGGGGATAACTGAAATGCTGTAGCTGAACTCAAAGGTCTGTAAGGACTCTGTCAGCCAACACCCTGAGATAGACCCACATTTGGACAGTACTGACTCCACATTTTTAGGACTCTCTTTTTCTTGCCTTGACTGATTGTTCCCACCATTCCCGACCCCCACCACACCCAGGATGCCAGGCCATTCCCACTTCATTCCTCCATGCCCTGAACTCACCCTCTGTCCTTCCTTGGATCCTTCTTCCACTCCTCCCTGCACCTGAACCCCAACCTTTCAATCCCCACCACAACCCCACCTCACCCTGACTCATCCTTTCTGGTCTCGAGCCTCCAAGCGAGCTGCCATTCTCCTGCTCCCCTTCCTTGTGCAACAGAGTTCAACAAGGAAAACCGCTGACCTCAGACACAACTGCACAATGCTGACTGGTGCAACGCTATCTTTAAATGAATGTGAACTGGGTGCCACGAGATTCTCCTGCACTGCTGACTTTACCTAGAAGGTAGGATGTAATTTTAAGAAGTTTTACACTAATGAATATTCATGGAATGCAAATGTATTACAAGTACGAACCCATCACAGGACAGCGTGAGGCTCGACATGCCACAATCTCTGCATCTCAACCGCCATCAGGAAATCATAATTTAGCGTCCTGCCTAATTCAGTCACCCCACACACCATGTTTTCCACTCTTGTGAGCACCATAAGCGTGGAGACCCCAACATACCCCAACCCCCGCCCCCCGCCCTGCTATTTGATCATTTAATCAAGCTCTGGGGCAGAATATTATGAGGGGGCGGGCAACTTGTTGACCCCTCCCCACGCCCCACCCGCAACCCCTGGAGGTAAAATCAGCATGGAGCCAACCCACACCACGTCAGCCCGCCCCACTGCCATAATACACTATGGGTGGGCTAAATAGGGTCAATCGGATTGGCCAGCAGCCAAGAGTGCATTAGTTGGCACTGCCAGGACTGTAATCAGGAAGAAGAAGAAGGCCCAATGGATCTTGGAGACAGGTAAGTCTTGGGAAGGGAGGGTTCAGGCAGGTTAGAAAGGGGGGCAAGGGTGGTGAGTTTAATGGCACAACTGGGTAGGGACAAAAGGGGGGGTTCTATTTTAGGGGGGCCGCCCCTGATCCACAAAGGGCAGCCCCCGACGATAGTACTCCCTCCTTCCCACTCTCTGAAATTTGTTCTTTAAAGAATGGCCTGCCCACTCTTGCCCAACTGCTCATGCCAACCGTTTTCTGGTATGGGCAGCATTTTATCGTGGTCATTTGGCTTGTTAACAACCCCAATTAACACTTGATTATTTGTTTAAATATGGCAGGAGGGCTGCTGATTTCAGTTCCTGCCCACCCCCGGTATTATGGGGGTGAGCTCAGATTTGGGTTCGAAGGTAGTAGGGTGGGCATCCACCCAATTTTACATCCACCCCTATCGAAAACACACCCAGCAGGGGCATGTAAAATACAGCCCCAGGAATGAGACTTGAACACAGGGCATTCAGGCTCAGAGATGAGTGTGTTTCCAATTGAACTAACCAGACACTTGTTTCTTCTTTCTGCCCATGATAATGCTAATACAAGGGGCAGGATCTAATAGTTTGTCGCAGCAGGAACCATGGCAGCTGGGCCCACTTAATCGCAGGAGAGACCCTGCGTCAGTCTCCCAGTGCCAGCAAAACCTCCCCCAATTAAGTCGGAGGGTGCACACGAAGGCTAAGATTTTCCGTACCCACTGGCATCGGGCGTGTTCAGTGGCGTGAATGGACAATATGGCGCGATTGGTTTCATGACGGTGTGAAATCAGTTCGCGATTGCCCGCTCAGCCTGCCAATGATGGACTGCGTTTCCCCCAATCGGACGTCGGAAACATCATTTTAAATACATCTGCATATCATTATTAGTCTAGACCACCGAAAATGTCCCCCCCTGCCTCCAGATTGTCTGTCCACGTTGGTGGGAAAACACGGCGAAATGTTTCACAACAACATATAAAAGGCGTGCACTTGGCAGGCTACACTTTGAGGGGAGCTCAGAGGTGAGTACACAGCAACGATGTGCAGCACTGACCACGGTTGCCTGCTGGGCTTCAAGCTTGAGGCGCTTTGGCAGTAGTTGGGGAGGGGGTGTTGGTGTCAAGGGCTGCCTTGCGATTGAGGTGACTTGTAGGGGGTGGGGTAAGGGCAGCCCTGCTTTTGAGGCAACTTGAGGTGGGGGGCAAGGGCAGCCCTGCCGTTGAGGCGACTTGTGGAGGGGGGGTGCAAGCGCTGCCTTGCAGTTGAATACAATACACAAGCATTCGGGGTGGGGGAATAGGGTGGGTGAGGGAAGCAGCCATGCATTGGGGAAACCTTATGTAAAGTGACCATTCCTCTGCAACTGAGGCAGTTCAAGCACAGCAATTGATATGACTGGAGTTGGGCTTCTAGCTTATCTGCCCACTCAAGCAACATAGCAGCACCAAAGTGCCACTGATTTTCACTCCCCTGCTACCCCCCCACCACGGCACAGACTGCAACCTCATGAGTGTTGTAGTGGACTGGAGAACAGGTGTACAACTGCACACATTGTACAATCTCCTTGCTAAAGCTGGCCATGGTACAGTCACTGGTGGAGGCACTCACAGCCCCTTGCAGTGTCAGCATCCCAGTTTGGGCCAGTCTCCCCTGTGGTTCAAGCTAACAGTGCTGCCTTGCAGTGTGGGTTAGGAGAATACCTGCGCCTGAGCTGAGAGCACAGCATGCAGTCCAATGAGCAAAGTTGCAGCCAATCGGTCGGGTGGAGTGGGGTTTCGGGCAGCCATGCAGCGTACTAATCTCTGGCCATCCAAGTGGTGGCCAGCACTCTCCGGGGTGCATTAAGTGGCCTTCACACTTAACCAGGACAGGTTCTTAGTACACCCATGCTAACCCAGATGTCTCTCTCTTTCATCCTGCAGGAGGAGTACATCAGGAGCATGGAAGCTGATGAATTAGCTGTATGCCTGATGGCCTACAGAGAGTGAAGACGCCGCAGAGTAAAGCGACTGAGACTCCTGGCTGCGCAGTGGGAGGAGCAGCACCCTCTGGAAGAAGGAACGGCTTGGGCTCCCGCACACGCTGCCGAAGAGCCACAGCGAGCAGTCGCTGGTTGGGGCCGAGCTAGACACAGGGTCTATGGACACCACCTTTCATTCCTGCAGATGACCGAGAACCAGTGTCGCCGAAGACTGCACATGTCTAGGGAACTGGTCAGTCACTCCTGCCAGTTAATGCAGGATTTGGCGCCATGGGGACATGGAGGGCATCCACTGCCAGTGGCTGTGAAAGTGACGCTGATGCTCAATTTCTATGCCAGTGGCTCCTTTCAGAGCTTCACAGGTGACCTCTGTGGGATCTTACAAGCCTCCAGCCACAAGTGCATCCATGAGGTCACGGATGCCATCTTTGTGAGGGCACACAACTTTGTGCATTTCGCCTGGGATCAGGGCAGCCAGGATGCAACAGCGATTGGATTCGCCCAGATCTCAGGTTTCCCACAGGTGCAGGGTGCCATTGACTGCACTCATGTGGTCCTCAGGTCTCCATTCCAATGTGTGATCAACTGCATCAACCGCAAGGGCTTCCATTCGCTGAGTGTGCAGCTGGTGTGCGACCACCACAAACGCATCCTGCAGGTGAGCACATGGTTTCCGGGAAGTGTGCACGACTCCTACATCCTCAGTCGGTCATAGATCCCTGACGTCTTCCAGGGTCCACAGAAACTGCAGGGATGGCTCTTCAGCGACAAGGGTTACCCACAGAGGATGTGGCTGATGACACCTGTGCGGTGGCCTCAGACTGCAGCAGAGTGAAGGGAAAATGAGGGTCATGCTGCAACTCGCAACTTGGTAGAGTAGACCATCGGGATGCTGAAAATGAGGTTCCAGTGCCTGGGCTGGTCTGGTGGAGCCCTGCAATATAGTCCACAGAGGGTGTCATGCATCATCATTGTCTGCTGCGCCTTTTACAACCCGGCGCTGCAACAGGGAGAGGAAATGGAGGAGGAGAAGGAGGAGCTGGAAGTCTCCTTAGATGAGGAGAGCGCTGACGGGGGATGAGGGTAAGGAGGTCCTGGAAGACGACAATGGCGTGGATGAGGCCCTCACTCTGTCTGGACAAGGCAAGCATGCTTGGGAGGCCCTCATAGCTGCTAGATTTGTGGACGATGATGACAACATGCAGTGTGGAGACCTCATAGATCCTCACATTGCACCCGTGAATGTTTGACTCCAGTCTGGCTTATGGCAGCAGGCATACTCTTTGTGATAATGCTCCTATGATGAAGATGCAGTGGAGGCCCTAATAGTCACTTGATTGTAGGAGGATGATGATGACATGCAGCGAGAACACTCCACAGATCTTCACACAGCCTCTGAGAATGTCTGACTCCTGTCTGGCCGAGGGCAGCACGCTTGATCAGGGTCATATCGTAGAGACACAGCCATGAATCTTTAAAAGCATCTAATCCTTTGTCCACCTTCAGCACCTGACCCCTTCAGAAGCACAGCATCACTGGTCACAGATACTGAAGAGATGGGGGCCAGCCCCACCTTAAAGGTGCTGAGAGCACACAGAGAGAATGATGGAACTTTGTGACGCCTGCCCACTACACTCTGGCAGCAATGACAAGCACCGTCGAGGTGCAGGCATCAGTAATATGTCCAGGGAGTGAGAGGCCGGACCATCACTTTGGTCCGAAGGCTGCACAAAACACAGGGAAGACGTCCTGGACTGAGACACCTGACTTTATCTTGTGCAGAAAGATTTCACATCTGAGTGACAGGAACACTGACCATCAGAACAAGAAGTCATAGGCAGGGGGACATTGCTCAGAGTTTATTGACAATAGTGAACATTATGTACAAGTGGGTAACACCCATGCCCAGGCTGTGTAACTAATTTTTCTTAACTTTCCTAACCCTGTCACTACGTCTTGGTGCTCCCCGGACATCCACAGTGGAGGTGGAGGCAGCCTGCTGACTGCAAAGCCCTGTCTATGATGATCTTGGCGGGCGTCCTCTGGAGGGCTGAGACTTGGAGGGCCCTGGTCTGCTTTTGGGGTCCTGCAGTGTGGCAGTGGCACCCTCCTCGGCCTGTGGAGCTGGAGTGGCTGAGGGTCACAGGAAGATAGGATTAGGATGGGCCGGGTACTCCTGGACTCAACTGGATGGATGGCCCCTGGGGTACACTTGTTGATCCTCCTCCCTATGGGTGCCCGAGGGCCACAGGCTGTCTCCTTGAGGAGAAGGGGTAAAGCTGGAGTGAGGGCGAGCTTCCTGGCACCCCTCTCGTCTACACACTGTTGGAGGCCAACTATGGCATCAGTGATGGAGTCGTGCCCTGAACCAAGGTCTCCATGGCGGCTGCCATCCAACCAGTGTTGACCTCGGTGTGTTGGCATGTCAGCACTATCATCTCAGCCTGAAGGTGGATGGACTCCTCTATCGTGCCTTGCAATCTGAGGAATGCAGTGAACATCCCTTCCTGATGTTCCCGAGCTTGCGTTTGCAGCGCCAGCAACTGTGACATGACCGAGTCCAGAGGCTCATCATCTGACTCGGACTCAACAAATTTCTGGCCTTCAGCAGTCCTCTGAGTGCCGGACACCTGGGAAGTCCCTGTCGCCACCTGCTGTGGATCAGACAGTGTGATGTGCTCACCAGATTGTGATCCCGAGGCTATTCTAAAGCTAGGTCCCACCGAGGTGTGTGTCTGCGCTTGGTGGAGGGTGCGGGTGAGCGCTGTGATGGGACTTCAAGGAGGGTGCCTTCAGATTCCTCTTCAGAGGTTTTTTCGGGGCTTGATTGGAGGCCCTGGGTCTTGGATTCTGACGGCTGTTTGGCAGATGTGGCTGCGGAACCAAGGGGAGATAATTTGTGCATGGCAGTGGCCTGTGAAACAGGACACATCACGCATAGCACAGATGTCTGATGGATGTTGCACTGCTGGACCCTCACTTGGTTGAGCATCGCTGACCTCACCGTCAGCACAGGACCAACCCAGATCTTCACCAGCCAGCTGGGTGGCTCTGTTTTCAAAGTCCGTGAGGACCTTGATTTCAGGCATTCCGCCACCGGTCTGCAACCTCTCCCTCTTGTTGTGTGCCAGCTTGTTCTGCTTGAATAAAATGGAGACAGTGTAAACAGTGTGCCTGCCAGGCCAGGTAAGTATGCCTGGCACGTGTGGGTGGTGAATGGTCTGATGAACGGGATGAGGACAATGATGGTGAGTGTGAGAGAGTGAATGGTGCTGTCCCTTGAACTGGCAGTGAATGAGATCCCTGTGGATGTGTGATGGGTTTGTGAGTGAGAGAGTTGAGAGTGATGAGAAGAGTGACTTAGCCTGGTGGGACGGAGATCATTCATCCTCTTGCGGCACTGGGTGGCTGTCCTCTTTTGAAGGGCTTTGGCACTGCCCACCGGTGCCACTGCCTCCCAAGCCTGGTTGGTCATGCCACTGTCCATCCTGCAGTCAGAGCAGGGGTAGAGCACATCCTGTCGGGCCTCCACGGCATCCAAAAGGCGTTCCAGTGACGCAACGTTAAACCTGGGGGCTGCATTTTTCTTGTCTTTTGCGGACATCTTCCCTGCAACAGCCGTGGGCTGATAGCAGTGAGATGTGGTGCATGCGACTGTACTTTAAATATAGCGCTCGGCGTGATGCAGCGACGGGGTGGTGGCGGGCAAATGAGAACCCACCCGCCATGGAAACGGCATGTTTCCCAAGAGTGCATAAATAATGAGGCGGGTTTGGGACAATACGGCATGAAAACTTGCCATCGCGGCCGGCAAAACATCGTTTTACCTGCCCACCGCCGCACTTAGTGTAAATCTGGGACGATTCCAACCGAAAGTCCCGGTTGCCACAGGCGAAATATTGATTAGGCTCATTAATGAGTGGATTGACACCCATTATCCCTGAGCCCATTGTAATTCAGTGGTGGCTCAGGGATTAAATAGGAGTTGCATGGCTTTTCCATGCCTCCTGAAGTCCGCCCAGCAAACCCTTTTGGCTTTACCAATGACCTCCTGGGTGGGTCTCTTGTTATTAGACTGCATTCAGTGCCTGATCAAGGAGCCCAGCATCAGAAAAGGGTGGTCTCTGAAAGCCCTTACTTCTGACCCCCATGCTTCCCCCACAATTCCATGACCCTTACCCCGGGATCCCCATCCCACCCTTGCTCACCCTTGGCCTAGGGTCCCTCAGCAATCACAGGGTTCTGGCATATGCATTGTGCAATGCTGACAGCTGCCACTGCTCCCGGTGGCGCTGACGAGTAATAGAGAGCTGCTGGCCTCTGGCTCCATCGAACTTTATGATTTGAATTAGCTATTAGAATTTGGGAAGCTTGCCTAGAGAGTTTGGCCTGAGGTTTACGTGGTGGGATTGAAAAGTAGAAGCTTGGAGTCACAATTCCAAATTGGCTCACTCTGCTAGCAAAAGTGCAGTAGGGTGGCCATAAGTGCACCCCTGCCTGATTACTTGGGCTGCTTCCCAAATCATGGGGATGGAGTTATCTGCATTGGCTGGGTGAAAATCTGCTTTACCAGGGTGTGCCGATGGCCATCTGAAGGGCCAAAAGTTAAAAAGCATTAGACCCTTTTAAAGCTTAAGGAATTACCAGTAATTATTTTGCTTGTTAAGGTTTTGAACCTGTTTTAGTTTCATCAGGATTCACATCAGCTCTCAACCTTATAAGGGTGTAACTCCTGAGAAAGCCCAGGGACCCCCTGCACCCGCCCCACCACCTTCAGATTTACTCACTTGATATTGGAGGAGAGGCAGAATATCCACTGGTGGCCTCCTCTCCTAGAAAATGTTTCTTTGTGAAATATGAAGTAGAATCCTGGCAGAATAGAGCTCTAATCCATTTTCCAGCCTTGATCTGGAGATCTGCTAGGATTTTGCCTAAACTCCAGTAGGAACTTTGGAAATATAGAATATTACAGCAAAGAGGGGGTGCCAGTTAGTTTGTTGCACTTGTTTTAATTCACAGCACGAGCTAACCACCGAATTGCATTTCCCTACTATTTTTCCATAATTGGCAAGCCAATACTCACATCCCTTATGTCTCGAAAGGGACAAAAATAGGTGCTACATTGCCAAATTTAGCCTTGGTATGTTCAAGTTCATATTCAAAGGTGTTGACGGCATCCATGCACACCTACCAATATTGCTGGCTTACCACAGTAGGTCCTTCTTAAACCTGCCCGCAGGCCTTGTGGAGGCTCATTGGTGAACTTGACTGACATCTGGAGAAGTGCAATAGGGAAAAACTTATGAACCTCAGTTGTCATCCACAGACGGAAAGTCTCGTGGATATTTTCTGTTTCCGTAATGATGTCCATTAATTCATCCAAGAAATCGAGACCTAAGTGACAATTCTGCAGCAAAGCCCAACCTCCCTAACAAAGAGAGAATCAATGATTAAGTATCTGCTATCAGGAAAAAATATACAACTGAAAGTACGTAATACACAGCAAAACAAACATTAAGTACCATGAATAGTTAAAAAGAACTGAGGCTGTTCAGAGATCAGTTAAAGGTTTGATGGAAAAGAGGATCATGGACAACTTTAGCAGCAAAATAAGCTTTTACAACTACATGAAAAGTCACAGGACCAGTATCGGGCCATTGAAAGATGTGCAACGAGAGGTTAGGAAGGATTCTCAGGACGTAGCAAAATACTTAGTGAGTACTTTGCATTAGTTGACTCTCGAAGAAGATGCTCAACTGACAGCATTATGGCGCTATTAACAACAACACTGTTAATATTAAAATAGATGAGGATGTTATTGAGGAAAGAAAAAGGAACCTTAAATTAGACTGTATGGCAAGCCCAGTTGATACCCACCCACGGGCCCTTCGGAAGTTGGGAGAGGCACTGTGTGAGTACTTAATCTTTAATAACTCAATGGAATTGGATGCTTTTTAAAAGATAAATCATTCACAGGATGTGGGCATAGCTGGTAAGGCCAGCATTTATTGCCCATCTGTAATAGACCTTAACTGAGTGGTTTGCTGGGCCAGTTCAGAGATTAGTTAAGAGTCAGCTATATTGCTGAGAGCCTGGAATCACATGTAAGCCAGAGCAGCTAAGGACAACAGGCTACCTTCCCTAAAGAACATGAATGAACCTAATGTTCTTAATACTTAATAAAGCGAATTTAAAATGATCTGGTAATTACATGGTCACCACTGTAGATAATAGCTTTCTTAATACAGATTTATTTAGTTAACTGAATTTAAATTATGGTTCTTGAACTCATGTCTCTGGATGATTAGCCCAGGCCTCTGGATTCCTAATCTCGTAACATAACCAGTGTGCTACCATTCTCTCTTTTGTTACTATGTTACTGTTCCCATGGACTTGAAGGAGACTAACATAGTTCCAACTTTAAAACATAGAAATAAGACAGAACCAGGTCCAAAAGCCCATTAACTTGATGTCAGTAATAAGTGAGATATTCGAGGTAATCATTAAACTGCACTATATATCCACTTACACAGAAAAGTCCATATCAGGGATATTCCAGCATGGCTTCCCTAAAAGACGATTGTGTTTCACCAATTCAATTGAACTTTTTGAAGAATCACCAAGTTGGTATGTTAGGGGGAAATTAAATATATATATATATTTTAAAAATAAAAAAGAATCACACACTAAGAATTTGCTAAACATACTTAAAATCTCTAAGCAGCCATGGATGCTAAACCTATTGACAGCTGAGGGTAAGCAGATGGACATTGCACACAAAGGGGCTTTGAGTTTTGTGTGATTTACAAAGTTTCAAGAGATGAGTTAATATCTAAGCACAGGCAGAACTATTCAAGTGGTACAATGGTGCGTTGAAGCCTTGAGAGCTGGACTGGAGATAAAACATAACATAAAGTTAGTTTAGATATACTCCTCTCTCAGTTAGGGACAGGGCAGATGGCTTAGCTTAGATATGGGAGGACATACAAAGACAAGAGAGGTCTTTGATGAAACACAGGCAGTCTTGAGTTGTGAGAACTAAGGTCTTTGCGTATGTGTTTTAATTTTGATTGGATAATATAATTATGTATACACCCTTTAGAATAATTGGTTAGCAAAATCACATGTTTATGTACTCAATAGGATAGTTTTAACATGGTACCTATGTGTAGGTTACTGATTGGATATATTCAAATGTACTCAAATGTATTGTGATAAGAAAAACTACAAAAGTAATGAAATGTAATCAATCAGGGAGCTGGGTCTTCATTCTTAGGAATGATTGCGGCTCCCTTGCATATGCTTGAATAAAACCGGTAAAAGGAAGCCTGAGTCTCTCTGGTCGCTATGTGGTCGGGGATTATAATTTCTCCTCTTCAACTGGCCCGTGTGGTAGTTGCAGGATTGGAGGGAATACCCTCTTCAAATGGCGTAGTCGGCAGGATTTGCCTGGACCTCTGTGAAGGTGGAACAATGATCAGGTGAGTATTTTCTTTTTGAAAGATACTCTCCAGTTGTTCAAGTCAGACTAGAACGGAGGTCTAATAGGGCGGATCCGAACATTTCGGCCAGGGAGACTCAGGTGGACAGCTGGGCGCGCGGAGGAAGGTCCCTGTTGTTGGAAACGGTGTGTCTCGGGGGCACTGTGGGTGCCTGTTGGAGACGGTGTGTCTCGGGGGAACTGTGGGTCCCTGTTGGAGACGGTGTGTCTCGGGGGAACTGTGGGTCCCTGTTGGAGACGGTGTGTCTCGGGGGAACTGTGGGTCTCTGTTGCTGGAGACGGTGTGTCTCGGGGGAACTGTGGGTCCCTGTTGTTGGAGACGGTGTGTCTCGGGGGAACTGTGGGTCTCTGTTGTTGGAGACGGTGTGTCTCGGGGGAACTGTGGGTCCCTGTTGGAGACGGTGTGTCTCGGGGGAACTGTGGGTCCCTGTTGTTGGAGACGGTGTGTCTCGGGGGAACTGGGGGTCCCTGTTGGAGACAGTGTGTCTCGGGGGAACTGGGGGGTCTCTGTTGTTGGAGACTGTGTGTCTCGGGGGAACTGGGGGGGTGCCTGTTGTTGGAGACGGTGTGTCTCGGGGGAACTGTGGGTCCCTGTTGGAGACGGTGTGTCTCGGGAGAACTGTGGGTCTCTGTTGTTGGAGACGGTGTGTTTCGGGGGAACTGTGGGTCCCTGTTGGAGACGGTGTGTCTCGGGGGAACTGTGGGTCCCTGTTGTTGGAGACGGTGTGTCTCGGGGGAACTGGGGGTCCCTGTTGGAGACAGTGTGTCTCGGGGGAACTGGGGGGTCTCTGTTGTTGGAGACTGTGTGTCTCGGGGGAACTGGGGGGGTCCCTGTTGTTGGAGACGGTGTGCCTTGGGGGAACTGTGGGTCCCTGTTGGAGACGGTGTGTCTCGGGAGAACTGTGGGTCTCTGTTGTTGGAGACAGTGTGTCTCGGAGGAACTGTGGGTCCCTGTTGGAGACGGTGTGTCTTGGGGGAACTGTGGGTCCCTGTTGGAGACGGTGTGTCTTGGGAGAACTGTGGGTCTCTGTTGTTGGAGACGGTGTGTCTCGGGGGAACTGGGGGTCTCTGTTGGAGACGGTGTGTCTCGGGGGAACTGTGGGTCTCTGTTGTTGGAGACAGTGTGTCTCGGGGGAACTGTGGGTCCCTGTTGGAGATGGTGTGTCTCGGGGGAACTGTGGGTCTCTGTTGTTGGAGACAGTGTGTCTCGGGGGAACTGGGGGGTCCCTGTTGTTGGAGACGGTGTGTCTCGGGGGAACTGGGGGGTCTCTGTTGTTGGAGACAGTGTGTCTCGGGGGAACTGGGGGGGTCTCTGTTGTTGGAGACTGTGTGTCTCGGGGGAACTGGGGGGGTCCCTGTTGTTGGAGACAGTGTGTCTCGGGGGAACTGGGGGGTCTCTGTTGTTGGAGACTGTGTGTCTCGGGGGAACTGGGGGGGTCCCTGTTGTTGGAGACGGTGTGTCTCGGGGGAACTGTGGGTCCCTGTTGTTGGAGACGGTGTGTCTCGGGGGAACTGGGGGGTCCCTGTTGTTGGAGACAGTGTGTCTCGGGGGAACTGTGGGTCTCTGTTGTTGGAGACGGCGTGTCTCGGGGGAACTGTGGGTCCCTGTTGTTGGAGACGGTGTGTCTCGGGGGAACTGTGGGTCCCTGTTGTTGGAGACGGTGTGTCTCGGGGGAACCGTGGGTCCTTGTTGTTGGAGACGGTGTGTCTCGGGGGAACTGTGGGTCCCTGTTGTTGGAGACGGTGTGTCTCGGGGGAACTGGGGGGGTCCCTGTTGTTGGAGACGGTGTGTCTCGGGGGAACTGTGGGTCCCTGTTGGAGACGGTGTGTCTCGGGGGAACTGTGGGTCTCTGTTGTTGGAGACGGTGTGTCTCGGGGGAACTGTGGGTCCCTGTTGGAGACGGTGTGTCTCGGGGGAACTGTGGGTCCCTGTTGGAGACGGTGTGTCTCGGGGGAACTGTGGGTCCCTGTTGTTGGAGACAGTGTGTCTCGGGGGAACTGGGGGTCCCTGTTGTTGGAGACAGTGTGTCTCGGGGGAACTGGGGGGGTCCCTGTTGTTGGAGACGGTGTGTCTCGGGGGAACTGTGGGTCCCTGTTGTTGGAGACGGTGTGTTTCGGGGGAACTGTGGGTCCCTGTTGTTGGAGACGGTGTGTCTCGGGGGAACTGTGGGGTCCCTGTTGTTGGAGACGGTGTGTCTCGGGGGAACTGTGGGTCCCTGTTGTTGGAGACGGTGTGTCTCGGGGGAACTGTGGGTCCCTGTTGTTGGAGACGGTGTGTCTCGGGGGAACTGGGGGGTCCTATTTAAGGTCTTAAGTTGAGGCGAGTGAGCCTCGTGGAGACGGAGTGTCTCGGGGGAACTGTGCATCCCTGTTTAACGTGTGAATGTGAGTATGACTGAGAAGGATGAACTCGAGTTCACTGCAGAATGGGGAGGTGAAGGAACCATATCCCTTCACCTCGCCAGGAAGCATAAAAGCTGATGAACAAAATGAAACAACAAGGGTGGCAGCCGAGTGACCCACCGTTACGCTCCAAGGAGTAAAGATAAAACTGACTAAGCTACAGTACTCATTCTGAGTCTGTATCTGCAACAAACTAAATTAATACAGAGGCATCTCGGGTTGCAGCAGCAGGGGACCTGAAATATCCCCTACTGATTTTTGTAACTTAAAAAGGAATTGATCTAAGTTTCAAGCGCTGTTTGTGCTGAGGAGAAAGAAAGGGGGTGCCCCTAGGGGATTAATGAGCAAGTGACAGGCATCAGCAGTGTGAGCTTCAGCCAGTTTGTCCCTATAGGTGGAGCCTCCAAGATCCCTTTATTCCCCCCATTGCTACTTGAAGCTTCGTTTAGAGCTAAGTTCAATATTATAGCAATATAAATACATACCTTTATATATGTGTTTGTTTGTGTGCAAGGAAGCATTTGTATGTGAGCTTTAATGTGTTTTTGTCCCTAAATTGTCTTTTGTGTGTGTAGTTGAGCACTTTAGAGTCGAAAGCCTCATATTGGATTAAAGGAAAAGTATACTCAAACATTCCAAAGTTTTGAGTAGCAGGTTTGAGTTGAGATTTCTGCCAAAAATTGCAATTTGAAGGTAGTGTAAAGATAAACAGGACTTGCCTTTGTTGGAGATGAACCAACCCTTGTACCACCCCCTTGCAGACTAGTAGGGAATAACCCTCATCACCAGCTTCCAGCCTGATTTGGGATTCATACATACTAGTTGGTATTCTAAAATTCTGAGGAAAAAAATTACTTGAAATTCAGAAGGATTCTAGGAAAACCAAAAGACATAAACACATGGTCTAGGTGGTTCCAATGGATAAAAAGGGGTTTCTTTTGAAGAGATTAATTAAATATTAAAGGAAATCTGCATTCCAAAAGCACTGTAATTTGAATTTGGGACAATCTTGAGATGCAAAGTGCAGTGTAATTTAACAGGTTACTTTGAATAATGAGGATGCTATCCAAAGATAAAGAATGTGTCGATAAATATACGGAACTTCTAATCTGGATACAAATCATTACACATGAAAAAAAAGGTTGTTTTAATTTTGATAGTGTAAATTACAGTTCTTACAAAGTTTAAAATATTGAGGTTTATTTCTTGATAAAGTTCTCAAAAGGGAATTTTCATTTTAAAAGGTTTTTGACAACAATTGGCACTAATTCAAATGCTGCAAGCTTTTTGTATTTGTAAATCTGTTCCCAAAATGTGAAGTTAAGCTCAAGACCTTGACAAAGTTCGGCAGAAATCCAAATTTTGGCCGAGTTAATGAATCTGGGATAATGCTAAAAAAAAGTCAGACATAATTTAGTGGGTTACTTTTGAGACAATAAGATGTTGTTTGAGAAGAAGATAAGGAAGCAAAACATGTCAATGGCTGATTTCTGTTTTAAAACTGTTATGAGAACACTTTATTGGACTGTAAAGTCTCTCCAGACAACCTGAACAAGACAAGATGGTAGCTTTTGCATGTGTAAAATGGTATGAGGAAAGGATTAAGAGTAGAAGAAAGAGATAGGGAAAGAGGACACCATAATGTACAAACTGTTTTAAGGGAACTGAATTTGATAATCTGGCCATCAACTGAGACATTGGAACCGCACAGGGGAAGATAAGCAAAGATCTAGAGACAGATCCCCGTTAACATGGAATAGTTAATATAGCCTAAAGAGTAAGGAAACATTTTAAACAATCAAGACAATAGAGAAACTGACCTCAAGAGAATCTTAGGATGATCGTGGTCAGGAAAAAAAAACCTTAGAGGTAAAACTATTCAGTATCTGTAGTTGAGGCAATTGAAGGGTAAGGAGAAATAATACTTAACAATTTACCACAAGATAGATACAGGTAAAGATAAAACTGGGAAAAGGCTAAATAGATGTATTACTGACAATATTAATGTGCCTGCGAGTTACAAAGAGTAAAACCACAGGATTAACGCCTTGATGACAGGCAGAGTTAAGCGGCTCCCAGAGAGAACTGCCACTGGAAGTGAAGATAGTGAGCCATTGAAAGATAGGATAAGAAGGTGCATTGTAGAGTTGTTTAAGGAATTGAGGTCCAACATGAGACAGCAGCAGGAGAGAGTAAGCTGGAAGGAGTGGAGGTGCCTACCCAGATGGATTCAGATCAGGGAACTCATTTCACAGGGACAGTCATTAAAGAAGTGTGTAATCTTATGGAGATTAAACAGAAATTCCATATTCCTTACCACCCCCAGAGTTCAGGGATGGTGGAAAGGATGAACTGAACTTTAAAAACATCTATAGCCTAAACAATTCAGGAGATGGGCAACAGCTAGGCCACCGTACTGCCCAGCATTAGGGCTACACCAAATAGGACTACCAGGTTCACCCCATTGATCGATAACCGGAAGGGTCATGCAAATACCTGAAGGCATTATAGTGGGAGGAAGAGATGTAGGGCCACTGAAAGGAAAAATATGGACTATGTAAGGGAATCAAGTAAGCAATTACATGAGTTAAGAAAGAAAGTTAGGGACTGACAGATGACTAAGGATATGGAAACAGGCAAATCCAAACAGCAACAATGGACCCCCCAAGTGGGGAATAAGGTGATGGTCAGGGTGAGCCCTGAGCGAACAGGGTTTGCCCCAGGTGGCATGGACCATATGAGGTAATTATGACAGGTGATATGTGCGCACTTGTGGATATGAAAATGGGAAATAAATGGGGGCATTACACACAGTTAAAGATATATGATGAATCACCCGGATTACCCAGACAACGGGAGCCAATGTTAATGTTTCCACAGGTCCGTGATCCTGGCTACGGGCATGTCAACGCTGGCATGGGAAACACCAACGGTCAAAGTCAATAATGACACCTGCCTTCACCCTGGGCAGTATGTATTACTTCCCCAAGGAGGAAGTGGGGAATAGATAAGAAAGCCCAACACCTGGATTACAGATCAACTCACTACATGAACACATCAAATGAACGATTGGGAACAGGACCCCCACGTGTGATCACACAAAGAATTGTAAGAGTACTTTACATTTAACAGCACCAGGGCAGCCAGTCTAGCTAACACCACTCGAGTGTAACAACGAGAACTGGACTGGGTTGGTGATATGGGGAATGTAGAATATACGCACCCCCTACCAGTTTTTCATCAACAAGCATTTGGATGTATCAAGAGATTAGTGTGACCGCCAGATGGACAGACCTCCCTGCCTTTGTTTGGGAACCGGGTCTTGAGGGACAATATTGTCAAGAAACATGTAAATATGTAATAGATAGGCATGATTGTTATGATACACCATGTTTTATTTTGACTACGTGTGGCTATCAAAGATCCACTCAATGTCCAGATGTAGTAAGCCCCCCACCCCCCACCGCGCCCCCCGGGGATGGGATAGTCAGGCTAGGAAAGTCAAAACCACTGTTACATGATGTAACTATGGTCTCCCTGGAAGTGACATATAATATCTTGGGACTACTGTCAATATTGCATAGGACTTGTCACAGCCACCAGAATTCCATAAAATGGGCTAGAAGCCAACTGAAGAGGATATTCAATGACTATATATTTCGAATTGTTCCAGGAATTGAGCAAAAGCACAGGCTCGGTTAAAAAGAAGTATACTAGGAGACATCGGAGGGCTATTTGGGAGTGCCAATTCCATGCTTAATTCAGATCAGATCTATGACATAAATGATTATGCCTCCTGGGTGGCTGCTGAGACCGCCCGAGGACTGCACTACAGTGCGCGAAGGATAGGATATACCCTGACATCCGTGGAGCTACAAGGAGAAGGTCTGCTACAGATCCTTAGGCAGACTGCAGATGGGATAACAGACACAGCCAAATCACAAACCACAGGGAGGGCATGCAATATGCTAGCACAAAATCTACTTGATGGGGTAAAATCCGACATTGAAGATATCGGGTTCGGAACAATTCCCAAACACATGTTCGAGTCAATTTACCAATTAAACCTCAAATTTACAAAAAGGAGCGGCAGGAAATGGTGATTACACAACCTCAAGGTGGAGGAGAGAAAGGAGTTATAAAATTTATCATGGCCATTCCCCAAGAACATCATCCAAACGGGGCTTTCCTGAACAGCTATAGGTTCGGGTCCCTAGGAGTAGATAAAGGAAGGATGGTATTCCACGTAGGGCTACATGGATATATACATCCTATGTAAAAGACATGGTACTGATGAGTACTAGAGATTGTTGTTCAGAATCAAGAAATTACATTGTGTGCTCATGTCAAACGCTGGAGGTATTTACAAACACAAGCAAAGTTACATTCACCACTTTACTGATTCAGGAAGCATGTAAGACATGGTACTTCCTCAACACAATGGCTGAGTTCCTTTATGGGGACTTACTTTGTGATACCAACATAAAACCTGGAAAGGGACTCTCCAGGTACAGACAGCAACAAACCAAAGGTGCCCATTAATTCCCAGAGGACAGGAACAGGGAAAGTGGTGCTATACAACCAAGTGGTTTAGGATTCCTCTGGAGGTCTGGACGACTGGCCACCTGAAGGACCAGAAGAGGAATTCTCAACTTAAGGTGTGGCCAGCTTGGGCTTTGTCAAGGGCCAAAAGGGGGGACTGTTAGGGGGAAATCAAATATATATATATATAATAAAAAAGCTCACAGTAAGAATTTGCTAAACATACTTAAAATCTCTAAGCAGCCATGGATGCTAAACCTAGTGACAGCTGAGGGTAAGCAGATGGACATTGCACACAATGGGGCTTTGAGTTTTGTGTGATTTACAAAGTTTCAAGAGATGAGTTAATATCTAAGCACAGACAGAACTATTCAAGTGGTACAATGGTGCGTTGAAGTCTTGAGAGCTGGACTGGAGATAAAACATAACATAAAGTTAGTTTAGGTATACTCCTCTCTCAGATAGGGACAGGGCAGATGGTTTAGCTTAGATATGGGAGGACATACAAAGACAAGAGAGGTCTTTGATGAAACACAGACAGTCTTGAGTTGTGAGAACCAAGGTCTTTGCGTATGTGTTTTAATTTTGATTGGATAATATAATTATGTATACACCCTTTAGAATAATTGGTTAGCAAAATCACATGTTTATGTACTCAATAGGATAGTTTTAACATGGTACCTATGGTTACCAATTGGATATATTCAAATGTACTCAAATGTATTGTGATAAGAAAAAGTACAAAAGTAATGAAATGTAATCAATCAGGGAGCTGGGTCTTCATTCTTAGGAATGATTGCGGCTTCCTGGCATATGCCTGAATAAAACCGGTTAAAGGAAGCCTGAGTCTCTCTGGTCACTATGTGGTCGGGGATTGTAATTTTTCCTTTTCAACTAGCCTATTGGTAGTTGCAGGATTGGAAGGAATACCCTCTTCATGGTAGATGAGGGTAACTTAGTAGGCATTTTCTACCTGGGCTTTCAGAAAGCTTTTAATAAAGTATCGCATAAGAGGCTTGTCTACAAGACAGAATCTTGTGAAATTGATGGTAAGGTTATGTTAAACTTATATAAAACACAAAATCACCAAGGGTCTGGATAGAGTAGATAGGGAAAACCTTCCGCTGTTGGAAAGATGGAGAATGAAAGGACACAGATTTATGCCTAGCGACATGAGGAGAAACTATTTCACAGGGCAAGTGATTAAGATCTGGAATGCTCTGCCTGAGAGTGTAGAGGAAGCAGGTTCAATTGAGGCATTCAAGAGGGAATTGGATTATTATTTGAAAAGGAAGAATGTGCAGGGTTACGGGGGAAAGGAGGGAATGGCACTGGGTGCATTACTCATCCAGACAGCCAGTACACACACGACGGGCTGAGTGGCCTCCATCTGTGCTGTAACAAAAAACTGGTGGATTAAGAATTGCTGAATGCCATGGACATAAAATGATTGTCAATGGATTTTGATCTGCTTGGAGGCTGCTTATGGATCAGTGTTAGGACCTTCACTATTTACTATTTTCATTGATGATCTAGATGAAGGTGTTGAGGAAATGGTTCACAAGTTTGCAAACAATAGCAAGACATTTAAGGAAGTGAGAGCTAGAGTGCTCAACTACTACATGCAGATCCAGATGTGCTGGGCTATTGCGCCAGTGTTGATGGCAAATAATATTTAACTTAGAAAAGTGCAGTGTTATACATGGGGGAAAGTCAAATACCAAACATATGTACACCCAATAGGAAAAAAAAATAAAGCCAGTGATGAAAGAAAGAGATTTGGGTGTATTAGTGCATTGTAGCTAAAGGCTCATAACCAATGCCAGCAAGTTAACTAAAGCAAATAAGATTCTCGGGTGTATTCACAGGGCAATTTGCTAGAAAACGATGCTCCCCATTTTGTCCATGTATGAGGTCTTAGTTAGGCTTCTGTTGGAAACTGTTTCTGGACTAGTTACAATCACCTGTGTGGGTCAGCAGGGAATTTTCCAGGTTTTTTCCTCCTTAATTGGTTGAGGTGTTTATCTGCTTTTTTGTCTCCCCCAGGAGGTTACACGGCTTTAGGTAAGCGGAGGTTATATATTGTGATGCACAAGGCATTTCAACTATGTGGAATCATTTATGCATGACCACATTAATAACAGTGGTGTACTGTTGTTCCATTTGTTAGGTATTTCATAAATGCCAACTACAAAATCAGCAAATGCTGACAAACAGCTTCAATTAAAAAATGACATACAAAAGTAAGTAATAAGGGCTTGAATTTCCGCGGGGGTGGGGGGCAATGGGGGGTGGTTATGTGCGGGGTGGGGTGGGAACGGTTGTGTCCCATGTCCCAATTGTCCACCATAACTCCAGTAAAGGACTTGTGGAAGCTCTGAAGTATTGATAAAAATGGTTTATACCATTAAAATGGATCTTTTGTTACAGGATCAATTATTTTCATTGAATAATACAACAGTTCTGAAAGTCCCCTAACTTCTACATTAAAATAAATGGCATTATGAAAATTTGAATTTATAAATCATGATTTCTGCAAGGAAAATTGATTGGGATATTACGTAGTGTGTTTAGCCATCTTTATGTTAATATTCACAAGCTGCATCAGCAGTTTTATGCAGCACTCCTTGCATACTGTTATAAATATCTAGTTTATGGTTCATGGTAATATTTTAGAGGTAATGATTAGTTCTGGGAAGATTAAAGATTAACTGTAGAAAATAGGATAGATGGAATAAAGCAGCTTGAAGACTATAGCCTAGAACTTCCGATGACTGGGGGTGGGGGGGTCGGGCGGGGGTGTTCGTACCCCGGTGACACCCCAGAAGACATGCTGAGGGACCCTCTGAATGTCCCCACGCAAGGACTGCACGGGAGTTATCTCAGAAGTTTAAACTTCTGATGGGCCATTACCCTGGATAGGGAACCATCCAAAACTCTGGTTTAAATCAGTGACTTTTGATGGTTCCAATTCACTTAGCGGAATAGTTACCCAGGAAATGTCAGAAGGATTAAAACCACTTCTCACTCCTGGTAATTATGCCATTGACCCTCCGACTCTCCACTGGATGCCCAACTACCTCCTTGAACAGCCCAAGCCCCTGACCTCGCCCCCCCCACCACCGCCCCCTGACTAACCCTCAGCTATCCTCCCTACCCCCAACTAGACCCACGCCCCGGACTAGCACCCTGACCACACGACTACCCCCAGACCCACCCCAACTGCCCTCCCGACAACCCGACTACACCCCTGACCACACCTAACCCTCCTGAATATCCCTCATCCCCTGCCTGACCACCGATCCATCCTACTTCCCACCAACCCATCCTACCCCACCCTGTCCTATTCCACCTCGACCTATTCTACCCTCTGCCCACCTGACCCATCTTCCCCTCCCCCCATCCAACCCATCCTACCACCCCACACCCCCTCCCCTCCTCACTTACCTTAGCTACAATTAGTTTAAAAGCATTCAGTGAACCCAGGAAGACTATGTTGTCATGGAGTTGGGTGGAGCTTAAGAAGCTTCTAAGATTTCAATTTGTGTGTTTTTTCTGGGGGACTGTGTGTTCTGCAGCAGGGAAAAAGGCCTTAACTAAAAAGTGCTGCTATTAGCAGGTTCCAAGCAGCAAATGTGTTGCTGTTAGCTGATTCTGTGTAGTTGGGGGCTCAGGAAAAGTCCCAGAAATTGTTTGATAGCTCCATACAGTTAGGGTTCAGGAGAAGTTCTGGGGAGCTGAGAAGGTGGCAGAAGGTCACTGGCTTTGTGTTGGCAAGGATTAGAGCTCAGAAGAAGTCCTGGCAGCAATTTATAGCTTGGTGTAGCTGGCGAGATTGGTGCTTGGTGAAATCCAGGGTTAGTGCCAGCCCAGTTAAGCCAGTCGACTATTATAGAGCTGAAATTGCTCCAGTAAGTAGAGGCTGGAGCACAGACTCAGAAATCCAGGGAAACAAAGTCGCGGGAGATTAAATTGAAACCCTGAGAGGTGTACAGTCGTTGAAGCAGTCCAAGTTGGAGTGGCTTTGAGGGAATTTAGAGGCTTGATCTTTGAAAGTGAAGAAGTTTGAAGTCCCTTGTGATGGAAACAGTTTCAACGAGATTAGCTGACTCATAGTATTTACTTATGTCTGGATGGGTTGCTGGGCAAATCGTGGGATCTGTCTTGGTCGGATTTGTTATTTAGTGTACAGTGTGGTGTGTTTGATCAGAGTTTGCCTTTTAATTCATTCATATTAACTTGAATGTTAGAGCATAAGATAGATATTATAAATTGTTTTATCTTTTTTGACCTTGTTAGGAACTAGAAATAGTTTAAGGAAGTTATGTTTGTATTTGTGGGTGTTAGGAATGAGTTTGAGCTTTAAGTTTAATTTGTATTTCTATATCGGTGTGTTAAGAAAGGGGAAACTTGAGTTTTAGTTTCACTTCAAAAGGTGCCTGCATTTTAATTGGGATTTGCAACTCCTGAAGCAAAATACAGGGTAGAAAAAAACTGGGCTGTTGCCTAGCAACAGGAGGCCCACACAGGGACAGAGAAACCGAAAGCAGTTTAAGTTCAGTTGGTGATTATGCTCTAAGGTTGAAAGGAGTTACCAGAAAAGCAGCATAGGAGAGGGACAGATAGCAAGTCCCAAACTAAATATGGAAACAGGAACTAGGAGAAGCTGGACAGGAGGGAGCTGCAGGAAGCAGGTTTCTCCAAAGAACAGAATAAGGGGGAGGCAGTCCCAAGAAGAACTTCAAGTCAAAGGGAAAGAACAGGAATCTGGAAAAGGTCCTGTTTAGTGAAGTTAGGAGCGAGGAGCACAGAAAGGCTCGCAGCTTAAAGGGAGAAAGCTGCAGGATGCAGACTTAAAGCAAAATAGGCTTGCAAGAAGCCAGAAGATCCAAGGAAATAGCCGAAGGTCTGTAACTCTTTACTATGGGCATGTGAAGCAGTGGTGTTCGGTTGGCATGGCTAAGTCAGAGAGAGAGTGTGTGGAAGGAAGCTTGAATGCATGTGGCGATCCAGGGGGGAGGAACATTGGAAGGAGAATTCGAAACCCTTGAGGTGGACTCTTGTGGACGGCGTCTGAGAGAAAGCGTAGTTTGGGAGAAGATTGCAAACTGAGTTCTTTGAGAGTGAAGATTGGAAACCCTTATGTGAAAGATAGAGTTCAGTGAGACCGGTTGGCTTATGGTGTGACAAGCATCTGGGGAGAGTTGATGAGGGATCCATTGCATCTGTTGGGATGGCATCTGTCATTTGGTTTCAGAGTGTGATGTGTCTGGCTACAGATAGCCTATTGGTTAACATGGACTGTGTACTTACTCTGAACATTAGAGTATAAGATAGCTTTTGTAACATGCGTTAACCTTACTATCTGTATATCTTTGCAAAGGTATAGTTGTGCGAGAAGGAGTATTTTTTTAGTCATTCACGGGATATGGGCTTCGCTGGCTGGGCCAGCATTTATTGTATATCCCTAGTTGCCCTTGAGAAGGTGATGGTGAGCTGGTTTCTTGAACCGCTGCAGTCCATGTGGTGCAGGTACACCCACAGTGCTGTTAGGAAGGGAGTTCCAGGATTCTAACCCAGAGAAAGTGAAGGAACAGCGATATATTTCCAAGTCAGGATAGTGAGTGACTTGGAGGGGAACTTGCAGGCGGTGGTAGACCCATCTATCTGCTGCCCTTGTCCTTCTAGATGGTAGTGGTCATGGGTTTGGAAGGCGCTGCCTAAGGAGCCTTGGTGAATTCCTGCAGTGCATCTTGTAGATGGTACACACTGCTGCCACTGTGCGTCGGTGTTGGAGGGAGTGAATGTTTGTGGATGTGATGCCAATCAAGTGGGCTGCTTTGTCCTGGATGGTGTCAAGCATCTTGAATGTTGTGGGAGCTGCACTCATCCAGGCATGTGGAGAGTATTTCATCACACTTCTGACTTGTGCCTTGTAGATGGTGGAGAGGCTTTAGAGAATCAGGAGGTGAGTTACTCATCATAGGATTCCTATACTCTGACCTGCTCTTGTAGCCACAGTATTTATATGGCTAGTTCAGCTCAGTTTCTGGTCAATGGTAACCCCCAGAGTGTTGATAGAGGGGGATTCAGTGATGGTAATGCCATTGAACATCAAGGGGTGATGGTTAGATTCTCTCTTGTTGGAGATGGTCATTGCCTGGCACTTGTGTGGCACGAACGTTATTTGCCACTTGTTAGCCCAAGCCTGGATATTGTGCAGGTCTTGCTGCATTTGGACATGGACTGCTTCACTATCTGAGGAGTCGTGAATGGTGCTGAACATTTTGTGCAACCATCAGCTAACATCCCCACTTATGATCTTATGATGGAAGAAAGGTCGTTGATGAAGCAGCTGAAGATGGTTGGGCCAAGGACACTACCTTGAGGAACTCCTGCAGTGATGTCCTGGAGCTGAGATGATTGACCTCCAACAACCACAACCATCTTCCTTTGTGCTAGATATGAATTGAACTAGCGGAGAGTTTTCCTCCTGATTCCCTTTGACTCCAGTTTTGCTAGGGGTCCTTGATGCCACACTCAGTCAAATGCGGCCTTGATGACAAGGGCAGTCACTCGGACCTCAACTCTGGAGTTCAGCTCTTTTGTCCACATTTGAATCAAGGCTGTAATGAGGTCAGGAGCTAAGTGGCCCTGGCAGAAACCAAGCTGGGCATCAGTGAGTAGGTTACTTTTAAGCAAGTGCCACTTGATAGCGCTGTTGGTGACCCCCTTCTATTACTTTTCTGATGATTGAGAGTAGACTGATGGGGCGGTAATTGGCCAGCTTGGATTTGTCCTGCATTTTGTGTAAATGACACACCTGGGCAATTTTCCACTTAACCGGGTAGATGCCAGTGTTGTAGCTGTACTGGAACAGTTTGGCTAGGGGCATGGCAAGTTCTGGAGCACAAGTCTTTTGCTGGAATATTGTCAGGGCCCATAGCCTTTGCACTATCACATGCCTTCAGCTGTTTCTTGATGTCATGTAGAGTGAATTGAATTGGCTGGAAGACTGGCATCTGTGATGCTGGGGACCTCTGGAGGAGGCCGAGGATGATCATCCACTCGGCACTTCTGGCTGAAGATTGTAGCAAATGCTTCAGCCTTATCTTTTGCACTGATGTGCTGGACTCCTCCATCATTGAGAATGGGGATACTTGTGGAGCCTCCTCCTCCAGTGAGTTGTTTAATTGCCCACCACCATTCACATTTGGATGTGGCAGGAGTGCAGAGCTTAGATCAGATCCATTGGTTGTGGGATCGCTTAGCTCTGTCTATCACTTGCTACGTAAGCTGTGGCACGCAAGTAGTCCTGTATTATAGCTTCACCAGGTTGACACCTCATTTTTAGGTATGCCTGGTGCTGGTCCTGGCATGCCCTCCTGCACTCTTCATTGAACCAGAGTTGGTCCCCTGGCGTGATGGTAATGGCAGAGTGGGGGATATGCCAGGCCATGAGGCTACAGATTGTGTTCGGATACAATTCTGCTGCTGCTGATGACCCATAGCGTCTCATGGATGCCCAGTCTTGAGCTGCTAGATCTGTTCGAAATCTATTCCATTTAACATGGTGGTATGCCACAAACACTTTGGAGGGTATCCTCAATGTGAAGGTGGGACTTCATCTCCACAACGAATCTACAGTGGTCACTCCTACCGATACTGTCATGGACAGATGCATCTGCAGCAGGCAGGTTGGTGAGGATCTGGTCAAGTATGTTTTTCCCTCTTGTTGGTTCCCTCACCACCTGCTGCAGACCCAGTCTAGCAGCTATGTCCTTTTAGGACTCGGCCAGTAGTTGTGCTACCAAGTCACTCTTGGTGATGGACATTGAAGTGTACAGAGTACATTGAACATCCTTGCCACCCTTAGTGCTTCCTCTAAGTGGTTTCCAACATAGAGAAGCATTGATTCATCAGCTGAGAGAGGGCGGTGCGTGGTAATCGGCAAGAGGTTTCCTTGCCCATGTTTGACCGGATGCCATGAGACTTCATGGAGTCCGGAGTCGATGTTGAGGACTCCCAGGACAACTCCCTTCTGACTGTATACCACTGTGCACCACCTCTGCTGTGTCTGACCTGCTGGTTGGACAGGACATACCCAGAGATGGTGATGATGGTGTGTGGAACATTACCTGTAAAGTATGATTCCGTGAGGATGACTATGCCAGGCTGTTGCTTGACTAGTCTGTGAGACAGCTCTCCAAAATTTGGCATTAGTCCCCAGATGTTCGTATGGAGGACTTTGCAGGGTTGAATTTGCCGTTGTCTTTTCAGGTCTGTAATTGAGGTAATAGCACAGCATTTGGAACTGGAAGGAGGAGAATGTAATCCATATAGTAATTCAGTTGAATTAGCTAGAATTCAGTTATAGATGAATTCAGAAGCAGCTTGAGGTAGAAAGAGACACGAAAAATCTTGAACTGGAAAAAGAGAGATGCATAGGTTTGAACTTGAACTCGAGAGAAAGAAATCAAACAGACAGCATGAACTGGCTGAAGAAAAGCTTAGATTATGGGGTGAGAGAGAGTCTGGTGGTTTGGTTGAGGAATCGAGTCTCATTCCGAGCTTTGATATAACCAAGGGTCTTCGCATAATGCCCAATTTCATTGGAGTTGAGAGATATTTTCTCTCATTTGAAAAGGTGGCTACAAAGCTAAAGTGGTCAAAGGACACATGTGACAGAATTTTCCATGCCCGTTGGCGGCGGGCATGTTTGGCGGTGTGAATGGACAATATGGTGAAAAGGCCAAAAATCGGTTTCACAACGTCATTAAATCAGTTTGCATTCGTCCACTCTGCCCGTCAATGGCGGGCCACGTTTCCTGCCGTCGGATGTCGGGAACTTCATTGTCATACATCTGCATATCATTATAAACCCAACTTATCAGAATCATCCCCTCATGCTGGATCATCTACATAAGCGACGTGCACCTGGCAAGCTGCACTTCACTTGGGACTTGGAAGTTTGTTTGCCGACCTTGCTCCGGGCAGCACTCGCAGTCATCAGCTCCAGGCTTTGCAGACAGCACCACATCACTTTTAGGAGGGCTCACAGGCAGGTCTCTACCAACAGACCAGCCATAAAGCGGGGGTAGCTTTCCAACAGCTGCAGGCTTGCTTGGGGAAGGGGGAGAAGTGGCCTCAGGCAAGGGAAGGGGCTGCAGGGTGAGGGCTGTACTGGGGAAAGGAAGGTATACCAGGGCACACATTGATCTCTGCAAGATGGTGAGGGCTGAGGAGGCAGTCACCACAGGAGATGAGGCCAGGTGGAGATGTGAGGGTATGTGTGAGAGAGTGAGTGGTGGTGTCCCTTGAACTGGCAGTGAGTGAGATGCCAGTGAATGTTTGAGGGGCTTGAATGTGTGAGTTTAGTGTGATGAAATGGTTGCCTTACCCTGGCAGCACAGATGAGATCATTCATCCTCTTTCTGCATTGGATGGCCAACCGCCTTTTTGCAGCATTGGCACTGATCGCAACTGCAATCACCTACCAAGCCAGAGTGGTGAGATTGCTGGACCTCCTGCGACCAGAGCAGGAGTAGAGGACATCACGGCGGGCCTCCACGACATCCAAAAGGCATGCTAGGGATGCCCCACTGAATCAGGGGGCTACAGTCTTCTTACCTTTCAGGGTCATGTCTTCTGTGCAGCAGTCCTGGGCTGGAAGCACTAAGGGGTGTGTGCATGGCTGCATTTTAAATATGGCACCCGGTGTGAGGAAGTGGTGACATGGCAGCGGGTGGGCAAATGAGAGCCCATGCCATCAAAATGGCATGTTTCTCAAGAATGCATTATTAAAGAGATGGGTTTGGGATGTTATGACATGAAAAGCCGCCATTGTGGCCAACGGGTTAAACATTCTTTTTCCCGCCTGCTACTGCACTTAGTTCAAATTTGGGACAATTCCGCCCATGGATTCTCATTTTGTGAAATGTTTTGGCTCGGAAGATTATGGATATATATTCTAGCTTTCTGGAAAAATAATCCACAGATTATGAGACAATTTAAACTGCAGTACTTAATGCTTTCAAGCTTGTCCCTGAAGCCTATCAGTTGAAATTTCAGACTTAAAGAAAAGACCAAGTAAAACATTTGTCAAATTTGCTAGGGCGAAAGAAATGTTGTTTGACAGGTGGTTTCAATCAATGAAGCTGGAACAAACTTTTGAAAATGTGAGGAAGCTAATGATATTGGAAGAATTTCTAAACAGCATCTCAATAGTGATTAGGTCACACCTGGAAGACTGTAGAGTTTCTAAGGTACAGGAAGCAGCGGTTCTAGCAGATGGGTATGATATATCACATAGACGGCTAGCAGGCAATAGATCTCCATTTGTAAACCCACAGGAAAGCTGAATGCTGGGTTGTTGTAGGTTCTGGACCACCAGCCATTGTGTAGAAGTGAAACATAAGTGGCAATTTGAACCTGTTTTGTCAGTTAGGAAACTGACAGGATTTGGTGCAATGCAGGTTTTACACCACATCTGACTTTACTCTCCATTGAAGTCAATCAGTCATGTCTAAAATATGCAGATGACCCAATCCCTTCAGCTTTCTGCCAGGGTGGGGTGGTCATGACTACAAAACTCTTGTTCACATTGTACTTCAGTATGAAATAATAAAAGAAAAATAGCTTTAGAGGTATATTGATGTGTTCTTAAATAAAAATATTTAATCCTATACAATAACTCTCAAACCCCAACATGTTATTTTGTGGATGTTTTCTCTTACATTTGTCATGGTTTGCTGGAGAAGCTTACGGGCATGGATCTCCTGTCCTTGACCCATAGAAACACAGCGTGTTTCTATCTTGACTCTTTTGCCCAAAGCTATGATGGAATCTGTGGGATCAGAACCCATCGACAGAAAACAGATAAGAGGAGTATATTTATCTGATTCCTCCCAGGTCATTTCCAAGTCCAGGATGAGTCCTTCTGCATATTTTTCTCCCATTGCATCCATAATGTACTTACGAGCCTAAATAACAAATGGCAAAATTAAGGAATTGTTTGGTAGAGTCCTACTTCAAATCAGCTTCCATCCATCTATGTTTAAGATTAAAACATAGTGTTTATTGTATTAACGAAACTCAATGAAATACACAGCCATTCAATCATTTCCATTTTTAATTAAAAAATGTAATTTGTTTTTCTTTTTTCATAACATGCAAATTACTGTTTTCACTTACATATTTTCAGTTCTCAAAAGCTTCCTAAACCAATAAGCAATTATTATTCAATTGGGAGCCTGATTTAAATATGTTTATGAAATGTCATGCTTGTTCATGGCAAGACACCAGGACGCCACAAAACCTGCCTCCATAAAAATGTCAATGTGCACGTGAGTGTTGGATTAGGGTTGCATTTTGCGATGGGTTAACATCAAGGCCTTTACTTTCCTTGTACTGTATGCAGAAGGATAAAATGCTGAAAATAAAATGGGAAAGAGTCATGGATACTGCTTTTGGGAATTTTCAACTGGACTCAGTTTCCAACCAGCTCAATTTCTTGATTGTGGTTTTTAACTCACTGCCTAGAGGAAACCAGGTAAAATGGGAATTAAAATTAACAGCTCCTTTTTCTGCTCTGATACTGCCAACAGTAATTTTAACCTCTGGCAGTTGAGGCTTCTGCCTCAGTCAGGCCGTTGTTCAAAGAGATAGAATTATATGGGTCACAGAAAACCAGTGGATTTCCCACCACCCTGATCGGTGAGCTGCTTCAAAAGCATGAGCAGCTCACCAATGAATATGGTTCTGGGCCTCCAACTGCTTCAATCATGCAGTCAGCAGGCTTCCCTTGCCCACCTCCCACACAATGGAAGTAGCCACTTTGAATTGATTCCACGGTGTTACAGACAGTGGAGGAGAAATAAACAAATTCTCAATTTCCTTCTCTTACTGTCTGCAATCAATGTGGTTGTTTTGTAAAGGTAGATACTTGTGTTTTTAAGCCCTCTTTAATGTATGGTCAATTTAAGCAAACAGCAACAGACTTTTGGGAGTTTAAAAGTAAAGATTATTTATTCACATACTAACCCCGAGTCTAAACGCTACATCAATCACATACCACGCACTCAAGAAAGATACAATTATAGAAGGTAGGGCACCTCTACAAGTGGCAAACCAAAAAGAATAGTTAACAATTCATGTGATTGGCTTGTTGTAGGAAATCAGTCATTGTGGACCCAATAGAGCAAGAAGTCTTTTTCCACTCTCGGATTATGGTTGAGATGGGTTCAAATAGCTGAAGTCAGATATCCGGATTGTTGCAAGGTTCCCTTGGAGAGATGAATTTTCAGCAGCTCACGAAGGTAAGCACTTGTGGTTTTCGTATCAGGAGGTCAAATTTCTTTACAGATGGCCTTGGAGTTTTGGAATCAGGCTGGGAAGCGTTTTAAAGACTTTACAGCCTCCCATTCTTTAAAAGGTAAAGATGGCACAGCTTTGTGCTCCTGCTGTTCTGTACTGCTCAGTGTTCTCTTGCAGACTGCCTAGGTTTCTCTCTGGGTCTTTAGATAAAACTTGTTATCTCAAGCCGGTTTCAGTCACAAGACTGGTATTGTCTAACCAGAATGGTTTGGAAGTTCAAAGACATAAGTACACAATAGAAGACAGATGGTGGTCTTTTACACTTATTCTGTAGATAACTTATCTCTTCAGCTCTTTTTTGTGAGGCATTGATCTTGGAGAGAAGGGCCAGAATTTTTCCGTCGGTGAGCTGGGGGCAGGGCCCACTTACCGATATGAAAATGATGCGGGATGATGTTGGGGGGAACCCCTGACGTCATCCCGCCCCATTTAAATATTCAGGAAGGCGGGGGGACAGCGCGATCAGCTGTCCGCCCGCCAGCCTGTCAATGGCCAATTGAGGCCATTGACAGGATAATTAGGCCAATTGAGGCCATTTACAGGATAATTAAGCCAATTAAAAGCCCTGCCCACCCAAGCTTAAGGCTGGCGGGCAGGCCAAGAGCCCCAACGGCCTTCTGAAAAAACATGAAACCTCATCCACTGGTGGGATGAGGTTTCATGTCGGTTTTAAAAAACTTTAATAAAGTTTTCGTGATACTTATTAACATGTCCCATCTCATCTGACATTGTCACATGAGGGGAACATGTTAATAATTTTTATATTTTTCTATTTTTAAAGTTTGAAACTCTGTCAGTGATCTCCCTGAGGTAACACTTAGTCTCAGGGAGATGTGCGCTCTTTCGTGCACATGCGTGAAAGAGTGTACTCTGACAGTTGGGGAATCTCTCCCCCGCCGCACAGGAAGTGCATAGCGCTTCCTGTCGGGCGGCCCGCTGGGCGGGCTTTAATTGGCCCGCCCACTCAAAATGGCGGCAGGGCCCGTTTCGGCGGTGGCAATCGGCTGCCTGCCCGCCGCCAAGCCGGTGGGGCCCGCCTGCCCACCAAGAGCAAAATTCTACCCAAGAAGTCTAGAGGTCTATTGCTTCAAGCAATGGCAGCTGTGAATTCCACAAAGGGGTACTGTCTAGGTATGTCCATTCAAGGGGAAGTAGCCCACCCAGGATGACTCAATTAGGAACTTTCTGGAAGCTTGAGATATTCTGCGTTGTAAGTTGCAGCGGTCACCTGACTCTTTTGCAGCCATCTTAGCCATCTTGTGAGTGTCCATTTCAAAAACTTCCATAAGAACAAAATCCACGTTTGGAGTTATGAGTAGGATATGCCTTCAATGAGTATGACAGCAGTGTTATGTGTATGTTATTTGGCCAGGAAGCAGTGCCTGACAGCAAAAATTAATTGAGTGTCATGGAAGAATAAACTATATAGAACTCTGGCACCACTGTTGAATTTTCTGAATATCACAAGTTTGATTTGTCATTGAATTAACCCAAAACGTCAAAGGCTTTTCTTCTTATTTCTTTAAAATGTATTCTATTTCATAGAATTTGTAGTTTCCATTATGTTAGCAGATATGTAGCTCACACAGATTTCAGTTGTTCATTTTGTTGCTGATTCTTGACAGCACTTGTGGGTTATGTTTTTTGGGAATTTAGTGAGGAAAGGGAAATTCCTTCTGGCGGTGATGCACCTGATTGCAACACATGTATCAGTCATATTGGTTACTACCATGTTGCCTTTCACAGATGAAACCACACAGTAACTTTCCATACTATCACTAATTATGAAATATACTGCTCATTGAAATTCACATTCAATGTCAGTGCACATAAACCAAAGTTAACTTGTTTGTTTAAGCAATGTGGAATCTAACAAACAGCTTAATCAAGATTTACATTCTAATGAATACCTGAGCGATGGTTCTATCAGGACACCAAGATCTGATCAAGAGAAGACGTCGGAAACAGTCCAAGGATTGGTCATAAGCATTTGGCAGAACTTCTTCCTCAGGAGCTTCTTTATCGAACCAGTTTTTCCACAGTTTCTCATTTCTCCCGATCTATTCAAATAACATTGTTGTAAGATTGGGTGAACTGAAAGAATTTTCATTGTGTTGCAAAAGAAAAATCAACAAGGAAAAAAGACCCTTCAGCCCACCAGCACACATTCAAGTCACGTTGTAACGGTTTCACCACTGAGCTTAAATGTGTTATAAATAATCACCGTGTTTATTTAGCATATAAATACTTACCACTCTAACAGGTTTAACCCAATAACTATTCTAAATTTACTTTTCATTAATTTTCATTTATATGTCACCTTCTGTGGCATACTAAGAAATCTATACACATACAATTAAGATTGACCTTGTATATACAATTTTATATTTATGCACTTTGAGGAGGTTTGCCATTAATTACCTTCCTTCTGAGCTGGAAACATGGGCCTGAATTTTCTCGGAGTGGCAATCGGCTCCAGATTGCCGCTCTGTACCCAATTACTTACCTCAATTTCTTTTTTGATGCTATCTCACCTGACCTTCTGACTCAGGCCTGGCGAGATCCAGGGAGTACAGCGCGTCCCTAGGGCCCAGCGTCGAAGTTCAGGAGAGTTGGTGAAGAAAGCCATGCCTCCTTTTTTAATAGCACGAGCTGCCGTAAACCAGGTAAGTTTAAAGGTCCATTGAAATTTAAAGGTCCTTGACAGGGCAGGGAGAAGGTAAGTGTCAAGGATAAGTGGATAGGATTTGGGGGATGGGGGGATCAGAGGTCAGAGGGGTAGGAGGAGTTGGCGGTCAGAAGTTGGGAGGGATTGGAGATCGTTGGGGGGGAGGTCAGGCTGGGCCCAGGGGAGGGGGAAGAGGTTAGGTCTTAGATCGGGTTGGGTCGGAGGAACAGGGTGTTGGGCCTCGGGGTGAGCGGTCAGGCCTTGGGTCTGGTCAGGCTCTTGGGGGGGCGGGGGGGGGGGGGGCAGTGTTCAGGCCTGGGAGGGTGCCGGGCCTTGGAGGGTGGTTGGGCCTGCAGGGGGCTGATGTTGGGTCTCCGGGGTGTTGCGGGGGAGGGTGTCGGGCCTAGTTTGGGGTTGGGGGGGGGGGGAGTAATAAGGCCTCGGGTTGTGTCCGCCAGACCTGGGGGTGGGGGGGTGGAGATGAGAGTCAGGCCCGCTGGGTTGGAATGGAGTCCCATTTGGGTGGGGGAAATCCCATGTAGGGGCTTGTCAGGTTGGTGTTGGGCGACCCTGGGAGTTTGGGGGCTCAATGGAATGGGAGACCCATGGGAGGGGGTAGTTCGGGAGTGGCAGGGAGTCCCCTGGAGGGTCGGGGGTGTGGGGGTAGCCCCATGGACGGGGTAGCCGGGGAGTGAGGGGAGACGCCTGGGGGTTTGGGGAGTCCCCTGGTGGGCCAGTCTGGGTCTGTACAATAGTTACTCAGAAGTTAGAAGTGGTTTTAATCCTTCTAACCTTTTCTGGATAACTATTGGTGTAACCCAGGTGGAACCACCCAAAGTTTGAAATTTAAATTGCGTTTTCAGATGGTTTGCAGTGCCCAGGGGGAGTTTGCACTTCTCAGTAGTTGCTGTACAAACCTTACCTGCGAACCTCCAAAGGGGATTCCCCAGCACATCTTTGGGGTTCGCACCCGCACGCAGCCCCACCAATCCGACATTGGGGAACTCAGAAGTTACAGCTGCCAGTAAGTTTCTCTGATCTCTCCTTATAAATTAACTCGTTTTTATGTGGGATAGGTCAAATCGTCCTTTTTTCTGCACCTTTTCAATACATGTGGAATGAATTGAAGAAAACTGAACACAGCATTCAAAAAATTTATTGTAAAGCCTTGAAATAATATCTGTATACTTGTTCTCCATTGCTCTGGATGAATACCTAATACCTGATTCATTCTTGCAGTTGCTTCCCTCCTCCGCCTCCTCATTATGTAGACATTGAAAAATTATCCCTAACCACTTTTTTAGTTTGTTTTCTAGTCTTTGTACATTAATTCAATTCCATTAATTACAAACTCATGCCCCATGTTTTTTCAATTTATTTGTGATCCTTTACATTTATCAATGTTACATTTCATTTTCCATATGTTTGCCCAATTGCATTAACGGTCACAATCAATTTTGAAAATCTTTGTCTACATCGTCTGTATCCACTGTTCTCCCTAATTTTCCATCAAAGATAAATTTGGTTGCAATTGGCTTTAGTAGATGAGAAATTGTAGGGAGCCAAGCACATTATTTTCTCTATTATCCTTTTCTTCCCATTAATTACTTTTAAGTTTCCTTGTACCACTAGGATTTTGTCCCCTTCCTCCACTGTGAAAACAGAGAACTTATTTAACAAGTCTGCTATTTCCTTATTCTCCAGCCCTCATCTGTCTTCAGTGGTCCTACAATCCCATTACCACTATCTTTCCCTTAATTTAAAAATTTCTGCTGTTAACTTTGATATTCCTCTTTTTATTTCCAAGTTCCTTTTTTACTTATTACCTGTTTACTGTTTTTATAGCATTCTCAGACCACTGGGTTTTCATTTTTCCTGACATTTGTGTAAGGCTTTTCTTTTAAATTTATATGATCTTTCATGTTGTCCTTTTCCTGATCATGCCCCTACTCATATTTGTACGTGGCCAAATAAGCACTATGTGAAGCAGTCTCTTAAAACCAGCATTATTTTTATTGACTGATGAATGTTCATCAACCTGGGATTTTAACTCTATGTCACCCAAAGGTAGGAACGGAGGAGCAGGGCCAAAAATACTGGCGCCGGGTGTCATGTCAGTTGCAGGGCATCATTCCCAGTACTGGACATTTTGGATTTTCCAGTCAATCTCCAGTTTCCTGATGCAATGTGGAGCAAATCAACTGCCTCAATGTGGAGACCCAGTGGCAGGCCAGTGCTCTTGGCTGGCCTTCAGGCCCTCGCTACCTGCCAAGGTGGGCCACCCCCTGCTAACCCCACAGTGGTGGCTGGCTGCTTTTTCTTTTCTTTCATTAATGTCTTTAAAAAGTGGCTGAGAGGCCACCTTCTTGTTGAGGAGCTTTCCCAGTTATTTACCATTTACTGTAGCCAGATGCTTCTCTGAAGCTGGAAAGCCTCTGATTGCCACCCACCCCCCAACTCTACACCCACCTCGCCACATCTCCCCCCACCCCACCTAGCTTTGAGAGCCTGTCCACCACCCTTAATTAGCCAGAAAATCTGTCTCTGCCAATTAGGGGCTCAGCCACTTGAAAATCTCAACTTTGATTCATTCCCTGGGAGATGGGTTTCTAGCCCAAGAACAAATCTTGCTCCTGTTTTCCACTGCCATGGTGAAAATTCATCCCTATTTTCCTTTGCACAGATGTTGCCAAACCTTCAAACCTGCTGAGTAATTCCAGCAATTTCTGCCTTTATTTCTATTTCTATTGACGTCCTACTCCCTTGAACCAGCTCAATCTGACTCTCAAGTTGAAGAGCTAGTACTTCCCAGCACCCAGCATCTTTTGTTCCATCTGCTGGAATCATCTTCATAGGTACATGCTCTCTAGGAATTTTAGTCAATCAGTTTTAGGAGGCAATACTGTAAATCAGAGAGCATGTGAGCAGGATCAATAGAGGTGGTCTTGGAGAGCAACCATAATAATCTTTTTTATTTGTACTTCAAATCAACTGTATCACACAAAAAACCAGCTTTCATAAGTTTTTAACATACTTGGTCCAAGATATCTGCAAATTGCCTGAGTTTACGCAGTTCCACCAGGTTTAGCCAGGTCATATCTAAGATCCATTTTGCAGGTTTTGGAGGACAAGCCTTAAGGTCCAATGAAGCACCACCTGTAGTATATATAAAGAAAGCAAAGTTTCATTTTATATATATATATGTTCATTCATATGCTCCACATGTGAAAATCATTTTCTATTCAGTGAGAGCAGATAGGGGAGTATACCAGAGCTGGTGGCAGCATAGCCTATTGGGACCAGGCAACAGATTTAAACAGTGTGGGAGAGCTGGCAGCAGTAGAATTTATTGGGAGCAGAGCAGGTGACACCAGAGAAACAGAGGGAAAAACTCAACAAGTCACATCACAATCAACACATAGTGTGGAGTGGTGCAGACAAGTTACACATAACTATTAAGAACATAAGAACGTAAGAAATAGGAGCAGGAATAAATAGGCCATTTGGTCCCTTGAGTCTGCTCCCCCAGACAATAAGATCATGGCTGATCTGATGTGGCCTTAACTCCACTTCCCTGCCTGTCTCCCATGATCTTGGACTCCCTTGTCAATCAAAAATCTATCTAAGTCATCCTTGAATATATTCAATGGAGTGACTTTAAAGTTACAATCCCACGCATAAATTGTAAAAATATTGCATATAGGAAGGAACGTGGATAATGTGCACACTTCACGAATTATTGTAATAACTAAGGATGAAATTAAGAGAGACCTTGGCATCTTATTAAACTCAATGCTCTACATGTCCAACCAATGAAGAACAACAAGCTCCATAGGCAATAAATTGCAGGGTTAGATTGGTGAAACAGTAAATGCGATTACGTTCAAACACTACCTCCACTGCTCACTGGGGGAGAGAATTCCTAACACTAATGACCCTCTGGGAGAAGAAGTTCTTCCTCATCTTCTTAAATAGGAGGCCCCTTATTTTTAAACTACACCCCCTAGTTCTAGATTCCCCCATGAAGGGAAAATACCCTTTCAGCATCCGCCCTACATGTTTCAATAAGGTCACCTCTCATTCTTCTAAACTCTAATGAGTATAGACCCAACCAGTTCAACCTTTCTTCATAAGACAACCCCTTCATCTCAGGAATCAACCTAGTGAATCTTCTCTGCACTGCCTCCAATGCAGTATATCCCTTCTTAAGTAAGGTGACCAAAACTGCACAAGTAGTGGTACAGTTGCAGCAAGACTTACCTACTTTTATATTCCATCCTCCTTGCAATGAAGGCCAACATTCCGTTTGCCTTCTTAATTACTTGTTGTACCTGCATGCTAACATTTATGATTCATGTACAAGGGCACCCAGGTCCCTCTGTACCACAACAATCTGCAGTCTCTCTCCATTTAAATCATTCTGTTTTTCTATTCTTCCTGCCACAGTGGACAATCTCACATTTTCCCACATTATACTCCATCTGCTAAATTTTTGCTCACTTACTTAACCTATCTATATCCCTTTGCAGATTTTTTATACCTTCTTCACAACTTACTTTCCTGCCTATCTTCATATTGTCAGCAAATTTAGCTACAATACAGTCAGTCCTTTCATCCAAGCTATTGATACAGATCGTAGCTGAAATCCCAGCACTGATCCCTGCGGCACTCGACTAGTTACAATTTGCCAACCTTAACATGACCCATTTATCCTGATTTTCTGTTTCCTGTTAGTTAGCCAGTCCTCTATCCATGCTAATATATTACGCCCAACAGCATATGTTTTTATCTTGTGTAGTAACCTTTTACGTGACACCTTACCGAACGCCTTTTGGAAATCCAAATACACTACACCTACTGGTTCCCCTTTATCCATCCTGCTTGTTACATCGTAAAAGGATGCTAATAAATTTGTCAATCACAATTTCCCTTTCACAAAACCATGTTGACTCTGCTTAATTGTATTATAATTTTCTTAATATCCTGCTACTTACTCTTTAATAATGGATTCTAGCTTTTTCCCCATGACAAATGTTAGACTAACTAGCCTATAGTTTCCTGCTTTCTATCTCCCTCCTTTCTTGAACAGAGATGTTACATTTGCAGTTTTCCAATCCACTGGGACCTTTCCAGAATCTAGGGAAGTTTGGAAGGTTAGAACCAATGCATCGACTATCTCTGCAGCCACTTCTTTTAAGATCCTAGGATGCAGGACATCAGGTTGAGGGGACTTGTGAGCCTTAAGTCCCATTAGTATTCCCATTAATTTTTCTCCAGTGATAGTGATCATTCTAAGTTCCTCCCTCCCTTTTGCCTCTTGATTTTCAAGTATTCTTGGGTTGCTTTTTGTGTCTTCTATTGTGAAGATGCATACAAAATACTTGTTCAAAATGTCTACCAATTCCTCACTTTCCCCTTATTAATTCCCCAGTCTCACCCTCTAAGGGACTAATGCTAGCTTTAGCTACTCTTTTCCATTTTATATACTTGTAGAAGCTTTTACTGTCTGTTTACTCTCACGCTCCAATTTCTCCCTCTTCATTTGGTTTTTATAGCTTTCCCAATCTTCTGTGCTACCACTAAACTTTGCAGCTTTGTATGCCCTTTCTTTCAAATTGATACCACCCTTAACTTCCTTAGATAGTCACAAATGATGCATCCTTCTGGTAGAGATGTTTTTCCTCAATGGAATATAGCTTTGTTGTGAGTTATGAAATTTCTCCTTAAATGTCTGCCACTGCATTTCCACTGTGTTGCCTTTTAACCTGTTTTCCCAGTCCACTTTAGCTAACACTGATTTCATACCCTTGTAATTGCCTTTGTTTAAGTTTAATGCACTAGTTATGGACCCAGATTTCTCACTCCCAAACTGAAGGTGAAATTGCTCATGTTCTGATAACTTTTGTCTAGGGGATCCTTTACTATGAGGTCCTTAATTAGTCTTGTCTTATTACACATTATCAGGTCCAAAATAGCCTAGTCCCTGGTAGCTTCAAGAACGTATCATTCCAAGGAACTGTCCCAAACACACTTTGCACTTTAAGTTTATTGGTTAGTGTTTTAGTGGTTAGTCTTTCTGTTTTGGTGTTAGATAAAAACAGTTAATTAACCTAAAAGCTAAAAATAATCTACCAATAAATATTGACTAAGAGGTAAGGACATCAGGGACAGAGATAAAAAATGCCTAAAGGGAATGAGCTGATTGGTGAGCAGCTAATGAGCTTTTTTTATTGTTCAGATCAGCGTTACAAAGTTTTATTTCTGGTAAGGTTAGACAGTGGTCTAATAAATAGAGGCATGGCAGGGAACCTTAGGCCCATAAAATGGGCTTCCTGTGCTATGCAGGAATTCCAGGACACTACTCATGTCCTGTTCAACTACATGTACAGGAACTGTTGTCAGTTGGATGTGTTAGAGCTCTGGGTTAAGGAGCTTGGGCAGCAGCTGGAGTCACTGCAGTGCATCCAAAAGGCTGAGAGCTGTGTGAATAGCATGTTTCTGGAGGTGGTCACCTCACAGACTAGGAGAGTGCAGGCAAAGAGGGAACCCATAATGCCAGAGAGACCAGGAGGACCAGGCAGGTAGTGCAGGAGTTGTCTGAATGCAACTCGCTCTCCAACCGGTATTGAATTCTGAATATTGGTGACGGTGATAGTTCTTCTAAGGAACAAAGCTACAGCCAAGGCCACAGAACCATGGGCGGCTCAGGTGTATGGGTTTGGTGGAGGGAGGGGTGGTGATGGTGGTGGTGGTAGTGGTGAGGAAGTCAGGAAAGCAATACCGATAGTAGGTTCTATAGTTAGAGGAACAGACAAATTTTTAAAAAATCATCCTTGGGATGTGAGTATCACTATTGCTATTGGGTAGAGCCACAGACTTGAGGCAGGATGGCATGTTGCCTTCCTGTTGCCAGGACTAAGGACGTCACTGAGCTGCTGCAGCACATTCTGAGGTGGGGAGGATGTTCCCTAGAATGGAGAATTAGAGCTATGATGAAAACTTTGATAGGCTGAATTTGGTTTCTTTGGAATACAGGAGGCTAAGGAAAGATTTGATTGAGATGTATCTGAGGGGCCTAGATAGGGTGGATAAGAAAGACCTGTTTTCCTTACCAGAGTGGTCAATAACCATGGGACATAAATGTAAAATCATTTGTAGAAGATTTAGAGGGGAGTTGAGAAGAAATGTTTTCATCCAAAGGGTGCGGGGGTGGTGGGGGGGTAGAGTTTCAAACTCTCTGCCTGAAAGGGTGGTAGAGGCAGAAACCCTCATCATATTAAAGTAGTTGGATATGCACTTGAAGTGCCAGTACCTGCAAGGCTACAGGCTAAGAGCTAGAATTAGGCTGGACAGCTTTTTTTTGCAGTTGGACAGACATGATCGGCAGAATGGCTTTCTTCTGTGCTGTAAACTTTCTGTTTTCGATGGATGGAATTTTCCGATCCTGCCAGCAGTGGATTTTGTGGGGGGCAGGAGCGGAAAATTCAGAGAGAGGCCAAAAGTCGGAATTCCGCTGGCAGGAAAACAAATCAGAATTTTCTCTTCAACACTTTCATGGCGGGCTGAGTGCGGGTCGAATTTCCTGCTGACCCATGACGGGAACCCCATCTGCATGCATTAACATCAGGGGTGGGGTGGGGGAACGGATGGAGACGGGAGAGTAAAGGGGGTATGATGGGGTTGTGGGGTGTGCAGAGAAGCAGACTAAGACACGAGGGTGATAGGTGGTGTTTTGGGGGGGTGGAGGGGGGACGGGGTGAGAGGGAACAATGAACATATCATGGATGTGCTAAAGCCTCTTCCAACCTCTCAGAGATTGAGATGTCAAGTATTTGGGGTGGCATCTTGGTCACACAGATCTGTGAGGTAGCGCCTAAGCTGAAACGCTGGATCGGGGAAAGGCAAGTAGCACAGATGCAGCTCTAGGGCATGGCAGTGGGTTTCTGGTTGCGACTGGGAGGTTGACTATGCCCATCATTAATCAATCTGTTGCATCTATCTATCCACAGGGAGAAGGAGGAGTGAATAATGAAGCCTGTGCTCACTGCTGCCTTCTTGATGGTTGTGTCCCAATTGCAGAAGAGGAGGAGGACCCGGCACTGCCTAGCACATCTTTGAGCGGAGGCCAGGCCTGAGGTCTGTGGTCCCGGGGAGCCCCAACAATACCCAGAGGATAAGGAGGTCAGATCCATCCCACAGAGGCAACTCGCATGACCAAGGGTCCATTGAAGATGCCTTTCCTATCTGGAGACAAGGAAGAGACAATTCCGCACATGTCTACGATTGTCAAGAGATGTGGTCACTCATATCCACCACATTCTGCGGGAGGAACTAATGCTGCTTGGACTGGGAGGACATCCCCTGCAAGTGTCCCTGAAGGTCACTGCCGCACTCAATTTTGTTGCCAGAGGGCCATTCAGTGGGACCTATGCAGCATTTCTCAATCCTCACCACATAAATGTATAAAGGAGGTGACAGATGCCCTCTACAGTAAGGCTCATCATTATGTGAGTTCCACACTGGATGAAGCCAGCCAGAGGCTGTAGATTCCTGGGCTTCGAGGCTATCTCAGGCTTCCCTAGAGTACAGGGTGCCATCAATTGCACACCTGGGGCTTTGAGAGCTCCATGGCAACAGCCCCTGATGTCGTCTTTAAAGTGCCTCTGAGGAGAGATACACCACCGCGCATAACCCGACAAGAGACACTGTAGAGCAGACCATTGGGATTCTAAAGCCACGCTTCTGATGCTTGGACCACACAGGTGGGGCTCTACAGTATTCTCCACAGAGGGTAACCTGCATAAAAAGGGAGATGACTTGCCGGAGGGAGACATGGAGGAGGCTGAGAACATATTGGACAATGAAGACCTGGAAGAGTATGAAGCTGAGGAGGAAGATAATGATGAGCTTCTATGAGAGGATGCCATTGAAGCAACTCAACACAGAAGACGTAGCTGTGAGACACTGATAGCCACACAGTTCCAGGAGGAGTAAGGTGTAGGCAAGGGGGTCTAAGCACATTTCTCTTGTCCCTTAGTGGCATGCCAGTGATCCGAAAGGCCTTTACAACCACTCACATCAAGAGCAAAGTCAGTGTTCGGCCTTCGACCGCCAACCCTCAGGTTTCACCAGGCCCTAATCTTTAAGGTCAGCAGTCAAAGCTGCAGTTAGCTGCTCTAGGAAGTGAAAGGCAGCTCACCAGTGCAAATTCTGCGTCAATTGGACTTGATGCAATTGTGGCCTCCTGAATGAGACACTTCTTGCAGCCACAGAGATGCACACATGGCTGGAGATACTATCATGGCTTCAGGTCTTGTGCATTGGCTCTAACAATGAAGACACCTAGTTGAAGATGAGTCATAATTACTGGTAACCATCAAGGCAATTAATCACACATAACTCCATGGCGTCCTGTAAGGAATAAAAGCTCATAATGCAATTTACAGTCACTTTCAATAAAAAGCCGCTGACATTACCCATTGGGCGAGTAATTTAAATGAGTCAGCTAGACAACACATGAATGTGAAGCTCACAAAAGGAGGTGATCACAGAATGGGAGCTTAGGTCAACTTCACAATAAGAGGGCAGATAGATGCATATGAACAACAACATTAAAATGATGAGAGCATTATCGGGAACAACAAATGTATTTACAAAGGTGCATGATATAAACAGTGAGTGAACACCCATAAGTGAAAAGTGATATCAATGGCCGGGATTTTCTGTGCCCGCTAGCATTGGGTGTGTTCGGTGGCGAGCGGACAATATGGCGCAATCGGTTTCATGACAGCGTGAAACCAGTTTGTGATCATCCGCTCAGCCAATTGATGGCAGGCCCCATTTCCCGCCATCAGATGTCCACCCCCATCACTGGATCATCAGCCCATGTTGGCAGGAAAACAGGCCGATGTGCTTCACAACAGCACATAAGCAACGTGCACCTGGCGGCCTGCGCTTTGCTTGGGACTTCAAAGTTTATTTGCCTACCTTGCTTCGGTCAACACTCGCAGTCATCAGCGCCAGCCTTCACAGACAGCACCGCTTCACTTTTAGGAGGGCTCACGGGTAGATCACTACCTACCAGATCAGCCATATGTGGGTGATTTTTGAATGGCTGCAGGGCAAGGTCTTGTTTTGGGAAAGGAGGAGAAGAGGCCTCAGGCAAGGGAAGAGGCTGTAGGATGAGAGCTGTACTGAGGAAGGAGGGTATCCCAGGATGTGTGTGGGTGCACATGTTAATCTGCGCAAGTGGTCTCAAGGTGGTGAGGGCTGAGGAGGCAATCTCCAGGGGAGATGAGGCCAGATGGACATATGAGGGTATGTTTGTGAGCATGGGTGGTGATGTCTCTTGAGCTGGCAGTGAGTGAGATGCCAGTGAATGTGTGATGGGCTTCAATGTGTGAGTTTAGAGTGATGAGGTGGTTGCCTTACCCTGGCTGCATGGATGAGATCATTCATCCTGTATCTGCACTGGATGGCCAACCTCTTCTGTGCAGCATTGGCACTGATCACTACTGCCACCGCCTGCCATGCTGGATTGGTGACGCAGCTGCCCGTCCTGCAGCCAGAGCGGTGGTAGATGACATCATAGCAGGCCTCCACTGCATCCAAATGGCATTCCAATGATGCGTCATTAAACTGGGGGCTGCAGTCTTTTTGCCTTTCGTGGACATCTTCCCTGCAATAGTTGTGGGCTGGAAGTACTGAAATGTGTGCACGTGGCTGGACTTTAAATATAGCGTCTGTCGTGATGAAGCGGTAAGGTGGTGGCTTGGCGGGCGAATCAGATCCTGCCCATCATGAAAATGGCGTGTTTCCTGGGAAAGCATAAGTAATGCAGCGGGTTTGGGACGATACAGCGTGAAAACCTGCCATCGCGACCCTTGAGCTGGCAGTGAGTGAGATGTTTTACGACGTTTTACCTGCCCACGACTGCACTTAGTGCAAATCTGGGACGATTCTGCGCAATGTTTCTTAATCTTTCTAACACTATCGCTACAACTTGGTTCATCCCTGACATCTGCTGCAGAGGTGGACACAGCCTGCTGAATGCTAGGCCTTATTGTCTTTGATGACATTGGCAGGCGTCCTCTGGAGGACTGAGACCTGGAGTGCCCCGCCCTACACTGGGTGTCCCGCTGTGGGACAGGTACACCCACCTCAGTCTGTGCTGCTGGAGCTGATGGGGTCAGACAGAGGGGTTTGGGATCGGCTGGACATGCTCGGAGTCACCTGAGTTGATGGCCCTGGGGTGTCCAGCTGCTGGTTCTCCTTTTGGGTGTAACAGACCCCTGCCTGACTCCTTGAGAGCAAGGGGAACCTGGAGTGAGGTTGAGGTGCCCCACGCCCCTCTCACCTATCCGCTGATGGATCCCACTAATGTCTATAGCAATGGAGTTCAGGTTCGAGCACAGTTACGGCAGAATCTGCTGGACCAAGGTCTGACTTGGACTCAGCGGGTGCCTGTTTTCCAGTAGCCCTTCAAGTGCCAGAGACCTGGGCTGTCACTGCCTCTGACTGCTGCAGAGACGTGTCAGTGAGGTGTTCCCGGAATGTGACCCTGAGTCTAATCTATATGTGTGACCCACAGGGATATGAGTCTCTGTCCTGGTGGAGGGTGCAGGTGGACTCACTGATGGATCTTCATCAAATGGCTCCTCAGCATCCTCCTCTGAGTAGGCCAGGGGGCTAGGACTTGTGTTGGTCTGTCTGGACCTTCTACTACCTGTAAGAGAGAAGACAGATTTAGTTCATGAACAGGATGAATACAACATAGCATGTCACTCAGTGTGAATGTCAGGATGTGATCAACTCATCGAGGGCTCATCCACACTGGATAGCTGTGGCTTCACCACAGGAGTGATCTCTGTCCTCCCCTGCCAACTTGGCGGCATCCTCCTTGAATTTGGAGAGCTCCTGGATGTCAGCCGTCCCTCCTTCAGCCTGGGATCTCTCCCTCTTGTTGTGGGTGAGCTTGACCTTCATGAAGACAAATGGATGAGATGTGATGAGAAGGGATGGAACAGAGGTTGGGAAGCATGCTTGCCTGCTGTGTGTGCTGAGAACTCCCCAGTAAGGGCTGAAGATGCTGTTTTTGCAGGATGATAGTTGAGATGCTGGTGAATAGGCTTTCAATGCTGATATCTCCCTCACTAATATTGTGTGAGATCCCTGAGCTGTGTGATACTGAGTACATAATGTCGTGATGAGCGTGAGAGTTTGGAGTGAGCTGAAGGTTGACGTACCCTGGTAAGAGTGGATGAGATCATTCATCTTCTTCCTGCACTGGATGGCATTTCTCTGGCAGGTGCCCGCAGAGCTGATCTCCTTCACGACTGCCTCCCAGGCCGCTGAGGTGAGGTTGGTGGACCTCCTGGATCCATCCCCAGGAAAAAGGACCTTCCGGTGTTGGGGGATATCTCTAATTAAAGCCTCCAGGGAACCGTGGCTAAACCTTGGTGCAGTCTTTTTGTCCCTTGGGCCCATCTCTAGAACTTCTGACCACACAGCTGGGCTGCAGAGAGCAATGTGTATGTTCGGGTGGCATTTAAATATAGCACCAAGAACTTTGACCCCATGAGGTGACGGTTGGTGGACGAATCAGTGCCTGTCCCACCACGTGATTCAGCGAGCAGCATGTCTATGCATAATTAATGGGGCTTCAAGTGGAAGATCTGGCGTGAGAACCTGACCCGCCAATCAGTGGGAAACTTGCTGCTAATTCCGCCCACCACGGCACTTAGCATTTGGTGAATGTGAATTCAGTTAACTAAATAAATCTGGGCCTGAATTTTCAGGGTACCAGGGGCTCGGCATCCAAAGAGTTGACAGGGAACGTATCTCCGGCGATTCCAGCAGCCCCGGTGTAATATTATGCTCTAACGAGCGTTGGCTGGCATAAGGTGGGACTTCCACCTCTCACTTGGGAGGAAGTCCTGCCTTGGATTGGCCAGCAGCTCTCCAGCCCCATTAGGCACAGCACTGCAGTGGCCGAAAGAGGCACTGCAGGGAGCAGCCTGGCACTGAGTCACAGGAACCGGAGGACAGATAAGTGGCAGAGGTCCCATGGCGGGGAGGGTAGGGAAGAGTTGCAAGGTGGGGGCGATTGGGATCTCGGAGGATAGGCCCGGAAATATATCGCCATTCCTTCACTATCATTGGGTCAAAATCCTGGAACTTCCTTCCGAACAGAACTGTGGGTGTACCTACACCACATGTACTGAAGCGGTTCAGAAGGCAGCTCACCACCACCTCCTCAAGGGCAACTATGGATGGGTAATAAATGCTGGCCTGGCCAGCAAAGCCCACATGTCGTGAATGAATTAAAAAAAATACACTCTTTATCTGTGGCCGATGTCCCCTGTCCAATTTCCAAGGAACCATGTTCAAACAGTTACAGTAAGGTTCGCTGTTGAAGAGTTTTCGTTGCAAAGGCATTGGAGTATAGAGTAAAGAAATCTTAGTACTTTTGATAGAGTTGATTAGCAGACACTTCTCAGAAACTTTTAGTTTATTCACAAAGGTACTTAGCAGCAACTACACGTGTGCTTTCACTTCAAACCCTATCTCTACGCTACTAACTACAGAGGTAGCCCATGCTACTCTCCTATTGGGTACTAAAGATCATGTGATCTTCCTTTACACGCATTATTATTAAAGTATATTACACACTAAATAAAACTATAATTACCACAAGAGGACACTGGGCCTGAAGCAGAGGGCGCCCCCAGTCAGATGGGGGCGCACCCCCCCCACCCAAGATCGACTTACTTTATTTTCGCGTTTACCCCCCGAGATGTCATCCGCCCACCAGCCTAAAAATTGAGGTTGGGTGGGAAAAGGCCCTTAAGTGGCCACTTAAGGGCCTTAATCGTGGCAAGGCCATCCAAGGCCCTGTCCATCCCAGGGTACCAAGTCGGGGCGGACGGGAACCCGGAGGGAATCCCGTCCAAACAATTTCATGCTACCCCCCACCTCAAAACTCACCAGGGGATTGGGGGGTGCGAGGGTGTAAAATTCTGGCCCTGGAATTAAAAGCTGTATCAGTAATGGTATTAAGAAGCTAGCAGATCATCAGAATCTGGTTCACTACATCCTTTGTGAAAGGAAATACAACTTCCTTACCCAGTCTGGCCTACTCTAGGCCCAGAGCAATGTGGTTGACTCTTAACCACTCAACGCTGATCTCAAACAAAGCCTCATTGAGAGATCCAGCAATCTCCATGGTGAGAACTTTACCTGCTCTCTCCACATAGTGGATTATAGCATTCTTTACTGGGTGTTCCCAGTGTGAAGCTGCAGTAGTATCAAGCTGTTCAAGCAGCCAATGACATTAAAGAATTTTCACAGATAGCCAAACAGGAAATTAAATTTACTTCTTAAAAATTTTCCAAGAGCTAAATAAAGTTTACGAGATACAAATGGGGTGAAGGTAGAAGCCAAAAGACTGCGTTTACATTAAATCCTGGAATTGCGATTAGTTTCAGAGGAGTAATGACAGTGAATGTTGACATTTTGCTGACAAAAACTCCCGCAAAAGTCCAAGTCAGTGCGTTAGCAGATGCTGTCACCAAGGGGCAGCGTAGATGAGAGTAGGAGAACTGTTGGGTGAGGGATTGATGTCGATCCGAGCATCAGGAGAACTCTCTACACTTTTCTGAATCGTGCCATTGATCTTTTACACCCACCTGAACAGGAGCTGTGGCCTTAGTTTATCATCTAAAATTCATCAGTAATGCAGTTTCCTCTCAGAGCTGCACTGAAATGCCAGCTATCTTATGTGCTTTAGTCCTGGAGGGGAACTTAAACTAGAAGCTTCTGATCCAAATGCAAATGTGACTGCTGAGCTCAACTGACACCAAGTTACACTATTTTAATTGTTTGGTTCCATTTGCGTCTGATATACATAATTTTAGAGCACCAAATACGTGTAATCATAAATTATTGTTACTTCATGTTGCAATATTTAAGACTAATAAACACACAGCAAAATCAGTAAAAACAATCTCCAATTAAATTATATAAATTGGTTCAAATATTTGCCTTGCAGGTAGTTTTTATTACATAAATATTTTAAATTCATAAATAAACCTTTTTGTAGTGATGCAATGGGAGTTTAATATTCTTACCTTTAATAAGAGTAAGGAACTCTTCATGTTTCAGTCTATGGCGCTGCATGTCAATCTTCAGTGTAAGAAGGAGAGTGAACAGAAACTTATGTTCCTCATACAGGCCACGGGCTGCATACTTATATACTTCATACGTCATATGCTCTATGATATTTGCTATTCTCTTACTGGTAATGGGACTCTTGGTGGATCTGCAAGATGGGATATATATTCGGATTAAAGACATGACATCCTATTTTGTTGTCAACTCACCAACAAGTTGGAAATTCTGTATACAAGGAAGACTAATGAAATAAAGTATACAATGAAGCGGTAAGACAATGGGGAGAATGTTCTCCCCGTCGGGTGGGTTGTGCGGAAGCAACTGCGATCGGCTGAGCACCGTCATTTTACGTGGGCGGGCCAATTAAGGCCCGCCCAGCATGATGTGCGCCTGAAAGCGCTGAGCGCTCCCTGTGTTGCCTGAGTCAGGGCCTCAGGGAGGCACAGAGCCGCCTCAGGGAGATTAGTTTAAGTTTAAAAAATTTTAATAAAGGAAAAAAAAATTTTAGGACATGTCCCCTCGTGAAACTGTCACATGAGCTGGGAGATGTCTATGAATTTTATTTATAAAATTTTTCAAACCTTTGAAAACCTTCATGAAACTTCATCCCGCCCATGGATGAGGTTCCAAAAAAAAGGTTCCTTAAAGTTGGATAGGCAGCTCAGTTTATTGTTTTAATTGATAGTTAACTGGCCTTAATAGCCTATGACAGTTCAGCGGGCGCGCAGCCGACTTGCCCAATGTGACTGCGCATCATTTTGTGCCTCGGCAACAATCTTCGACCACAACTCCACCTTCCCATACTATGCCTGTATCTTTTGATTCTCATAGTACCCAAAATCTCTTGACCTCTGTCATGAATATACCAATCACTGAGCATCCTCAGCACCCTGGGTAGAGAATTCAAAAAATTCACAACACTTTCAATGAAAAGCTTTTCCTCATCCCAGGATGATGGGATTACCCAATCGGCAACCCCTTATTCTGAAACTGAGGCCCCGTGTTTCTGAATTCACCAACCAAAGGAAACATTTTCTTCGCATCTAACCTGTGAAGCCCCTTAAGAATTTTATGTTTCAATTAAACCGCCTCTCATCTTCTAAACTCCAAGGATTTATTTTCATAATTCTTTCACAGGATGTGGGCATCGCTGTCTAGGCCAGCATTTATTGCCCATCCCTAATTGCCCTTGAGAAGGTAGTGGTGAGCTGCTTTCTTGAAACGCTGCCATCCATGTGGTGTAGGTACACCCACAGTGCTGTTAGGAAGGGAGTTCCAGGATTTTGACCCAGTGACAGTGAAGGAACGACGATATATTTCCAAGTCAGGAAGGTGTGTAGCTTGGAAGGGAACTTGCAGGTGGTGATGTTCACATGCACTAGCTGCCCTTGTCCTTCAAGATGCTACAGTTTCCGGGTTTGGAATGTGCTGTTGAAGGAACCTTGGTGAATTGTTTCAGTGCACCTTGTAGACTGTACACACTGTTGCCACTGTGCATCAGTAATGGAGAGAGTGAACATTGAAGGTGATGCATGGGGTGCCAATCAAGTTGGCTGCTTTGTCCTGGATGGTGTTGATCTTCTTGAGTATCATTGGAGCTGCACTCATCTAGGCAAGTGAAGAATATTCCATCACACTCCTAATTTGTGCAAATATAGGCCTAGTCTCCTAATCTCTTCTCAAAGGACAATCCCCTCTTTCCAGGAACCAGTCTAGTTAACATTCACTGCATTTCCTTTAGAACTCCTTTTATTTATACATGAAGCTATATCAGTTGTTATGGGTCATAGCAATATTGGTACCATCGATAGCAATGCTGAACCCTAGAAAATCCGGTCATCCTGCCAAAGCCAACAATCCTCTCATACTATGATTCAAACCCATTTACATGGTCAGAAAGCCTGATGTCCTTTCAAATATTGCATCTGTTACATTCTGTATATCTCCTTGTGGCACTGATAATTGAGTGGAGTTGCGTGCAAGAGATCTGGATGGGAACCCTGGAATTACAGGTACTTGGATGTTCTGCTGAACATAACAGCAGGGTGCCTTTTAAATTTTTTTACCAGGTTTCTTGTCCATCAGCCAGCCTGATTGATGGACTGCATGCCTATTGGGCAGGAAAGCCTACAGCACATACCTGCAGCCAGGGAACAGAGAGGAGGGAGGGAGGGAACAAGTGCAAAGGTGAGGGTTCAAGGTTGGGGGAGGAGATCATGGTTGAGGGAGGGTTGAAGATGTGGAGGTAAAAGGAGATTGCCAGAAAGTTGGTGATCACATGGTAGGACAGGCGAGATTGCAGAGCGTGAAGCAGGTAAGTTTATTGGGCTTGGAGGAAACATCTCTGCTCCTCCTGGCTCACAAGCAGTGCTGTAAATGCAATTATATTATGGATTCTTCTCATCTCCCTTTACCTGCAGAATTTTGAAGACCAGAGAAACCCAGTGAAGTGAGTAAATGATAAAAAGCTGAGGTTTAAAATATTATTATATTTTGAGAGTGTGTCTTTAAATTTAAGGTAAAAACGAAGGGGGTCATGTGACCTGTTCTGAAATCTGCCTAATAGAAAGCCTGGATGGTTTTATTGTTAGAAATTAAAGGCAGCCCAGATTGTTTTATTGGGAAGAAGGCGCAAGGTGTTTACGCTTGGAGACAATGGCAGCAGCCTGTGTGCTAAGAGCGGATAGACTGTGAGTCTCCAAAGTCCCAGAAAAATGTTGAGAATGCCGGGTTGTAAACAGTTGTGCTTTAAACTGTTCATCTAGTTCCTAGATGAAAAAGAGTTAGGCTCTCGAGGATAACTAATCAGGATTTCTACCTGGATACAAGCTCCATGTGATTCTCATTGTCATGATGATAGGCTTTGTGATGGCAAGAGTACAGTGGAAGCCATTGTGATATGCAGTTACATGCTTTCCTAAAATATCATAGTATATCACAGACAGGCTAATCTGCCAGGATCCGGGAAAGAAAGAGCAACAAGAGGCCAAAAGCCTCTATAGTTTACCATGCCAGAATGCGGGTGGAACTTCACACTTGGATTGAAAAAAACAAATTTGTGAGGAGTTAAAATGATGCATAAAGGTCCGCCCAACTTGCGCTAGAGGGAGGATCTCCAGAAATACTCTCACTGTGAAGGACAGTTCTGGGGCTAGAAGTTACCAAGCTGAGAAAGGAAAATAACAGAAGTAATCTTCCAGGAGCGAAGAATCATTTTGTACTGATTTTGGGAGAAATTGATGTCTACTAAAGGACAGTGTAATGTATACCTTTGAAGTGTGTTTCCTCAGTTGTGCTAAAAATAAGAAGCGGGGTATTCCGTTCCATGGTTTAAAGTATAAATGGCATACAAAGTTGTTTAGTCAATAGTGCTTTTAATCTTTTGTTACAGTAACTGTGTTAAAACATGAACTAGGGGACATAGTTACAAAATAAGGAGACATTCATTTCAAACTGAGATGCGAAAGAATTTCTTCTCTCAGAGGGTGGTGAATGTCTGGAATTCTCTACCCCAGAGAATTGTGGAGGCTAGATCACTGCGAGTATTTAAAGAGGAGGTAGATAGATGTTTGAAATATCGGGGAGTTGGGGGCTATGAGGAGCTGGCATGAAAGCGGGGTTAAGGCCAGGGGCAGATCAACCATGATCTTACTGAATGGCGGGTTAAGCTTGAGGGGCCGAATGACCTACTCCTGTTCCTATTTCTTATGTTCTTATGAAATTTTGTTGTGTCATCTTTTCAGTTATTAACTAGAGGTTTGATTTTTTTTTTAAAGTTATTGGCCTCTATGGAGATCGTAACAAAACTCATAAAAATGGTGGCACACATCCTTCTTAAAAGATCTTACTGACTGACCTGGTTCCCAAGAGCCATTTGTTTCCCAGATATCTCTCCTACCCCACCTCTGATAAAACCAAGAGTGGATGAGTTGAGGTGAAAATTGTAAATTTTCATTCACAATCAACCTATCCATTCTTAGGGGTTCAAATAACCTCCTATATCTCTGGAAAAGGTCCACGGGCCAGAGTACAACTGTGTGATGTTCAAGTGACTCTTATACAGTCAGACCTATGCAGCTGCCCTCTGAATCTGCTCCTTCTTGTCCTCTGTGACAACCAGGGATAATTGAACTTCCAGGAAGAAAGTCACAGCTGCCAGGTTTTTAGGTCATTTCACTGGGGGAACTGGGAAGGTCAGGATAAAGTATTATTGACCTTCACAGTTGCTGTGCTAGAACTAGATCCTTTGCGTGACAGACAGTCTCAATAAAAGTGAAATTAACACCACGTAGCATCAACAGACATACTCATAATCAATAGCCCAACTTTTGGCTTGAGTGCACACCCCTGCCATTCACTGCGTCTAGGCAATGATGAACAATGTTTTATATAGGCAAGCACTCTGCTTGATGACCAAATGGTAGGGAGCCATAATTATTTGTTAAAACATGAAAGATTGTAAACAAGTGTAAGAAATGATGTATGCATGTTAATGGTACTGTTCAGGTTCCTCTCTCTGCTATTTTAATAGCAACGATAATACATTTAAAAATAGATGGGAAAACATCAAAGTTCCCTCTAATTTTTCTTTGTTGTGCATAGCCTCTTCGTTGCACTGTGTAGCCTCATTAAAATTGCTTCACAGCCTCTCATCCAAACAATTGAAAGGGAATGTTGGTTGTGCATGGCCTGTTTGTTGTATTGTGCAGTATGTTTTGCACTGCTGTGCAGAGGGATCATTGGTAAACACCTCTATTAGTACAATGCAGATAGGGAGTTAACATAAACACTTTGTTTGTAAGATAACAGTAGTCAATAATTTCTGGGCTACGGTAAAATAAATTGTATTCTTAATCTGTTATCTACAATGATTGTTGAACTCAGATTAGGATTGCTTCAGACAACTTTCCAAATGATAAATTTTGAACTATTTATACGCTTTCGAGATTAACATTAACTTGATTGATGGACCTGCCCGTCCAACCTTAGGGTTGGCAGGTCGGGAGCCTAGGTGGGCCTCGGAAAAAGCATGAATCCTCATCCGTGGGCGGAAAGAGGTTGCATGAGGGCTTTTAAATGTTTTTCAAATGTTTAAATAAAAGTTAAGGACATGTTCCAACTCATGTCACATGAGCGGACACGTCAGGGAAATTTTTTTATTACCTTTCTGTCAACTTTTGAATCAGAGCCGATCTCCCTGATGCAGCACTTTGCCTCAGGGAGATTTGTGCGCTCTTTCGTGCGCGTGCACTCCCGGCTGAGGGACTCCCCCACTGCCTGCACAGGGAGTGCATAGCGCTTCCTGGTGGACATCACGCTGGGCGGGCCTTAATTGGCCCACCCATGTAAAATGGTGGTGTGCCCCCGATTGGGGGCGCCGATCGGAAGGCCAGCCACCGGTGCCCGCTCCCACGCCTCCCCCATCTTCGGGGGAAAATGATCCCCATAGAATTGTACTCTCTGTCCCTTCCTGCCACAATCTGTTTATCATTTCCCATATTAATACCTTCTTCACTTGCCTTGTCCCTACTCTTTGGTTTACCCCATCTTCCCAAATTTGATCCCTTGTCCCCACTATTCAGTTTAAAATCCTCTCTACTTCCCTAGTTAGACAGCTCACAAGGACACCAGCCCCAGCACGGTTCAGGTGTAGACCATCCCAATAATACAGATCCCACTTTCACAATACTGGTGCCAGTGGCCTGTGCCCCACGAACCAGAACCCACTTCTCCCACATTAGTCTTTGAGCCACACGTTCATTTCTCTAATCTTATTTGTCCTATGCCAATTTGCAGTGGCTCAGATAATAATCCAGAAATTATCACCTTTGAGGTTCTGCCTCAACCCTAAGGTTGGATGGGCAGGTCCATCAATCAAGTTAATTAGTTTTTTTACTGGCCTTATTAGGCTGCTGACAGACCGATTAGGCTGCGCGCCTGCCAAACTGAAAGTCTAAATGATGCAGGGTGACATCAGGACGCACGCCCGATGTATCCCCGCGTCATTTGACACAATGGCGAGTGAGCCCCACCCCCCACTCGCTGACCAGAAAAACCTGCCCAGAGAGTAAATCAGCAGATAAGGCTAGACACTACAAAAATAATAAAAGGACAAAGCAAAAGGCTCTGTATCTAAACACACAAAGCATTCAAAACAAAACAGATGGACTGATAGCACAAATAGAAATAAATAAGTACGATCTGATAGCCGTTACAGAGTCATTGCTACAGGTTGACAAAGATTGGAACCTGAATATTGAAGAGTATGTGACATTTAGGAAGGACAGGAAGTTAGGAAAAGCTGGAGGGGTAGGTCTGTTACTTAATGGTATTAATTAATGGTATCAGCACGTTAAAGAGGGATGACCTAAGTTCAGAAAACTAGGGTGTAGAAGTGGTTTGGGTTGAGATGAGGAATGATAAAGGCAAGTCATTTGTGGGAGTGGTGTTCAGGCCCCCTAATTCTCACCACACAGTAGGACAAAGTATAAAAGAAGAGATAATGGGAGCTTACCAGAAAGGTACAGCAATAATCATGGGGGATTTTAATCTACATATAAACTGGAAAAATCAGACGGGCAAAGGTAGCGTAGATGAGAAGTTCATAGAATGTTTTCAGGGTAGTTTCTTAGAACAGCACGTTCTGGAGCCAACCAGAGAGCAGGCTATACTAGACCTGGTATTGAGCAACGAGATAGGGTTCATCGATAACCTCATAGTGCAGGCACCCCTAAGTAGCAGCAATCGTAATATGATTGAATTTTACATTCATTTTGAGGGAGAAATGAGTGCATCCAGAACTAGTACTTTAAACTTAAATAAGGGCAATTATGAGGGCATGAAAGTGGAGCTAGCTGAAGTCAACTGGCAAATGAGGTTAAGGGATATGTTAATAGAGGTTCAGTGGCAGACATTTAAAGTGATATTTCAGAATACACAGAATATATGCATTCCAATGAGAAAGAAAAATTCCAAGGGAAGGACCCAGCATCTGTGGTTAGCTAAAAAAGTTAAAGACAGCATCAAGCTTAAAGAAAAAGCATATAATTACGCAAAGACGGGTGGCAGGTCAGAAGATTGGAAAAAATATAAACAACAGCAAAGATTGACAAAAAGATTAATAAGGAGGGAAAAATTAGAGTATGAGAGAGAGCTAGCTAGTAATATAAAGACATGTAGTAAGAGTTTCTATAGGTATTTAAATAAGAAAAGAGTTAACAAAGTGAGCATTGGTCCTTTACAGAGTGCATTTGGGGAATTGATAATGGAAAGTAGGGATGAGGAGTCGGGAGTTGAAAAGGAGTGCGAGAGGAGTCAGGAGTTGAAGAGAAGCGTGAGAGGAGCCGGGAGTTGAAAAGGAGCGCGAAAGGAGTCAGGAGTTGAAGAGAAGCGCAAGAGGAGCCGGGAGTTGAAAAGGAGCGCGAGAGGAGTCGGGAGTTAAAGAGAAGCGTGAAAGGAGTCAGGAGTTGAAGAGAAGCGTGAGAGGCGCCAGGAGTTGAAAAGCAGCGCGAGAGGAGTCAAGAGTTGAAGAGGAGCCTGGAGTTGAAAAGGAGCGCGAGAGGAGTCGGGACTTAAAGAGAAGCGCGAAAGGAGTCAGGAGTTGAAGAGCAGCGCGATAGGAGTCGGGAGTTGAAGAGGAGCGCGATAGGAGTCGGGAGTTGAAGAGAAACACGAGAGGAGTCAAGAGTTGAAGAGGAGCACGATAGGAGTCGGGAGTTGAAGAGAAACGCGAGAGGAGTCAAGAGTTGAAGAGGAGCACGATAGGAGTTGGGAGTTGAAGAGAAACGCGATAGGAGTCGAGAGTTGAAGAGAAGCTGGGAGAGCAGGGTGACTGAGGGAGATCGGTGAGGAGGGAACGAGGTGATCCTTTGAGTACCGTGAGTATGGCCGGGTAAGTATTTACTACTTTTATTGCCTATAGTTTTTAAGGTCTTATTTTGTGGTTCATCGTTTGTAGGGGCTATATTCTGTAACAACGAGAAGCAGGGAAGAAGGGCCCGAGAGTAATTGATATTAATTATCTTCCAAAAGGTTTAATTTGATTTAAAGGGGTAACTCATGGCAGGAGAGCTCAAAGCTGTGGTATGCTCCTCCTGCTCTATGTGGGAAGCCGGGCACATTTCCAGTGCCCGGGGCCAGCACGTGTGCGGTAAGTGTCTCCAGCTGCAGCTCCTGGAAGCCCAGGTTTTGGAGCTGGAGCGGCGGCTGGGGACACTATGGAGCATCCACGAGGCGGAGAGTATTGTGGATAGCATGTATAGAGAGGTGGTCACACCGCAGGCTAAGAGTCCACAGGCAGGAAGGGAATGGGTGACCACCAGGCAAAGCAAGAGGACTAGGCAGGCAGAGCAGGAATCTCCTGTGGCTATTCCCCTCCAAAACAGGTATACCGCTTTGGATACTGTTGGGGGGAATGGCCTCTCAGGAGAGAGCAGCAACAGCCAAATTCATTGCACCACGGTTGGCTCTGCTGCACAGGGGAGGAGTTAGAAGTGTGGGAACGCAATAGTTATAGAGGATTCAATTGTAAGGGGATTAGATAGGCGTTTCTGTGGCCACAAGTGAGACTCCAGGATGGTATGTTGCCTCCCTGGTGCTAGGGTCAAGGATGTCTCAGAGTGGCTAGAGGACATTCTGAAGGGGGAGGGTGAACAGCCAGTTGTCATGGTACACATTGGTACAAACGACATAGGTAAAAAAGAGATGAGGTCCTAAAAGCAGAATATAGGGAGTTAGGAAGTAAGTTGAAAAGTAGGACCTCAAAGGTAGTGATCTCAGGATTACTACTAGTGCCACGTGCCAGTCAGAGTGGACATAGCAGGATATATCGGATGAATACGTGGCTGAAGAGATGATGTGAAGGGGAGGGTTTCAGATTCCTGGGGCATTGGGACCAGTTCTGGGGGAGGTGGGACCAGTACAAACTGGACAGGTTACACCTGGGCAGGACCGGGACTGATGTCCTAGGGGGACCATTTGCTAGAGTGGTTGGGGAGGGTTTAAACTAAAATGGCAGGGGGATGGGAACCTATGCAAGGAGTCAGAGGAGGGGGGAATCAAGGATAAGAACAAAAGACAGAATAGGGAATAAGAAAAGTGATAGTCAGAGAAATCAAGGGCAAGAATCAAACAGGGCCTCAGTGAAAAACAGTAGGAACGGGACAAGTAATGTTAAAAAGACAAGCCTTAAGGCTTTGTGCCTTAATGCGAGGAGCATTCGCAATAAAGTGGATGAATTAACCGTGCAAATAGATGTAAACAGGTATGATATAGTCGGGATTACAGAGACATGGCTGCAGGGTGACCAGGGATGAGAACTGAACATCCAGGGGTATTCAGTATTTAGGAAGGACAGACAAAAAGGAAAAGGCGGTGGAGTTGCATTGCTGGTTAAAGAGGAAATTAACGCAATAGTGAGGAAAGATATTAGCTCCGACGATGTGAAATCTGTATGGGTACAGCTGAGAAACACTAAGGGGCAGAAAACGTTAGTGGGGGTTGTATATAGACCCTCAAACTGTAGTGGTGATGTTAGGAATGGCATTAAACAGGAAATTAGAGATGCATGTAAAAAAGGAACATCTGTAATTATGGGTGACTTTAATATGCATATAGATTGGGCAAATCAAATTAGTAACAATACCGTAGAGAGGGAATTCCTGGAGTGTAAAAGGGATGTTTTTTCTGGACCAATACATTGAGGAACCAACGAGAGAACAGGCCATCCTCGACTGGGTATTGTGTAATGAGTAAAGGAATAATTGGCAATCTAGTTGTGCGAGGCCCCTTGGGGATGAGCAACTATAATATGTTAGAATTCTTCATCAAGATGGAGAGTGACGTAGTTGATTCTGAGACTAGGGTCCTGAATCTTAATAAAGGAATGGTATGATGGTATGAGGCGCAAGTTGGCTGTGATGGATTGGGAAACGTTACTTAAAGGGTGGATAGGCAATGGCAAACATTCAAAGAGCGCATGGGTGAACTGCAACAATTGTTTATTCCTGTCTGGCACAAAAGTAAAACAGGAAAGGTGGCCAAACCATGACTTACAAGGGAAATTAGAGATAGTATTAGATGCAAGGAAGAGGCATGCAAATTGACCAGAAAAAACAACAGACCTGAGGATTGGGAGCACTTTAGAATTCAGCAAAGGAGGACCAAGGGATTGATTAAGAAGGGGAAAATAGAGTACGAGAGTAAGCTTGCAGGGAACATAAAAACTAACTGTAAAAGTTTCTATAGGTATGTGAAGGGAAAAAGATTGGTGAAGGCAAATGTAGGTCCCTTACAGTCAGAAACAGGGGAATTTATAAGGGGGAACAAAGAAACGGCTGACCAACTAAATACATACTTTGGTTCTGTCTTCACAAAGGAGGATACTAATAACATACCAGAAATGTTGGGGAACACAGGGTTTAGTGAGAGGGCGGAATTGAAAGAAATCATTATTAATAGGGAAATGGTGTTGGGGAAATTGATGGGACTGAAGGCCGATAAATCCCCGGGGCCTGATAATCTACATCCCAGAGTACTTAAGGAAGTGGCCCTCGAAATAGTGGATACATTGGTGGTCATCTTCCGAGATTCAATAGACTCTGGAACAGTTCCTACAGATTGGAGGGTAGCTAATGTAACCCCACTATTTAAAAAGGGAGGCAGAGAGAAAACAGAGACCAGTCAGCCTGATGTCGGGGGAAATTCTAGAGTCCATTATAAAAGATTTAATAGCTGAGCATGTGGAAAACAGTGGCAGAATCAGACAGAGTCAGCATGGATTTATGAAAGGGAAATCATGCTTGATAAATCTACTGGAATTTTTCGATGATGTAACTAGTGGAGTTGATGAGGGGGAGCCAGTGGATGTGGTTTATTTGGACTTTCAGAAGGATTTCGACAAAGTCCCACATAAGAGATTGGCATGTAAAATTAAAGCGCATGGGATTAGGGGTAGAGTATTGAGATGGATAGAAAACTGGTTGGCAGACAGGAAACAAAGAGTAGGAATAAACGGGTCTTTTTCCGAATGGCAGGCAGTGACTAGTGAGGTACCGCAGGGATCGGTGCTGGGACCCCAGTTATTCATAATATATATTAACGATTTAGATGACGGAATTAAATGTAATATCTCCAAATTTGCAGATGACACAAAGCTGGGTGGGAGGGTGAGCTGTGAGGAGGATGCAGAGATGCTTCAGTGTGATTTGGACAAGCTGAGTGAGTGGGCAAACGCACGGCAGATGCAGTATAATGTAGATAAATGTTAGGTTATCCATTTTGGTAGCAAATACAGGAAGGCAGATTATTATCTGAATGGCTATAAATTGAGAGAGGGGAATGTGCAACGAGACCTGGGTGTCCTTGTACACCAGTCGCTGAAGGTAAGCATGCAGGTGCAACAGGCGGTAAAGAAGGTAAATGGTATGTTGGCCTTCATAGCCAGATGATTCGAGTATAGGAACAGGAATGTCTTGCTGCAATTGTACAGGGCCTTGGTGAGGAAGGATGTACTTGGTATAGAGGGAGTGCAGCGAAGGTTTACCTGACTGATTCCTGGGATAGCGGGACTGACATATGAGGAGAGATTGAGTCGATTAGGATTATATTTGCTGGAGTTCAGAAGAATGAGGGGGATCTCATAGAAACCTATAAAATTCTAACAGGACTAGACAGGGTAGATGCAGGAAGGATGTTCCTGATGGCGGGGGAGTCCAGAACCAGGGGTCACAGTCTGAGGATATGGGGTAGACCATTTAGGACTGAGATAAGGAGAAATTTCTTCACCTAGAGAGTGGTGAGCCTGTGGAGTTCGTTAGCACAGAAAGTAGTTGAGACCAAAATATTGTATGTTTTCAACAAGGAGTTAGATATCGCTCTTGGGGCGAAAGGGATCAAAGGGTATGGGGAGAAAGCAGGAGCAGGCTATTGAGTTGGATGATCAGCCATGATTATAATGAATGGCGGAGCAGGCTCGAAGGGACGAATGGCCTACTCCTGCTCCTAGTTTCTATGTTTCTAATTAAACAGGTATTTTGCTTCTGTCTTCACTTTTCAGGATACAAGTAACATCCCGGAAATAGCTGTAAATCAGGAAATGGAAGGGAGGGAGGAACTCGGGAAAATTACAATCACCGGGGAAGTGGTATTATGCAAATTGTTGGGTCTGCGAGCTGACAAATCTCCAGGTCCGGATGAACTTCACCCTCAGTTCTTGAAAGGAGTGGCCAGTGAGATAGTTGATGCAATGGTTTTAATTTTCAAAAATTACAATTCTAAAATCTAGATTCAGGAAAGGTTCCATTAGATTGGGAAATAGCAAATGTAACTGTTTTTACTCATAAAGGGAGTCAGAAAGCAGGAAACTACAGGCCAGTTAGCCTAATATCTGTCAAAGGAAAAATGTTAGAAGCTATTATTAAAGATGTTATAGCAGGGCATTTAGAAAAATTCAAGGCAATCAGGCAGAGTCAACATGGTTTTGTAAAAGGAAAGTCATGTTTAATCAATTTATTGGCATTCTTTGAAGAAGTCACATGTGCTGTGGATAAAGGGGAACCGGTGGATGTACCCTACTTAAATTTCCAAAAGGCATTTGATAAAATGCCACGTCAAAGGTTATTGCAGAAAATAAAAGCTTATGGTGTAGGGGATAACATTTTGGCATGGATAGAAGATTGGCTAGCTAACAGGAACCAGAGAGCTGGCATAAATGGGTGTTTTTCTGGTTGGCTGGATGTAACAAGTGCTGTGCCACAGGGATCAGTGCTGGGGCCTCAACTTTTTACAATTTATATAAATGACTTGGATGAAGGGATCGAAAAATATGGTTGCCAAATTTACTCACAACACAAAGATAGGTAGGAAAGTAAATTATGAAGAGGACGTAACGAGGCTATAAAGTGACATGGATAGGTTAAGTGAGTGGGCAAATATCTGGAAAATGGAGTATAATGTGGGAAAATGTGAAATCATTCATTTTGGCAGGAAGAATAAAATGCTTATTGTCTAAATGGTGAGAGGTTGCAGAGCTCTGATGTTCAGAGGGATCTGGGTATCTTAGTGCATGAATCACAAAAGGTTATAATGCAGGTCCAGCAGGTAATTAGGAAAGCTAATAGAATGTTATCATTTATTGTAAGGGGAATTGATTACAAAAGTTGGGACGTTATGCTTCAGTTGTACAGGGCACTGGTGAGACCACATCTAGAGTTTTGCGTACAGTACTGGTCTCCTTATTTAAAGAAAGATGTAGGTGCGTTAGAAGCAGTTCAGAGAAGGTTTACTAGACTAATAGCAGGGATGGGTGGGTTGTCTTATGAGAAAAGGCTAGACAGGTTAGGCTTGTATCCACTGGAATTTAGAAGAGTAAGAGGCAACTTAATTGAAACCTTTAAATTCCTGAGGGGTCTTGACAGAGTGGTTGTGGAGAGGATATTTCCTCTTGTGGGAGAATCTAGAATTAGGAGTCACTATTTAAAAATAAGGGTCTCTCATTTAAGACAGAGATGGGGAGAATTTTTTTTCTCTTGGAGGGTTGAGAGCCTTTGGAACTCTCTTCCTCAAAAGGCAGTGGAAGGAGAGTCTTTGAATATTTTTAATGCAGAGCTAGATAGATTCTTGATTAACAAGGGGGGTGACAGTTATCAGGGGTAGGCAGGAATTTGGGGTTGAGCTTACATTCAGATCAGCCATGATCTTATTGAATGGCAGAACAGGCTCGAGGCGCTGAGTGGCTCCTGCTCCTAAATGTTCGTATGTTTATATATACGGAGATGAGAAGAATTTTTTTTCTCTCAGAGGGTCGTGAATCTTTGGAATTCTCTGCCCCAGAGAGTGGTGGAGGCAGGGTCATTGAATATTTTTAAGGCAGAGGTAGATAGATTTTTGACTAACAAGGGAGTCCAAGATCATCAGGGGTAGGCAGAATGTGGAGTTGAGGCCACATCAGCCATGACCTTACTGAATGGCAGAGCAAGTTCGATGGGCCAAATGGCTTACTCCTGCTCCTAATTTGTATGTTCGTAAAACTAGAAACAATTATGCTAATTTGCAAAGCCATTGGGATTTTCTGTGTGTGTGAAATTGAATAAATAGTCTTTCATTAAATGGCCATTATCCACTGATAACATTTGGTAAGATGATTTTCTTCAGTTTTACAAATAGAGGAAAATACACCCTAATATAATTTAAAATTCAGTGCACTAGCATTAAAAAAAACCTGTTCATGAAGAGTTTTATTACCTGGCTAATGACAAGTCAAAGAGCCCCAGGAACTGACGTAGAGAGGTTTGATACATCACATTCACCATGCTCATCTCAGTAATCAAAAAATACAGGATACTTCCTCTGGTTGCAACTATGAAAAAATAATAAAATAAAGACAATTATATACATGGGGCCAAATATCCAGGGCCTTTCCAATGCATCCTGCAATAACTACAAAAATTATTTCTGGACCAGGGGTGTCCAGGTAATGATGTTATGGGCGCAGTCACTCCAACTGCCCAAAGAAGACCGCTGATGCAAGAGGAAGAAAGTGTGGGACGAAGGACTTCAAATGCTTAGATGTTCTTGTGTCTTTGATCTAACAAAAAGTGTGGTGGATCAACAGTGGCTAGTGTGCCTACAAAACCAAGGACACTGACCAGCAGATTGGCAGAGTTAGTCCACACCTGATGGTACACAGTAGTATTGTGGCTTGGGCATTGCAAAGTAAAAAAGTAATCTACAAAAAAAATTACATAAAATCCCTTTAAAAAGGAGGCCAATTGGGGGCAGAGTAGACCACTCCCTGGACCAACAGTGAGAGTCAATTTTATGGCCCTAGGGAGAAGACAGGCACATGTCACTGCTTTTTAAATTAATTGCTTCCCTGACCTACTGAACTTTAACTTAAGTCAGGCTGAGCCTCCAATGGATTTTCACCTCCGTATTGTCCAAAATTCCCCACAAAATACTCAGGTTATAATTAACCTTGAAACTGTAAGAACAAATCATATTTTATTAATCTTTGGCAAAGAAATAACTTGTATCTACATAGAAATATTACTTTCAAAATGCTATCACTATTGATATATGAACAAATGTAGAAACCAATTTTATGCACAGAAAGCTCCTGCAATCAATAAATGAAATGAATAACTCATTTTCATGATGATGACCTGACAAAAGGTTACCATGAAATGTTAACTCTATTTCTCTCTCCACAGATGTTCCCAGACCTGTGGAGTAAATCTGGCATTTTCTGTTATTTCAAGTTAGAGTTGTTGAGCTGGCATCCAAGGTGCAGACATTGCAGGGCAAGAGGGAGAGTTACCTGAAAACCAAAAGGCGGTCACACCCCTTAGTTTAGGAAATTGTACAGGTCTGGCTTGAGGTCATGAACAGGAATGTGTGAAACTGCCCCAAATGCATTCCATAAACCTGTCCTCCAAACTACCTTTGCCAATTTGATTTTTCCAATCTATATGAAGATTAAAACCCCCATGATTATTACATTGCCTTTGTTACATGCTCCTCTTATTTCTTGATTAATATTTCAACTGGTTCCTCTTGATCTACCCCGCTAGTTACATCCTCAAAAATCGCTAATAGAAACGTCAAACATGACTTCCCTTTCATAAAAACATGTTGGCTGGGATTTTCCGTGTCTGCCGGCGCTGGTTTGGTGGCGTGAGCAGACAATATGGCGAGAAGGCCAAAACTTGGCTTCATGACGTCGTGAAACCAGTTTGCAATTGTCCGCCATCGGACGTCGGGAACCTCATTGTAATACATCAGCATATGATGTCCGCCAACGTCGGCAGGAAAACACACCGACGTGTTTCACAACAACATACATGAGGTGGGCTGCACTTTGCTCAGGACTGCAAGGTTTGTTTGCCTACCTTGTCAGCACTCACAGCCATCAGCGTCAGGCTTCACAGGGAGCACCACATCCCTCTAAAAGGGGCTCACCGGTAGGTCTCTACCAACCAGATCAGCCATATGTAGGTAGCTTTTCAATGGCAGTAGGGCAAGGTCTTGCTTGAGGAAGGGGGAGAAGTGGGCTCAGGCAAGGGAAGAGGCTGCAGGACGAGAGCTTTAATGGGGAAGGAGGGTAACCCAGGGTGTGTGTGAGGGCACATGTTGATCTGTGCAAGTAACCTCAAGACAGTGAGGGCTGAGGAGGCAGTCTCCAGAGGAGATGAGGCCATGGACATATGAGGGTATGTGTGTGAGAATGGGTGGTGACGTCCCTTGAGTTGGCAGTGAGTGTGATGCTAGTGAACATGTGATGGGCTTGAGTGTATGAGTTTAGAGTGATGAGATGGTTGCCATACCCTCTGCACGAATGAGATCATTCATTCTCTATCTGCATTGGATGGCCAACCTCTTCTGTGCAGTATTGGCAATGATTGGCACTGCCATTGCCTACTAAGCTGGAGTAGTAATGTAGCTGCCCCTCCTGCGGCCAGAGCAGGGGTAGAGAACAACACAATGGGCCTCCACGGCATCCAAAAGGTGCTCGAGGGCTGCCGTCTTCTTGCTTTTTGGGGCCATGTCTTCTTTGCCATGCAGTCCTGGACTGGAAGCACTGAGCGCAGCTGTACTTTAGATGTGGTGTCTGACGTGATGAAGCAGCGAGGTGACAATGTGGCAGGCGAATCGGAGCCCATCCACCATCAAAAAGGCGTGTATCCCAGGAATGCATAATTAATGCAGTAGGTTTGGGATGATACGGCGTGAAAAGCCGCCATTGCAGCCACCGGGTAAAACGCTGTTTTACCTGCCCGCTACCGCACTTAGTACAAATCTGGGACACTTCTGCCCATTGACTTTGCTTAATTATACTATGGTTTACTAAGTGCTCTATTATGACTTCCTTAATAATTGATTTTGTCATTAATAGTATTAAGAATTATTATTATATCAAAAAGTATTTGATATGGTGCTGCATAAGTTGGGGGTAATATATTAGCATGAATATAGGATTGGTTAAAGAACATAAAACAGAGAGCTAAGAATAAAGCATCATTTTCAAGTTGCAGGCTGTTGCTGGTGGAGTGTCAAAAGGGTCACTTCTGATGCCTCAGCTATTTACAATTTATATTAATGATCTATATGAAGAGACCAGGGGTAATGCATCCAAGCTTAGTGATGATACAAAGCTAGGTGGGAAAGTAAACTGTGAGGAGGACACGAGGCGCTGGATTTAGTGGTGGTAGCAGGTATCTTCCCCTTGCCTACTCCATTACGAGGATTTTAGAGCCCTCCACTATTTCTATGGAGTTGGACCTCTTTTGGTAGGAAACCTGGTTGATGACACCACAGAGGAGTAAAGAACCATAGGGAAGCCTGGTCTGGAATGAGAAACCTTTTGACAGGTAAGTTCAAAAGGCATTGATAACTTCCATGTCATAATGTCATGGTGTATGATAGGTTAAATATGTTTTAAATACCGTGATTAATGATAGGGCTTTGTTTAGAAAAGGTAATTGACCATTAAATTGACCAATGTTATAAAAGTGTTCAGGTTAAAATAGCTCTTCTGTATTCAATGGTGTTCAGATTCAGATGTTACTGTGTCAATTTCCCCCTGTGAGCTTTACATAGACAGTCCAGCCATCTGTTGAGACTTTGAAGTGGTGGAACTAGTAGTGAAATAGTGAGGAGGTATCGGGGGTGGGTGGCGGTGGTGAGGGGTGAGGGCTAGGTTGCCTAACACTCATATACAGAATTGAACTAATGTCCCACGGAACCAAGGTGGGCCTTCTGACCTGCCTACCTCAACATTCATGTTAATACATTACCCCCAACTCATGCGGCACCTTATCAAATACTTTTTGATATAATAATAATTATTAATATTATTAATGCCAGAGTCAATTATTAAGGAAGTCAAAATAGAGCACTTAGTAAGCCATAATATAACTAGGCAAAGTCAATGGGTGGAAGCGTCCCAGATTTGCACTAAGTATGGTCGTGGGCGGATGGAGACAGGATCATGATGTCAGGAAATGGCAATTCCCACCTCAAGGATGAAAATCCGGGCCAAAATATTATATTCGTTTTCTCTGCCCTTCCCTTAGTCCCCATGATAATTTCTCCTGTCTCTGTCTTTAAGGGATCAACATACACTTTCGCTACTCTCCTCATTTTCACACACTTCCAAAAACTCTTACAATCAGTTCTTATATTCCTGGCTAGTTTACATTTTTATTCTATTTTTTTCCCTTCTTATTGACATTTTGGTGGCCCGTTGCTGGTTTCTAAAACACGCCAAAACCTAAGGCTTACTACTATTCTTTGCAATATTATAAGCCCCTCCTTTTACTTCCTTAGGAAGCCACAGTTGGATCTTTCTTCCTGAGTTTTTGTTTTTTGTATGTTTCCTGCTGCTTATTTACCACCATACCTTTAGTCAATCAATCTTAGCTAGCTCTTCCCTCATATCTATGGAATTGATTTAGTTTAAGTTTAAGATTCTTGTTTGCTACTGGAGTATGTTGCTTTTAAACTTAATATAGAATTCATTTGTATGAATTTTCCCAGTGAATCTTTTACTATGAGATTACTAACTAACCCTGCCTCATTGCACAATACTCAATGGGCTGAATTTTGCCGTCGGCGAGCAGGGGGCGGGGCCTGCTCGCCGACGTGTAAAATTACGCAGGATGACATCGGGGGGAACCCCTGACATCATCCCACCCCATTTAAATTTTCAGGAAGGTGGAGGCGCAGCAAAATCAGCTGCGGGCCCGCTGACTTGTCAATGGCCAATTGAGGCCATTGACAGGATCATTTAAACAATTAAAGGGCCTGCCCATCCAACCTTAAGATTGGCGGGCAGGCCAGGAGCCCCGACGGGGAATAGAAAAAACATGAAACCTCATCCACCTGTGGGATGAGGTTTCATGTAGGGATTTAAAAAGTTTAATAAAGTTTTAGTGAAATTTATGAACATGTCCCATCTCATAGGGATTTTTTTCCTATTTTTAACATTTTTAAAACTGTCAGCGATCTCCCTGATGCAGCACTTAGCCTCAGGGGGTGTGCGCTCTTTTGTGCGCATGCGCAAAAGACTGCACTCTCGATTTTGGGGAATCTCCCCCCACCTGCACAGGAAGCACATAGCCCTTCCCCACGGACGTCACACTGGTCGGGTCTTAATTGGCCCGCCCATGTAAAATGGCGGCAGGGCCCGCTTCTCTGGTGGGGATCAATTCCCCACCCGCCAGAGATTGGGTCGGGCCCACCCGCCCGACAGGCAGAAAATTCTGCCCAATATAAAATAGCTTTATCCCTAGTTATTTCCATAACATATTGTTCCAGGAAACTGTCAGAAAAGCATTCTACAAACTTATCTTCCAGATCACCTTTGTCAATTTGTTCGGTCTTGTCTATATGACAATTAAAGTGTCCCACAATTATTACATTGTCTCTGTTACAAGCTCCAATAATTTCTTGCTTGCTTCTCTGCCCAACAGTATAACTACACCCACCAGCATTTTCTGACCCTTGTAATTCCTAACCTCCAACCATACTGATTCTACTTCCTGATCTTCAGAGCCAAGATACTTTCTCACTACTGTCTGTATGTGATCCTTTACTATTATTCCTCTTTTTCCATTCTGCTTGTCTTTTGAAATGTTGTGTACCCTGGAATATTTATTTTCAAACCTTGTAACCATGGGCTGAATTTTTCCGTTGATGAGCTGGGGGCGGGGCCCGCTCGCCGAAGGGAAAATGACGCCGGATGATGTCGGGGGAACCCCCAGCGTCATCCCGCCCCATTTAAATACTCAGGAAGGCGGGCAGACAGCGCGATCAGCTGTGCGCCCACCAACCTGTCAATGTCCAATTGAGGCCATTGACATGGTAGTTAAAACAATTAAAGACCCTACCCGTCCAACCTTAAGATTGGCGGGCAGGCCAGGAGCCCCAGCGGCAAATAGAGAAAAATAGAGAATGCTACACCATTCTGTTGTCTCCATTTTTCTCTTTAGATTTCTAAATCTTCCTTCATCTGATCTCTGCACTCGCCACTCCCCCGGCTTTCTGATTTAAAGCCTTATTCACAGCCCTAATTAAACTAATCGCCAGGGCACTGAACCCAGCCCAGTTTAAGTGCAGCCCATTCCAATGAATCAGCTCTCTCTTTCTCCAGTACTGGTCCCAAAGCACCATGAACTGAAGCCTCTTCTTCCCACACCACTCTTTAATTCTCTAATGTGCTGGACCCTATGCCAATTGGCACAAAGCTCAAATAATAATCCAGAGATTATTACCTTTGAGGTTTTGTGTTTTAATTTGGACCCTACATCCTCACACTCTCAGCAGAACGTCATTCCTAGTTTTACCTATGCCATTAATTCCTATGTGGACTATAAACAGTATGTGGCACATTTTTGTGAATTGGTCTGACATGTATTTGCAACAATACATTGGTAAACTGTAAGATGTCACATGACTCCAGAGGCATTCATGGTTTTATTGTAGCGCATAAAAAAGTCTTGGAGATGATTTTCCTCTTTGGTTACACCGACACCTTGGTGGAAGTCCAGAAGATCAAGGAGGGAACCATTTTCATCAGCTCTCTCCTGCTTCTGGAATTTCTTCCCAGAGGCAGTGGTGGGTGTCTCATGTGTCCAAATATAAATGGTCATGTTACACAGAGATGCAAATGACCAGATTAAACCAAATAACATGTTTGTCCAGCTGGATGCTGGAAGCACTGGCAATCCTGTCAGCAACGTTGCCATGGAGTGGGAAGAAGGGGAATCCTAATTTTTTAAAGGCATTTATGGAGTGTGTTTGGCCACAGGGTACTTGATGGGGAGATAATGGCGTAGCGGTAATGTCTATGGACTAATGATCCAGAGACCCAAGCAAATGCTCTGGGGACTGGGTTTAAATCTAATCATGGCAGTTGGTGGCATTTAAATTCAATTAATAAATCTGGAATTGAAAGCTTATCTCAGTAATCCGACCATGAAACTGAAATCAATTGTTGTTAAAAACCCATCAGTTTGCCAATGACCTTTAGGGAAGGATATCTGCCATCCTTACCTGCTCTGGCCTACATGTGACTCCAGATCCACAGTAATGAGGTTGATTCTTAGCTGCCCTCTGAAATGGCCCAGCAAGCCACTCAGTTTAAGGGCAATTAGGGATGGGCAACAAATCTGGTCTTTCCAGTGATCCACACATGTCAGCAAGTTAGTTAAACATGATTTTCCCTTAACAAATCCATACTGTCTTTCCTTAATTAACCCGCATTTGTCCATGTGACTATTAATTTTGTCCCAAATTATTGTTTCTAGAAGTTTCCCTACTACTGAAGTTAAAATAACTGGCCTGTAGTTGCTGGGCTTATCTTAACAACCTTTTTTGAACAAGGATGTAACATTTGCAATTCTCCAGTCCTCTGGAATCATGCCGGGTCATAAGGGAGAATGGAAAGTTATGGCCAGTGCCTCTGCAATTTCTACTCTTACTTCCCTCAGTATCTTTAGATGCATCTCATCCAGTCCTGGTACTTCATCAACTTGAAGTGCAAATAGCGTACCTAATACCTCTTTCTTATCAATTTTAAATTTTTCTAGTGTCTGAATTACCTCCTCTTTTACCATGACCTGGGTAGCATCTTCTTCCTTGGTAAAGACAGGTGCAAAGTATTAATTTAACACTTCAGTTATGCCCCCTGACTCAATGCATAAATCTCCTTTTTGGTCCCGAATCAGCCCAACTCCTTCTTTTACCACCCTTTTACTATTTATATGCCTATAGAAGACTTTGGGATTCCCTTTAATGTTAACTGCCAGTTTCTTTTCATACTCCCTCTTTGCTTCTCTTATTTGCTTTTTCACTTCCCCTCTGAACCTTCTATATTCAGCCTAGTTCTCCATTGTATTATCCATCTGACAGCTGTCATAAGCATACTTTTCCTTCTTCATCCTAATCTCTAGCTCTTTTGAGATTCAGGGAGCTCTGAATTTCTTTACCCTACATTTCCCTTTTGAGGGAAAATATCTTGACTGTGCCTGAACTCTCTCTTCTTTGAGGGTAGCCCGCTGTTCAGCTACATTGTTCCTGCCAACCTTTGATTCCAATTTATTTGGCCCAGATCCATTCTTATCCCACTGAAGTTGGCTTTCCCCCAGTTAATTATTCTTATCTAGATTGTTCTTTGTTCTTTTCCAGAGCCAATCTAAACCTCAAGTTCGGTCATTAGTGATGTACAGCTGGACAAAGTCACCAAGGTACTTTAAGGTAAAGCCATGGAACAATGTTAGAATCATAAAACGGTTACAGCACAGAAAGAGGGCATTCGGTCCATTGAGACCATGCCGGTTCTCTGCAAGAGCAACTTAGCTAGTTCCCTCCCCTTCCCTTCCCTTTCCCTGTATCTCTGCAAATCTTTCCTTCAGGTGCTTATCTAATTTCCTTTTGAAAACCATGATTGAGTCTCCTTCCACCACACTCTCAGCTAGTGCATTCCAGATCATAACTTTGTCGCCTTTGGTTCTTTCTGCCGATTGCTTTAAATTGGTGTTCTCTAGTTCTCAACTCTTCTGCCAATGGGAACAGTCTCTCTCTATCTACTCTATCTAGATCTCTCATAATTTTGACCAGTTCTTCAAACCTCCTCTCAACCTCTCCTCTAAGGACAGCCCCAGCTTTCCCAATCTATCCACGTAATTGAAGTCCCTCATTCCTGGAACTATTCTTGTTAGTCTTTTCAGCACCGTTTTTAATGCCTTCACTTCCTAAAGGGCAGTGCCTGGAACTGGATGCATTGGGTAGAATTTTCCTACTTATTCCCTGCCCAAACAGCAGCACCAATTGCAGGTTAGGAGCTTGAACGGTACAGGAATGGGCTTTGCCAAAACTCTGAGCTGCATCATTAGTATCCTGCCCCCAGGTACCCTGGCCAATCAAGGAAGGTGACACATTGCATCTGTGAAAGGTTTTCTAATTAAAGGGACCATGACATGGGTTACAAGGGTTCACCAGCATTTGGTTTTTGAGGCTGCAGCAACTAAAGGAATAGAGAGGAGACCTGGGAAGGCTGCCCCCCCCCACAACACTGCATCTCTCACTCTTGGCTGGAGTCCTGCTGTGGGTTCTGAGGGGTTGCAGTGAGGTGTGCTCTACCGAGTACAGAAGGAACAGGCCAGCTTCTCTAACCAAGCGGGCATGGATAGAAATGACTGGGCAAGTCAGCAGCAGAAATGCAGTTCTTCCAACCTAGAGACAGTGCACTAAGAGGATCCAGGACCTCAGGAGGGTAGGAAAGATGAGAGGCAGAACATTTTCATGTGCCAAGCTCCACCCTCTGAATTTCCCAGTACAGCAATCCTCTTATGCACTTGCAGCTCCATTCCTTCCTCTTTCTCCAGGCACCTCACATCATAATCTCAGAAGCCAACACACACACACACACTTATACTCACCCTAAACCTATTGCCCTCTTGCACCCATACCTCACAAGCACCCTTCACAAATGTTTTCCTTTCCTCCTCTCCATACAGGGCATTACAAACACTTACACCTCTCTGCTTTCTCTCTGCTGGAAAAGAGAGAACACAATCTTGGTGACAGGGGTGGGGGGATGGTAGTGGGGGTAGGTGGCCCTCCAGTGGACAGGTTACTGGCAATGAGTGCTCACGTGCCCCACTAGGAGGAATGTCTTGTTCCAGGAGGTTACAGATATCAGCAGCAACCTGATGTGGGAGCCAGAGCTTCCTGAGGCACACATGCATGACATCACCGATCAAGCAGTGACAGCACTCTCAGAGAGAAGAAGTGCTTTAAACCTGGCCAGGGCTGGAGCTCTTCTGTTTCACTGATCAAAGCCCTCCCAGTCTGTCAGCTTCACTGAAGAAGTCTCCCTGCTGTGCACTCACCTTGGTGCTTGTCGAGTTGTTGACAGATCGGGAAACAGGTGCACTGACTGTTAAATCCAGAATTCAGGCTTAAAAACAGTATTCAGTGAGTTATTTGATTATTTCAATTACTTACCTAACAGCTGCATGGGGGCTCCCCACTTGCGTTCAATCCCACCCCAGTGAAACCCAGAAGAGGCCAGGATGAGGGAAAAATCCTGTCTCAACATCACTTTTGCTGGATTTAACTCCCTGCATGCACCAAAACCTACTTCCCCTTACCTGGCAAAATTCCACCCAATGTTGACCTTAAAGTGTATTTGTTGGAGTGTCAGGAGCCAATAGAGCTTGGTAAGGAAAGTGATAATGGAAAAGTGAGCTTTTGCATGGGTGATGACACTGCATGTTGGATGTGGTTAGTTTGTAAACAAGAAGATCGTAAAAAGAACTCTGGAGAAATTAAACTTCAAAGTAATAAAGACATGAGCCGGAATTTTCCTGTTGGCATCAGACATCATGGCAGGCTGGGGCGGGGGACAATATGGCGAGAAGGCCAAAAATCAGTTTCACACCATCGTGAAACCAGTTTGTGATCGTCCACTTCACCGGTCAATGGTGGGCCGCATTTCCCACTGCCGCATGTCAGGAACCTAATTTCAATACTTTAGCCCTGCTCGCCCGAATCATATCCCATGCTGGATCATCTCGGTAATCATGCCAATGTGTTTCACAACTGTACATAAGCAATGTGCACCTGGCGAGCTACACTTCGCTCATGACTTCGAGGTTTATTTGCGTATCTTGCTTCAGGCAGCATTAACAGTCATCAGCATCAGGCTTTGCAGGCAGCACCACATCACTTATAGGGGGGCTCACAGGCAGGTCTCTACCTACCAGACCAGCCGTAAGGTGGGGGTAGCTTTTCAATGGCTGCAGGGCTAGGACTGGCTTGGGGAAGGGGGAGAAGTGGCCTCAGGCAAGGGAAGAGGCAGCAGGGAAAGGGCTGTATTCAGGAAAGGGATATCTCAGGGTGTGTATGGGAGCATATGTTGATCTGTGCAAATGACCTCAAGACGGTGAGGGCTGAGGAGGCACTCTCCAGAGGAGATGAGGCCAGATGGGGATGTGAGAGTGTGTGTGAGAGAGTGAGTGTTGATGTCCCTTGAGGTGGCAGTGAGTGAGATGCCAGTGTATGTGTGATGGGCTTGATTGTGTGAGTTTAGAGTGATGAGATGGTTGCCATACCCTGGCAGCATGGATGAGATCATTCATCCGTTTTCTACACTGGATGGCCGACCTCTTGCGTTCAGCATTGGCATTGACCACCTCTGCCACCGCCTCCTAAGAAGGTGTGCCAGGGATGCGTCACTGAATCGGAGGGGGGGAGGGGGGTGTGGAGGCTGCACTCTTCTTGGCTTTTGGGGCCATGCCTTCACCGGAGCAGTCCTGGAATGCAAGCATTGAGAAGTGTGCGTGCAAAAACCCACCATTGTGGCTGGTGGGTAAAACAACTTTTTTCCCGTCCGCTACCACACTTTATGCAAATCTGGGATGATTCCACCCAAAGATTAAACAGTAATTCTCAGTTTTACTTCACCATCACTAGCGGTCTTTTTGAACCTCCTCTGCCTCCTCCACCCATAACTCTGACAAATGACTTGCATTCTTTTCCAAACATCACTGGATGTACCTATACCACATGGACTGCAGCAGTTCAAGAAAATAGATCACCATCAGCAAGGAGCTCATGGACTTTCACGTTACAAAGATCAAGGCAGTTTTTGTTCAGCTGTCTCTGATGCTTCCCTCCCTTCCCCTAGCTCTAGGACAAACTTCCCCACTGTACTTACCTTAAACCCATTCCTTTCCCGAGGTTCTCTCAGCTCCTACATTGCTCTCTCTGACCTCACCTTATCCAGGAGTTCCACCTCCTGCTCCCTCAATCCTATTCTGACCAAGCTGTTGACAACTTTGCTTGCCTTTCTGGGCTCCATGTTAGTTGATATTGTTAATGGGTCCCTCTCCTCATATACTGTCCTCTCCCCCTTCAAAGCTGCTTTCATCATTACTTCTCTCAGAAAATTGATTCTTGACCCCTCAGTTCCTCTAATTCCCATTTCTAACCTCCTTTTCTTCTCCAAAGTCCTTGAACATACTGTCACTTTCCAAGTCGGTGCCCATCCATGTTAGAATCCCTCCAATTGGATTTCTAGCCTGGCCACTGTACTGAAATGGCCCTTCTCAGATTCACATATGCATTCTTTGTGACCATGGTAACCTATCCCTTCTCACCCTTCTCAACCTAACTATACAGCCTTTGACACAGTTGGCCACATCATCCTTCTCCATTGTTTGGCGAGGTTCCATTATCAGTCTAACCGTCACCGAGAAGATCACATGCAATGTCTTTCCTTCTGACTCTCACACTGTTACCTTTGGAATCCCTCAAGCATCTATGCTTGACCCCCATTCCATTTTTTATTTAAATGCTAGCCCTCAGTAATAGCATCTGAAAACACAATGTCAGGTTCCACATCCATGCCGATGATATTCAGCTCTATCTCACCACCAGCTTCTCAGACTCTTCCACAGTCTATGATTTGTCAAGCAGCTCGTCTGAGATCCAATACCTGATGAGCAGAAATTTCCTCTAAATAAATGCTGTGATGACTGAGTCATTGTCTTTAGTCACCACCAGAAACTCTGGTTCCTGTTATCACTGGTAAGCCTGAGCAGGACCATTCGTAACTTTGGTGTTGTGTTTGATCCCGAGTTGAGTTTTTGACCACATTTCCGAATTGTTACCAAGACTGCTTACTTCCATCTTCGTTACATTCCTCATTTATGACCCTGCTTCAGCTTACTGTTACTGAAATCATCAGCCTTTTTTTATTCCTCTTTGGGATATGAAACACTAGGTAGGCTAGCATCCATTGTCTGTCACTAATTGTCCTTGAGAAGATGGTGGTGATTTATCTTCTTTAACTGCTGCAATCCATGTGGTGTAGATACATCCACAGTGTTGTTTGGAAGGGAATGAAAGTTTTTGACCCAGCGACAGGGAATGAACGGTGATGTAGTTTCAAGTCAGGATGGTGTATGGCTTAGATGGGAACTTGCAGGTGGTGGTGTTTCCATGCGCCTGCTTCCCTTGTCCTTCTAGAAGGTAGAGGTTGTGGGTTTGGAAGGTGCCATTACCTCTAGATTGGACTATCTCAGTGCACTTCTGTCTGGTTCCCAAATTCCACCCTACATAAACTTATGTTCATCCAAAACTCTGCTGCCCATATCTTAATTTGCTTCAAATCTCATTCTCCTATCATCCATGTGCTTGCTAACCTTCACTGGCTCCCCATCAAAACAACATCTCGATTTTAAAATCCTCATCCTTGTTTTCAAATCCTTCCATGGCCTCACCTCTCCCTATCCCTGTAGCCTTCTCCAGCCCTATAAGCTTTCAGGATATCTGCGCTCAACCATTTCTGCCTCTTGTGCTCCCCGATTTTAATTGCGCCATCATTGAAGGCTATACTTTCAGCTGTCTTGGTTCTAAGCTTTCTCCCTAATTCCCTCCAGAAACTTCTCTGCCACTCTACCTTTCTCTTCACTTTTAAGATGTTCCTTAAAACCTACCTTTTTGATCAAGTTTTTGGCCATCTGTCCTGATAACTTCTCCTGTGGCTTGATGTCAAAAATGATTTTATTGTTATCATCCTTTTGAAGCAACTCGGGCCATTTTATCATGTTAAATAGACTATATAAGTGTGAGTTGTTGTTGTTGTTGATAAAGATTTCTGCAGCCAACGAGGAAAAGATTGTGGCCAAGGTTATGGGCCAGGATTTTATGGCCCCTCCCACCCAGCGGGATATTATGGTCCCGTCGAATTAAATGGAGATTTAAATAGCTCGTCACATCCACCGGGGTGGGGGTGACACGCTGGGCGGGGCCGTAACGTCCTGGCCATGAAGTTGAAAGAAAATAGTTTTGGTGACAATTAAGTTATCAGAGCTGGGTCGAGCAGCATGATAAATTTCTGCATAAACGTTGATGGGACAGACAGAAAAAGCAAGTTTCAAAAGCCTTTGGTGTCAATGGGATAGGTAAGCAGAGCAAAATGTCATTGGTCTGCACCTGAAAGCTAAAGACATTTCACAGTCCCAAAACATCTTCTTGGAATGCTTTACAAAAGATGTTATAAAGTTGTTAATTTTCGCACATATTGGAAGAACCAGTAGGAATCTGATTCTTAATAAAGATCATTTGAGAAGCTTTGGACAAGATTCCAATCATGTAAACATAAATAAATTAAGTTTGCCTTCAAATTACTGGGTTGAATTTTGCTGTAGAAATAATTGTGGTTCTGGCAGCGCTCACCATTATTACGTGGATATGGAATATCAACTTTTGCAACCGTTCAAATACAGTTTAAAACACAGAATTCCAAAAGCATCTGAGATGCAATATTGCTCCATAAGCTTCCTGAAAGTGGCATCCTGTCATTGGACCCACCATTAAAATACACTGAACAATTAAGGTTTGTCCATTCCAGAGTAAGTGCCCTTTTAAAGGTGTAGTAAATCTTAATTACAGCCAAACAAACTCTCTGATGCCACAAATTAACTTTTACAAGCATGGAGTCTCATTCCTTCAGATTTTAATGTTGGTGGAGATCTAAAGATACATAATTTAAATTTTTAAAAATCTTTTTCATTTTGTCACCCTCCCTTAATCCAATCTTACTTTTGTTTTGTTTTCTGTAGTTGATTTGACATTGAATTAAATATTCTAATGAATGTTTCCTGCTTCAGTGTCTGCGTTGTTTCAAGCTCATTGTTTAAAAAGATAAAAAGTTACTTGCCATGTTCCCCAGATGCTTCGTAGAGGATGCTGTGCTTTTTGGATGGTTAGCTGACAAGAACCTCCATGCAATGGAGCCCAAGGGCAAGGGTGAGTCTGACAAATGGTTGACACTGTTCATTTGCCAAATGAACAGGGAAAAATATGGCCCAATATTTCACTCTATTTGTAACAAATGTATCCTCACCTGGCCTGTATTCCTCACGGGCAGCATTAATCTGTATTTCTGTTTCAGCAGCTATGTGCAGTTTCTGTGTGACCTCCTCAGCTGTTTTTTTAGTATTTCCTAGAACAGTGATAAGGCTTTCATCCTCTACAAGGGAACCCTTTGTGCTTGTCAGACGATACAGTAGGTTGTCTTCCAACTCTTTCATCTTCCTTTCATTTGATGTTACATCCTCCATTAGATCCGTTCGCTCCTTTTCCAACTCCTATTTTCCACCAATTATATGAACAACATCTTTATTTGAAACAACAGTTTATCATTCTCTAAGTAACTACAAGCATTTCTAAGAAAGTAGTGTATTGTTAAGAAATTGAGATTCATCATGTTGTCTAACAGAATGCAACTTCAACCTTAGGGGTTAAAAGTAACATTTATCAGTTGCATCATGTATTCTATTCAAGGGAGCAAGATTAATGCATGATGGCATGCATAGTGATTATTGCTTTCTTCCTGGAATAGTGTTCATTCATTATCAACCCTTGAAAAGATGATTGAGTCTGCAAGTTATATACATGCAAGACTTATGTGAGAAATGCAACTAGATGCTCAACATTGCCAACCAACACCCCACTCCCCAGCATGAGGCTGACTTGATGTCAGAGCACACTGGTATTCATTAGACCACAACTGGTGAACTGCTTTGAGACCCCCAGTTGGTACCCCCAGCTCACCATTTCCAGTGACATGGGATCCGATGTTGAATTTAGCTCAGACTGCACAAATTGACGCATTCAGCAATTACTCTGCTGATATCCTACTCATTTTGAGCAAATGTCAAATTTCACTCCCAGGCATTTCAAGTAGCTGGATAAATATTTGATTTTGAAATGGCTTGAAAGTCATAAGAAAGCATAGATGATCCATAAGTGCATGAGGCACTATGGTTTGTCTCTGAATGCAAAGTTGAGATGGCAATGTTAGACTGATACCCTGCAGTTTTGTTAGCCTATTTTAGGATCACAGAGTGAACTTGCAGTTTAATCTTCCTGGAAATGTTACCCAAGGCATATCATCTTCATCAAAGTATTTCTTAAATTGTGTCCATTATGGGTCTGTTATATATTTTGCATCATCACGGATTTTTGCTTCTGGGATGTGCCATACAAGGGTCAGACAATGACCATCTCAAACAAGAGAGAATTTAACCTCTCACCTTTACTTGCAACCACATTACCATCACTGAATCTTGTACCGTCAACATCATTGGCCAGAAACTTAACTGGACCAACCATATATATACAGTGGGTACAAGAATAGGTCAGATGCTGGGAATTCTGCAGTGAGTAGCTCACCTCCTGACTCCCCAAAGCCTGTTTACCATCTACAATGCACAAGTCAGGAGTGTGATGACATACTCTCCACTTGCCTCAATGAATGCAGCTCCACCAACACTCAAGAAGCTAGACACTATCCAGGACAAAGTAGCCAAGGTGATAAGCACTCCATCTATGACTTTAAACACTCACTCCCTCCACCACTGGCACACAGTGGCAGCAATGAGTACCATCTACAAGATGCAATGCAGCAAATCACCAAGGCTTCTTTGATAGCACCTTCCAAGTCTGCAGCCTTTACCACCTGTAAAATCAAGGGCACCAGAAACATGGAAACACCAACACCTGCAAGTTCCCCACAAGTCACACACCATCCTAACTTGGAACCATATCGTCATTCCTTCACTGTTGCTGCATCAAAACATTGGAACTCCCTCCCTAACTATACTCTGAGCATACCTACACCACATGGATTGTAGCGGTTCAAGAACGCAGCTCACCATCACCTTCTCAAGGGCAATAGCCAGTGACATTTACATCCCAAAAATGAATTTTTAAAAAGGATGACGTTTGGAAGGCGTTGAAGGAGTTTTGGTGAGCTTCATGCAGTGCATCTTATAGATGGTATACACTGCTGCCACTATGCACCAGTGGTGGAGGGAGTGGATGTTTAAGATAGTGGATGGGGCACTGATCAAACAGTTGTTTTGTCCAAGATGGTGTCAAGCATCTTGAATATTATTCAGGCAAGCGGAGAGTATTCCATCATACTTCCGACTTGTGCCTTGCAAATATTGCCAAGCGTTAGGGATCAGGAGATCCGTTACCTGCTGCAGCGCTCCCAGTCTTTGACCTGCTCTTGTAAGTTAAGCCTTGTTAAGTTTCTGGTCAATGGCAAGAGATTGTAATGCTGTTGAATGTCAAGGCGAAATGGTTTGATTCTCTTTTAGGGGATAGCGTGTTCAGATCTTATGCCTATGAACGTGTGAGGAAGGTGGACATTTTTACTTTTAAAAAGGAAGCATGAAACATGGACAATTTGGGCTAGAACTTCTGTGGAGTGGCAATCACAGCCCAACTGCCACTTCACTCCTTTTTACTTACACTGAAATGGAGCTGCACATTTCTCGCCTGACCTTCTGACTCGGGTTGGGTGAGAACAGAGCAGTGCAATGGGTTCCCAAGGCCTTTAGTTGAGGGCAACAGCATAGGGATAAAGGAAACCACACCCCATTTTTTTACAGCACTAGCTACCATATAGCAGGTAAGTTTAAAGGTCCCAGCCACTTTGAGCAGCCAGGAAGAAGGTAAGTGTGTAATGTACGTGGGTAGGATAGGGATGGCTGGGTGGTCAGTTGGGGGTAGGTAAGGTAGTCTGTGGTTGGGAGGGGGGGGGCTGTCAGGTGGTCAGTGGGGAGAATTCGAGTGGTTGGTCGGTGGGTCAGGTGCAGGTGCTCAGTGTGGAATAATTGGGAAGCCAGGAGTATAGTCATGGGGGGGTGGGATCAGGAGGGTAGTAGGAGTTTGGGAGAGCAGTTGGGGGATGGGGAGGGGTAGTCAGGAGGACAGGGGAGTATTCTGGAGGCCGGGTGTAGTCAGGTGGGAAGGCGAGGGGTGGTGGGGTGGTGGTGGGGGGGGGGTGGGGGGGGGGGGGGGGGGGGGGGGGGCGCGGCGGGTTGTCAGTACCATAGTTACCGAGAAATCAGAAGTGGTTTTAATTCTAACTTTTCCTGGTTAACTATTTTGCTAAAACAGTCGGAACCACCCGAAGTCTCCAACTTAAATCGAAGTATCAGATGGTTCCCAGTGCAGGGTAATTACCCATTGGAAGTTTGAACCTCCTGGGCCATTGCCATGCAGTCATTGTGTGGGGACTTCCAGGGGTTTCCCCAATGCATCTTCTGAGGTACCTCCCAGGTATGATCCCCAGAACCTATGGGCCTTTACCTTCACCTAAGATGGAGTCCAGGAAGGCATCAGGTGACTTCTTGTGTGTGTTGTACTGACACAGGAACAAACGTGTCTGAGTATATCTCTGGGAAGTCACTTAAAGTTCAAACTACCTACCCAGGTATTGATGACTGCTCCTCTGCATTTCAGTTGAAGAGACTTAAAGTAACAATAGTGATAGGCTTGCCAGCCCCATGAAAATGAAATCACAAATAAAGACATTCCAGATGCTATTCATGCCTAGCATATTGATAGGATATCAAATATTCTCCATTGTGTGACAAACTGATTAGCTATCAACCCATTGTGTGGACAATGGAAGCAGCAATACTATTGTCACATGACCGAAAGTGGCTTGTGATAGGATATACCTTATTAATTCACAGTGGCAGGTTGGTGGGCAGTCTGGGACATGGGCCTCATTAGGGGGAGATCTCACCTTAAAAAGGAAAGAACCCCGCTTTGAAAATTTGCCTCAGGCAGAGAAGTGGAGCTTTTTGTACCTATGGATTATAATTTTTACTACAGGGGCTTGACAACAACTTTAGCTGGAAAAGCTAGAAATCTACTGTTGCTTGGATTAAACCATTGTGAGTCCTTCACCAGAGACCTTCAGCTTCCATTTTTCCTTCGGAAACCAAAACAATTTCTAGGCCAGCGACACTTCTGATGACCTTCTTGAAAAACTAGTGTAATATTGATTTTTGGGCCTTGAAGTAATCTAAATGCATGTTAGATCTTTAGAAGTCATCTTTTCTTATGTGTGCGTGTGTGTGCTTCTTGTAAGAATGAGGAGTGGGATTACATTTTGGACATTGTGAAAATAAACATTTGTCCTTTCTTTTTATTTAAGCTTACAAGAAAGCTTGTTTTGTGTCTGTTCTTAGAAGTCACAGCACTAAAGGAGGTCAAAACACTCCAGCCTGAATTTTCGCTCTGCATTGGGAGTGCAAAATCGGAAACATCCCAGCTCTGCAATCCTGATTCCTGTAAAACTACCCCGGAGGTTCTGATTTTCATTCCAGGAGCGGGTTGCAATGGAAGTTGGGCATGCACCCACCAACCTCTCCAGAAACAGTTTGGAGGCATCTCAGGGGCTGCTGGGTGTGGAGGCGGGCTGAGTGAAAGGCTGGCCTCGGTGATCTGGCAATTTGTCCCAGCTGCAAACTAAAAACAGCTCTCTAGCCTTCATCCCCTCAATCCCCATGCCCCATTCATGCCAACCCAAACCACCTCATGCCCCCCACCCACACCCCATGGCTCCTCATACCCTCCCTGCCACACACCCTTTACAGCACCAGTGCTAATCTATGCACCTCTACAAACTCCCCTCCATGGCATTTCATACCCTCAATGCCAAATGATGTGCCCCATCCACCTTCCATGGTCCTTTATAGCCCTTATGACAACTCATGCCAACTCATGCCCCCAACCCATCACCCTTTCCCTTAAATGCTCCATGCCAACTCCCAGCATTTACCATGGGTAGAACTCAGGACCCACACTGAGAGGAAATAAAATAAAGTTCTAAATGTCCACTGATAAATCCACTATTAGAAAAAAACTAATAGATTCGAAAAATACAATCACTCCATTTAAATTCCATCAACTACTTAATTCCTTAAAACCGCAAGCATTTGTATTCACAGCTCCACATCAAAGACATCATTCATGTAGTACAAATCCTATAGTGATAACTGTCAGGCTTATGTCAACAAAGAGTGAAGTACCAAGCGCTACTTCAAACTGCAGGCTGCTTTTTAAAAAAATTTAAAGGCCAAGTGACTTAAATCCCTTGACAGCTTGACAATTCCCTTGATAGATTGACAATTCCAGAGTTTAACCACTTTATACACACATTCATGCCTACCATTAACAATCCCAAACGGCACTTGACCTCTCCCAAAGGTGTTCCTGGGCCTCTCCAAAAGGGTACCTTAACTCTACAAAGAACTCCCCAAATTTTAGACCTTCAACTACCAGGTTTCATGTGCACAAGTTGTATTTCCCACTCCCTCCATGTGAAAATCAGACCTGACTAAAGGCAGCTGTAGTTTTATATGTGCAGCTGCCTCCATGAAACGCACATGTCCAAACTGCGACCCACTCCCGTTCCTACCCAACACACATTGTGAAAATGGTGGCGGCCAAGCTTGGTGTTGGGCTTTCTAGGTTCGGGCCTCCGACACTATTTCTGCTATGGTGGAGAGCCTCTTTGTGCAGAAATTCAGGCCTCCTTCTCTAAAATAGATCTTGAGCAGAATTTTATGTTCCTCTGCTGGCAGATTTGTAGGTGAAGGGTGGCCGTAAAATTTTTCCAATGGCCTGCTCTTTGGGCTCTTGCCCACCCCAACCTCTCTGCAACTTTATGGTGGGATGGGTGAGGCCTAGGACGCCATCCCCCCTTGCCGCAATTGAGGCCTTTAAGTGGCCAATTAATGACCACAAGAGCTGCTTCCCACCCAGCCTCAATTTTCAGGCTGAAAGGTGGAGCTCAGGGGCTGTGGGGGGAAACCTGGAAAGTGACCCTGTCCAGGACTAGGGTGGGAAGGTGGTGGGGGTGATGAGGTGGGGGGGTGGGGAGGGGCACCTCCATCAGCAGTCTCCATCAACATTAGGTGCCCCCAAAAAGGATTGGCCCCTGAGGGTGCTTCCTCCCTCTCCCACCTCTCCACCAACACCGCTCCACTTACCCCCTCTCTCACAACCCCACCACCCCTCCCCCCCGCCGGCCGTGGCCTAACCTCTCCTCCCCACCCTACCTTGAGACCCTAAAACTTACCTAGTCCTGGACTCCCGGGACTTAGACTCTGGGGACTGCTGACAGTCCCAGTCCTGTCCATTGCAGCTTCTGGCATTTCTGGGACTAGCGAGCTGCCAGCCAATCAGGCAGACAGTGGTGGGAGCAGGAATACTAACATCCTGAGAGAGGAAAACAGGTTTGTGCTCCATAGGGGCCACAGACCATCTGCTGGAGTGACGTTTCTGCAATCTTACTGATCTGTTGGAGAACTGATTGATGTACTTCTGTAGTGCCCTGAAAGCTCCTTTACTTCCAGTGCAGGACTCAGGCAGTTGATGGAAGCTGTTTGTGCTGCAAGTATGGGGGGTTCTACAGGTGTGCTAAAGGAGATGACTCTCCCATTCCATGTTGAAAAGGATGGGCTCCAAAGCTTTGAGCAAAGTCTTGTGGAAAGTTGGTGCTGATTTCCTCAATGCGCCATGACGTTAAGAGCAAGCTTTCTGGCAGGCTTTCCAGTACATCAAGAATTTGGTGATGTATACCCATCAGTTTTCTGCTCCCATCAAAGTCCTCATTTGACTCCTCTGTAGCAGAACCACTGTGTGCCATGGCCCTACACTGAGCTGGCACCTACACTATCCTCCCCCCACCACCCCTGGCTCCTACATACTTGGGCCCAGTGTAATAACACATGTAGATCCCTCCTCTATCCTAGGCTCTAAAATACAGGCAATGTCATTGTCTGAGCTGGTGAATCTTCATCTTCTCTGTCTTCTTCCACTGACTGGGAAAGCTCTAGTTCTTGGGTATCTAAAATGACAAAGGGTCAAGGGGAGAGGAGAAAGTAATGAGCGCGTGCTTCACCATTTGCAGCTTGAGTCAGAAGAGATTATGGAATGAGAGAGAAGTAGGATAAGAGAAGGAGGATTAAGTATGCAGGTACCCTCATCAACAATCCCTCCATTGGCCACAGCCTTTGAAATGCTCCTTCCCATGATGGTAATCCCTGCTTTGTCCACTGGGGGTGATGCTATGCATATGTATTTCCCTCCTCCAGTTCTTTCCAGCTGCCTGCTGTTAGGCGCCAACTTCTCATGTAAGAAAGAGGGAAGTGAGTCTCCTGCAATATATTTAGGTGATATGGCTGGCAAGGTTGAATGGTATATGTGAGCAGTAAATTGTGTAATTGAGGCTTACAAAAGTGTTGTGTGTGACAGTCAGATAAATTCCATGAATTGGAAGGTTGAGTCCTAGAGATTGTTTGTCGATGGGTAATGGAGGTGTAGAGTTGAGCAATGAATGAGCCTAATGTTGCAGCTTGTGGAATATGCCATTTGAAGATGAATTCACTCAACTTGACGTCATGTCAGATTGTTAAGCTTCTCCCCACACTGCACTGATGCTCTTGGAGCTATACTCTTGGCATTGACCTCTGCCACTATCACTTCCCTCTGCCTCCTGAGCATGGGCTGTATTTTATGGCCCTTCCTGCTAGCAGGATTTTCCAGTTCCACTGAAGTTAATGGACCTTTGATCAGCTTGCCGCATTTTCCGGTCCCGCCCCTGCCACGACGGGGCTGTAAAATTCCGCCCGATGTATCTAAGGGCCTCCTGACCCTGTGGATACTGGATGTCTCTCCTTCTTTCCACCTGTTCTACCAGGATCTTTAGTGCTCACTCTCTCATATGTTCAGCCATTGCTCAAAGTATCTCAGCCCAGAGTGCCTTTTGAAAAAATTCCCTCCACTTTGTGCAGCCAGCTCCCCTTTAAGAGGCTGCCTTTCAGTAGCATTAGCCACTTGTGATATAGGGCCCCCTGCTGTTGTGTGAAGAACAACACAGGTAATTCTGACTGCCCATAGGAAATATGTAAAAGAACAGGCATCACCAATTTAACGTGGTACCTGCAAAAGAATTAATGGGCAAGATGTATTGAATGCCAGTTTCCCACCCCCCTCACCCCTTAATGCCTCCCGCCAGCTTCAAAATTGAGGCCAGAAAGGAAGCCAATAATTAGCCACTTAAAGGCCTCAATTTGGGCGAGGGAGTATGGACCACCCTAGTTCTTACCTGCTCCATGTAAAATTGCTGAGAGGTCAGGGAGGGTGGGAGGCTGACAAGAAGGCCACTCTCAGAATTTTACAGGCTACCCCCATCTGCAAACCTACTGACAGGGGACTGTAAATTTTGCCCAATGGATGTGGTTCAATGGAGTACTGCATTCCCCACAACAACAATGCGTATTTATACAGTCCTTTAAGCATAGTAAAACATCCCAAGGAACTTCACGGGATGTTATAAAACAAGATTTGACATCATGCCACACAAGGAGACATTAGGGCAGTTGACCGAAAGCTTGGTTGAAGAGGTAGGTTTTAAGAAGCGTCTTAAAGGAGAGACGAAGTGCAGGATTGGAGGTTAGAATAGTCATGCCTGAAGGTAACAAAGGCATGGATGAGGATTTCAGCAGCAGATAAGCTGAGGCAGGGGCAAAGTTGGTTTTCATTTTTGGAGGTTGGGCAATCTCTCCCCCATCATCTTTACTACTGTACTTCTGTTTTAATAAAGCTCAAAGGATATGAGCCCTTTCACAACCATCATATTCATAGATTTGAACCTTGATCAACTCTGGGTATAATATGCCATTAATATTAAAAACATGCAAAAGTGCTAATAGTGAAGTAAATGTTGAAACACAATTATACAAGATCCACAACTTCAACAGAACAACCATACCTGCTTTTCAGTTAGAATGACTCTCCCAAGTAATTGGTCCTCCAGACCTTTCATAGTGACAGTAAAGTCAATGATAGAAGTTCGAGCACTAATCTCAGGTGTATATGCTGGGTTGGGAAGCTTAGTAGTGATGTAGAGTCTGAATCCATTCATTATATCAACCTCTTTATCACCTACTTTCACCTGTTGAGAGAGTCTTCATAAATAAATGCATTTTAAAAGAAAGATCTGGATTACATAACAAGCAAAGATTTGGGTCTTCAGTCTGATGATCAACAGGATCTCTGCCATTTTTCCTTTTCTTGCACCTGGGAAACAGAATGCTAATTCTTCAGGTGCAGGCTTGCCATGTTTTCAACCTGTCCCCATGACTCCAACAGACCTTCTGCTCCACAGGGGTCTAAGGACAGGCCGTTGCGGCAGCTTTCAAAAGGCAACCCTCTAATTTGTTGCCCAGTGAGAGAACTGCAGGAGAGAATAGAGCAGCAGACTATAAAATGTGAACCTGAATTTCCCTTCCACTGCCCATGTAGGAGTTGCTCCTTCATCACTAGCCTCATGCATGAGATCTAGCCCATTTCCCTCTCTCTGCTCAGTTCCTGCTGTTCCGTGACAACAAGGAAGTAGGCTCAGAATAGTTGCAGGAATGGCCATAAACGGAGGAAAAGACGCTGGTCAAGTCTTCACTCCCTCTATTTCACCACAATGGCTTATTTACTGAAGGTTTCCGATACAGCCAAAGCCTTTGGTGGATGATGTAATCAAGGTTTCATGACACTGTAATCTCTTTAAATGCTTTTCTGAAGGCTGCAGTGATGGTTGCAGTGCAGCACCATCTGTAACTTCCCGAGGCCACTGCAAGCTCATCTATGCTGGCGGAAATCCTGCCAGGCAGTCACCATGAATAAATAATGACCACCAGCCCAGGAAACTCCATGGGCTCATGACGGGGTTAGGGTGATGAACAGAAGTCCCATGGGGAGGAATGAGGAAAAATTATCATTGCATGTTATAAATTCCTTGTTTTGTGTTAAAAGCTGTGTTTAAGTTTAACAAGTATATACTGAATATAGTTTCAATAGATATTTTTACAGTTATTTATTTTAATTTTTTAATATCGTGCCTTTCATGACCTCAGGATATTCCATAGCACATTACAACTACGTGCGGTCTGGTTGGCCAGGGCACTGAGCATGATTCCATGACAAATGGAAGGAACATCATTAACAGCTACCATCGCTATACAAAACTGCATGGGAAGAAATAAATATGAGGCAAAAATGCCAAGGGAAAACACATGATGTTTGATATTATTGTCTCTATATTTGAACTTTAAAAAAGTTAATAAATCTTGTCAGATTAATAAAAAGGCAACAACATTATACACATGCGTTTTGTAGGCAGATGCACTTCATTGCTTCCACTCGTGACTTCCACTAAACAAAATATAACAGTAGCCATAAAAACCTTCAATCATTAATTTCAGTGGGAGCTTGCTGAAATAATTACAAAATCAGTGGAGATCTAGTCTCCGCTCATTCCTATAAGGGACATCCAAGTATGAGAAGACATGGCTGAGGATCACCTAGTTAGAAGTTTCTGCCCTATAACCATCAGTTGGGATGAGTATAGCACAGCACAGATCTCACTAGGCATGCCTAGTCAATGCCCGAGTCTAAAGCCCTATAATTCTAAGGTCTACCAGTGGATCCAAGCTAGATTGGAACCTGAGCTCCTGAAAAGGTGATGGACGTAGAAAGAGGTGGGAAGATCATCAAGTTAGTAAATGTTAGCAGAAACCATAGCCTGCACAACAAAGCAATTGGGATTGGAATCAGGGGAGAGGAGGCAACTACATGGTTCTTTCCAGAGTTCCACTGCCACGTATTCCATGCTGGCCCCTGGCAGCAGTGGTAAGTGAAGCAAAGAAAAGTAGATCACATAATAATTCAAGCACTACTCCTCCCACTATTTGCATATCACAGATGGGGAAGGAGCAGTCAATAGTGGCCCTGCCAATGGTGGGATCAGAGTATTTGTGGTCGAGGCAGTGATATGAGGGCAGGACTCCCTACACATTTTGTTCACTCTTTGTTGCTATCGTAAAGAAAATGCCAGGCCATTATATCTGAAACCAATGTCAGACATGCTCCTAAGTAAAGGAGATTAGCTCAGGGAGAAAATATAATTGTTGTCTTGAGATTTTTATGTATATGGGATAAATAATTAGGCCAGCTTTGCAATCCACTTTTTGTTTCTATTTGTTCTTACTCAAAACCTGTATGTTTGAGAGAATTTAAAACAAGGAAACAAATGCACCTGTGGCAAATACAACTTTCTGTTCCATAGAATGGGTGTGCTGTACATCGTGTAATGAAGACACTTTGCTTTTGAACTTTTGCAGAGATTAAGATAAAGCAAATTACACTTTGTCAGTAAAGTCACATTTGGCCACATTTTAATTCAAAGTTTTAAAGAAAAAGTATAGGGTTTAGTAAGCAAGCACCCAAGTTACTGAAAAATAAATTACGTCACTACAGGAGTGACAATTTAATTTTAAAAGTGTTTAATAATATTTGTTGTTCAGCAATAGATTTAAAAAGTTAGCCAATATTATATATATATTTTAAATATTGTGAGTGACTCTGACTTAAATCACTGCTCATTCAGAATTTTCTAACTTTAGATATTTTACCTACAGGAAATGCAAACAACTTAAATTCACAGTTTCAGTTATGTCAAATTACAGTCCTCTAATTTAATTTAATTATCATTAAATACTGTCTTAGAGGGAAGACTGACACCGATGCTTTTAAAAATCACTTAGTGAGTATGTTATGCCTTTAAGCCTTATACTTCATTTAACTACAAAGAAAGAACAGCTTTTTTTCACTTCTTAATATTTTCAAATTCAATCAGCTCAAGTCTAAGTGATATTCACTATTATTGTATTGTGACTAAAATACTTGACTTCATAGAATCATAGAAAGTTCATGACACAGAAAGAGGCCACTTGGCCCATCATGTCTGTGCCAGCTGTAAAACGAGCCACCCAGTCTAATCCCACTTTCCAGCATTTGGTCCGTTGCCCTGCAGGTTACGGCACTTGAGGTGCATATCCAAACACCTTTTAAATGAGTTGAAGGTTTCTGCTTTAACTTCCCTTTCCAGGCAGTGAGTTCCAGACCCCCTCAGCCCTCTGGGCAGACAATTCTTTCCTCATCTCCCCTCTAATCATTCTACCAATCACTTTAAATCAATACCCCCTAGTCAATGACCTCTCTGCTAAAGTAAACAGGCCCTTCCCACTCTATCCAGGCCCCTCACTATTTTGTACATCTCAATTAAATCTCCCCTCAGCCTCCGCTGCACCAAGGAGAACAACCCGAGCCTATTCCAATCTTTCCTTATAGCTGCAATTTTCCAGTCCTGACAACATACTCATAAATCTCCTCTGTACCCTCTCTAATGCAATTTCGTCCTTTCTGCACAAAGCACTCAACCAATGTTTTATATATTCCAGCATAACCTCTCTGCTCTTATATTCTATGCCTTGGCCAATAAATGTAAGGTTTGAAACATAGAAGAGCCTGAGGGCTCTGAGAGGGTGGATACTTGGAGTTTGTTTCCTCTAGTTTAAGAATAAGAGGTCTTCCTTTTAAGACTAAGGTGAGGGTCGTTAATATGTGGAATTCTCTTCCTCAAAATGCAGTGGAGGCTGGGTCATTGAATTTATTCAAGGCAGAGTTAGATAGATTTTTGATAGACAAGGGAGTTAAGGGTTATGGGTCAGGAAAGACAGGATGGTGGAGCTGAGACTACAGCCAGATCAGCCATGATCTTAACGAGTGGTGAAGCAGGTTCGAAAGGCTGAATAGCCCACATCTGCTCCTAAGTCCTATAATCTTAGTATTCCAGGAATGTTTCTGCGTATATACCATATTTTTCCAAATTGGAGTCCCCGAAGCTTAGAACGTGGTGAGTGGATCACAGGGGCTTGAGATATTTTTAGATTTTGGATTGTCTATAGTCACATTTCCCCAATTTTCTCTTCCTGTGTACTAATAAACAACATTTTCCACAACAATTGTACTGGGTGGAATCTTGCTGCGACATAGGGGTCTTGCCTGCCAGCTGAAGAGCTTGTGAGAGACCCGCAATGCCTCTTTTTGGGAAGGCCCGCCAAACCACATGCCAATCAAGCAGTCCTGAGGCCAGTGGCGGGCCTACCCTGGAATCAAGACCCTGGGGATGGATGTCACACCTACCAAGAGCTGCCAGCCAATTACAGTTAGTAGGAAGGCAATGGGAAGGCTGTGGCTACTGCTGGAAGGACAGGCACCCCAGGATCGTGGTGCAACACAGGCCGCAGGTAATTAATGTGTTGGGGCATGGGGGGGCTGTGGGGGGGCCCTGACTCCGCATTAAACCCCACCACTTCCCAATGTCCAGTCCCTCGATCAGGTACTTAAGTGCCTTTTATCAAGAGATGACCCCCACCCACTCCGGGAGGTGGCAAGCTGGCAGGAGACTATACTCTGGGAAAGTAATATCAACTTTGAGCCTCGATCATGAGGGTTGGGAGAAAGATGTCAATTTGGAAGTCTGAGGTGAGGCTGTTTTACCTGATGTGCTCACTGCATGGCAACAGGCCCACCTGCAACTGGGTTAATACCAACAGCAGCAGGATGAGTCCCTTAAGTGGTCATTAATGGGCTACTTAAGGGCCTTAATTTGTGGTGGGACAGGGAAGTTGACTATAGTCCTTCTTGCCCAGAACTTAATTCTGGCAGAAGCAGTAAGGCAGTAGGGTTCCAGTACACCACCATCCCACCTAAGTAAATACATTTCTTGCCTCCAAGCTCGCCACCAGTGAGAGCACAAAATTCCACCATTGCTTCTGTTTAGCAAAGAGAAAGATGGTATCTCTCACATCCTCAAGATGTTCCAATGTGATTTACAACCAATGAATTACTGTTGAAGTGCAATTACTATTATTTAATAAGCAAATGCAGCTTGCAATATGCACACAACTGGAACCCACAAACAGCAATGAGACAAATGATCAGATAATCTGTTTTAGGTATTGTTGGTTGAAGGATAAGTGTTCACTGGGTCACAGGGAGAATTTCCCTGCTCTTCAATGGTGCTATGGGATCTCATGTCCACCTAAACAGGCAAACTTTGTTGAATATCTCATCCCAATGACAGCAATGACAGCAAGCACCTCAACAGTGCAGCACTCCCTTGGTACTGCTAATCTTTCACAACACACCCCACCACAGTACAGTTTGTCATGTCAGAGACTTTGCCACATTACTAAATGTGCACCCATCCCACCTACCCCATTGATATTCTCTGCAGTTGATCCAAGATAGGGTTGATGACTCCCCCGCTCCTTGTGGGCCAAGAGTGAAGAAGTGCCCCAAGGTCCCTCAAGGAAGCCTTTGGCCTCCCCAGTCTTTCTGATCCCTAGCCAGCCGCTAGCGCTCTCAATCAACAGCCTCCTCTCCCTCCTGATCGGCAGCCTCACCTCAGATCTCCCAATTGACATCTGTCTCCCAAGCCTCATGATTCTGGCCGCAGTTGATATTGCTTTCCCAGACTATAGTCTCCTGTCAGTAGTTTTCCATACTGTCCACTGGACAGCAATGATCCCTTTAAAATGTAGTTGCCTAGCGCATGCCTGTCTTAGTATGTGGTCTCTTTAAATGTTTTGCACAGCTGCAGAGACATGTTATTATTCAACAACAAGTCCTGCATGGTGCCTGTCAGGTTGCTGCATGGCCATGCACCTGCGCAGCTTAGTCAGAACTTTGAAGGCTAGGCTGTCCATTTGACTTGTTGCTGGGTAGGAAGCAACAGAATGATTTTCCAATGTAGCTATGCCATTAAAATCATTACTGCTGGGTTCTTCAGATGATTTTGGCTTGCCCTGTAGCCTCCTTGGCTGTTACGCATGCGAGGAGTATTTTGGGTCCTGGATAGTGGTGTGGAAGAAGTTAGATGGGTAGGTTTCTTCTATAGCTACATGGAAAAGTGCATGGGAAGAGTGCCTAAAAGTGGGTTCCTGGAATAATGTACAAAAGTATGAATGTTTTTAGCTATCTATCACAAAAATCCAAATTTTAGTTCAGGCAGTAATGTTGACCTGAGTGAGAAACTCAATTGCAACTGCATATTTTTTGCCATTTAGGCGTGTTTAAATCCTGGCATTGTGTTCCCTGATCAGTATCACTTTACCTTGTACATGGAACCGGTTTTGATGAAATTTTTCTCTAAGACATTGTCCAGTGCTGGGTCCAGTTCCTCTCCGACATCTTCAATAAGCAGTGGTCTGCCAAGAGATAGGCCGTCCTCTAGGTGGTTTCTGAAGTATTTATGATTTAGGGAAGTGATCTGGAAATATGACATCAAAAGGCGTGTTGAACCACATTGCATACATTTTGAATTTAGTTTTCTACTATTTTACATCATCACTTTCTGATACACTGTAACAAATTTCTGTGCATTAATTGTTAACCTACAGTTAGGTTGTATGTTGCATTCAAAATATTAACTCACTGGGCACATTCACAGACCCATGCTGCAATCATGTACAACAGTATAATCAAGGGGGAATGGTACATTTGGTTTATAAACTTTGTGGGTGCACTTGTGTTAGATAATTCTTACTGTAAAGCGCTACAGACCTTTTTTGACGGAAAGAAGGTTGATGCATTTATGTACTCAGTAAGGGAAGGGCTGTCAATAGTGCAGATTGCAACACTTCATTACCTGTGATGTTTATGGAAGATGGTGGCACAGTGGTATTGTCACTGGACTAGTAATTCAGAGACCCAGGGTAATGCTCTGGGGACCCTGGTTTGAATCCCACCACAGCAGATGGTAGAATTTAAATTCAATAAAAAAGTATAATGATGACCATGAAACTATTGTTGATTGTCATAAAAAACCTGGTTCAATAAAGAGTGCAGGAGGGCATGCCAGGAGCAGCACCAGGAATACCTAAAAATGAGGTATCAACCTGTTGAAGCTACAACACAGCGCTACTTGCATGCCAAACAGCATAAGCAGCAAGTGATAGACACAGATAAGCGAGTCAGTTCTAAGCTCTGCAATTTTGCCACATTCAGTCATGAATGGTGGTGGACAATTAAACAACTCACTGGAGGAGGAGGCTCCTCAAATATCCCCATCCTCAATGATGGGGGAGCCCAGCACATCAGTGCAAAAACAAGAAATGATCTTGGATCGGAAGATGTAGAATCCATATGGGTAGAGGTTAGAAATAACAAGGGGAAGGAGACACTGATGGGAGTAGTTTATAGGCCCCCTAACAGTAGCTGTACCGTAGGTCAGAGAATAAATCAGGAGATAATGAGGGCATGTGAAAAGGCAGCACATTAATCATGGGTGACTTTAATATTCATGTAGATTGGGAAAATCAAATTGGCAGAGGTAGCCATGAGCAAGAATTCATAGAGTGTATTCGGGACAGTTTCTTAGAATAATATGTTGTGGATCCAAACAGAGATCAGGCTATTTTGGATCTGGTAATGTGTAATGAGGCAGGTTTAATAAATGATCTCAGGGTAAAAGATTCCCTAGGAATCAGTGACTATAACATGGTAGAATTTAGCATTCAGTTTGGAAACAACAGTGCTAAACTTAAATAAGGGTAATTACAATGGAATGAGGGCAGAGATGGCTGCAGTGGACTGGGAAATCAGTTTAGCAGAAAAGACGGTTAATAAACAATAACAGACATTCAAGAAAATAGTTCATGACTCACAACAAAGATATATCCCAGTGAGGAAGAAGAATTCTAGAAAGGCGATAAACCAACCATGGTTTACCAAGGGAGTTAAGGATAGTATCAAATTGAAAGAAGAAACATACAAAGTGGCAAAGGTTAGTGGTAAGCCAGAGGATTGGGAATGTTTTAAAAACCAACAAAAGATGACCAAAAGAAATAAAGAGGGAGAAAATAAACTTTGAGGGTAAACTAGCAAGTAATATAAGGAAGAATTTTCCCCCCGTTGGCGGGGGGGGGGGGGGGAGTTCAAGAGTGGGCGCATGCGGGCGTGCCGTCACTTTATGTGGGTGGGCCAATTAAGGCCCAGCGTGACGTCCGCCAGGAAGCGCTGCCTCAGGGAGATTGGTGCCAAATTTAAAAATGGTACATGTAGAGAAATGAAATTTCCCTGCCATGACCCCTCATGTGACACTGTCACATGAGTTGGGGCATGTCCGTCAATTTTAAGTAAACTTTTATTAAATTTTTAAAAAACTCCATGGAAACCTCATCCCACCTGTGGCTGAGGTTTCATGCTTTTTCTGAAGCCCACCAGGGCTCCCGGCCTGCCCGCCAATCTTAAGGTTGGACGGGCAGGTCCATCAATAAGTCTAATTACTTTTTAAATGGCCTCAATTGGCCATTGACAGGTTGGCAGGCACACAGCTGATTCGGCTGAGCCCCCGCCAACCTGAAAATTGAAATGATGTGGGGTGACGTCGGGAGTTCCGCCCGACGTCATCCCGTGTCATTTACGCATCAGCGAGCGGGCCCCTCCCCCCAACTCGCCAACCTCAATATCCTGCCCATAAAAACGGACAGTAAGGGCTTCTTTAAATATGTAAAAAGGAAGCGAGAGGCCAAAGTGAACATAGGCCCTTTAGAGAATGAGGCTGGGGAAAAATATTGGGAAACCAGGAAATGGCAGAGGAATTGAATAAATACTTTGCATCTGCCTTCACAGTAGAAGACATTCCAAAATTACTAAATAATCAAGTGACAAAAGGGAGTGAGGAAATAAATACAATAGCTATCGCTAGAGAAGAAGTACTAGGGAAACTAATGGGGTTAAATGCTTATAAGTCCTCCGGACTTGATGGGTTGCATCCTAGGATATTAAAGGAAGTAGCTACACAGATAATGGATGCACTAGTAGTAATCTTTCAAGAATCATTAGATTCTGGAGAAGTCCCAGAGGATTGGAAAACTGCCAAAGTAACACCCTTATTCAAAACGGAGGGAGACAAAAACAGATAACTATAGGCCAGTTAGCTTAACATCCGTCATTGGGAAAACGTTTGAATCTATTATAAAGGCTGTAATAGCAGAGCATTTAGAAATATTTAATATAATCAAGCTGAGTCAGCATGGTTTTATGAACGGGAAATCATGCCTGACAATTTATTAGAATTCTTTGAGGAGGTAACAAGCAGGATAGACAAAGGGGAACCAGTAGATGTAATAAAATTGGATTTCCAAAAGGCATTCAGTAAGGTACTACACATAAGGCTACTTAATAAGATAAGAACCCATGGTGTTGGGGTAGTATATTAGCATGGATAGAGGATTGGCTAAATAATAGAAGTCAAAGAGTTGGGATAAGGGGGACATTTTCAGGATGGCAACCTGTAACTAATGGAGTGCTGCCGGTATCATTGCTGGGGCCACAATTATTTACACTAGATATTAATGACTTCGATGAGGGAAGTGAATGTACTAACACCAAGTTTGCAGATGATGCAAAAATAGGTGGGAGGGCAAGTGGTGGGGATGACACAAAGAATCTACAGACAGGTTGAGTGAATGGTCAAAAACTTGGCAGATGGAATATAATGTGGGAAAATGGCAGGAAGAATCGAGGAGCTGAATATTGTTTAAATGGAGAAAGACTACCGAAAGGGATAGAGAGGGACTGCAGTATCCCTCAGCACGGAGGGATTTGGGGGTCCTTGTGCATGAATCACAAAAAGCTAACATACTAGTTCAGCAGGTAATAGGGAAGGCAAATGGAATGTTGGCTTTTCAATGGGAATGGAGCATAAAAATAGTCTTGCTAAAACTATACAAGGCACTAGTTAGGCCACACCTGGAATACTGTGAACAGTTTTGGTCCCCTTATCTAAGGAAAGATATACTGGCATTGGAAGCAGTCCAGAGAAGGTTCACTCAGTTGATCCCAGGTGTCCAGGAATTTTCTTATGAGGAGAGGTTGAGAAGGTTGAGCCTGTACTCATTGGAGTTTAGAAGAATGAGCGGCGACCTTATTGAAACATAAGATTCTTAGGGGGGCTTGGTAGGATAGATGCTGAGACATTGTTTCCCCTTGTGGGAGAGTCCAGGATCAGAAGGCATAATCTCAGTGTAAGGGGTCACCCATTCAAGACAGAGATGAGGAGGAATTTCTTCTCTGAGGGTAGTGAATCTGTGGAATTCTCTACCATAGAGGGCCGTGGAGGCTGGGTCGTTAAGTATATTCAAGGCTGAGATAGACAGATTTTTAATCAGTAAGGGAATCAAGGATTATGGGGAAAAGGCAGGAAAGTAGAGTTGAGGATTATCAGATCAACCATGATCTCATTGAACGGCGGAGCAGACTTGATGGGCCGAATAGGCTACTTTTGCTCCTAAGCCTTATGGACTGTTATGGACTCAAAAGATAAGGCTGAAGCATTAGTAACAATCTTCAGCTAGAAGTGCCTAGTGGATGATCCATCGTGGCCTCCTCCAAAGGTCCCAGGTATCACAGGTGCCAGTCTTTAGCCAATTCCATTCACTCCACATGATATCAAGAAATGGCTGAAGGCACTGGATACTGCAAAAGCTATGGGCCCTGACAATATTCTGGCAATAGTACTGAAGACTTGTGGTCCAGAACTTGCTGCACCCCTAGCCAAGCTGTTTCAGTAAAGCAACAACACAGGCATCTACTTGGCAGTGTGGAAAATTGCCCATGTATGTTGTGTACACAAAAAGCAGGACAAATCCAACCCAGCCAATTACCGCCCCATCAACCTACTCTCCACTATTAGTAAAGTAAGTGAAGGGGTCACCAACAGTGCTATCAAGTGGCACTTGCTTAGCAATAACCTGCTCACTGAGGCTTAGATTGGGTTCCACCAGGGTCATTCAACTTCTGACCTCATTACAGCTTTGGTTCAAACATGAACAAAGGGCTGAACTCCAGGGGTGAGGTGAGAGTGACTGTCTTTGACATCAAGGCAGCATTTGACTGAATGTGGCATCAAGGAGCCCTAGCAAAACTGGGGTCAATGGAAATCAGGGGGAAAAATCTCCACTAGTTGGAGTCATACCTAGCACAAAGGAAGATGGTTGTGGTTGTTGGAGGTCAATCATCTCCAGGACATCAGTGCCTGAGTTCCTTAGGGTAATGCAGGCCCAACCACCTTCAGTTGTTTCATAAATAACCTTACTCCCTCCATAAGGTCGGAAGTGGGGATGTTCACTGATGATTGCACAATATTCAGCACCATTCGTGACTCCTCAGATACTGAAGCAGTCCATGTCCAAACGCAACAAGACCTGGACAATATCCAGGCTTGGGTTGACAAGTGGCAAGTAACATTCACGCCACACTAGTGCCAGGCTATGATCATCACCAACAAGAGAGAATCTAACCATCACCCCTTGACGTTCAATGGCATTACCATCACTGAATCCCCCACTATTAACATCCTGAGCATTACCATTGACCAGACACTGAGCTGCGCTAGCCATATAAATACTATGGCTTCAAGAGCAGGTTAGAGGCTAGGAATCCTATGGCGAGTAATTCATCTCCTGACTCCCCAAAGCCTGTCCACCATCTACAAGGCACAAGTCAGGAGCGTGATGGAATATTCCCCACTTGCCTGGGTAAGTGCAGCTCCCAAAACACTCAAGAATCTTGACACCATCCAGGACAAAGCAGCCTTCTTGATTGGCATCCCTTGCACAAATAATCACTTCCCCACCTCCGACGAACAGTGACAGCATGCACCGTCCACAAGATGCACTGCAGAAACTCACTATGGCTCCTTAGGCAGCACCTTCCAAACCCACGACCACTACCATCTAGAAGGATAAAGCCAGCAAGGTACCACCACCACCTGGAAGTTCCCCTCCAAGCCACTCACCATCCTGTCTTGGGAATATATCGCCAGTCCTTCACTGTCACTGGGTCTTAGAACTCCTTCCCTACCAGTACTGTGTGTGTACCTACACCACAGGGACTGCAGTGATTCAAGAAGGTTGCTCACCACCACCTTCTCAAGGGAAATTAGGGATGGGCAACAAATGCTGGCCTAGCCAGCGACATCCACATCCCGTAAATGAATTTTAAAAACGTTTAATTTTTTATTTTATTCATTCACAGGATGTGGGCTTCACGTGATGGACATTCAAGTCCCCCACCCAGAGTACATTTTGAGCCCTTGCCACCCTTAGTGCTTCCTCCAAGTGGTGTCCCACATGGTGGAGCACTGATTCATCAGGTAAGGGAAGGTGGTACATGGTAATCAGCAGGAGGTTTCCTTGCCCATGTTTGACCTGATGTCATGAGACTTCATGGAGTCCGGAGTCGATGTTGAGGACTCCCAGTGCAACTCCCTCCTGACTGTATACCACTGTGTTGCCACCCCTGCTGGGCCTGTCCTGCCAGTGGGACAGGACATACCCAGGGATGGTGATGATGGTGTCTGGGACATTATCTGTAAGGTATGATTCAGTGAGGATGACTATGTCAGGCTGTTGCTTGGCTAGTCTGTGAGACAGCTCTCCCAATTTTGGCACTAGCCCCCAGTTGTTAGTAAGGAGGGCTTTGCAGGGTCGAAAGGGCTGAGATTGCCATTGTCGTTTCTAGTGCCTAGGTCGATGCTGGGTGGTCTGTCTGGTTTCATTCCTTTTTTGTGACTTTGTTACATCTGAGTGGCTTGCTAGGCATTTAAGAATCAACTACATTGGACCAACCGACAGCAGATTTCCTTCCCTAAAGGACATTAATGAACCAGATGGGTTTTTACAACAATCAATGGTTGTCATTAGACTTTTAATTCCAGGTTTTTATTGAATTCAAATCCCACCATTTGCCATGGTGGGATTCAAACCCGGGTACTCAGAGCATTATCCTGGGTCTCTGGATTACTCCCCCTCCGACAATGCCGCTACGCCATCACCTCCCCTGCACCAAAAACTCCCACTTTAGGTATAGTCTTAATCAAATGCATCAAAATTGCAGTTTTCAATACAAGAAAGGCATTATAATGCTACAATTCAGTGACATAGAATCAACACGGACTATAAAAAGTGATACAAAAATTGCAGTGTTCGAGTGAAATAGTACGCATCTGAAGAATTAAAAGGCAATTCATAACCGATGGAAATCTGAACTAAAAACAGAAAATGATGGAAATACACAGATGACGGATTAAAATTTCAATTAGAAACCTTGTGTCAGAAATGATGAAATGGCTTAATCAAAATATTAAACGCTTTTCAGATGCTGCTGAATTGGCTGAGTATTTGCATCATTTTTTGATTGTGTTGCTATAAGTGCAGAAGCTGAATGTTCTGTCCTTGCATCTGGTATCACTGGAGCAATTGATTGCAACAAATAAGAGAAATTGCATAGCGTGAACCGCATATCTGTAAGGAAGCCTATTCAATTTTCTCTCCATGTAAATGAATAGACAGAAAATCAAAAGCACTCCTGCAATCCTGCCTGCACAATTCTCATGTATAATTTGCGTTCAGGCAATGCAATATACCCAAACCCTGGAACAGGAAAATTAGCCCATTATTTTTAGGTTTAATTTCCTTATTAGTCTGACAAATATAGAAATTGAAATACTCACTACATAATTTTCATATGCTTGAATTTCAGAACACCACAAATGCTAAATTTTCTCTCATTACAGGTATTGTGAACTTTGACAGCTGTCAGGGGAATTAGTCTTCATCACTCTGTCATAGATGAGTATAACCTCACTGAAAGGCTTTTTGCCAATGCCCTTGGTTACTTTAATAGCCAGAGAAACTGAACTACATGGCATAAAATAATTAGACTTATTATTTGATATCATATCATGTTGTTGAAGGACAAAAGCAAAATAAAATAAAAATAATGAAGTAAATGAGATGTGATGTTGTGCAAATGCACATGAACCATGTAACCATCTCATATGGGCGGCTGGTTCGGGAGTGAGCGCAGAAATCTCCCTGAGGCATGGAGCTGCCTCAGGGAGAATAATTTGATTTGGTAAACTTGAAGAAAAGAATTTAAAGGATTATTCAGACGTGTTCCCTCATGTGACAGTATCACATGAGCTGGGACATGTCAATGAATTTGACTGTAAATTTTTTTGACAATTATAAGCCCTTCATGAAACCTCAGGCCGCCTGTGGATGAGGTTCCATGAAAAATGCGAAGGCCACCTGGGTTCTTTGCCTTCCCGCCAACCTTAAGGTTGGACGGGCAGTCCTGGTAATTATTTCAATTTGTTTTTAGATGGCCTTAATAGGCCTTTGACGGATCGGCGGGTGCGCAGCCGACTCTGGCGCGCGCCCACCAAACTGAAGATCAGAATGACGCGCGGTGACGTCAGGACGCATGCCCAATGTCACCTCGCATCATTTTACGCGTCAGCAAGTGGGGCTCGCCCCCCGCACACCGACCAGAAGATTCAGACCATGGTTTCTGTATTCTCTCAGTTCTCGATCAGTCATCATTAGACCATCTCTTATCAGATCTCTTATCATTTCCTTATATCACCACCCTACTCCTTTCCAACTCCACTTTCTTCTGCATCTGCACCTGTAAAAAGCCTTATCCCAAGTCTCTTAAAATTGCAAATCAAACTCCATTTGTCATGATACATCTGCAACTACTGGCTGTCCAGAAAGAAATATGCCTTTGTGTGACATCTTTTATTGTGGAGAAACCGTTACATGCCAGCTTCCATGTGTCTTGACAGAATGAAACCTTGATCCAATGGCAAGGAAACCAAGACGACTGGAGTCTGCCGCAGCCTTCGTCCACCAGAACAGCCGTTGAGATATTCCTTGAATTGCCGTTAATGACTTGTTTGCCAGAACCCTGTCTGCTGAGTATTTCTAGGGTTCCTAAACTGCAACTCTCAATCTGCACAATCACTTTCTCATTTCCACTTTTGATGAACTTACAAAACCTTCACTCTCTCCCATGCCAGCTGTTCACTCTAGTATGACCTGCATCTTGTCTAGACTCAAGTCCAAGAGGTCCAAACTTGAGAGGATCTAGCACACAATTAATTTAGCCATCGATCACCAGATCTGTTTGGGCCACAGGCACTATTTTGCCTCTCTTTCCTCAGCCAAATCTGTTCACAACTGCAGCATGATTCTGGGAATAAAGATTCCTTTATTCCTTCCACAGCTTCCTTTCTCTGTTGCCAACAGTCCCTTTAAACCTTTTTCTATTCTTGTTTTCAACAAGTACAAAGAACTCTTTGTTAACAAGATTGGGACCATACCGTCAGCTGACTCTCCTGCTTCCATCTTTTGACTTGCCCACCAAGATGAACCTACCTGCTTTGACTATGGCCATGAACCTCATCATTCTCTAGTTTCTCTCCTATTCTCCCTCAAGCTCTCCCCAAGCTTCGCTTTGCCATCAGACTCCATTCACGGTAAGCACCTGACTACCCTACTTCTCGGTATAGCTTCTGCTAAGGTTCTGGAGTAGGCCATTCAGCCCCTTGAACCTATTCTACCAGATCATGGCTGATCTGTACCTTAATTCTATTTATCTACCTTGGTTCCGCAACCCTTAATACCTTTGCCTTACAAAAATCTATCAATCTGAGTTTTGAAATGTCCATCTGATCTAGATCAATAACATTTTGGGGAAGAGAGCTCCAGATTTCCAAACCCTTCGTGTGAAGGGGTGCATTCTGATATTAACTCTGAATGGGACAGTTCTAATTTTAAACTTATGTCCACTTGTGTACTCTCCCATCAGAAGAAATAGTTTCTATCTACTCCACTGATTCCTTTAATCATTTAAAAAAAACTCAGTTATATCATCCCATGATCTCTTATATTCAAGGGAATTAGCCTAGTCTATGAAACCTATATCATAATTTGATCCTTTTAATCCTTGTATTTTCCTGATGAATTGGAGTTACATCTTCTCCAAACTAATATATCCTTCCTGAGGTGTAGTTCTCAGAACTGAACACAATACTCCAGACAGAAGTGGTCTAACCAGAGCCATGGACAGCTGCAACATAACTTCCACTCCATTGTTTTCCAGTCACTTTGGAGATAATAGCCAACATTCCATTAGCCTTTTAATTTTTTTTTGTACCTATCCACTAGCACTTTCAGGATTTCTGCACTAGGACCCCTAAATCTCTCTGCTCATCTGCAGTTCTTAACTTCTTTCTTTCGTGCAATGTGGATGACCTCACACTTCCCACACTGAACTCCATCTGCCACAGTTTTACCCACTCACGGTCCAGCAATGCCTTTTCGCAGCTTTCTGCTCTCATCAACATTTTTTACTGTGTCACCTAACTTAGGCCCAGATTTTTGCTACAACGGAGAGCCTCTCCATTGTGGCAAAAATGACGGCCAAGCCCGAAAATTTAAAGTCCTGCCACCGAACAGGGCACTTCCTATTTTCACAGGGGTGGGGGTCGACTGGATGGAGTCGGGCCAGGATTCATGCGTGGTTTACAGAGGCAGCTGGCCATTTAAATCACCAGTTGCCTCAGCTGAAGTAGGATTTAGGTAGGCCAGGGGTGGGAAACCCGGAGTGTGCAGATTAGACCAGGTAAGAGCAGGTCTGAACTTGGTTGATTTATTTGTATATCCAGGGTACCCCTTTGGATACAGTCCCAAGACAACTTTGGAAGAGGTAAGGCCTTTGGGATTGTTAAAAGTAAACATGATTGTGTGTAAAAAGTGCATAAACACATTGGAACTGTCAAAGCTGTCAAAGAATTTCCAAAGCTGTCAAAGGATACTGGGTGAATTGGCATGAAGGGGGTAAGGGTGACATGTTGGGGGGGGGCGGGGCTGAGTTGGCACTAAGTTGGCCTAGGGCTATATAGGGCCCTGGAGATGTGGGCGTATAGGGGGTATGAGGGGCCATGGGGCTGGGTAGAGGAGCATGGGTTTGCATTGGGGGTATGAAGGGCCATAGGTGAGTGTGTGGGGGACATGAGGTGGCATAGGTTTGCATGGGTGGGCATGGGGGTGAAAGGATGAGTGAGGTGCAGGCAGGAGGGCTGTTTTTTGTTTTAATCTGTTTTTTATTTAATTCATCAAAATACTGGAGCACAGAGGCAGGCCTCCCACCCAGCCTGCCTCCGCACCCCGCAACTTTCATACTCGTTCAAGGGTGATGGGCCCAACTTCTCATCCAGCCCAGCCCCCCAGAACGAAAGTCAGAACTGCAGACGGTCATTTGTAAAGTTTGGGTTTGCAGAGCTGGGAATTCTCCCGTCTCTGCACACTTGACCTGGGGATAAAAATTTGGGCCTTCATGTCATCAGAAAATTTAAACATTTGGCTCTCTATTCCTTCATCCATGTTATTGGTAAATACACTATAACCTCTCCAGTCCAGAACTCTGAAATCTAGAAACAGCAAGGGCCGAATTTTTGTTTCGGTGTAGAGGTGCATTTCCATATGTGAGTGGCCACGCTTTGAATTTTTGTGGAGGCAATCTGATTTTCCTCCGTATTCCTGATTCCGTGCTATTTTCCTCTGGCCTTTTTGAAAGTCTGCTGAGAGTGGGTTCCCAATTTTAGGAATCACTATTATGTACTGTATTATAATGTGGATGTGTATTTCTAGCATTGTGATTCAACATAGGGATTTGTCCTGCAAAGGCAAATTGACCTTCACATTGACCAGCATTGTGTAATTGTTCACATGCATTTGGTACTTTTCCAATGGAGAAAATACCATAATGCAGTGAAAAATGCTACAACATGTCCTGTCAAGCTGTGCTGTCACCTTTTGCAGTGTGATTTAAATGGAGTTACAGCTCTGGCTGATTTAAAAACATCCTGCTTTTGACACTTGAATAAAATGTAACCACCTGCTTCTGTCCACTGATTGACAGGCACTCTGTTTTGAAATTGAAATGAACACCTTTTGTCCTTTCCACCTCAGAGAGTACTCTATCGTTTGAACAGATGTGGAAATTATGAATGTTTGGCTGAGTTTCAGGTGTGAATGGGTTTCAACACAAATGAGAATGAATGGCAGTTTTAAGAGGTTGTAATAACAGATTTTGTCTTTGATGTGGTTTCTGGTTACGGACACAAGCTAGTAGGATTACAAGTATCATAAGGTCTTTTCACATCCCAGAATGCAGCTTTTCTTCTCAGTATTATAAAAGTGTGCTTGAGGGAGTCTTTTTTTAGAAGGTGAGAGGTTTATTATTTTCCCAAGGTATGTAAAATATTTTCCATTGATAGTGCATGGAATCTGAGGACTGTATATAGTGGAAATTGGGTGAGTGGCTATGGACGATGCATGAGGGTGATGGAGTATGAATGGGGATGGAGCGAAGAGGTAAGGGGTAAGGTTTAGAAGGCTTTTAAATAATGTTAGGAACTGTGCAGCTGTTGCTAAGAACTGAGCCAAGCTTTCTCACCAGCTCAATGCCCCGGCACTCCTCCCATATTGGTTCACTGTTTGCCAGCTGCACTGCAAAGCCAAACCCTGCAAGAAACAACAAAAATCCCCGGCAAAGTTGCACCACAGTTGGAAGTGCAGTTTGTGAGCTGTGAAACGGCCTGCCTTGCAAAATGCACTCCCAAGAGGAAAATCCAGTCCCAGTTGTCCAGAATTATTTTTCAGCTGGCACTGTAATTCTCAGACTTGCCACTTCTGGCACTGCAACAGCCAGGACCCACTGAATCAATGCCAGGAGGTCATGTGGTTGAGCCTGGAAGGTGAGTGGCTGCTTCAAACTTTGGCCAGGATTTTCAAGCCCTGTTGTGGCGGGTCCCACTGCGGGAGATTCGGCAGCCCAGCCAAAAGTCCATTGACTTTTGGTGGGACTGGACGATCCTGGCGACGGGTGAGGGTGGAAAATCTCGCCCTTTTTCTTTCTGCCCCTGCCTGCCTGTTGTGCAGGCTCCTTATCCTGGGTTGAATACTCTGAATTGCTGGCACTGGCAACTAGACCAAAAGGGGGGCAGGGAGGGGATGGGTGGGTGGAGAGAAAGCTGATTTGTGTGTGTGTGTGTGTGTGTGTGCTAAAATGGGATCCTGTTGAAACCAGTTTGGGAAGCACTGGTGGAAGAAGGCACAAATTAGGTAATAAAACTTGAGGTAGCTCCAAGTATTTCCAAATGTATACTATGAATGCATTGGGATTTACAAACCTTAAAGAGCATTTATAAAGGATTGTAATGCTTAACTGTCAATGATGCTCAATTTTATTCTGAAACCCTGTGCATTAGTGGATCAGCCCATATGTTTTATGTCTCAGGTACATATTTACATCCAGTTCATAAACTTTTGGTTAGGCATTCTAATGTTATTCTATAATCCAGAAAATTATGTAATGCAGTATGGTCCCAAGCATTCTGGACTGGAGAGGCCACAGAGTATAGTGAAAAGCTGAGGCCTCAGTACAGATCTCTGAGTAACACCGCTGGTCATATTCTGCCGATTGAGTACATACCAGTTATTCTTAGTTCTGTCTCCTCCCCTAGTCAATTCCATTACATCTCTCTCCATTGACTTCAGAACATAAGAAACAGGAACAGTGAACTATACAGCCCCTCAAGCCTGTTTCACCATTCAATACAGTCTTGGCTGATCTGCTTCAGCCCCTCTTTCCTGCCTGCTTCCCTTATCCCTTGATTTCCTGAGACACCAAAAATCTATCTATCTCAGCTTTAAATATATTCAATGATGAAGCATCCACGACTCTCTGGGGTAGACAATTCCAAAGATTCACAACTCTAAGTGAAGAAATTTCTCCTCATCTCAGTCCTAAATAATTGACCCCTTATATTCAGAATATGACCCACATGTTCTGGATTCCCCAGCCAGTGGAAACAACTTCTCAGGATGGGATTTTCCCGTTGGCGCGCTAAGTGCGTGGCAGGTGGGAAAAGCGGCCTTTTTCCTGCTGGCTGAAATGGCGTGTTTTCACGCCGTATTGCCCACTTCCCACCTCATTAAATACGCATCAGCAGGAAATGTATCACGGGCAGACAGCTTCTGATTCGTCCGCCCCACCGTGACCTCAGCAGGTTGTCACTCCAGGTACCACACTGTTTTTGGGTTGTCTGCCATACATTAATTTTCTTTACTCTCTTTCATAGGCACCTCTGGCAAGCGCCTCAGGGAGACCATGAGCCAGCCCATCACCTCAAGCCCTGAGGACACCTTGGATGATGATCCTAAACAAAGTAGTGGAGAAGACCTGTCAAAGCGCTCACCCACACGATCCACCAGCATAGACACACATCCCGGTGGAACCTTGTTCGAGAGCAGGTTTGGGGTCACAATCTGGTGATCACAGCACACAATCTGGTCCACAGAAGGCAGAGGCAGGGGCTTCCAAGGTCGCTGACACTCGGAGGACTGCTGGATACCAGGATTATGCTGAGTCCGAGTCAGACGACGAACCTCCGGACTCGGTCCTAACTCAGTTGGTGGATCTGCATCGGCAATCAGGGAATATCAGGAAGCGTTGTCAGCTGCATGCCAGAGATTGCAATAGACGATGGAGGAGGCCTTTGGGTTCAGTCTGAGGTTATATTGCTGGCATGCCAGCGCACCGAGGTCAACATTGGTATTGGCGGCTGCCACGGAGACCTTGGTCCAGGACATAGCGCCTGATCTGCTGCAGGAGTTGCACTCCATTGCTGTCGGCATTGCAAGTGCAGTGGCTATGCAAGAGTGGGCCAGGGCACCTCAATCTCACTCCAGCTGCCACTTCTCCTCAAGGAGCCAGCCAGGGGCCCTCAGGCACCCATTGGGATGAGGACCAGCAACTGGACACCTAAGCACATCCACTCAGGTGACTCTGGGAGTGTCCAGCTGATCCCAAACCCCTCTTCCTATGACTCCATCGCTCCAATTCCACAGACCGAGGAGCCCCACAGCAGGAGACCAAAAGCCGGCAGGGGCCCTCTGGGTCTCTGCCCTCTAGAGGACAAAGTCATCACAGACAGCAGGGCATAATAGTCAGCAGGCTGCCTCTACCTCCGTTGTGGAAATCGGGGATGCACCAAAATGTAGCGGTAGGGTTCAGAAGAGGAGGAAATATTAGGAGCACAGCAGTGGCACAGGTGTTCACCACTCATACATACTTCCCTCCACTGTAAATAGAATGGCACCTATTTCATATCTCTGCTTGTGTATGCTTCCTCTTAATGCTAAGTTAGTCATTCAGGCGTAACACCATGGTCCCTTCCTCCACTTATCACAGATGTCACTATCATGTGCCTCTGTTCGATGTTGTGTGCATCTGTGCTCAGCTCAGTGCCAACATTGGTGATGCCTCACCCTCAGTGTAAAGCGTTCTTGTGGAAAGCACCTCGGTCACATGCTTTGCAGGGTCATGTCATCATCATACTTGGCTGTGTAAGATTGAGGCTGAGGTGTTCACTCAATTAGTCTGCATTTTTGAAAGGTGGAGGTGTATTGTAGAAGGATAGGCGTGGACACGCCTGGAGAAGGGGAATAGTTCCTGGAATTCCATGTTCTCTCTGTCATCTGGCAGCATTTACAATCTATGAGCTCATATTCCTTTCTGCCTTGCGTGGCACTCCAGGCGTACATCTGCTAAGCTCACCAAATGTGAGCACCTTCCCACCTCAATGTGCCGGAGATCTGCTCATTGTAGCCACATTATTGTCCTGGCCCTTGAAGCTACAACATTGAGCGTTTGATTCCCACTTTGTAGTTGTCTGTATTGCAGCTACAAGGCTCTTGTCACAATGTAGGGATGCAGCACTGGACCGAAAGTTCAGCTTAATGTCCCCTCACCTAAACACCCGCTGAGGTCAGCGATGATAAATCCAAATGGTAATGTGTTACAGTCAATGGAGTCTTTGAGCATGCTCTTGGTGTGCTTACGTTAGCTTGATGAGAAGACAACATTGAGGGCAGCAATGGGCTAGGAGCAAGGGTGTAATGAAGCTGATGTGTGTTCTTTATTTTCAATGAAGCATAACCTTGAGGGCTCCACGGTGTGTTTGCTTTTTCAAGTTCGCAAAGGCCAGGGCTGGTCATTAGGGGAGGCTGTTTGCATTCAAGAGGAGGAATTTTGATGTCTGTCAGGCATCAGGCATTTGATGTCTGTCTGTCACCATTAAAATCCATGTTTTTGTGTGTCTTATGTGTGTGTATAGGGATTTAAGAAGGGGTAGAGTTTAGGTTACAGAGTTAGAAATTAGCAGTTCATATTTTTTTCTTTTGCCACTGGTTAAAGACAATTTGTTCAATTAACAATTATTTACTTATTAAGTTTACAAACCTGGTGCTTCTATTCTGTTAACTTAAGTTATACAATTAGTTGGGTTGATCAAACTTTTTTCACATTTGTGATGGCTTCGGGAGCAGTGGGATTTGATATTTGCAGCACACTATCCCCAGTGAGTTGTGACAAAGTTTGGGGGCTCGGGTCCAGGGTATTTTGGAACAAAAGACAACAACAATTTGGGTGCAGATTTAGTAAGTAATAAAAGCCAAAAGGAAACACCTGGTTTGTACTGTCAAAAATAAGATGGCACTGGAAACTGCTAAAGCAAGTGGAAGAGATGACCCTGACGATTTTATAAGGGATCCAAAAAGTCAGTTTAATCGAATTGGCATGTAAATTAAGAATAGAATTGTCTGCCAAAGCTAGGAAGGCAGAGATAATCGAAGAGATGGCACAGCATTTGAAATTGGAAGAAATACCAGAGACTGCGTTCTCCAAAGAGTGGTTCATTGGAATGGGCTCAAACTCAGATGCAAGTGAAAAAATTGGAACTAGAGACAGCACAAAAAGAAACGACATTCCAAAGGGAACAGGCAGAAAGGCAGGAGAGAGAAAGAAAACAAGAAAGGGAATTAGAAATTATGAGGTTAGAAAATGAGGAAAGAGAAAAAGACAGAGACGAGAATTCCAGCTTAAAGAATGCTGGCAGTTAAAAAAGAGACACCAGTAGGTGAGGCAGGGCTTATTTCCAGGTCAGAACCCAGTGGGGAGATGTTTAAATCTGTACAAGCTCTTCCAAGGTTTGAGGAAATGATGTTGAAGCATTCTTTGTTTCATTTGAGAAGATATCTAAACAAATGAACTGGCCAAAGGAAAACTGAACATTGCCCATGCAGACCAAATTGATAGGTAGAGCACAGGAAATTTATACTTCACTGCCAGAGGTGGTTTCTAGGGATTATGATGTGATGTAAAAGGCCATTTTGAGTGGATATGAGTTGATCCCGTACAGTCAAATGTTTTGAAATTTAAGGAAACAGCCTGGGCAAACTTACATTGAATTTGAAAGGGTTAAGCAAAGTAGTTTTGACAGGTGGATATGAGAACAAAGAGTTGAAACTACCTATGAAGTTCTCAGAGATCATTCTCTTGGAAGAATTTAAAAACTCCCTACCTCCCGTAATAAGAACTCATGTTGAAGACCAAAGGGTTGCAACTGCTAAGCAGGCAGCAGTAATGGCTGATGATTATGAGCTGATCCATAAAACTAAACCTTTTTTTCATCACCCCCATAAATTTGAGAAGGATAGAAAGTGGGAGAGTGAATGGAAGGCAAGTAGCCAGGGTAAAGAATGGATAGCTAGGAATACCTTGAGATCTCCTCCCCAGATCAGGAAGAAAGGTACTGAGGGTGGAGGTGAAACTTGAGGGCCTAAGTATTTCCATTGTAATAAAGTAGGACATATTCATTCAGAATACTGGAAGTTGCAAGGGAATCCCATGGGACTTACTGGAGTTTGTAAAAGTGAGTTTCAAAAGGGAACTCAAAAAGAAAATGCCACTATTCAAATCGTAGCTTTAACTACAAATAAGGGAATGGAGGAAACCATTGTTGTGAATACATGTGAAGTGAATAAGGTATGAGAGATATAAAGGGTTTTTGTCTAAAGGAAAGATAACCCCTTTTTCATCAAATGATGCAGCTAAACCCATAACTATATTAAGGAACACAGGAGCTACTCAAACTGTTTTGCTGGAGGAGGATCTAGTTTTACCTCCAGAGAGTTCAATGAAAGCTAAAGTATTGGTAAACAGGACAATAGTACAGATAATAGATAAAAGTATATCCCTGTTCCATTGTACAGAGTGCAATTGGAATGTGATTTGTTGTCTGGATTGGTGGCTGTAGGAGTGGTTAAGAAATTACCCATGAATGGAGTTGATTTAGTCCTGGGGAATGATTTAGCAGGAGTGAAGGTTATAGCTTCACCCATAATTACGGAAAGTTCAAGAGAGGCTAAAAGAAGGAACAGTTACAAGAACAAGTTCCTGGTATTTTTCCATCATGTGTGGTGACCAGAGCAATGGCTAAACAAAGTCTACCACCAGAGGTCAAAGTAATATCACGAGCAGATGTTAGAGTAGCCAAAACTTTCTTTAAGGACGAGGATAATTCAAAGGAAGTGTTTAGCATGTCTTCATTAATTGAGGCTCAGAAAGCAGGTACAGAGTTAAACAAGTTAGTCAGCTCACACTGAAGCTGAGGCAGAAGGAGTTCTAGATGCTATTACATTAAAAATGGAGTTCTGATGAGGAAGCTGAGACACCCTCACAGACCTGCAGATGAGGAATGGACAGTTGTTCATCAGATAGTGGTACCGCCCAAATATTGTAAGGGGATATTGCGAGTAGTGCATGAAATTCCTATGGCAGGACATGTAGGAGTACAGAAAACCCAAGCATCGATAAACAGGCATTTTACCTGGCCAAGACTTCATAAGGACATAGTGTAATTTTGTGAAACGTGTCATACATGTCAGATAAACCTCAACATGTAATCAAACCTGCACCTTTAATACACATGCCAGATTTTGAAGAACCATTCAGTCAGGTATTAAATTGTGTAGGACCATTATCCAGAACGAAAGCAGGACATCAGTATATCCTTACAATCATGGATATGACAACCCGATTTCCAGAAGCTATTCCTTTAAGGGCAATTACAGCTAAGCTTGTAGTGGAAAAGATAACTCAGTTTTTCACTCGTTATGGCCTACCAATTGAAATAGAAGCTGACCAAGGTCCGAACTTCATGTCTAAAATTTTCCACAACATAATCAGCAGTTTGGGTATCAAACAAATAAAGTCTACTGCCTATCATCTAAAGACAGATGGGAGCTTTAGAGAGATATCATCAGACTCTCAAAACCATGATTAAGACCTATTGCCATGAATACCCAAAGGATTGGGACAAAGGATTAGATTTCTTACTATTTGCTACCAGAGATTCTCCAAATTAATCTACTGGATTTAGTCCATTGGAATTGATCTTTGGTCATGAAATAAGAGGTCCACTAAAAGTTCCTAAAACAGAAAGACGAATCCTCCATGTTGGATTATGTGTCCATGTTTCTAGGAAGATTCACAGGAGCATGTAAAGTAGCACGAGAAATCATGAGATTTTTGGGAATGTGAGGGTTTTATCGGAGGTTTGTGCCTAACTTCAGCACAATAGCTGTACTTCTCATCAATTTGTTAAGACAGGCAAAAGTGGTATGGTCAGCAGTATGCCAAGCAGCCTTTGAAAAGCTGAAGGCAATCTTAATAAATGAACCAGTGTTGGCCATCCCTGACTTTACCAAATCTTTTAAAATGGCAATTGATGCTATTGACTTGGGGGTAGGTGCAGTACTATTACAAGATGATAAATTAGGGATAGAGAAGTCAGTGGGGTACTTTCCAAGAAACTAAATCAATATCAGAGGAAGTACTCTACAGTAGAAAAAGAAACTCTCGCAGTGTTGTTGTCTCTTCAACACTTTGAAGTTTAAGTCCAACATGATAACAAAGAAACACTAATCTACACTGACCATAATCCATTGGTGTTCATTGAACACTCAAAAGGCAAGACTGTTCAAATGGAGTCTATTGTCTCAACCATTCAATGTAAAGATTGTTCACATTGCCAGCAAAGATAATGTGATCACTGATACATTGTCCCGGGTATAAAATACTAAAATAAGTTAAAGGGGTAAGAAATGCTGAAGGTTGTATAAGGGGGAAGGAAGGTTGAATGGAAGTCAGTCTTATGTTTTGTTGTCCATGTGCCACATACCTTGTGATGAAACTCATTTTTGAAATGGTGTTTCATTTCTTTCAAGGGTGGAGGCATGTAAAGAACATCTCTTTTTATTTCTGTTGGACTGTGGATTAAACTTACAAAGGCAGCAGTTTGAAAGACATGCCTACTGGAACAGTGTGAGGGATATGTACAATGTTGCTGGAACAGAGCGTGCCATGAAAAACAGGATGGTGCCAGGGAGGAGTCTGGTCTAATGGGGAACTGCCTGGCAACAACGTTTTAATTGGCTCCTGACCAGGTGACCAGGGTTTGTCTGAGAGCAGTGCAGCAGAATAGCTCCTAGCCTGAAACCAAAAAGATCTAAAACCTGTCTCCTGTGTGTGTCAGATTCCAGTAATTCTACAATAATAGCTAGCTTGCTTTTTCTCCTCATATTTCTATAACCTGCTCTCTCTCTCTCTGAAAACCCCTGTCAAGAGGCATGGGAAAATCACCATTAGAGACATTGAAAGGCAAGTGCTCAACCAATGAAATAAAGACTGAAAGTGCTGGAAGACCACCTCGTGTCATCAACAAAGGACTGAAAGGAACTTGGAAGACATTAATCAAAATCAATCCATCGAATCCTGTACTCCAGAATTGGTGCTATTGAACTGCTTTATCCCACCCTTAAAATCCATGTTTTTGTGTGCCTTATGTGTCTTGTATGTGTGTGTATAGGAATTTAAGGAGGGACAGAATTTAGGTTATAGAATTAATAGTTAGCAGTTCATATTTCTTTCTTTTGCCACTGGTTAAAGACAATGTGTTCAATAAACAGCTATTTACTTATTAAATTTACAAACCTGGTGCTTGTACTCTGTTAACCTAAATTAAACAATTAGGTGGACTGATCAAACTTTTTTCACATTTGTCGTGGCTCGGGGAGCAGTGAGGTTTGATATTGTACCGCACCCAATGTGTCGTGACGCTGTATCGTAATTTTTTTTTGTACGGTTACTCATTATGACTATTGTTAATTGTTTTTAAATGAAGAATTAATGAAAAAAAATTGGATACATAACTCTTGGGCTCTTCATCTAAGTCATTAATATAGAGTGTTCAAATAACGGAGGCCAAAGCATTGATCCTTGAAGCACTCCACTAATTAGAGCCTGCCAATTTGAAAATGTCCTGTCTATCCCTGCTGTTTACTTCCTATCTGTTAACCAATCTTCCATCCATACTAATGTATTATCTCCAACTCCATGAACCCTTATCTTGTGTATTAACTTTTTATGTGGCACCTTATCAAATGACTTTTAGTTTTTAGCATTTCATGATGACTGTTATCATGCTAACTGGTCTGTCATTCTCAATATTTTCTCTCCCTCCCTTCTTAAATACCAGTATTACATTTGCTAACTTGAAATCCATTAGGACTGTTCTATAATATAGAGATTTTTAAAAAAAATCATAACCAATGTATCCATTATCTCTGCAGCTCAGTTTTTTCAAACCCTAGGTTGTAGGCCTCAGCTCCTAAGGATTTAGTGGCTTTCAGTCCCTTATGTTTCTCCAATACTTTTTACCTGCTGATATTAATTATCTTAAATTTCTAACTCTGACAGCCCTTGGCTACCCTCTAGCTCTGATATGTAATTGTGTCTTGTACTGTGAAGGCTGACACAAAATGTGTTTAACGTCTCTGCCATTTCCTCATTGCCCATGATAAATTCTTCTTACTCTGCCCCAAACGGACTAATGTTTGCTTTAACTACTTTCCTCCTTTTAATATACTTGCAAAAGCTCTTACAATCTGACCTCAATGGGGAGCGATGTACAATGGGCTATCAACTCATTACTGACAACTGTTTTATAATATTGCAGTGTTAAGATCTATCCCATTGTGCATTATAATCTTGTTTATTTATAATCTAATTTATGTGTTATGTGTTTGTAATGTTATAAATTTTATTTTTAGTGGTAAATATAGTGGATGGGTAGATAATCTACATGACCTCAAAATTGTTTTTTTAAGGAACATGGCTGGTTTATGAAGAATTGGATTTTTTGAAAGATAGTGAATTTTGGGTTTTTTTAATTATTAGCTTTAGCGAATTTCCCATTTAAGTTAAGTGACATGATCCACACACTACACATGTTTAACATGCACCAGATGCAAAACTTTCAATGATATAGATAGATAAAGCACATGTGGTAAACCAACTGTTCTCAGGGAAAAGAGAAAGAACACTAAAATACCTGAAGTTCATTCTTAACCTCTTTATTTTTTATCCATATCTTGCCCTGGTTTTGTGGATCAATCAGCAAGGGGTATCGAGCTGCTTTGGTGACGATGATTCCATTCTGGATGGACAATTCATCATTTGGTAAGCCTTGTAAGTTCCATTCACCAATTGTGGGGATGTCAACTAGCATTTCTGTAAGGTTCAAGTTGCTGGCAAAGGGAATCTTACGAGTTTTCATTTCTTTCTCCCAATCCCTCAGCAGCAAATTACGGAATTCTTGGTTAAAGGGCCCTGAATATGACAAAAAGGCAGTGGCCAATAATACATCACCTGAAACAGAAAACCAAAAACAGAAAAGCATTAGCAGTTCAGGCTCTTAGCTTAATGTCTCAAGCTATATTAAAAGCTTCAGAGTTCTTTTGCACTTCTGAGAGAAGGAAAACAACAGACTTTGTGAATGTGGAGGGAACTGGGGTTGTGGGGGAGAATGTAAGATAAGCACCAAAGAAAAAAAAAGACTTGCATTTATATACCATCTTTCACTACTTCAGGATGTGCCAAAGTGTTTTACAGCCAATGAAGTGTATCAATTGTTGTATTATAGGAAATGCCCAGACAACTTGTACACAGGCAGGAATATGATGACAAGATAATTTGTTTTTTTTAGTGACGTTAATTAAGAGATAAGTATTGGCCAGGACTCCAGGGATGACTCCATGCTCTTCTTCGAAATAAAGTCGTGGGATCTTTTACATTCACCTGAGAGGGTGGAGGGACCTCAGTTTAACTCCTTTTCCGACAGGTGGAGAGAGATGACAACAATCCGGAGAAAAGAATCTGCTCGATACATTCTGACAGTGAAAACATTAATCCAAACTCTGTTCTTAAAATTCTTAAGGGATAATTTCTTCTATGGTACACCTTGTGAAGGGAACTCCCATTGCAGTCAAGAGGAAATGAGGGCAATTACTTAATGTCACTGCTCCAGAATATCTTGAACTGCGCCTAAATGATGTATATGATCCTGCATCTGCAGTAGTCCAATGTAGGACTGCTGAGGAGGTGAAAGGGGTAATTTTCAAGCTCCCACCTCAGTTTCCTCTGCCTATGGCCATTGGATGCCCAAGCAGAGGGGGAACTGAAGGAACCTGGTGGCAGAGCCTGTGTCAGGGTCCTTTACCTATCAGACAGTTCGTTGGTGCCCTCAAGCAGCCCACAGAGTACAAAAGAAAAAGGTTCCTGGTTTCTTCAATACTTCTCTGCCTCCCACCCCAGCCTACTCAGAATGATCTGGTGCAATTCAGGCAATACAACTAATCCCCTATCTCCTTACTTACCCTCCCTGCCCCAGGACAAGAGTCAGTCTGCAGCGAAGTGCCTCCAGGTCAGACAGATAACCCAGGCCAGGAAAGTCAGGGGCACTCACCTTGCTACCCACCCCCTGCCTTGAATCCACCACCACCCAATCCCTGTAAGTGGAAAATCAGCCCTTGCCTATCCTTTTTCTTCTTTTGATTTGTTGACATTCTGCTCAGCAGATAGGGGCAGGATCACACGCTCAGCAGATAGGGCAGGATCACATGCTCAGCAGATAGGGCAGGATCACATACTCAGCAGATAGGGCAGGATCACAATTCATAACAGGTTTGAGAACCTTGCCTTAGATGGAATGCAACATTTATTCGCAATTATGTCTGTCTTTGCAATACAAGTACAAACCAGTTTTTGTTCTGCACCTGCACTGCATTCATAGTGTAAAGACAGCCCCAGTCTGGATTAAAAGCCTGAGCTGATACTGGTGTGAAGCTGCAGACTCTCTAGAAACAGGGAATCTCACTTTGTTTCCAAGACAATTCAGACCTTCACACTTGATTTACATTCAAAGGTTTAATTCCTGTACAAAGCAGGATGGGCACTGAATCTGGAGTGAGAGTGCACCATTAAACTTAGTACAGTACGCTGAGCTTAAATTTTATTTGAAACTAATTTTACTGTTCATTAAAAAAAAGCTGTTGCATATTGAATACAGAATGCTACTAATTACAGAATCCCCGATATTAATTCATCTTGCATAGCGTCAGTTATCCAGACTGGACCCAATTTCATGATTCCAATCAGATTTAGATATTATCCAATAAAATACTGTTATTCATATTATTTAAGACATTCTGAATGTTGATTCAACCAATTATGTTTTTTTCATGCTGTCCAGTAATGCAGTGGGGGGATTGAGGCACTGGGCTCATGCATGTAATATACCTATTTTTGAAAAGACAGAAAACACAAGCTGCACTAGCACAAAACATATTGCAGCTATAAGTGGAGTTAGTTCTTACCCACAAGACGTTTGGTCTGTGCTGAGAACTCCTTACTCTGTTTGGTCCATCGTTCCTTTTCACCTGCCAGCCCACTGATCAAAGTGGAAGCAGTCTGCATCTTGTGTCGGCAACGTCCAGCATCCTCCAACAATGCCTAATAAGAAGAAACAATAGTAGCTGACACTATCAAACATGAAGACATCAGCTCCATAATATTATCAAAAAACACAGGATGATCTCTTGAAAACAGATTACTCCTCGAGTAATCTTTGATCTTTAGCTATGCATTAAGTAGAGCCGACATCAGAAGCATAAAGTCCAGAGCTAATCTGAAATTGTGCTTTGGATCTCATCTGAATAATTCTGGCAAGCTTTGTACTTCACAAGGTTGAGATATGTCTTTGTTTGGACTATGCAGTGGTCATTTTTACTAATGATATCACGGTACAGCTATGTTTGTGAGAGCTATGTTCGTAAAGTCAAAGTCAAGTAAGATCCTTCCACACATTGACATGGACCAAGTCTGGCAGCTATGTCCTTCTGGACTCAGCCAGCAGTGGTACCAGAAGGCCTTCACCCAGAGTATATTCTGTACTCTGGCTTTCTTCAGAGTTTCACCCGAATGTTACAATCTCTGCAGAGACCAATGATGCTTAAAAAGAAATTCAAACTTCCAGTTAAAAGCTGAAAGGATGATATGAAAAAATTTCACATTTTTAGACTTTTACTTAACAAAAGACTAAAAGCAATATTGTCTAAACACTATCTTTGGAGGTAACTATGATGCCCCATATGCCTTTGGGGGAAGAAACCTACATTTTCTGTTGGGGTGATAGTCCCTTTAAGAACTAGGTTTCTCTGATTTGTTATAAAAAGAAACGTGCTTCCAGTACCTGATTATGTGACTAAGCTTCCTGTGAAGTAAACAATAGTAAAGCAAAGGTTAACCAAGAAGTTAAGTACGGGGGTGGGGGAAGTAGAATCATGGGTGTGGTTCTGACTCCAAGCAGTTTTAGTTTAGGACAAGCTGGCTGCAGGGAACATTCCTTTCAAGCACAATTCACTTGAAATTCTGTGTGCTGGCTAAAAAAGTTTAAAACCCTTGCTAACTGAAGGAGTATACTGATCGTGAGCTTGACTTCTGGGATAGCCAAGCTGAGAGGAGAGAGAGACAGAGAGAGAGAGAAATTGGATACAAGGCTCCAGTGTTGAACAACATTAGAAGAATAAGAATTCTGACCCAAAGTGGCTACACTTAAGATGTTAGCAACATCTTTGCTGAACTGGGAGTCTACAACCATGGGATGGTTGGAGGAGGTTTGAAGGGACAACCTTGATGGAAGTAAGTGGAAGGCACAAGATATCTCAACCCTTATACGAATTTTTTAAACAGCACTCAGACCAAATGGTTAATCTTCCAAATTCTGATAAGTATCTGCCTTGAGTTTTTGGGGGTGTAAGTCAAATGGATGTAGAAGGAAAGTTGAGTTAACAACAGTTTAGAGTATAAGTAACTGAGTTCATTGTACTTTTAATGTCTTGATTGTAACTGACTATTTAAGACAAGACTCTAGTTATTAGTGTTTATGTTTGATTTTTGTGTAGCAAAATTATTTTGTATGAAACATTAAACCCTGTGGCTTCACTCATTTAGTAAATATCTGGGTTTTCTGATTTCCAAAAAAATTCAATAAAAACATAATGCAACTTATACTTTAAGCCACAAAACAGAACATTCCCTTTTATCTTTTAGCACAACTGAAAACACAATTCACAGATAAACTTTACACTGTCCTTTAAGTAGACATTCAATTCTCCTGGAACCAGTTCAAGGTGATACTTACCTCCCAGGGGTTTACTTTGGTTCTTTTCTATTCTCAGCCAGGGAATTTTTGATCTCAGAACTATCTTTCATAGTGAGGTTTTCCCCAGGGATTATTTCTCTACTACAAGCTAAGCAAATCTTCAATCTTCATTTTAAGTTCCCATGAATTTGTTTTTTTCAATCTGATTGTGAGCTTCCACTCACATTCCTGTGTAGTGAAACGTAACATCTTCCTGCCTGTAGCTGCTTTCCCCCTCCTGGATCTTAGCAGGCTAACTTGTCTGAGAGTTCCAGGGCTAAATGAGTAACCCTTCCCCTTTCAAAGCCCATCTTCATGACAACATGAATCACTTGGGTCTTGCATCCAGGTAGAAATGCTGATTAGTAATCTTGTGACCCAAACTATCTTTTATCTTTGAAGTAAATGGACAGTTTCAAGTGCAACAGTTTACAACTCAACATCCTCAACACTTTTCTCAGACTTTGCAGACTCACAGTCTATCCACTGTTAGCTCCTTTATAAGACAAAAATGGAGTTACTTCACCCTCAAATACAAAACTCCCTTGATCTTTTATAGTCCGATCTGTACCCATTGTAAGTACATTAGATGGTATCAGTTTGTCTCAAGTTTCACTCTGGTGATATAGCATTTTCTGGAGAAATACTATAGAGGCTCCCACAAAAACTACTGGCTTAGCTTCAACTTCCAGAAATCTGCCTTCACATGCCATGTCTTATGGCAAAAGTAACACCTTAGTCTCATTGAATCAAATCAGCTCCCACACTGTCTCTCACTACTCTGAGAAGCATCCGCCTTTTCATTGCTGCTATCCCACTCAAGGTAATTAGTGTCCTGTTCATTATCAATTTATTGAACTCTCCATCTGCTCTGCGGGTTTGCAAACAAAGATTTGCTGTCATCTTTATGGTTGTGGGGTGTTGTGGTCCCAGCTGATATTACTACTGGACAAGTCAAATCCCAGGGAGGAACCTGGCTTGGTAGATCCTAAGTTTTATTTTTTGTTTGGGTACAGGGAGAGTGGCTACTGAACAGAGTCATGGAGTCAGTTGATAAACTTTTAACAAAAGAATAAAACATTTTTTAAACCAGAAAAGATGAATTATATTACAATACTCCTTCAGCCACAATTATGCATTCACAGACATATACTGATTTGTAAGGATAACACACGTTATAAAAGCTATCTTATACTCTAATGTTCACTGTAAGTACACAGTCCATGTAAACCACTAGGCGACCTGTGGTCAGCCACACCACACTCTGAAACCAAGTGACAGATACCACTCCAAACAGATGCTATGGATCTCTTCTCATTCCTCCCAGGTGGTTGTCATATCGTGACACCTTCCACAAGGGTCCATTTCCAGGATTTCGAACTTTCCTTCTGATGTTCCTCTCCCCTGGGTCACCACGTGCATTCAAGCTTTCTTCCACACACTCTCTCTCACTGATTCAGCCGTCAACAGAACACCACTGCTTCACATGCCCATGTAGAGTTACAGACCTTCAGCTGTCTTCTTGGACATTCTGGCTTCTCGCATGCCGATATCGCTTTAAATCCGCTTCCTGCAGCTTTCTTCCTTTAAGCTTGAAGGTTGGAGCCTTCCTCTCTGCTCCTTACTGTCACTTCCACAGAACAGGACCTTTTTTAGACTCCTGTTCTTCTTTTGACTAGAAGGTCTTCTTGGGACCCCTCCTTTCTGTCTCATACCTTGGCCTTGGGACTTTTCGGTTTCTTTGGGAAACTTGCTTTCTCTGCGGTTCCATCTCCCAGTAGACTGCTAACAACTTGGTATCTCCCTTGAGATCCAGAACTCACTTGACTTTCACTGTTACTTTAACTTTAGAGTAACTCACCTAAGATTCTTACGCTTGTTTCCCTCAGCAGTTTGCTAGTATGTGAGCTAGGCATAGACTTAAACTGACCAACCGAACTCAAACCGCTTCGGGGAGGAGGGCAGGTGTGTGTGTGTGTGTGTGTGTCCGTGTCCTCTCTGGACCCCTGTTACTAGGCAACAGCACAGTGTTTTTTCCTACTCTTGTTTGCTTTAACTCTCCTTCAAGAGTCATAAAACTCATCAGAAATGCAGATATACAAACAGAGCTTTAGACCTGTTGCCTCCACTCAAACGTGAAACTAGATCCCAGGTTTCACATTTTAAACTCCAAGTAGGAAATTATATAAATTGAACTTAAACTTAAAGATACACCGTATTCCTAACGCACCCACATATACATATAACTTACTTAAACTATCTCTATTTCCTAACAGAGACAATTTGTAACTATCAGCTGGAGCAGCTGCCACCCTTAATTTAGAAACTTTATGATCTTCCAGGTGGGACCTAATTTCGAAAGGAATACTGTTTTAACAACATCTCTAAGGTTTCTAAAATCTTGATCCAATTTCATAGCCCTATACCATTGATCAAACATCATTTCTTTAGCAAACTCTACAAAAGTCCAATTCTATCTCTTCCTTGGATTTCTAAGCTTATGTCTATAATCTCCTGGTACTAACTCAAACGCATTAAGCACAGAAGTTTTAATTATATCATAAGCTGCAGACTGTTCATCAGAAAGAGCTAACTAAACCTCCAACACTTTTCCTACCAAAACACTAATAACATTCTCCTAATTTCTTTTGGCCATTTGTAACTTTGTAGCAATTTTCTCAAAAGACAGAAAATGCTTTGCAACTCCTTCCTCACTAAATTTAGGCTCAAGGCAAATATCCCTTGCCAAATCAAAGCCAGGAGTTAAATCTGATCCATCATCAAGCCTGTCTGATACTCCCTGTTCATGTAATTGAAGCTTTCCTCTGTCCAATTCAATTTTTCTGACTTCCCTCTCTCTTTGCAATTCAAGATTTTCCTTTCTTTTCACTCTTTGAAACTGTCTAACACTTTCCCTATTCCTTTCCTTCTATTTTTTCCTTTGGATTTCAAGTTCAAGTTTCTGCATTTCTCTATCTTATTGTTTTTCCTCTCTTTCAAGTTCAAACTTTTTCATTCCTCTTTCTTCCTCAGCTCACATTCTTGCTTTTCTCTCTTTCCAAATCAAGTTGCTTCATTTGTGACTGAATCCTAGCCAACTCAATCTGCATTTTATCTGGATTATCTTTTTATTTCTTAAGGTTCAACTGTTGAGCAATACCTCAACTATTTCTGATTTCTTAGTGCCTAATTTTAAATCTATTTCTAAATTCTCTGCTACCACCTTCAAATTTACATTTGTTAACTGTTGCAAGGCACTCCAAGACAGGTCCATTCTTCAAGTTATGCTTCAGCAATAGACATTGCCATTTTAACTTTACAATAAATACAGCGAAAGTCACTGTGAAATTTTACTCGTTTTAACTCTGACCAAACCAAGAGTACCCGTCTCTACCTGTGGATTCAAAATCCTGCAAGGACCCCCAATTTGTTACAATCTCTGTGGAGAACAATAACTTTTAAGAAGAGATCCAAACTTCCAGTTAATAGCTGAAGGGATGACACGATAATATTTCACGTTTTAAGACTTTTATTGTAACAAATGACAAAAAGCACTACTGACTAATCTTTACAGGAAACTATCTTTGGAGGCAACTTATACCATAAACCACAAAATAGAACATTTCCCTTTTACTTCACAGATATGTTTCAATTGTCCTTTAATTAGATGTTCAATCATCCTGGAACCAATCCAAGGTGATTCCTAGCTCCCAAGGGTTTACTCCTGTTTTCTCCCTTTCTCAGCCAGGGAACTTTTAATCTCAGAATTGTCTTTCACAATGAGGTTTTCTCCCCTGGAGATTCTTCTCTAGCAAAAGCTGAGTGAATCTTCCAACCTCATTTTAACTCGATGAATTCAGTCTTTTCAATCCAAGTGTGAGCTCTGACCCACATTCCTGCGTGGTGAACCACAGCATCTTGCTGTCTAAAGCCGCTCTCCCTCTCCCGGATCCTGGCAAGCTAACTTGCCTGTGAACAGTGCCATCTTCGTAACTCTTCCCCTTTCAAAGCCCATCTCCATGGCAATATGAATCACATGGACCTTATATCCAGGTAGAAATGCTGATTAGGTATCGACATTCCAAATCTCATTTATCTTGGAAGTTTAAAGCACAACTGTTTACAACTCGACATTCTCAATACTTTTCTGGGGCTTTGGAGATTCACAGTATATCCAATGTTAGCACATAGGCTGTTGCCATTGTCTCCAAGTGTAAAACCTTGCACCTCCTTTCCAGTAAAACAGTCTGGGCCCCTTTAATCACTACAATCAAACCACTCAGGCTTGCTGTCAGGCAGACTTCGGAACAGGTCACCTGATCCCCCTTCATTTTACCTTAAATTAAAGACACAGTCCCAAAACATAACAATCTTATAAATCTCATAATTGTAACACAAGTGATGTTCAAAAGTGACCAGTACTGATTCTTTAGTTGAGGATATGCTGATCAGCAGAAGGTCTCCATGAAGTTTGTTCTGTAACCACAAGAACTCATGAGACCTAGAATGTGAGCACAACTATGCCAGGTCATTGCTTTACTCTTCTGTGCGACAGCTTCACAACTTGGGAATCAAACATACATACGAACATAAGAATTAGGAGGAGTAGGCCACTTGGCCCCTCGAGCCTTCTCTGCCATTCTAAAAGATCACAGGTGATCTGAGTGTAACCTCAACTTCACATTCCCACCTACCCCGATAACCTTTCACCCCCTTGCTTATCAAGAGTCTATCTACCTCTGCCTTAAAAATAATCAAAGGCTCTGCTTCCACTGCCTTTTCAGGAAGAGTGTTCCAAAGATCACAACCCTCTCAGAGAAAAAATTTCTCCTCATCTCCATCTGAAATGGATGACCCCTTATTTTTAAACAGTGACCCCTAGTTCTAGATTCTCCCACAAGAGGAAGCATCCTCTCCTCATCAACCCTGTCAAGATCCCTCAGGATCTTATATGTTTCAATCACGTCACCTCTTACTCTTCTAAACTCCAGCGGATACAAGCCTAGCATGTTCAATCTCTCCTCATAAGACAACCCGCCCATTCCATGGGACCAGTCACATGGACTGAGATGCTTCATATGATAGCTGGGTTGCTGCCGACGAATTCACCCACTTTGCTCCTTATTGCTGAACATGATAGAAACTGGGTCAAAATCCTGGAACTCCCTTCCTAACAGCACTGTGGGTGTACCTATACCACGTGAACTGCAGAGGCTCAAGGCGGCAACTCACCACCACTTTCTCAAGGGCAACTAGGGATGGGCAATAAATGCTGGCCCAGCCAGCAAAGCATACATCCCATGAATGGTTAAAAATATAAACTGTTTACCTGAGTGAATGCTAGACCACTTCAGGTGACATTAATAGTCAACCACACACTATAGGGTTGGAGTCACACGCTTGTCAGGGATAGCATACTCCTTTCCTTGAAGTCATTAGTTTTCAGCAAATTACCGCCTCAGAGAAGGTTGCAGGATTAACGTAAAAGGCCTTATTAGGATATTTAAAAATATGAAGGAATGAATAAATTATGGGGAAACATTTGGTTGATATCTGCGGTATATAGCTGATGCATCCTGTGAGCTCTGAATCATTGGTCAATTGATATCTATTTTCTGTAATTCGTTGCTTCATAACCTGTAAACTCTATATACTAATCAGAACTCAGCATTAATGGATTCTGACAACTCAAAGAATTTGTAGCCAGTGTCCCTAAAAAAAATGTTTCTATTCAAATGCATTCAGTTGTAGAAATTTCCTACATGTGATTAAGAATTTTTTTCTCATAGTTAAGCCATTACACATATTTTGAAAACAATAAACAATTTGACTATAATCACTTTATACTCACTTGTTTCTCCGTCATGGCCTTATCATATGCTGCTTGTACAATATCCAGTTCTGCTTGTTTGGCATCCAACTCTGCTTGTGCCTTCTGGAGGTCTAACATTGCTATAGCCAGACGATTTTCCTGGATTGCCAAATTAGCCTAAAATAAATGTATATACATTTTTAAGGTATGATTTTAAATAATAGGTAATAAATGCTGTTGGTTCCTTTTTTCTATAAAATAAGTTGTTGTACAACATGGCATCATCCAAAGGTGTGGGGAGAGTTTCTATTTGTTTGCTAATGCCATCGAACATTCCCTCTTCGCCACGTCACTTGACTTCTTAACTGCTTGTTTGATATCAAATCCTAGATGAATTATAGCTTCCTACAGCTTAAAAGCAGGTGTCATCTTTGACCTCTGCCACAACTCTGTTCTCTTATGAATGATTCCATCCTGCTGGCATGCCATAGTCTCGAGCTCATTGGGTTATTCACAATCTTGCCATATTGCACAATGCTGAGCTGATCTTAAAACCACACATCCTATCCATCATTTAGATCACTTACTTCCACCTCTGTGACATCACCCATCTCCACTCCTACATCTGTGCTTCTGCAGCTGAGACATACTTCTGGTACTTCCTCTATCAACCAATCTAGCTTTCCTTCCTGATCTCACACCCTCTTCTTTCAACAAACTCCAACTCGTTCTGTGTCTTGTTCTGCAATATGCCTTATTTAACTGTCACTCCCACGTTCACTCACTGTCACTCATGTGCTGTCCTCCAACATATATTTAAAATTCTTGTAATTTTCTATAATTTTCCTCCACAAGCTCCTCCAGTACTGTAATCACTCCCAAGAATCCCATTCTTTTGATTCCAGCCTTTTATTCATTCCCCCAATCCATTCTCACACCGCCCCCTTACCCTCTATCCCCCACCCTTCCCAACAACTCCACCCCAACTCTTCACTCCAAAACTAATTAAGATTTTCGCAGTCTCAGGCCCAATCTCTAAAACTTTTCCCATGCACCTCTCGATATTTCCTCCTCTCTCCCCATTTTCACAAAGCTCTTGAAAAACCTATCCTCAGACAGGTATGCCATCACCTGACTGAGCATTCATTTCCACATCCACCTAAGATGTGCCTTGGGACTTCTTGTGTTATTGACGTTCACAAATTCAAATTGTTCACACAATCAAAGAATTGTTACAGTACAGAAAGAGGCCATTCGGCCCGTCATGTCAGTGCCAGCTCTCAGAATGAGGTTGCCTATTCTAATTATTTTTATCTACTATAACACACATGAGGATTATTCATACAAAGATATACCATGCATACTGCAAATAGCAAGGATTTCATAGCTAGAAGAGTAATGCTGGAAACTGTGATAAACTTTTTCTGCTTGTTCTTTCATCTGTGCTACAAAGTACATACAGATCAAAATTTTGTCTTTCTGCCATTTCTCCCATAAAATACTACTGTAGGTGTAGTATTTTAGAGTGAACAATCAAATATCATCACCTTAACATTAAATACGTTCACCAGAATGTACCTTTAGGGGTAAAACTTCCTTGTTAATGGAGAAGAAGGATGCCATAGCCTTCGTCCAGGAGCAGATTCCTGCTACATTGCCACATACTCTCTTGGCTGTTTCAATATTGTAGTCTGCCATTTCAAAATAGGGCTGAAGGAAATCGACAACTTCCTCATTAATTGTGTCTTTGGGAAATTGCTAGGATGATAAAATAACATGATTAAGCATTTATGAGGAGTAATTTTGATTGTTGTCTCAATTATGTTTGTGCCTCTTTACACAGCTATAGTCTAACTTTAAACTAGAAACATGGGCCATGATTTTTAGGATGGCAGGGTTTCCCATCCCGCCATTCGTAAAGTTGGGGGACACTACCTGCCCTGTAGCAATTTCACACTCCAATGAGCATTTATCATCTGCTGGCAGGACCTCCACCCCTCACTCAGGAGGAAGTCCTGCCTTAGAGAGTTGCCAGCTAATCTAATTGGCCGGCAGCTCTCTAGTCCCTGCAGCACCAGAAGCTGCAGTGGACAGGACTGGGACTGCATGTAGACTCCCCAGTCTAAGTCCCAGAATTCAAGGAAAAGGTAAGTTTTGGGGGTCTCAGGGCGGAGAGGGTAGGGAAGGCCTGGGGAGGGGGTGGACAGTGGGGAATTGGGGTGTTAGAGAGGCGCTGATGGTAGGGGGGGGAAGGTCCAGCAGTTACCGGACCTTAAGGGGTGGGGGGAAGGTCCAGCAGTTACTGGACCTTAAGGGGTGGGGGCGCTCGATGTTAAAAGGGACTTCTAATGGAGGCGCCCCCCCCCCCCACCGCACCCTTCCCAGTCCGAGGCCTTGCCCACCTCAGCATAAATTTGCTGAGAGGTTGGAGTGGGCAGGAATCCAGCGGGAAGGCCATCCGTTTCATGCTCAACCCCCGTCTACAAATACGTTGACGGGGAGTGTAAAATTCAGGCCATCATTTCTTCCAAAATGAAAATATGATTAATTCATCTGTCAGTCTTTCAGTGCAATTTTAGTAACCAGTATAATTTTTTTTAAACATACTTAATAGCTGCTATAATAATATGCTAAATGACAAGCTTAATGTACAGAAAGGACATTCAAGGCACTGGATTTGTGTCTTTACTCAATTTTCACTAAAATTGCCGCAGGGGCAACGATGAAACCTTAGTCCTTTCCACTGACATGTGGAGCCAACTGCTTTAATTCTATGTCAGAAGTGAGTGAAGCGTGGATGGGGTGGAGTGTGAGGCGGGGGTGATAGTAGGTGGGGGCAGGGGAGACAGGAAGAGAAGGAAAATACATCTCCTTTTGATTTATATGTCAAAATATCAAGAGTGGTTTTGGTGATAGCTACTCAGTCTGTCCTGTCCTCCCACCTAAAGGACAATTTAGCGATGAGGGAAATGTTTAAAAGAACACAAGAGAAGAGGCATATTCTCATATTCCTTTACACTATAATAGCCCAAACAGGCAAAGTTAAAGGTAGCAATTATTGCTTTGACCAAAACATATTTAAATTTGGATTCATAATTTGCTATTTGAGTAATTAAACCCACAATTTTCTGATAATACACAGCTGGCGCCATCGCTAATGAGTGCTCAGAAAATCACACCTATTATGTCCAATTTGTACTTGTACAGAGAAAATACGTAAACAAAACCAAATAGTGTTTTATCCACTTAAAGAATAGGGGGCAAATTTCAAGGCCCCTGGATGTGGGTTTGGAGTTTGGAGGTGCCAGGAAAATTAGAAAAAAAATGCATCATGCCGTTTTGCTGCTGTGTCCCCTCCTCTGGCAGCTTTCCCCAGAGGGATTTGGAGGGGTAGGTGGGAACTCCCCCATGGCTGAGGGGAGAAGCCAACTGGAGTCATTAAGGAGGCATTTAAAAGAAATCCCTCTTTCCCGCAGAGTGGTCTCACATTACGTTTCCAATCTGGCAGCTAGGAGAAGACAAGAGCACTATAGGAGGGACGGCCTCAATGAAACTGATAAATGTGAAGGCTTTGATCAATTGTACTGAGAGCTGCAGAAAAGGCCAGGCTGCTCAAGGGGATAATCAATTCGGCTGGAGCTAAGGAACAAAAAGGGTGCAATTACGTTGCTCGGTGTAGTCTATAGCCCACCAACTAGTGAGGAGGACGCAGAATAACAAATCTGCAGGGAAATTAGAGAGAGATGCAAGTATTATAGAGTAGTTATAATGGGTGACTTTAATTACCTGCATGTAGACTGGGACAATGGTAGTGTAAGGGTTGGAGAGGGGAAAAAGTTTCCAGATTGTGTTCAGGAAAATTTTCTACAGCAGTATGTGTGAAATCCAACAAGAAAAGATGCACTGTTGGACCTGGTTCCTGGAAATGAGGTGGGCCAAGTAGATCAAGTGTCAGTTTTATTGTACATTTTAGGATGATGATAGAAAAGGACGATTAGCAATCCAGATTAAGAATAACTAACTGGACGAGAGCCGACTTCGCTGGGGCAAGAAGAGAGCTGGGCCAGATAGACTGGAACAAAAGATTGTTAGGAAAAACTGCAGCTGAACAATGGGCTACCTCCAGAAAAATAATTGGTTTGGGCACAGTCAAGGTATATTCCATCATAAGGGAAAGGTAGGGCAAAGAAATCTAGAGCTCCCTGGATGAAAACAGAGATAGAAATTAAGACAAAGAAGAAAAAGTGCGTTTATGTCAGGTGTCAGGTAGAAAATACAACTGAGAACCAAGAGGAATACAGAAGGTTCAGAGGGGAGGTGAAAAAGCATATTAGAGAAGCAAAGAGGGTTTATAAGACTGGCAGCTAACATAAAGGGGAATCTCAAAATCTTCTATAGGCTTATAAATAGTAAAAAGGTGGTAAAAGGAGTAAGGCTGATTCGGGACCTAAAAGGGAATTTACACATGGATAAAGGGGCCATGGCTGAGGTATTAAATGGATAAATGAATACTTTGCATCCATCTTTACCAAGGAGATAGATGCTACCCAGGCCATGGTGACAGACGAGGAAACTCAGTCACTAGAAAGGTTCAAAATTGATAAGGAGAAAGTGTTGAATAGACTGTCGGTACTTAAAGTTGACAAGGCACCCGGACCGGACGAGATGCATCCAAGGATGTTGAAGGAAGTGAGTGTAGAAATTTCAGGGGCACTGGCCATAATTTTTCAGTCTTCCCTAGACTCAGGGAGAGTGCCAGAGGACTGGAGAATTGCAAACATTGTGCCCTTGTTCAACAAAGGTTGTAAGGATAAGCCCAGCAGTTACAGACCAGTCAGTTTAACTTCAGTGGTGGGCAAGATTCTAGAAACAATTATTCGGGATAGAATTAGTAGTCAAAAATAAGGGTTCATAAGGAACAGCCAGCATGGATTTCTAAAGGGGAAATTGTGTTTAACTAACTTGCTGGAGTTTTTTGAAGAGGAAACAGAAAAGGTCGATCGGGGTAATGCTGTTGACATGGTATACATGGACTTTCAAAAGGCATTTGATACAGTGCCACACAACAGACTTGTGAGAAAAGTTATTACTCATGGAATAAAAGGGACAGTAGCAGCGTGGATACAAAATTGGCTGAAAAATAGGAAGCAGAGAATAATGGTCAATAGATATTTTTTGGGCTGGAGGAAGGTTTGTAGTGGAGTTCCCCAGGGGTCAGTATTGGGGCTCTTGCTTTTCCTGATATATATTAATGATCTCGGTCTTGGTGTGCAGGGGACATTTTCAAAATTTGTGGATGATACGAAACTTGGGAGTGTTGTAAACTGCGAAGAGGACAGTGTAGAACTTCAAAAGGACATAGACAAGTTGATGGAGTGGGCAGACAGGTGGCAGATGAAGTGCAATGTGTGTAAGTGTGAGGTGATGCATTTTGGTCGGAAGAACATGGAGAGACAATATAAAATAAGGGGTGAAATTTTGAAGGGGGTATAGCAGCAGAAAGACCTGGGTATATATGTGCATAGATCATTGAAGTTAATAAAGCATATAGTATCCTGGGCTTTATTAGTAGGGGCATAGAGTACGAGAGCAAGGAGGTTTGCTGAATTTGTATAGGACACTCGTTAGACCTCAGCTGGAGTAAGTATTGTGTACAGTCCTGGGAGCCACATTATAGGAAGGATGTGAATACATTGGAGAGAGTGCAGAAGAGGTTTACAAGAATGGTTTTAGGGATGAGAAACTTCAGCTATGAGGATAAATTGGAGAGGTTGGGACTGTTCTCCTTGGAGAGAAGAAGGCTAAGAGGAGATTTGATAGAGCTGTTCAAAATCATGAAGGGGCTGGATAGAATAGACAGGGAGAAGCTGTTCCCGCTCATAAAAGGATCAAGAACAAGAGGACAGAGATTTGAAGTGATTTGCAAAAGTAGTAAATGTGACGTGAGAAAAATATTTTTCACACAAGTGGTTCGGGTCTGGAATGCACTGCCTGGAAGTGTAGTGGAGGCAGGTTCAATCAAGACATTCAAGAGGGCATCAGATGATTATTTGAATAGAAACAATGTGCAGGGGTACGGGGAAAAGGCAGGGCAATGGCACAAAGTCATAATGCTCATTTGGAGAGCTGGTGTAGACATGATAGGCTGAATGGCCTCTATGCCATTAAAATCCTGTTATTCTGCGAGGCTGCCTTGCAAAACACTCCTATCACTGACCAACACTTCGCCCACCCTCAGCTTCACTTTTCTGCTGCCAGCCTTCAGAGCAACACAGGAGCAGCTTATGCAGCAGAGGTCAGAGGAAAGGGGCCCTGAGATACAGGTGGAAGGACCTCAACACCCAAACACCAGTGCCTCAGGAGGCTTAGGCTCTCATGGCACGTCACTGCTGACATCTTCATCCTCATGGTGAAAAACTGCATTCCCAATGAACCAGGCAGGCATGCATTGCCAGTGTCCAACAAAGTACATGTCACTGAAGGCCCAGCAGCTTGCTTCCCACAATCTTGTTTCTCTGATTCATACCAAGTTTTGCAATCTCTTCCCCTGTAAGGACAGAGAAAGCAGGGAGGTAGGAGCGCTAACGGCTTCTGTCCAGAGGAGTGAAGGACAATATTTGTGCAAAATGACTGTGAGGCATGGGTGTGAGAGGCCAATAGGCTGAGGCTGTGCGTGAGTATAGGCTGCTCAGATGGGGATATGAGATGCTTGCAGAGGGAGGAATGAGTGGAGCTGTAAAGTGTGCTGACCTGAGGAGTGCTGTGCAGAAGAATACTGGGCAAGTCAGAGTGCAGGGCTTGACACCTAATTTTCCTGGCAACCTCCCATCTCCAAACCCATGTCCAAGGGCCTTGAAATTTGCACACCCACCCCCCATCCCCCAACCCAGCCTTTCTTATGTGGATAAAACACCATTTGCTTTTTCTTTCTGTATTTTTTTTGTACAAGTATAGATTGTATATAACAATTGTGATTTTTGGAGCATTCACTGTGATGGCACATGCTGTGTATTACCAGAAAATTGTGGGTTTAATTACTAAAATTGCAAATTATGAATCCAAATTTAAATATGTTTTGGCCTTAGCCTATTATAGTGTAAAGGAATATGAGAATATGCCTCTTTTGTGTTCTTTTAAATGTTTTCCTCATGGCTAACTTGTCATTTGGGTGGGAGGACAGGCAGACTGAGCTGTAGATATCACCAAAACCACTCTTGATATTATGATGTATAGATCAACAGGAGATTTATTCACTTGACGTGCCCTTCAGAGATTCTGTGTCCTTTTGGTGCACTATCTCCAGGTTAGAGGGGCCACACTGCTGCTGCTGACTTTCTCAGCCAATTCTATCCATGCCTCGCTGATTGTAGAAGCTGTCCTCCTCTTCCTGCTCTTAGATGACCTCATCCTGCTGCAGCTTCTCAGCTATACCTCCAGGTAAGAGTGGATGAGTAAAATACCAAATGGAGACAGTGGGCATGGCACCATTGCCATTGCACCTGAATTTACAACCCCCACTCCCCGCCTGCCTGTCTGCTACCAAGGGTGGGGTTGTAAAATGCCACCTATTGTGTGTTTCCTTTCATTAGAAATCCTTCCTCTGACAAAATGGCTACAGCATTTCACCTGCACTCCCTAACTGATGAGGAGCCCTGAGGCAACCTCTTAATTGGTTTGGTCCGGCAGCAACCAGGAGGCCCAGTACTTCAAATTGACAAAGTACCTGGCATCTGAGAAAGAAAAACTAAGATGAGAAGATTCAGCCCTTGATTTCTATAAGTTATTTGAGTACCTGGAGATTCTGTAGGAAGTTTCCTGCCGTCATGAGCTTTAGAGACTCCTGCCAGGAAGGTGTGGTGCAGCTCCTCTCAACGTCAATTTTCACAGAGTTTACTTTCCTTTGGAATAACAACAGTACACAATCCATGATGCGCATGATGAGGTGAGGTGGTCTACCCAGTGTACGGACAGTGGCAATATCAGCTGGTTTAATAGTCTGTATGCAAGAATACAGGAAAGAAATCAGTGTAACAAAGCAAAATGAAATAGATAAAAGTCTTGCTTCTCCTAATAGCCATGTAAGTAAGAAAAGCTCTAACTGAAATTTTGCTTGGTTCCAGGGCTGTTCCATTACCACAAGGCTATGAAATCCAATTTCTAGAAAGCCAAATTCCTCAACATTTTTAATATGGTGCTGCTTCATTGGCTTGTACTAACCTTTGCATCATTTCCTTCCGAGTTTGTAAGTACGGCAATACACTGCTGGGACCTCTATAAATTATACTGTGAATAACCGTACTGTATGTAGCAACAAGGCAGTGGTCAAATTCCTAGCTCCAATTACTAAACTAAAAGAGCTTTCCGATTAAAATATTTTCAAGGCAAAAAACAGATAGCATCCATTCTGCATTTGCTGGTTAATCATTTTGCATCCAAGACCTGTGGCATATTACAGTTTGTGCTCCCATCATGGTGTTCTGCATAAAAGGAACACATGGTATCTTGAATTCAGTAATGGAGGCCAGCAGGTCCATTACATTAATTTTGATGGATGGAAAATCTTGCAACAAACAAAGCCCCATGTTCAATTTCTGATATGTGTCCCCAAGGGCAGAACTCTGCAACAGGAGCACAAATTTATAAAATCTATCCCACTGGGTCTACCAATGGCTCGGCTTCCTATAAAACACTCTAATGTTTACCAACTAATGACATCTAAACATTTTTTCCCAGAGAATTGGTAAAATGACTGTCGACTTCAAACTAAATTTAGATTACACAGAAATTATTGGTTATCTGAACTATTTTGCTTAGATGCATATATTTTTGTTGCTATCCTTAATTATATTCTATTCCTTCAAAATCATTTTTAATATCAGTTAATGTTATACAAAGTATCTTGCATTACTATGAATTCAAAATTTATTGAATTTGTGGACCGAGTTCTAAAACAAGCAGCTCTCAAATGAACTAAGTTTTCAAAATTTTCTAATGATGAATATTGATTTTCCTAAATCGCAGTGGCTTCATTGAAAGAGCATTGTTAGCACAAAAAAAATGGAAGGTGGGAACAAAAGGTGGAAAATTTGTGCAGCATTTTCAACACAATGGACAGCATATTGTGCAATATTAGTGACAACGGCATTAATATGTCCCAATGTAATTCATTTTTGACCACTGTTGTCACATAGGTGTTAATCATGCTGAGTTCATGTGCATTTGCGAACTCACTGTGCTATCTCATCTCAACATAAAACATCACTGATAAAGTTACTAAACCCATCCTGTTGCTAGAAATGGACAGAGGCCTCCTGCCAATTAGTAGACAACTTAGCAGAAAATCATGGGGGATTTGCTTATTGGGTTGTCAACCCTCAATCTCCAGGACACTGCAGTGCCCAACCCTGGAACAGTGCCCAACCCTGAAGAAATATCATAGGGACATAAAAAGGATTGTTTTTTTTTTCATTTTCTTTGAACATTTCTCTTTACCAAATATAAAAATATTGAAACGGAAAAAAAGGGCTATTTGGCTGACAGTTAAGCATCACCCATTGGGTAATGAGTCTTTTTGCTTTCCAACTGGCGTAGGAAGGCAGCGCATTATAAGTATGGAGGTGTTGGCCAACTAATGGTTGAAGTGGAGTCAAGTCCTGCGGTAAAACCTCCAGGATTATATTTAATCACAGTTGGCAATGCTATTTGCTCATAATATTCCATCCAGTGAGATAAATTACAATTTTCCCATAAGCTGCCTGCTGCTTGTGAGGCCCCAACAATGGTGTAGGGTCTCCGATTATAAACAGTTCATGTGGCACCTGAAGTTTAAATTATACTTTTAGCATATTTGTTTCTAATGAACAGAGAATGAATCAACATTTGAACAAATGTCCTTCTTAAACAAATATTCTGAATATCAAAGACCGCAGTGACTGGTGATCTTTACTTACCTGCAGAGCTGCTTCAGCTTCCTCCAGGGCAGGTTTTGCAGCTTCCAACTTTTCTTCTGCAATGGCCTTGTCTGCTGATATGCTGTCTACAATTGCCTGAGCTTTGTCCTTTACCTTCTGGACTTCCACCTTTACTTTTTCGGAAGCTTGAGCTTTCACAGTAACCTCTTTTAAAACCTGCAACAGCAATAAAATATACAAGATGAATTCAAAGAGTTATCAAGATTAGTCATAAAACAAGCGCAGGTTGCAAACTGAAAGTGACCAGGAATTGGTTCAGTCTATCCCTTTCAAATAAAATGCAGTACTCAACCACTTAAGGATAAACTGAGGAAGGAAGGATAAACTGCATGCCTGCAACTATAGGGAGAATTTCCAATACATTTTGTATACATAACTGAAAAAATTTCCTATGCTCCCCATTTTTTGCAAAATCCTGAATCTATTCCTACTTTAAAAAGGATGTTAATGAAGAGGTAAAAGAAGATTTGCTAACATGGTACTAGAACAGAAAGTTAAAAGGAAATGTGATAGAGCTGTTCAAAATTATGAAGTTTTGATAGGTAAACAGAGAAAAAACTATTTTCACTTGCCACTACATCAGTAATAAGAGGACATTTATTTCAGATCATTATCAAAAGAACAAAAGGAATGGATAGGAGCTACATTAGGACTGATTTTAAATCCAGGCAGGAAATATTACTAAGACCTCATTAAAGCATCATATGCCACAATGTAAAATTCACACTGTTAAAAGCTCATTTAGACTTTAGAGAAACAACAATGCGGATTCATTAGGATGCTAATTATACGAGGAAATTCAAATATTAGGAAAGATCTGAAAAATTGGGGTTTTACAGGATGATCTATTGGAAATGTTTAAATTTATGATCGGATGAGAGGTTTTTCCAGCAGTTGAGAGTTAACAGATATAAGATTAACTGTAAGAGATTTAGAACAAAGAACAAGAAAAACGTTATTACATTGAAAGTACTAAATTTGTGGAATGCTCTTAAGGGGAAGTAGCTGAGGCAAAAACTATGCCAAAGTTCAAGATTAAGGTAAGAAAAAAATAGGAACAGAATAATTAAGTGTGTTCTGTATGATTTGCTTGTGTGGGAGGTCTAAGTCTACATCTATGTTAAGTATTAAGAAGCCCAAACTTACCTTGATGAGCTCAGAGGTCGTGAACTTTAGTTCCCAACAGACCGTGAACTTTCTGAGCATGTGCAGTCTTGGGGAGGGCTGCACATGCACAGTTCAAAATTCTTACATTCTTCAGGCCCAGGACAGGCCCTGCATGCCTGTGCATAGAGAGAAAAGAAAAACAACACGAGAACCCAGGGCAGGTGACGAGGTGTGGAGTGCCATAACCAGCAAGTGTCCCAGGCAGGGGACAAGGGAGGTGTGCCCCAGGTAAGGGACAACGGCGAGGGGACAGGGAGAGATCCCAAGAAGAATCCCAGGTAGGGGAGAAAGACAGGAGACAGAAACAGGTGCCAGTTAAGTTTGGTTAAAAGGAAGGAGCAGAGAAAGAGGGTCCAACTAGAGGAAGGGCTAAGGACTGCAGGCTTTAGAAAAACCTTGGCAATCGAAGAGGGCTCAAGAGAAGCCCTGAAGATTCAAAAAGGCAGTCGAAGGTTGGTGACTCCGTGTTGCAGGCTGCTGGGGCAAAGGTACCCCTTTGGAGCAGTAGTGTTCTGCTTGGCACTGCCCAAGAGCTGAAATTGTGCTTGCGAGTTGATGCTCGAGTGTACTCAGAAATCCAGAGGAATGGAATCTTAGGAGATGAGATTGAAACCCTATATGCTGGGCCGTTGTTGAAGCTGTCCGAATTGGAGGGACTTCTGGAGAGAATTCCAAGGTGAGAACTTCAAAGGTGAAGATTGAAAGCTCTTGTGAGAAAGAGAGAGAGAGTGTTTCAGTGAGATTAGTTGACTCACTGTGGTACTAACGTCTGGGTGGATTATTGAGAAATTCATGGGCCTGGATTTTTCCTATGGCGGGAGCGGGCGGGGGTGGGCGCGGAGCTGATCGCTGCCCGCGATTGGCTGCGCGCCACCATTTTATGCGGGCGGGCCAATTAAGGCCCACCCAGCATAACGTGCGGCTGGTAGCGCTCAGTGCTACCTGTGCGGGCGGGGGGAGGAGGGAGAGTCGGGGCCTGTGCCCTTTCGCATTTGCGCACAAGAGTGCAGCAATCCGCCTGAAGGGGTTATGAGAATTAATAGAGAATAGATTTAAAAATTTATGCAAACATGTCCCCTCATGTGACTGTGCCACCTGAATTGGGACATGTTTGTAAAGGTGGGAAAATTTATGTATTTATTTTATAAAAGCTTCAGGACACCTCATCCCGCCCGTGGATGAGGTTTCCTGAAAACCGTGAATGCTTGGGCTTTTCGCCTGCCCGCCAACCTTAAGTTGGACAGGAAGCGTTCTGAACTACTTTAATTACTTCCTTAATGGCTTTAATAGGCCGCTGACATTTTGGTGGGCGGGCGATTGGGACGCACGCCCGACATTATCGCATGTCATTTTACGCGTCGGCGTGTCGGGCCCGCCCCCACACGCCAACCAGAAGATTCAGCCCATGTATTCTGTCTTGGTTGTATGTGCCTCTTATTGCATAGTGTGGTGAGTTTGACCGTGGTTGGCTTGTTTATTCACATGTACCTCATACTCTAACACTCAGGATAAGTATAAGATAGATATTGTAAACTGTTTTCTCTTTCTGACTTTGAGAAGTAAAGTTTATTTTTGTTTGTTCAAGACCCATGAAACCTTGTGACTTTCTTCACTGAGCAGGTGTCTTAAATCTCAAACTTTGTCTACTTTAAACAAAATGTTATTGATCCTGAACCAGATCCTACCGACAACGTGGGGGCCTGGCCTAGGATCATAACGTAAGTAAGAAATCCATATCCAAGTGGGTATGTCCTTTATTTTTGTCATGTCATGTGTGCTCTGCCCAAAGGCAGGTCTTTGGCTTATTGTATGCTGATGCTTCATCCTGGTTTCTCAGCAGTTTTGTCAGTGGTGGTCTGCCATTGCGCTCCACTCTAAGGAGCAGGATGAGAAGGCAGGCCCCAAGTCTAGGTCAGCTGGAATGGGAATTGAACCTGTGCAGTTATTCAGAACCATGTTAGCTATCCAGCCAACATGAACTAACCAGCACTCCCCCCCACCACACTTTTATTTTTGAAATAGTATGTAAACATCTATTAAACAGATTACACTAAGTGACTTTCATCATACTCAGTGTTGTACATGTTTTGTCTACAGTGAAACTAGACAGATACAATGGAACATACAGTACCTTGCCTATTAATAACTGGGGTTGTCTTCAGAGAAACTAAAGGAGTACATAGGGGTAGAGTTTCACTTTCACCTGGCAGTAGCAAATTGGCTGCCCCTTAAACACCCTGCCCAATGTTCCTTTTCATTAACTTCAAAAATTTGGCACGGCATGTAATGGGCATCAATGCCAGTTTTCTGTCCTGTGGTGAAAACTAAATCTGTCCGGACCACAAGGGAATTTTATTGTTACATTCGCAGAACCCAGTACTGTGCTAGCAAACACAAGAAAGTGGAAGTCAACTTCTATAAAGACAAAAGCAGTGAACTAGACAGTTTAAGGGAGCGACTGACAACACTGTAATTAGGGTACCAGCGGTAGAGACAAATTCATAATAAATTGCCTTTACACATACTCTGTACACATACTATGTTATACTCTGTAAACACACTATAATTTCTTTTCATGCTTCTTCACCAGTCATGTGTCTCAATTTTTTTCTGGCTGACTGTCACAGTGCACTTTGTATACTGTAATCCCACTGAGAAATGTGAAAATGATGATCACCATGATGGACTGTCTCTCTCAAACACCCACGGGGCGGATTCTAATACTATTCCTGGGAGCTGGAAATGAGGCAAGCTGTCATGACCACGGATCCTATCCCTGAATTACTTACGGACATATTGAACTTTTATGTAAGACATGAGGTTTTTTTTAAAAAAGCAATAGCTACCTTATAACATACTATTTTAAACTCTGTAAACACACTATAATTTTTTTTCATAAGGTAACCACTTGCTGGAAAATTCCTATGTGGATTACTTGACCAACTATTTCAGAGAGAACAGAATGTTGCACCTAAAAAGTGTGAAAAAGCCTACTTCAGACAGAGGAACTTCAAAGAAAAAGATACAATGCAAACCGAACTGTAATCTCCTGTGGTTGCAGAGATAATGGAAAATGATTACTGTCTCAGCCAAAACCACCTACTGTTGAGTTATATCCCAGACTGTGAACATGAACTGAGTTGAAAAGAAAACAGATCTGGGTGAAAGACATATTTGGTTTTTTTTTCCCTTCCAGAAATACACCAGGAAAGGAGTTTTAAAAAAGTAATCTGTAACCCTAGTTCTGTGTACTAACCTGGTGTTCTTTTATGGTATGTGTGTGTGCTGTGAAAGTCACAGCTGAAGAACACCAACTGGGCATCCCTGCGCTTGTAGGTAAGAAAAACTCTCTCTCTGATTGCTGGAAGCAAGACACAAGTCAGCAGAGCCACAGTTGAAAAGGAATCAGGACAATACTTTTCAGCTAACTTGCAAAGCCAAGAATCTCCAGACCAACTGCTCAACTGCCAAAGTCAGCGCTACTGGAATCACCCCAACTTAATGGCCGCAACGTTTCATCATCAACTCCTCACGGACAAGCCAAAAGGACTGATTCATATATCTTTTTTAACTTTTATTTTTTGGAATTAATTTCTCATTCCTAATCTGTATTTATGTGTGCTGCATTTTTATTAATTTTTCTTGCATTTCGTAACCAATAAACTCACTCTTTCTTTGACTCAAGACAGCCTGGTTAAATTGGCTCCTTTCAAAACATAAATACATTTGGACTGAGAAAAGGTATTCACAAGGGAAGGGACCCTTTTTAAATTAACCTTGTTGCGACCAACTGAGAGGGTTGAATAAAGAAGGGGAGCCAGTTCATCCCTCCTCACCCGGGAGCATAACAATTTGGGGTACCTCGCCTGGGGATCATAACAAATTTGGGGACCTTGCCTGGGGGCCGATTATAACAAAACACGGAACTTAATTGTTTGGGAAGTGAAAGGTCAGTTTCCTGATGGCAGGACTAAAGGCGAGTATTAAATTGGCAGCAGATTGGAGGAGAATCATCTTTTTCAATGGCAAGTGGCAGGAACCTATTTGTAATGCTTTAGCATGTCATGAATATGCATTAAAACACATGCTCGCCAGATTAAATGGTATATTTGCGATTAAGTCGGCAAGAAGCAAGAAACATGTGCCTTCAGATGCACAGCTAGTTAAAGCTGGTTTGCAGCAAGCAAGGTAGTCTTCCTGGTGGACGTGGACTGAGTAGGAGCAGCATTTCTCGTATGGGGACCTTTGCTGGACCAGAAGAGAGGATGTTGAGCTATTGCATTGAGTTCGGGTGTCGGCTGACCAGGTAGGTCAGGCTATCGTGGGAGGGCAGGACATGGCAGTCCAAAGAAGGGGTGTGGGGACAGAGCGAGGGAGCTGAATGATACAGGGAAGATCAATCTCTACCAGATGGAGATCAGGCATGACAGAGGGGAGATCAAGGGTAAGCGAGGGGAGATCAAGGGTGATAGAGGGAAGGTTGAGGATGACAGAAGGAAGGTCAAGGGTGACAGCAGGTAGGTCAAGCATGCTGGGCAGCACTCAATGGTGATGGGGGCAGCTCGAGGTTGACAGACGGTTGATCAAGGATGATGGCAGGTGGTTCAAGAGTCACCAAAGGGAGGGAGAGGGTGATAGGGAGGGATCAAGGGTGATGGAGGGAAGGTCAAAGGTGACTGCTTGAGGGTGCAGGGTGATGGCTTGCAGCTCCTGTCTCAAAGTGGGAGTGTCCAGGGACATAGCTGTGACAGCAGGAAGGTGGTTGAGGAGGGAGGTAGCCACAGTGGTGTGGGTGGAGTTCAGGGTGTGGTCGATGAAAAGCAGTGGGATCTCCATTGGTCCACAGTCCTCAAAGCAGGAAGAAGACTCAAATAGACTGTGCTGACCAGATCTTTGTTGTGTTCTATCTGCAGTTTATTTCAGATAGACAGGATGGAATTCTTACACCCAGTGCTTTTTGATGTTGTGACATAGGAGAAGAGAGACCCGCAGAGGAGGACTCAGGGCCAGGAGCAGCAAAAGCCAGAAGGACAAGAGGCAGCAGCAGAGGGTCAGGCAACTCTGGATAGTTGGGGTTAGGGGTTAGTGCAACACTAAGCAATGGCACGTAACTGAATATAACACACGTGGGATAAATACCTGCAAATGTCAGAGAGGCAATGTCAAACATGACTGAGGATGTCACGGCAGGCAGTCACTGACCTATGTCAGCTCCTGGAGGAAGATCTACAGCCCTGTGGAATGGGAGACAATCCAATGCCAGTAGCCTTAAAAGTAACTGAAACCTTGAATTTCTCCGCCACCAAGTCGTTCCAGGGCTCAACAGTGAGGCTTCTCCCAGTCAGCCACACACAGGTGCACAGGGAGTTCACCAATGCCATGTTCAAAACAGACGATGATTTTGTGAGATTCATTACAGATCCTAAGAGCCAGGCAACCAGAGCTGTTGGATTCAGCTCCAAAGCTGGATTTCCCCAGTCGCATGGGGTAATTGACCTGCCCACCTGTGTGGCTGAGAGTTCCCTGGGAACAGCTAGCAGCATTCATAAGCTGAGATGGGTTTCATTCCATCAATCAGTTGGCTGTGACCACCGGAAACAGATCCTGCAGGTGTGTCCTCGCCTTCCCAGGGAGTTCCCATGTCTTGTGCATTCTCAGTCACTTTTAGATGTGTTGAAAATATCTAGTTCATGGTTCATGTTAATATTTTAGAGGTAATTTTTAGTTCTGGGAAGATTAAAGTTGTAAAGATAAGGTAATTAAAATGCTGGGCTTTAGAGATGGCCACAACACCTAGAAAAAGACAGTTCAGAAAGTGACCTATTTTTGATGAATAAAGTTAGAATAGAAGAGACAGAGCTACATAACAACAGGTGGGCTTACTTAGCTAAAGAACTGGTGACGTGATGTCTGCAATCCTTGCAGTAATGACATTCCAGAGATGTTTTTGCTTGGGAGATAGAGTTAAATTAATTTAATAGCATTCAGTGAACTCCAAAAGGTTGTAAAACCTATTTACTTCATCAGATCAAAGAATAAATTGTAAATGAGGGCAATGAGGTTCAATGAAGAGTGCAGGAGGTCATGCCAGGAGCAACACCAGGCATATCTAAAACTGAGGTGTCCACCTGGTGAAGCTATAACACAGGACTACTTGCGTGCCAATCAGTATAAGCAGCAAGTGATAGACGGAGCTAAGCAATTCCACAACCAATGGATCAGATCTAAGCTCTGCCGTCCTGCCACATCCAGGTGTGAATGGAGGTGGACAATTAAACAACTCACTGGAGGAGGAGGCTCCACAAATATCCCCATCCTCAATGATGGGGGAGCCCGTCACATCAGTGCAAAAGATAAGGCTGAAGCATTCGCAACAATCTTCAGCCAGAAGTGCTGAGTGGATGATCCATCTCGGCCTCCTCCAGGGGTCCACAGCATCACAGATGCCAGTCTTCAGCCAATTTAATTCACTCACATGATATCAAGAAACAACTGAAGGCACTGGGTACTGCAAAAGCTATGGACCCTGACAATATTCTGGCAATAGTGCTGAAGACTTGTGCTTCAGAACTTGCCGTGCCCCTAGCCAAGCTGTTGCAGTACAGTTACAACACAGGCATCTACCCGACAATGTGGAAAATTACCCAGGTATGTCCTGTCCACAAAAAGCAGGACAAATCTAACCTGGCCAATTACTGCCCCATCAGTCTACTCTCCATCATCAGTAAAGTGATGGCAGGGGTCATCAACAGCAGCACTTGCTTAGTAATAACCTGCTCACTGACACTCAGTTTGGGTTCCACCAGGGTCACTCAGCTTCTGACCTCATTACAGCCTTGATTCAAATATGGACAAAAGAGCTGAACTCCCAAGGTGAGGTGAGAGTGACTGCCCTTTACATCATCGCAGCATTTGACCGAGTGTGGTATCAAGGAGTCCTAGCAAAACTGGGGTGAATGGGAATCAGGGAGAAAACTCTCCGCTGGTTGGAGTCATACTGAGCACAAAGGAAGATGGCTGTGGTTGTTGAAGGTCAATCATCTCAGTTCCAAGAAATCACAGCAGGAGTTCCTCTGGGAAGTGTCCTCGGCCCAACCATCTTCAGCTGCTTCATCAATGATCTTTCTTCCATCATGAGATCAGAAGTGGGGATGTTCACTGATGATTGCACAATGTTCAGCACTGTTCATGATTCCTCAGACACTGAAGCAGTCCATGTCCAAATGCAGTAAGACCTGGACTATATCCAGGCTTGGGCTGCCAAGTGGCAAGTAACATTTGCGCCACACAAGTGCCAGGCAATGACCATCCCCAATAAGAGAGAATCAAACCATCACCCCCTGACATTTAATGGCATTACCATTACTAAATCCAACACTTTCAACATCTTAGGGGTTACCATTGACCAGAAACTGAATTGGACTAGCCATATAAATACTGTGACTACAAGAGCAGGTCAGAGGCTAGGAATCCTGCAATGAGTAACTCGCCTCCTGACTCCCCAAAGCCTGTCCATCACCTACGAGGCACAAGTCAGGAGTGTGATGGAATACTCTCCATTTGCCTGGATGAGTACAGGTCCAACAACACTCAAGAAGTTTGACACCATCCAGGACAAAGCAGCCTGCTTGATTGGCATCCCTTCCACAAAGACAGACAGTCGCAGCAGTGTGTACCATCTACAAGATGCACTGCAGAAACCCACCAAGGCTCCTTAGGCAGCACCTTCTCAGTTTGAATGTTAAGGGAACAAAAGCTATAAGATTGCCTAGTTTGAAACTATTGGAAGAATCTACAGTGATCCTCAGAGAGTTGTATGCCAAAGAAAACAAAAGCAGATTAGTTTGGAAGTATTGAAAAGTAACCAGAACAGGGGGACTCAGGCATCCACAGTCAAGAGATGGTAAATGAAAGTTTTACCTCTGAAAATAGCTGGACCTGAGGAGAATTCTCCAAAGAACTGTGGCATCCTTATATGTGGTCCTACAGAACTAAACAACTTCAAGATTAATGTGTCTTATAATAAAGTTCTTGGGGTAAGTAAGAAGTAAACCTGATGCATAACATACATAGTCATAAACCATATTATGAAGATAATAGTGCTCGTTTTGTTTAATTCTTTTATACACAATAAAGTTTGTTTTGTTTCAAAGGAAACCTGTGAATGCCCGAGAATGTACAAGACATGAGAACCCCCTGGGAAATGAGTGCACACCTGCAGGATTTGTTTTTGGTGGTCACAAACCAGCTGAAAACCTGTGACATAATTCTACTGGTTAAAACCAGGTGTTCAAATTTCTCTTTAAATGTTAAGCGTCCTTAACCAGATCGTAACAGTGCCCCAGCTGTTTGCAAACGCCCCACCCCACACAGTTGCAGGCATGGCTCCTGGGGAACAGGGGCTATCCTCAGAAGGCATGGCTTATGACACCTGTCCAGAACACACAAAGCCCAGTTGAGGAGAGGTACAATGCCTCCTACACTTCAACAAGGGCAACAATAGAACAGACCAAGGTTCCGCTGCCTGGACCACTCAGTTGGAGAACTGCAGTCTGCACCACAGAGTGTCTCCAGGATTACTATGGCCTGCTGCGCCTTACACAAACTCACACAGCAAAGAGGTGAGGAATTGCCATCCAGGGAGATGGAGGAGCCAGATTCATCCTCAGATGAGGATGAAGGGGAAGAATCAGAAGACCCTGAGGTGATGCACGATGCGGCTCCAGCTGCAGATGCCAGGACGAGGGAGCGAGGCACGAGAGATGTCTGTGAATCTTGATTTCAGCTACAGCGAGGTTCCTGCAAGATTTCTTGATCTCCGGCTCAAGAAACGTCGCAGTTGAAAAACCACTAGATTGGGCATATTCCCTCCAGCAGCAACCTACAGGGCCCGTGACATCTGGCACCATCTGCAGGCCCTTTGCATGAACAAGCCAAAATGCACGGTCCCGTCAAAGATGGCCAGCATTTATTGCTCTAGTTGCCCTTGAGAAAGTGGTGGTGAGCTGCCTTCATGAACCGCTGCAGTCCATGTGGTGTAGGTACATCCATATCTGTTAGGGAGGGAGTTCTAGGATTTTGACCCAGCGACAATGAAGGAACGGCGATATATTTTCAAGTCAGGATGGTGAGTGGCTTGGAAGGGAATTTCTAGGTGGTGGTGTTCTCATGTGTCTGCTGCCCTTGTCCTTTATGCGCTCTTTTGTCCTCCAGGCAGACAGAAAGATTGAATATCATCTTAATGGACAGCAAAGCCTTTTAAAAACTTGAAGCCCTATGACAGCTAATGTCACCTCCCTGATAAGTGTTCCACACATGCACTCTCCTACAATCGTTATAACTTTCATGCTGTGGCCTAGAACCCAAACTCCTGCCTAGATACCTCGGCACACTCACATTTACATTGTTTGATGCCATCATGAGTGCCACTTTGTAGTGACTACACTGTACCACTTACTCTTGCAGAACGCAGAAGGCTATTGACACTTTTGCGACATTGGAACCAGCTTTGCTTGTAGACCCATGGCTGCTAACCTCTGCTGCAATCTCCACCCAGGCCACCTTGGTCAGGTGGGAGGGTCTCCTACTGCCATCACAGGGAAACAGGACCTCCTGCTGTTCCCTGACAGCTTGCAGGAGAAACTGCAGGCAGGCATCGCTAAACCATGGGGTCATTCGTTGTCTGCACTGATCCATTGCTCAAAAGAAGCAGGTGATTGCAGCAGCAGCTGTACTTTCAAATGATCCACTCACACAGCTAAACTGATGCTGCAGGATTGCAGAGAGTGAATGCCTGTCCGGGTGTCTTTTAATGTGGTGCCTGGACCATCAACCTAGTGAGGTAACAATGGGGTTGTCAACTTCCTGTCACTCCTGCCGCACAATTGGCCGGGCCCCTTGAATATGAATATCTCATTGGCTGACCACCGTGTGATTGTGTGTGGTCAGCCATCCTGCCTCCAAGTGGCGGTCCCATGCACTTCTGGCCCCACCATCAGGACACTCGATGCAACTACAAGATTCCAGTCATAGGATTCATTTTTGGCAATGGCAAGACGCACATTATTGCTACGCGAGATGTTGTAGTTCCACAGCAGAAGGGTGAGAACTACAACTCCGATGATGTGCGTTTCTTACATGTGCTGAAAGTTTGTCAACAAGAGCTGTAACTAGTTGAAGAACTGAAGCTATGGAAACTGAAGGGTCAGGTCCAATAAACAGGGATGGGCCTGTGAAGGACTGATTTCTTAGAAGCATATCTAACATACAGGCCGGGATTTTTCGGCCCCGTCAAGGGCGAGACCTGCTGCGGGTGAGGCGGCGCCCCAGCCAGAAATCCATTGACTTGCAGCGGGACCGGAAGATCACGGCAGCGGGCAGGTGCGGAAAATCCTGCCCACAATATTTAACATTTTTCAGATCGATGTAAATCTTTAATGTATTATTATAGCACATATGACTTTGATCGTATATGTGTGTAAATAGCAGAATCACTCAATGAACCTAAAATTTGAGCAATTTGGCTGTTTCATTTTACATTCTAGTTTGTGAATGGTGGCATTGAAAAGAATTAACTCATTTGATTGGCTTAATTTATGAAACTGCCAGTTGTTGATTTGTGTTTTTTTTACCTTACCCGGCTGGTTAAAGGAACTGCTTTTAATTGGTTCATGTTTAATCAATTGGATATATGAGCAAATGCTTAAAATTATTCCCCAAAAATTCTTGGCCAGTCAGGTGGACTCTTGCAGTAATTTTGGCAGGAACCTGTCTGAACAGTTTGAAACCAGAGCCTGGACTTTCACCCAGTCAGGTTAACTTGGGAGCCCTTTAGAAATTGCAGGCGGGTCCAGGCTCCAGGGTTCCCAACCCCATTCCCAGGCTGTCTAATTTTCAGGAATGCTGTTAAATGGTGTGGGCTGGTTCCTGTGAAATGCCCATACCTGGCACTCCCGACCTGACTGGCTCCATTACAGAGACAAGCAAGTCCTACTCCTCCTCAATTTTCATGGAGGCGGGCCAGGTTTTTAAAGAGTTGTAGTTCACAGCCCCTTAGAGGAGTTGTGAACCCTGGTGCGCAGGAGGCAACCTTTTAAAAGGTAAGCTCAAAAAGTCCCCCTCATGCCCGATAGGCCAAGTTATGCCCCCCACCCACCCACTATGTCCCCTCATGCCCCCATGCCAAGCTTCACCTTTTCATGCACCCTTCAGAGAGAAACTGTAAAGGAGGTGCAGGAACAGAGAGAAACAGTGTATATGTACATAACAGAGGCACAGTGTATATGTACATAACAGAGGCACAGTGTATATGTACATAACGAGACACAGTGTATACGTACATAACAGAGGCACAGTGTATATGTACATAAGACATTGAAGATGGCAGGACATGTTGAGAGAGCAGTTAAAAAAGCATATAGTATCTTAGGCTTTATTAATAGGCGCATGGAGTAAGGAGGTCATGTTGAATTCATACAAGACCCTAGTTAGGCCTCATCTGAAGTTCTGTATCCAGTTCTGGTGCCATACTTGAGGGAGGATGTAAAGGCATTGGAGAGAGTACAGGTGAGATTCACAAGAATGATTCCAGGGATAAAGAACTGTAGCTATGAGGATAGATTGGAAAGGTAGGGACTATTTTCCTCGGAGCAAAGAAGGCTGAGAGGAGGCTTGATAGAGGTATTCAAGATACTGAAGCGTATGGACAGGGTAAATAGTGAGAAATTGTTCCCACTCAAGAAAGCATCAAGAACTAAAGGGCAAAAATTCAAAATAATTGGCAAAAGGAGTAAAAGTGATGTGAGGAAATTTTTTTTTTCAACCAGAGGGTGGTTGGAGTCTGGAATGAACTTCCTGAGAGGGTGGTGGAGACAGTTTGATCAAGGTGTTCGAAAGGGAATTGGGTTGCTATCTGAAAAGAATGTGCAAGGTTATATGCATAAGACAGGGGAGTGGGACTAGGTAGAATGCTCTTTCAGTCAATGCAGCTTGATGGGCCAAATGGCCTCCTTCTGCACTGTAAAGATGCTGTGATTCCCACATACCCCCATGCCAAGCTCTGGCACTTCCACACCCATTGATCCAATATACACTTTCTAGAACCCATGAACCCCATAGGGCAGAATCGTCCCAGATTTGCACTAAGCGTGGTAGCCGGTGTGAAAAATGACATTTTACCTGCTGGTCATAATTGCAGATTTTTGCGCCATATCGTCCCCTTCCAGGTACATCCCACCTCCTTAATAATGCATTCATGGGAAACATGCCGGATCGCTGGTGGGCGGGCTTGGATTTGCCTGCACATCATTACCTCTGCGCTTCCTCACTCTGGGCGCCATGTTTAAAGCATACTAGAGCGCATTGTACGACATGTCTTCAAACCAGAGGACAGCTTGAGCCAACAGATGGCCCCAAAAGCAAAGAAGTTGCAACCCCAAATTTAGTGACGCCTCTCTGGTGCATCTGCTGGATGCAGTGGAAGCCCACCGCGAACTCCTCTACCCCCGCTCTGGCTGCAGGAGGTCCACCAGAGCCACCAATCTGGCCTGGGAGGTGGTGGCAACAGCAGTCAGTGCCACCGGAACACAGAGGAGGTCAGCTATCCAGTGCGGAAGAGGGTGAATGGTCTCATCCATTCCACCAGGGTAATTTAATCACCTCATCACTCTCAATGCACACTCCCAAACACATCACACATCCACAGGGAACTCACACTTCAAGGGACAACACAATTAAGTCTCACATACACCCTCACAGCTCCATCAGGCTCATATTCTCGCATCCTCATCCTGTCCATGGCTCCACTCACCACACAAACCTTCCAGGCAGTGGCATGTGTCCTGTTCACACACTCTCCATCCATTTTTATGCAGGAGAAGCTTGCTCACAAGAGGAGGGAGAGGTATCAGACCGGGGGGTGTAGTGGCCCACATTCTCCCTCTCACTCAATATGAGGAGCGTGTCATTGTGCTGACTGGTGAGGACACGGAACGTGCCTGCGGCAACAGTGGGGTTAGTGGCAAATACCATCATGAGGATCCTGCACCATATCATCCTCTCTCAACACAACGGTGGGTGCTCTCTCTCCTGTTTTTGACTCTGCTGCCATGCACAAATTATCTCTACTTCGGTTCACAGGGAGCTCTGCCAAGCGACTGACACTTTCAGCCAGGCAGTTCCTCAGCTCCATCCAGGTCCTCACCTCCAGCAAAGAGGACACCTCCTCCATTGAAGAGCTGGAAATAAGCAGCCTGAAAGACCCTTCACAGCACTTACCCACACCCTCCATCAGCGCGGAGCACACACCTCAGTGAGACCTAGATCTAGAGCAGGCTTGGGTTCACAATCTGGTGGCCACCGCATGGAGACAGCAAAAGGAGGCAAGTTCAGCCGAGCTCCCCGACACTCAAAGGACTGTTGGGAAGGAGGCATCTGTGAGGTCCGACACAGATGACAAGCCTCTGGATTTGGCCTTCCAACTCATTGTGGAGAGTCAGCAGAGGGCAGGGGGACATCACGCAGAGCTGCTGGAAGTCAGGGACAGCATAAAAGCTAAAGAGAAAGCATACAATGCGGCGAAGAGCAGTGGGAAACCAGGGGATTGGGAAGCCTACAAAGATCAACAGAGGACAACTAAAAAAGAAATAAGGAGGGAGAAGATTAAATATGAGGGTAAACTAGCCAGTAATATAAAAGAAGATTGCAAGAGTTTTTTTAGATATATAAAGGGTAAGAGAGAGGCAAAAGTGGGCATTGGGCCGCTGGAAAATTACGCTGGAGAAGTAGTAGTGGGGAACAAAGAAATGGCGGAGGAACTGAATAGGTACTTTGCGTCAGTCTTCACGGTGGAAGACGAGTAACATCCACAAAGTTCAAGAGAGTCGGGGGGCAGAGGTGCGTATGGTGGCCATTACCAAGGAGAAGGTGCTAAGAAAACTGAAAGGTCTGAAGGTGGATAAATCACCTGGACCAGATGGATTACACCCCAGAGTTCTGAAGGAGATAGCTGAAGAGATAGTGGAGGCGTTAGTGGTGATCTTTCAGGAATCACTGAAGTCAGGGAGGGTCCCAGAGGACTGGAAAATTGCTAATGTAACCCCCCTGTTTAAGAAAGGAGTGAGGCAAAAGATGGGAAATTACAGGCCGATTAGCCTGACCTCGGTCGTCGGTAAGATTTTAGAGTCCATTATTAAGGATGAGATTTCAGAATACTTGGAAGTGCATGGTAAAATAGGGCAAAGTCAGCATGGTTTCATCAAGGGGAGGTCATGCCTGACAAATCTGTTAGAATTCTTTGAGGAGGTAATGAGTAGGTTAGACAAAGGAGAGCCAGTGGATGTTATCTACTTGGACTTCCAGAAGGCCTTTGACAAGGTGCTGCACAGGAGGCTGCTCAGTAAGATAAGAGCCCATGGTGTTAGAGGCAAGGTACTAGCATGGATAGAAGATTGGCTGTCTGGCAGGAGGCAGAGAGTGGGGATAAAGGGGTCCTTCTCAGGATGGTGGCCGGTGACTAGTGGAGTTCCGCAGGGGTCAGTGTTGGGACCACAACTTTTCACTTTATACATTAATGATCTAGATAAAGGAACTGAGGGCATCCTGGCTAAGTTTGCAGATGATACAAAGATAGGTGGAGGGACAGGTAGTATTGAGGAGGCAGGGAGGCTGCAGAAGGATTTGGACAGGTTAGGAGAATGGGCAAAGAAGTGGCAGATGGAATACAACGTGGGCAAGTGTGAGGTCATGCACTTGGTAGGAAGAATAGAGGCATAGACTATTTTCTAAGTGGGGAGAGAATTCAGAAATCTGGAGTGCAAAGGGACTTGGGAGTCCTAGTCCAGGATTCTCTTAAGGTTAACTTGCAGATTGAGTCAGTAGTTAGGAAGGCAAAAGCAATGTTGGCATTTATTTTGAGAGGACTAGAATATAAAAGCAGGGATGTGCTGCTGAGGCTTTATAAGGCTCTGGTCAGACCACATTTAGAATATTGTGAGCAATTTTGGGCCCCATATCTCAGAAAGGATGTTCTGGCCCTGGAGAGGGTCCAGAGGAGGTTCACGAGAACGATCCCAGGAATGAAAGGCTTAACGTATGAGGAACGTTTGAGGACTCTGGGTCTATACTCGATGGAGTTTAGAAGGATGAGGGGGGATCTGATTGAAACTTACAGAATACTGAAAGGCCTGGATAGAGTGGACGTGGGGAAGATGTTTCCATTAGTAGGAGAGACTAGGACCCGAGGGCACAGCCTCAGAGTAAAGGGAAGACCTTTTAGAACAAGAGATGAGGAGAAACTTCTTTAGCCAGAGAGTGGTGAATCTATGGAATTCATTGCCACAGAAGGCTGTGGAGGCCAGGTCATTGAGTGTATTTAAGACCAAGATAGATAGGTTCTTGATTGGTAAGGGGATCAAAGGTTATGGGGAGAAGGCGGCAGAATGGGGTTGAGAAACTTATCAGCCATGATTGAATGGTGGAGCAGACTCGATGGGCCGAATGGCCTAATTTCTGCTCCTATGTCTTATGGTCTAAGCCCTCAACAGAGTGACCCGGGTGTCAGAGGAGTGCATTCGCCTGCTCTTTGATGAAGTGCTGCCCACATGTGCGTGCATGGAGGTTTCGCTGGGAAGGATGGCAGACACCATGGAGACCCTGATCCAGCACATCGCGGAGATGCGTGCAGACCTGCACTGCATTGAGGTAGCCGTGGGTGAGTTCCTGCAGTGGCAACGTGAGGAGGAAATGGGGCACCTTGACGTCCCTCCAGGCACTCCTTCCCCTCAAGGACTCAGGCTGGGGCCCTTGAGCACCCGAAGGGAGGAGCAGCAGCAGCTGAACAACCCTGGATCATCCACTCAGGAATCTCCGAGGCTGTCTGCTCCCTCCGACTCCCCTTTGCCTGTGACCTCCTCAATCTCGCCCTCTGTCACCACAGAGGAAGCAGCTGGCCCACAGGAAGACAGCCAAAGCAAGCCGGGGCCCTCAAGGCCTCGACTCTCCAGAGGAAGCACACCAAAGTCATCAAAGGCAACAAGGCCAACCATTGCAGAGGCTGTCTCCACCCCTGCAGCAGATGTCAGGGCAGCAGCTAGAAGAAGTGGTAGGCCTAGAAAAATTAAGAAATTCCGATCACAAGTGGTTGCACGGGTGAATACATTCTGTCACTTTATAATCTGAAAATATATTCACTTTCAGTGAATAATGTGCAATGCTGTCTTTCAGCTTCATTGACAGGCTTCGCGAGTCCTCCCACTGCATCCCCCCTCCACCAGCAGAGTTCAGCTGCATGCAGCCGGACAACGAGTTATTCTGGAGGGAGAAGTGTGTGTGTGTGTGGCAGGGCCTTTCGAAGCCTCACACAAGCACTCTCCCACGCACACGAAGCCTTCATCCATCACACTCATCTTGCTGTCCCAAGCATTTCCAACGCACCTGCTGAGGTTCTCTTTCAATTGTCCATCTGAGCTGATCTGCATCTCCGCCCAGCCACTGACTGCAGTCCCATGCAGCACCTGTACCCACCTAACATGAGGCTCTGCTCACTTCGATATGAAAAACATGTTTGTGGTCAAGTTTCTCATAAGCTCCCCCATCGTTTCCCCTCCCCCAGTCACCCATGCCCTTTCCCCCATCACAGTTGACCCCCCCGGCATCACCTTCCACCTCCACACCATTGTCCTATAGCCCGAACCCTTCTCCTTCATGAATGTCCAGGTGAAGGTGCACGTTCCCTATCTTAATGAAAATCCCACCCCCATCCACATTGACCTCCCCGACCTCTTCCTTCCCACCCCAGGGTCCGTGTTTGCCTCCGTTACCCCACCATCCAGCCTTGCCATCCTTTCTACCCGTACTGACTCACCCTCATCCTCCCACCCTGCAGGCTCACTCTGCCCCCTCTCACATTCACCATTCCATCCTACCACGCACACCCTGAGTTTGCTCCCCAGGATGCAGTCATTGACTCCATAGACCCTTCTCTTGCACGTTCACCTGGACATTCCACTGCCCCCTTACTTCTTCCTCCACCCACACTCCTTCCTCCACCCACACTCACTCCCCCTGGACACGATCCCCCCTCTGCACTCTCTTCTCCCCCCGGACACCTTCCCCCCTCCGAATTCTCTCCTTCCTTCACCCCCACCCCCTCCCCACCCCACCCCCCAGAGGGAGGGAAAAGAATATTTTCAGTATTTTGTTTGATAAATCCAGTTTGCACTGGTACATTAGACATTTGTGCCCAAAGAAAGTAAGTCACTTTGTCTGTTTAACACATCCCAGCAAAGGAAATGAAAGATGTACCAAACATGTATTAAATTAAATTGCAAAAATTCAAACTTTCCTTCCTCTCTATTATAATCTACCAACAGGGAAACAATATTGGGAAACACTGATCTTTATTTGACTAACTCATGCGCATGTAACTCCATAAAAACTCACGTTATTGCTTTCAAATCATTTGAAATTGTGCATGTTCTATTAGCATAAAAACTGTTCATTTATTAATACAACTCCAAGACTCTTTAGATGTACATTGAAACCCAATTCTAATCGCCTTTAAGGCACTTTTACTGTCCACCAGTACCCCTGCCTAGAGTTTCAGCAAATAACAAAATTCCCACAAATCAACTGCAAGTCACGGCAATCCAGAGAGCCGATGTGATAAAATGTACACACACCAGATTTGTTCACTGGATAGTTTTACAGTTCACATAAACTAGTAAGAAAAATGTTAATAACCAAGAGGAAACATTTAACATATATTTTATTGTAGATTCTCGACATGGTTTCAATGAATGATTTATTTTAAAGTTGTAAATTATCTTTTATCATGTAACTTTAGATTAGTAATGTTTCCCCATGGTGTGATTTAATTTATAGTCATATTGCATTGTAACATTTTCAAAAAATGATGTTTTTGAAACTGGCATAATCCAGATAGACCAAGAAAATTTATTAGCAGAAAAAGAGGGATCAACTTATATGCCAAGTGTAGCCTAAACATGAATTTTGGTGCCAAAAAGTGGAGTCATCTTATACGCCGAGGTGACTTATACACCACGATTTACAGTAATTATGATTATTTTGCCCTGAGGACGTGATGTTGTAGTCATTAGATGCAAGTCTTTTAACTACATAGACAATGAAACATAGGCACAAAAGTGGTGACAAATTCTAGGAATATCACCTTATGACTAGTACATACCATATCAGCCTTTTCATTGGCTACTTGTAGTTCTCTCTCTTTCACCTCCAGTTCTTTACTTAGTGCGGCCACTGAATCCGAAGCCTCCTTCAATTTTTCTAGGCCAGTATTCATTCTGTAGAAAAAATACATCACTATTTAATAAATGGTTTGGCAAAGCATTTTGTTTTAATACTTCATGAAATAAGATGAATAAACTTCAATCCTATGTTTGAATTAATTATGCATCGCTTTCTGTTTTAATATTTTGAGTTATTCCATGTAATTTAGGAATTTATGTATTTTAGGAATACTGTTTACAACTTGTTATTTTGTTAATAACATTGTTCAATAGCCTACAAATGCTTATGTGAATTAGAACCATATAGCTTCCTCTTGTTTTTAATGTCAATAATTTAAAAGTAGGATGGTTGATAATTTTAGAATGAAAAAAATAGAATAAGACACAGTAGCATTTTGGATGTGCATTTAAATAGCAAAAGGGTGGTAAAAGGAGTAAGGCTGATTAGGGACCAAAAAAAGGATTTATGCATGGAGGCAGGGGGAATACCTGAGGTATTAAATGAATACTTTGCATCTGTCTTTACCAAGGAAGAAAAAGCTACCCAGGCCAGGGTGAAAGAGCAGAAAATTAGTACACAAGGATTTAAAATTGATAAGAAGGAGGTATTAGATAGGCTGAGTATACTTAAAGTTGATAAAGCACCAGGACTGGATGAGATGCATCCAAGGATACTGAGGGAAGTGAGAGTGGAAATTTCAGAGCATTGACTATAATTTTCCAGTGTTCCTTAGTCTCAGGGGTGGTTCCAGAAGACTGGAGAATTGCAAAAGTTACAAAGCCCAGCAACCTCAGGCCAGTCAGGTTAACTTCAGTGGTGGGGAAACTTCAAAAACAATGGGCAGAATCATTCCAGATTTGCACTAAGTGCAGTAACAGGCAGGAAAAAGAACGTTTTACCCACCGGCCGCAATGGCGGCTTTTCATGCCATATAGTCCCAATCTCGCCTCATTGATCATGCATTCCCGGGAAGCACGCCGTTTCAATGGCGGGCGGGTGGGCTCTCAGTCACCCTCCACACTGTCACCTCGCCGTTTCCTCATACCGGGCACCACATTTAAAGTGCAGCTGTGCGTACACCTGTCAGTGCTTCCAGTCCAGGACTGCTGCAAAGAAGACTGCAGCCACCCGGTTTTGTGACAGGTCCCTCAAGCGCCCTTTGGATGCTGGGGAGGCCTGCCGTGATGTCCTCTACCCCCGCTCTGGCCGCAGGAGGGGTAGCAACATCACCAATCCAGCATGGGAGGCAGTGGCAGCAGTGATCAGTGCCAATGCCGAGCAAAAGCCCTCCAGTGCCGGAACAGGATGAATGGTCTCATCTGTTACGCCAGGGTAACTCACTCTTCTCATCACTCTCAACTCACACACTCACAAACCCATCACACATCTACAGGGATATCACATCTCAAGGGACAACACCACTAACTCTCACACACAGCCTCACATCTTCCTCAGGCTCACATCCTCTCAAGCGCACGTCCTCATCCCATCCATAGCTTCTCACCACACAAGCATTCTATGCGGTGCCATGTGTCCTACTCACACTCTCTCCATCTGTTTTCATGCAGGAAAAGCTGGCTCAAAGCAGCAGGAAGAGGTCCCAGACCAGGGGTGGAGTGGCCCACATTAGGCCCCTCACTCACTTTGAGAAGCGTGCTGACTGGTGAGGACATGGACCGTGCCTGTGGTGACGGTGAAGTTGGCAGTGAACACCCTCATGAGGATCCTGCACCACACCATCCCTCTCTCAATGCAAATGTGAGTGCTCTCTCTCCTGGTTTTGACTCTGCTGTCATGCACTAACTATCTCTACTGTGGTTCACAGGAAGCTCTGCCAAGTGACTAACACCCTCAGCCAGCCTGTCCCTCAGCTCCATTCACATCCTCACCTCCAGCCAAAGGCACTCCTCCTCCATTGAAGAGCTGGAAATGAGTAGCCTTGAAGACCCGTCACAGTGCTTATCCACACCCTCCACAAGTGCAGAGACACTCAGTGGGACCTAGATCTACAGGAGGCTTGGGTTTACAATCTGGTGGTCACCACATGGACATGTGTCCGCAGCAGGAGAAGGCAAGTTCAACCACGCTCCACCACATTTGGTGCCTGCTGTGAAAGAGGCATCTGTGAGGTCCAGTCAGATGACGAGCCTCTGCATTAGGCCTTCCAACTCATCCTGGAGAGTCAGCAGAAGGCAGGAGAACATCACACAGAGCTGTTGGAAGCCCTTAACAGAGTGGCACATGAGTCAGGGGAGTGCGTCTGCCTGCTCTCTGATGAAGTGGTGCCCACATGTGTGGGTATGGAAGTCTCCATAGGAAGGATGGCAGACGCCATGGAGACCCTGGTCCGGCAGATTGCGGAGATGCGCCCAGATCTGCACTCCATCGCGGAAGCCATGGGTGAATTCCGACAGTGGCAATGCGAGAGGGAAACGGGGCACCTCGACATCCCTCCATGTGCTCCTTCCCCTCAAGGAGTCAGGATGGGGCCTTCGGGCATCCTAAGGGAGGAGGAGGAGTGGATGCCCCTGGGTCATCTACTCAGGTTCTCAGAGGCTGTCCTCCCTCTCAGAGTCCCCTTTGCTTGTGACCCCCTTAACCTTGGCCTCTGTCACTGGCCTCTGTTACTGCAGAGGGAGCAGCTGGCCCACAGGAGGACAACCAAAGAAAGCCGGGACGCCCAAGGCCTCAGCTCTCCAGAGGATCCATACAAAAGTCATCAGAGGCAACAGGGCCAACTATTGCACAAGGTGTCTCCACCCCTGCTGCAGATGTCAGGGCAGTATCTAGAAGTCTAAGGCGTAGAAAAGTTAAGAAATTCTGATCACAGTTGGTTGCGCAAGTGAATACATTTCGTCACTTTACGATTTGAAAATATATTCACTTTGACTGAATAGTGTGTAATGGTATGTTTCAGCTTCATTTAGAGGCTTCACGAGTCACCTCCCTGCATCCCACCAACCCTCCTCCTCCCCCCCCCACCAGCAATTCAGCTGCACACAGCCAGCCTGCGAGTGATTCTGGAGGGAGAGGTGTGTGTGTGGCAGAGCCTTTCAGAGCCTCGTGCAAGCACTCTCCCATCCATGCGGATCCTCACTCCATCCCGCTCATTTCAATGTCCTGAGCATTTTCAATGCTGTCTGCTGGGGTTCGCTTTCAGTCATTCATCTGAACTTACCTGTATCTCCGCCTCACCAGCCTCCGCATTCAAAGGATCATCCTCTGCCATTTCCGCCAACTCCAGCATGATGCCACCACCAAACACATCTTCCCTTCACCCCACCCTGGCGGCATTCCGTAGGGATCGTTCCCTCCGGGACACCCTGGTCCACTCCTCTATCACCCCCTACTCCTCAACCCCCACCTATGGCACCTCCCCATGCCCACGCAGAAGATGCAACACCTGCCCCTTCACTTCCTCTCTCCTCATCGTCCAAGGGCCCAAACAAGTGAAGCAGCATTTCACTTGCATTTCCTCTAACTTAGTCTACGGCATTCGTTGCTCCCAATGCGGTCTCCTCTACATTGGAGAGACCAAACGCAAACTGGGCGACCGCTTTGCAGAACACCTGCGGTCTGTCCGCAAGAAAGACCCAAACCTCCCTGCCGCTTGCCATTTTAGCACTCCACCCTGCTCTCTTGTCCAAATGTCTGTCCTTGGCTTGCTGCATTGTTCCAGTGAAGCCCAACGCAAACTGGAGGAACAGCACCTCATCTTCCGACTAGGCACTTTACAGCCTTCTGGGCTGAATATTGAATTCAACAACTTTAGATCTTAAACTCCCTCCCCCATCCCCACCCCCATTTCCGTTTCTTCCCCCTCCCTTTTGTTTTTTCCAATAATTTATATAGATTTTTCTTTTCCCACCTATTTCCATTATTTTTAAATCTATAACTATAATACCCTGTCAGTCTTTCCACCCCACCCCCACTAGAGCTGTACTTTGAGTGTCCTGCCATCCATTCTTAATTAGCACATTCTCTTAGATAATATCACCACCTTTAACACCTCCCTGTTCCTTTGTCTGTAACATCTTTTGATTATCTGCTCCTATCACTGCTTGCTTGTCCCTACAACCACACCCCCCCCAACTTCTCTCCCCCCCCCACCGCCACCGACCTTAAACCAGCTTATATTTCACCCCTCTCCTAACTTCACTCAGTTCTGCTGAAGGGTCATGAGGGCTCGAAACTTCAACTCTTTTCTTCTCCGCCGATGCTGCCAGACCTGCTGAGTTTTTCCAGGTAATTCTGTTTTTGTTTTGGATTTCCAGCATCCGCAGTAGTTTTTTGTTTGTATCTCCGCCCACCCACTGATCACACTCCCACGCAGCACCTGTTCTCACCCACCACGTCTCTCGTTTCACTTTCGATTTAACAAGCATGATAGTGCTACAATTTTTCTTCAGGTCCCCCAGTCATCCATTTCCCTTCCCTCATCACTGTCGACCCCCCAGTATCAACTTCCATCTCCCCACCGTCACCTACCAGCCACCAGCCCTTTTTTTCAGGATGTCCAGGTGAATGTGCACATTCCCTACCTTCCCGAAAATCCCACTCCCATCCACATCAACCTCCCCGAACTCCTCCTTCCCACTCCCAGTATCCGTATCTGCCTCTGAGTCCTCACCATCCACCCTCACCGTACTTTCTACTAATATTGTTGCATCTTCACCCTCCCATCCTACCGCCTCCCTCTGCCCTCAGTTATTCTCACCATTCCCTCCTACCACATCCCTCAGTTTGCTCCCCAGAAGGCAGTCATCAACTCCACAGACTCCTCCCTTGCACGTTCACCTGGACATCACTCCCACTGCTACCCCCCCCCACCCCCCAGGACTCCATGCCCTATGGAACACCTCCCCCAACCCTACCCCGGATTCCTTCCTCCACCCATACTCTTACCCCTCTCTAGACTCCTTCCTCCACCCTTACTTCTTCCTCTAGCCTTGCTCCTTCCCCCTTTCCAACTCCTTCCTCCAGCCTTACTCCTTCCCCCCTCCAGACTCCTTCCTCCAGCCTTACTCCTTCCCCCCCTCTAGACTCCTTCCCCTCTCTGGACTCCTTCCCTTACACCTTCCTCCCCCCTTATTCCTACCTCCCCAGTTGCTGTATTCTCCCCCGCTACTCCCTCCTCCCCCCCCATTACCCCCTCCTCCTCCCATACTCCCTCCCCCCCAACCTTACCCCTTTCATTCCCCCCTCCCAACATCATCCCTCGACACATTCGTTCCCCCCAACCTCAATCCCCTCCAACACCTTTGTTCCCCCCTTCCCAACCTCATCAGCCCCCTGACACACCTTCCTGTCCTTGTCAAACCTAGACCTTCCTCTCCCACCCCACGGTACATCTTCCTCTCCCAAACAAAGCTAGACCTTCCTCTCCACCTGCTCAATGATCTTTCATTGCAGACCATGGCCAAGACACTGAGGAGATCCTCAACGGTAACTTCCCAGCTTCTGTGAGTTGCTTTGAGGCGGAGCCATGTCCATCAGAATCCACCAAGCATGCAATGGACATTCCTCCAGGGTCCCATTACTGTTGGTTCCTAACATCTTCTGCCTCTTGGACGTCTGTGATGTGAACAAGGTCCTGACGCTAAGTCCCAACTTCTGCACATCACACTTGTCGAGACGTGTTCTGCACCAGCGTGTTTTCCCACCGGCGTGCTCAGATGATCCAGCAGGGTGGGGACGATTCTAGCAAGCTGGGCTTATAGTGATATACAGATGTATTACAACGAAGTTCCCAACAGCAGAAAACGTGGCCAGCCATTGACGGGCAGAATGGACGATTGTAAACTGGTTTCACGACTTCATTAAACTATTATTTGTCTGTTCATGCCGCCAAACATGTCCGACGCCAGTGGGCACTGAAAGTTCCAGCCAATAACTCAGAACAAAATTAATAGCCACGTGACAAATGTGGGTAAATTAAGGAAAGCCAGCACAGATTTGTTAAGGGAAAATTGTGTTTAACTAACTTGGAGTTTTTTGAAGAGGTAACAGAAAGGGTTGATGACAGCAATGCTGTTGATGTGGTATACATGGACTTCCAAAGGATATTTGATACAGGGCCGCACACAGACTTATGAGTGAAGCTAGAGCTCATGGAATAAAAGGGAAAGTAGCAACATGGTTACCAAGTTGCTGAGTGGCAGAAAACAGACAGCAGTGGTTAATAGGTGTTTCTCAGGCTGGAGGAATGTTTGTAGTGCTTCCCAGGTGTCAGTGTTGGGGCTCTTGTTCTTCCAGATATAAATAAATATCCTAGACCTTGGTATTCAGGACACAAATTTCAAAATTTGTGGATGATACGAAAATTGGAAGCATTGTGAACTGTGAGGAGGATAATCTACAACTTCAAAAGAACATAGACATGTTAGTGGAATGGGCATATAGGTGACAGATGAAGTTCAATGCAGTGAAATGTGAAGTGATTCATTTTGGTAGGAAGAGCATGGAGAGGCAATATAAAATAAAAGATACAACAATAAAGGGGGTTGCAGGAGGTAGGGACCCGGGTGTATATGTGCATTAGTCATTGAAGGTGACAGGACAGGTTGAGAGAGTGGTTAATAAAGCATACAGTATCCTAGGCATTATTAATAAGGGCATAGAGTAAAAGAGCAAGAAGGTTATGTTAAATTTGTATAAGACACTATTTTGGCCTCAGCTGCAGTATTGCATCCAGTTCTGGGCATTGTACTTTGGTAAAGATATGAAGGCATTGAAGATAGTGTAGAAAAGATTCACGAGAATGGTTCTGGGAATGAGGGACTTCAGTTATGTAGATAGATTGGAAAAGTTGGAACTGTTTTCCTTGGAGGAGAAGGCTAAGAGCAGGTTTGATAGAGGTATTCAAAATCATGAGGGTTCTGGACAGAGTAGAAAGGGAGAAATTGTTCCCACCTATGAAAGGATCGAGAATGACAGGGCACAGATTTAAAGTAATTAGCAAAAGAAGCAATAGCGACATGAGGAAAAACTTTACATGCAGCGAGCGTTTGTGATCTGAAATGCGCTCTCTGACTGTGTGCTGGAGGCAGGTTCAACTGAGGCATTCAAAAGGGAATTAGACTGTTATCTGAAAAGGAAGAATGTGCAGGGTTACATGGAAAAGGTGGGGGGATGGTACTCGGTGAAGTGGTAATTCGGAGAGCAGGTGCAGATATGATGGGCTGAATGACCTCCTCCTGTGCTGTAACAATTCACTGTAACAATTAACAGTAACTTGAACAAGTGTGGAGTTATTAAGAAAAGCCAACAAAGAGTTGTCAAAAAGCAAATCGTAATTAACTAACTTGATTGAATTTTTTGATGGGGTGACAGAGGTAGTTATCAGGCTACGACGGTTGATGTAGTGTACATGGAATTCCAAAAGGTATTTGGCAAAGTGACACATCATAGACTTGCCAGCAAAGTTGGTCCGTGGGATAAAAGGGACAGTGGCAGCATAGATATGAAGATGGCTGACAGGAAACAGAATAGTGGTTGTTTTTCTGACTGGAGGCAGGTATACAGTGGGGTTCCCCAGGGGTTGGGACTAATGCTACTAGACCTACTGCTTTTCTTGATCTATGTTCGAGTGTGCAGATCACAATTCCAATATTTGTAGATGATACAAAACTTGGAAATATTGTGAACTATGAGGAGGATAATTAGTTACTTCAAGAGGGTATAGGCAGGCTGATGGAATGGTGGATAGGTGGCAGATTAACTTTAATGCAGAGAAGTGTGAAGTTGTACATTTTGGTAGTAAGAAAGAGGAGAAGCAATATAAATAAAGGATACAATTCTAAAATGGATGTAGGAACAATGAGATCTTGGTGAATAGGTGCACAATTTGTTGAAGATGGCAGGGCATGTTGAGAAAGTGGTCAATGAGGCATAAGGGATCCTGGGTTTGACTAATAGAGGCATAGAACACAAAAACAAGGGAGTTATTATGAACCTTTATAAAACTCTGGTTTAGCCTTAACTGGACTGTTGTGTCTAATTCTATCACCACACTTTATGAAGTATGTGAAGGCTTTAGAGAAGTTGCAGAAAGATTTACGAGAATGGTTCCAGGGATGAGGAAATCAGGGATGAGATCAGGGATGATAGAGGTGTTAAAAACCATGGCCTAGAGAGAGTAGATGGAGAGAAAGGCTTGGACTTTCAGGCCTCACTCCGAGTTGGGAAGGTGGTGGAAAAGCTTTAAAAGTGGCAGGGAGGATCCAATTCTGGGATTTCTGCCCCCATTGTAGTTTTCAGCTATTTTTGCCAGCACTGGATAAGGGTGCGGATAGTGAGCCTACAGGCAGCACCCCTGGCCTTGCTGGTTCCATTGCGGGGATGGCCATTTCAAACCACCTCGCAATTTGAAGGAGTTGGGCCCCTTTTGTTAAGAGAAGTGGTTTGTAGCACCTCAGGAGAGTTGTGAATCATGGGGGAACCCTTGACTCCAATCAGGAACCAAGAAAAAATAAGCATTCACATTCCCTTTGAAATACATTGTCCTTCTTACCTTTTCATAAAGCAGTCAATCACACAAAGCCATTTATAGCAGCAATGAAAAAAGACTTTAATCTACTTCACGCCTCTTCATCTTGTATAAATAAACACACATGCATGAAAAAACACTTCAAAGAAAGATCAAGTTATCACAAGGTAACAAAGATGGTAATCAAATAAAGCTATCAGTCACTTGAAAGCTGTGTAAACAAATCCCTGCTGAGCTGAGTCCATTAACCATCCTTGGAGCTGAACCAAATATTCATAATGAAGCCATCTGGCTTGCCAGATGGCCTCATTATGAATGCTTGGCTGAGCTCCAAGAATTGACTTAACCCCATCAGCAATGTTGGCATAGCTTGAGATACAAGGGGGCACTGGGGATGCATTTGGGGCATGGATGGGTCATGGGAGATATGAAGGAGCAAGGGGGTCTGACACACCACTAAACAGAGGTGGGCCTTCTAACCTGCCAGCCTCACCTTCTATCTGGCTCTGTTGCCACCTTGGGCTTTCAATCGGAAGGGGTGAGACAGTCTCTAGCCCCTGCTTTCCTCCCCAACAAAAATAGGGTGTACGGGCTCCTCCAGGACCAAGATGGGATTGTGGCAATGAGAAAATTCCCAACTCCCAATACCGATCTGTTTGACAAAAATCCAGCCTAAACCGTTCCCATTGGTGGAAGCCGAGAATCAGAGGACACTAATTTAAGGGAAAAGGACCAGCAGCACACGAGGAAAACATTCTTTTACACAGCGAATGGTTAGGATCTGGAACACGCTACCTGAGAGTGCGGTGGAGGCAGCTACAGTTGGGGCTTTCAAAGGAGAGTTGGATAAGCAACTGAAGAGAAGGAACTATCAGAGCTCGAGGACAAGGGTGGGGTGGCGGAACCATTTTAGTTGGTCCTCCCTCGTTCCTTCTTTTTTCATCTAACCTCTGACAACTAACTGACAAATAATGCACCTAAAGGAAATTCAGGTGTAAAGGTCAGCTCAAACAGGAATATCTCATGGTACAAGTTAATTCATTTCTGTGAAGAAGTTTAAATGCACTAAATTCCTACCTGTTAGCTAAAGTTTGGACCTCAGAATGTTTCTCTTTGTAGATTGCTTTATATCCCTGAATGAAGGAGAGATAGGATTTTGGTGTCACGTGGGTAGATCGACGATATCTTTGGAAATAGTCCACACATTTCTCAGCCACTCCATCTTGGAAGGATCCCATGCACTGAACCACTTCTCTTTTTATCTCAATGGTGCAGTCAATTCCAAATGAAGATAAGAAATGGTCAGATACTATGAAAAAGCAATAAAAAGTTCCAATTTATTAAAACACAAATTGACTTCTCCTTGGATAATTCAGAAAGATAAACTAAGGCAATGCACTTTATAAGCTTTATCAATTTTTTACTGCAAAAAAGTTCCAGAATTGGCCCTTTCCACACTAGAGAAGTTAAATAGCCATTTTCCACTTTCTGCTCATGTTACTGTTGAGAAAGTAACATTTCTGTTTATGCATGCATGCATGACATGCCACTCATTGACCTCTGACTGCCAATGTCTATTTTAATGATTAGCTCAGTTGGCTGGATGGCTGGTTTGTGATGCAGAGTGACATCAACAGCACAGGTTCAACTCCCCCTACCAGCTGAGTTCATCCATGAAGGCCCTGCCTTCTCAACCTCGCCCTCACCTCAGAGGTGTGGTGACCCTCAGGTTAAACTCACCACCAGTCATCTCTCTCTGTTGACCGAGCAGCCTATGGTCCTCTGGGATTATGGCAACTTTCATTTCATTTTCATTTTCGATTAAGACTACCTACCTGCAGTGCACCAATGGACATTTGACTGTTGACCACCACATGTAAGCCAACTTAGAAAACTAAGTAAAAGCTGACCAACAACATTAAAAAAAAAAAATCTAAAAAGATGGCAAGTCAAGGTTAGCCCATATTATAGCTTATGACAATGAAACCAGTGGTTGCTCAGGTTTGTAACTTAAGCAGAGAGTACATGTCACTTGTTTAGGGGAAAAAATATTTTAAGTATATCAAAGCCTCAAGGGGAAATACAAACGTTCTCTATATTTTTGCATAAATATTGTGCTGCATCTTTTTGGGGGACAAGGGCATCCTCCCCCAGGAAACTTTGAATTTTTACATCAAAACTGTTTTTGGTTAATTTTAAGTAATTCCTTTAAATGTAATTCACTTTATAATGGACAGATTTTTTATCCAGTGATGGAAAAACAAAGTGACATTTGGATATTAAATAGACTAACAAGACTATAATTTATCCAGAAGGAAAAAAACAGTAAAAACTGGGAAATGAGAATACTGGTCCGAGCTAGTCTTGTATACTTTAAAATAGAACACCAGTAAAAACTGGGGAATAAGAGTACTGGTCTGAACTGTTTTTCCCTTCTGGCCAGAAGTAAGTCTCTCAACAATTACCTTGTTTGATTGTACTGGGCAGTGCCTAAGATGTTAAGACAACTGTATAAAAAAATGCATTAAAATGTGTTATGAAAGTACATACTGAGCTAATGATAAAGCATAACCTTGCTCTGTAATTAAATTACATTTTTCATTGTAGCAGCGTTCAATTGAATTGACTGAATTAAGCTCTTGACAGTACTGAAAGACTCTGGAGTAGACTGGTGGGATAGACGATTCATAAGAAATCTGTACATGTGACAAACAGCAACAGTGAGAGCAGCCAACGGGGAGTCAGAAACATGTGTAATTGGAAGAGGAGTTTGACAAGGGTGTTGTTTATCACTAGCCCTCTTCAATGTCTATGTAGAAGCAATGATTCAAGAAACATTTGAAGGCAGAATCTAGCATTTAAACTGGGGGAGAAATTATAACATTGGTTAGATTTGCAGATGACAAAGCAGTTGTTGCAAGCAGAGATGAATGATTACAAGAACCAGTTGATAGACTAGTAACACAGGTGTGAACTTTTAGACGAAAGTGAACATTGGCAAAACCAAAATGATGCATATCTCAAAATCATCAAGAAATATTCACATATCCATAGAAGGCAAAGAACTAGAACAGGTGCAAGAATTCAAGTATTTAGGAAGCATAATATCTGCAGGTGCAAGGCACAACAAATAAATAAGAACAAAGAAAGCGATGGGAAAGGACCTATTTGGTAAGAAGAGACAGCTGCTAACCAGAAAGCTCAATAAACAACTCAAGAAGTGACTTGTAACAAGCATGATTTGGAGTGTTGTTTTGCATGGATGAGAGACTTGATCCTTATGGAAAGAAGAGAACAATTTGCTAAACAGCTTTGGAATGTGGTTTGGAGGAGAATGGAAAGGATCAGTTGAACAGAACATGTAACAAATGATGAAATGCTGTTGAGGGTGAACAAACCACAAAATTTGCTGAACATAATTAGGAACAGATAGAGTCTGGGTGGGGCATATTATAAAAGGAAAGGAGCTTGTAAAATACATTGTGGAAGGAAGATTTCAAGGAAAAAAGGAGGGAAGAGCATATCAATGCTGGATGTCTTGGAAAATTGAAGGAAGTTATTGGAAAATGAAATGACTGGCACAGGGTAGAAAGATGACTGTGAGCCAAAGACCTGTCTTCAGGCAAAGCACACATAATGATGATGATGATGATTAGAGCAGCACATAGTGAGGAGAGTAAGCATAAAAGTGTAGACCGGAAAAATGAATTCCTTTAAATGCTGTTGAAGCCACAGTCCAAATTCCTGCTTGCATTAATTCATAGCAGGCATCATCACACTTAAAGCCTGCTTTAAAATAAATTAATCACCTTCAATTCTCTTCTTAAGCATCTCCATCAAAAAATTTCCTCTCCTGTTCTACATTGCTCACTTAATAGTTGCCTGGAGTAATCTTCCGAAATTTTAACCAAATAAAATTCTGGCAAAATATTAATTTTTTAGATCTGCTGCATTGTGCCCAGACTCACCAGCAATGAGAGCATCTTTGGGCCAACGACTGAACCAGTCCATGGTGCAGCCAGAAATGAGTGCTGGAAACTTCAGCGCTCGATTTCGGAATTTCTCTCCCACTGGTGAAAAACAGAGTACTACATGAAGATTCTGACGAACTCTACTCATAAAGTAGTCATACAGGTTTTCACTGGTTGGTGGCCTGCGAGGATATTCCTTCTTCATTACAGGCACTAGGTCACTAGTAACCTCATCCAATTCATCTCGAGCAAACAGATTAGAGACCTAAGATCAAAATAACAAATATAAAGCTAATATTAACACAATAACATCAAATGTTAATTAAGAAATAGGAACAGGAGTGGATCATATGGCTCCTCGAACTTGTTGTGCAATACAAGATCATGGCTGAGCTTTGACCTCAAATCCACTTCCTCACCCAATCCCCATGCCCCTTAATTTCCTTGGGCCAGGATTTTACAGTCGGCATGCAGGGGCAGGCCCGACATACTGGCACATAAAATGACACGCGATGATGTCGGGCTTTGAAGCGTTTGGAAGAAAATAAATACATGCAATAATGTAAACGCGATGTTTCGTTCGAAAAGGCCAAGCGGCCTTTATGTTTTTTAGGAAATCTCATCCACGAGCAGGATGACATTTCCTAAAGCTTTTACAAATTGAATAAAAACTTCTTTTGAAAAATAAAAACATGTCCCATCTCATGTAACACAGTCGGATGAGGGGAAAATATTTCATTAGATTTTTATTGCATGTATTTATTTTCTTCCAAACACTTCAAAGCTCCGTGCCTCAGGGATATTTAAGTGCTCTTTCGTGCGCATGCGCAAAAGAGCGCCGGACCTGACTCTCCATCCTCCCCCCGCCTACACAGGTAGCGAGCGCTACTGCTCGCATATCATGCTGGGCGGGCCTTAATTGGCCCGCCTGCGTAAAATGGCGGTGGGGAGCCGATCGCGTGTATGGCGGTCGGCTCCGCGACCATCCCCGCCCCCTCCCGCCGAGCCCACCCAAAGCAGGAAAAATTCAGGCCTTGGAGTTCAAAAATCTATTGATCTCAAGGGTAGAGAATTCCAAAGATTCACAACACTTTGAGTGAAGAAATTGCTCCTTGTCTCAGTGCTAAATGGCTGACACCTTACTCTGTGACACTACTCCCTATTTCTAAACTCTCCATCCAAGGGAAAAAAAACCTTTTAATGTCTACTCTGACAAGCCCACTCAGAATCTTATATGTTTTGATGCGATCACCTCTCATCCTTCTAAACACCAGAGTATAGGCCCAATCTACTCAATATCTCATAGAACAAGTCTCTCATCCTAGCAATCAATCTAATGAACCTTTTTCACTCCAAGGCAAATATATCCTTCCTTTGGTAAATGAAGACCAAAACTGCACACAGTACTTCAGGTATTGTCTCACCAAAGTAATGTATAATTGCAGTAAGACTCCCTTATACTTGTACTTCAAAGATTTGAAATAAAGGTTAGCATAAAATTTACCCCAATATAAAAGCAAAATACTGTGGTTGCTGGAAATCTGAAATAAAAATGGAAAAATGCTGAAAATAGTCAACAGGTCTGGCAGCATCTGTGGAGAGAACTTTTCAGGTTAATGACATCATCCAAATACAATTTGACTTCATCATTGCTTTCTATAGCTGCATGTTAACTATCTGTGTTTCATGTACAAAACCACCCAACACTCTCTGAACACCAACATTTAATAATTTCTCACTATTTAAAAATATTCTGCTTTTCCATCCTACCCACCAAAGTGAATTGCCTCTTATTTCGCCACATTATACTCCTCTTATCCACTCACTTAATCTAATTCCCTCTGAAGATTCTGTAGGCAAGTGGACCAGGGTGTCCCGGAGGGAACGATCCCTGCGGAATGCTGCTGGGGGTTGAAAGGAAGATGTGTTTGGTGGTGGCATCATGCTGGAGTTGGCGGAAATGGCAGAGGATTATCCCTTGAATGCGGAGGCTGGTGGCGTGATAAGTGAGGACAAGGGGGACCCTATCATGGTTCTGGGAGGGAGAGGAAGGTGTGAGGACGGATGCGCGGGAGATGAGCCGGACATGGTTGAGGGCCCTGTCAACACACCACCCTGCTCTCATGCCCACATGTCCGTCCTTGGCTTGCTGCAATGTTCCAGTGAAGCTCAACGCAAACTGGAGGAACAGCACCTCATCTTCCCACTCGGCACTTTACAACCTTTCGGACTGAATATTGAGTTCAACAACTTTAGATCATGAACTCTCTCCTCCATCACCACCCCCTTTCCGATCCCCCTTTTTCCAATAATTTATATATATTTTTCTTTTCCCACCTATTTCCATTATTTTTAAATGTATTTCCATCCATTGTTTTATCTCTACCTTTTAGGCTATTTCGATCCCTTCCCCCCAGCCCATCCCCACTAGGGCTATCTGTACCTTGCTCGTCCTGCTTTCTACCCTTCATGTCACCATTAGCACATATCTTAGCTAATATTACCACCGTCAACACCTCTTTGTCCTTTTGTCTATGACATCTTTTGGCAATCTCCACCTATCACTGGCCCTCTATCCAGCTCTATCTGTCCCACCCCCTCTTAAACCAGCTTATATTTTACCTCTTTTCTATTTTTCCTTAGTTCTGATGAAGAGTCATTTGGACTCGAAACGTTAACTGTATTCCTCTCCGCAGATGCTGTCAGACCTGCTGAGTTTTTTCAAGATAATTAAAGACCCTAATCGTCCAACCTTAAGGCTGGCGGGCAGGCCAGGAGCCCCAGTGGGTTTCTGATAATACATGAAACCTCATCCACTGTCAGGATGAGACTTCATGTCCGTTTTTAAAAACTTTAATAAAGTTTTTGTCCTTTTTATTAACATTTCCCATCTCGTGTGACATTGTCACATGAGGGGGACATATTAATAATTTTTATATTTTTCTATTTTTAATGTTTTTGACACTGTCAGTAATCTCCCTGAGACAGTGCTTAGTCTCAGGGAGCAGTGCACTCTTTCACACGCACATGCGAAAGAGTGAACTTTGACAGATGGGGAATCCCTCCGCCCCTTGCACAGTAAGTGCTATGCGCTTCCTGTCGGGCAGGCCACTGTGTGGGCCTTAATTGGCCCACCCACTCAAAATGGCAGTGGGCCCCGTTTCGGCGGCAGAGTTCGGCTAACCGCCCACCACCGAGCCGGTGGGGCCCGCCCGCTAACCGAGGGCAGAATTCTGCCCTTTGTCTGGTGTTTTGGTTAAGTCTATGGGTTGCTGTTGCCTTAATGGAAATTAGTTTGGGAATTTGTTAAAAGTTATGGTAGTAGTAATTTATAGCCATGTGTACATATATTTTAACCTGTGTAAATTAATAAAATGTTGCATTTAGTTGATGTAAAACCTTGAGAACTGATGGTCTGATTCCTGAATTTAGAGTCGCATCTCAAACATAACGCTTAAAATTATTGGTTATGACAGTTGTTTAAAGTTTCCCTCTGGGATTTTTAAATAACTACGCTTTACCAACTGCATCGGTCATAACAGCCTGTCCATTGGAAGGCACTAGTAGTACTTCAGTTGTTGAGCACCCATTTGGATTAGATGCTTTGGGTGTCTGATTCAAATATTAGAATTTTAGTTGTGTATGACCTTTTCCTGATTAGAGGGCTAGCTGTTGCCATCCAATATTGCAGTCCAAGTCTCACATAGCACATCTTAGACAAAAACTATGAGCTGGGATTGCCACTGAAATAGGGAAATAAGCTGATCTAGTATAAAGAGGTGAAGTGGGATAACTGAAATGATTTCACATTTGTTGATACTGAAGCATGCATTAATAGCTTTAGAATAGACAAATGTAGTTATGACAATTCTAAACATGATAGGATATGTAGCCTATACTGTGGGAAACTAGCTAAGCATACAAGTTGTAAAATTTAATGACTTTTACAGGCTGGAGAAACCACCGTTAGAGCGATAAGATAACAGACAGGGGGTTGATGTTAGACCTGAAATGCTAGCAAACCTCCAGGGCTAAAGCTGAGATGAAGGGAACATCTGGAGCTTGAATTGTCCAGATCATTAATTAGGTTTTGTGATGTATGTGTTAACATATTGAAGGTTATATCAAGCTGTATAGTGAAATATGATATCTAAAGGCTATAAATTGGTTACACGGACTTTGTATCAGAGAGAGACCCTGGAAACAACCAGGACACATCTCTCCCAGCATACGTTTGAATTAAAATCTTTACTGACTTGAAGCTGACAGACTCAGAGTGGCTGGTTTATTTTTTTAACACCGAGGTAAAGGTTAGCACATTTTCAGGCAGGGGCAGAAATCAGCTTCTCAACAGTAGCAGTCTGTGCAATAAAGCTGGAATCAGATTATCTGTCCCATTGTATGTAGAAGAGCAGCAGGTTCCCAATTTCATTTTGTTCTAGACACACCTGTGTACAAAGTATGCCTTTGTGACAAGAGTTAAATATCATGTCACATATCAGTTTTGAAATTAGAAGTTTTTGACCTGCACTGTGAGTGAATTACTTGCAGACTAGATACTAAAGAGCAATATTATGGTAAGTATATCATACTGTATTGTACAACAGTACCATACACTTTGTGTTTATTCCTTTATGGTCTAATGATCAATTAACTTACCTCTCCAGATGATAAAACATTGTTCATGTATTCAAGGAAAGACTCATCTTTGATCTCATTATCTGTAAAGATAAAGGTAGTTCCCTTGCCTTGATGACCTGCAGTTTTGTACAAAACCTTCAAATCTTCCATCAAGTTAGAGCTGTTGTATGATCTGAGAGAAGTTTGAAGGAAACAATTAGTTTATTTTAAAGGCAAACTACATTCTGAAAGATCTAAGTAATAAGCTAAAATAATCCCTCAATCACCAAAAGAATGCGCAATAGGATTATTAACAACATTGTATCTCCCTGTTTTCAGGGGTAAAATATTTCAGGTTAATATATGTTCCGCACAGAGGGATTTGTATAAAAATTACATACATATTAAAATTTTAAATTTGAAAACCTATTTGATGAAATTACCACTTAATATGAAGTTCCACTCAGCTATATTACCACTGGGTGAAGTGAGTTAAAATCCACCATTAAGTATAACTAGCAAGACAAAAAGGATAATGCTCTGTCCAAGTCCACAATAAACTCACTTTGCAGTTTTAAGACAGCAAAATCAGAACAGATTATAAAGCTGTTTGAATATTACAGTCTATTTTCAAAAATATTTTGTCCTGTTATGACACGGCAGATGATGTGCCAGGCAGATCAAATCCACAAGGAAAACTTGATCGCACGGTCATAACGATTTTGCAATTTGTATTTTATATCGTGATGCGCCCTGAATTCAGTAATAATAAGTCCACCAAGACTCAAGATTTTACAAAACTAAATTAAACATTTAAAAACAAAAGAAATGATTTCAAGCACATACATAGGTCTACAAATTACTATAATAACTCCTAAAATCCCTAATTAATCTGGCTTCCAGTTACACCCCCGTTAAGGCAACAGTAAAAATACAAATAAATTTTAAACAGATTCCAGCCATTTAACACGTAGAATTCAAAGTGGCTTTTCCCAGCTGCGGTTTCTGTAGACAGCAAGCTTGATGCACAACTACTGGAGGTTTTTCACACTTCTGGAGGGTCTTCCAATGCCTTCCCTAACACATAGCCTCCATTCTCCTTTGTACATGTTTCTCCCTTTTAATGTAAATCCCATTGTTTTCATATGTCTTTGGAACTTAACTTTTCTCATAATATAAATCATTGCATGGTGCGAATATTATCAGTAACCTTTGGGAAAAATAAACACACTGCTTGGCCTAGCTTCTCTGGCTAGGTGTAACTTCTTATCATCTCTTTGAAATTAAATCTACTCTGATTTATCTAAAAATGCAAATTCTCCTCACCTCGCATTCAAAAACTTCAGCCATGTTTACTCATTTAGTATTTTAAACCTAACTTCTTTTGATGAGTCAAAGTCTCCAGGCCAGCTGTTTCCAACTCAATTAAATCCTACACATACACAGAAACTATCTAAACCCCACTATTAACCTACTTTTACAATAAATCACAATAATATTATGAGAATTATTATATTTTCATGACAGTCCTCACTCATCATTGGTGCTTCATGACAGATTCTGTCCCTTTAAGGGGTAAATATCCAAATCAATGTTGTAAGGGCAATGAGAAATACTTGTAGCTTACCTTGTTAGTGTGATTTGGAATGTCTTGTATCCAGCAATGAAGGATGCCAGTTTAGTCAAACTTTGCTTGCCTGACCCACCTACACCAACGAGCAATACATTCCCACGAGGTGTGCGAATAATACGTGAAATCTAGTGATAAAATAAATAATTTACATAACTTTGTTTTATGAATGAGTTCAGCAACAACACATTTCTCCTGGAAAAGGGTAAATTTTGTGAGCTCTACTTTCTGTCTCAGAGGGTTGTTAAGATCTGGAATACACTATTTGAAAGAATGGTGGAAGCAGATTTCAAAAGAACTCTCAAAAGGAAATTGGGTATGTACATAAAGAAAGCTAATTTTCAGGATTATGGGAACAAAGCAGGGGTGTGGATCTAAATTGGGTAGCTCTTTCAAAAAGCCAGCACAGGCACAACAGGCTGAATGGCCTCCTTTCGTGCAGTAAGATTCTATGATTCTATGCATAGGGACAAGGATCAAAGAACTAATCACAGAGGTCAGCATGGGTGATTCCTGGTGCTCCCACTGTCAGGATCTCTTGTATTTATATGAGATCTTTTACATCCCTCTGAGACAGAGCTTTGGATTAACATCTTATTCAAATGGTGATACCTATGACAGTACAGCATTCCCTCAGTAGTGTACTGAAGTATCAGCCAAGACTATGCATTTAAGTCTCTGGATTAGGAATTGACCCCACAACCTATTGGCTCAGAGAAAAATTGTTACCACTGAGCAAAGATTGGAAACTGGAAACATGACAGTGATCTACTTTCATCAATACCAATCCAGCTCATATATTGAATTGCCTTTGCCTTTTGATTTGAACAATGACCTTATTGTACTTGATTTTGCTTGTGATAGTCACAAGCAGGTGGCAGTATCTCCTCCTGCTGATTTTCACAAAGAAAATTCGACAAAACATATTAAAGCAGTAGTTAGTTTGTTTTATTATACAGATGGCACTAAACAATAACAAGATCAAATTTTCAGTGCTCAAAGGATTTAAATAATTATAGCTTCAATAGTCTGGCTTTAATACTACTAAATATTTGAACATTTAAACACTGGGAAATAGGCTTTACACTGAAAATTGGCACAAAGCTTGTCACAAATTGGACCTTGGGCCACATCTATATAATACTGATGACCCGTGGAAACCAACTGGGCATTCAGATACAGCTAGCCAGTCAGGGTCCTGGAAAATTCCTCTAGTTCCAACGTAGTTGCATCTTGGAAGAAGCAAGTCGAATGGGAAGGGGCGTTACCATAGATTGGCAGTGGTCTGCAGCATTGTTGTGGGGGCCAGGAGTAGCACATTTGCTCCACCTGGTTCCACATTGAGGTAAGTAAACATTAACAAAATCTTTTCTTTGACATCCTCCAATGGCCCCTTTAAGGACTGCTGGTTAAGCCACCAGATATTTTGACATTGCCAGCAATCAGTTTGGCTGCAGCTGCTGTTGCAGGTTGGTTCTCCCACTGCATGAAATTTCCCCAAGTGCTTTCAATATCATCCTGATGAAGCCCAGAAAAGAGTGGGATAATGTCAGGATCTATGGAAACAAGGTATGAGACTAAGGACAGTGAAGTCAAAGTGGGAGTGGGATGGAGAATTAAAGTGCCAAACAACCAGAGTTTGATCCAAGCTGTCTGCCTCAAGTGCAGCATTTCAACTTTCTGTAGCGACCAACTGCCATTTTGGTAAACCTTAATTACTTGGTTCTAAATAATTTTACCTTCACTAAGTGAGTCATGGCATCCTTAAAAAATACCATGTCCAATCCTGCTCCTCGAATACTTTCATTATACTGCTGCAAAAACATATTCAGTCGATCCTTCAGGTGATCAAAACTTCCAATAGGCTCATATATCTTTGGCATATCAAAGTCAGTGTCCTCTGGTTCATCTCCTGAAGCAAAAGATTTAATTTTATGAATGTGCATACTTAAACTCATTTGCTCCTTTAATTGCCCAGATCAAGGTCTGACAGCTATATTAAGCTACTAAAACTCAGGATTCATAAAGGTTTGATGCTCATAATGCACCATGGCCTCCTAAAATCAATGGGAAAACAGTACTTCAATCCAAAGGTGCTCCCGCTCAGGGTTTCTGCTGCTGACCTCAGGACCTCTGCTGTGTTTGGAGACCACATAATTTTAAAAAAATAATTCACAGGATGTGAGTTTCGCTGGCTGAGCCAGCATTTATTGCCCATCCCTAGTTGCCCTTGAGAAGGGTGGTGGTGAGCTGCCTTCTTGAACTGCTGCATTCCATGTGGTGTAGGTACACCCACAGTGCTGTTAGAGAGGGAGTTCCAGGATTTTGACCCAGCGACAGTGAAGGAACAGCAATATATTTCCAAGTCAGGATGGTGAGTGACTTGGAGGGGAGCTTCTAGATGGTGGTGTTCCTATCTATCTGCTGCCCTTGTCCTTCTAGATGGTTGTGGTTGTGGGTTTGGAAGGTGCTGTAGAAGGAGCCTTGGTGAATTCCTGCAGTGCATCTTGTAGATGGTACACACTGCTGCTACTGTGTGTCAGTGGTGGAGGGAGTGAATGTTTGTGAATGTGGTGCCAATCAAGCGGTCTGCTTTATTCTAGATAGTGTCAAGTTTCTTGAGTGTTGTGGGAGCTGCACTCATCCAGGCAAGTGGGGAGTATTCCATCACACTCCTGACTTGCGCCTTGTAGATGGTGGACAGGCTTTGGGGAGTCAGGTGAGTTACTCATCGCACGATTCCCAGTCTCTGACCTGCTCTTGCAGCCACAGTGTTTATATGGATATATGAACTACTGCGCACTTGTGTCACTAAGGGTGCATTTAAATTTGAGGCATAGAATATAAGTGCAGGGAGCTGAAGCTAAAACTGTATAAATCCCTAGTTAATGCGCCCAGCGTGTATTAAATACAAATTTCCCATCAACTGCCCAATAATCCTTCTGCCAATTACTTCCATTGAAAGTGGCTAGCAAGCCCAGCATAGAGAAACAGAGAAAAATTATGTCACATGATGCCATGGATTTACTTGGCCTGGCGGAGGTCTCACCCAGCATTCGGAGAACTGGCATGGAACCCCTGTCAGTTCCATGGGGGAGGTCCAACAGTGTTAATCTGGCCAATTGTTGGGCCTTCACTGTGATTCAGGACCCTGATGGCTAAAGTCCCACCCACTGAGTGTGACCGGCCAATCAGAGACCAGCAGCTCTCCATCATGTCTGTGCTAGCTGAAAAAGAGCTATCCAGACTAATCCTACTTTCTAGCTCTTGGTCCATAGCCCTGCGGTGACACACTTCAAGTTTACATCCAAGTATTTTTTAAATACAATGAGGGTTTCTGTCTCTAACACTCTTTCAGGCTGTGAGTTCCAATCCCCCATCACCTGCTGGTGAACAAATTTCCCATCAACTGCTCGGTAATCCTTCTGTCAATTACTACATCCATGACCCAGATTATTGACCTCTCTACTAAAGGAAATCGATCTTTTCTATCCACTCTATCTAGGCCCCTCATAATTTTATACACCTCAATAAAATCTCCCCTCAGCCTCCTCTGTTCCAAAGAAAACAACATCAGCCAATCCAATTTTCCATCATAGCAAAAATTCTCCATTCCTGGCAACATCCTTGTAAATTTCCTCTCCACTCTCTTTAGTGCAATCACATCCCTTCTGTAATGTAGTGACCAAAACTCTAGCTGTGGCCTAATTAGAGATTTATACGGTTTTACAGTTTTAGCATCACCTCATTGGACTAACAGTCTATGTCTCAAATAATAAGGGAAAGTAGCCCATATGTCTTCTTACTCACCTTGAGCTGGATTTAATGCAGCCCATCGCAGCAGGATTCATGATGGCTGGGCCCTCATCAGTCTCGTGGCAGTGGCAAAACCTCCCCCATTATGTCAGAGGGCTGAAGGGGCTGACATGGGATTCTTGGCCGCCGATGGCAAGATGTCAATTAGGCTCAAAACAAAAACAGAATTACCTGGAAAAACTCAGCAGGTCTGGCAGCATCGGTGGAGAAGAAAAGAGCTGACGTTTCGGGTCTACATGACCCTTCAACAGAACTGAAGTATAGTTAGGAGAGAGGTGAAATATAAGCTGGTTTAAGGTGGGGGGCGGGGGGAGAGAGAAGTTGAGGGTGGAGTGGTTGTGGGGACAAGCAAGCAGTGATAGGAGCAGATAATCAAAAGATGTCACAGACGAAAGGATCAAAGAGGTGTTGAAGGTGGTGATATTATCTAAGAAAAGTGCTAATTAAGAATGGATGGCAGGATACTCAAGGTACAGCTCTAGCGGGGGTGGGGTGGAAAGACTAACAAGGTATTAGTTGTAGATTTAAAAATAATGGAAATAGGTGGGAAAAGAAGAATCTATATAAATTATTGGAAAAAAAAGGGAGGGGGAAGAAACGGGGTGGGGATGGGGGGAGGGGAAGTTTAAGATCTAAAGTTGTTGAATTCAATATTCAGCCCGGAAGGCTGTAAAGTGCCTAGTTGGAAGATGAGGTGCTGTTCCTCCAGTTTGCGTTGGGCTTCACTGGAACAGTGCAGCAAGCCAAGGACAGACATGTGGGCAAGAGAGCAGGGTGGAGTGTTAAAATGGCAAGCGACAGGGAGGTTTGGGTCTTTCTTGTGGACAGTGAAGCCCAACGCAAACTGGAGGAACAGCACCTCATCTTCCGACTAGGCACTTTACAGCCTTCCAGGCTGAATATTGAATTCAACAACTTTAGATCTTAAACTCCCCCTCCCCCCATCCCCACCCCGTTTCTTCCCCCTCCCTTTTTTTTTCCCAATAATTTACATAGATTCTTCTTTTCCCACCTATTTCCATTATTTTTAAATCTACAACTAATACCTTGTTAGTCTTTCCACCCCACCCCCGCTAGAGCTGTACCTTGAGTATCCTGCCATCCATTCTTAATTAGCACTTTTCTTAGACAATATCACCACCTTCAACACCTCTTTGATCCTTTTATCTGTGACATCTTTTGATTATCTGCTCCTATCACTGCTTGCTTGTCCCCACAACCACCCCACCCTCAACTTCTCTCTCCCCCCGCCCCCCACCTTAAACCAGCTTATATTTCACCTCTCTCCTAACTATACTCAGTTCTGTTGAAGGGTCATGTGGACCCGAAACATCAGCTCTTTTCTTCTCCACCGATGCTGCCAGACCTGCTGAGTTTTTCCAGGTAATCCTGTTTTTGTATTGGATTTCCAGCATCCGCAGTAGCTTTTTGTTTTTATCTCTGTGTCAATTAGGCTCACAGATGAGCCAACTGACATCCATCATCCCTGATTCCATCTCAATTCAGTGGTGGCTCAGGGGTTAAATGGGAGCTACATAGCTTTCCTATGTACCTGATCAAGAGACCTGGCATTGGAAGGGGGAAGATGCTGAAAGCTATTCCCCTCCCTGTCCTTGTCTCTGACCCCCTGCTCTCCTCTCTCCCGTGACCCCTACCGCATGATCCCCATCCAGGCCTCATTCGCCTTTGGCCTGGTGTCCTGGCAATCCTTGGCCTCTTGTGCATGTATTGCTGGCAGCTACCACTGCTCCTGGTGGCACTGATATGCAATGGATAGCTGCCACCTTCTGATTGGCCGGTATCTCTCAGCAGGCAAGACTTTAGCCATTAGGGTCCTGAATCACAGGGAAGGCCCAACAATTGGCCGCTTAAGTGCCTGAATACCATTAGGCATCCCCCGTGGAACTGACGGGGGTTCCCCACCAATTCTCCAACTGGTGGGCAAGTGCCCCACCGGGCCGACTAAATCCAGCCCCTTATTTCTCTGTCACACTTGCTTCAGGAATTTGTGGACATGCGGATCTCTTTGTTCCTCTACACTTCTTAGTACCTACAGTTTATTGCGTGTTCCCTTGCCTCGTTTCCCCTCCTCAAGATCATGACCTCACACTTCTCCAGACTGAATTCCATTTACAGCCTTTCTTTCCACCTGCCCACTCTATTGATATCATTCTGTAGGTGACTACTTTCTTCCCATTATCAACTGCACAGCCATTTTTTTTTAAATCATATGGAACAAGTGCCATCACCCCCTACACCTCAACCCCCTCCTACGGCACCTTCCCATGCAACCGCAGAAGGTGCAACACCTGCCCCTTTACTTCCCCCCTCCTCAACGTCCAAGGGCCCAAACACTCCTTTCAAGTGAAGCAGCATTTCACTTGCACTTCCCTCAATTTAGTCTATTCCATTCGCTGCTCCCAACGCGGTCTCCTCTACATTGGAGAGACCAAATGCAGACTGGGTGACCGCTTTGCGGAACACCTCCGGTCTGTCCGCAAGCATCACCCAGACCTCCCTGTCGCTTGCCATTTCAACACACCACCCTGCTCTCATGCCCACATGTCCGTCCTTGGCCTGCTGCAATGTTCCAGTGAAGCTCAACATCAACTGGAGGAACAGCACCTCATCTTCCGACTAGGCACTTTACAGCCTTCCGGACCTATTATTGAGTTCAACAACTTTAGATCATGAACTCTCTCCTCCATCACCACCCCCTTTCAGATCCCCCTTTTTCCAATAATTTATAATTTTTAATATTTTTTTAATATATATTTTTCTTTTCCCACCTATTTCCACTATTTTAAAATGTATTTCCATCCATTGTTTTATCTCTGCCTTTTAGCCTATTTTGATCCCTTCCCCCCACCCCACTCCCCACCCCTACTAGGGCTATCTGTCACTTGCTTGCCCTGCTTTCTACCCTTAATGTCATCATTAGCGCATTCCTCAGCTAATATCACCACCGTCAACACCTCTTTGTCCTTTTGTCTATGACATCTTTGGCAGTCTCTTCTTTGACTCCACCTACCACTGGCCCTCTATCCAGCTCTACCTGTCCCACCCCCCTTCAACCAGCTTATATTCCAGCTCATTTCTATATTTCTTCATTCTGATGAAGAGTCATACAGACTCGAAATATTAACTGTATTCCTCTCCGCAGATGCTGTCAGACTTGCTGAGTTTTTCTAGGTATTTTTGTTTTTGTTTCAGGTTTCCAGCATCCACAGTATTTTGCTTTTATGAAAAACATGGGACCTGGTACTGAGCCCTGAAAATCCCTGGAAACAGCCTTCCAGTCCCATAAACATCCATCGACCATTCCTACTTGCTTCCTGACGCTGAGTCAATTTTGGATCCAACTAGCCTCTTGCCCTTGGATCCCATAGGCTCTTATTTTTTTGACCAGTCTGCTATGTAAGGCCTTGCTAAAATCCATGCACACTAAATAAAACACCTCAAACACATCATTAACTCTCCTTGTTACTATCTCAAAAAATTCAATCAAGTTAATCAGATATGAGCTTCCCTTAACAAATCCATGCTAACTGTTTTATATTAATCCATGTCTTTCTAAATGACAATTTATGCTGCACCTATGATTTTTTTCCAATAATTTGCCCACCATCTAGGTTAGGCAAGCTGGCCTGTCATTATGCAGTCTGACCCTTTTCCCCCTTTTAAACAATGGTATAACAGTAGCAGTCCTCCAGTACAAAGCCTCTAGCAAGAGAGAAATAGGAAATTATGGTTAGAATCCCTGTTATTTCCTCCCTTGCTCATTCTAGCAGCTGGGATACATTTCAACCAGACCTGGCGATTTTGTGAAGACAGACACAAAATATTCATAAAGAATCATGCCTACGTCTTCTGCATCTACATTCAAGTTATCTTCTGTGTTTCTAGTTGGCTCAATCTTTCTTTCGCTTTGTTCTTGCTCTTTATGTATTAATAAAATATCTTTAGCTTCCCCTTGACTTTACACGCCAAAGTTATTTTGTGACCTCTTTTTGCTTTCCTAATTTCCTTTTTAATTTGACCCCTGCATTTTCTATTCTCTTTTAGGTTTTCTGTAGTATCGAGATTTCGCTGTTTGCCTTTTCATACTCTGTATGCATTTTGACATCCAGGGGAGTCTAGATTTGTGAATCTGACACCTTTTCTTTGTAGAAGCCCTCTCTATTTCCTCTCTGAATAGTTCCCACTACACTGACACTGCATTACCTACAAGGACCTGTTTCCAGTCAATTTTGCCAAATCACATCTCAGTTTAGTAAAATTAGCCTTTCCCCAAATTTATAACTTTTGCTTGTGGTCCATTTTTGTCCTTTCGCATAAATACACTAAATCTAACTGAATTATGACCACTACCATCAAAACTTTCTCCCATTGATGTCCCTTCCACCTACCCAGCTTGGTTTCCTCAAACTAAATCCAGAAGTAATTCACCTTTTATTGTGCTTGCTATGTACTGGCAGGAGGTACCGCAGAGGCGATCTGACATGTAGAAGGTTGTCCGAGCCCTTCAAAAAGATAATTTTGCCCATTGGCCTCCTTGATTCTGAAAAATATTTTTTGGAAACCTGGGCCAGGATTTTCTGGCCCCAGCACAGCCGGCTCCCTGCAGCAGATGCGGTGATCCATTTAAATAGAATTCAACAGGACCAGAAGATGGAGGGACCCGACAATCCTGGCCCTTGTGTTTTTGAAAAAAACCTTTGTGGATACCTCCACCAACCAGATGCTGGGATTCCTTGAGGTCCTGAGACATAGAAAATTATCTGCTCTGACACCTGGGCCCATAGCACTCAAGCCTTGCTTAGAGTTAAGGCAGAAGTATAATGGAACAGATGCAGCTTTTCAGGGTCTTTTTCGTTCATGTAAATTGCACTTTTCAGTTGCTGTATATATGGCCATGATTTTCCCATTGGTGAGCGGGGGGTCGGGGGGGGGGGGGTAGTGTGGGACCCGCTCGCCGATGTGTAAAAAGACGTGCGGTGATGTCGGGCAGAACTCCCGACATCACTGCGCCCCATTTAAATTTTCAGGTAGGCAGGGGCTCAGCAAAATCAGCTGTGCGTCCACCGACCTATCAATGGCCAATTGAGGCCATTGACAGAGTCCTTAAAGTAATTAATGGATCTGCCCGTCCAACCTTAAGGTTGGCGGGCAGGCCAGGAACCCTGGCGGGCATTAGAAAAAGCATGAAACTTCATCCACGGGCAGGATAAGGTTTCATGTAGGTTTTTAAAAATGTAATTAAAGTGTTTTTAAAAGTTATGGACATGTCCCAATTCATGTGACAGTGTCATATCAGGGGACATGCCAGGGAATTTTTTTTTCTCTATTTTTAATATTTTTTAATATACAGCCAATCTACCTGAGGCAGCACTTTGCCTCAGTGAGATGAGTGTGCTTTTTTGTGCACATGCGCGAAAGATCGCACTCTCGGCTCAGGGAATCCCTCTCCCCACCCACACAGGGAGCGCATAGCACTTCCGTGCAGACATCACGCTGGGCCAGCCTTAATTGGCCCGCCCACATAAAATGGCGGCTGACTCCCAATCGGGGGCACCAGTCAGAGGCGTGCCTCCACGCGCCCGCTCTTCAACTTCCCCCCCCGACAGGGGGAAAATTCTGCCCTATGTTTTTCAATCATGCTGTTTAGAAAATATTTGCAAAAGTAAATACACGTTACCAGGATAAAACAGGTTTGGTTCCTTCTTATGCTAGATGATATTGAGGTCCTGGATAAGGTTCAGAGGACTAGAATGATACCTGGCTTATAAGCATTAGAGTTAGTTACCATGATAGACTTAGAGACCTGGGTGTTTTTACTCTGCAAAGTATAGACTTCAAGGAAATGTAATGAAGTTTTTTAAAATAATGACAAGATTAGATTTGGTCCGGTTGACTAGGCTATTTCAGTTAGGTAGGTTAGGGAGGGCCTGGGGCATAAATATAAGTTATGTGAGTATAGATTAGGTGTCAGGAGGTATTTTCAAATGAAGTCATCAATCTACGGCACAATTTGTTGGCTCATGTAGTGAGTGCCAATTCACTGCAAACATTCATAAAGGAGCTGGCTGTGTTGCTGAGTATAGTCAACACAAATATCTATAGTTACATGAGTATTGGGAGGTGTGTATCTCCCAATCACCATGCTCTCTAGTTTGATTGTCATGGTGGGCTGGAAAGCATTTTTCTAAATTGGCATTGGCTTTTTCCCCACAGTGCTTTTGTCTCCCCCAGGAGATTGTGTGGCTGGTTGATAGTGTACTGGGTAGGTGGGGTTTGATGGGAGTCAGGGTGAGCTTATATTGAACTATGACAGTGTGGCAGAGGCCTCGATGAATCGGTTTTTGTATGTTTCATATCTTCATTACCTGTGAATTCGGGTGCATCTCGTAAGAAGTCTACAAAATAAGCATTGACTCCAGCATTGACTATAGCCAGAGCTTTCTCCTCAAGTTCCTTCTCAACTACTTCAGCTAAAGTTTTGTCAAACCAAGCTACATCCTTTGGGGTGGTAAATCGATCAGCTATAACGCATTTACATTCATGCTTCCACAGCTTTAGAGTCACCTAAAGATATAATAGAAAGCAAATATTTTATTAGCAGCTAGATTTAAATTGATAAATTAAAAATTTGGTTTCAATGATCTCCACTTGTAGTGATCATTTGCTTGAATTAAAGATCCCTCCTTGCCAAAACCATAACGCATATATAAGTGTATGGCTATGTTTGTGTTTATTAATCAGTAAGGTTAGGCTGTGTTAAGATTAGTGCTACTGTACTTCTGTTCTATTCTATTATTTCAAGAATGGAAGACTGTAATCTGCACTTGAAGCACTATCTGCATTCATGTCCTGCCAGTGCTGGTGGGATAACAGAACAAGTGTGCAGTATCTTTTCTTCAAATTTATTCTTTCATGGGTTGTCGACATCACTGGCTAGGCCAGCGTTCTTATTACCCATCCCTAATTTCCCTTGAGAAAGTGGTGGTGAGCAGCCTCCTTGAACTGCTACAGTCCACGTGGTGTAGGTACACCCACAATGCTATTAGGAAGGGACTTCTAGGGTTTTGGCCTAGCAACAGTGAAGGAACTTGCAGGTGGTGGTGTTCCCATATGTCTGCTGCCCTTGTCTTTCGAGGTGGTAGAGGTGGTGGGTTTGGAAGGTGCTGTCGAAGGAGCCTTGATGAGTTGATTCAGTGCATCTTGCAGACGGTACACTCTACTGCCACTGTGTGTCAGTGGTGGGGGAAGTGAATGTTGCAAACATACAAAATAGGAACAAAAGTGGGTTATTTGGCCCATAAATCCTGCTCTGCCATTCAATAGGATCATGGCTGATCAGTTTGTGTTTCGAATTCGACATTCCCATCCACCTCTGGTAACCTTTGATTCCCTTGCCTAACAAGAATCTATCTACCTCTGCCTTAAAAATATTCAGTGACCCCGCCTCCTTTGGAGGCAGTGTTCCAAAGTCTCGCAACCGCCCAAGAGAAAAAAAAAATCTCCTCGTCTTTGTCCCAAAAGTGCACCCCCTAGTTCTGGACTCAGCCACAAGAGGAAACATGCTTTCAACGTCCACCTTGTCAATACCTTTCAGGGTCTTTTATATTTCCATCAAGTCACCCCTCATTCTTCTAAACTCCAGTGGAAACGAGCCCAGTTTATCTCACCTTTCCTCATAAGACAACCCGCTTATTCCAGGTATAAATCTAGTACACCTCTCTGAACCACCTCCAATGCATTTACATCCTTCCTTAAATAAGGAGGCTAAAACTGTACACAATATTCGAGATGTGGTCTCATCAATGCCCTGTGTAACTGAAGCGTAACATCCTTACTTTTATGTTCAATTCCTCTCGTAAGAAGGGATAATTACTTGTTGTACCTGCATATTAACTTTTTGTGACTCATGCACTAGAACACCTAGATACCTCTCCATCTCAAACATTATACTCCATCTGCCAGATTTATTACCAATGATTATTATCTTTGAGGTTCTGCTTCTTAATTTGGTAACTCGACTCTCATACTGACTATGCAGAATCTCTTGCCTTGCCCTGCCTATGTCGTTGGTGCCTACATGGACCATGACGACTGGATCCTCCCCCTCCCACTGCAAGTTACTCTCCAGCCCTGTACATCTGTCCCGAACTCTAGCGACGGGCAGACAACACAACCATCTGGACTCTCGGTCTTTGCCGCAGAGAACAGTGTCAATCCCCCTCACTATACTGTACCCCACTACGTTCTGAAGAACGCCCACAGCAATGTCCCAGGACTGAAATGATTGACCTCCAACAGCCACAACTATCTTCCTTCACGCTAGGTATAACTCCTGTCAGTGGAGAGTTTTCCCCCTGATTCCCATTGACTCCAGTTTTGCTAGGGCTCCTTGATGCTACACTGGGTCAAATGCTGTCTTGATGTCAAGAGCAGGCACTCTCACCTCAGCTGGTTCCAGCTACTCCACTTTCTCTATGCAAGTGTGGAATTGCATGGTGGGATCTATCGTTACACATATCTAATAGAATAGAACTGACAGTTCAAAATCACGTAGGGAGCAGAAGAGATTTGTGGTACAAAATTTTGCAGTTTACAGTACTTGACTACAACTGCTGCATTTTTTCTATACCAATGTAAAGCTTTGAATCAGAGTACAATAATAATATTCCAATTAAACTCTTCTTGGAGAACATGGTAAATCACAACTGATTTCCAGCGGAATATCTAATGATACATTTATTCTCTAAATCTATGCTTCATAGAGCAAGTGGACTGTTTTAAAATCCATGTGCTTCAAATGTAGTTATCAATTAACTACAAAGACCAAAGATGAAGCTTTTCAATTTGATCACTGGAACCAAAGTCCACAGTAGCTTATATATGTTGAATGATGCACAAAGAATGTCTTTCTTTATAATAGGAAAATACTTATTTTTATTATATTAGCATATTCATTAAAAAAATTAGCTCCTCCGTGGAACATTACAGCTTCAGAACTCCCAGTGCCTATCACAAAATTGCATTTTATCAGGTTTATGGTTTTCTGCCCATTCATTTCAGGAGGCAGAAAATCAAAGTCTGGAGATGCAAGACTTCCAAGAATGTACTCCTGGCCAAAATGTAAATAAGTGTATAGAAGAAGCCATACTTACACTTTCATCGTTGACAACCTCCGAGACAGTATTCAACATTCCCTGCCAAATCCGTGAGAGGTCTCTCAGGTTAAAGATGTAATGAAACTTGGCTGGTGTGGGCAACATTTTTACCTTGGTCATCTGCCAAAGTTTGCGGGTCATTGGTACCAGTTTGGTTACCAGAGTTCTCACTTCTGTACAGAAACCCCGCTCAGTGCAATAATGGCCAGACCCAATAACACCTAAGAACAGAAACAGAAAAACTAAAACTTTTTGCTCATTCGGTTTGATTATGTTTCAGACTTTAAAACATATTTTTCTCAATTTATAAACCAATTAAAATGCGAGATAATTCACCAAACGTGTACTTCCTTTGCCCTTCTTACCAAAAATTTTATCGATTGAGGAGTTTGAAGGCAACGTGCAGTTAAAAATTGAGAAATGCCTCTTCAAGCGTTGGGGTATGTCATTTCTGCCTCCTCCAGCATGGATCATTGCAGCAAGGAACTGGATATCAGCAATGTTTGTGAATTCACCTGGTTTTTCAAGATTATAAAAACCATTCTGTTCCATCAGCTGTCGTACAATTTCATTGGTGACCTAAAATAAGAGCAACGTTAAGTGTCCTAGGGATTTACTGGAAGGCAGAGCAATGCAACTCTATTCAGAGTAGACTGTAACTTAGAATAGACTGTAACTTATGGAAGACTTTCTTTTATGAATTCTCCTGCACAACACAGTAAGGAATATAAATGTTGGGGAATGGAATATTTTTAGATATCCATTATCAAACAACTTCTATGTCCCTGACTCTGAAGATTGCAGGTTCAATTACCTCTTCAAGCCTTGAGAACACTAGAGTAAATTTTACAAATTTGCACAAAGCTTTGCCTACTAACAGCCTGCAGAGTTATGTCAATTCATCTCAAAGCACTGATCTCCATGAATTCTTAATATGCACTCCCAATAAATAAAGCTCTACTTTGGGAGTGTGATCAACAACAACTTAGATTTATATAACTCCTTTAAAATAATGAAATGTCCCAAGACACTTCCCAGGAACATTATAAAACAAAATATGACAGTGCCATATGAAATATGAGGTCAGATGACCAAAATCTTGGTCAAAGAGGTAAGTTTTAAGGAGCATCTTAAAGGAAGAAAGTGAGGTAGAACTCGGCAGAAGTGTAGACAGGGAATTCCTGAGCTTGGGGCCTAGACAACTGAAGGTTTGGCCACCAAAATTGAAGCATTTAGAATCAGGGATGCTCAAGAGGCCAGAACTAGAGAAACACAGGCATCTTGGAGGGTTGCGACTGGAGGAGATTACAGAGAAAGGGAGGGGCAAAGTGATGGAGACATTTGAAAACAAAGGTAAGAATTTTAAAACCAAGGTGTTTCTCGACCAGAAGACAATATAGATCAGAGAGCACAGGGGTGATAGGTGAACAAGACTTGATGCAAGTTAAGACTTCACATGCCATAGCCTTACAAATGAACCACTAAACTCACACACTGATCTATTCACCAAAGGCCTTCATTCATCTTCACCCCGTCAAGCACCACTCATATCCAACATTCATTGCTTCAACTCATCCTCACACACTTAGCACTTCTACAAGCCTCACACTCAAAGTTTGCACACACTACTAGCTGTTCAACAGGCACATCACCCAAACACATTGCATTACACTAACTGACAAAGTTCCCTCTCTTCTGAAGGACAGGTTGGTCCATAACCAGAGAGAGAAGCACCTAACTGGTTGGGACAGGCACAGCTGCACGCCCTCACCGCCAGGCAATGGTGCTGGCATCATTGCTTCAGTCATGACCTAGGTTGTGGCCAGTGGCGGGGCTGAAACCAGAGAGGATGATTTGTTCCTACCTCATCGACCTTCACACATCCCAAACCAGCCTGATCCCACAATTTCTTCTGATATACAAGCTATGGATGGTGAAAACATGCACCTTTTGCTTTCCCCACTTCCTCCACCAAGCCCTACACTTGTACCTTTATCCTTTCAGATATTGAAGAACTGCCACCTGATCAAGAACTGGTATAGGAGCCTCAAGGCTCAAAGGAGCCGCAGACTGATTTAAAAAAACACCGTTATGCAATTGCACAGATGCAGTCACCAGCTGTGAAACTGGCACTGTGCATGCTTTACAGGATGGCATAGGGCCAGGTCCTGCACATGGTGAGTCACCGAGCTCCAACTTCATACAGGACTTCGCACAGAGCTTAGAGTCCACCCTTTCCAGCGTGGAAGTGGTGGTGGACCACACTTGCGGACTGGACCACAATGCAGTGCTGATACCTCAACCTCAATTGCAGCACAAGCAGAAGCCATTCAAGGCCAGAGTGCTTAAGTGGAAGTTCAGATTGAATCCATGCAATTAACTTGTTGCCATGCAAGCTGAGCTTTGTGCCATATTGGTTCAGACTGCTATCATGGCTGCGCATGCCAGTGCTCAAAGGCGCTTGCAGGGTCTCACAGCAGTTGAGCACTCTGGTCCAGCAGATTACAAGGATTTCTGAGACACTGCCCCATGGGAGTGGCAGTCGTTTTGTGGATCACAAACCTGCTGTCCTCTCTTCCAATGACAGCATTCATGCTCTCACCCCTGCCACTCTGCCCATGCCCCTGTGCCACCTGACAGCCAGCCAGCCCAGACTGCTGCTGCCTATGCTGAGATTATACAGTCCAGAGTCGGTTCTTCTAAGCGAGAGCTGCTTGAGGGCATCCAGCAAGACCATATACAGCCTCACTCGGTGAAAGCCAGCAGCCTTCCAACAATCCTGCTACAGCCACTGGGATAGCACTATATAGGAACTCAAGGCCAGGGAAAGGCACTCGGAAGGCATTAAGAGAATCAAAAAGGGTGATTCACTGACTTGCTCATGGAATATTGGATGGTTTGTTGGATAAAGTTAGTTTGGAATCATTGGGCTGAATTTTGCCGTTGGTGAGCAGGGGGCGGGGCCCGCTCGCCGATACGGAAAATGACATGGGATGACGTAGGGGGAAACCCCCGACATCATCCCGCCCCATTTAAATCTTCAGGAAGGCGGGGGCTAAGCAAAATCAGCTGCTGGCCCGCCAACCTGTCAATGGCCAATTGACGGAATCATTAAAACAATTAAAGGATCTGCCCGTCCAACCTTAAGGTTGGTGGGCAGGCCAGGAGCCCTGGGGTGGGAATAGAAAAAACATGAAACCTCATCCACCGGCGGGATGAGGTTTCATGTAGGGATTTAAAAAGTTCAATAAAGTTTTAGTGAAATTTATGGACATGTCCCATCTCATATGACATTGTCACATGAGGGGGACATGTTAAGGATTTTTTTTTCTATTTTTATTGTTTTTATAACTGTCAGCGATCTCCCTGATGCAGCACTTAGCCTCAGGGAGATGTGCGCTCTTTTGCGCGCATGCACAAAAGAGCGCACTCTCGCTTTTGGGGAATCCACCCCCCCCTCCCTCCCCGTGCGCACAGGAAGCGGCGGGGCCCGCTTCTCCGGCAGGAATTGGCTCCCCGCCCGCCGGAGATTGGTCGGGCCTGCCCACTCAGAAGGCAGAAAATTCTGCCCATTATTTTATGGTGGCTTTTATTTCAACATTGGCCTGAATCTTTAGGATGGTGAGGCTCAATTCCCGCTGTCCAAAGATTCAGCAGGGAACATATCCCCGCCAACTCTGACCCCCTGACTGCCATTTTACACTCTGAGTGTTGATTAGCATAAGCGGGACTTCTGCCCCTCACTCAGGAGGAAGTAGTGCCTTGGAGAGCTGGTGGCCAGTTTGCCAGACTGGTTGGCAGCCCTCCAGTAACACTGCTACACTGGCTGGGGGAGGGAGGTCCAGAGGTCACTGGGCCTTAAGGAAGGGGAGAGTACACCCAGTCAAAAGGGGGCTTCTGATGGAGGTGCCCCTGGTGGGGACCGCAGGGAATTCCCTGGCTGCAATTTCATCCTACACCTCCTTCCACCCCAGCCTCAGAACCCGCCGGGGCTCGGAAGTGTAAAATGCTAGCCAATGTGATCAAGGGGATGCTGTCTTGTTCTGTAAGAGGAGGATGGTAAGGTGTCTGTCTAATGTAGAATTGGGATTCTGGATTATGTTCATTGGAACCTCAGTTGAATGAGGCAATCAAGGACAGCCTGACAGAAAGGAGATGTGTTGTTTGCCTCCATACTTCCTGCTTCTCCTTGTCTTTCTCCTCCCGAGCTGCTCATCATATCCCTGGGCTAGTAGTAAGGCCTATTCCCTCATGATAGCTAGGCTATGGGGGATACAGCAGACTACCACTAATTGCGACACATATACTGTACAGGAGAGTTCAGCTTGCAAGGCAACAGTGGACTGGCGCAGAATGAAACATCATGACTGCTGACAAGATGACGGGCATTCACCAGCCTGATGTTCTGACTGTGGCGCCGCGTATTAATTGTATCAATTAAGGTTAAGTACATACAGGTGGAGGGCATTGATTGGATCGTTACTTGGGCACATATAAAGAGATGCTTACTGACAGGAGGAGGTTGAATCAGGAGATATACACCTGTAATATTTCACTTTGTGAATATACCTATTTTAAGTAAAAATTGGTTCTGGTTTCTTCCTTCACCAACTGACAACCAGGGATATAACACGGGAAACTTGAAAAGGGCAGCACTGGTGCCAGTCAGCATCATGATCTGCCCACCCTGCAGACTTTCAGGGCACGCTCCTAACATCTGCACTAGTATCCTCATCAAGGTGGCACATGGTGCAAGTTGTGCCAGCTATGTATAGAAGCTAATTTGGTACCAATACAGCAACCGTAGCACTAAAACTACGTATGCCATGGAGCCCAATTTTGCGGCCACAATCTGTGATGTGCATTCTTCAATTTGAAATCTAAGGGGTAATTTAAACTTGCTCGCACCCCCAACTATCGGTGGAAGAGGATTGAGAGATAAACCAAATCCCAACCCATCTATTCTAACTCTGGTGGGCTTAGGGACATCCAAGTAACCAGCTCTGTGGAGGCAGGTCATATTTTAATACATAAATGAGACTCCATTCCTCAGAATTTGGAACCCATCTGAATTTAACGGCTGCGGGCCTGGTTTCCCAGGGCTCAGGAATCCTGGCAGCTAAAGGGAGAAGGAAGCTGCTGGCTGCAGCAGCTAAGTCCTTTTTAGAGCACTGCATATGGGCTCAGAGGAACAGCATCGCATTGCCCCACCCCGCAAGCAAAGATGCTGCAGAATTTGCCTCCTTCTCCACAATCTTCAGTCCCTTCCAAGTTCTTCAGACCTCAATCCTATTTTTCATCACAGATATTATCTAATGACAGCCTCACTATGCCCCAATTGGTTCCTTCCTCCTCGCTACTGTGTTTGAGGTTTCCAACTGTCAAGGGCCACCCCAGCAATTAAATTCAGCAGGACCTCCAAGTGCCTAATATTTCCTAGCTTTCCAGGCACAGTGTCCACTCCCCTCACCCACCCCCACTGACGCCTTCTGTAACTATGAGAACCATAGCTTCTCTTGGCTGATGCACAGTCTTTTTATGTTTAAGATCAACAACAATAAATTTTAATTAATTACCTGATCTCCCCATTCATTAATCACAGGCATATTAATGTCATCAATGAAGACAGTCATCTTCTTCCCAGCAGGCGGACCATATGTTGTACCCATACGTTTATCAACATAACTCTCAATTGTGCGCTATAATACAAAGTCAACAGGCAATTATCCATAACCTTAAATTATGCTTTATGGAATTGTAATTGATACTTGGTCGTGATTTTTCATTTTAGGAAGGATATTGTATATTTTTAATTAGTTTTGTCAACATTAATTCTTAAGTTTCTTTGCAGATAGAAATTAAGAACAAACTTCACTCATTCTGATAAGATACATGTTTAAACTGCAGCACCATTTTCTTCACCTATACCACACCAGGGGAATAGTTAGCTACACTTACTTGTTATTTTGTAAAATAAATATGTGTGTCATATGTTGTTAATACTGTCTGATCCAATATTGTATCAGATATACTTCTGCAATCATTCGGGTACAGGACATAGCCCCACAAAATTAGTCCATCTGGGTGCCAACAATAATGCCATGGAATAATGCTGAGGAATACCACCATTTGGAAAATGCACAGCACTCTCTCATGCTGTAGCAAATGTAAATGGATTATAAGTGCATGCAAGCTGACTGATGTTACTGATATCCCATGGACATCCTAGAATGTGCCTGAGCCACAAAAGTCAAGTGCCGTTGTGATTTTCACAAGCCCCAAGCTGTGCAATGAAGGCCAGGCTCCAAATGCAGCACAATTCTGTCTATGAAGACAGGGCTGTCAGAAAAGTCCAGTTAAGTGCACTCAATTTGTACATGTGGGTTCTAAGCTAACAAAGTGCTACAACCTCCATGCCTACTATCGGTGCCTTGATGGCCACATGAGAGCAGTCGATGGCACCTTGGATGCAGGTAACCCAGCAATCGCAGCGAAGCCTCTGGCTCACTCAGCCTGGCTGGCTTCGTCCATCTGGTAATGAATAAATGCCATGACCACCTAAGCAGAGCTTCAGTGACCAGCTTGACGAAACTGTGGACAACTGACTGGGATACTTCACACAGATCCCCCACCTGACCCCTGGAAACAGCCAAAGGCGTTGAAGTTGAGGGCCGCTGTGACCTTCAGAGCCACTGGCATGGGGTGGCCACCCACACAGTTGGAGGTGATCTCCAGCCCAATCATCTGACAGATGGAGTTCACAGTCTCCCTGAAGAGGCAGAGACTCCTTCGGCACTGCATCTCTGACATGTTGAGGTAGTTGCATCGCTGCCTGTACACTCTGACATCAGGATCTTCTGCGGCCCCTTCCGCCTTTGACGTCCTGCTGGCCCAGTGCCTGCTACTCTCCTTCCACAGCTCGCTCCCTTGGACGCTGTCTGCAGACACCTGACCTCCTCTTCCTTCTCAGAGGAAATACCACCAGTGGAGTAGACAATTCCCAGAGGAACAGAAAACTGTCTAGTGACCTGAAGGGTTCACATGGTATAAGTCCTTCAGGGGCCTTGGAGGCACCAATGAGCCCTGAACTAAAGGGTAGCAATGCAAAGACTGAAACTCAAAACAGAGATAAAGCTTTCAAGTCTTACTAAGCATCCAGCAGCAAACTATCTCTTAAATTCCTCACTAATCACAATGGCAATGCTCCAGACCCATTTTATCCCATCCTTGAATGACAATTTGATAAAAACGTGCTGCCCACCTGCCCATGTTGCCCGGGCAATGAGCACAAAATTGCACGGGCAATGTGAAATCTCGGTCAATAGGCTTTTTCATGGCCTTAATTGGCCCTTTAATTGTCGGCGAGCATGGCTCCAACTCATGCGCATACCCACCGACCTCAATACTGCACACTTATGTGATGACTTCAGGACGCATGCCCAACCTTGGAACGCAAAATTCAGGGCTCAGACTCTGGGGACTGTTTATAGTCCCAGTAGTGGCCATCACTTCTGGTGGTGCTGCTGGGCCTACAGAGCTGCCAGCCAATCTGATTAGCCATCAGCTCTCTGAAGTGGGACATCCTCGAAAGTGAGGGATGAAAATCCCGCCTCCAGCCAATTAACACTCTTCAGAGATCAGGGAAACCCCGCCACCCTTAACATTCTGCCCACAGAGTTGATTGCACCACTGTCACATCTTCCAGAGATCCGTGATGATTATCTGACTCCATTGGGTAACATGCACATCATATGGGAAAGAGCCTTAATGTAGAAAGCAATAACATGGAATAATTTACTGAAAAGTAACAAAAAAGCAGCACAATATAAAATTATACTGCATCATCTCTGCATATAATTACAACAAATTCTAAAATGTTCCCAATCCTTGGCTCATTAATACTGTTGCTTAAGTTATTTACATAATGATTTTCTGTTATTTGCAGCACAAGGCAACCAAATATGAAATTATATCTGACCTGAAACATTAGTGGAGTAGTTGCTGATGAAAAGTTGAGACTTTTGGTCATGTGAGACTCAGGGTCATATTTTGACAGGTATCCTTTGATGATCACTGTTTTGGCTGTACCTTGTTCACCAATCAGCAACACAGCCTATGATAAAAACGTATGGAAATGTTGTTGAAACATCAGCAGAATTTTAAGCAATATTTTTAATGCACAAGTGAAGCTTGTCTGCAGTCATTATTTGGAATATTTGATTTGCAGTGCTCAGCAGCATTTGCAATTCCTCAAACTGAAACAGCCTGTGCTCAAATGTAGCAAAAATATGGACTACATCCAGGCTTGGACTGATGAGTGGCAAGCAGCATTTGTACTACAAAAGTGTTGAATAATGACCATCTCCAACAAGACAGTCCAACAGTCTCCCTTTGACATTCAGTGGCTACCCATTGCTATCATTACCTATCATTAAAATTCTGGGGCTGCCACTGACTGGAAATTCATCTGGGCTAGTCATATAAATGGTGTGACTACAAGGGCAGATCAGCTCTGTGGCGAGTAACTCAGGATAAAAAGGCGACTTATTATTTAAATGGAGAGAAACTTCAGAATGCTTCAGTGCAGGGGGATCTGGGTGTCCTCGTATATGAATCACTGAAAGCTAGTATGCAGGTACAGCAGGTAATAAGGAAGGCAAATGGAATTTTGGCATTTATTGTTAAAGGAATAAAGTATAAAAATAGGGAAGTGTTGTTGCAATTGTATAAGGCATTGGTGAGACCGCACCTGGAGTACTGTGCACCGTTTTGGTCCCCTTACTTGAGGAAGGATGTAGTTGCATTGGAGGCGGTTCAGAGGAGGTTCACTAGATTGATTCCAGAGATGCGGGGCTTGTCTTATGAGGAGAGATTGAGCAGTTTAGGCCTATACTCACTAGAGTTTAGAAGGATGAGAGGAGATCTAATTGAGGTATATAAGATGCTAAAAGGGATAGACAAAGTAGGCATGGAGCAGATGTTTCCCCTTGTGGGGCATTCTAGAATGAGAGGCCATAGTTTTAGGCTAAGGGGTGGTAGATTTAAATCAGAGATGAGGAGGAATTACTTTTCTCAAAGGATCATGAATCTGTGGAATTCGCTACCTCAGAGTGCAGTGGATGCCAGGGTGCTGAATAAATTTAAGGAGGAGATAGACAGATTTTTAATTAGTAATGGGTTGAAAGGTTATGGGGAAAGGGTGGGAAATTGGAGTTGAGGCCAAAATTAGATCAGCCATGATCGTAATGAATGGCGGGGCAATCTCGAGGGGCTGAATTTCCTACTCCTGCTCCTAGTTATTATGTTCTTATGTTATGTTCACCTTGTGTCTCCCCAGAGCTTCTCCATCATCTACAAGGCAAAGTCAGGAGTATGGTGAAATAACCTCCCCTGCCTAGATGAGGTTAAGCTTAACATCATCCAGGACAAAGCAATAGTTTGACAGCCCATCCATCTCCTTAAACATGCACTTTCCCCATCACCAATGAATCATGGCTGCAGTGTATACTAACTACAGGATGCACTGCAATAACTCATCAAGGCTTCTTCGACACCACCTCCTAAACTGACAACCTCTACCACCGAGAAGGACATGAACAGGAGGTACATGAGAACACCATCACCTTGAAATTCCCATCCAAGTCACACATCAACTTCGTCATTTACGACTATTCCTTCAGTGTTGCGGAGTCAAAATTCTGACACTTCCTACCCAAAACTGTGAAAGTACCTACACCACAAAGACTATAGTAAAGCAAGACCAAAGCACACCTTGTCCTTCTCAAGGGCAGCCAGAGATGAGCAATAAATGCTGATTTCTCTATAATCTTTAAAATTATTAACAATCTTGTGCAATTACTTTGACAAAATTTGCAAGGATAAGATCACGAAGGGAACAAACATTTATAAAAATGGTGGCTATTCCAATTTGTATCTGCCTATTTACTGGCCAGAAGATATAACATAGAACTGTACAGAGTAAATTATTCTGAGATGAAATTATCCTACCTTTCCCTGCTTGGCTACTGTATGGATGAGAAAATTTGTCCTCACGTTGTCTACATTAGGCACAAGGATAGAGCCATATTCTGGACTGCTGTCAGCAGGATAAATGTATTCTTCAATGTTGGTATTCCAATGTAACCATTTTCCTGGTTAGAACATATATAGAGTTAATTTTTATTCACTGAGAAACAAATATTTCAAAGCATTCTTTGGAATTGAACATTTTTAGCAATTTTAATCATTTTATTGCTATCTTTTCCAGTCAACCAATTATCAGGTAAACATTGCTCTAGAGACATATACTTTCCACTGATCAGCTACATTTTGTATCATGATTCATAAAAAAGCTTGAACATTGAAAAGGTATTCAATCTCAGAAATTAATTACCCAATCCAAAGCATTCTCTGCTATGGTTAACAGAGTAACCTCATTCAATAATAATCCTCAAATTCCAGGGCAAAAGTGTTCGCATTTATTATATGCCACAGAAAGATATTAGTCCAAGTTTACAAAAGCAGAAACATAAGAAGGTAGCAAAATAATAGTCATTTTACATGTCAAGCTTAATAGATTTACTCACAAACAACATCAAGGATGAGTAATTAAACCGCCAACTAACGTGTCTCCTGCTTAAAAACATGTTAACAAAATATGAAGAATAATTACCAGCTGTTTTCACAAATTGCTATGTTTAACAACTAGAATAACTTTTTGTGAACTAAAGAAGTGAAAAGAGATGAGTATTTCAAACGAATTATAGGGCAGAATCAGCCCAGATTTGCACTAAGTGTGGTAGCGGGCGGGTAAAACATCATTTTACCCGTCGGCCACGATGGCAGATTTTCACGCCATATCGTCCCAAACCCACCACATGATTTATGCATTCCCAGGAAACACACAGTTTCCATGGCAGGTGGGCTCCAATTTGCCTGCAAAGCCATCACCTTGCTGCTCCATCATGCGAGGCACCACATTTAAAGAACAACTGCTCTCGGTGCTTCCAGTCCAGGACTGCAGCAAAAAAGACATGCCCCAAAAAACAAGAAGACTGCAGCCCTCGAGTGCCCTTTGGATGCTGTGGAGGTCCGCTGTAATGTCCTCTAACCCCCACTCTGGCCCCAGGAGGGACAGCAACATTATCACTACGGCTTGGTAGGCGATGGCAGTGGTGATCAGTGCCAATGCTGCACAGAAGAGGTTGGCCATCCAGTGAATGATCTCATCCATGCAGCCAGGAGAAGACAACTATCTCAGTACTCCAAACTCACACACTCAAGCCCATCACACATTCACTGGCATCTCACTCGCTGCCAGCGCAAGGGGCATCACCACCCATTCTCACACACATACCCTCATATCTCCATCTTGCCTCATCTCCTCTGGAGACTGCTTCCTCAGGCATCACTATCTTGAGGCCACTTTCACAGATCAACATTTGCCCCCACACACACCCTGCGTTACCCTCCTTCCCCAGTACAGCCCTCATCCTGCAGCCTCTTTCCTTGCCTGAGGCCACTTCTCTCCCTTTGCCAAGCAAGCCCGAGCCCTGCAGCCTTTGAAAAGCCACATATGGCTGATCTGGTAGGTAGAGATCTACTCACGAGCCCCCCTAAAAGTGATGTGGTGCTGTCTGTGAAGCCTGGCGCTGATGACTGCGAGTGCTGACCGAAGCAAAGTAGCAAACAAACCTTGAGGTCTGGAGCAAAGTGCAGCCCACTAAGTGCACATCGCTTATGTGTTGTTGTGAAACACATCGGCGTATATTCCCGTCGACGTGGGTGTATGATCCAGCCCGGGGTGGGGGGGGGGGGGTGCGCGGGGTGGAGTCTGGTGGGTGGGCCCAACAATGATACGTTGATGTATTATGATGAGGTTCCCGATGTCTGATGGTGGAGGAAGCAGCCCGCCATTGACGGGCATAGCGATCGATTGCAAACTGGTTTCACAATGTCATGAAACTGTTTTTTGTCCTTCTCGCCATATTAACCGCTCACGCCGCCAAACACGCATGATGTCAGCGGGCACGGAAAATTCCGCCCAAAGCCTCTGCTGCTTGGGCTGCAGGAGCCCTGCAATACTTGGAAGAGTGGTTGTCAAGATTCATAGTAGATTGCTGTATGCTGCACAACCTCATCATCATGGGCTTCCTACCAGCAATACAGCAAGCAGCTGAGGAGGGGGAGGAAAAGGAAGATGAAAAGGGAAGATGGAACCCAGGCAGTCCTGTTGAGGTTGAGCTATCTGCAGCAAATTCACCCAACTGCGAAACCAATAAATGCAACTTCAATTCCCCATTCAACTACACTCCCATACTTTGTCTTCCCTTTGTCGCTGACCACCACAAAATAAGCATTTCAAACCAATTTTATAAATTAATCCATACTATATAGGATATAAATGTGAATTAATTACCCTTGTGCATTCCCTTAGAGCCTGTCTTTCATGTGCCCTTTCCTGGCCTCATGCTACTAGGTAAGGCTACCCCACTGGTTATGAATGACTGGTGGAAAGCAGCAGGCTTTCAGCGGGGGAGAGTGCTCTGAGCCTGGAAGACAGGCTGAACATTCTCTGCATGGGAGGCAGCAGTCTGGGCTGGCTGACTAACAAGCAGCACCAAGGGTAAACAGGGTGCAGCTGACTAAGTGAAGACCATGGAGTTTGGTGAGAGGGGAATTGGGAGAAGGAGCTGTTCATTTTCTCTATCTGTCTTTGTCACCCCATAGAAATTGGTTCTTGCTCTACTACAGGGAAAGGAACTAGCTGTTTGGTGAGTTTCTGGTAAGTGGGTGTTCTATTCTATCCCTAAGGTTTAAAATAGTACACAATTTGGTGGTAACGTTAATAAAATATATAAGAAAGCAACATAATTAAGAGATTAATATAATTAAGTAATTATTTAAAACACAATAAGGATGGCAGGGCAGGTGATGTGTCAAGGCTGCAGCATGTGGGAGCTCCTGGATAACATTGTTACCCAGGGCAAACACACCTGCAGTAAGTGTTTGTGGCTTGAGGAACTTTGGCTCAGAGTCATTGAGCTAGAGGCTGAGATGCAGACTCTGCGACACATCAGGGAGAGGGAAAGTTACCTCGATGCTTTATACGAGGAGGCAGTCAATCACACCACTTAGGATAGGACCTTCTCGTTTTGTCAGTGGCCAGGGACAGGAGGGTGTGACTGCATGTGAGGCAGGCAAGGGGACCCAAAGCCTCTACAACTGACCAATAGGTTTGAGGTTCTCTCAGCTTGTTTGGATGAGAGTGGGGGCTGCAGGGAGGATGAGCAAACTGACCATGGCACCATGATACAGGAAGCCATCCAAGTGGGGGGAGCAAAAAGGAACACAGTGGTAGTAGGGGACAGTATAGAAAGGGGGATTGACATTGTTCTCTGCCGTAAAGAACGAAAATCCAGATGGCTTCGTTGCGTGCCCGGTGCCAGGGTTTGGGATATCTGCTCAGGGCTGGAGAGGAACTTGCAGTGGGAGGGCAAGGATCCAATGGTCGTGGTCCATGTAGGTACTAACAGCATAGGCAGGATGAGGAAGGAGGCTCTGCATAGTCAGCATAAGTTTAGGCACCAAATTAAGAAGCAGAACCTCAAAGGTAATAGAGTCATAGAGTAATAGAGGTCTACAGCACAGAAAAAGGCCCTTCAGCCCATCAAGACTGTGCCAGTCAAGCAAGAACACAACTATTCTAATCCCATGTTCCAGCACTAGGCCCATAGCCTTGTATGCCATGGCATCGTAAGTGCACATCCAAATACTTCTTAAATGTTATGAGGGTTTCTGCCTCTACCACCCTTTCAGGCAGTGAGTTCCAGATTCCCACCACCCTTTGGGTGAAAAAATTCTTCCTCACATCCCCTCTAAAACTCCTGCCCCTTACCTTAAATCTATGCCCCTTGGTTATTGATCCCTCAGCCAAGGGAAAAAGTTCCTTCCTGTTACTCTATCTATGCCCCTCATAATCTTTGACACCTCAATAATCTCCCCCCTCAATCTCCTCTGCTCCAGGGAACATAACCCCAGCCTATCCAATCTGTCCTCATAACTAAAGCTCTCCAGCCCAGGCAACATCCTGGTAAATCTCCTCTGCACTCTCTCTAGTGCAATCACATCCTTCCTATAATGCAGATTCCAGAACTGCATGCAATACTCTAGCTGTGGCCTAACCAGCATTTTATACAGTTCCAGCATAACCTCCCTGCTCTTATATTCTATGCCTCGGTTAATAAAGGCAAGTATTCCATATGCCTTCTTAACCACCTTATCTACCTGTCCCGCTACCTTAAGGGACCGGTGGACATGTACACCAAGGCCCATCTGATCCTCAGTACTTCCCAGGGTCCTACCATTCATCTTGTATTCCTGTGCCTTGTTTGTCCTGCCCAAGTGCATCACCTCACACTTATCCGGATTAAGTTCCATTTGCCACTGATCAGCCCATCTGACCAGCCTGTCTACATCCTCTTGTAATCTAAGGCTATCCTCCTCACTATTTACCACCCTGCCAATTTTCGTGTCATCTGCGAACTTACTGATCAACCCGCCTACGTTCAAGTCTAAATCGTTTAATATACCACAAACAGCAAGGGACCCAACACCGATCCCTGTGAAACCCCACTGGACACAGGCATCCAGTCATAAAAACATCCCTCGACCATCACCCTCTGCTTCCTGCCACTCAGCCAATTCTGGATCCAATTTGCCAAATTGCCTTGGATCCCATGGGCTCTTACCTTCGTTATCAGTCCCCCATGCGGGATCTTATCAAAAGCTTGGCTGAAGTCCAAGTAGACTACGTCAAATGCATTGCCCTCATTTACACACCTGATAATCTCTTTGAAAAATTCCATCAAATTGTCAGACATGACCCCTTAACAAAACCATGCTGGCTGTCTTTGATTAATCCCTGCCTCTCCAAGTGTAGATTAATTCTGTCCCTCAGAATTGCTTCCAATAGTTTCCCCACCACTGAGGTTAGACTGACTGGCTTGTAGTTCCCTGGTTAATCCTTTCCTCCCTTCTTGAATAACGGTACCACATTGGCTGGCCTCCAGTCCTCTGGCACCTCTCCTGTGGCCAGAGAGGTATTGAAAATTATTGACAGCGCCCCTATCTCTTCCCTTGCCTCACTCAACAGCCCGGGATACATTTCAACTGGGCCTGGAGATTTATCTACTTTTAAGCCTGCCAGACCACTTAGAACCTCCTCCCTTTCTATGCTAATTTCTTTAATTATATCACAGTCCTTCTGCCTGATTTCCATACCCATGTCGTCCCTCTCACTTGTGAACACTGACACCAAGTATTCATTTAGAACCCTACCTACGTCTTCCGGCTCCACACACAAATTACAACTATGGTCCTTAATGGGCCCTACTCTTTCCCTAGTTATCCTCTTACTCTTAATGTACTTGTAAAATAACTTTGGGCTTTCCTTTATTTTACCTGCCAATGTTTTTTCATGCCCCCCTTTTCTCTCTCCTAATTTCCTTTTTAAGTTCCCCCCACACATTTTATACTCCTCTAGGGTTTCCGCTGTTTTCAGCCCTCGGTATCTGCCATAAGCCTCCCTTTTTCTCCTTATCCAATCCTGTATATCCCTTGACATCCAGGGTTCCTTGGACTTGTTGGTCCCACTCTTTGTCTTTGCTGGAAAATGTTGGCCCTGTACTCTCCCCTATTTCAATTCTTGACTGAGTCCCACTGCTCTGACGCAGATTTACCTAAAAGTAGCTGCTCCCAGTCCACTCTAGCCAAATCATATCTGATCTTATTAAAATCGGCCTTCCCCCAATTTAGAACTCTGATTTATGGCCCATCCTTGTCCTTTTCCATAACAACCTCGAATCTAACTGAGTTATGATCAACATCTGCAAAATGCTCCCCCACTGATACCTCTACCACTTGCCCGGCTTCATTCCCTAAAATTAAGTCCAGGACTGCCCCATCCCTTGTAGGACCTTCTACGTACTGGCTTAAAAAGCTCTCCTGGATGCATTTTAAGAATTCCGCTCCCTCTAAATCTATCACACTATGACTAACCCAGTTAATGTTGGGAAAGGTGAAATCCCCCACTATTACTACCCTATTATTTTTACACTTCTCTGAAATTTGCCTACATATCTGCTCTTCTATTTCTCTCTGACTGTTTGGGGGCCTATAGTACACTCCCAGAAATGTGATTGCTCCTTTTTTGTTTTTCAGTTCTACCCATGTGGCTTCATTTGAGGAGCCTTCTAAGATGTCATCCCTCCTTACTGCAGTAATTGATTCCTTGAACAATATTGCAATACCCCCTCCTCTTTTACCTCCTTCTCTGTCTCACCTGAAGACCCCATATCCTGGAATATTGAGCTGCCAATCCTGCCCCTTTCTCAACCATGTCTCTGTGACAGCAATGACATCATACTTCCATGTCTTAATTTGTACCCTCAACTCATCTGCCTTATTTGCCAGACTCCTTGCATTAAAATAAATACCATCCAACTTTGCCAAACTCCCTTGTGCCTTAACTGGCCTATAATATCTATGCCTTCCAACCTCATTTGCTCTCTCTTCTCATTTTAGCTGTGCATCTCCCCCTGCTGAACCTCCTCTCAGGATCCCAGCCCCCTGTCAAGTTAGTTTAAATCCTCCCCAACAGCACTAGCAAACCTCCCCGCAAGGATGTTGGGCCCATTCTGGTTCAGATGCAACCCATCCGCCTTGTACAGGTCCCATCGCCCCAAGAAACAGTCCCAATGTCCCAGAAATCTAAAGCCCTCCCTCCTGCACCATCTCTCCAGCCATGCATTCACCTGGACTAACCTCCTATTTCTATATTCACTCGCGTATGACACCGGAAGTAATCCAGAGAGTACTACCTTTGAGGTCCTGTTTTTTAATCTGTTTCCTAGCTCCCTAAATTCTGCTTGAGGGGACCTCATCCCTCTTTCTACCTATGTTGTTGGTACCAATATGTACCACGATCTCTGTCTGTTTGCCCTCCCCCTTTAATTTCTGGATTATTACCTGAGCCACATGCAAATTGACATACGGCAAATAAGATTAGAGTAATGAATGCGTGGCTTAAAGATTGGCGTGGGAGAAGTGGGTTCTGGTTTGTGAGGCACTGGCACAAGTATTGGAGAAAGTGGGATCTGTACCATTGGGACGGTCTACACCTGAACCGTGCTGGGGCTGGTGTCCTCATGAGCCGCCTAACTAGGGAAGTAGAGAGAGTTTTAAACTGAATAGTGGAGGCAAGGGATCAAATTTGGGAAGATGTGGTAAACCAAACAGTAGAGACAAGGCAAGAGAGAGACATGTATTAAAATGGGAAATGACAAAGAGGCTGTGACAGGAAGGGACAGAGAGTACAAATCTAAAAGTAAATCAGCAGATAAAGCTAGGCGCTACATAAATAATAAAAGATCAAAAACAAAAGGATCTGTATCTAAATGCACATAGTGTTCAAAACAAAACAGATGAACTGATAGTGCAAATAAAAATAAATAAGTACGATGTGAGAGCCATTATAGAGACATGGCGACAGGATGACATAGATTGGAACCTGAATATTGAAGGACATTTAGGAAGGACAGCAAGTTAGGAGAAGCTGGAGGGGTGGCTCTGTTAATTAATGATAGTATTAGCACATTAGAGAGGGGTGACCTAAGTTCAGGAAATCAAAGTGTAGAAGCCATTTGGGATGAGATGAGGAATGATAAAGACAAGAAGTCACTTGTGGGAGTAGTGTACAGGCCCCCTAATTGCAACCACACAGTAGGATAGAGTATAAAAGAAGAGATAATGGGAGCTTGTCAGAAAGGTACAGCAATAATCATGGGGATCTTAATCTACATACAGACTGGAAAAATCAGATGGGCAAAGGTAAGGTAGATGAGAAGTTCACTGAATGTTTTCAGGATTGTTTCTTAGAACAGCACGTTCTGGAGCCAACCAGAGAGCAGGCTATACTAGACCTAGTATTGACCAATGAGATAGAATTAACTGATAACCTCATAGTGAAGGCATCCCTAGGTAGCAGCGATCATAATATGATTGAATTTTACTTTCATTTTGAGGGAGAAACGAGTGCGTCCAAGACTAGTATTTTAAACTTAAATAAAGGCAATTATGAGGGCATGAAAGCAGAGCTAGCTAAGGTGAACTGGCAAATGAGGTTAAGGGAAATGTCAATATAAGTTCAGTGGCAGACATTTAAAGGGATAATTCAGAATACACAGAATATATACATTCCAATGAGAAAGAAAAGTTCCAAGGGGAGGGCCCATCATCCGTGGTTAACTAAAGAAGATAACGACAGCATCAAAATTAAAGAAAAAGCATATAATTACGTAAAGCCAGGTGACAGGTCAGAAGATTGGAAAGAATATAAAGAACAGAAAAGAATGACTAAAAAGGTTAATATGGAGGGAAAAATAAGAGTATGAGAGAAAGCTAGCTAGTAATATAAAGACGGATAGTAAGATTTTCTATAGATATTTTAATAGGAAGAGTTAACAAAGTGAACGTTGGTCTTATAGAAAGTGCACCTGGGGAATTGATAATGGGAAGTAGGGAGATAGCGGATGAATTAAACAGGTATTTTGCTTCGGTTTTCACTGTAGCGGAAACAAGTAACATCCCAGAAATAGCTGTTAATCAGGAAATGGATTGGGGGGGAGGAACTTGAGAAAATTACAATCACCAGGGAAATGGTATTGAGCAAATTGTTGGGGCTGTGGGCTGACAAATCCCTAGGTCCAATGGACTTCACTCTAAAGTCTTGAAAGAAGTGGCCAGTGAGATAGTTGACGCACTGGTTTTAATTTTCCAAAATTCCCTAAATTTGGGGAAGGCACCATTAGATTAAAAAATAGCAAATATAATTCCTCTATTCAAAAAGGGAGTCAGAAAACAGGAAACTACTGGCCAATTAGCCTAACATCTGTCATAGGGACAATGTTAGAAGCTAATAAGATGTTATAGCAGGGCACTTAGAAAAAGCAATCAGGCAGAATCAACACGGTTTTGTAAAAGGAAAATCGTGTTTAACCAATTTATTGGAGTTATTTGAAGGAGTCACATGTGCTGTGGATGAAGGGGAATTGGTTGATGTACCATACTTAGATTTCCAGAAGACATTTGATAAAGTGCCACATCAAAGGTTATTGCAGAAAATAAAAGCTCCTGGTGTAGGGGGGTAACATATTGGCATGGATGGAAGATTGCTAGCTAACAGGAAACAGGGAGTTGGCATAAATGGCCCTTTTTCTAGTTGGCAGAATGTAACTAGTGGTGTGCCACAGGGATCAGTGCTGGGGCCTCAACTTTTTACAATTTACATAAATGGCTTAGATGAAGGAATGGTAACTAAATTTGCTGATGACACAAAGTTAGGTTGGAAAGTAAATTGTGAAGAGGACATAAAGAGACTACAAGGTGACAAAGATCGGTTAAGTGAGTGGGCAAAGGTCTATCAAACGGAGTATAATGTGGGCAAATGTGAAATCGTTCCTTTTGGCAGGAAGAATAAAAAAGAAAATTATCTAAATGGTGAGAGATTAAGCCAGCAGGTACTGCATTATGATTGGGTCCAAAAGTGTGCCAATGGAGTTGGCTGCCTCTTCCATACTTCAAGCTCTGCTCAAAGCCCTGGCAAAGTTGGTGCCCGACCCATCCATGCACCTTGACATTGCATGTGGGCTTTCTGACCAGCATTTAATCACACATATTAATCCAACTTCTTCTGTACCCAGTTCCATCAGATTGCTCATGTGAGTTTTCTGCAGTGGAACTCGTATTTGAGAACTCAAGTTCACCCTCGAGTGCACTAGCATCTGCCCTACTCTTTCCCGCTGCCTTGGCTGCAAGCCACTCATGCCTGATGAGTCAGCACATGCAAATCCCATCACTAAACTATCCACTAAAGTGTATACAGTGTCATTATTGGAGCTGGTAGCTGTGAGTGTGGTATGCAGTGATACTGCTTATACATTATCACTGTTTTCCACATGTTGCTCCTCCAGCACTGCCTGGCCAGGTTACAATTCTTGAGTATCCAAAAGGAGAAAGGCACAAGGATAGAACTGTGGTAAGAGGAGGAGGATGAAAGTAAGAGATTTATGCTTACATCATCTGTACCTTCTGAATCAAAAGAGATTCTGAGATGAGGTAGAAATGGGACGTGAGGAGAATTAAGTGTGAGGATATTATTACCTTTGATGTTTCCAGCCCTGACCCTGGCCTCAGTAATAGCCACCCCAATGGTGGCTGTTGCAGGGTGTTGGATACAATTCGGTAGGTCTGCACAAGTCTTTGTAGTCATATGTAGGTTAACTGTAAGTTTTTATTGACTCTTAGAACTATTTATAAATATACAATAAAGGGTACAAGCTAGGAGCTGTCTCCACACTTGATGGTACACACAGGCCTGTCCAACGCTCGCCTGACCCTGGATGCAGGTCATGTGCTCTCTTATGTCACTGTGTGGGTGGTGCTGTACTCAGTCCCACATTAACTCTATATGTGCCAGACCCTTATACTAAAATGGCGAGCACCATCTTCTCCATTGTAGGTAAGGTCATACAGCCATGCTTGTCTCCTGCCAGTTAGCACATACTGCCTCTGGTTATTTTGCAAGAGAGTTGAAAGTGTGTCAGTGAATGTGGTGCAAAGTATTTCAGTGATGTGGTTGTCATGGCTGAATAGCTGGTAGTGAGACGTGAGTAGTGAGGCTAGCAGCAGTGCTAAGTGTGTTAGAGCGAGGTGAAAGTATGAATGTTAGGTATGAGTCCTGTTTGAGAGATTGTTGGAAGGTGGGAATTTGATGCATTGAGGAGTGTCTGAGAGTAATGGTGCAGCTAGTGAGATTTGACATTTGAATATGTATTCATTGACATTGGCATGAGAACATTGAGCTTTTTATGACACTGCATCCAGGTTCTCAGGGCATGACTCCTGGTATTGGCTGCCACAGTTATTCTGGTCCCACTGCCTTCTGAGGGTTTGTCTGGAGGGCCTCCTGGCCCCTCTAGATAAAGCACACCTCTCCTCCTTCTTCGACCAAGGCTTCCAAAGCCCATTTGAAAAATCTTGGAGCCCAATCTCCCCCATTCTGTGCCATTATTGTCATTGAGTATTTCCCAGGACAGTATCAGTTGTAGAATGACTTCTAGCACCTGCTCCAACCAGCAACTACCCTTAAGGAGTAGGGGCTTGCTTTAACTGGGTACTAGTCTTTCATGATTTTGGACTCCCTCTGAGGTAACTAGCAACAGCGCTGGCTGCATGGTACAATCATCTTAATTAACAGGCAGCATGAAGTTGGCATGTTGCCTGCATCAGAATCACAGATATGGGTAAATGCCACAATCTTGTTTTCCCTTTTTTGGGGGCGATCTATTTTAAGGCGTAAAACTTCTGAAAAAAGTGATAATACATTACATCTAAATGGTGAGAGATTACAGAGCTCTGAGATGCAGAGGGATCTGGGTGTCATGGTGCATGAATTACCAAAGGCTAATATGTAGGTAAGTAGAGCAAGTAATTAGGAAAGCTAATAGAATGTTATCTTTTATAACAAGGGGGTTGATTATAGAAGTAGGGAGGTTATGCTTCAGATGTACAGGGCACTGATGAGGCCACATGTGGAGTACTGAGTATAGTACTGGTTTCCTTATGATGCAAATGCATTAGAAGCAGTTCAAAGAAGGTTTACTAAACAATACCAGGAGTGGGTGGGTTGTCTTATGAGGAAAGATTGGACAGTCTAAACCAGTATCCACTGGAGTTTAGAAGAGTAAGAGGCGACTTGATTGAAACATATAAGATCCTGAAGGGTCTTGTCAGCGTGGATGTGGAGTGAATGTTTCCCCTTGTGAGAGAATCGAGAACTAGGGGTCACTGTTTAAAATTAAGGGGTCGCCTATTTGAAACCGAGATGAGAAGAATATTTTTTTCTTTCAGAGAGTGAGAGTCCTTGGAACTCCCTTCCTCAAAAGGCAGTGGAAGCAGAGTATTTCAATGTTTTCAAGGCCGAGATGGATAGGTTCTCGATAAACGGGGGGGGGGTGGGGTTATTGGGGGTAGGCAGGAGGTTGCAGTCAGATCAGCCATGATCTTATTGAATGGCGGAGTAGGCTCGAAGAGCTGAATGCCCTACTCCTGCTCCTAACTCTTATGCTCATATGTACGTATTATTCAATAGATAAACTATTAACTATAACATGAGTAAAAGATACAAAACAGCAATCTTTGTAGGTTTACATTCCAGTTTTAACAGACACTAACAGGTCAATTTTAACCCATCAGAGGCAAGTAGGGGGGAGCCTCACAAATACTTAAATGCTGGGACCTGATGTCATCATTCCGACCCCAACTTGATTTTAACTGACGATGGGAACAGCGATATCTATTGTCAGACCTGCCAGAAAAATACAGTGGGATACAGCATCAACTCCAGAAGTGATCCTGCTAAGTGTCTTTTTTAAAAACAAAATTTAAAGGTTTCTTTATAGGACCCAGTAAGAGCGAGAGTTCTCCTCTGGGCCCCACAATAAAATCATTAGGCATCCCCTGACTCAGACTTTTCTCCTATTCTGACTGTAATCGCCTACAGAAACCCCATCACCCTCACAACTTATCTCATGCTGGCAATATCATTCCTTACCCTCCCTGGCAGTGGTCTCCTGCTATGAAAATGACTTCTCCTGCCTGTCCCCTCAGTATTCACAGCAGGTTTGTAGAACATGACATTGAGGTCCAATAGTTAAAATTTCTTGGATTTTCTACCCACTCGCTCATCCTCAGCAGATTACATGCCTATCCCAAGTTAAAATCACGGCTTAAAACTCAGCTGGCCTCTGCAGTTTTTTTATGGTAATTTTCAGCTACATTTTGGTTCAGATAAGTCCATCACTTGTTATCTTTAATGGAATATTGTTGATGGCAATCCTGAAGAAACTTACGCCTCAGAATGTCAAATGTGACATCAATACATAGTTGTGGTCTACTCAAAAAGTTGCTTCATGGATGGAAAGTATATTAAAAAAATTTCCAAAATAAACCCATTCAGTGTTTGCTGCAGAATACAGTTAAATAATTGACCAGTTTATCTAGTTACTGACCATCAAAATGTACAACATAGTCAAACATTGTGTCCTCACTCCCTGCTGGGATACATGGCAGATCTAGCTGAATAGTCTCATGTGTTCGCAGCCAGTGCTCCATTTTCCTTCTGTCCTCTAATTCCAGTAAGGCCCCCAGACTCCACATCAGAGAGAAAACATACAGCCTTTCCAAATGTTCTCTAGTCACTTCTCCACCTTGTTCCTAAAAAAGCAATTATAAATACGTTACTATATTGGATACAAAACATTTTACTACAACATATTTTCTATACAATACATAAACCTGCGACACTTACAAGTGATCTCTTACTCAATAACAAAATAAACATTTGCAAGTCTGCTAAATATAGCAAGATTCCTGACGCATACACAATGGGCAGAATTTAATGCTCCCCCCAGGGGGTGGTGGGGTGGGATGGAGGAGGACCACATAATGGGGTGGAAAGGCTCAGGTGGAGAGAACGTTGCCTTCCCAACTCCCCCCAATGAAATCAAAGATGGGAAGGGTTAAGAACGGCCTTCCCACTCTGAGGCCAATGGAGACCATTATCAACAGCAGGCATAGTCTTGCCTTTGGTAGGCATATTGAATATATAAATTCAGACCACAAATGAGGCTACAAACAAATAAATAATTTTACTTGGTACAAAAAATATACTTAAAATAGTTACCGTCTCTACAAGTCATCTTGAAATATCAAAATGACAAAGACGCTTCTCCTGTGCGATGTCTCATCATAAAATTGGTCTTTGGAATATGGCTGCTGACTTTTTACAAACTGAAATGCTACCACAGAGTTACTGAACCAGCTCAGTATCCCTGCTGGTTGACTGATTAGAGAACTGAGCAAAAGCTATCAAATATAAGCTCTTGGCCGCAGAGCTGTCCATCAGAGATGACAAGGTTTCATTGATCCTGTTCTCTCATAGGTCTGACCCACATCTTCACCATGGCCACAGCTGGCAAGCAAAACTATTAGTTCGGGATGTCAGTTATCTAAGATGCTTAGGAATTAAATGGCTGGCTTGGTTTTTTGGTCTGTGTCAAATACATAAAATTACTTATACAAAAGTAAAATACTGTGGATTATGAAAATCTGAAATCAAATCAGAAAATGTAGGTCAGGTAGCATATATAGCAAGAGAAACAGAATTAAAATCTCAGGTCAATGACCTTTCATCAGAACTGGAAAATGTTAGGGGTGTAACAGGTTTAAACCAAGGAAGGAGATAGGGAATGGGACAGGGGAGGAAAAGAACAAAAGGGAAGGCCTGTGGTAATGTGGAAGACAGGAATTATTAAATGACAAAAGAGATGATGACGTAAGGCAAAAGGGGATGGTAATAGATGGTGAACAAAGAAAAGTTGTGTCCAGAGAAGGTGTTAAAGGGAAAAGCAGAATCATTACCAACGCCTGCCATCCAATCAAACAAAAAAAACAAAAACAAAAATGGGGTCAGTGATTATGATCTGAAATTGTTAAACTCATTGTTGAGCCTGGAAGGCTGTAACGTGCCTAATCAAAAGATGAGGTATTGTTCCTCAAGCTTACATTGAGCTTCATTGGAACAGTGTTGTAGTCCGAAGACAGAGATCAGAGTGGAAGGGAAGTGGGAAATTAAAATGACAGGAGACCGGCATGCTTATGAAATGAACTTTCTGCTAAATGATCACCCTATCTATGTTTTGTTGCTCCGATGTGGAGGAGATCACATCAGGAGCAGCAAATACAGTATACTTAATTGAAACAATGACAAGTAAATTGCTGGTTTACCTGGAAGGAGTAACAGAGCCTTGGATCATCAGAAGGGAGGAGGTAAAAGGTCAGGTATTGCATTTCATGTGTTTCCACAGAAAGGTGTCATGGGGGGCACTGTGATGGGGGTAATTGAGGAATGGGCAAGGGTGTTGCGAAGGCATGTTTACATCAATCATTAAAGTATGCTGGATGACTTACAATGGCCGTTTTGCGGTGATAACGATTGTGAAACTGTCAATGCTCACTCTCATTACTCCTCTTAAACTGAGAGCAACTTCTGGAATCCACATATATATATAGGATTATAGATAAACTTAAATTTAAAAACTAAAATTAAAGCCAGATGTAACTGAATTTGAACTTTTTTCTGGCCTGAATTTTCCAGTTGGCTGCTGGGGGGGGGGGGGTCCGCGCCACCATTTTACGCGGGCAGGCCAATTAAGGCCCGCCCAGTGTACTTCTTGTCTCCCAAGGACAGCAGGAGCAAGCGGGCAGCAGCAGGCGTGCACAGACCACCAGGTCCAATGATGACCCGACAGCCTGTTTAAATGAAGGCCTGGCAGACTTTTCTAGGCTGCTCGCAATGGCAAGTGCAAAGCCACAGCAGAGGGCTTCTAGTGAGCAGGCCAATGCGGAGGGTAGGCCAGCGGAGCAGGCCAGGCAGGAGGGTGGAGCAGGGGGGCACTGTGCACCTCATTTTTCGGATGACTGCCTTGCTGCCCTCCTCGAGGAGGTGGCAGCATGGCAGGAGGTGCTGGTCCCCCAGGATGGGAGAAGGAGGCCCCCCCCACATGACGAAATGTGCCTGGGAGGTGGTGGTGGAGGTGGTGAGCTCCCGCGATGTGGTGCGGCGCACCTGGATCCAGAGTTGCAAGCATTTCAACGACTTGTTGCACTCTGGCAGAGTGAGTACCATGTTGGCATTGGGCATTTAATTCAGCAGGTAGGCAGGTAGGCTTTTCCCCCCAGGTGCCCACCCACCCCCCAAGTCTGAGTGTAATGACTGCATGAGTCATTAACGGCATTTGTCCTTTGCCGGGTGGGCCAGCAGATACTGCCTATGCTGAGGTCAGCCTGAGAGGGTGGTGAGGAGATGTGTTTTTCCCCTGCAGCATGTGTCACACTGAGTCTCACATGAATGGTTTGGGGGCAACCTGGAGGAGCTGCACCTAGGTGCAGACTCAGAACTCCAGGACATGTCCTAGTCAGGGTGATGAGATGGTGGGAGGGTAGCTTCAAGGTGGCGTGGCAACAAACCATCTGCACTCCACATGCTTGTGCCTCCTTGCTATGGAAGGATATACCGTGTGGTGTCTGATGTGATGTAGGCAGCATGTGGCTAAGGAGCAGGTTGGGGGGGTGGGGGGGGGGGGGGGCGGGGGAACAGCCTAGCATCTTTGTGTGAGTGTTCGGCAGCGGCAGGGTGAGGAGGCACTGGAGCCCTGATATGTCCCACTCTGGTTGGGGTTGGCCGTGTGTGAACAGAGTCCATGTGCAATTTGCACATCAATGCTCTTCTCTCATTTTCAGGAGAAGAATGCTCATAACGCGGCAGAGCATGCTCATAACGCGGCAGAGCATGCTCATAACGCGGCCAGGCACAGATCGCCATTCTAAGCCGTTTCGAGCAGGAGGCCATGGATCTGGAGAGGCATCATGCACCCAGGTCCACTGGTGTCGGTGAGGCTGGGGTGCCACAGCCAGGTATTTATGCCCAACAGTGAGGTCAGCATGGTCCTCCCAACAGCCATAGCACTGCTGAATGCACCTCGGTGGGAATTCGAACAATGGCTAGTGTCCTGCAGCACAGCGGTGAGGACACTTCACAGTCACTAGAGGAGCTGGAAGAGACAGACAGTGCTCATGGCGCCAGCAGTTGGAGGACTGCAGGGGACCAGGTACATGCTCAGTCGGTGCCTTATGTGCCTCTGGAGTTGTCCGCGATGCAGCAGGTGCAGGGAATACAGCCAGGTATGCGGGAGCATCTGGGGGAGGTACATGAGGCTATATTTGGCTTGGTCTCCATGGTGGAGGAGTCAACGCAGACGCTTGCCAAAACAATGAGCCACATGTCCGAACGCCATGTGTCCTCCATGGAAAGAATGGTGGATCTCATGGACAGCCTACTCCAGGAGACCCGTCAGGGCTTCCCGGGGATGCGCTCTGACCAGAAAACTCTCACATTGGTATTGACCTCAGTTGGCCAGTGCCAGTATGGGAGATGGTGTGGGCATCAAGTTTCCCAGCTCGGTGCCCATCCATCCATGGTGAGCAGAGAGGTCCGAACCAACCCACATCGGTGCAGCAGCTGCCTGGCGTCTCTGCGGTCACCTCTCAGGGCGCTCCGGGTGAGGGCGGCAGCTCCTCTGCCCCTCTCCCAGTGACCATATCATCCGGTGAGGCTGCGACGACTGGGGAGATGCCAGCTGTGGAACTGGCAGCTCCCTTCCAGGCAGGACCAGCACAGGCTCCACGGGCCAGAGGACAACTGCTGAGGTCATCGAGGCCAACAGGATAGCAGAGTCAGCAAGCTGGCTCAGATGCCACTCCTCGCGATGGGGCAACACCAAGACGAAACACCCGGAAACGAAAGCATAAGGCACCTTAGGCACACCCCGGGTTTTTCACTGGTGCTTTTGTGTTGGCCCGAGATGAGGTCCTTATGATTTTATTTGATTTGTAACACTATTGTCTTTTTTTTTGTAATAAGCTGCTTTGTTTGACACATTAAATTCAGATATGTCACCATGGCTGAGGGTGCCTCTTTTCTTCTGCATGTGTATGGTTTCCAAAACTGTAATGAGTGCTTTGTTGGACATTCAGCTTTATTAACAATGCCCTTAGTGACTGTTCCTAACCTGGCAGATTTTGCACTTTGGTGTCGAGTGTTGAGCTGACGGCCCAGGCTTGCCCTGGTGGACTGTATGTGGTGTGCTAGCTGAAGGTTCATTGGATTAAAGCCTCCCTGGTGCCCCTGCCTCCCTGGAGTATGCCTGTGTCAGCATCTATTCTCTCAGCATTTCCCCTTGCATGCTCATCCTTGGACTCACTGCGGGACTCACGGTGTGCAGCCGCAGACATCTCATCAACGTCTTCATCGTCCACTGCATCCCTCCTTTCCAGTGCAAGATTGTGGAGTGCGCAGCATGCAACCACTATCACCGACACACGATCTAGGGGGTATTGGACTGTGCCCTGAGCGATCCAGGCATCGGAAGTGCATCTTGAGAAGACCAATGGCTCTCTCCACCACAGCCCTTGTGGAGGCATGGCTCCTATTGTACCACAGCTCAGCTTCTGTTTTTGGGTGGCGGAGAGGCATCATGAGCCACCTTCTGAGGGGATAGCCCTTGTCACCTAGCAGCCATCCATCCAGCCAGGCTGCGGCACTGAAGAGCCCTGACACTGGGAATGCCTGAGGATGTAGGCGTCATGGGAGCTGCCTAGGTACCTTGCACAGACTTGTAGAATCTGCATCCTGTGATCACACACTATCTGCCCGTTCATGGAGTGGAAGCCCTTCATGTTGACAAAGGCACCGGGCTCACCTGCTGGCGCCTTGATGGCCACATGTGTTCAGTCTATAGCACCCTGGACGCGGGGGAAGCCAGCAATCGCTGCGAAGCCTCTGGCTCACTGTGTCTGGCTTGCCTAGTCACAGCGGAAGTGGATGAAGGTCAATGCACGCCTGAACAGAGCGTCTGGAACATGCTTGACACAAGTGTGGACAGCTGGTTGGGAGACACCGCAAAGATCACCCACCTAGCCCTGGAAGGAGCCAGAGGCATAGAAGTTGTGGGCAACTGTGACCTTCAGAGCCACTGGCATGGGGTGTCCACCCACATAATTATGGGAGATCTCAGGCCCAATCATCTGACATATAGTTGACTGTCTCCCTTGAGAGACGGAGCCTCCTTCGGCACTGCGCCTCAGACATATTGAGGTAGCTGCTTTGCCGCCTGTATACCCTGGCAGCAGGATAGTGGCGTCCTCTGCGGCCCCTTCTGCCTTAGGGACTACCTCTTGGCCCTGTGCCCCTTGTGCCTCCGCCTGTCCTCCCAAAAGTGGCTCCCCTGGAGGCTGAATGTGCACTCCTGGCCTCCTCCTCCCCCTTCTGGCCATCCCTTCCTCCTCAGTGGAGCTGCCTCCAGTAGACAGTTCAGCTCCCATTCCCAGGCTAAAGGAAGGCTTCCCGGAACCTGCAGGCCCAGAAAAGATTCCTCACTGCAGTGTGCTGACCTGAAGGTTAAGAGTCCAGAAAAAGCAGCTGGTATGCGTTTTGAAGTACTACAGGTCACACAGGCAAGTTTGAAAAACTTTCAAAAATAAATACTTGACTGTGCACATTCACGACCCCAGTGAGCCCTCTTATCCCGCCCGTGGGTGAGGTTAATACAAATGTGTCCTACCCGCCTGCCCATTGAGCCCATGCGCTAACCCAAAAATTGCACGGGCGCAGAAAAATTGGTGTCGAATGAACACTCAAGGGCCTTAAGTGGCCCGTTAATTAATGGCGGGCGCGTATTGGATATCATCGCGCGTGCACCCAGTGAAATATCATGATGGCGCGTGGTGACATCGGGACATTCGCCCGACGTCACCGCGTGTCATTTTACGTGCGGACGTGCGGGGCCTGCCCCCACATGACAACGGGAAAATTCTGCCCTATGTATTGTACAATTATCTCATTAACAATTAAAATGAAGATTGTTGTTCAAAAGAAGTTTTATAGAATCTTACTGGACAAGTATATCATTATGATGTAGTCTGAATTCATTTACTCACCTTTGGGGGAATAAGGCCATCAAGCATGTTAATGCACTGTGTGATAATAAAAGCTTCCAACATTTCCATCTTATATTCCAGCGACTGGATACTAAAACGATACAGTTCAGCAAAGGATTCTGAAAATAACTTCCATAGAATCTCAGCTGCCTGTTGTGACCGTTTCTTCAGCCAACCCTAAGTCAAACCAATCAAAGATTAATATTTCCATAATTTACTGGGCATGCAATTTAGATTTTTATATATAAACATATGGACTTTAACTATGAGAAAGACAAAACATGTCACAATTCACCATAGTTGATATCTTATGAATACAGACTTTACCATGAGATATATTAGGTGAAATTTCTAACTTCAGCAGAGGGATAAAATGTCCAGTACCTGATCAGTCACCCCAATTGGGCAGGATGTATAACCACTGCCTGATCTATTGGCCTAGATTTTTGGGGTGTCATGGAGACTCAGCGAACCTTTAAAAATGGCGGGTGGGACTTGGATCTGGAAGTCCTTCCCTGATTCCCAACAGATCCCATTTTCACCGGTAGGACAAATGGGATGGAGCATAACTCATGTAGGAAGGAAACCTGAGCTCAGCTGGAACATTTGAACTTAGTACTGAGTTCAAACAGACCCCATGTTTTTTGCTTTAGCAAGGGTTTTACCCTGCAGTGTGGGAATTTTTAGAGCAGTCATCAATGCTCATGAGGGGTGGATAAGGTGTAGAACTGTCAAACTGTGAAGTTATTTAATTCCCCAGCCCTTTAAAAATTACGAAGGCTGCCTGTAGCAGTATGGGTTGAAAAAAAGTTCCTGAAGTTACAATAGCTGTTTGCTGACATTACCCAAATGGCTATCTAAAGTCATTATTAATGCTTAGCTTCTTTCCACAAACTTACATTATCTCAACAGATAATCTTTAAATCACAGTGAGATTAACAGCTCAAAGACTTTATGAAAGGATTAGCTGTCTTTGATGTGGAGTTATGAATACAAGTCTGTTTTTATAACGAATTGAGTACTTAAGGAGATTTAAATATTTTGAATGGGCTTTCATAAATGGGGTGTTTTTAGTACGATAGTAAAGGCTGTAAGAGATAGTTAGACCTTTATTTTATTTCATTTCTACATGGGTCCTGAGGTCTACCCATGGTGAATATTGGGTGAGTTGGCATGGAGGGTGCAAGGACAAAGGGTGGCGGGTGGGTTGGCATGGATGCTATAAGTGACCAAAGGGGATGGGTGTGGGTGCATGTGTTGGCATGAAGGGTATGAGAGGCTATTGGGGGTGCATGGGGAGATGAGTTGGCATAATTTGGCATGGGGAATGGATATGGGATTGATGGGGGTGTGAAGGGTGAGGGCTAGAGGGCCTAATATTTAACAAAACAACTGGGGTGAGGTGGACCTTTTAGACAGTTAGCCTCGGCCCAACTCCATCCTGCAACCCCGCCCCCCCCCCACCCCCACCCCCCCAACGCCCTCGGAACGAAGGTCCCGCCATTGGGTTGAGTTTCTCCCAAGGTGGGTGCAACATACTGGGAGATTTCTGACTCACGCTACCCAACTGGGAGTGAAAATCCACCCCATTATCTCCTGTTTTACACTCCTGCCACAGTTCAAAGTTCCAGTGAATGATTTCTGTGAAATATCACTTAATTTGTTTGCAGATAAGGCATTGATTTCAAATTTCAATGCTAGCTGTGTTCAAACCCCATGCAGGGGATCTCCCAATAGGTTGCTGTAATTTCAACAGAAAATCCATGGAAAACCTGAAGAAAGGGTAACAGCTGTGGAAATTCAACATCACATGTTATAATAAAAACAGTTTAAATTAAATAAAGGATTGATGAAGTTTTAATCCCTGTCCCGGAAATTAAAAATTTAGATATGATTTAAATACCTCAAGGATGGGGCTGAAGCTCAAGACTGACGAACTCATGAAGACCATGCCATTTCGAGAAACAGTTGCAGGTGACGCATTGTCTATGTTGTGTGGCTCAAACACAATTTTACAGTTTGGAGCCATGGGAATGCGATCACCATTTGCCAGAGTAAGCGTTCTGTTATCATCAAGCACTGAGTTTAAATTTTCAATCCAGATGGCATCAACAGGACCATCCAATACAATCCAGATGTGTTCTCCTGCATAACAAACAGTGTTCATTAACACACAAAAATAAGACACTATTGTCTTATTTAAGTTCACTCAGCAACGATGAAGCGACAGCAAAAATGTCCAAGCCAGAACGGTGGATTGCATGGAGGGGAATTTAGAAGGGTTGGTGTCCCCACTGTTGCCCTTCTCCATCTAGCTGGCGAAGGTTGCAGTTTTTGGGAGTTCTGCCAAAGAAGATTTGGCAACTTGCTCTAGTGTATCCTATTGATAGTACACACTGCAGACACTAATCAGCAAACTGTAAACTGGATGTTTAAGATAGTTGTTGCTGATAGAGACAGAAAATGCTGGACATACTCAGCAGATCTGGCAGCATCAGAACCATTCTGATGAAAGGTTATTGACCTGAAACATTAACTTCTATTTCCTTCCCCAAAAAAGCTGCCAGATCAGCTGAGTGTTTCCAGGATTTTCTTTTTTTAATTTCAGATTTTCAGCATCCACAGTATTTTGCTTTGTGTTGCAAACTGAAGTATACCATAGATACTTCCTTGGATTCAGTTGTCCATTTGGCCCCATAAACAGACGCAACTGCCTTATATCTACTTGCATGATAGTGTTAACACAAGAGTGCTACAACAGCACCTCTTTGCGACTTGAACAAAATATTCATGTCTTTATTGCATATGCACTTACTAAATCTCTTGGATAAAGGATCAATGAAAATTTAAAGTTAAGCAAGACCTGATACAAATAAATAACCTTCATTATTTTGTAGTAATATGAACATTTCATACACCAGTTAAGATTGGGTTCCCTCAATTCAGAAAGCACAAATTATCTTTGTGTTATAATGCAAACTACATAAATGTTGCATTTTTCTGCATCAATGGACTGTCAAGCTTGAGAGTAACCAGGTAAATTTTATCCATTCTCTCGTCTCAGTCTTTACTGTTGACTGTCTCACAGCATTCTGTTCCTAATAAAACTTTGGTCTGTAACTCTGTTTTTACCTCATACTGTACACAGATAGAAATTGAAATCAAGGACTTTTAAACACAACGAGTTAAAACTTTGTCTTCAGCCATTTTCAGGCATGGGGGTCACAATTTGTGATCTGCTGGTGTCCAAACCCATTGAGGCAGGCAGCAGGCAAACTTTGCGCTGCCTCCTCATTTCCATGACCGCTGTGTGCAAGTAGATTCCCACTTCTGCAGCTCCATTCCTCTCTGCAGTGCCATATTGTGCAAAGGAGACCATAACTATTCTGGAGATCCTTGCTGATGCATCCCCAGATCTGTCCAGGAATCCAAGCTGCACCTTCAGCAACCCAACGGCTTGCTCAATGATTGCCCTTGTCTCTTCTTGTGTCTCTCCTCTGCATCAGTGGTAGGGTTCCTCACAAGGGTCATGGGTCAGGGCCTCAAAGGGTAGCCCTTGTCTCCAGTGAACTACCTGCTCACTGTGTGGAGGTGAGAAAACCTTTCTAAGGTGTGACTGTCACAGAATGAAGGAATCACGGCGGCTTCCAGGGTGTCTTGCATAATCATGCAGGAAAACCTTCTGTTGCTCACATATCAGCTGAGCATTCAGGGATTGGAATCCCTTCCGATGGATAAATACTCCAGGTTGATAGAGGGTGCCTTGATTACCACATGTGTGCAGTCACTGTTGTATCTGTGGGAATCCAACTACTGCAGCAAATGCCAGAGTCCTCCACGTCTGACTGTCCACATCAGTGTCAAAGTGGCCCCTAAGTGATGCCCTTGGCAAACATGGCATTGGATACCTGGGAGATACACCTGTGGGCAGCAGATTGTGAAATCCCGCAGATGTCACCAGCAGATCCTTGGAAGGAGTCAGAGGTGAAGAAATTCTGGGTTGCAGTGGCATTGATGGCCACTGGCAATGCATGCTCAACTAGTCTTCTTGGAAGGAGGTCTTGTTCCTCGAGGCTGCAGATGTGAGCAACAATCTGTCATGAAGCCTGGCAGCAAGGAAGTTCAGATCAAGGTGAGTAAAGTACAGGGTAGGTTAAATGATTTCCAAAAAGTTGGAAATTATCTGCGAAGCAGTGAAATCATACTCTCAGAACAAGGGCTGGGAGCACAAGCCTTCACATATACAGGCCAGCAGCTATGCTGTTTTACTATTTAAAGGCTTTGTAAGCTACCGGTTTCATTGATTATTGAATCACCTCTATGCCTTCACCGTGTTGAAGCTTGTGATTAATAATGATGTTACTAATGATTTCTCCTGTTTTAATGGATTTTCAATTCCTTAGTATAAATAAAATTTGGTAGGATCTTTGTCAAATCTTTAAAAAGTACAAAGACTTAGGGAGAAAAATAAAGCGTTTGTTTTTTTAATGGGGAAAGTCCTATGAAAATAATATGTAAAATCATGCAGTTGATTGCTTCTGACAATATCTCACTCTGTATTCTTATAAAGATTACAAAGAGGTTAATGCTTTCCTCTGATAGCTGTTTGTTTAATTCATTGCACAACAACTTTTCTTTTGCTGAAGCAAATTATGAATTGGCAAATTAACCCATTGGGCTCTTAAATAGAGCATCAATCCATTCTCTGCTTTTTAATCCATTACCTAAGGTCCATGGTTTTCCAGATTGCATAGGTGTTGAGGGTGAGATCCAGCAGTTTTAAGAATTTAAGAGCTTATATGCAGACATTAACAGCAGGAGTTTCATTTTAGAGGCAGGTAGTGGGAATTGGAAAATTTCCTGCCAAGGGAGAAAGTGCCTCGAGCAGCGCAATGTTCATTCTGGGGTGGGGGGGGCAGGTGGAGTCGGGCCCAGATGCAGAACGCAACCACAAGAGCTTTCGAGTGCCAAGGCAGGCTGGTTAAAAGGTCAGCCTCAGTTCTCTGGGACTTTATCTCAGTTGTATTGTAAATAACTAAGCCCTCTAGCCATCACCCCTCATACTCCATCAGCCCCCACCCACTCCCTAGGCCCCATCCATGCCAACTTATGCCAACCCATGCCCCTCCACCCAACCCCACTGGCCCCTCATACCCTCCATGCCAGCCCATGCCCCCACCCAACCCCTCATACCTTCCGATCCAGACTATAGTTCACGACTGCTCTGAGTGGCTGTGAACTATGAGTCTACGAGAAGCTGGCCTGACTTCATGAAAATTACAAGGGGCTAGGAGATGCCTATCCCCCAATGGAAATGGCCAGGTCAGGAGTGCAGACCTGCACCTTTCTCCCGCACTAGCAAAATTAGGGGCTCTGTCAATGGGAACAGGAATCCCGGAATTGGATCCCGTCTGCTATTTTAAAGGTCCGCGGAGTCTCCCTGAAAATCCGGCCCAAATATCACAGCACATTGATGATTTGAGCTTAAGATTTTGCCTTTCAAAGGACTGGACTTAATGCATTTAGGATCACTTGTTATTTTCTGTATCCAATTTAAAATCATCATATACAACTACAAAGACTGACCATCATTTGCTTCTGAAATTTGGACTGATAAGGTAAATTGATGGGTTTCTGCTTCAGGCATTAAATAAGGGAAAATTCAGGCATACTGGGTCCACAGTGGTAACTGTATCAATTGAAGTTAAGTACATACAGGTGGAGGGCATTGATTGGACGGTTACTTGAGCACATATAAAGAGACACTGGCATAAGAGTTGAGTGGAGTCAGGAGATAGTACCTTTAGTGTTTCACTCTGTGAATAAATCTATACCAAGTAAAGATTGACTTTGGATTCTTCCTTCATCAATCAGATATAACAATTAATTGGGTAGAATGGGGGGTACGGAAGTTACATGATTGTTTGGATTTTTCCACAGTTCTGGTTTTGGGGTATATCCATTTCTCTCAGGGTAGAATGGGCCAAGGAGGATACCAGAGAGGTGTACAAGTGAGTAGGTGATATAGGAAATGGGTCGCACCTTCCTCCCAGGATCAACAGAGTAATTTAGTTCTCAAATGTTCCTTGTAAACTACTACCCAAATTCAGTTGTATTAAATCTCACTTATGCTGAAGTAAAAATTATAATTGTTACCAACATGGAATCAGCTTTAAACTATAAGCCAGACAGTCCAAAGGGATGATAAATCTAGTACATATATCAGGTATCATAGACATGTCTAGACACTAGGACTGCATTGGTCTTTTCCAGTCCTGCACATTCTTAAGTTCCACCCTGCCTTACAGTGAACAGGATAAGAGCCATCTATGGTACTTTCATACCATCATGAAGAAAAATGGTAGCTCAAAATGCTGAAAGCCAAGGCAGTCATTCACACACAGGCTCAAAGAATCGAGTCTATGATGGTCAGGGCACAGCCAAAATGAACAGAATATGTTATCAGAATGGATGAAGATAGATTTCTAAATTCAACTATTTATGTTCAGCCAAAGAAAACATTTTAAAGACACCAGAAAGTAGGGAAATGCTGCACAGCTGTTCAATTAGGGGTCAAAACATCTGACAATGTTGTATTGATGAATTAGAAAAAAGACACAAACTAAGAAACTATAGCAAGAGCAACAAACTAGAATGTTAAAAGAGTGAGAGGCCTTCACACCTGAAGTAAGCAGCAGCATCAACTGTCTCATATTGGCTTTTGGCATTAAAGAAAGAAGCACTTTTAGAAGATAAGCACCCATATCTCTAGCTATCTTCAGAGAAAATAAAACTATAATTATAGAGAAATGTAATTCTATACACCTTGGCACCATTAATGGTGTTCTGGATCTTATTATTATCTTATTATGGTTGTTTCCTTACCCTTCTTTGCTCTGAGAGTTTTTCTCCACAGAGTTGAAAAAATACCATCTGTCCAGTCATTTGTAGCTACATCTAGTCGGCCAAACATCTGAGGTGCTGTAATGGCTTTTGGATTCATTCTCATCTCACGGTGTGGTTGGCCACAGTCTGTAAAATGAAGAGATAATGAGATAATGGAAATAATATTACACATCCATATACTGTTTTGCAATTTGTTCTTTATATATGTACTTTAATTTGGGGGTAGATCTAACAAATTGACTCTCCAGGCACAGAGCTTCATGTAACAAAAGTACATATTCAGAATTCATGCACGGTGTCCTGCTGCTCGTCTTGTCTTCCACCCATTAATTTTAATGGATGGAAAATCATAAGGGGCTTACCCTCCCCTGTGCATGAATTCCACATATGCACTTCACTAAACTTTTAAACGATACAAGTAAAATCTCACATACTATTGTCACAATCTGAAATGAATTGCAATTAAAATAATAATGGGCTGTAGAGTTTGTTTGATTCCTCCTGATTCTATAGCTGGCTCATCAAAGAATATTTCCATCACATGAAGCAGCAAAACATACTGTTTGATAAAGATACAATGATACAGTTTTCTATTCCCTTCTTCTTCGGCTTCCTATCCCCTTGTAATGCATTCTTCCAGCCGAAACATATACTCTCTCGCTTGCTCACTTTCAGAATCTCGCTATCAATATCCCGTATTCCCATCCTCTTAGGGAAAAACATAGGAGAAATAGAAAATCTATGACACGGGAGGCCATTTAGACCATCACTTCTTTGCTGGCAAAAAACAGCTAATCACACTTCCCAGCTCTTGGTCTGCAGTCCTTACATTATAGCATTTCAAGTGCATATACAAGTATTTTTTAAAATATCATGCACACTTCTGCCTCTACCACATTTCAGACGTTGGCTGGGAAGCCAAATAGTTCAAATCTATACACCCTGCTTATTGACTTTTCTGAAAAAAAAGTCCTTTGTATCTAGGCTCCTCATAATTTTATACACATCAATTAAATCTACTGTCAGACTCCTCTTTTCCAAAGACCCCTCTACAATTTTCCCTCATAGCTACACTTATCTGAATTTTTATATACGTTCTCCTAATCCAGCGGCGGGCAAACCTTTGAGCCGGAGGGCCACATCTGTGTATGAAAATTATATGGGGGGGCGGGCGCCATAAATGGTCAATGAACAATTATAATGGAGATAAATTTTGGCAAAAATAAACATGAATCCTTTGTTATGATAATTATACTGTTATGAATGTGAGATTTTATAAGACAGTTATATTTTAAGCTGTCCCTTTATCTTAAGGTAAAATGGAGTATTGAAGAGAGGCCTGGGTGGCCTGGTTATCATGGGGACCGGAGTCTCTGCTCTATTGAGGTGCACATGCCAGGTTCAACACCTGAACGCAAAGGGAGAGGCAGGTGCCTCTCAGACTCACTGGACAGAATCGTCCCACATTTACACTAAGTGCGCTAGTGGGCGAGTAAAACCACGCTCTACCCATCAACCACAATGGCGCCTTTTCACGCTGTATCGTCCCAAACCCGCTGCATTAATTATGCATTCGGGGAAACACATCGTTTCCATGGCGGGTAGGCTCTCATTCGCCTGCCATGCCATCACCTCGTTGCTTCATCCCACCAGATGCTATATTTAAAGTCCAGCCGTGTGCACACCTCTCAGTGCTTCCAGCCCATGTCTGCTGAAAGAAGCCATGTCCCTGAAAGGCAAAAAGACTGCAGCCCCCAGGTTCAATGACGCATCCCTCGAGTGCCTGTTGGATGTAGTGGAGGCTCGCCATGATGTCCTGTACCCCCGCTCTGGCCATAGAATGGGGAGCAACCGCACGAATCCAGCTTGATAGGTGGTGGCAGCGGTGGTCAGCATCAATGCCCTGTAAAAGAGGACAGCCGCCCAGTGCCAGAAGAGGATGAAGGGTAAGTCAATCTTCTCATCACTCTCAACTTACACACTCACAAAACCATACACATCCATAAGGCCCTCACTCAGTGCCAGTTCAAGGGACATCACCATTCACTCTCTCACACACACCTTCATTGTCCTCATCCCGTTCATGGGACCACTCACCACCCACACATGCCAGGTATACTTATCATCTGGCCTGGCAGGCATCCTGCTTACACCCTCTCCATTTCTATCCATGCAGGACAAGCTGGCACACAAGAGGGAAAGATCGCTTGCCGGTGGAAGAATGCCTGAAACCAAGGACCTCATGGACTTTGAAAACAGAGCCATCCAGCTGGCCAGCAAGGATCTGGACCGTTCCTGTGCTGACGGTGAGTTAGGTGCTGTTCTACCAAGTGAGGATCCAGCAGTGCAATATCCATCAGATAACCATGCTGTGTGCGAAGTGTCCTGTTTCACAGGCCACTGCCATGCACTAATTATCTCCCCTTGCTTTCACAGACACATCTGCCAAACATCCGACAGAGTCCATGACCCAGGGCCTCCAATCAAGCCCCGAAGAAACCTCTGAAAAGGAACCTGAAGGCACTATCCTTGAAGTCCCATCACAGCGCTCACCCACACCCTCCACCAGCACCAGTGGGACCTAGCTTTAGAGTAGCCTTAGGATCACAATCTGGTGAGCACATCACAATTTCTGATCCACAACAGGTGGAGGCATAAACTTCCCAGGTGCCTGCACTCGGGGGGGACTGCTGGAGGCCAGAAATTTGCTGAGTCTGAGTCAGATGATGAGCCTCTGGACTCAGTCATGTCACAGTTGCTGGAGCTGCAAAGACAAGTTTGGGAACATCAGGAAGGGATGTCCGCTGCAGTCCTCAGATAGCAAGGCACAATGGAGGAGTCCATCTGTCTTCACTCTGAGGTGATAGTGCCAGCATGCCTCGATCTCAGTCCAGCTACCCCTTCTCCTCAAGGAGTCAGCCAGTGTCCCTTGGGGCACGCATAAAGAGGAGGATCAGCAGGTGCACACCCCAGAGCCATAAACCCAGGTGACTCTGGGACTGTACAGCCCATCCGAATCCTCTCTTCCTGTGACCCCAGCACAGCTCCACAGCTCAAGGAGGGTGCCACTGCCACACAGCAGATCCCCAAAAGCAGGCTGGGGTCCTCCGGGTCTCAGCCCTCCAGTGGACACCCGTCAAGATCATCACAGACAGGGCGTAGCAGTCAGCAGGCTGCCCCCACCCCCGCATTTTATATGGTGTTGTGAAACACGTCTGCATGGTTGGGTGGATGATCCAGCCGGGGGGGGCGGGGGGGGGGGGCAGGGAGTGCGTCCAGCGGGCAACCCTTATGCAGATGTATTACAATGGGGTTCCCAATGTCCAACGGCGGGAAACGCGGCCCGCCATCGATGGGCTCAGGGGACAATGGCAAACTGATATTGCGACGTCGTGAAACCGAGTTTTGGCCTTCTTGCCATACCGTCCGTTGATGCCACTTAGGATGCCCGATGCCAATGGGCACGGATGATTCTGCCCATTGTTTCAGCCTTGGAACAAAAAGTGAGAGCGTCCTGGAGAGAGAGAGAGATAGAGTGAAAAAGAAAACAAGAGAGAGAGCAGTTTTCACTGTTGACTAGCAGACAGAATTCAGGTAGGTAGACATTCTCTAGTCAAAGAGATGGAACCCGTGGAAATTTAAGGATTCTGGTAGATATGTCCTAGCAGGACTGGGGAAAGGAATCATTGGAGTGAGCTGTGCCACTGGAGGCTCAGGATTTCTTGGAAGACTGAAGAAAAGGACCTTTGAAGGTCACTGGACGTGACCACTCAGTGAAATGGGGAGAAATGAGCTTATTGGAAGCTGTGGTAACTTTGGACTGGGTCCTTTAGAGACTGTAATCCTGCAGAGAGATTGCTGTAATGTACAAATGTGACATGGAGTTATCAGTCATGTTGAGAAACTGTTAAGAGATATCTTTTCTATAATATAGCATATTAGTTACCTACTAAGTAATGTTTAGTCAGAGTTACTTTTAGTTAGTTTGCTACAGTAAAAGTCTTAAAACTTAAAACCTTGTTGTGTGATTTCTTTAAGTCGGTCACTGGGAATTCAAATATCTTCTTAAAAATTATCGATCCCTACAGGAATCGTAACAATATGGTCATAATGATGCACAACAAAAAATAATGAAACCAAATGTATCCTCTTTTTCATGCCCTCTTGGCTTAATGTGAACAATGCAGTTGGTCACCTCTTTTTATATCTTTTGAATGTCATCAAAGTCCAGTGTCACTCTTTTTTTCACTTCACAGATACTGCCTGATCTACTGAGGTCAGGTATCTGCAGTATTTTGCCTTTGTTTTGCCAATATAAATGTTGTTTTACTGTAATTTACAATTTGGTGTTGCAAAACCAACCAAGGGGAAAAAAGGGGAAAGAGAAAGAAAATGTGGAGAGACCAAAAGGCATCTCAGAAGCAGCACTTTATGGAAACTACAATGATCTGTATTCTCTCTCTACCTCTTGCTCCTGGAGCTGGGATTTAATAACCTCGCAGCACATTTTTAAAAAAGGTGCGACCAAGTGCATTAGTAATCTTTTCCACACCTGTTAGGGAACACATTCCAAATTTTCAATTTTCACAAAACCCTAACCTAATCCACAAACTTTCCACTTTCTATGACATTCATCATCCTCCTAAAAATTTAAACCTTAGCTGCACCTCAACTCTTATTTTTGGAAGTACATAAACAACGAATCACTGAGATGCCCATCTCAAAATGTTAAACTAGGGTTGCTTGTGGAGACCCTCAGTCATACATATTTTGGGACCTTTGGCCTTGAAGTACATCAGCTGAAGCTCACTGGGAACAGCATTTTGTTTTCACAGCTGCCAGTGCCGATTGGCTAGGTGGAAGCAGTTGCGCTGGTGCTGCAGCTGCAGGTGGGTTTAGAAGCTCCCGCGGGCCGAATATGTTCACAAATGCCCTAATTCCTCTTTCATTGCAGTCACCTTAGCAGATGACACAAAGATTGGCTGGGTGGTTAACAGTGAGGTTGAGTGTCTTGGGCTACAGGAAGATATAGATGGGATTGTCAAATGGGCAGATAAGTGGCAGATGGAATTTAACCCTGAAAAGTGTGAGGTGATACACTTTGGAAGGAGTAATTTGATAAGGAAGTATTCAATGAATGGCATGACACTGGGAAGTTCTGAGGAACAAAGGGATCTTGGATCTCTGAAGGGCATGTTAGTGGGGTGGTGAATAAGGCATATGGGACACTTGCCTTTACCAATAGAGGCATAGATTACAAAAGTATGGAGGTCATATTGGAATTGTATAGAACCTTGGTGAGGCCACAGCTGGAGTACTGTGTGCAGTTCTGGTCGCCACATTATAGGAAGGATGTGATTACACTGGAGGGGGTGCAGAGGAGATTCACCAGGATGTTGCCTGGGAGGAAACATTTAAGTATGAAGAGAGGTTGGATAGGCTTGGGTTATTTTCAGAGCAGAGAAGACTGAGGGGCAACGTGATCGAGATGTACAAGATTATGAGGGGCATGGACAAAGTGGATAGGGAGCAGCTGTCCCCCTTAGTTGAAGGGTCAGTCACAAGGGGACATAAGTTCAAGGTGAGGGGCAGGAGGCTTAGGGGGGATGTGAGGAAAACCTTTTTTACCCAGAGGGTGGTGACGGTCTGGAATACGCTGCCTGGGAGGGTGGTGGAGGCGGGTTGCCTCACATCCTTTAAAAAGTCCCTGGTGAGCACTTGGCACGTCATAACATTCAAGGCTATGGGCCAAGTGCTGGTAAATGGGATTAGGTAGGTCAGGTGTTTCTCACGTGTCGGTGCAGACTCAATGGGCAGAAGGGCCTCTTCTGCACTGTGTGATTCTGTGATTCTTTGGTCCTCAGAGACATGAGGAGTGGAAGCCCAAAGAACCAGATATGGGTTCTGGAGTGTTACCCAGTCACTAGTGCTTGCAAGCAGATTCAAAAGAATTGTTTCTAATGCATTTCATTGTCATAGAAATGGAATTTTAAAGCTTAATAGATCTTTTGGATGCTTCATCACCTCAGATTATATGAACAATTGAATCAAAAATGTTAGAGGAAGGCCCTGACATTTACTGCGACAGAGCTTTGGAGAAATGGGGAGCAGTTATGTTTGATAAACGTAGAAGTCCGGATTCCCTTGGGCGCTGTGGAGTTTGCAATGAAGTCAGCCTAATTGACAGGCTCAGCTGCCTGTCGAGTGGCGAACACTCCAGGAAAGGCCACAGTTGAGCATCAAGCATGTTTTATGGTAGTTGAGGGTAGAGATCAGAGTGTGGATTGTTGTAGAACATAGTTGGTGTGGGGGGGGTGGGGGCAGGGAAAATTGCAGGGCTCCTTAAAAGATTTCAACGATGGGCTTGCTTCCCAAGAGCAGGTTGGTTGCCTTCCCTCATTCCAGCTCCGTTAAAACCAGAAGTGGATTGGTGTTGAAAGGGTTGGGTTCCTGTTTCAGATTGTTAACATTCCACCCATCTCACATCCACCTGCTTTTGAGGATTAAGACTGCCCCCAAAGCCTGTGAGGTTTTGATCATTGATGGGGGAAGAGTGTGTGCAAATTGGATTATCTTATAGAACTTGTGGTAGGTCAGAACAGTATCTTAAAACTGTACCATTAACAAGTTGTTATACTGCAACACAGTAATAATTTAAGCAATGACATGTACATATAAAGCTTTTTGATAATAGCTTTGTTAAAGTAGCTTATTTATATTAGGATGCTTTTACTGTCTTTTGTAAAAGTGAATTATGTTTGATCTGTTATTGTCAATTAACTTTTTTTTAAAACAGAGTGAATAGTGACATAATCGCCAGGCCATTGAGTGAGAATAAAATAAATGCCGTATTTCTCACACTGTACCTAAAGGGTTCCTTAGCAACGCCTTCCACTGAGGTGCTAAGTGCCAATTAAATGGCAGAGAATTGTATATGGAACAGCCCCAGAGTTAGGACCCCTCTACAGTCCCACTCGATCATACTAAATTAAATTACTCATTCCGGATAAAGCATATTATAACCTGTTTTTTTGAGAACACATCACATCATCCGTGGCCAGGAAGTCCTGGCCCAGGATTCGAACCCCGAACCTGTAGCTCAGAGGTGGAGGCACTATCCCTGCACCACAGGCGGACAAAACACACGAATTTGGGGAAATTTTGATCATAAACAGGAAATTGAGAGGATTATGTTCACTATTTCCTGGTGTGCACGCTTGGTGAATGAGGATCCAATGGGAGCACATACTTGGAAAATCGTCCCTTCTATTCCAAAATTTACCGCATCAATGAAATGCACAAGCTTAAAAAAACTTGTTTGAATTAATCAAATATAATTGAGATGGATCCCTATGGAATTTTGTTCATCTTATGTCCTTGATGTTCTCCAGTTCTTGGTTGAAATTTTGTCACCCTGACGTGGGTCCCAAAGGTGGAACTGAAAGTGGGTGGCAACTCCGCTCGTGGTGGGAATAGCCGGCTGACTGTGATTACACGGCAGCTGTCTAATAAATGAGGTGGAGGTGCGTGGTCTGGGCAATTATATAGCAGGTGTGGGCAGTAAGCCACAAACCTGGCATCAGCTGACAGGGACATGTTAAGCAGTAGACGGGCATACCTCCATTGCCTACAAGCCAACAGCACTTGTTTTTCAAAGTCTGCTACAGAACCCCAGGATCACCATTTTCACCTCCAGCATCAGGCAGCACATGGCTCAGAACAGACAATGCGTGGCTCTGTGGTTCTGCAATGCCTTCCTGCAGGTTCTCTTCCAGGCTGCCCTGGAAAGTCAAGAAATGCTCTTTCCCACCAACAGCATCACGAGAGCCTACCGCCTGACTAAGGAAGCCTGAATGGAGATTGCAGCGGAGGTTAGCAGTCATGGGATCAAGCCTCCTGCCTGACCAAGGAAACCTGAATGATGATTGCAGCAGAGGTTGGCAATCATGGGATCCACAGGTACATGTCCAATGCAGGAAGAGAGTCAACGACCTTCTCTGCAATGCCAGGGTAAGTACTACTCCGTCATTAGATCATTATGAATCACATGAGGGCAGCATGTAATTAGTGTGGGAGGAAGCAGGCAGGCGGGCAACGGAACCTCACTTTTAGCAATCCATTGGTCTTCTCAACCGTCACCCTTGTGAAACCGAGATTCATTGTAGCTGGAGTTTGAGGGATTCTGACCAGTGTCATCAGCCAGGTCTTGAGGGGATAACCCCCGCTGCCCAGAATCCATCCTTGCAGGCTTGTGCAGGCTCAAAGAGCTGTGGCATCTGGGAGTGACAAATAATGTATATATCATGAGATATATCATGCACACACCTGGAGAGTACAACTCCTGTGGTCACAGGCCTATTGTACATTAATGGGGTGGAACACTTTTCTGTTGATAAACATTGCAGGTTGGTCCCAGGGAGACCTGATCGCCACATGCATTATCATGCGTTATATGTGTCTTACGCTCTAGTTGATAAACTCCTGCACTTACAGGAAACCCGCAATGGACCCCAAGCCAAGCCCACAGATCTTTCAGCCTGGCTCTCTGGGTCTGTTCTGAAGCGCACAAACTCCCAGGCCTCTTAAGCAGGGCATTCATCACCTCTTCGATGCAGCGATGTGTGGCTGCCTGTGAGATACCACACATGGCTCCTATGGAGGACTGTGGAAGGAGCTACTGGCATAGAAGCTTAATGCTGCAGTAACTTGTAAAGCCACCAGCACTGGGTTCGCTCACAGTCCAATGAGACGCAGGTCATCCCGAAGGAGAGCACGCAGGATTGTGACTGCCTCTCTAGATATTCAAATGTCATTGACACTGCCTCTCCAACACCTGCAGGCAGTTGAGGCAGGAGTGGTAGTCTCTGGGATGCACCATAGCTCTGCACCTGTCAGGCCCCTTTTGTTGTCTCCCTCCTGGCCACACTCCGTATCTGGTCCTGCCACAGACGATGTTCTTTTTTGGCCTTCAGGCGGCTCTTTGATTATTTCCAGTTCCATCCTTCCTCTGCATCGTCCCTCCTCCACCCAAGACCACAGGAAAACTGGGTGTACAAGCCCTATTTTGCCTGCAGAGGATCACAAGAGGATAGAACCTTGGCAAAGGTGTGTCCTCCAATACTGACCTGGTCTTCAAGAAACAACTTGCACCTGTGGCTGAATAACACTCACCATTGTCTTGCACAAGCTCACCCTGGTCTTGGCAGAGCTCTCCCTCTCTTGCTTTCAGTGACCCTTGACCTCCCCTCAGTCACATTCAACCTTCCCTTGGTGACCCTCAGCCTTCCCTTGGTTGTACTCAACCTCCCCTCAGTGACCCTTGACCACCCCTCAATGACCCTCCCACCTCCCCTACAATATTCTCAGGCGCCTCTCCCCTCTTCCAAAAAAATCTCCAAGTGGTGACAGGCAGCTCCAACTTACTCACCTTCCACCTCGTACATACATGAATTGCATGCAAAACCATTAAAATTACCTTCCCACCACATACTGTTAGCATTGCCACCCTGCTTCCTCCCCACCACCAGCATAATTTGATGATTCTATCCCAACGTCGGGGACTTGACATTGCACTTCCCACGTTCCCTCAGTCCCAATTAAATTCTGCCCCTTATCTCAAATTTGCACCTGGAACAATTCAGGATTCAAATCTTATCCTCTGGTTCAAAATTGTCACCACAGGATTCCCAATATCTTCAACGCTCCATTTAAAACAATTCTTATGCAAAGATAAGAGTGACTCAAAGACTTCTTTAATTTTTGATCCATTTCCTCCTCACCTGTCATGGCTTTCATCAATGTGTGAATACAGGTGGTTTTACCAGCTCCACTGGGTCCCAAAGTCATCATACCATGCCTAACTCTTTGTGTCTCAAACAGCTGAATAACTTTGAGTTTCCAAGGGGGATGACTAACAAGTCCTGCTTCTTCAACCTAAATAAAATAAAATATGTTCTCAGAATATTGTAGATTTACAAGAGTAGTTAAAGTACTATTTGCACATTTATTCCCCTGGTCAGCAATTCAGCAGTTAAGGGATCATGGTCATTTTAAATTTATACTTCAGCAAAGGTCCATAATGTGGAGTTAACATAAAACTGCAGCCATACATACTAATAAATACACATAACATATATGCAATAAAAGTAAAACCCATGACTAAGACAAGGGTCAATATTGTGAAGTTGCCATGCACCAAAATTTTCAACTTCACGTCATTTGACATCCACATAGCCTTTCTCTCTGTTCTCTCTCATTCCAACCACTACAATTCTATCAGCTGTAACCTTCATTGTGTTATTTAAAAGATAGCACCTTCTCTCAACATCAGTCCTAGCCACCACTGCTAGTGTTAGATCTCCTCTCTCTTTATCTGTCACTGCTGGACAATCTCCAAATTTAAAGGTGCAGCGGAGGTTTTGAATAAAGTTATCAATCTATAAAGTTGTCGGTTAATTGCTTCTTCATAAATAAAAGCAAAATTGCATTTATGTAGTACTTTTCATGACTACCAGATGTCTCAAAATGCTTTATAGCCAATTAAGTACATTTGAAGTTGTGTTGTTGTAATGTAGAAAACACAGTAGCCAATTTGTACACAGGAAGCTCCTACAAACAGCAATGTGATAATAACCAAATAATCTGTTTTGTAATACTGATTGAGTTTTAATATTAGGCAGAATACTAGGGATACCTCCCCTCATATTCTTCAAAATAGTGCCAAAGATTCTTTTACATCCACCTGGAAGCACAGACAGGGCCTCAGTTTAACATCTCATCTGAAAGATAGCAGTCCAACAGTACAGCACTCCCTCAGTACACTGGAACATCAGCCTTGATTTTTGTGCTCAAGTCCTACAATTGGATTTACAGAATCTTGTAACTCAGAGGCAAGAGAGCTACCAACTGAGCCATGGCTGATACAGGCTGAGGAAGACATAAGCCAGAGAGAAATCTGAAGGAACATATGAGCAACTTGCACAACAACTTGAATTTTTATAATGCTATTAATAGAAAGAATGCCCAAACACCCTTAACAGATAGGTATTTGGAAAACGGAAGGTGACCAGTCAGAAGAGATTAGGAGACAATTCTCCCCATCACCATCATCCTCACTTTATCCTAAGACAATATCATACATTTCTACTTTTAAATGCGAGTTTGCACAAAAACTACCATTCTAATAGTAACAGTAATTGTGTCATTGCTAGAATCATGGTAATTTTTAACATTATGTTATTAGTGAAATGATATGCAGCTAACCGTATCAATAGCAACTATCTTTGGTTCCACTGGTATTTTCTTTCTCTCCTTCCCCTCCCTGCCCCTTTATCCAGCCATTACAAAACAAATTATGCTCAGGAGCTAATAGCCTGGTCACAAAGTAGTTTAGGTTAAGGGGATGAATATGAAGATGAATGTGAAGTTATAGATATGTCAGCTGAATTTTTGGAATTAATCCTAAACTCATACACAAGGACATCTCATCAGATAGTGAATGAATAAAAGAAAACAATTACAGGAGTTCAGAGGATATGGGCACCACAGCGAACTCCAGTCAAAAGGATAGTCATTACAATCCACACATCTTAAGACTAAATTATGGGTGCATCATTTAGGATAAATCATACATGACACATCCATGCTCCAGCAAAATATAGCAATTTAGGCCATAGTACAGTTGGTATCAAAATGACCTCCTTATTTTGTGAAAGGGCTCAACCACCCACTAAATAGGATAAAGTTGTAAACTTCATTGAGAAAGAACATGTAAATATAATGTTTCTTCAGAAGGAGCACATCAATTATTCTGTCAAAGTGTCTGTGTGCCAAGGTCTAGGAGCCCCCTTCTAATCTTAAAAATGAATGATAATTTTTAATCAGCAAACCGACCCCCTTCATTCAAAATAATTTCCCCAAAAGGCAATGTGCTCACGGATCTTCATTGGTACTCGGTCCAACAATGCCTTGATTAAAAAATTCTTTTCTTTGTTTTCAAACCCTCTCCATCTCTATAACCTCCTCAAGCCCTACAATCCTCTGAGATAGTTGAGATCTGTGCTCCTCCAATTCTGACATCTTTGGCGTCCCTGATTTTAATCATCCCACCAGCTAACCGTGCCTTTAGCCACCTAGGCATAAAGTTCTGGAATTCCCTCCCTAAACCTCTAAACTGGAGTGCCGTGTTTGGCTGCAGTAGAGAGCTTCAGTTGGAAATTGGTAACTGAGGGAGTTTAAGGGTTAAATTAAAGGTTAACCTCTGTCTAAAGTCTAATTGTTCTTTAATTTAGCAATTAACTAAAAATTGATGTTAGGGTTGGAAAAAGGTGAGTTTTAGAACGGCGAGGAGAGGCCAGTGAGAATGGTATAAAAGGGCGCAAAAAGCAGAGGCCAAGACCAGGGAGGAGAGATGTACCCTCAGGACCTTCAGGCAGTGGAGTTCAAAGTGACGTCACGATTCAAAATGTGACGTGACGCAGGGGAGGCAGCTAATTGGTAAGTAGGGTCAGGTGAGTATTTCTGCTTCTACTTTTCCTACTAATTAAACTGCTGCAGTCCATCAGCTTAAACAAAACAAGGTGAGGACTTTGGACTGTAGTGGGAGTGTTTAGAGTGGAATAATGCCCCTAACGTAGTTAGTATTCTTTAAAGAGAGTAACTAACGAGCTTAATCTAAAGGGAAGTCATGGCAGCACAGCTCGCTCCCATAACATGCTCCTCCTGTGTTATTTGGGAAGTCATGGATACTTCCAGTGTCCCTGGTGACCATGTGTGCAGGAAGTGTGTCCAGTTGATGCTGCTGGCTAACCGCATTTCAGAGCTGGAGCTGTGGATGGATTCACTGTGGAGCATCTGTGATGCTGAAGTTGTGGACAGCACATTCAGTGAGGTGGCCACACCGCAGGTAAAGACTGAACAGGCAGAAAGAGGATGGTTGACCACCAGACAGAGTAGAGGAAGGCAGGTAGTACAGGAGTCCCCTGTTGCCTGGTTGGGGGAGACAAACCCAAGGTTCCATGGGTGGCTTTGCTGCACAAGGGAGGAGGAAGAAGAGTGGCAGGGCTATAGTGATAGGGGAATCAATAGCAAGGGGAACAGACAGGTGTTTCTGTGGCCGCAAAAGAGACTCCAGGATGGTGTGTTGCCTCCCTGGTGCCAGGGTCAAGGATATCTTGGAGAGGCTGCAGGGCATTCTGAAGGGGGAGGGCAAACAGCCAGTGGTCATGGTACATATTGGTACCAACAAAGTAGGTAAAAAAAAGGGATGAGGTCTTACAAGCTGAATATAGGGAGCTCGGATGTAAATTAAAAAGTAGGATCTCAAAGGTAGTAATCTCAGGATTACTACGTGCCATGTGCTATCGAAAGTAGAAATAACAGTATATATCGGATGAGTACGTGGCTGACGAAATGGTGTAGAGGGGAGGGATTCAGATTCCTGGGATATTGGGACTGGTCCTGGGGAAGGTGGGACCAGTACACACTGGATGGGTTGCGTCTGGGCAGGACCAGGACCAATGTCCTCGGGGCAGGGAGTATTTGCTAGTACTGTCAGGGAGGGTTTAAACTAGAATGGCAGGGGGATGGGAACCTGAGCAGGGAGACAGATGAGGGGGAAACAAGGATAGAAACAAAAGACAGAAAAGTAAGAAGCAAAAGTGGAAGTTAGAAAAAGCAAGGGCAAAAAATAAATGGGGTCATAGTGCAAAATAAAGCTAAGATGACTAACAAGGTTAAAAATACAAGTCTAAAGGCATTGTATCTTAATGCGTGGAGCATTCGCAATGAAGTAGATGAATTAACAGAGCAAATAGATATAAACGGTTATGATATAGTTGCAATTACGGAGACATGGCTGCAGGGTGACTAAGGATGGGAACTGAACATCCAGGGGTATTCAATATTTAAGAAGGACAGATAAATAGAGAAAGGAGGTGTGGTAGCATTATTAGTAAAGGAGGAAATCAATGTACTGGCTCAGAAAATCATAATGTGGAATCTGTTTGGATGGAGATAAGAAACACCAAGGGGCAGAAAAAGTTGTTGGGTGTTGTCTATAGGCCCCTAAACAGTAACAGAGATGTAAAGAAAGGCATTAAACAGGAAATTAAAGACACATGCAATAAAGGTACAACTGTAATCATGGGTGACTTTAATCTACATATAGATTGGACAAACCAAACTAATAATACTGTGGAGGAGGATTTCCTGGAGTGTGTACATGATGTTTTTTTAGACCAATACATTGAGGAACCAACTAGAGAGCAGGCTATCCTAGACTGAGTATTGTGCAGTGGGAAGGGATTGATTAACAATCTTGTTGTGAGGGGTCCCTTGGCGAAGAGCGGCCATAAAATGATAGAATTGTCCATTAAGATGGAGAGTGAAGAAGTTGAATCTGAAACTAGGGCCCTGAATCTAAAAAAGGGAACTATGAGGGTATGAGGCACGAGATGGCAATGATGGATTGGGGAACCTTTCTAAAAGGGTTGACGGCGGATAAGCAATGGCTAATATTTAAAGGAACATACGCATGAATGACAACAATTATTCATTCCTGTCTGGCGCAAAAATAAAACAGGAAAGGTGGCTCAACCATGGATTACAAAAGAAATTAGAGATAGTTTTAGGTCCAAAGAGGAAACATATAACATTGCCAGAAAAAGCAGCAAGGCTGAGGATTGAGAGCAGTTCAACAAAAATGGACAAAAAGATTGATCAAGAAGGGGAAAATGGAGTACGAGGGTAAACTTGAAGGGAACATAAAAACTGACTGTAAAAGCTTCTATAAATATGTGAAGAGAAAAAGATTTGCTAGACAAATGTAGGTCCCTTACAGTCAGAAATGGGGGAAATTATAATGGGGAACAAAGAAATGGCAGAAGAATTGAACACATATTTTGGTTCTGTCTTCGCAAAAGAGGACACAAATAATTTCCCAGAAATGTTAGGGAACCAAAGGTCTAGTGATAGGGAGGAATTGAAGAAAATCAGTGTTAGTAAAAAAAATGGTGCTAGAGAAGTTAATGGAGTTAAAAGCTGAAAAACCCCCCCGGGCCTGATAATCTCCCAGAGTACTAAAGGAAGTGGCCTTGGAAATATTGGATGCATTAGTGGTCATCTTTCAAAATTCTAGAGACTCTGGAGCAGTTCCTACAGATTGCGGGGGGGGGGGGTGCAAATGTAACCCCACTATTTAAAAAAGGAGGCAGAGAAAAAACAGAGAATTACAGATCAGTTAGCCTAACATCAATAGTGGGGAAAATGCTAGAGTCTATTATAAAAGATGTAGTAACAGAACACTTGGAAAGCATTACCGAGATTAGACAAAGTCAGCTTGGGTTTATGAAAGGGAAATCATGCTTAACTAATCTACTGGAGTTTTTTGAGGACGTAACTAGTAGAATAGATAAGGGAGAACCAGTGGATGTGGTGCATTTGGACTTCAAGAAGGCTTTTGATAAGGTCCCACATAAGAGGCTAGTGGGAATGGGATTGGGGGTAATATACCGGCACAGATTGAGAATTGGTTGACAGACCGGAAACAGAGTGTGGGAATAAATGGGTCGTTTTCCGGTTGGCAGGCGGTGACTAGTGGTGTACCGCAGGTATCAGTGCTTGGGCCCCAGCTATTCACAATGTATATAAATGACTTGGATGAGGAAACCAAATGAAATATTTCCAAGTTTGCTGACGACACAAAACAAAGCAGGGTTGTGAGGAGGATGCAAGGAGGCTTCAGGGTGATTTAGACAAGTTGTGTGTGTGGATGCAGTGTAACGTGGATAAATGTGAAGTTATATGCTTCGGTGTGAAAAACAGAAAGGCAGAGTATTATTTAAATGGTGATATATTGGGAAATGTGGGTGTAAAAAGGGATCTGGGTGTCCTTATATACCAGTCAATGAAAGTAAACAGGCAGGTACAGCAAGCAATTAGGAAGGCAAATGGTATGTTGACCTTCATTGCAAGAGGATTTGAGTTCAGAAATAGGGATGTCTTACTGCAGTTATACAAGGCCTTGGTGAGACCACACCTAGAGTATTGCATGCAATTTTGGTCTCCCTACCTAAGAAAGGATATACTTGACATAAAGGGAGTGCAGCGAAGGTTCACTAGGCTGATGCCGGGGATGGCAGGACTGTCATATGAGGAGAGATTGGTTCGACTGGGCCTGTATTCACAAGAGTTTAGAAGAATGAGAGGGGATCTGATTGAAACGTATACAATTCTAACAGAGCTAGACAGACTAGGTGCAGGGAGGATGTTTCCCCTGGTTGGGGAGTATAGAACCAGGGGCAACAATCTCAGGATACGGGGAAGGCCATTTAGGACTGAGATGGGGAAAAGTTTCTTCACTCAGAGGGCGGTCAACCTGTGGAATTTTCTACCACAGAAGGCTATGGAGGCCGGGTCACTGAGTATATTCAAGAAAGAAATTGATAATTTTTTGGATATTTGGGTCATCTGGGGTATTGAGAGAAAGCAGGGATATGGCGTTGAGATAGAGGATCAGCCATGATCATATTGAATGGCAGAGCAGGCTCGAAGGGCTGAATGGCCTACTCCTGCTCCTCTATGTTTCTATCTCTCTAACTCTCACAACTCCTTCAAGATGTTCTTTAAAACCTACGTCTTTGATCAAGCTTTTGGTCATCTGTCTTAAAATTTCCTAATGTGGCTCTGTATCAAATTTTGTTTGTTAATGCCCACGTGAATTGCCTTTGCATGTTTCACAAACCTAAAGGCATAATATTAAAAAAATGTATATGTTATTGTTGCATCCTGAAAAACAGGAGAATGGATTTCAATGCTCAAAGTCTAGACTGCTAATATCTACTGCCATGCCTTTTCCATGGCTATCTCCTTACGATATGGAGCCTTATGAAGGGAGAAAGAGAGAGATAATAGTGAGAGAAATCAAGCACAGAAAACAATGCTGGATAATGAGTAGCAAAAATGCAAAGAAAACAGTAGCAAGGAGAAACAAGAGCAGCAGCAAAAGAGAACATAAACTATAAATATTGTAGACTACTAAGCAAGAATACAAGAAATATGCTTATCTTTGTGCATTCAAATTTAAGCATATGCAGAAAAAAAGAAAAAAGAAAAAATGCATGGCACAGAGGAAAAGCTTAATTGGTATGAAAATGAATCAAATAGGGTAAATTCCACAAATTAATGTTTGTGGCTTATAGCTTTGTCAATTAGTAGCACATATCACCATTTTATAAACGTTAGCTAACCACACAGGGTTTTGCAATCTTGCAAGCCCCTTTCACCACTTGACCAGCAGGGTGCCTCCTGGGTGAGTAGTGCTTGCAGCTTTCTTGCACTATCTTAGCCAGACCAGTGAACCAATTTGCCATGATACTGCTGCTTCATTAGGCATGCGCACAGTAGGCTGCACCAGGATCATATCCCATCTTGACTGCAATCCAATTTCTAGGGAACTCTTCTCAACAATTCCAATTGTGCAACTCTGAAAGAAAAGTCACCAAGTCGCCAAATGTAATCATCGTAATTAGCATAAAGACTCTTATCATCCTCACACCCCAATTAGCTTCTACATTTTCGTATTTGTAAATACCATAGAATCAGGCAGTAGTTTTGCCAATTGACAGCTACTATAGTTTTGAAAGGAACAGTTGAAAATTTGTTTCACATCTGATGTTGACCAAACAGCAAGGACTATTTATTCTTTACTTGTTTGTCTATGGCAGCTTCCAGTTGTGGATACCCTGCTTTGTCCAGCTGAATACCAGGAAACAGATCCTCAATTAGACTCAGGAAAAGTGGTTCATCCTCATCAATCTAGGAAAAAATTAGATCCATATATTGTCAGTAAATGTATGAAAATGTCAACATTTATCCACATTGTACATTATTTTTACACTGGCATTTACAGAAAGCAATTAAACTCTGGCAAATGCAAATATAGTGAAGGTCAGTTTTGGATTGTGCTTAAAATATATTTCTGCTATGTTTTGTAGCATGCCAAACAGAAAAGCAACATGACTTACCAGTTTAGAGAGGTTCATGTCACGAAGCACGCGCATGACAATGGTAGACTCTGAATCATTGGGGTTGGCTCGTTTTGCAGCTCCAAGTGTCCGCAGGACTGACAGAATGTTACGTAGGCCAAAATCATAATGCACCTAGTGAGGGCACATTATGTAATGTTTTACTTATAAGTTATATTTAAGGATAAATTCACCAATCCTACACTCATATAGAGGAGCTGCACTTGCGTGGGAAGCAGGCTACAACGCTGTACTGCAGATTCTCTCATCTGTACCTCATTCAGATGCAAATAGGTGCAGGGCGAATCTACCCATTAGGACTCGAAGATAATGTAAAACCTAACTTATGCATTTACTCTAACGTTTCCCTGAAGCTCCCAATAATGAGCTCTTATTGCAGATTTCAAAATTAACAGATTTTTGTCTGTGAGCTTCAAAAGTGTTTTCTGCAGTTTTTAAATGCTGCTCAGGACTGGATGGGGCTCTTTTAACTACAAAAGAAAATGTTGAAGGCTGACTTGATAGAGGACTTTCAGATTATGAAAGGGTTTGAAAGGACAGTAAATATGGGTGGAATTTTACATTGTGCTGGGGTTCCAGCATGTCCCCACCCTGGCGGAAATGTCAGCTCCAGCACTTTGCCCACAGCAATTTAACAGTTGGCGGACCATTAATTGGCTCAAACCGGACCTTCCACTCCACCTGGGCAGGGAGTCCCGCCACTGAGAGCTGCTGGCCAATCAAATGGCTGGCAGCTCTCTGGTCCCAGCCGCGCCACTAGATACAGTGGCCACTACTGGGACTGCATCTAGTCCCCAACGGTGATCAGTACTGGAGCCAGGCACCGAGGTAAGTGGGGGTGGTGGTTTCATCAGGACCAGGCAGGCCATGAGAAAGAGGAGAGAGGCAACTGTGGGTGCGCAGGGAATCCCAGTTGCCCACCCTTGCCCACCATCAGTCCATGTAATGAAAGTTGCTGGGCTTCCACTTGGTGCCAGCCTCCACCTGCCATGGGAAAAATTGCAGCAGAGGTGGGGAGAGGCTCTTAAGTGGCCATTAATTGGCTGCTTATGGGCCACAACTGACCCTTGAATGGAAGGGCTGACTGATGCCTTATCCGCTGTGTAAAATTTATGGTGGGGGCAGGGGGTAAGTGCAGGGAATGGCACATAGGCTATTGTGCCCAATTTTATGCCCTCCATCTGCCTACCAAACCACCCCTGGGGAACTATGTTTCCACTTGCACATGAGACCAGAACTAGGGACCATAAATATAAGATAGTCACTAACAAATTGTGTAGGGAATTCAGGAGAAACTTCTTTACGCAGGGATGTTCAGAATGTGGAACTTACTACCACAAGAAGTAGTTGAGGCGAAATGCATGGATTCATTTACAGGGAAGTTAAATAAGAAAGTGAAGCAGAAAGAAACAGAAGAGTATGTTCATAGGGTTAGCTAAAGGGTGTGAGGAGCCTCGCCTGGAGCATAAACACCAGTATAGATATATTGGGTTGAATGGCCTGTTTCTGTAAATATCTTGCATCTTGGTGATGTATTGTGAAGCAGCTTTACACAAAGACATAGGTTAAAATACTAGTTTCAGAATGAAACAATATTTTGACTCCAATGGTGCAAGTGCTGAACAACGTGTACATATCTCTCCAAGGGTGGAGGTAGAATCAAAAAGAAAAAAGCAAAAAACTGCGGATGCTGGAAATCTAGAACAAAAACAAAAATACCTGGAAAAACTCAGCAGGTCTACCTTTACAGCTGTCAGACCTGCTGAGTTTTTCCAGGTATTAGAATCAAAAAGAAACTCATTATCAAGCAACTCTCGCATGCTTTTATTGGCAAGCTCAGAGCAGCACAAGGGGGCTGCTTAAAAACAGGTCATAAAAGTACTGTAGAAGGTGCTCCTCCCACATGGCAAGAAAAAGTGGGCAACAAATTAGATACATATACACATATGCATGCCACAGTACAATGTAATAAACTGCTACCTTACCCTTTCAATTTGATAAAGATGGCATGCAGCAGTGCTCGAGGTTAGATTTACGATGCACAAACCTGTTTAGACAGCTGTTCCTCACACAATTTGTATAGGGTGAAAAACTTCCTGGCCAGAGTTATGTTGTCAATAAATCCACAGCTGGCAAGCTTAACACGAATAATGATCTGACGATCTGGTACCATCATAGCAACAGAACGGAAGTTGATCTTCAGGTTCTCAGGTAGCTCTTGGCGTCCAGCATAGCCAGGGTTCTACAGATTTAGAGGCACAAACAAAAGAGTATTTCATTAAAAAATGGCAACACAGCTATGAAAGGCTTTTTACTTATTGTACTTAGTATTTATATGATCAAACAGCCACATGACTACCAGGCAAGTTAGGTCAGTTAGCTGAATGACAACAGAAAATATATAAGACCCATTGAACATAAAAAGAAAGAATCTACCTCAAATTATTCCCTCCAAACCATGGATATCTGTTGCCTATGGACAGATGTCTTTCTGTGGCAGGTCTGGAGTTGGAGGTCAGAGAATGGATAAAGGAGCAGTTAAAAAATAGTGCAAGCACAAGCAGGGAAGCATTCTAGTCTGGGAGTGTGACAAAATATTCCAGATCAAAATAGGGACATTGAGCTGGGGTGGAGGGTGTGTGCTGAGACTACAACCAAGACATTGTGCATTCTGGTGTGGTAAGAAAAAGTTCATACTATGGACAAGGTTTAGGCTGAGGCCAGATAGAAAAATACTTCAAATGAAAACAAAAAATGCTGGAAAACCTCAGCAGGTCTGGCAGCACCTGTGGAAAGAGAAACAGAGTTAATGTTTCGAGTCCATATGACTCTTCTTCAGAACTGAAAACCACCTGAGGTTGGCATGAGAGTGTGGCACACCAGAATTAGTCTTGGCTCAGGTTGCACTGGGCCAAGAGTCATCCATGATAGACTCCAGCATTTTGAATAAAGTTTAGAGATTAAACCTGCGTTACAAGTAGGGCATGGTGAGCACTTTCATGGTGGTTGCACGTCAAGAAATTATTTTGTGCCACTGGATCATTAATTCATGAAAAGGACCAATCACAATTAGAAATTACACTATGGTCATAGTTCTGGGATTTGATTATTCCCAGAATACATTGTTACATGGCTCAAGGAATTGCTAGCCAAAGGAACAGTGGCCCCTTGGTTCTGGGATCTGATTAGTCCAATGAATACTTTAATCATACATTCTTGTAGACAGAAAACTTTTAACAATGTACACCAGCAATGTTTAAGGTTCAATGTGATAAGTCAGATGATAACACTTGTGTTTAATGTGCTACAATTTTAATAGGGGGAATTTTAACTTGCAGGAGGGCATGGGTTTAGGAATGGATGGGGGGTTTAAAGGCATGGAAATTGACAGTGCATCAGAGGATGCTGTGGTCAACCATGTCAAAGGATGTAGGCAGATCAAGGAGGACAAGGGGGGATAGTTTACCTTTGTCATAATTACACAGGATGTCATTTGTGGCTTTGATAAGAGCAGTTTTAGTACTGTGACAGGGGTGGAAGCCTGATCCTTCTCTACAGCTTCTCCACAGTCATCCACATAGGTAGGATGACAATATGCTGATGCTATCCAGCTCCACATCACCCTGACCTTTCCTGACACCATCACTGTTTCTCAGTTATCAGGCTGCTTGTCTGACATCCTAACTGAATGAGTAGAAGATTCTTCAAATTAAATATTGGAAAAACTGATGCTATTGTCTTCGGCCCAATGACAAACTCCGTTCTTTAGTCACTGACTCCATCCCTATTCTTGGCAATGATCTGGGACTGAACCAGACTGTTCACAACCTCGGTGTCATATTTCACCCCGAGGTGAGCTTCCGACCATATAACTGGTCCATCACTTAGATCAGCTATTTCCACTGCCATAACATTGTCGGACACTACCCTTGCTTCAGCTCATCTGCTACTAAAACCGATACCCATCTCTTTGTTAACTTTGGACTTGAGTATTCCAATGCACTCCTGGCCAACCTCCCACTTTCTACCCTTGTAAACTTGAGGTCATTCAAACCCTGTTGCATGTGCCCTTACTAGCACCAAGTCTTGTTCACCCATTGCCCCTGTGCTTGCTATCCTACATTGACTCCCGGTCAAGCAACGTTTTGTTTTTAAAATTCTCAGCCTTGCCCCTCCAAATCTGTGTAATCACCTCCAGCCCACAGCTCTCCAAGACATTTGCACTCCTCTAGTTCTGGCCTCTTGGGCATCCCCAATTTTAACTGCCCCACTATTGGCAGCCATGTCATAAGCTGCTTAAGCCCAAAGCTCTGTAATTCTCTCCCTAAACCTCTTCATCTCTCTACCTCCCTTTCCTCCTTTATGATGTTTCTTAAAACCTATCTCTTCTGTCCTAATATATTGTTATGCTTTTCAGTGTCAAATCTTGCTTTACAATGTTCCTGTGAAGCACCTTGGGCCATTTTATTATGTTACAGGTGCTTTATAAATACAAGTTGTTGTTGTCATTCCTTAGGTAAGGAAACCAAAACAGTGCTCCAGGGGTAGCCTCACCAAGGCCCTATCCAATTGCAGTGAGACTTCTTTACTCTGATTATCCAATACTTTTGTTATAAAGATTAACATACTATTTGTTTTCTTAATTGCTTGCTGTACCTGCATGTTATCTTTGTTATTTGTGTGCAAGGTCATCCGGGTCCCTCTGAATACCAACATTTCCCAGTCTTGCGCCATTTAAAAATATTCTGCTTTTCTCTTTTTCATACCAAAGTGGATAACTTCACAATTCTCTACATTACTTACATCTGCCATATTCTTGTCCATTCACTTAATCTGTCTATACCCTTTCACAGCCTCTTTTTGTCCTTCTCATAGCTTACTTCCCCACCTAACTCTATATCATTAGCAAACTTGGATAGATTACACTCAGTCCCCTCATCTAAGTCATTGTATTTACATTTCTGGCCCTGCTTAAACCGTTAAACCAATTTTGGTTTTGAATCCATGTGTGCAGTACCACACCGAGGGTGCTGACCTCCTCCACTACCTCCATAGCCGTGCTGCCTTTGTTTCACTGGCATGCTTCATCCTCCCATCAGTTGTCCAGAATATCTTCCTGAAGGCCCTTACAGTCTCCAGCATCACATACACTAAAACGAGGCACAGCCTTTGATCGCATGTACCCAATTCTATCACTTCTTTATGTTCTGTTCCCTATTCGTGAATTCATATTTGCAATGTCCCTTTAAATACTTGAGCCAAAATTGACTAATGCAGTCATCATCATGCCTGATCAAGCTAATTGGTCAGGTAGCCTGGAAATAAAAAGGGTTAGAAATGGCTGCACTTAATAGTCACTGGTAGACCCACTGCACTTACTTCTGGATTTGCTACGCACTACCAGACGCCCCCAGGCCCATTATGTCAGCGATTTAAAATCCAACCCAATGCTTTGGAACTAGATTTAAAAAGGAACTGGTCAAAGTTTATTCTTTAATGCCGCAAACTTTCATGTGAGTCTGTGTGGAGGTCTGAGTTGTTGGATATATTCAAATTAGTATCCTGGGAGGCAATGAACAACATATACGATATGGTATGCTAACTAATTGCACCCGGTGTTAAAATGAGCCAGCTGCACTTTGACAAATTGCATTAGCACAGTTTTCTTCGTTTTACATATTTAATAACTTGGATTTACCATAGTGAGGAAAATTCCGAATTCAGCATTCATTTCTACAGAATCTCCATCTGTGAAGATGAAACTCTTTTTACGTTCCTTTTTGCATGTCAGCACTATAGCAATCTGCTGAGCAGCAACTGACAGGACTGGTAGATCAATACGATTGAATTCATCAAAGCAACCCCAGGATCCAGACTGTGCTAGGCCTATTAAAGATAAATAATAAATTATTATGTTCTGTAACGTATGTTGAACAAAGCAGACAGACATTGCCAATAGATCCGCTAACTTTCATAATACAAGCCACCTGCAGCCAAAAGCCTAACCTAAACAAGGGCTTAGTAAGCATTATTCTAACTTTTCAGGCCACAAATATAAAGTAAAGCTCCTTATTTACAAATTAAAATCAATACAGACAAAATAAAATTGCTGCAATTTCATAAAGGAAAATTGCATACTCCAAGGAAACTTAGGGCAGGATTTTCCCGTTGGGGTGCGGGGGCGGGTCCCACACACACGTGCGTGAAATGATGCGTGGTGACATCAGGCAAGCGTCTTAACGTCACCGCGCGCCATCGCAATATTTCGTTGGGCGAGCACGCGATGATACAGACGTGTGCACGCCATTAATTAATTATTTAAGGACCTTGAGGCGCCAATCGACAGTGATTTTTCGGCGCCCGTGCAATCTTCGGGTCGGCGCCCGGGCACAACGGGCAGGTGGGTAGGACACATTTGCATAAGCCTCATCCATGGGTGGATTAAGAGGGCTGAGTGGGGTCACGAGTGTGCCCTGTCAAATATTGTTTTTTCAAAGTTACTAATACTTGCCTGTGTGATCTGCAATATTTCAAAACGCATACCAGCTGCTTGACCTGGACTCCTAACCTTCAGTCAGCACTCTGCAGTGAGGAATCTCTGTTGGGCCTGCAGGTTTCAGGAAACCTTCCCTTAGCCTGGGAATGGGAGCTGAACTCTCCACTGGAGGCACCTCCTTTGAGGAGGAAGGGAGGACTAGAAGGGGGAGGAGGCCAGGAGTGCACATTCAGCCTCCAGGAGAGCCACCTTTGGGAGGTCAGGCGCAGTCACAAGGGGTGCAGGGCCAAGAGGTAGTCCAAGGCAGGAGGGGCCACACCAGTGATAAACCTAAGGTGCCTTATGTTTACGTTAACCTGCTGTCAGGGTATGCAGGTGGCAAAGCAGCTACCTCAATATGTCTGAGGTGCAGTGCCAGAGGAGGCTCAGTCTCTCAAGGGAGACTGTCAACTATATCTGTCAGATGATTGGGCCTGAGGTTTCCGCTAACTGTGTGGGTGGACACCCCATGCCAATGGCTCTAAAGGTCACAGCTGCCCTCAACTTCTATGCCTCTGGCTCCTTCCAGGGCTCGGTGGGTGATCTTTGCGGTGTCTCCCAATCAGCTGTCCACACTTGTGACAAGCAGGTTACAGATGCTCTGTTCAGGTGTGCATTAACCTTCATCTTCTGCTATTGGAACCAGGTAAGTGAGGCACAGTGAACCAGAGGCTTCGCGGCCAATGCTAGCTTCCCCCGCGTCCAGGGTGCTATAGACTGTACACATGTGGCCATCAAGGCACCAGCAGGTGAGCCCGGTGCCTTCGTCAACAGGAAGGGCTTCCACTCCATGAACGTGCAGATAGTGTGTGACCACAGGATGCAGATTCTACATATCTGGCCAAAGTACCCAGGCAGCTCCACAGCTGGCATCTCCCCAGTTGTCGCAGCCTCACTGGATGCAACGGTCACTGTCAGAGGGGGGGAGGAGCTGCCGCCCTCATCCGGAGTGCCCTGAGAGGAGCCCACAGAGATGACAGGCAGCTGCTGCGCCGACAAGGGGTCGCTTTGGACCTCCCTGCTCACCGTGGATGAATGGGAACCAAGCTGGGAAACTTGGTGCCCAGGCCATCTCCCCACACTGGCACGGACTAGCTGAGGTCAATGCCGATGTGAGGTCTTGCTGGTCCGAGTGCATCCCCAGGAAGCCCTGACAAGTCTCCTGGAGTAGCCTCTCCACGAGAGATGCCACTCTCTCCGTGGAGGACACATGGCGCTCAGACATGGCGGACTCCTCCACCACGGATACCAAGCTAAGCATAGCCTCATGTATCTCCGCCAGGTGCTCCCGCACACATTTCCTGTGCTTGTTGCATCGCGGACGACTCCAGAGGCACATCATCAGGCACCGACTGAGCATGTGCCTGGTCCCCTGCAGTCCTCTGACTGCTGGCGCCATGGGCACTCTCTGTGTCTGCCATCTCCTCCAGTGACTGTGAAGTGCCCTCACCGCTGTGCCCCGGGGCACTAGCCAATGTTGTAATTCCCACCGAGGTGCTAATATCTGTGCTGGTGCCTGTCTCGCGGAGATGGTGTGACGTTGGTGAGATTTCAGTGCCCTCAGGTATGAAAGGGGGCCTCTGCTGCTTCTCCTCCCGGCCCTGCTCCGCTGATGCTGAAAGGAAGGACAAGGACATTGAGTCAGTTAACGTGGAGACAATGTGCATCCCTGTCCCCCGGTCAAGCCATGTTGCAAACTTCAATCACTGAACATTCAGCACTGCTTTGGCTGTTGGGAGAACAATGGTGATCTCACTGCTGGGCAAACATACCTGCCCGTGGCACCCCAGCCTCACTGACACTGGTGGACCTGGGCACATGGCGCCTCTCCAAACCTAGGGCCTCCTGCTCGAAGCGGCTGAGAAATGCTAACTGTGCCAGGCCGCCGCCAGTCCTCACCCGCTCAGCGGCATTATGTGCATTCTTCTCCTGAAAAGGAGAGAAGAGCATTGATTAGTGCAACTTGTACCTGGATTCTCTTCACGGACGGCCCACCCTAACCAGAGTATGGCATTGCAGGGCTCCAGTGCCTCCGCACCCAGCTGCTGCTGAACACTCACACAAAGATGCTAGGCTCATTCCGCCCCCGTGCCCCACCCCCATGGCTAAATGCTGCCTACATCACATTAGGCACCACACGGTCTGACCTTCCATAGCAAGGAGGCGCAAGCACGTGGAGCCAAGAGGGCAGCAGATCGATTGTTGCCACACCACCTTGAAGCTCCCCTCCCAGCATGTCATCACCCTGACTTTGACATGTCCTCGAGTTCCAGCACTGGGCCTAGGTGCAGCTCCTCCAGGTTTCCCCCAAAACAGTCATGTGGGTCTCAGTGTACCATATGCTGCGGGGGCAGAACCCATCTCTTCACCACCCTCTCGGGGTGACCTCAGCATGGACAATATCTGCTGGCCCACCCAGTGAGGGACACATGCCATCAATGATTCAATGCAGTCACTACACTCAGACTTAAGGGGAGGTGGTGGCGCTAGGGGGGAAGCCCACCTGTTGGGTTAAGTAACCAATGCCAACATGGTATTCACCCTTCCTGAATGCAACAAGTCGTTGAAGTGCTTGCGACACTGGATCTAGGTGCGCTGCACCATGTCGCGGGAGCTCACCACCTCCGCCACCTCCTCCCAGGCACCTTTGGTAATGTGGGGGGGCCTCCTCCTCCTGTCCCGGGGTACGAGGACCTCCCGCCATCTCCTGGAGGAGGGCAGCAAGACAATCATCGGAGAAACGAGGGGCCCAGTGCCCCCCCGGCCCTACCCTCCTGCCTGGCCTGCTCACCAGCAGCGCTCTGGGGAGCCCATCCACTGGCCACGATTCACAGCCTCTGAAAGGCTGCAGCAGCTTTTTAAACAGGTTGCAGGGTCGCCATTGGACCCCCCGGTCATTGCAGTCCCGCCGCAGCTCGCCCACTCCCGCTGTCCTTGGGAGCCACAATTCACGCTGGGTGGGCCTTAATTGGCCCGCCTGTGTAAAATGGCGGCGCAGACCCAATCATGGGCAGCAATCAGGTCCGCGCCTGCCCGCTCCCGCTCTGCCCCACCCCAGGCCAGCCAGAAAATTCTGCCCTTAGTGTATAACATTACCCTAACATAAAACATGTGTAGCACTAATTATTTTCTTCTACACAGGAATAATATATTTCAAAATGAATGTCATCTACTTACTGTGCAGAGATTGCTAGAACATGCATTTGACTATTTGCAGGTTACGGTAGTATTTTGCGCTAAAATACAATTAGATTCACAGCATTTTAACCTATCAAAGAATACTACACCGTCAAAAAGTCATCTGCATTATAAAATCAACCAAATTAACCCTTAAAAGTGAACAGAAATATAGACTGCAGCAGTGATAAAGCTAAACAATGGCTAGGTGGAGTTGTAAAAAGGTTTATATGGCAGATGAAGCTTTGTGATGTTCATCTAAGCAGAAGTTAGTTGCTTGTGCACCATCTAGTGGCCAATTTGAGAAAAACATGACCAGAGGCCTTACAGAGAAACATCACTTACCTACCTTCTTCACTGTACATAGTGCCTGTATCACACAGGGAGACAAAGAAGGCAATAGAGAGAAAAATATGGAATAATTCTCTTAACATACTATCAGAAAAATTGGGTGCATTTAAAATTGTAAAATTTGCCAATGTTTTCTTCAATTTAAGTAGACAAAGCTAAACAAAGCTAGTATTAACACTGTAGCAATTCTCTAAACTGGTCACCTTTAAAAATTCTCCCAAGTCCTCTGAAGTCCATTTGATCTGAGCAGTTAAATACCACCACGTACTTCCCAAGGCACCTCCCCATGTCTTTGGTAGTTTCAGTCTTTCCTGTCCCTGCTGGTCCTGCAGGAGCTCCTCCCATGTTCATTCCAAGTGCCTGAGCTAGAGTGATGTAACATCTGAGATAAACAGAATAATATATGCTCATATTTTGTTTAAATAAATAATCAGCTTGTTGAATGCTAAATGTTCAACCTCCTGAATCAGAGGCAAGAAGCAGACCAATTGACCACCTCAGAGCCAGAAAATTGTGGGATCCAGTCCCACATCAGGACTTGAGTAAATGATCTTGTGTGATAATTTATTGGAATGTTGAGGGAATGTTGCACCAATAGAGGTGCATCTTCCAGATGGATGTTCAAGTGGATGTTAAAAGTTCCATGAAACTATTGAAAGTGTTCTGGACAACTGTACTCCCTCAACCACCCATAAAAAGGGCTAAAAGGGCATTCATTGCATTGCTACTTATGGAATCCTATTGTGTGCAAAATGTATATTTCACTTGCCTATATAACAACAATAAGCATGTATAAAAGCTTTTCTTGGTTTGGCATGCGATATTGCTGAGAGGCAGCTAAAGTGCTATTTAAATACAAATCTCAACTCACATTCAGAGTGTGGCTGGCACACCTTGTCCGGACAGATTAAAAGGAGTTTCTGGCTGTGTTATACTTGACTGAGTGGTATTTGAACCTAACTGCTAAGACTGGAAGTACGCAACTTTCCCAAGTATATAATGAATACACAAAAAAATTCTCCTTAATGAATGCAAAGAAAGGAAAATATAACTTAATAAAGGGATTGCTAGCAGCATCAACTTGCTCTATGACACCATGGAGGGAGCACGTTGCTCAGATCATGCACTAAATCAATGTGATTATTATTTTACAATTTACGTACTGACAAATGAGGTTTTGCGATGCCTCACAAAGGGAATCATTTTCACATTTGCAACCTGGGCAGATCATCATCCTTTAGGGAATCCTAACACCTCATTCTATTGACTTCAATGGAACGATAATCTGTGGGCTTCTACCAAAGGACAGATGATCCTCTGCGCCAAATGGTGAAGCTTAAAATTATTCGCAAGATTTTTGGTGGCTTATACTCAATGGTGCCAATTATTTTGTATGAAGTATGGAAGAGGGAAGACTGATTGGACTGTCAGCACGACAACTTCTATTTATATAGCACCTTTAACAAAATAAAACACCCCCAGGCTCTTTTCAGGAGCATTACAAAGCAAAGCATGGCACCAAACCACATAAGGAAATATTTGGTCAGATACCCAAAAGCTTGGTCAAAGTAGGTTTTCAGGAGTGTCTAAAAGGAAGAAAGAGAGGTAGAGGGGTAGAGAGGTGTAGGGATACAATTCTAGAGCTTAGGAACTAGGCAACTGAAGGGGCAGCAACCAAAGGTGGAGTGATTAAAATCAAGGATGCTCAAGAGTCCAGAATTACAGGAGCGCGGCTATCTCAGGGGGTTGAAAGGCTGGAGAAAGGGAGGGACGAGACTACAGAGGGATTTGAAAACAAAGATAAGAATTTTTTTAAAAAGCATTTTAAATTGGGAGCCACTGTAGGTCAGTGAACACAGGGACGAGTTAAGAAATAGGCAGCAGAATTTTGGATGAGCTCAAGTTTACAGAGCATAGAATGTGGGAGACCAGCCAGGAGTGCATTGGAATAGTTAAGTCTAGAGGCAACAAAGTCATGAATGAGGGTTTCATCAGCAGATGAGCTGAGATGGGTGAATTTTGGTGATGTTACGGACTAGAAATGGGTAGTCTTCTAAAAAGCACATTAAAAGCTCAATTAAAATTGTGCCTTAGACAAATGATCGCCACCATTGGATAAAACCCAGATGAGGATTATCACTTACTCCAATGAAAAGCAGTCATGAAGCTATGTGCACAAGGAATTTGTAGAGTAAGGGGTTAACATCAGAAGTGACTGATGCTGATGTAATTACTGATATAACTATGATGCAATGTCATATGATTAAGTAACAGATCTGGAGGGAAGTAGATGTACAAAGTCGTGTAAATAAACAAAAATATTTTTTACGAATTACAGACCAAAGTAGCTTTCATAGAGAAACTGGCAAATCCTAAATAAACTCCATCTTGACCCTGAATTCAAGACAAAACATGGTGGCAGCAGACAGAGCATAAAAGGCCCATAAAAACTACAAATGAATACAGCTGACTGAAAGACTGCAAGTCCTTGGGAAAAAAATTGAAGACTTACCAAAGAAAGAAGCATCGTAGGTGCAGCAGATGCAAGTTGACACACAGACCCAGAGTCCAGACAGCAGTAAGTGCAGATCATAATCTACAAGCCAAACTACTGAAGCAGCAACAGATCCAGAGCTTAGGATAAGCATGGAGTCTACATTGCCACTCCCAGAAACTTTCTGACGCGCTGAAGGCTCCCAACAGGCTCAACACTGGAACAATTGGAGAAAGAGATTCTCCAGATACCATAGAGCTTGCATAAGAAGGAACAAAAGCACCAAGTCAGTGCTTTACGCTATGCTCTAGGGGCTAATACAGATGATGTAATAGCGAGACAAGGAGCGGAATCACCCCAGATTTGCACTAAGTGCGGTAGCAGGCAGGAAAAAGAATGTTTACCTTCCAGTCGCAATGACGCTTTTCACGCTGTACCGTCCCAATCCTGCCTCATTAATCATGCATTATCGGGAAACATGCCATTTCAATGGTGGGCGGGCTCTCATTCGCCCGTCATGTCATCACCTCTCCACTTCCTCACACCAGATGCCATGTTTAAAGTGCGTCTGCGTGCACACCTCTAAGTGCTTTCGCACAGAAGAATTGCCCTAAAAAGCGAGGAGACTGCGGCCCCCCCCCACCCGATTCAATGACGTTTCCCTGGAATGCCTTTTGGGTGCCATGGAGGCCCGCTGTAATGTCCTCTACCCCAGCTCTAGCGGCAGAAGGGACAGCAAAATGACCAAGCCGGCTTGGGAGGTGGTGGCAGCGGTGGTTAGTGCCAACGCCCTGCAAAAGAGGACATCCACCCAATGCCGAAACAGGATAAATGATCTCCTCTGTTCTGCCACAGTAAGTCACTCTTCTCATCACTCTCAAATCACACACTCACAAACCCATCACACATTTACGGGGATCTCACTCACTGCCAGTTCAAGAGATATCACCATTCACTCTCTCACACACACCTTCATTGTCCTCATCCTGTCCATGGCACCACTCACCACCCACACATGCCAGGCATCCTTCTCATCTGGCCTGGCAGGCATCCCGCTTACACTCTATCTGTATTCATGCAGGACAAGCTGGCACACAAGAGGGAGGGGTCACAGACTGGTGGAGGATTAAGGTTCTGACAGACTGTGGAAATAGAGCCATCCAGCTGGCCGGCGAAGATCTGGACCATTCCTGTGCTGATGGTGAGATCGGCGATGCTCTGCCAAGTGAGGATCCAGCAGTGCAACATCCATCAGACAACCATGCTGTGAGTGATGTGTCCTGTTTCACAGGCCACTGCCATTCACTAAGTATCTCCCTTTGCTTTCACAGGCACATCTGGGAAACAGCCGAGGGGGCCCACGACCCAGGTCTTCGACTCAAGCCCTGAAGACACCTCAGAACAGGAATCTGCTGAAATCCCAATTGAAGACCCGTCACAGCACTCACCCATACCCTCCATCAGCGCAAAGACACGTACCTCGGTAGGACCTAGTTCTAGTTGGCTGCATCTCCATGACTGGAGCCTTATCACAGAGGGTCTGCCATCAGCCAGACTGGAGTCAAACGTTCACCTTTAAACCAAAGTGATGGTCCAGCTTCACACTCAGAGTCACCATCTGGTGAGCACATCGCACTGTCTGATCCACAACAGTCAGTGGCAGGATTGTCCCAGGTCCCGGTACTCGGAGGACAGCTGGAGGCCAAAAATCTGCTGAGTCCGAGTCAAATGATGAACCTCTGGATACGGTCATAACTCAATTGCTGAAGCTGCAAAGGCAAGCCCGAGAACGTCAGGAAATGATGCCCGCTGCACTCCTCAGATTGCAAGGCATGATGGAGGAGTCCATCCACCTTCAGTCTGAAGTGATAGCGCCAGCATGCCAATGCACCAAGGTCAACACTGGTAGGATGGCAGCCACCATGGTCCAGGACATCGGTCCTGCACTGCTGCGTGGGCTGAACTCCATCGCTGATGCCATCGTTGGCCTCCAACAGTGTCAACGTGAGACAGGTGCGAGGCAGCACAATCTCATTCCAGCTTCCCTTTCTCCTCAAGGAGTCAGCCACAGGCCCTCAGGCACCCACGGGGAGGAGGATCAGCAAGTGCACATTCTGGGGTCATCAGCCCAGGTGACTCCGGGAGTGTCCAGCCCATCTGAATCCCCTCTTCCTGTGACCCCAGCAGCTCCAGCTCAATAAGCCAAGGAGGGTGCCACTGCCAGCAAGACCCTGAAGGCAAGCCTGAACCCTCCAGGTCCCGGCCCTCCAGAGGACGCCAATCAAGGTCATCACAGACAGGGTGTCACAGTCAGCAGGCTGTCTCCATCTCCGCTGTAGATGTCAGGGGAACACCAGGCATAGCGGCAAGGTGAGGAGGGTGAAGAAGATGTAGTTGAACAGCCTGGGCACGGGTGTTAATCACTTGTACATAGTGTTCCCTACTGTAAATAAACTCCCAAGAATGTCTCCTTGCCTATGGCTCCTTGTTATGATGAGCAGTGTTCGTATCACTCAGATGTGAAACCTCAGTTTCTGCACAAGATAAAGGCAGGTGTCTCAGTCCAGGGCCTCTTCCCTGCGCGGTGCGTAACCTTCAGACCAAGTGATGATCCGGCCTCACACTCCCTGGACACATTACTGATGCCTGCACCTCGATGGTGCTTGTCATTGCTGCCAGAATGTTGTAGGCAGGCGTCACAGAGTTCCATCATTCTCTCTGTGTGCTCTCAGTGCCTTTAAGCTGGGGCTGACCCCTCATTTCTTCAGCATCTGTGACCAGAGACGCTGCGCTCTTGAAGGGGTCAGGTGTTGAAGGCTGACAAAGGGTCAGGTGCATTTAAAGTTTTACAGCTGCAATTCCATGATATGATACTGATCAGAGTGTGAGCAAGCTGCCCTTGGCCAGAAAGGAGTCAGACATTCTCAGAGGCTACGTGAAGATCTATGGAGTATCCTCACTGTATGCCGTCATCATCCTCCTGCAAGCAAGCGACCATTAGGGTCTCCACTGCATGGGCTCCATGACAGGAGCATTATCACAGAAGGTATGTATGCTGCTATCAGCCAAACTGGTGTCAAATGTTCACAGGTGCATTGTGAGGATCCATGGATTGTCCTTGCTGCATGTCATCATCATCCTCTGCGAACCTAGCTGCTATGAGGGTCTGCCGAGCACGCCTGCCTCATTTGGCCAGTGTGATGGCCTCATCGCCATCATCCTAGCCTTTGATGACCTCCTCACCCTCATTAGAGGAGACCTCCAGCTCCTCCTCAGCCAGCTCCTCTCCCCATTGCAGCGCCAGGTTGCAAAGGGCACAGCAGATGATGACGATGCGTGGCACCCTCTGTGGAATGTATTGCAGGGCTCCACCAGACCGGTCCAAGTACCAGAACCTCATCTTCAGCATCCCGGTGGTTTGCTCCACCAAGGAGCGAGTTGCAGCATGAGCCTCATTGTACCTTCTGTCTGCTGCAGTCTGAGGTCACCACACGGGTGTCATCAGCCACGGCCTCTGCAGGTAGCTCTTGTCCCCGAGGAGCCGTCCCTGCAGCCTCTGTGGACCCTGGAAGACATCAGGGATCTGAGACCTACTGAGAATGTAGGAGTCGTGGACACTTCCTGGGAACCATGGGCAGACCTGCAGGATGCGGTTGTTGTGGTCACATACCTGCTGAACATTCAGCGGGCTGAAGCTCTTGCGGGTGACACAGTTGACCACGTTGCCACGGAGATCTGAGAGCCATGTAAGTGCAGTAAATGGCATTCTAGATCTATGGGAAACCCGAGATCTGGGCAAATCCAATCGCTGTTGCATCCTGGCTTCCCTGGTCCCAGGCAAAATGCACAAAGTTGTGTGCCTTTGCGAAGATGGCATCTGTGACCGTGACCTTTGTGGGTGGAGGCTTGTGATATCCCACAGAGGTCACCTGTGCAGCCCTGAAAGGAGACACTGGCATAGAAATTGAGTGCAGCGGTCACTTTCACAGCCACTGGCGGTGGATGTCCTCCATGACTCCAGTCTTTGGTGACATAGCGCTTTCTTGATCATCTAAAGGAATGAAAGGCAGCATCTACAGACCCTTGGTCTAGCTAGGTGCCAACTAGCGACAGCTCGCTGTGGCTCTTCAGCAGCGAGTGCGGGAGCCCTAGCTGCCTCTTCTGCCTGGGGGTGCTGCTCCTGCCTTTGCGTAGCCAGGCGCCTCCATCGCACTCTTCTCCATTGTCTCCGCTCTCTGTACACCATGAGGCATACAGCTAGGTCACCAGGCTGCATGCTCCTGATGTACTCCTCCTGTAGGATGGGAGAGAGAGATGTTAAAACTGGATCAGTCTAAAATTAGAGGTAATGGGAATGGAACAGATGAATTATACAAGCCTGTCAAGGTTTCGATCAGTTATGCATTTGTACAAGTCTGATCTTTATCAGTGTTTAGTAGAGTGCTAGCAAAAGGAAAACACATCTCATCTTCTTACCTAACCCTGTTATAACCAATAATGTTAGGTGTAAATCCTCTATCCAAAAAATTAAGTACACTGTAGTGAAACATCATAAACTCCTTAATTACAAAATATACTAACTTATCTGAACAATGTTTTGAAACACCCTCTTTTCCTCTGCCCTCACTGCATTGTTGTTTAGCTTTACTGTTCTAAGAACCTCTGTTGGTTAAGTCTGAAGGCCCCTTAATGCATCCCGGAGAGTGCTGGTCACCACTTGGATGGCCAGAATTTAGTGCACTGCATGGCTGCTCGAAACCCCACCCACCTCCGCCCCACTGGTTGGCGGCAGCTTTGGCCACTGGACTGCATGCTGTGCTCTCAGCTCAGGCACAGGCATTCTCCTAACCTGCACTGCAAGGCTGCGCTGTTACCTTGAACCATGGGGTAGACTGGTCCAAACCTGAATGATGACATTGGGATGGGCTGTGAGTGCCTCCACCAGTGACTGCTCCATGGCCAGTTCTAGTAAGGAGATTGTACAACATGCCCAGTCATCCAATTGTTCTGCAGTCCACTAAAACTCACTAGTTTGCAATCTATGCCCAAGGAGTGAAAAGCTCTGGAGCATTTGGTGGCACTTTCAGACCTCTGCGTTGCTTCAGTGGGCAGATAAGCTAGAGGCCCGACTCCAAGCATGTCAACAAACAGAAAATGCTGGAAAAACTCAGCAGGTCTGACAGCATCTGTGGAGAGAGAAACAGAGTTAATGTTTCAAGTCCGTATGACCCTTCTTCAGAGCCAAAGAGAAGTGGAAATGTGATAAAATTTATACTGTTTAATGGGGGTGGAGCACGTGAAGCAGGATAGAAGGCCAGCGTTAGGCGGGGGCTAAGAGGAGACTGACAAAGATGTCATGGACAAAAAGACAAATGGAGTGTTAATGGTAGTGGTAAGCGATAAAGAAGGTGCTGATAATGGCATAAAGGTAGGAAAGCAGAATGTGTTAATAGTAGAAAAAGGGTCAGCACTGTGTGAAAGAACAACATGGAACAAGAAACAGATGGCCCTTTTGAGGATGGGGGAAGGGGCGGTGGTTGGAGAATAAAGGATAGAAAAAGGGGGATAAAAAAGGAGATGCTAAGCCTATATGTCTCTCCACGGCGAGGAGGGTCCCTCACCCACCCTTCGATAAAATCAAGAGCGAGACTGAACACATGTTAGAACAAAGAGTTCTCTCTCCAGTAACCACACTGGCAAAGTGGTGTTCTGGAATGGTCACAGTACCATAGCCTAAAGGTTCAATTAGATTCTGTGTGGACTTGACTAAATTAAACATGTCAGTAGAGCGCAAGATCCACCCAATGGCATTTGTGGATGAAAGTCTCTCTAAATTAGCAAAAGCATCCTCTTCACAAAATTAGATGCTAACTATGGCTTTTGGTAGCTGCCTCTGGACAAAGAGTCCAGATTGCTAACTACTTTTATCACCCCAATTAGTCATTATTGTCTTAGCAGATTAACATTCAAAATTACTTTTGCACCCCAGATATCCCAAAGAATGATGTCTCATCCCCTGGAAGGCATGGACACAGTAATATGCCATATGGGTGACATTCTCGTACACAATTCATCAAGGGAAGAGCATAACTGTCGAGTGAGAGCAATCCTCAAAGTTCTACAAGAAGCAGGTTCAACAATAAACGACAAATGTGAATTTACAAAGCATATGATAAAATTTTTAAGCAGCATTGTGCAAGCTTTGGAAATTACTTTCGACCCACAGAACACCAAGGTGATTAGAGAGTTCCCACAGCCTAAAAACATCACGAATTACAGATTCCTTGGGATGGTCAAATCAAGAGGACATGTTCCTACCAAACTTGGCAGAAATTAATGAACCAGCTGTTGAGACAAGGTCAACAGTGGCGTTGGAACATGGACCAGCAAAAATACTTTTGACAAGACCAAGAATCTGCTAATTTCACCACAAATTCTAGCGCACTATGACCCAGAACTGCAACAATTGTAGCAGCAGACGCATCATCTACAGGCTTGGATGCAGTGCTGTTTAAAGTTCAAAAAGATGGACAAAGATGACCAGTTTATTATGCCTCAAGGTCTCTCATGGACACAGAGAAAAGATATTTCTCAACTATTGAGAAAGAAGCATTAGCAGCAACATGGGCCTGTGAGAAGTTCTCTGATCATGTCATCGGGTTAAGGTTTAAAATTGAAAATGATGACAAGGCCTTCCCAAGATCATGGTTGCAGTACAGGAAAAGGATCAATGACCTCCTTCAATCTGCCTGCCTGCTTCATCAATGACCTTCCTTCCATCATAAGGTCAGATGAGGGGATGTTCACTGATGATTGCACAATGTTCAGCATTATTCGCGACTCCTCAGATACTGAAGCAGTCCCTGTCCAAATGCAGCAAGACCCGGACAATATGCAGGCTTGGGTTGACAAGTGACAAGTAACATTCATGCCACACAAGTGCCAGGCATGACCATCTCCAACAAGAAAGAAAGTTACCCATTGACATTTAACGGCATTATCATCGCTGAATCCCCTACTATCAACATCCTAGAGGTTACTGTTGACCAGAAACTGGATTCGGCTACCAACTTAAATACTGTGGCTACAAGAGCAGGTCAGAGGCTAGGAATCCTGCACCAAGTAACTCACCTCCTGACTCCCCAAAGTCTGTCCACCATCTACAAGACACATGTCAGGAGTGTGGAATACTCTCTATTTGCCTGGAAGAGTGCAGCTCCAACAACACTCAAAAAGCTTAACATCATCCAGGACAAAGAAGACCACTTGATTGGCACCCTTTCCACAAACATTCACTCCCTCCAACACCGACGAACAGTGGCAGCAGTGTATACCATCTACAAAATGCGCTGCAGAAACTCCCCAAGGTTCCTTAGGCAGCACCTTCCAAACCCACGACCACTATCATCTAGAAGGACAAGGGGAGCAGATACATGGGAACACCACCACCTGCAAGTTCCCCTCCAAGTCACTCACCATCCTGACTTGGAAATATATTGCCGTTCCTTCACTGTCGTTGGGTCAAAATCCTGGAACTCCCTCCCTAACAGCACTGTGGATGTACCTACACCACAGGGACTGCAGCAGTTCAAGAAGGCAGCTCACCATCACCTTCTCAAGGGCAATTAGGGATGGGCGATAAATGCTGGCCTAGCCAGCGATGCCCACATCCCATAAATGAATTTTTAAAAAAAATTAAAGTGGCACAGTGGCATGGGATTGTCCCTTGTGGGCATGTATTTGTGCAAGCGTGCAGCTAGGATAGGCAAGTGAATGCATGATCAGCCTTAGGACTGCATGGCACTTGAGGCCAAAGTTGTGACAGTTTGCTTGAGTGATTGGATACAAACTAACACATCACCAGGCCAGTATGTATGATGGGGATCTGTGCAGACAATGGAGTCAATTAGCATTTATCAAGTAACTAAATCTCTACTTTCTCCTGCAGGACTTGCAGACCCATGGTCAAAAGGAAAGGGCAAAGGCAGGTGGAGTGGTGCCTGATCTTGAGTACTCACCCCTGCTGAGGAAGAAGCCCTCCAGATTGCTCAAGGAAGAGGGAGGCTGATCTATTGCTGATACAGGGGCTGGAGTGGCAAGGCAGCAGAGTGAGAGCGCATCCAACCTATTGCTGCCATAATGAGCACTTGGGACCACACGAAGAATTGCGCTGCACTCATAGATCTGTGTGTAAATTTAATATGTTTCATTTTGTTCTCCTTTACAGGTGTCCACAATCCAGAACCAGGCCACAGCCACTGGAGACCGAAAACTCCACCTCTGGGCACGATGACACCATTGACCCAGAGGATGAACCATCATCTGCCACTCCTGCACCCTCCACCAGTTCAGCTACACCCACCCAGGTGGCGGAGGGGTAGAATTTGTAATCAGGACCATATTCTGGTGAGCGCAGCACAGGCATGCCCAAGCAGCTGAGCACGGCTGTGACAGCCAAGGTCCCAGGCACACAGAGGACTGCTGGGAATCAGGCCTACGCTGCTGACGGGCCTCTGGTCGCGGCCACATGGAGCCTGCTGGAAATGCAGCAGAAGTTAGGGGAACATATGGAGAAATGACAGAAACTATGCATATCTTTATGTGAATAAATAATAAATTTTTAAAAAAACACACGCGCGCTCAGCTCTTCAGTCTCCTCACCTGTCGGTAAGGGGTGTTATGACCAATCTGTCTGTGCAACCCAGGAACTCATTCTGATACGTGAATCGAACATCTGTAATGTTGATTAGCATCCTATCTAAGTCCTCATTGAAGTAAAATCTGCATTGTTTCAGCCATTCAAAATCTGTACGACTTTTAATGTGCAAGCGACACTGCAAAACAAAGTTTTCACATTGTTTACAGACCACAATTATCTCATACTGACCTCATAGTTATTCATCTTAAATTGAAAAGAGGAAATGATGGCTCTGTACATCTAGTTTAACATGAATGATCAGGAAACGCAACAACAACTTGTATTTATAAAGCACCTTTAACATAGTAAACACTGTGCTTCACAGCAGCGTTATTAAACTAAATATGACACCAAGCCATGTAAGGGTATATTAGAATTAGGTCTTAATGAGCATCTTAAAGGAAGAAAAGTTCAGGGAGGGAATGTCAATATTTAGGGCTTTGGCAGCTGAAGGCACAGCTGTCAATGGTGCAGCGATTAAAATTGGAGATGCTCAAGAATCCAGAATTGAAAGAACACAGATATCTCAGTGGGTTGTAGGGCTGGAATAAATTACAGATATGGGGAGAGGAAAGACTTGGAGGGGTTTGAAAACAAGAATGAGGATTTTAAAACTGAGGCATGGCTAAACCTGGTGCCAATGTAGTTCAGCAAGTACCATGGTGATGGATGAACAGGTGCGAGTTAGGACACTGGCAGCATGGTTTTGGATATCCTTAGGTTTACAGAGGGTAGAACGTGGGAAGCTGGCCAAGAGCGTGTTGGAATGTCAAGCCTAGAGGTAACAAAGGCATGGATGGGGGTTTCAGCAGCAGATGAGCAGAGGCACCAATATGGCACAAGGGTTGCAAGCAGTCTGTTTTAGCCTCAGAGAGGGATGGAGTCAGTGGCTTGGGAACAGAATATATGTTGGGGATGGAAAGTAATGCTTTTGGTCTTCCCAATATTTTTTCATACAGGTAGCCAAAATCACTCACCTAACAAGTTGTGCACGCTGGCTCAATTAAGATTCTCAAGATTGAGATCAATAGATTTTTGCTAAGTAAGGTTGCGTTGGGCATGGGTGAAGGGCAGGTCAAATGGAGTTGGGGTGCAGATCTCCTATGATTTGACTGAACAGCAGAACAGGTTTGAGGGATTGAATGACCTGTTGTGTAGTCCTCCCCACAGGGACAACAAGCCTGGCCTGTAGGAGATTAGGATGTACTTGCACTGAAAATAACATTCTTTCAAAAAGTCTTATGCAGTCTTTAACCAAATTTATCATAGTGGTGAAAAACTATATATTGGAATCATTGAATAATCCTAATGATAAACAAAACATGTATAGTAATGGTAAAAATATACAGAGGCAAAAATATTTTGCATTCCATCAAATATTGTCTTTATAGATTAGAAGTTGTGCCTAAGAGTTTTAAGTATTAACTTTCTCCAAATTTTCTCCTTCAAAAGTTTTTAAAGCTATGTCCAGTCTTTTTGTTCAACAAATAAAGACACCTGTCCACATTAAATTTTGCTTTTTCTAAAACAGTATAATAAAAAATAATTAGACTGGGTATCTTTATTATCATTATACTTTATTACACTATCACGGTCAATGTCTCACCAAACAACATGTGAGGTTTCAAACCTTTTTATCAAAACTTTCCATTAGTCAAATAATACCTTTATTCTGCTTTAATAAAGAGACAAGCTATTCATCTTTAATTCTTACCAGGTCGTCAAAGATATCTCGCTGGTGCACATGGATAGTGATAAGAGTCTCATATTTCACACGGTCCATTGCACTCAAGTCTTTTGTTGTCATGCCGATTAGGGTATTGAGCAAGTCTAAGAACAATTGATTGGTCTTTTGCATCACTTTTCGGTCATACTTGGCATTCGTTAATGCTTCCTCTGAATCCCTTGTCCAGATCATTTGAATTCCAAGCAATCCGACCTTTTAAAAGGAAAAATGAAGTTTGAAACAATCTGAAATTGAGTATGTTTTAAAGAAAAATCTGTTTCATGTTGAACATTGAGGGTTGGATATAAAAATTCTGTAATCAAGTGAAAAAATGCCACGTTTCAGCAAGTTTACTTCTGATATTTTTCATTTAAATAAATAAGTCTGACCCATTATGCTCTCATTTTTATTTTGAGTGAAATCCCCCTTTAGTGCATAAAAGATTGATTCTGTCATGGGATGCGATATAGTCCAGGATTTTACATTCGACGTGCGAGTGCGTGCCCGACACGCCCGAGCGTAATATGACGCGCAATGACGTCGGGTCGCATCGCGCACTCGCGTGATATTTCATTCGGCGGGCGCGTGCCAAAGTCGGTTGCATGCCCGCTGATAATTGAAAGGCCTATTAAGGCCATTAACAAGGTAATTAACTTGAAATTTACGATGCCTGTCCAACCTAACGGTTGGTGGGCAGGCAAAAAGGCCAAGCGGCCTTTACATTTTCTAGGAAACTTCATCCATAAGCAGGATGAGGTTTCCTAAAGCTAACACACATTAAATAAAAACTTTATTTTGAGATTAAAAACATGTCCCATTTCATGTGACAGTCACATGAGGGGACATGTTTTATTAAATTTTTATTGCCCTTAATTTTTTTAAAAAGCGCTTCAATCTCCCTGAGGCAGCTCCGTGGCTCTTTCGTGCACATGCGCGAACTGCATACCAGGCTCGGTTCTCCCTCCGCACCACCACCCACCTCCCCCCCCACCCCCCCCCCGCCCCACCCCCACACAAGTAGCGCTGAGCGCTGTCGCTCGCGATCCATGCAGGTCGGGCCTTAATTGGCCCGCCCACAGGAAATCATGGAGCAGAGCCGATCACGGGCAGCATTCAGCTTCCCGACCACCCCCGCCCAATGAGGGAAAAATTCTGGCCATAGAAATGATCCAATTTCCAGCACACCCAGCACCTTAAATTAAACAAGTTTGTGAAGCAACTGTATATTAAGAATTTATCTTAAAATATTTCTAGCTGTATCTTAAGAGAAGGATTGTGAAAGAAAACAAACAACAGGTAAACTGAAACACACTGGATCCTCACAAAATAAAATCTAATTGTTATTTTTCGAAGGGTAATTTTACAGAGATTGAAAGAAGGCGAAATTCCAACAAAATCGTCTTCTTCACAATGAAATGAGCTTGGCATAAAATATTATTGAGGTTTCTGCAAATAAATCAAGAGCATATTGTAATCTTTCAATCAGAGACATACCTGTGCCGGATAATAGTTAAGAAACTCAACAAGTTGGAAGGTGCTGTCCTGAATACTCATAGATGCAGAACGAATGATCAGATGGAGTGATTTCTGAGATTCCACAAGTAAAGCATTTAGCCAGACTTCTACATTTCCTTCTGCCATGACAGGCTTATCCAATTCAATGACTTCGCCCTCACGTGAAGATATAGCCAAAATACGGTCATATACCTGTTAATGTACATATAGTGACTCTGTAATGCCTGGGTCAGCAAGAATTGAAAAAATCAGTTCTAGTAGTTACAATGGGGGGGCAGTTGGTGTTGGACATGAGTTGACAGGGATAGGGCATGGTAATTGGATGATGGGGTATGAGGGGTGAGGGCTCGTGGGCCCAATATTTAACAATACAATTCAGATCTACGTCTGGGGACAGCGAGCCCAACACCATCCCGCACCCACATCCCCCTAACCCCAGAGCAAATATTGGGGTACATTTGGGGCACTTTTTCCTGAGGCAGTGCATTGACCCTGAAAATTTCCTGACTCAAGCTACCCATATTGGGAGCGAAAGTCCGGCCCTTAGACTCCAAATCTCACAGGGAGGTGTTATGATTGTTAGCTTTTCTAAATGGTCATACTTTAAATTGTCTATTTAAATCTAAGATAGAATAAAGTTGGAGAGTCTAAAGAATAGAAAATTAGCATTTCTACCTCTATACAAGGCCCATGCAATTTACATTGCCATGGAGCTGGACTTTGATGGGGGGAAGAGTCCATAGCAAGCCATTGTAGTATTGGCTTGCAGGATTTTCTAAGATATCCCTGAAACTCAGTGATAGGGAAGTCTGCAAGAATCTGAGAGAGAAAGACAGAAGAGAGATGGTGGCAGCCAGTCCTGCACCTGAAGCAGAAAAAATGCTGTCTTTATTGTTCACCATGCAGAAGGCAAATGGGATCTCATGCTCAGATTGAAAAGACCAAGTTCGTTAGGATTTAAACAAGGCTGGAAGATTTACCTAGCTTTGGCTAGAGGCAGGAATTTCCAGGGTAACCCTCACAGCGAAAGTCAGTTCAGGGATTAGAAGTTACCCAGCTCATATAGGTAAAAGGTAGCAGGCCATTGGGAGCAGAGAATAACTTTGGACTGGTCCTGGGAGGATAAAGTGTCCATTTGAGGGACATAGTAAAGTGTAACTGTGGTGTGGGATTGTTGGTCATGTTAGAAGTCACATTTGGGATCTTTTCTGTAGTTTAAACTATAAGTTCTTTACAATGTTGCTTTAAGTTTGTTTATTATAGTAAAAGTCTTAAAACTTGAAATCTTGTGTGATCTTTTCCGTCAGTCACTGGAATTCAAATATCCTTTTAGAAGTTATTGGTGTCTATGGGGATTGCAACATAACTTCCAATCAAAATAATTGTTCTCAGCAGCTCTGTAATCTAATGAATTCAATTATTAATTTCAATTTGTGTTGATCACTGGAGTTTTGCTCCTGCCCTGGAGCAGATTTCCCATTTTTCAGTAGTGATATAGGGTTCAATTTTCGGAGACACTGGCTGCACATGTTTGCTTCAGGCGGCTCAATTTTCAGTTCATTTGAATGAATGGACAGAAATTTAGCAGGTTCCATTAAACACCAGTTGTCCCCCTTGCTCGATTTTCCTTTATGCACTGCCCAGGTGATCATTTGTGCTGAAGCAAAATAAAAGAAAAATCTGCCTTCTATTGTCCTAATTCAAATAAAATGGGGAATTAAACTCAACTTATTAAACATTGAAGATAAAAAGCATGAATTAATTAACTCCCTTGTTCTTTACCTTACCCGATCATGGAAGTGGGCAGTTTTGAGGTTATCAAAAACATTCAACAGGTGTGCCTGAATAGTGTGAGAATCTGAAGCCTGGCCAAGAATTTCGAGAAGTGCTGGGTCAGATACAAAAAAGAACCGGGGAAATGATAGCCGTTTCTTTTCGAGGTACCTGTAATACAACAAGATAAACAAAGTGAAAACAATGAGGATTCACATCCAACCTCGTAGAAGGTCAAATGGCATTCAACCATACAAGACGGACTCTCCAAGCATCACTGCAGGTGTCCCAAACTTTGCAGTATTTGGATTTCTGCAGGGATCCCATTGACTACATTGTGCGAGTTGTGATTTGGTTAAAAGCTTAAACAAAGTTATAATAGCTATTCCAATGTAAAATTACAGACAATTTACAAATGTGCCCAACCTCATTAAAATTTGACAGTTTTATTAAAATCAGATCAAGTGGGAATGGAGCAGAAATTCATCTTTGACAGTAGCTCAAATGGATGGTATCACATTGGTTGCCTATTGTACATTCCACCTGATATTCAATGCAATGAAACTGACTTTCTTGCAGGTTGCATAACAGGTGTCTGAGACTATAGCATTGCTTCACGCTGTCACCCAGAGGAATTCTGCACCAACATTAGTTGTCACAAGCTGGATGTTCATGACTACACACAGCACATCTCTTTTCAAATGAAATTCATAGTCTAGCAGTAGGATATTTCAAGATTTCAAAAATACAAAAGAAGAATTTTAAGTTATGGAGATAATAAATCAATGTTCAATAGGGAGTTGAGCATGCAAGATAAGGACAGGAAGACAAGGCTAACCATAACATTTAACTTCTGCTTCTCACAATATGAGGATTAAAATTAATAGTTATGAGGCTTTAGTTCAACTAGAGAAAACTAATAGAAATGTTTTGCAGTACAATGTATTTCTATTGCTTAACATTTTAAATTTAAAGAAACTCATTTTACAGATAACATTGCAAAAACTAAACTATGGACTCAAAAATTAAGCTACATTCACAAGGTTCCAAACAAAAAATTAACTAAACTAAGCACATTTTAAAGAACTGAGTCGGATTTCAAAATTCAAAATCTGACCCCAATCAGTTTGACTGAAACAGATCTGCCTACGCCAGTGCAGCTAACAGCAGCTCTTTGGGTTGAAGTCTTACCCAGTCAAAGACTTCTGACAGATTTCCAACTGTTCTAGTAAATGTGGTAAAAGCTGCCCCATGGTTTCATCATCCACACAGCAGTGCACTACATTCGGAGTCTCATGTGCCCGAGTCATGATCTTCACCCAAGATTTGTCAATGTTTGAAAAACGTTTGGCTTCCTGTAGTCAAAGACAGTGAAAAAATCAATTTCAAAATAAAGGTTTAGTAATTCTGCCATTTCCACATCCCTACATAATATTCTCATCATCACAAATAAACCAGCCAATGTTCTTTGACACCCAGCTTCCAAAGAAAGTGAAATTTCATTCTGACAAGAGAAAGCCTGGGATCTTGTTCCAATAGGGAACCTGATCGATTTTATTAAAGCAAAACTTCATCCATACCTTTGGGAGCTGCTTAGCAATGTCTCCACCTACAAAAACAGCTTCCAAATAAATCCATAGGTTCTGTACAGTCATCCAGTTTTCAATAATATCAGTCGTGTTAGATAGATTATGGACCCATTTCTGAATCTGTGTCTTGAAAGGGGTATTATACCTGACATAAAACAAAGCACAACACAATCAAAAGGAATGCATCAAAAGGAACTACATTTGTACAATTGCCCCAATCCTACAACATCCATTTTATCAACAATCTTTCAAAATATGCATATTAAATGAGAAGGATTAACATACAATGGCGCAAATCTTCCAGTCTCCAGACCATTGGAGACCAGACACATGACCCAAGATGCGCACCAGGACCCTGTGGAAACCCGGAAGCATTGACATAGTGGGAACTGGCAGGGAAATTTCAACTTCCGATGGGCAATTCCCTTGCTCCCCAGAACTCTCTGCGAATGTCTCCGATTCTGAGTTAGAGCTGGCGACTTCAGACAGTTCTGATGTACTTGCCTGGATAGTTACCCAGGAAATGCTAGACAGATTAAAACTAGTCTAACACGTGCGTAACTCCAGAACTGACACCCCAATCACTCACACTGACCCTCCGACTTCCCCCTCAACCCCAACTACCCCCCCAACACCCCCCCAATCCGACCTGACTAACCCTCCCAACCACCCAACTACTCCCTGGCCCCACCCCTCGACCCAACCCTTCCCACCTATGCTACCAGCCCGACCACCTGACTACCCCCCACCCCCAACCAAACCTGCTGCTCCCCATCAACCAGCTACTCCTTCTGACCAGCCTGACTACTCCCCGACCCACCTACCCAATCACTCACCTGCCACTTCACCATCTGCCACCTGACCAACCTGCCACCCTACCGATTTTATTAAAGCAAAACTTCATCCATACCTTTGGGAGCTGCTTAGCAATGTCTCCACCTACAAAAACAGCTTCCAAATAAATCCATAGGTTCTGTACAGTCATCCAGTTTTCAACCACTCACCCATTCAATAACATTCTCACCAGACAGGAGCTAGTGCCATATAAAGGGGGCTGTCCTGTCCTCCACCCCAACTCTATAGCGCTGCAAAGGAGCTCTCGGAGGAACGCTGTGCTCCGCATCTCTGGGAAAGCTGGGCTCGGAAGACCCTGCAAGAAATGTGGAGAAGCGTCGAAGCGGGGTAAAGTTCAAGTGGAGTGGCAATTGGACAATGAGTGCCGCTCTTTGGAAGATCCTGGCCATTATGTAACGGTTTGAAAAAACATCTAAATCAAGCCATGAAAATCTGTTTTTATAATGGACAGCCAACTCATTTGAGACAAAATTATGAAGAGGATATCCGTGCACTGCAAACCTGTTACTCATCAGTGAGCCCAAGACCATCAAACTGTCCTCCATACTGGTAATGATTTCTGATGTACTGTCCCCTCTCAGTAGAAGTTCACCACGTGTTTTGAAACTGGCAAAAGTGAATGTTTTGCTATCCCACTCTGCTATAACCTGCTTCAATTTCTGCTCAATGTCTTTTTCTTTCACTGCACTAATGCAAATATCCTGAAATGAACAAACAAAACAGACAACTCCTGTCATGATGTTTTAACTGAAGGATCTGGCTTGTAGGTGAAGAATCTTAAATACAAACAATATGCAAATGTTTGAAACAACCATCATGAAATCAAATATTATTCAAGTATTATAATAAAATGTATAAACATAATTATGTTTTCAGCTTATATTTTCAATTTAAAAAACATACATTTAAAAAGAATGACAATTAAGTAGATATGGGCTTTATATATAGTTGATGCTTGTAGGTATTGTACTGCAGGTTAGAAATTGCTCAAATTTTTATGGTTATCGAATATATTTTCAGGTTAGCACTCTGGTCTATCCAGACCACAAACCACCTGCGGCTAATGAAGAAATAACATAATCCCAGGGCTTATGCTACTGTAAACCAGGATTAGTGTGCAGACAACAGCATCTGGGAAATGTCCTTCCAAATATCTCCCTGAAGTGGGAAGCCTGGCTTCCACAAGCCAACAGCAACACAGCGGATAATTGGCAATTCTGCAGCGGAAAAGTCAAGCCTAAATTTTCCTTATCCCCATTTACCAGCAATAACATTGAGCAATGAAGTACTGATGCACAAGTCACCTTCCCACCTGCACATTAACTTTCTTTTAAAAAATAGACTTTTGCAAAAAAAGCAGCAGTGAAATTGTTATTTCAAAATATGGTAGTATGATAAATCAGAAACATCTTATTTGATTCTTAATCATCATATTTTATGGATCAGGTATTTTTGTGACAATAAAACCTTTTAGCTGGACATTGGTCAAACTCATGACCACAAGAGGGTTAGGAGTGCATTATGGAAAATTTAATGTTTAGGCATTGTGGATCAGAACGCAATTCAAAATTCAGAATATGCTGCTTCTAGACTTTGACTAAATGGTGTCAGATAGTTGATCGTTTTTTAAAAACAAGTGAATATGTAAATATTTATATTTTTCCTGTTTAATTAACTTTAGGTTGTCAATGAAGTTTCCTGCAGGTTGATTCTATAATTTGTAAAAACCTGATTGGTTCATGAAAAGAAGTTCCTATAAAGATAATTCGGAAAATTAATGGACATAAGGTGGGCTTCCAACATGCCCTATTTCAAAAACTGTAAAGTATAATGATAGGAAGCTGTGTATGTTAATTTCTTAAAGACATCTCCAACAAAAGGTCTCAAAAGTGTGTAAATTTGGATGAAATGCCAGTAATGTTTACTGTTGTGCCAGACAACATATTATGGTATTCAACAACAAAATTAGATATTCATATCATTCTCTTAAGACTGTGCATCCTACAAAATCATTCCATATTTTAAACATACAACACATGCCTCAATTTCCTCTTTGTATTTCAGTATTGAGGCTTCCATTATGTTTCTCAGCTTGAAAGTTTCACTTTCCACATCAAAGTTGTGCCCCGTGGTTTCTGCAATTCGCTTCCAATGCCGTAACATCATAGCTTTGTTTGACATGTGCTCCAGGAGTGGGCAGCACTCACTGAAATCATCAATGGTTTGCTTCAGGTCCAAGAACGCTTGCCATTCTTTCAAAGCACGAGGAAGCTTGCGACATCTGCAGTATAAGAAAAATAATTTAAATACAAATAGTAAGGTCAGCAAAATATATTTATATTTTTAGATTGCAAGATCACAGCCATCACCTATGTGATGGCAGTGATCTTGCAATCTACATATATATATGCACGTTATTTTTTAGATGATCAAGGCAAAGGAGGTTAATGTTGGGTGAGGGAACAATCATGCTTTGCATCAAGTGCTATTGTTAAGTACTTTGTGGTCAAGTTTAGCTGTAGAATAAAAGGGGAAAAATTTACAGATTCCCATGAGCTCATTTCAGAAATTTGGGTTTCCACCCGCATGATTTTCCAACATTATGTGCATTCATCCCAAATACGGAGAGGCAAATTATCATGCCAAGGGCCCAAATATAAAAAATTACCTTAAAGCTTACTCTCAGCTATCCCATCAATGTACCTGACAGGAGTTTATTTTTAAAATAAGCTAAGGAATTTTTTAACTGAAATAACAATTGAAATGATTATCCTTGCATTTTCTAGAGAAAGTCACTTGATTTTATTTTAAAACACATTACAAGATGTAGTTGAAACTGTGGCCTAAGACAAAATATGGTACTATTGGCCTGATTGATGAGAATGACTATGGCAGTAATTTTACATGTTGGCCAATGGGATGTTTATATTTCTTGCGGCAGCAGCAGCCTGAAAAACATCATCAACAAGAAAAGAATTGTAACAGCATGGGGATAATGCAGCTATATTTTAAAAATATAACACTTCTGAGGTCCTGGCGAGCGGGATGATGTTGGGAAGAACCCCCAACATCATCCCGATCCATTTAAATATTGAGGAAAGCGGGCGGACAGCAAAATCAGCTGTCCGCCCGCTGACCTGTCAATGGCCAACTGGCAGGATAATTAAGGTAGTTAAAGGGCCTGCCCGTCCAATCTTAAGGCTGGCGGGCAGACCAAGAACCCCAGCAAGCAATAAAAAAACATAAAACTTCATCCACTGGCAGGATGAAGTTTCATGTCCGCTTTAAAAATGTTTAATAAATTTTATGTCATATTTATTAACATGTCTCATCTCATGTGACGTTGTCACATGAGGGGGGACATGTTAATAATTTTTTTATTTTTCTATTTTTTAAGTTTGTAAACCTTTCAGTGCTCTCCCTGAGACAGCACTTAGTCTCAGGGAGCAGTGCGCTCTTTCGTGTGCATGCACGAAAGAGCGCACTTTGACAGTTGGGGAATCCCTCCCCCACCCCGCTCAGGAAGCGCATAGCACTTCCCGTCGGGCAGACCGCTGGGCGGGCCTTAATTGGCCCGCCAACTTAAAATGGCGGCAGGGACTGCTCGCCAACCTAAGGCAAAATTCTGCCCATAAGTGCAGCCAGGTTGGCCCATTACTCAGCTATATTGTTAAATACGTAGGAGTATTATCCTGCTACCAAGCTACACATTAAAAAAGAGATAAAACAAGCATTTCTGAAGCTCTCCAAATTGTTCATTTATTCACTATTATGGCTGCCAATTAGAGGATAAAGTATGCCTGTCGTTAAAGTATAGTGCTGCACATTCTATCTACAGCTTTATTTTCAAAATAAATTAAATCATGGAGATTCTCAGAAGATACACTAATGTACTAACATTGCATTTTAATTGCCACACCAGCCATCTTAATTATCTCTCAATAATGATAACTTACATTTTATGGTCCTTTCAAATTAAGCATGTGTCAGGTACAGGGACACAGCAGAAAATGGCCACCATGCCAATAAAAGATTATTATGAGTGATCAGAAGCTTGTTCCAAGAAGCGGGTGTTAAAGAGGACTTGACAGAGAAAAGAGACGCTGTGAAGAGATGTTTTTGTAGGGAATTCCAGAGAGTAGAATGTGTGCTGCTGAAGGCTGCCAGCAATTATAGGCCAAAGTGTAGTGTGGATGCAAAATAGGGTGGGGTTAGTTCAACAGAGAGCTCAGTATGGGCTGTAGAGCTGAAAAGAGAATACAGAAAGAGGGAGGAGTTGGTTAACAAAAGGATTTGACAATATATATATATATATCAAATGTGAAATGCTAAGTAATGGTAAGCCATTGCAGGTGAGCAAAAATGGGGGTGAATGACAAGAATGTCGACACAAGCAGCTAGAATTTATGAAGGGTGGAGGATGGCAGATACTTAGACAGCATTTGAGCAATTCAGTCTTGAGGTGACAAAAGCATGCATAAGGGTTTCAGCAATAGATCGCCAGAGGTAAGGGGAGATCTTATTCTGACCTCACCTCTTCAGGCATAGACCTTGCTGGGGTGCCCAGTTTTCCTAGGCAGCAGCACAGCCTGGATGTTGGGCAGGGCCCCACCCTGGGCTACGGTGACCCCTCCCAGCAGCTTGTTGAGCTCCTCGTCGTTATGAATGGCAGGCTGCAGGGGATGATGCGGGTCTTCTTGTTGTCCCGGGCCGCGTTGCCGGCCAGCTCGAGGATCTCGGCTGTCAGGTACTCAAGAATAGCGGCCAAGTAGACGAGGGCTCTGGCCCCGACCCGCTCGGCATAGTAGCCCTTGTACAGCCGCCAGTGGATATGGCCGACGGGGAACTGGAGACCGGCTCTGGAGGAGTGAGTCTTGGCCTTGGCGCGCCCTTTGCCTCCAGTTTTACTGTGACCAGACATCTTTCAGGGTTAGCACTGGTGGACAATATTATGCAAATAGAATTAGGCAGTCCATGTGATGAAAAGGATATGAAATTGGAAGCAAAAATAAGGTAATTTTTGTTCTTTAAGCTTCTGGGCAATGAAAAAAATAAAGAATATTTGTAGCTAAAGAAATAACTAGTTTAATAATAATTGAAGCAGCCCCATGTACATGTACAGAAGCCTGCAACTTGAAAATAACAGCACAATAACAATTTTCAGTCGACAAAAATATGTTAATAATGAACAGCTTTGCCAAAACCTAACAGTTACCTGGTCTGAAGTTCCATAAGCTCATTGTTGATTTTTTCAATGCTGACCTCTGACCACAGGATGTCATTGTAATTGCTGACTGTATTGATCACATTGTTGTACAACCCATATAGCTTCTGAAGTAACGTCAACTGTTTTTTTATTTCCAGTAGCTGAGGATATTCAGTGACAGACAAGCCAAACAGCTCTTCACCACCTGTGTATGTGATGTACTTACGAAACAGGTTGTCAAATTGATTCTGGCAGCAAAACAAAATAAAACATATACAATCTCTCTCTGTAAACCACACAAATAGTAAATATTAGTGGTCTGATGAGCAGTAGAGTGAAGTGGTAGAAAATGATTTCCCTATTATGAGTGAGAAATACTGAGGCTGTAGGCAAAGACCATTGTTGCAAAATTGGGTTGCTCCTGTAAGCTGTTTTGGTACCAAAATGGCACATGCACACTTCTGGTGCAGATTGCAGCTGAAGCCATTTTGAGTAGTTACTAGCACAGATGCAGAGAGTACGCAGAGAAAGGAAATGACATGGTTCAGCGCATAACGCTGATTTGATCTCAGCGGTGCCATTTTCAAGCTCAGTGCTCCAGCTAATAGTCTCTTAACCTCGCCCAGCTGAACATGCATTCAGCCACAGGAAGGATTCCCCCTGCCAATGCTACATAAAGGCATTACCAACTACTCTCAGGTTAGTTGCTGATATATAGGCATATGTGGTGGTTATTCAAAGTTGCTGAAATTTAGAGAAAGTGATGTGGGACATGGTGAAATCCTTGGTTCTGACTTCAAGGGTTCTTCACAAATAAATGAATTTATTTGCATTGGGGTTACTTCCAGTCTGGAGCAGGTGATATTTCAAACATGTTTCAGTTTGCCTTCTACTGTTGTGTGAGGAAGGTCACTGATGCTCTGTGTGCAAATAAAAAGTAGGTAGAGCAAGGATGTGGCTTGTTCAGGACAGCAGGCTTCCCCATGGTGCACAAATCTGCTGAGCCACGCAGCCACTCAACACACATTTAGCACTGGCAACACAATAGAATTATGGCAATAAACAAGCTGTATGAAGTTTTCATGCTGCCTGCATTGAAAGGAACTGGCACAGGTTAATCACGTGTTGTGATCCCCCAAACTGTTTTGGGGATGAGCCAATTTTGCCTCATGTATTTCTCCGGAATAAGGTAAGGAAAATGTAAAATGTAATGCTACTTAGCATCTATTATCCTTCGGTTATTCTATGAACTCAGTTGTCAGTATGATGATTGCAGGGCTGGTCCGGCAACTGAGAGGGTTCAGTTCAAAACACTCCATAATGATTTATGAAACTGAATTCAATACAATCTAGGAAGTTGTGGGCAATGCTTAGCAAAATGTTCATAAAATCTGTGTCCATAACAAGAGCAACATACCTGAAAAATTATGAGTCTATCACTGGCATCCTGTGGTGCCAAACCTATAACCATTGGTCCTTCCTATAGTAAATAAAAACAAAGCTTACTAGTGATCCATTGTAAACAGTTAAGTATTTTCAAAGTTTTATAATAGGTAGAGTCTCAAAATGCTTATCAATGAGAAATTATCAGATAACATTTGCAGATTTAGAGCTATTGTCATAAAAAAATGTTTTGCAATAAATCACTCCGTGGGTGCGATTTTCAGCACCTACCCCACCCCACCCAGCCCCCGCTGCCAGGATTGTCCTGTCTCGCTGCAAGTCAATGAACTTCTGGCTGGGGCACGGCCTTGTCCGCAGCCCATATTTCGGGCGTTATAAACAATAACATAGTTAACAATTTTCATTGTATATTTCTCAGGCCAGGATTTCCCGGTTGGCGAATGGCGGGCAGGGCCCACTCGCTGACGCGTAACATGATGCGGGATGGCTTCAGACGGAACTCCCGACATCACCCCGCCCCATTTCAATTTTCAGGTCGGCAGGGGCTCAGCAGAATCAGCTGTGCACCTGCTCATTAAAGTAATTAGTGGACCTGCCTGTCCAACCTTAAGGTTGGCAGCCAGGCCGGGAGCCCTGGCGGGCATTAGAAAAAGCAAGAAACCTCATCCACAGGCGGGATGAGGTTTCATTTAGGTTTTAAAAAATGTAATAGAAGTGTCTTTGAAAGTGATGGACATGTCCCAACTCATGTGACAGTGTCACATGAGGGGACATGACAGGGAAATTTTTTATTTCTATTTTTAAGATTTTATAGTGTGGAGCTGATCTACCTGAGGCAGCACTTAGCCACGGGGAGATGAGTGCGCTCTTCTGTGCACACTCTTGGCTCAGGGAATTCCCCCCCACCCGCACAGGAAGCGCATAGCACTTCCTGGCGGACGTCACGCTGGGCGGGCCTTAATTGGCCCACCCACGTAAAATGGTGGCACACCCCCAATTGGGGGCACCAATTGGAGGCGCGCCTCCACACGCCCGCTCCTAAACTTCGCCCCAACGGGGGGGAAATTCTGCCCTTGGAAAATAAAACAAAAATGATTTTTAAATAAAGAATATATATTCATTTCAGTCAGCAAAACATAAATATTCAATTGACTCATTCTAATTTTTGTATCAGCTTACCTTTTCATAATCCACATAAAACTCATTACAGTCATCAATGAATATCTGCACATTATTGATCAGTTCTCCTCTGAAATTTGGCTGCAAGGCAACTAGTTCATTCTGGATCTCACTTGCACGCACCAGCAGTTTTTCCCAAGTGTAGCGAAGAGTGTCTACCTTCTCTATCTCTTCCTTGGCCACAAGCAATTCGTATTTGTTTAACATCGCATAAGATTCCTATTAAAATGGCAAAAAATAGTTTACATGGCACAGTTCAATCTAAAATAATGGCTGTAACTTGTCACAGGGCAAGAAAAAATTAAAAATAGTAATACACTGGCAAACGTTTAATAGAAGAGTTCATTTATACTCCCTTTACTCCACATAAAACTGCACTACCAACATTCGGCAGTGGTGTGAACCACAAGTCACTGCTCATGTGCATCAGTTCACATTTTTCTAAATGGAAAAGAATTATGCTTACAGTCTGCTCTTCTCAAATGGTGCAAAAAGGGAGGATTGAAATAACCAGCCACTGAAACAGTCTAAAGGCTTCATCTTGTAATATCTTATATTTCTTCCAATGCTATCCTGAACCAACAGCAATGCATTGCACTTTTATTGCTCTTGCACCAAAATTGCAACATGGCACTGGTTTTAGAGTCATGAGTCATAGAGGTCTACAGCACAGAAAAAGGCCCTTCGGCCCATCGAGTCTGCGCGGTCAAACAAGTACCTAACTATTTTAATCCCACTTTCCAGCATGAGGTCCATAGCCTTGAACGCCATGGCATCGCAAGTGCACATCCAAATACTTCTTAAATGTTATGAAGGTTTCTGCCTCTACCACCCTTTCAGGCAATGAGTTTCAGATTCCCACCACCCTCTGGGTGAAAAAATTCTTCTTCACATCCCCTCTAAACCTCCTGCCCCTTACCTTAAATCTATGCCCCCTGGTTATTATTCCCTCCACCAAGGGGAAAAGTTCCTTCCTGTCTACCCTATCCATGCCCCTCATAATTTTATGCACCTCAATTATGTCCCCTCTCAACCTCCTCTGCTCCAGGGAAAATAACCCGTCTATCCAATCTCTCATAACGAAAACTCTCCAGCCCAGGCAACATCCTGGTAAATCTCCTCTGCACTCTCTCTAGTGCAATCACATCCTTCCTATAATGTGGATTCCAGAACTGCACGCAATACACTAGCTGTGGCCTAACCAGCGTTTTATACAGTTCCAGTATAACCTCTCTGCTCTTATATTCTATGCCTCGGCTAATAAAGGCAAGTATCCCATATGCCTTCTTAACCACCTTATCTACCTGTCCCGCTACCTTAGGGGACCGGTGGACAAGCACACCAAGGTCCCTCTGGTCTTCGGTACTTCCCACAGTCCTACCATTCATTGTGTATTCCCGTTCCTTGTTTGTCCTGCCCAAGTGTATCACCTCACACTTATTCGGATTAAATTCCATTTGCCACTGATCAGCCCATCTGACCAGCCCGTCTATATCCTCCTGTAACCTAAAGCTATCCTCCTCACTGTTTACCACCCCACCAATTTCCATGTCATCCACAAACTTACTGATCAACCAGGCTACATTCAAGTCTAATATGTTTATATATACCACAAACACCAAGGGACCCAACACCAATCGCTGTGGAACCCCACTGCACACAGGCATCCAGTCACAAAAGTACCTCTCGACCATCACCCTCTGCTTCCTGCCACTCAGCCGATTCTGGATCCAATTTGCCAAATTGCCTTGGATCCCATTGGCTCTTACCTTCATTAACAGTCTCCCATGTGGGACCTTATCAAAGGCCTTGCTGAAGTCGAAGTAGACTACGTCAAAGGCATTGCCCTCATCGATAAACCTGGTCACCTCTTCGAAAAATTCAATCAAATTGGTCAGACATGACCTCCCCTTAACAAAACCATGCTGACTGTCCCTGATTAATCCCTGCCTCTCTAAGTGTAGATTAATTCTATCCCTCAGAATTGCTTCCAATAGTTTCCCCACCACTGAGGTTAGACTGACTGGCCTGTAGTTCCCTGGTTTATCCCGTCCTCCCTTCTTGAATAACGGTACCACATCAGCTGTCCTCCAGTCCTCTGGCACCTCTCCTGTGGCCAGAGAGGCATTGAAAATTATTGCCCACACCCCTGCTATCTCTTCCCTTGCCTCACTCAACAGGCCGGGATACATTTCATCTGGGCCTGGAGATTTATTTACTGTTAAGCCTGCCAGACCACTTAGAACTCTTCCTTTTCTATGCTAATTTCTTTAATTGTATCACAGTCCTTCTGCCTGATTTCCATACCCATGTTGTCCCTCTCACTTGTGAACACCGACACAAAGTATTCATTTAGAACCCTACCTACGTCTTCTGGCTCCACACACAAATTCAACTATGCTTCTTAATGGGCCTTACTCTTTCCCTAGTTATCCTCTTACTCTTAATGTACTTGTAAAATAACTTTGGATTTTCGTTTATTTTACCTGCCAATGTTTTTTTCATGGCTCCTTTTCGCTCTTCTAATTTCCTTTTTAAGTTCCCCCCTACACATTCTATACTCCTCTAGGGATTCCGCTGTTTTGAGCCCTTCGTATCTGCCATAAACTTCCCTTTTTCTCTTTGTCCAAACCTGTATATCCCTCGAAATCCAGGGTTCCCTGGATTTCTTAGTCCCACCCTTTATCTTTACTGGAATACGTTGGCCCTGTACACTGCTCTGACGCAGATTTACCTAAAAGTAGCTGCTCCCAGTCCACTCTGGCCAAATCATATCTGATCTTATTAAAATCGGCTTTCCTCCAATTTAGAACTCTGATTTATGGCCCATCCTTGTCCTTTTCCATAACAACCTTGAATCTAACGGAGTTATGATCAACATCTGCAAAATGCTCCCCCACTGATACCTCCACCACTTGCCCGCCTTCATTCTCTAAAATTAAGTCCAGGACTGCCCCCTCTCTTGTAGAACCTTCTACATACTGGCTTAAAAAGCTCTAAACCTATCACACTATGACTAACCCAGTTAATGTTGGGGAAGTTGAAATCCCCCACTATTACTACCCTATTAGTTTTACACTTCTCTGAAATTTGCCTACATATCTGTTCTTCTATTTCTCTCTGACTGTTTGGGGGACCACTCCCAGCAATGTGATTGCTCCTTTTTTGTTTTTCAGTTCTACCCATATGGCTTCATTTGAAGAACCCTCTAAGTTATCATCCGTCCTTACTGCTGCTATTGATTCCTTGATCAATGTTGCGATACCCCCTCCTCTTTTACCTCTGTCTAGCCTGAAGACCCTATATCCTGGAATATTAAGCTACTAATCCTGCCCCTTTCTCAACCATGTCTCTGTGACAACAATGACATCATACTTCCATGTGTTAATTTGTACCCTCAACTCATCTGCCTTATTTGCCAGAATCCTTGCATTAAAATAAATACCATCCAAACTTGCCAAACTCCTTGTGCCTTAACTGGCCTATAATTTCTATGCCTTCCAGAGTCACTTGCTCTCTCTTTTAATTTTGGCTGTGCATCTCCCTCTGCTGAACCTCCTCTCAGGATCCCAGCCCCCTGTCAAGTTAGTTGAAACCCTCCCCAGCAGCACTAGCAAACCTCCCCGCAAGGATGTTGGTCCCATTCTGGTTCAGGTGCAACCTATCACCCTTGTACAGGTCCCACCACCCCCAGAAATGGTCCCAATGTCCCAGAAATCTGAAGCCCTCCCTCCCGCACTATCTCTCCAGCCACGCATTCATCTGGACTAATCTCCTTTTTCTATATTCACTAGCGCGTGCCACCGGAAGTAATCCAGAGATTACTACCTTTAAGGTCCTGTTTTTCAATCTACTTCCCAGTTCCCTAAATTCTGCATGCAGGGCCTCATCCCTCTTTCTACATATGTCGTTGGTACCAATATGTACCATGATCTCTGTCTGTTTGCCCTCCCCCTTTAGAATGCCCTGCAGCCATTCAATGACACCCAACCCTGGTACCAGGGGGGCAACATACCATCCTCTAGTCATTTCTACAGCCGCAGAAATGCCTGTCTGTTCCCCTTACTATCAAGTCTCCTAACACTATTGCTCTTCCCCTCTTTTTCCTCCCCACTGTGCAGCTGAGCCACTCACAGTGCCATGAGGATGGCTGCACTCCCCAGAGGAACCATCACTCTCACTGTTTTCCAACACAGAAAAACGGTTCTCGAGCAAGATGCACCCTGGGGATTTCATGACTACCTGCCTGACACCTTTTTTCTAATTGATGGTCACCCATCCCTCTCTGTCTGCACTTCCATAAGCTGTGGGGTGACCATGTCTAAAAATGTGCTATCCATGAAACTCTCAGCCTCGCAGATGCACCTCAGCGCCTCCAGCTGCCGCTCAAACTCCGAAACTCGGAGCTCAAGTAGCTGCAGCTGGTGGCACTTCCTGCACACGTGGTCGGTCAAAGCGGAAGGAGCGTCTAGGACGTGCAGGTGGTACATAACACGGGACTGAGCTGCCCTGCCATGCCTCTAGTTGAAAAAAAACCTTTAAGTAAAATACAGTAAAAAAAACGTTAAATTATTTATGTACTTTAAATAAAAACTAGAACATAACTTTTCCTTAGCTTAACCCATTTTAAACTGGAGAAAAAAACTGGAGAAAAACACTTACCCACTACTCACCAATCAGCTCTCACCTTTGTGCTGACGTCACTTTTTGAAGCTTCCCCACACTCGCGCTGGTTGAGATCTTTCCGCCGGTCTCTTGTTATTTTCAACAAGAACTGACTGCAGGGCACTCTTCCCAGGCTGCTTCACCGTAACGCTTCCTGATGTTTTAATTATACATTGTACATTAAGGGCGGAATCATCCCAGATTTGTACTAAGTGCTGTAGCAGGCAGGTAAAACGACATTTTAGCCATCAGCTGCAATGGTGACTCTTCACACCTTATCATCCTAAACCTATCGCGTTAATTATGCATTCCCGGGAAACACACCACTTCCATAGTGGGCAGGCTCTCATTCGCTCACCAAACCATCACCTTCCGCTTCAGTATGTCAGGCGCATTATTTAAAGTCCAGCTGTTCGCACACCTCTCAGTGCTTCCAACCTAGGACTGCTGCAAAGAAGACATAGCCCTGAAAAGAAAAAAGACTACTACCCCCAGGTTCAGTGATGCGTCCGTCGAGCGCCTCTTGAACGGATTGGAGGCTCGCTGTGATGTCCTCTACCCTCAGTCTGGCTACAGGATGGGCATCAACCTCACTATCTGGCTTGGGAGGCTGTGGCAGTCGTGGTCAGCGTCAACATCCTTCAAAAGAGGACAGCCACCAAGTGCCACAAGAGGATGAATGATCTCCTCCATTCCGTAGGGTAAGTCACTCTTCTCAATACTCTCATCTCGTACACTCATAAACCCATCACACATCCACAGTGCCCTCATTCACTGCCAGTTCCAGGGACATCACCATTCACTCTCTCACACACACCTTCATTGTCCTCATCCTGTCCATGGGGCCACTCATCACACAGACATGCCAGGCATGCTTATCATCTGGCCTGGCAGGCATCCTGCTTACACGCTCTCCACCTCTATTTATGCAGGACAAGCTGGCACACAACAAGAGGGAGGTCGCAGACCGGTGCAGGAATGCCTGAAATCAAGATCCTCATGGACTTTGAAAACAGAGCCATCCAGCTGGTCGGTGAGGATCTGGGCCATTCCTGTGCTGACGGCAAGGTCGGCGATCCTTTACCAAGTGAGGATCCAGCAGTGCAACATCCATCGGATAACCATGCTGTGACTGATGTGTCCTGTTTCACAGGGCACTGCCACGCACTAATTATCTCCCCTTGCTTCCACAGGCACTTGTGGGAAACAGCTGATGGAGTCCACGACCCAGGGCCTCCAATCAAGCCCTGAAGAAATCTCTGAAGAGGAATCTGGAGGTGCTCTCCTTGAGGTCCCATTACAGCGCTCACCCACACCCTCCACCAGCGCAGAGACACACACCTCAGTGGGACTTAGCTGTACAGTTGCCTCTGGATCACAATCTGGTGAGCATATCACACTGTCTGATCTGCAGCAAGCAGTGGCAGGGACTTTCCAGATGTCCAGCACTCGGAGGACTGCAGGAGTCCACAAATTTGCTGAGTCCAAGTCAAATGATGAGCCTCTGGACTCAGTCATGTCACAGTTGCTGGAGCTGAAAAGGCAAGCTCGGGAACATCAGGAAGGGATGTCCAATGCACTCCTTAGATTGTAAGGTATGTTGGAGGAGTCCGTCCGCCTTCAGCCTGAAGTGATAGCGCCGGCATGCCAACACACCAAGGTCAACACTGGTAGGATGGTGGCCGCCATGGACACCTTCATCCAGGACTTTGCCCCTGCACTGCTGTGCAGGCTCAACTTCATCACAAATGCCATAGTTGGCCTCCAACAATGTGTACAGAAGAAGGGTGTAGGGCAGCTCGATCTCACTCCAGCTACCCCTTCTCCTCAAGTAGGCAGCCAGGAGCCCTTTGGCACCCATAGGGAGGAGGATCAGTAGGTGCGCCCCCAAAGGCCATCCATCCAGGTGACTCCAGGAGCGTCCGGCCCTTCCGAATCCTCTCTTCCTGTGACCTCAGCAGCTCCAGCTCCACAGGCCGAGCAGGGTGCCACTGCCACACAGCAGGTCCCCAAAAGCAGGCCGGGGCCCTCCAGGTCTTGGCCCTCCCGGGGATGTCTGTCAGGGTCATCATGGACAGGGCATGGCAGTCAGCAGGCTGCCTCCTCCTCCGCTGTGCATGCCCATGGAGCACCAAGACCTAGCGACAGGGTTAGGAAAGTTAAGAAGTTGAAGTTGCACGCCTGGGCATGGGTGTTAAACACTTGTACATGCGGTTCACTATCGTCAATAAATAAAAGAGAGAGACGTGTGGGTTAACATTGGTGTACAAAGAACCTGTCTCGGTTAAGTCTGAAGGCCCTTAATGCATCCCGGAGAGTGCTGGCCACAGCTTGGATGGCCAGAGTTTAGTGCGCTGCATGGCTGCCCAAAACCCCATCCACCTCTGCCCCATTCCACCTGATCGATTGGCGGCAACTTTGCCTATTGGACCGCACACTGTGCTCTCAGCTCAGGCATTCTCCTAACCCACACTGCAAGGCTGCACTGTTAGCTTGAACCATGGGGGAGACTGGTCCAAACCGGAATGATGACATTGCAAGGAGCTGTGAGCGCCTCCACCAGTGACTGCTCCATGGCCAGCTTTAGCAAGGAGATTGTACAATGTGCCCAGTTGTCCAACTGTTCTGCAGTCCACTAAAATGCTCATTAGTTTGCAGTCTGTGCCCGAGGGGTGAAAAGCTCTGGAGCATTGGTAGCCCTTTGATGCTTCTGCATTGCTTGAGTGGGCAGAGAAGCTAGAGGCCCGACTCCAATCATATTAATGTGGCTACGTCTAAACTGTCTCAGCTGCAGATGAATGGTCACTTTATACAAGGCTTTCCTAATGCGTGGCCATTTCCCTCGCCCACCCCCCTCCCCCACCCCACAGGTGCTTGGGCGCTACCTTCAACCAGAGAGCAGCCCTTGCCCCCCTCCCCAATGCACCTATACCGCAGGACAGTCCTTGCTCCCCCCTCCCCCCCACAATGTGCCTCACCTGCAGGGCAGCCCTTGCCCCCTCCCCTTCCCCCCAGCAGTGCGCCTCAAACTTGAAGTCCAATAGGCAACCCAGGCAAGAGCTCCGCAATGTTACTATGTACTCACCTCCGATTTCCCCTCAAAGTGCAGCCCGCCAAGTGCATGCCGTTGCAAAACACGTCGGCGTGATGAGTGGGTGATCCAGCGGTGGGTGGGGTGGGGGATGTGGTGGCGGGGGGAACGATTCTGGCGGGCTGGGCTTATAATAACATGCTGATGTATTGCAATGAGATTCCTGATGTCTGATGGCGGAAAACGCAGCCCGCCATCGGCGGATGGAGCGGACAGTTGCAAACTAGTTTCATGACATTGTGAAACCGATTTTTGGCCTTCTCGCCATATTGTCTGCTCAAGCTGCCGATCATGCCCAACGCCAGTAGGCACGGCAAATTCCGTCCATTGCTTATGTGAGGAAAACAATCAGTTGAAGGGAACTAAGCAATTCCAAACGGAAACAAAGATTTACCTCAATGGGTCCTACTTGAAAGTCAATGGAAATTTGTTGTTCTCTTATTTCTTTGAGTGCAGCCATGGCTATTCTAATATCATCCAGATCCTTGATAGGGCGATTCAATTTTTTGCTGACTTCCTCTATAAATGCAAAAATGTTCTCCATCTCAGTTTGATACTTTTTATTGCAGTGTCGCCCCAAATCAGTCATCCAAGCTTTGGTTTCTGACGTTAATGCCATTTTGAGATCAGCTGAAAAATACAACAACTTTGTAATGTTCTGCTTATAATGTTTGTATTACGCTATCGCCCTCAGATGATTAGGAATACTTACTAATCAATTAAATGCATGTGCCTTCCTATGGGGAGAATTTTCTCCCCATCGGGTGGGCTGGTCGGGAGCGGGCGCAGGCGGGCGTGGAGCCGATTGCCGCCCGCGATCGGCAGCACGCCGGCATTTAACATGGGTTGGCCAATTAAGGTCCGCCCAGCGTGACGCGCACCCGGAAGTGCTCAACGCTACCTGTGTGGGCGGGGGAAGGAGGGAGAGTCAGGGCCTGCGCTCTTTCACGCAGCTTCATGCCTCAGGGAGATTAAGTTCAGTGCAAAAGATGTTAAAAATAAAATTATTCAGACATGTCCCCTCATGTGACAGTGTCACATGAGCTGGGACATGTTTATGAATTTTAATTAAAAATTTTATTTAATTAATAAACCCTTCATGAAACCTCATCCCGCCTGTGGATGAGGTTTCATTAAATATGCGAAGGCTGCCTGGGCTCTTCGCCTGCCCATCAACCTTAAGGTTGGACGGGCAGCCCTGACAATTGCTTTAATTAGTTTATTAATGGCCTTAACTGGCCTTTGACAGTTCGGCACTAAAAAAGCAATCAGAAGGTAAGTTGATGTTGTGTAATATTTTACAAAAGGAACATGTCACTCCCAAGAACAAGGGAAACACAATAATCTGATTGTCCATGTGTACCCTTTATCAAACTTTAAGATGGTTTTTCTTATTCATTTAGTAGTTCTCAGAGTTCAGAATACAAATATGACTTTTCCATGCATGGGATATTCCTTAAAGAAAAAGTAGAGGAGAGGTTTTTTTGCAAAAGTCCTCACTCATGTGTACTGAAAAAAAAAAAATTGCCATAAAAATATCGATTGAATTTTATTCAGTTTTGGGATATGGGCATTGCTGGCAAGGCCAGCATTTATTGCCCATCCCTAACTGCCCTTGAGAAGGTGATGATGAGCTGTCTTCTTGAACTGTTACAGTCCATCTTGTGTTGTTAGGGAGGGCGTTACAGGATTTTCACTCAGTGACAGTGAAGGAATAATGGTATGTAACTATGACGAGTGACATGGAGCGGATTTTGCAGATCGTGGTGTTCCCATGCATCTGCTGCCCATGTCCTTCCAGGTGGTATGGCTCATGTGCTGTTCAAGGTGCCTTGACAAGTTGTTGCAGTGCATCCTGTAGATAGCACAGACTGCTCCTACTGTGTGCCAATAGTGAAGGCAGTGATGGATGGTATGCCAATCAAGCCCCCTGCTTTTTCTTGGAAGGTGTCAAGCTTCTTGAGTGCTGTTCAGGCTGCACACAGCCAGACAAGTGGAGACTATTCCATCACATTCCTGATTTGTGCCTTTGAGGAATCAGGAAGTGAATTACTTTGGCACAGAATTCATTCCCAGCCTCTTGTGGACAAATTATTTATAATTTGTACATATTTTATTTATCCATGGCATGTGGGGGCAAGGCAAGCATTTATTGTCCCTCCCTAATTGCCCTTGTTCAGAGGGCATTTAAGAGTCAACCACATTGCTGTGAGTCACATGTAGGCCACACCAGGTAAGGATGGCAGATTTCCTTCCCTAAAGGGCAAATGGATTTTTCTGACAATTGATCATCATCAGACTTCTGTTGAATTCAAATTTCACCACATGCCACGGTGGGATTTGAACCCAGGTCCCCAGAGAATTACGCTGAGCCTTTAGAATATTAGTCCAGTAACAATACCACAATGCCACCGCCTCCCCTTGGTTGGTCCAGTTAAGTTCCTGATTAATGATAACCTCCCAGAATGTTGATGGTTGGGGATTCAGCTATGGTAATGACATTGATATTGAATTAAAAATGTTAAATTCGTTAACCTAACAATGATCTAATAATTTGAGTTCCTTTGCCACTGAACAACATGGGTGAAATTTCAAACAGGAAAGAACCTTGGGCAAACCAGGGAAGCTCCATTGATTGGAATTTTTTGCCAAGAACCGTACCTCAGAAATGGGACACTTAAAAACGTCCATTCCCAGTGACTATCCGCGTATGAAGAGAGTACACAATCTCAGGGCCAGGATTTTTCAGTCAGCGTGCGGGGGCAGGCCCAACACACTGGCGCATAAAATGACGCACAATGACATCATCGCGCTGTCTCACGATGTTTCGTTCAGCGGGCGTGCACCGGAGTCGGCTGCGCACCCGCCGATAACTGACAGGCCTATTAAGGCCATTAACAAATTAATTAATGTCATTGTTTATGCTGCCCGTCCGACCTTAAGGTTGGCGGGCAGGCAAAAAGGCCACGCGTTTTAGAAAACCTCATCCACGAACGGGATGAGGTTTCCTAAAGCTTTTACTACTTAAATAAAAATTTTATATGAAAAATAAAAACATGTCCCATCTCTTGTGACACAGTCACATGAGGGGACATGTCTCATTAAATTTTTAATTTCTGTAAAAATGTCTTTACAAACTGCTTCAATCTCCCTGAGGCACAGAGCTGTCTCAGGGAGATTGAAGCGCTCTTTTGCGCGCATGCACAAACTACACACTGGATCTGACTCTCCCCCTGTCCGCACAGCGCTACTGCTCACTTATTACATAGCCGGGGGTGGGGCCTTAATTGGCCTGCCTGTGTAAAATGGCAGTGCAGAGCCGACTGCGGGCAGCGATCCGATGCGGGAAAAATTCAGGCCCAGATTTATCATGAGGACCAAATCATAGAGTAATACAAATTCATAAGGTTTTTCCTTTTAAAAAAACTATGATGTTTGTTGCGTTAAAATGGATTACTATTAAACTGTAATACTTTGAAAAACTTTACCAGTGTAAAGTGCCAACGCTCCAACACAAATATATTCCAGCTCAGAATTGATCTTGGATTCCAAATCCTGATAGTAAAGAATCTGTGACTCAAATTCAGATAGCAGAGGGCTCCCTTTCACAAAGCCTTGAATGGTCTCTTCCCTCTCTCTCTGCCAGATGTGGTGGTAACAGTTGAACTGTTCTAGAGCAGTAAGAACCTCCTTAAGAAAAGGTGAGAAATATGGTTAGCAAACAAGGGCTGAGGAAATACTGCTACTGTGTTTGCAAGATACTTGATGCACCACAACGTTCACATAAAAGTAGTCTGAGGCTATTTAGCTTGCTCAGGTGGATGTTGAAGATCACATGGGGCACTACTCAAAGATGAGCTGGTGAGTTCTCCTGATGTCCTGGCCAACATTTATCCCTCAATCAACAACATTTTAATTACTCATTTCCACCTTTTCTGGGATCCTGCTGGGGCTATTTGCATACAAAACTGAGACTACTCTTCAAAATAATTACCGGTTGTGAAGTGTTTTGGAACATCCTGAAGAAGGGAAAGACACAGCATAAACATGTTCCTCATTCCTCGCTTTGCATGGGTAAACTCAGCAGCTCACTTTATTAAACCATATTGAGCAAGTACACCCTAATTTGATGTACCTATTACTCTCCATGTGAGAGGTCAGTTAGCTCAGTTGGCTAAATAGCTAGTGTGAGATGCAGAATGACGCCCACAGCATGGGTTCAATCCCCACACTGGCTGTGGTGTTTCATTCTCCTTACATTCCCCTGTGCTTGCTGAGTGGTGTCCCTCAAGCTATGAGTTGCCAAAATTGGCTCTCTCTAATGGAGAGAGATTCCTTTAGGACTGTGGCTAGATGAATTATCCTTCATATATTTCAAGCCATTATCATGATTTAAAATATCAAATTATTAAGTAAGACATGTTTTGAAACATTCTGCTATCTTCATGTTTACAACATGTTTTGAAACATTCTGTTATAACAAGCAATTGATACTGAATTTCTCAAACCTAGATCAAATATTTAGCAGCAGCTAGGGTTATGAATATTTGATGTAGATTTGAGAAATTCAGTATCAATTGCTTGTTATAACAGAATGTTTCAAAACATGTTGCAAACATAAAGATAGCAGAAACAACAACATTTATAATGTAATAAAATGTCCCAAGACGCTTCACAGGAGTGTTATAAAGCAAACACCTAGCTTTGACTAAAAAAAATTAGGCAACAAGGCTGTGTGTCAGCAGCTTACTTTATTAAACCGTATTGAGCAAGTACACCCTAATTCGATCAGCTGTGACGCAATTGGTAGCACTCTTGCCCCGAGTTACAAGGTTCTGGGTTCAAGTCCTATTCCAGGGTTTGAGCACAAAAACTTAGGGTGGGATTTTGGCGGGACCAGAAATATCCACCCAAAGTCAATGGACGTTTGACTGGCTCTCTGACTTTTTCGTCCACCTGCAATGGGTCCTGCCCAGAAAACCCCAGCCCTAGTTTGACACTCCAGTGAAGTACTGAGGGAGTGCGGTATTGTCTTTTGGATGAGATATTAAATTGAGGCCCTATCTGTCTGCTTGGGTGGATGCAAAAGATCCCATAACACTATTTTGGAGAATTGCAGTGGAGCTATCCCCAGCGTACTGGCCAATACTTACCCCTCAGTCAACATCGCAAAAACATGTTACCTTGTCATTTCCACATTACTGTTTCTGGGAGCTAGTCATGTGTAAACTGGCTGCTGCAGTTCCTACAAAGCAGTGGCTACACTTCAAAAACTATTTCATTGGCCCTCAAGCACATTGAGGTGGCTGGTGCTTGTGAAAAGCACAACATAAATACAAGCCTTTCTTTCTTTTTAAGGAGCATCTTAAATGAGGATAGAGAAATAAAGCAATGGTAAGGTTTGGGAGAAAATTTCAGAACCTAGGGCCTAGGCAGGTGGAGGTGCTGCTCATGCAATGGTCTTGCAATTAAAATTGGGGATGCTCAAGAGGCTAGAATTGGAGCAGTGCAAGTATCTAGGAGGGTTATGGAGTTGGAGGAGATTACAGAGACAGGGAGGTGCAAGGCCAGGAAGAGATCTGAATTTTAAAATTGAGGTGTTGCTTAACCGGGAGCCAGTATAGGTCAGCGAGCGCAGAGGTGATGGCTGAATGGGACTTAATGCAAGTAAGGACATGGGCAGTAGAGTTTTGGATGTCCTCATGATTGTAGGAACAGCCAAGTCTAAAGGTAGCAAAGGTATGGATGGCGGTTTCAGCAGCAGATTAGCTAAGGCAAAGATCGAATGGACAACATTACAGTTGTGGAAATAGGTGATTTTATTGATGGCGGGAAAGTTCATCTCAGAGTTAAATATGGTGCCAAGATTGCAAACAGTCTAGTTCAGCCTCAGGAAATTGCCAGAGAGAGGGATGGAGTGAGTGGCTAGGGAATGTAGTTTGCAGCAAGGTTTGAAGACAATAGTTTTATTCTTCTCATATTTAATTGGAGGAACTTCTGCTCATCTCCTGGAATTTAGGCAAGCAATCTGATAATTTGGAGACAGTGGAGGAGTCGAGTGAGGTAGCGTTGGGTGTCAGCATTGCACCATTGCATCATTGAAATTAATGGGTTTTTAGATGATGTTGCCAAGGGGCAGCGTGTAGACCAGAAATAGAAGAGGGCCAAGAATAGAATCTTGGGTGACCCCAGAAATAACAATGCGGGAGTGGGTAGAGAAACCATTGCGGGTGATTTCATGGATAGATTTGATAAATAAGAATGGAACCAGATGAGTGCAGTCCCACTGGGATGGATAATGGTGGCAAGGCTTTGGAGGAGGAAGATGAAGTGGTCAACCATATCAAAGGCTATAGACAGGTTGGAAAGGATGAGGAGGGATAAGTTTACCTATGCCACTGTCACATAGGATGTCATTTGTGACTTGGATAAGAGCCGTTTGGGTAATGGGACAGTGGCAAAAACCTGATTAGAGGGATTCAAACATGGTGTTCCAGAACAGTGCGCTACTTATGCTCTCTCTTTTTATCCCGTGTCCCACATGATAAAATAAAATTTCTACGATTTTACAGGCTCAGCTGGCCCTCACTTCCATACATTGTAAAGGACATTGTCTAAATCACTCTCAGTGGGGATAATTGAAATGTTTAAGGTGAACTCAAAGGTAAGGACTCTATCAGCAAACACCCTGGGATAGACACACATGTGATCAGCCCTGACACTGCCCTAAGGCCCCTCATTTTCTTAGCTTTACTGGCTGTACCCACCACCCACCCTACCATACCGAAGACACCAGGCCCTTCCCACTTCACACCTCCATCATCTATCCTCCCCTGGATCCCTCTTCTACTCCTCCATGCTCCCACCCCTGCTCCACACCCCACCCACCTCACCACTGATTCACCCTTGCCAGTCCCGAGTCTCCATGCAAGCTGTAATTCTCCTGCTCCCCTCCCTTGTGCTGTAGAGTTAAACAAGGGAAACCGCTAACTTTACACACAACTGCACAAAGCTGAGTGGAGCACGACACCTTTAAACGATTGTGAACTGGATTACGGATTCTTTATCCCAAGAGTAAAACTTTATTAAAACCTGTTTCACACTAATAAGTATTCATGGAATGCAAATGCATTACAAATATGAACCCGCCACATGCCAGCCTAATGCTCAACATGCCACAAACACACAGCTAACTTCTGCATCTCAGTTCGCCATTGGGAGATCGAAATTTCACATCCCACCTAATTAGATCACCCTGCACATTTCCCACTCGTGCGGGCTCCTTGAAATACTCCCCAGTGTAGGATTAGAAGCTCTTATCAGATCACTGATTTCTAATTGATTACATTCTGGGAGGACCTCAACAATGTACATCTGGAAAAGCATAGAATAACTGATGGTGATCTCTGATTTCCACACTTAACTACATGCATGCAAAATCCATAAGTTGATGTCAGTTTCAAAGGAGTAATGACAGTGAAAGCTCCCAATTTCACTGTCATTAATACCTCAAAAATCCAGGCCGATACATTTTGTGAATGTTCCCTCAAGTGCAGTGAAACCTCAATTACCATCCATAATGAATGGGACCCTGCCAATCAGAAGTTAATTTATTAATTTATAATGTATGTAACCCTCTTGCAGACAAAGCAGCTTAAAGCCACAGTACCATAAGCTTGAAAACTTGCAACTGCAACTGTTTTATTCATGTCCTTGGCTATATTAACCTAAAAAAACTGAACAGAGAAATGACTACAGTGTAAGTTTCCAGTATTATAATCACATTTTCTAACCAGTGTCATCAGCGGATCACACAGAAAACCCTAATGCATCAACAACTAAACTCATCTTCAATAATGTTGTTACTATAAACAACTATATAGGTAATAATAGTTGCATTGAATGGGTTGGAATACAAGAAAAGAAAGGTGAGCAAAGACTGTCAGGTCTTCCACTGCTCATCTTATCTGTGAGACTGTGAAACCTTATACATAGCATTCTATGACAGGCAAAAATAGAGAATTGTGGTATATTTCAGAACATTCCTGACAAATTTCTTACAAACTCTAAGGGGGTCAAGCAAGCTCCAGGAGAATATGGTTATCCATGACACATCACTATATATACTTAAATAACCCCAGATATATTCCAATGCACCATTTCCCCTCGGGTGTTCTTTTTCTGTCCTAGCTGTGGGCTGACCTTGCTTTGCAACATTTTCTCCAGAAATCTTACCCCTCACATATCATGTAAAATGTCTCCAACTATCTCTTTAGCTCAGTAGGTTCAATTCAGCTGATTTTATCTGAAGACACTTGTTGCAGCTTTGCCTGTCCTGGTCACTGCTAGTTTCCAGGGGCACCCACATCATACATCGTACAAGTTCACACAATACTAATTTCTACTGTCCTGCCATCCTAAATGTATTCCAAAACTAAAAATAGCAGCTTTAAAACAGCTATGTTTCCTTGTTAACCTCCAATTCAAGTCAAGCCATATCGAATTACTTTGCTGCTTTTTAATTCACTTAATTCAAACACAATTACCATTTAAAATCAGTCAATTAAACACATCCAGCCAATATCTTCATGCTTATTTTATGGTTCACTTCTCAGTTGAAGTAGAACTCCTACTGACTTCTCACTCTAAAATCTGTCAGCTATAATTAACTAGAAATTATAAATAATTTTATAAGGAAACCTAAAGCATTCTACAATTATCACTAAGATGGTCCCAAAGTAAACACTGATTTAATTCTACAGGGTTAATGTTACCATTTAACTCTTCCGTTACAGAGCTTCTGAAAGTGGAAAATCAAGTCAGGGAACATTATTCATCAAGCACGTTGACCTCCATCCCTAAATTCCTGATGTGGTACTAAATAGTAAAATTTACCATTTTCTATGTGCATATATCTGTTAAGTTTGACATAAATCAAATTCTCCCACTTTACCCAGCTCTTTCAAGAGTTACCTTTTTAGTGGAATTAATGGCTGTACTTAGCACAGATCCTAGTTTAATGATTTCTTTGTTCTCTGAAACGCATTTGTAGTAGTTCTTCATTTGGACAGGGATCAGCAAGTTCACAGATGCAGAAGTATCGGAGATGCTGCCATCTAAAAGAGTGGGCAACCAATGAAAGGAAATTACAATGTGGCAGTTAGCTCTTATTCATTTGTAGCTTAGTGTATCTTCCTGAAATGTATATAAGGCCAGGATTTTTGCCACAACAGACAACCTTTCCGTCATGGCGAAAATCCCAGAAATAGCTGAAATTTCTAAGTCCTGCCCCCAGGCTGAGCATTTCCCTTCTTCACGGGATGAGACTGGAGTCGGGCCAGGGTTTGCGCATGTCATTTAAATCACCAGCTATCTCCACTGAAATGGGATTTTGGGAGAACAGGAGTGAGGAATCCACAGTGTGCGGATTAGAACAGGTAAGAGGAGGTCTGAACTTGGGAGATTCTTATGGATATCAAGAGTACCCCTTTGGAGAGGTAAGGTGCTCCTTTGGATAGGGTTCTAGAACACCTTTGGGAGAGGTAAGGTACCCTTTGGGAGAGTTAACACCCACCCACTCCCCTCATTGGGACAGTTAAAAGTGAACATGATTGTGTACTTCTTACTCACAAACTCATTTGTACTGTCAAGCTCTAAAAGAGATGTCCAGTTGCCCAGGAGATTTCAGCTGTCAAGGAGATGTCCAGCTGTCCAGGAGATATCCAACGGTTCAATGAAATGTTATGAAGCTGTCCAGCTGTCAAAGCTTTTAAAGCTATCCAGGAAGTATTAAACCTGCCAAATCTATCAAAGCTATCCAGGAAATGTCAAAACTGTAAAATCTGTCAAAGCTATCCTGGAAGTGTCAAACCTCTCATGTCTGTCAAAGCTATCCAGGTGTGTCAAAGCTGTCAAGAAGCTGTCCAAGGATACAAGGTTAATAGGTGTGGATGGGATAAGGGCAAAGGGTGAAGGGGACATGGGTTGGCATCAGTTGGCACTGTTTGCATAGGGCTATGGGGGTGGTAGAAGGGCATTAAGATGGCATAGGGTGTGAGGGGCCATGGGAGTGGGTAGAGGGGCATGGGTTGGCATGGATTGGGCATAGGGAGTTGTTAAGGGGGTGGGATCTGGAGGTATGTTATTTATTTGTTTTATTAAACATTGTGCCAGGGCACAGAGGGAGGCCTTGCACCAGCCCGGCTCCGTGCCCAGCAGCCTGCAGATTCGTTCTGGGGTTGCCTGACCCCAGCCTCCCACTGAAATTCCAACCTGCGGGCAGCCATTTATAAAGGTTGGTTTCATCCAGCCGGGAAATAAATTCTGTGGTCCCAACCCGGGGATGAAAATTTGGGCCTAAATGTGCCACAGAGACATTTACGAAGTAATGAGATCTAGGTATCACAAAATAAATAAGGTTTAATAAAGAGACACATTGCCGCATTTCAAATATCCTGCTCCCACCATCAACTTGATTTGGACACTACATAATGGAAGAAATTTTACTTCTGATTGTACCATCTGGTGCAGATATGTGAAAATAGCTAATGACTTTATGAGAGTGTGGACAAATGCAGAACTGAAAAGATGTCAATGCTCTCTATTTCTGTGTAGCTGCCCAATGAATGACCTGCACTGACAAGGCTGATTGCTTGGATTTTCAGACTCAAAATATTGTGTCTGCATGGGACTGCAGTTATCAATATTCTCCAACACATGTTTCTAAAGTTATGATAATTTGAAAAACATCCATTTATGGAGAAAGGACAAGGAAGCTGGACTCAGTGAATAGCTCTTTTGGACTTCTTTCTGTGCTGTTAAGATAAAAGATTCAATAATTGCATGCATTTTGTAATAATTTGGAGCACTTGAAATATGCATCACCAAGAACACTTCTGATTCTAGTTTCTGGGGCTCCATCTTCAGAATCACTGTCTCTGCTGCCATGCCTCATTGCTGCAATTTTTCTTTCATTCATTTTTTTCTACATATGTGAGAAGAAGCAAATGTTAATACAAAATGGACAATGAATTATAATACTTATTTAAATTGGCAAAAGATAAAATCATTAAAGATCAAAATAAACCTTTGAAATTCTTTCTTTGCTCCACTGGCCAACTCCTCTAGGGACACTGATGATATACTCCACTGTTCTATTCAAAGCCTGTTGTACTTCATCCAGTGCAGGTATCATGGTTATATTGGGAATAGACAGTGTAATGTTAGTTCTGAAGATGGGATGGCTTGACTGCTTCTGTTTGCTGGAGAGGTCATTTTCTATTTGAAAAATCGAAATGCACACTGAACAATGAATTGTTAAAAGAGGCCAATGTCTTCCCTATGAATTTCCGAAAGTCCTTTGAAAAATTATGTTATTATTTTCCCAATAAAACTGCACTGTATCATTGCTGCTGCTTCTGATTTTGATGAAAGCAAGAGTGCCATGAGGCACAAATAGGTGGTCTCACATTAGACCATAAGACCATAAGACATAGGAGCAGAAATTAGGCCATTCAGCCCATCGAATCTGCTCCGCCATTCAATCATGGCTGATAAGTTTCTCAACCCCATTCTCCCGCCTTCGCCCCGTAACCTTTGATCCCCTTACTAATCAAGAACCTATCTATCTCGGTCTTAAATACACTCAATGACCTGACCTCCACAGCCTTCTGTGGCAATGAATTCCATAGATTCACCACTCTCTGGCTAAAGATGTTTCTCCTCATCTCTGTTCTAAAAGGTCTTCCCTTTACCCTGAGGCTGTGCCCTCGGGTCCTAGTCTCTCCTACTAATGGAAACATCTTCCCCACGTCCACTCTATCCACGCCTTTCAGGATTCTGTAAGTTTCAATCAGATCCCCCCTCATCCTTCTAAACTCCATCGAGTATAGATCTAGAGTCTTCAAACGTTCCTCATGTGTTAGGCCTTTCATTCCTGGGATCGTTCTCGTGAACCTCCTTTGGACTCTCTCCAGGGCCAGAACATCCTTCCTGAGGTATGGGGCCCAAAATTGTTCACAATATTCTAAATGTGGTCTGACCAGAGCCTTATAAAGCCTCAGCAGCACATCCCTGCTTTTATATTCTAGTCCTCTCAAAATAAATGCCAACATTGCATTTGCCTTCCTAACTACCGACTCAACCTGCAAGTTAACCTTAAGAGAATCCTGGACTAGGACTCCCAAGTCCCTTTGCACTCGATTTCTGAATTCTCTCCCCATTTAGAAAATAGTCTATGCCTCTATTTTTCCTACCAAAGTGCATGACCTCACACTTGCCCACGTTGTATTCCATCTGCCACTTCTTTGCCCATTCTCCTAACCTGTCCAAATCCTTCTGCAGCCTCTCTGCCTCCTCAATACTACCTGTCCCTCCACCTATCTTTGTATCATCTGCAAACTTAGCCAGAATGCCCTCAGTTCCTTCACCTAGATCATTAATGTATAAAGTGAAAAGTTGTGATCCCAACACTGACCCCTGCGGAACTCCACTAGTCACCAGCCGCCATCCTGAGTAGGACTCCCTTATCCCCACTCTCTGCCTCCTGCCAGACAGCCAATCTTCTATCCATGCTAGTAACTTGCCTCTAACACCACGGGCTCTTATCTTACTGAGCAGCCTCCTGTGCGGCACCTTGTCAAAGGCCTTCTGGAAGTCCAAGTAGATAACATCCATTGGCTCTCCTTTGTCTAACCTACTTGTTACCTCCTCAAAGAATTCTAACAGATTTGTCAGGCATGACCTCCCCTTGATGAAACCATGCTGACTTTGCCCGATTTTACCATGCACTTCCAAGTATTCTGAAATCTCATCCCTAATAATGAACTCTAAAATCTTACCAACGACCGAGGTCAGGCTAATCGGCCTGTAATTTCCTGTCTTTTGCCTCTTCTTAAACAGGGGGGTTACAGTAACGATTTCCCAGTCCTCTGGGACCCTCCCTGACTCCAGTGATTCCTGAAAGATCACCACTAATGCCTCCACTATCTCTTCAGCTATCTCCTTCAGAACTCTGGGATGCAATCCATCTGATCCAGGTGATTTATCCACCTTCAGACCTTTCAGTTTTCCTAGCACCTTCTCCTTGGTAATGGCCACCATACTCACCTCTGCCTCCTGACTCTCTTGAACTTTGGGGATGTCACTCATGTCTTCCACTGTGAAGACTGACGCAAAGTACCTATTCAGTTCCTCCGCCATTTCTTTGTTCCCCACTACTACTTCTCCAGTGTCATTTTCCAGTGGCCCAATGTCCACTTTTGCCTCTCTCTTACCCTTTATATATCTAAAAAAACTCTTGCAATCTTCTTTTATATTACTGGCTAGTTTACCCTCATATTTAATCTTCTCCCTCCTTATTTCTTTTTTAGTTGTCCTCTGTTGGTCTTTGTAGACTTCCCAATCCCCTGGTTTCCCACTGCTCTTCACCGCATTGTATGCTTTCTCTTTAGCTTTTATGCTGTCCCTGCCTGCCCTTGTCAGCCGTGGTTGCCTCGTCCTCCCTTTAGTATGCTTCTTCTTCCTAGGGATGAATTTTTGCTGTGTCTCCAAAATTACTCCCAGAAACTCTTGCCATTGCTGTTCCACTGTCTTTCCTGCTAGGCTCATCTCCCAGTCAATTCTGGCCAGCTCCTCCCTCATGCCTCTGTAGTTGCCTTTATTCAACTGTAATACCGTTACATCTGATTCCAGCTTTTTCCTCTCAAATTGCAGGGTGAATTCTATCATATTATGGTCACTTCCTCCTAAGGGTTCCTTCATCTTTAGCTCCCTTATCAAATCTGCCTCATTACACATCACTAAATCTAGAATTGCTTGTTCCTTAGTGGGCTCCAACACAAGTTGCTCCAAAAAGCCATCTCGTAGACATTCCACAAATTCCTTTTCTTGGAATCCACTACCAACCTGATTTTCCCAGTCTACCTGCATATTGAAATCCCCCATGATCACTGTAACCTTGCCTTTCTTACATGCCTTTTCCATCTCCTGGTGTCTCTTGTGCCCCATATCCTGACTACTGTTTGGAGGCCTGTACATAACTCCCATTATGGTTTTTTTACCTTTGCGGTTCCTCAACTCTACCCACACAGATTCTACATCATCTGACCCTACGTCATTTCTTGCTATCGATTTAATTTCATTTCTTACTAACAAAGCAACCCCACCTCCTCTGTCAATCTGCCTATCTTTTCGATAGAATGTATATTCTTGGATATTTAGCTCCCAGTCCTGATCCCCTTGCAGCCATGTCTCCGGGATGCCCACCACATCAGACCTGCCAATTTCAATCTACGCCACAAGCTCATTTACCTTATTTCGCATACTGCGTGCATTCAGATACAACACCTTCAGTCTTGTATTTCCCGTCCCCTTTCTCATTGTCGTCCCTTTACCTGATGTGCTTGAAGTTAGATTCCTAACCCTTTCCAAACACTCTGTCCTATTTTGTGCTCTGGGGACTTTAATAGCCTCTCCTGGGCTCTCCTTTCTTTTCAGTTTTTTCATAATTTTCCATGAAGTTGAATCCACCCCCCCCACACGCTAACCTGCTGCTTTGTTTCCCATTAGTCATGCTTCTTGGAGTTTTAACCTTCCCTCCCCCCCCCACTTTCTAGTTTAAAGTCCTATTGACCACCCTATTACCCTTTTCACTAGAACATTGGTCCCAGATCGGTTCATTACTTTGTCTTTCGTCTGTAAATTTTGACAGTCAATAATCTAAAATGAATATATTTTTTCTTTAAGCAAAGCACTATATTCTGTAGCAAAGCAAAATACTACAGATGCTGGAAATCTGAAATTACAAGCAGAAAATGCTGGATATACTCAGCAAGTCTGAAAGCATCTACGAAAAAAGAAAAAGAATTAACATTTCAGGTCAATGGCCTTTTGTCAGTTCTTCCACCAGTTCCGACAAAAAGTCATCAACCTGAAACGTTAACTTTGTATCTCTCTCCAATGATGCTGCCAAACCTTCTGAGTATTTCCAGCATTTTCTGCTTTTACTACACCCTTCTGTACCATTGTTCTATTTTTACTGTTACTGTCAGGTATTTTTAATTGCTAAGTTATATAAACCAGTGACTGGTCCTCTAGAAGTATTTGAGTGCATGTTTAAAAATCTGTCAGCACCTGTCATTGCTATGCAAGCAGCTGCTGAATCTGTGGTGTCACACTTGAACTCCTAATTGGGTGCTGTTTCATTCTATATTCTGTTTTTACTTAGACTTGTGCAGACAGACCACATTGGTCCAGGTGGTGCGTGAGATTGCTTTGCAATCTGCATCAGAATTAAGATTGTTTATGGTGAAGATGATAGACAACATACCTATAAAATAGAGCAGTGATGATGAATGAATACGTTTGCGAATAGCCTCTAGAGTGTTGCGGGTGACCTTCAATAATGCATCCACATTGCGGTGGCTGAAGTGGGACAACAACTCCTGTGCTTCTTCTTCAAGTATCTCCATCAAGTCTTTCTTTTTCCTTTTTGTTACTGGAGATAGGGGGCCACTGCTTATCTGGCTGGCATTATAGGTGAAAGAGCGTTTCTCAGATTTTCTTTCTTCTGCTGCAATAGGTATTTGTTGCATTATAGTTTCTCTTCTTACTTCATTGACCATGTATTTGCACAAATATCAGGTTACAAATTATTGTCTATTTCGTGCCTTCTTGTTAATTAAAAAGAAACTTAGAAAATTGTTTACAATAAACTGTTAATAAGAACTATACCTATAGCACCTCTTTTGTAATTTCTGTACAACTGAACTATGAAAAATAAAACAGAAACAATCCTGCTGCCTGACCCTAATTTATGCAGGATTTACTCCCAATCTATAATTCCTTTGCATTTTCATTCTTACCTTCAAGTTCTTTTTGATGCCCATTTCCACCAATATCTTTGGATTTTTCTTCGTCCTCTTTACCCAGAGGCTCCAAATCCAGTAACATGTTTATAAGTTCATTAGCAGCTTCCTCCACCAAAGAACTTTTACAATGTAGCGTTTGGGCAGCCTTCACACACAAATCCTGTCACAAAATGACATACTAAAATCACTGTAGTGTAAAGGGTACTGAATTAAGCAACTGCTGCTCATGGTCATTTATTACTACACTTGCACACCTTAATCAGCAATTTTATGCCTGAAAGTGGTAGCAGCATTTTAACACTATATTTGCACACCTGGCATGTGCCTAATAGGGGTGGAGTGTATTAGCTCTATGGCCTGAATTTTCCACCAGCCAGAGAGGTTCTTCGTCTGCATGAAAGTGCCGGCAGATGCCCGAATCCAGAAGTCACTTTCCAAACCCGGCCTCTGCCATTTTTGCGCGGGGGGTGGGGGGGAGAGCAGGTTCACTGAGACAGCTGCCCATATAAATTAGCAGCTGCCTGAACTCTTGTGTAATTTTGGTGGAGTAGGTGTCTGAAACTCGAAGTGTGCAGATTAGACCTAGTAGGAGCAGTTCTGAACCTTGTGAATTCAGTTGTATAGCCAGGGTACCCTTTTGGAGTGGCAAAGTATTCCTTTGAATATGGCTCCAGGACACCTTTAGAAGAGGTAAGGCATCCTTTGGAAAAAGTAAGGCGCCCTTTAGGAGAGGTCAGGTGCTCTTTGGGACTGTTAAAATTAGACATGATTGTGCATAAACTCATTGGAACCATCAAGCTGTCAAACAATTGTCAAAGCTGTCAAAGAATTGTTACAGCTGTCAAAAAATTGCCAAGCTGTCAAATATCTGTCAAGCTTTGAAAGAACTGCCAAAACTCATTGGAACTGTTAAAGTTGTCAAGGGATTTAACTCTGCTGTGCTTTAATTTTTTTAAGAATGTGGAGTTTTAAATAAAATCAGTGCCTTCTGCTTCACTCTGTTTGTTGGCATTATTCTGAGGGTTATCATTATAGGATTTGTGCTGCATGACTGGTTTTAAAACCCAACATTATCATAGTGGGGTGCTTGTTAAGTGAACTGTTTGATTGACAGCTCCAAGTGGTTATAGAATAGAAATGTTTGTTTTCATAAGAGATTAAGTACTTAAATGAAATGTTTGTTTTCATAAGAGGTTAGTTGAAGGAATTTAAAAGTATTGAATCATTTTTATCAATGTTTTTTTAAAATAGTGATGTCATCAATTGGCACATAATTTTATTTTGTGTCAGCATAGCTCCTGAGGTTTGCTCATGGTAGATACAAGGTGAGTTGGCATGGAAGGGGTAAGGGCAGCCACGCCATCACCTTGCCACTTCATCACGCCAGGCGCCATATTTAAAGTGCAGCTGCACACGCGCCTCTCAGTGCTTCCAACCCCGAAAGGCAAGAATACTGCAGTCCCCTGATTTAGTGACGCGTCCCTCAAGTGCCTTTTGGATGCCGTGGAGGCCCGCCGTGATGTCCTTTACCCCAGCTCTGGCCACAGGAGGGGTAGCAACATTACCACTCCAGCTTGGCGGGCGATGGCAGTGGTGATCAGTGCCAATGCTGCACAGAAGAGGCTGGCCATCCAATGCAGATAGAGGAGGAATGATCTCATCTGTGCCACCAGGGTAAGGCAACCATCTCAGCACTCTAAACTCACACACATTCACTGGCATCTCACTCACTGCCAGCTCAAAATACATCACCACACACTCTCTCTCACACACACTCAGATCTCCATCTGGCCTCATCTCCTTTGAAGATTGCCTCCTCAGCCCTCTTGAAGCCACTTACACAGGTCAACTTGTGCCCTCCCACACACACCCTGAGATACCCCCTTCTCTATATAGCCCTAGCCATGCAACCGTTGAGAAGCCACCCCCTTATGGTTGGTCTGGTAGGTAGAGACCAGACCCAGAGCTCCCCTAAAAAAGTGATGTGGTGCTGTCTGCAAAGCCTGGCACTGATGACGGAGTACTGCCCAAAGCAAGGTAGGCAAACAAACCTTGAAGTCCCGAGTGAAGTGCATCTCGCCAAGTGCACATGGCTTATGTATAGTTATGGAATACGTTGGCGTGTAATCACGCTGACGTGCTCGGATGATCCAGCGTGGGAGATGATTCCAGCAAGCTGAGCTGATAATAATATGCGGATGTATTACAATGAGGTTCCCGACGTCCGATGGCGGGAAGCGCAGTCCACCATTGACGGGTAGATTGGATGATTGCAAACTGGTTTCACCACATCGTGAAACTGATTTTTGGCCTTCTCACCATATTGTCCGCTCATGCTGCCAAACACGTCCAATGCCAGCGGGCACGGAAAATTCCGCCCATTGTCTTTCTCACTATGGGTATGTTTTCCAATTTACAAATTGTAAGTATAAGCATTTAACAAACTTACTAACATTCCTCTGTGTATGATTAGTAATCAGGCATTAACCCGTCACTTCAAGCTAATCCCTGTCACATATAAGCACAAAGAGAAATGCAGTGTGAGCACATGAAGTGCCCCCGCCAGAACATTGTAAATTGGAAAATATATCCTAATTCCATTTGTCTTTAAAAAATGCATCCAATTGTTCTTGAACCAATCTATATCAGCCATTTCACTAGCTTTCCTCTGGTAATTAACACTCCACATTTATTACCCTTTGGTTAAAAAGTTTTCCCTCTCTCATATCTAACCTCCCACTTTTAATCCGCAATCACTGATCTTATTAATTTTTAAATTTATGGAACAATTTGGCTGGATCCATTTTGTCATTCCCTTTCACATTATTGAAGACACCGATGAAATCACTTTGAAGTATCCCCTTAGCCTTTCAGGGGGTGGGATGGGGTGAGGTGGGGTGATGTCACAGTTCATGTCACTGGCCTGTGCTGAGTTTGATGACTTCAGCCAGGACAGCAGAAATATAGTTGGCCTCAACATCCTTGGACAAGAGTTGGAGAGTAGTTAAGATTTCCATTCCTGACTACTACATTACTTGCCTTTTTTGTTTGCTGCAACTACGTACTGGAGTAACAGTTCCCCCTATCTGACAGTTGTGGAATGGTTTGTAGCATGCTTGCCTCTACGTCAGAAGGTCGTGGGTTCAAATCCCACTTCAGAGGCTTAAACACAAAAATCTAGGCTGATATTCTAATGCAGTCGTGTTGGAGGTACAATATTTCAGACAAAATGTTAAGCTGATGGCCTGTCTCTGCTCACTCAGGCAGATGCAAAAGATTCCACAACACTATTTTGAAGAAAAGCAGGGGAGTCCTCCCCAGTGTTCTGCGGCAGAATTGTCTGTGCCCACGGGCGTCGGGCATGTTCGGTAGCATGAGCGGACAACATGGAGAGAAGGCCAAAAATTGGTTTCACGACATTGTGAAACTAGTTTGTGATCATCCAATCGGATATCAGGAACTTCCTTGTAATACATTTGCATATCATTATAAGCCCAGCCAGGCAGAATGGTCTCCGTCCCACTGGATCACCCGCCCATGTCGGCATGATTGTACTCCGGTGTGTTTCAGAACAGCTTATAGAAGGCGTGCACTTGGCAGGCCGCACTCTGAAGGGAACTGGGAGGTGAGTATGCAGTGACATTGCAGAGTGCTCACCCAGGTGGCCTGTTGGACTTCAAGGTTGAGACGCATTGAGTGGGGCAAAGGCTGCCCTGTGGTTCAGGCGCGTTGAGGGGGGAAGGGATGCCCTGCACTTGAGGACACCTGGGAGGGGTGGACGAGTAAGGGTTGCCCTGTGGTTGTGATAGGTTGGGGGTGGACAAGGGCTGCCCTGTGATTGAGGTGCATTGGTGGGGATGGGGCAGGGCCTGCCATGCGGCTGAGGCAACTTGGAGTGGGGGGGGGGCAAGGGCTGCCCTGCAGTTGAGGCGACTTGGGAGAGGGGGAGCAACAGCTGCCTTGCAGTTGAGGCACATTGTGGTGGGGGCTGCGGGGGAAGCCAAGGGCTGCCCTGCGGTTGAAGGTAGTGCACAAGCACATGTGGGGCGGGGGTGGATGAGGGAAGTGGCCAAATATTAGGGAAACCTTGTATAAAGTGACCATTCCTCTGCAGCTGAGACAGTTCAGGCGTAGCCACATTGATATGATTGGAGTCGGTCTCTAACATCTCTGCCCACTCAAGCAACGCAGAGGCATCAAAGGGACACCAAATGCTCCAGAGCTTTTCACCCCTCGGGCACAGGTTGCAAAGTAATGAGCGTTTTAGTGGACTGCAGAACAGGTGGATGACTGGTCACATTGTACAATCTCCTTGCTAAAGCTGGCCATGGAACAGTCACTGGTGTAGGCGCTCACAGCCCCTTGTAATGTCATCATCCTGGTTTGAACCAATCTCCCCCTTGGTTCAAGCTAACAGTGCAGCCTTGCAGCATGGATTAGGAGGATGCCTGTACCTGAGCTAAGAGCACAACATGCAATCCAATGGGCAAAGCTGCCACCAATCGGTCAGGTGGAGTGGGGCGAAAGTGGATGGGGTTTTGGGCAGTCATTCACCGCACTAATCTCTGGCCATCTGAGTGGTGGGCAGCGCTCTCTGGGATGCGTTAAGGGGCCTTACCCTTAACCAACACAGGTTCTTAGTACTCCCATGCTAACCATGTGTCTCTTTCATTCTGCAGGAGCGCTGCATCAGGATCATGGAGCCTGGTGACCTAGCTATATGCCTTGCGGCTTACAGATAGCGAAATCGACAGAGAAGAGAGTGATAGAGGTGCCTGCCTGGTCAAAGGGAGGAGCAGCATCCCCTAGAAGAAGGGGCGGATGGGGCTCCTGCACACACCACCAAAGAGCCACAGCGAGCCATCGCTGGTTGACTCCTAGCTAGCCGAGGGTCTATAGACGCTGCCTTTCATTCCTGCAGATGACTGAGAACCAGTGTCCCCCAAGACTGTGCATGTCTAGGGAACTAGTTGGTCATATCTGCCAGCTGTTGCAGGATTTGGCGCCACGGGGACATGGATGGCGTCCTTGCCAGTGGCCGTGAAAGTTACCCTGGTGTTCAATTTCTACGCCAGTGGCTCCTTTCAGCTGAGCTCTGTGGGATATCACAAGCCTCCACCCACAAATGCATCCATGAGGTCACGGATGTCATTTTCGCGAGAGCACACAACTTTATGCATTTCACCCAGGACCAAAAGAGCCAGGGTGCAAGAGCAATTGGATTCGCCCAGATCTTCGGTTTCCCACAGGTGTAGGGTGCCATCGATTGCACTCACATGGCGCTCAGATCTCCATCGTGACAAGCGGTCAACTATGTCAACCGCAAGGGATTCCATTGACTGAATGTGCAGCTGGCGTGTGACCATTACAAACGCATCCTGCAGGTCTGTGCACGGTTTGCAAGGAATGTCCACAACTCCTACATTCTCAGTTGGTCTCAGATCCCTCACATTTTCCATGGTCCAGAAAGGCTGCAGGGATGGCTCCTCAGAACAAGGGCTACCTGCAGAGGCCGTGGCTGATGACACCCATACGGCGGCCTCAGACTGCAGCAGAGCGAAGGTATAATGAGGCTCATGATGCAACTCGCACCTTGATGGAGCAGACCATCGGGATGCAGAAAATGAGGTTCTGCTGTCTGGACGGGTCCGGTGGAGCCCTGCAATACATTCCACAGCAGGTGTCATGCATCGTCATCAACTGCTGCGCCTTTTACAACCTGGTGCTGCAATGGGGAGAGAAGCTGGCTCAGGAGGACATGGAGGAATTGGATGTTTCCTCCGATGAGGAAAATGCCGACAGGGATGAGGTTGAGGAGGTCCTCAAAGGTGACGATGACGGGGATGAGGCCCTCGCACTGGCTAGACGTGGCAAGCGCACTTGGGAGGCCCTCATAGCTGCTAGATTTGTGGAGGATTATGACAATGTGCAGTGAGGAGACACCATAGATCCTCACATCGCATCTACGAACATTTGCCTCCAGTCTAGCTCGTGGCAACACACATACCCTCCGTGATAATACTCCTGTAATGGAGACCCTAATAGTCGCTCGATTGCAGGAGGATGATAACAACATGAAGTAAGGACACTCCATAGATCTTCACGTAGCCTCTGAGAATATCTGACTCCTGTCTGACCGAGGGCAGCTCGCTCGCACTCTGTGATCAGGGTCATATCGTAGAGACGCAGCCATGAAACTTTAAAAGCATCGGATCCTTTGTTGCCTTCAGCACCTGAGCCCTTCAGGAGCACAGCGTCACTGGACACAGATGGGGAAGAGATGGGGGCCAGCCCCTCATTAAAGCTGCTGAGAGCACACAGAGAGAATGAAGGTACTCTGTGGCCTTTGCCCATGACATTCTGACAGCAATGACAAGGACCATCCAGGTGCAGGCATCAGTAATGTGTCCAGGGAGTGTGAGGCCAGACCATCACTTTGTTCTGAAGGTTGCACAAAGCAACTGGGAAAAGGCCCTGGCCTGAGACACCTGCCTTTTCTTGTGCAGAAAGGTTTCGCATCTGAGTGACACAAACACTGCTCATCAGCACAAGGAGTCAAAGGCAGGAAGATATTCTTGGGAGTTCATTGACAATAATGAACAGTATGTACAAGATAGATGCACAGCCTGTGCACAGGCTATGCATCTATCTCTGCTTAACCTTCCTAACCCTGCCGCTACGTCTTGGTGCTCCCCAGCTATCCACAGTGGCGGTGGAGGCAGCCTCCTGACTGCTACACCCTGTCTGCGATGGCTTTGGCAGGTATCCTCTGGAGGGCCGAAACCTGGCAGGTCCTGGCCTGCTTTCGGGGTCCAGCTGGGTGGCAGTGGCGCCCTCCTTGGCCTGTGGAGCTGGAGCTGCTGAGGTCACAGGAAGAGGGGATTTGGGTGGGCCAGGCACTCCTGCATGGGTGACCCCGGGGGAGGGATACACCTGCTGATTCTCCCATGGGTGTCCAAGGGCCCCTGGCTGACTCCTTGAGAAGGAGGGGTAGCTGGAGTGAGATCCAGCTGCCCCGCACCCCTTTCGCATACACATTGTTGGAGGCCAACTATGATGTCAACGATGGAGCTCAGCCCGTGCAGCAGTGTAGAAGCGATATCCTGGACCAAGGTCTCCATGGCGGCCACCATCCTACCAGTGTTGACCTTGGTGTGTTATCATGCTGGCGCTATCACCTCAACCTGAAGGCAAACGGACTCTTCCATCGTGCCTTGCAATCTGAGGAGTGCATTGGACATCCCTTCCTGGTGTTCCCGAGCTTGCCTTTGCAGCTCCAGCAACTATGACATGACCGAATATAGAAGCTAGTCATCTGACTTGGACTCGGAAAATTTCCGGCCTCCAGCAGTCTTCCGAGTGACGGGGACCTGGGAACTCCCTACCACCACCTCCTGTGGATCAGATAGTGTGATGTGCTCACCAGATTGTGATCCTGAGGCTACTCTAAAGCTAGGTCCCACCGAGGTGCGTGTTGCTGTGCTGATGGAAGGTGTGGGTGAGCGCTGCGATGGGGCTTCAAGGAGGGTGCCTCCAGATTCCTTTTCAGAGGTTTCTTCAGGGCTTGATTGGAGGCCTTGGGTCGTGAACTCCGTCAGTTGTTTCCCATATGTGCCTGTAGAAGCAAGGGGAGGTAATTAGTGCATCACAGCCCTGTGAAACAGGACACATCAGTCACAGTATGGTTGTCTGATGGATGTTACACTGCTGGATCCTTGTTTGGTCGAGCACCGCCAACCTCACCGACAGCACAGGGACAGTCCAGATCCTTGCCGTCCAGCTGGATGGCTCTGTTTTCAAAGCCCATGAGGAACTTGATGTTAGGCAATCTTCCACCAGTCTGCAACCTCTCCCCCTCGTTGTGTGCCAGCTTGTCCTGCATGAGTTGAGATGGAGAGAATGTAAGCAGGACGCCCGCCAGGCCAGATGATAAGAATGCCTGGCACGTGTAGGTTCTGAATGGTCCCATGGATGGGACGTGGACAATGAATGTGTGTGTGAAAGAGTGAATGGTGAAATCCCTTGAACCAGCAGTGAGTGAGGGCCCCATAGATGTATGGTGGATTTGAGAGTATGTGAGTTGAGAGTGATGAGAAGAGTGGCTTACCCTGGCGGAATGGAGGAGATCGTTCATCCTCTTTCGGCACTGGGTGGCTGTCCTCTTTTGAAGGGCATTGGCGCTGACCACTGTTGCCACTGCCTCCCAAGCCAGATTAGTGAGGTTGCTGCCCATAATGTGGCCAGAGCGGGGGTAGAGGACACCACAGTAAGCCTCCACTGTGTCCAAAGGGCGCTCGAGGGATGCGTCATTGAACCTGTGGGCTGCAGTCTTTTTGCCTTTTAGGGCCATGTCTTCTTTGCAGTAGTTGTGGGTTGGAAGCACTGAAATGTATGCATGCGGCTGGACTTTAAATATGGTGCCCGGCATGCTGATGGTGTGGCGGGCCAATGAGAGCCTGCCTGCCAAAGAAATGCCGTGTTTCCCAGGAATGCATAATTAACGCGGTGGGTTTGGGATACATGGCGTGAAAAGCCGCCATCGTGGCCAGCGGGTAAAACATTATTTTATCCGCCCCTACCGTATTTAGTACAAATCTGGGACAATTCCAGCCCTGGTCAAGATTGTCACATTGTTGTTTGTGGGAGCTTGCTGCGTACAATTTGGCTGCCATCTTTCTTACAACAGTCACTGCATTTCAAATCTCTTTCCAGCCTAAAAAGTTTATATTAATGACAACTGTCTTTCTTTTTGATTTTAAAGCCAATTATCAGCTCAACTTTCTACATTACTTCTATTCCCAATTCATTGCCCTAGCCATTATTAGGTGTTAAACCTTGTTAGAATCTGAAAATCTATATGTGTAATATTAACACAATTGGTCCTGTTCCCACGTCAATTTTATCTTCAAAACTTCCATAATCCTGAATCCTCATGCCTATCTGTATAAATTTCTAACAATGCACTGAACTCAGATTGCTGACAAGCACTTTCCCTATGGTGTTAGGTTGGCTCGGTTGGTAGTGGTCTTGCTTCTAAGCCTGAAAGTTGGGAGTTAAAACATCACTTCAGGACATGAGCACAAAACCCAACCTGACAGTCTGGTACACTGCATCACCAGACCTGCTGCTGTTGGGTGAAATGTTAAACCCACACACCATGTTTCAGATGGAAACTAAAGACCTGGTAGCACAATTTGAAGAACAACAGTTCTCTTAATTTTTGGGTCAGCATTTCACACAACCAATATTACAATCTGTTTAACTGATAATTCACTTGATTACTGTTTGTGCAGTTTTGTTGCACACAAAATAACTGCTGTATATTCTTTCACAACAAGGGATGGCCAGTGATGCCTACATCACATGAACGAATAAAAAAAAATCACTGTCCTTTAGTGTAATTCACTGCTGTAAAGTAATTTAAAGATATTTCTGAGACATGATAAGATGCTACATAAATTGAAATATTTCTCCTTTCTTTGTAACAGATATCAGTTACTGCTACTAAAGTTCCGAAGATGAGTCATATTGGACTCAAAGGGCAGAATTTTACAGCAGCGGGATTTTACGTTCCCACTGAAGTCAATGGGGTTTATAATGTCTCACCGCATTTTACAGCCCAGTCCCCACCGAAACAGGGCCGTAAAATTCAGCCCAAAATGTTAACTCTGTTTCTCTCTCCACAGTTGCTGCCAGGCCTGCTGAGTTTTTCCAGCACATTCTGCTTTTATTTCCATCTATCCTTGAGTGCAATGTTTGGCAATGGCATTCGTAAATGATTGATGGTTATTTTACCCAATCATTCTCCAACAATTGGTTTTTCACCAGAAAAAGAGATGGGATAATTTTATGGATTTTTAAAAAAAACAAATATTAATTATATGTATCGCCAGCTGTCCCTTGATTCGAGAATGACGGCTACTCAGGGTCATGCTTATGCCATGGGGCCTTCGTGTGACTGAACCAGCTTATTCCTGGCCCACAGATCTTTGAGCACTAGAGTCAGGATGCCCCACAAAGAAGTGGGATCCAAAGTGCAGGATTTGCTTTCTTTTCTTTCCTTCACTGCAGCCACTCTGCCTCATCATGAAGAGGTTGGAACTCAAAGCGTGATGCAGCTTGATGGACAAGTTGCCGCCATTTTGGACAATTGGTAGCAAGCTCCTCATAGACATTAATGTCAATGCTGCCGCACTTCAAGTAGAGTTCCAGAGTGCCTTTGAAGTGTTTTCTTTGTCCTCTCTTGGAACAGGGTATTTGAGAGTTGAGAAAACATGACCTGGCAAGGGAAAATGCGTTTCGGCCATCTGGATGTAGTGTCCAGCCCATCAAAGTTGATTTTGCAAGCATTTTGCCTGAATGTTTGTGGAGCTGGCTTCAAGAAGGACACTAGCTTTTGTTCGACGGTCTTCCAATTGAATCTGGAGGACGCAGCAGAAGCATTGCTAGTGAAATTTTTCTAGCGTTCTTATGTGTTGCTGATACGCAGTCCAGGTCCAGCCCATCAAAGTTGACTTTGCAGAAGTTTTGTCTGAATGGTTGTGGATCCAGTGTTGGATCCCCCTGTCAATGGTGACCTTTTGAGAGAGGTGGCTGCTAAGGTATGGGAAGTGCTCAATGTATTCCAGAGTTTCTCCTTCAACTTTTTTGGGAGGTGCAATATCTGGCTGACCAAATGTGGGTTGACATATGAGTTATATGGACAAGCCAAATTTCTTGTATACAGAATTGAAGAGATTGAGAGTGGCTTGCAAATTTGGTGCATGGTGAGAAACAACACTGCTGTCACTTGCAAACTGTAGATCATTTATGTCTATGTGGTCAGCTTAGTTTTGGCATGGAGGTGACTGAGGTTAAAGAGTTTTCTATCTTTGTGTATTTAATACTCATTTGACTCCCCTGCCAGGTCTTGGTTCCTCAACTTTCAGTGTATGTGTATGTATTTGTATATTACAAAGAGTAAAAATCAATTATAGATAGATGCACTCAAGCTGTTTCCATCTAAGCCTTTAAAAATACAATTCTTTTTTATTCCTCTCCACAAACTGTGCCATGTGATTCATGCTTCATAGAACCAGAAAAATCATGAATCTTCGTTCCTATCTGGAGCTTTCCAACCAATCAGTGCAGAGAGATGGGGTGTTTATCGATGTTATCATTTAATTTATTGCTTTTTAAGTGACCTCTAGTTAGAAACATTTTGATATCAATATCTTTCATACAAAATTTGTGATGGAGGCAGTTTAGTTCATGGACCCCCAGGAAAGTCTGTACGCATCCCCAGTTTGTGAACCGCTAACATAATACTTCAGCACATCACAAGTGCAGTTGGCAAGTGCAATCACTTGCAAATTGTAATGATGAGGCTTTAGAGGAGACTTAGTCAAGTGAATGAAGCCAAGAAAGTGGGCAAATAGCCTGCTCCCAAACCTCCATCAATTCTCTCTAGGGTCTCAAAACTGTAATCTACAGATGTGCTATAATTGTTTGGCCTGGCCATCAACCATCAGATCAAGGCTAATTACTTCAAACAGTATTGCAGCTTCCTCACCATGAGCAAATCCAAGATCAACCACTATGGATCATTCCACACAAAGTTCCACACATTTATCACTCCTGTCCTTGCTAAATTCCACTGGGTTCCTGTGCTCCAACCTGTCAATCTCAAAATCTGTGCCTTGTTCTCAAATCTCTCAATAGCTTTACCTCATCTTATTGCGGTTATATGTCACAACCCACACTATTTGCTTCTCCAACACTGCATTTATTCTCATTTCTCAGTCTTTCTTCAAAGGTTGATCTTTTAGCAACTAAGACCTGCTCTTCGTATCATGCTACCAAACCCACTTTGTCTTGTTATCTCTCTTTTTTCTTCAAAGTTTTCTTAAAAACCTACCTCTTGGGCTGTGCTTTTGGCTCCCCTGCCCCACCTAATCTGTTCTCAAACATTCAGGTCTGGATATTCGCTCCTGAGGCTAGTGCCCAGAGTCAGGAAATCCCATGGCTTGCTGCACCCATCCAAGGAAAAAGTGCCACAAATGGCAGGATCTTCATTCCTGGGGCAGCTGGTGCAGGGTGGAATCAGGCCTGTCATCCTCGGATGCAGATTGGAGACAACCACAGGGGCTGCTGTTCAAGAAGGCCTGTCTCGGTTTTCTGGGACTTTCTCCCAATTGTTTTGTTAGATATTAGGCTCTTTAGGACTCCCCACTCATCAAATCCCCACCCATTCCCCATGCCAACTCATGCCAATCCATGATCCTGACTCACCCCTATGGCCCCTTATAGCCCCATGCCAACTTAGTACTAATTCATGCAAATTCATGCCCCCCACCCACCACCCTTTGCCCTTACACCTCCATGCCAACTCAGCCAGTATCCACCATGGGCAGAACTCAGGAACCATGCTTAGATGAAAATATAGTTCTAAATATATGTTACAAACTTCACTATATATAAACTCTCATTCATGAAAACCTATTCAAAACATTTAAATCCCCTCAAGTACTTAATCCCTTATAAAAAAAATAAACATTTGTATTCATAGCCCCACATCAAAGACAGCTAATTGCTTAATAAGCTCTAGGACTGTGAATGTACAGTCCCATGATAATGATAGCTTGTGGAAAGCAGTCAAGAAGTAATAATGCTGTAATGATGGCACTTAGGGCTATGTCAACAAACAGCTATTGAAATTGCAATCAGACACAGACAGGCTGTTTTTTTTTTATTTTAAAGGGCAGGCTACTTAAATAACTTGACAGCTTGACAGTTCCACAGGCCTTATCCACCTTTTATGAACATTTACGTCTACACTAAAAATATGTAACTTACAGACTGTGGGATAAGGCCCTTTCTCCAGCAAAAATGGGGTCTGTTTGAATTCCATACTGAGTTAAAATGGCCCTGCTGAGTTCAAGTTTCCCTCATGTGAGAATAGTGTCCTGCCCCTTTTCCCCCACCGACAAAAATAGGGTCGGTCGGAAATAGAGGCGGGACTTCTGGATCAGGGTTCACAGGGCTATTTTGGATATGCCTCTGAGTCTCCATGACTCCGCAAAAATATAGGCCTCAGTTTCCTGCTTGGCCCTCGTCTCTCCCTTGCAAAATGTTCAAAGGTATTCTTCTACATGAGGAGAGCAATATAAATGCGTACTGTTGTATGGCCACTCAAAGATACAAGTCGCCAAGGACTACCCGGTCACTTTTTCCTTCTGTGTTTTGTCTCCATTTAATTGCAAAGCCTTATTGTTGCTGGAAACAATTTTAATTACATTTTAATTTTTTTACCTTGATTAAACAGAGTAACAATGTCTTTAGGTAAAATAAGAAGGAATTTCTTCTTTTAGCGATATTTTGTGAGCAAAGTCCATAACTTTGTTTAGACCCCAATACCATGAATAAAGTGGTTGCAACAGGAAATTGCGCACACTTTAATGATAAAAAAAAATGGTAGTATTGATGTGGTTGTATCAGTCTTTAAATCCTGATCAGACACCAAGAACATAAATTTTCTCAGAGTTGCTCCCGTTCTGCTGCTGTAACTTCACCTGAAATGCAGAAGAAATCACTTTTACATGTATTCATGTGTGCTCTCCCATGGTGCCCATGCCTTCAGTTACCTGAGCCCTAAGCTCTGGAAGTCCTTCTCTAAACCTCTCCACTTCTACATCTCTTTTTCCTCCTTTAAGAGCTACGTCTTTGATGAAGCTTTTGGTCATCTGGCCTAATAGCTCCTTATATAGTTCGGTGTTATATTCTGTTTTATAGTGTCTCTGTGAAACACTTTGGTATATTTTACTCTGTTAAAGGCTCGATGTAAATACAAGTTATTGGTATTGCAAACAGAGGCTGGAATTTTACTGGCAAGAGTGAAGTCCTGCCATTGAGAAGAAATGTATGGCCCAAGCCTGCACTATTTTACCGGTGGCAGCCAAAAAAGGCACCACCACCAGGAATGCCCTCTCTGAGCAGTTGGACCAATCAGAGGACTGGCAGCTCAGCAGCGCCACCGATAGAATGGCCACTAATGCGACTGCAGGGAGAAGAAGAAGGTGACTTCTTAATGAGGTACCCTCGAAGGCCGGGTAAGCTTTTCTTTTGGGGAGGCAGTGGCGTAGTGGTATCGTCACTGGACTAGTGGCATTGTCACTGGGCTAGTACTCCAGGGACCCAGGATAATTCTCTGGGGACCACCGCAGATGGTGAAATTTGAATTCAATAAAAATCTGGAATTAAAAGCCGAATGATGACCATGAAACCATTGTCGATTGTTGTAAAAATCTGCCATCCTTATCTGGCCTGGTCGACACATGACTTCAGATCCACAGCAATGTGGTTGACTCTTAAATGCCCTCTGAAATGGCCTAACAAGCTACTCAGTTCTCAAAGGCAATTAGGGATGGGCAATAAATACTGGTCTAGCCAGCGATGCCCACATCCCATGAACAAATTTTAAAAAAAATTTCATGTGCCTGGTAATTGGCAGCAACGGAACCAATAGGGTGGCCATTACTGCCACTGGGCCCTTCCATGGGCCATGGGGCAGCCAGAAATAAAGGTCGCTTCCCAGGAAGCCACTGTGAGGCTGCCTTAATGTGCTTGGCAGTTTCCCCATGTAGCAGGTGGCCCTCCTCATGACAAGAAAATGGCAGGGGAACATGAAAAGGCCAGTAACAGCCCAGTTAATTGGATTAATTCACTGCCCACCTCCGGCCAGCTGAGCTGCTGCTGTTCCCACTTCTGCAAATACCCTTTGGCAGTGGGAAGAAATCTGGCTTCCCTCCTGATGCCTTTCACCGGGTATTTTATGAGCCCTCCCAACTCACAGCCCATCTCGGACGGCTGGTAAAATTCCAGCCAGGGTATCCATTGCGCTTCTAGTTAGGTTACATCAGTAACTCGGAAGAAATTCTTGACCCAGGAGAAATTAACCAAACCATTATGCAACTCCTTCAATTTGACAATGGATAATCCATAAGTGCATTATACAGACCTTAGTCACTTGTACAAATTCTTCACATGTAATAGGCTCCTCCTCTGGGAGTTTGCATAACTGTGTTGTGCTCATGTCTTGAAGTACAGCATCAATGCGAAATTCTATCAAATCATTCACACGATTCAACCAAAGTTCGAGTTCATCTGCAGGTTGTCACATAGACAGTTAAACCAAAAGCAAATCTTATCAAAAGACTGTTTATAAATTCCAAAATGTAATTGTTCAAACTAAAGTAAGCACCATTGATGTGGTGCATGACACGGCATGTAGGTAGTCCAACATGCCACAGAATGGCAAGTTAAACTACTGTGATCTCTTTGTAAGATTGCCTTGGATCTGTGCTCAATCATGTAGCCAGACAATCTAGAAAAATCTCCCCTATGTGTTGGGTGTTTAATTTCTACTATTAGTAGGGTATATGTGATCACAGGTGAACAGCTAATTCTGCGCTCCTACTGCTGGCTTGGTAAGGACTGTGAAGGTCTTGTCAAAGATCTTTCCTGAGAAAACTGGTCAAGGGGCCATGTGAATACAAACTAACTCTTTTAATGAAACTGTATTCTGAATGTGAATTTAGCAAAGGAAAGGAATTAAAGTTTTTAAATAATTTATAAACACTTTACAATATAGAGAGGTGCTCATCAAATGTTACTCTTTTCTCTATTGGCTCCAGGATTGCAAAGCCATTAATCATTTGATAGAACGCTCATTAACACATGCATGCAACAGTTGATGGACCTCCAAACTTTAAAGAACTCACTCCTTATGCCGAAGATATGGCTTGTTTGTTTGAGAGGCACAATTTTGAAGATGAGTTAATGAATAATGGAGGAATAGAACTAGTGGAAAGTACCATTCTAATCAGAGATTTAATGATTTGCATGATACATTACATGCATCCATACACATTGATTGGGCACAAATGCATAATAGTGAATATAATGCATATCTAAATGGATAAGCATGCTTATGAACAAATGATTACTATTTTCTCTCTACACAAAGCGAAATGAACCCAGTGAATCACCAGCAGTGCCCAAGCAGACTATCTGTTACCAGCTTCAGTTGAAGCAGGGACCAACACAATACAATCAAATTGAGCATGGATGAAGAAGGGTAGAAGTGATGGTAAATGATAAGAGACCAGTTGGCACAGAGTAGTTGGCAGCACGCTGAGTTACCCTCCTGAGTTGTATGGTACAGGTATGATGAAGGTAGGGGTCTACATTGTAATGGAGGGTGCAACAGCAGCAGGAACATACTGAACAGTCATTTGGCTCCTTGTGCATACACTGAAAAGTGGACTGAGTATTAAAGGGTTTAACATGTGATGTAACCTTCCATGAGTGCCATAGAAATATCTATTATGAATGTTCCTACTGTTGACATGCAGGTTTCTGAGTCTCAATTCTAAGATGCAATTATGGTCTGATTCATTTGATGGTTTGTGACAGGTAATTATGGCGAAGAATTTATGTAACTCTGTAGATGGCTACAGATGTGTGATAGATGGAGAGACATTGTGAAGAGATGCCCTCCATCAATGAATTGGTTTGGATAAGACTTCATCTATACACTGCAACAAAATGGGCTAGATAAAAGAGCTTACAATTTCACCAGACAAAGCGCATTTGTAAAATCGGCCTTATTTTTTGACCATATGAACGTTACAAACACAAAATAAACTCACCTAAAGCTTCAGAAATCCTATTCAGGTATTTGTCAATGTTCAGTGAGGTCCAATTGAGAGAAGTCAAGCCTGGCTGTATTGCATTATCTACCTTGACTAAATGAGGGCCCATCAGTTGCACAAAAGAATTTTGAATTTTTGATCTTATTCTTTTGTTTTCTGATAAAGTCATCTAAATATATGTAGAAAGGAAAGAATAATTTAGCCTTCAAAATGCAGATAGCTTGCATTAATACGGTTAAGCAAGGTGATATAAACAAACCATAAAATCAAAAGACAAAACAAAATGCTTTACAGAGGCTCAATGATAAGAAGTTGGAACACAATTTATATTGTAAGAGTGGACTGACTGGCATGCAAAGAAATCTATGTTTCGTTCACAAGTTAGGTAGGTTATTAGCATTGAGGTGATAAAAATCAGATCTAAGTTTTCATGTTAAACACAAACTCTTAGTTTGATTGTAAAATTTAGTAATAAACCATTTCAAATTTTTATGGAGCTGGGTTTTATGCTCCTCCACCAGCCGGTTTGAAGGCAGGGGGTGTGAGTGTGTGGGCGCACGTAAAATGCATCAGGTGGTCTTCCCGTAGCCTACGCACCCACCTCTGACCTGCCTGAACCTTTACAGAGGGCAGGGGAGGCATCCAACAACTCACCCTCCCTTAGGTCTCTTGAGGCCCTTAAGTGGCAAATTAATGGCCACTTAAGGGCCTCATCTTGCTGGTATTTTACATCCGTGCCTCAACCTTGCCCAGCACCACCTGGTGCAGCAGGAAGAGGCCCACAATATGCAGGAAGCCCAGCAACTTTAGCTGCACCAGGTGGTGCTGGGCAAGGTTGAGGCACGGATCTCCATTGTGGACCCCCTGGGCCCACCAGAGGCAGCCTGCATGGTCATCCCCCACTTTAACCCTGTCCTCTGGCCTCTTGAAGCTGGCCTATGCCCGCCCCCAACTTCACCGAGGCCCCTGACCCCAGACTAACTCAAGCTCCTAGTCATGGTGGGACTGCCTGTAGTCCCATCTCTCCTGGTGGGAACTGATGGGACTACAGAGCTGCCGGGCCATCGATTGGCACAGCTCTCAAAGGCGGACTTCCTCCAGAAAAAGGGGTAGGGGTGGAAATCTTGCCTTAAAGTAATTAATGCTGCTCCCAGCACTAAATTGCTGCAGGGCAGCCATTGGGATCGTGAGTGGGCTAACCCTGGAATTTTTAATTGGGGGAGTTGGGACGTGACACTACATGAAATCCAGCCTATGATAGCAAGCAATTGGGGAGAAAGGGGAATTCAGCTTAAGTTTTAAAAGTGTGTAATAACAAATTGTGGTGATGAACTTTTTCACTTCAATTTGCTTGAAGTGCATTTGCAGACATATTTATACATTAGATGAAGGAAAATTTTTCTGAATGATTACAGTGAAATTAATTGGATTTGAAGTCACTAAAGGTTAACTTCATTAAAAGAAAAATTATTACATATTCTCTCATATGTGCAATATTTTGAATAACACATGATTAATACTATTATCAGTTATGAAAAGCTGTATAAAGACTGCCACAATGGTATCAACATCCTTATTTTTATTCACTTTTTGGGAAAAAAACTTTTGTTTAAACTGAAAATGCCAAAGATATCATAAATAGCATTTTCATCCTAGAATGCCAAGCTTGGCAGTGTGACTCATAGGGCAATTAAAACCATTTTGGAGATATTTTTCATCCTTGCCCCAGGGGAACGGATGTCCCCATTGCAATGCTCTGGAATTTCCTGAGGTTTTCCCAACCTGTGTAAATAAGCTTGCAGCTGTAGGCAAAGGCTTATTGTCTGTATGATAGTAAGCCGGGAACATTCCTGGGTTCCTGGATCATTTTACATTGATTCAGCCATTGAGCAGTTGAAGAAAGCCAGGACAATAGCCTGCCCCCAGGCTGTAGGTGCGCAGGGATCCTGGAAGTAGGCTGAAGTGCATACATACGAATTTAAAAATGTGCTTTTACACAGCATTCCACCATCCTCCCCATCCATACCCCACCCCTATTATCATCGCCAGAACCAGAATGCTCTGACCTCAGCATCCTGCAAAAAAGCTGGAAGGCTTCTTCTGTGCTTGCATTCCCCCCTTTTTTTAAAGCACGTGCCCAACCATACATGGAGCCTGCAGTTTCCCCATTGGCATTGGCTATAATAGCAAAAACAAGGGAAGTTGCTTCCTCAGACATAATGCACTTCAGGTATACTGTGACTTTCACGTACCCACAGAGCAAGATTTTCCCTCATGGAAGCAATAGGGTAAGCTGTTAATTTTAATTTTCCTGCTAGACTTTAAGAAATTACCTGGAGTTTGTTATAATTCTTTTTAAAGATATCTTGTTTCTGCTGAAATACTTTGGCAAATGGTGGAATTTCAAGTCCCATCTTAGCCATACATTCTGTTTCACGTATTAAAGTTAAGATTTGAGGATCAAAGTTCACAAACAGTTCTCCTGTCTCTGGGGCTTTCACCAACAATGATGCCTGCAATCCTGATTTTGCTATTTCAATCTAAAGGAAAAGGTGAAAGTAAACATGATCAAGAAAAAAGCATCTTTCACCTTTGGCAACATTTCTACACAAAGTTCATTACATCGCTTCAGCAAAGCCTTTTAAAGGCAATTATCAGCATTTTATATTTGTGCTGAAATGAATTTGGTAATATTTTCTTTTCCAACTTAAGGTTCAATTCAATTATCAGGCTAAGATGATCACTGTAACAATTCCTTTAATTTATACAGTATGTTGTATTCATAACAGCAATTTATGCCACCCTGTAACTGTTGCTGGGTGTTTTTTGTAAGGTTCCTTAATGGTTCAGTGGGATTAGCCATAAAAAGTACCAAGGTCCCAGGTTCAAATAACAATCCACTGAGCTAGTTGATCTATGCAGAGGTGTCAGTGGAGACACTAGAATTATTTCCAGCATCACTGGATTCTGGCTCCTTGCCAAGGGCAAAATTTTGCCCCATATTTTCTACATAGTTTTCATTGTTATAATTATTTAGTGGTTAAAAAGCCACACAGATCTTATGGTGTTTATTTATTGTTGTCTAACTTTTGTTACCTGTCTCAGCCAGCCTCGGTGATACAACACCTCGAACTCTAGCAAAACCTTTGCCACTTTGTTATAGTTGCGAACAATGCGCTTGGCATCTGCTGTCTGCAAAATTTCTGGTTGCTGCTGGAAAAGCTCCATTGGTTCCTGAATCTTATTAAAGAGTTGACGTGCCCACACAATCTTCCCAGCTATTGGTGGCATGTCTCGAGGAATAGGCGGATCGCTTTTCTGTCTGGTGTAAAGCTTGGATATCATCTCAATGTCTCGCCCATAGTTCTGAAGAATCTTCTGGTATTTTTCATCTGTACCAAGATCTGGTATTCCAAGCCTGGACAGACAGCATTTTAAAAATTATTAACCATCAAACAAAGTTCCTTTTTTAATTAAATATAATGCTCTTACCTCTGCTCAAGGGTTTAAAAAGCTGTTACCTAAATAAGGTTAAATACTATTACAGTCACATAACAGGACAAATGGGCTGAATTTTAACCTGCCAGAATGGGCGGATTTCTGTGTGGGCAGTAGAATAAAACACCAGAAACTGGCAGTGTGTTGGGAAACTGGCAGGAGCTGACCAAATTCCACATTTAACAAGAGCACCTTTATTAGTACATGGAAAACTCGCTTAACGTTACAAGATAATTAAGTGGAAATTTTAATCCTGGATCCTCTCCTTAACCCTGAGCGCATGGGTTTCCCAGGCTTACTGAAACTCACCAGGGTGAATAAGGCAAGAGGACAGCAGGGACTGACAGGGCTGAGCAGCCGACAGGCCAAAAAGGCTTTAAATACTAAGGGCCGGATTTTAGCGGAGTCAGGTCAACTCCAGAGACTTTTCAAAATAGTGGGTGGAATCTGATTCTGGGACTCCCGTCCCCATTTCAGGCACCAGCAATTCTCACCGGCACAGGATAAGGGTGTAGACAGGAAGCCGCACCCAGCACTCCTAACCTAACCAGTTCCATTGAGGGGTTAGGCATCTCATACCTCCACACCCCAACACCACCCGACAATTTCCATGGAGTTGGGCCAGCTTCACAAAGTCATGTGATTCACAGCCCCTCAGAGGATTTGTGAACAATACTCTAGTTCAGCAAGCTTTTGGAAGGAATGTTTAAAATGTCTTACCCATGCACCTTACATGGCCCCCATCTCCTTTCCATGCACCCACACCTTCCACATCCTCCACGCCCCCATGCCTTTTCCATGCACATCATGCCACCCATTTATTTACATGTCACGTATTATGAATGCTTGGCTGAACTTGTAAGAAATTGGGGTATTTAATATAAAGGTATTTTCTGCATAATATAAAATTCCCTAAAAAGCTCTCTAAAAAGGCAACAATTTTTCAACAGTCTTTGGAAACAGGCAAGGTCACTTAGTTCAGGCTGCCATATCAACATTCCTAAGCTGTTCGGATGGCGTTTATGCACCCCCTTATCTATGCAAGTGTTTAGAATATGAGGCCAGGATATGACCTTCAGCATGATGTAAACTAAAAAGTTGACCTCGAGCAGGGTGACGCACAAGGTGGGTGGTAACCACCCTGACAGTTTGCATACATGTCCTGCATCCATTGGTCAGAAGGGCTTGGATAGGTGATTGACATGGGATGAGTTACCAGGCCCCAGAAAAAGGGTATATTAACAAGTGCTCAGGCACAGGGGCCATGCCCTGGAGGGGTCGTATACTGGTATGGCCTTGGTGAGGGTTCCTGGTGAGGTACTGGTGAGGTTGCAGTGCTCTTCAGATGGACGATGAGGAGCAGAAAAACCGAGGGAAGTGTTAGGCGGCTCTTCAATTAGAGAGCAGAATGCTGCTATCACAAGCTACTAAGATCAACATAATCTGTGCCAACTGTCCGTCCGCCCTCTGGGATCAGTGAACTGCTCTCAGCTTTTACGGGTCTTATACTTTTTCTGTCTAATTAGTTAATGCGTCATTTCTAAACTGTTGCTTCTTAATAAACTTAATAAACCGCCTTAAAATTACATATGACTAGTCGACTGCCTATTTAGGGATCTGCGGCCCCGAATCCCAGAATCATACGAACTCCAAGACTCACTCACTACCGGACTAGCTCAGCAGGGTTCTGTTTACACAGGTTAAACTGGGGTGTTTGCTTTGATTGATGAATATCTTTATGAGGTTATAAGTTTTTCCTTCTTTGAACTGTTTCTTTCAATCTCTGTATGTTTATTTGGACATGATTAAGAGGTGTGGAGTGAGGTAAAGCTTCCATTATTGATCTTATAACGACTTTATTTAACTGACACTTTTATAGGGTTGTAAGAGCAGCAGCTTTCTCAAAACAGATTTTTGAATCAGTGTTTTTTTAAAAATGTATTTCAGGACTTCCCCCTTCAGGGGAGGGAAGGGTAAAACTCAAGAAGTATGACTAATGGGAAACAAAGCAGCAGGTTAGCGTGTAGGGGGGTGGATTTAACTTCATGGAAAACTATGAAAAAACTGAAAAGGAGAGCCCAGGAGTGGCTATTAAAGTTCCCAGGACACAAAATAGAACAGAGTGTTTGGAAAGGACTAGGAATCTAACTTCAAGCACATCAGGTAAAGGGACGACAATGAGAAAGGGGACATGAAATACAGGACTGAAGGTGTTGTATCTGAATGCACGCAGTATACAAAATAAGGTAAATGAGCTTGTGGCGCAGATTGAAATTGGCAGGTCTGATGTGGTGGGCATCACGGAGGCATGGCTGTAAGGGGATCAGGACTGGGAGCTAAATATCCAAGAATATACATCCTATCGGAAAGATAGGCAAATTGGCAGAGGGGGTGGGGTTGCTTTGTTAGTAAGAAATGAAATTAAATCGATAGCAAGAAACGATGTAGGGTCAGATGATGTAGAATCTGTGTGGGTAGAGTTGAGGATCCGCAAAGGTAAAAAAACCATAAGGTAAAAAAACCATAATGGGAGTTATGTACAGGCCTCTGAACAGTAGTCAGGATGTGGGGCACAAGATACACCAGGAGATAGAAAAGGCATGTAAGAAAGGCAAGGTTACAGTGATCATGGGGGATTTCAATGTGCAGGTAGACTGGGAAAATCAAGTTGGTAGTGGATCCAAGAAAAGGAATTTGTGGAATGTCTACGAGATGGCTTTTTGGAGCAGCTTGTGGTGGAGCCCACTAGGGAACAGGCAATTCTAGATTTAGTGATGTGTAATGAGGCAGATTTGATAAGGGAGCTAAAGATGAAGGAACCCTTAGGAGGAAGTGACCATAATATGATAGAATTTACCCTGCAATTTGAGAGGAAAAAGCTGGAATCAGATGTAACAGTATTACAGTTGAATAAAGGCGACTACAGAGGCATGAGGGAGGAGCTGGCCAGAATTGACTGGGAGATGAGCCTAGCAGGAAAGACAGTGGAACAGCAATGGCAAGAGTTTCTGGGAATAATTTGGGAGACACAGCAAAAATTCATCCCTAGGAAGAAGAAGCATACTAAAGGGAGGATGAGGCAACCATGGCTGACAAGGGAAGTCAGGGACAGCATAAAAGCTAAAGAGAAAGCATACAATGCGGTGAAGAGCAGTGGGAAACCAGGGGATTGGGAAGTCTACAAAGACCAACAGAGGACAACTAAAAAAGAAATAAGGAGGGAGAAGATTAAATATGAGGGTAAACTAGCCAGTAATATAAAAGAAGATTGCAAAAGTTTTTTTAGATATATAAAGGGTAAGAGAGAGGCAAAAGTGGACATTGGGCCACTGGAAAATGACGCTGGAGAAGTAGTAGTGGGGAACAAAGAAATGGCAGAGGAGCTGAATAGGTACTTTGCATCAGTCTTCACAGTGGAAGACATGAGTGACAGCCCCAAAGTTCAAGAGAGTCAGGGGGCAGAGGTGAGTATAGTGGCCATTAGCAAGGAGAAGGTGCTAGGAAAACTGAAAGGTCTGAAGGTGGATAAATCACCTGGACCAGACGGATTACACCCCAGAGTTCTGAAGGAGATAGCTGAAGAGATAGTGGAGGCGTTAGTGGTGATCTTTCAGGAATCACTGGAGTCAGGGAGGGTCCCAGAGGACTGGAAAATCGCTAATGTAACCCCCCTGTTTAAGAAGGGAGTGAGGCAAAAGATGGGAAATTACAGGCCAATTAGCCTGACCTCGGTCATTGGTAAGATTTTAGAGTCCATTATTAAGGATGAGATTTCAGAATACTTGGAAGTGCATGGTAAAATCGGGCAAAGTCAGCATGGTTTCATCAAGGGGAGGTCATGCCTGACAAATCTGTTAGAATTCTTTGAGGAGGTAACAAGTAGGTTAGACAAAGGAGAGCCAATGGATGTTATCTACTTGGACTTCCAGAAGGCCTTTGATAAGGTGCCACACAGGAGGCTGCTCAGTAAGATAAGAGCCCATGGTGTTAGAGGCAAGGTATTAGCATGGGTAGAAGATTGACTGTCTGGCAGGAGGCAGAGAGTGGGGATAAGGGGGTCCTTCTCAGGATGGCGGCCGGTGACTAGTGGAGTTCCGCAGGGGTCAGTGTTGGGACCACAACTTTTTACTTTATACATTAATGATCTAGATGAAGGAACTGAGGGCATCCTAGCTAAGTTTGCAGATGATACAAAGATAGGTGGAGGGACAGGTAGTATTGAGGAGGCAGAGAGGCTGCAGAAGGATTTGGACAGGTTAGGAGAATGGGCAAAGAAGTGGCAGATGGAATACAATGTGGGCAAGTGTGAGGTCATGCACTTTGGTAGGAAGAATAGAGGCATAGACTATTTTCTAAATGGGGAGAGAATTCAGAAATCTGGAGTGCAAAGGGACTTGGGAGTCCTAGTCCAGGATTCTCTTAAGGTTAACTTGCAGATTGAGTCGGTAGTTAGGAAGGCAAATGTAATGTTGGCATTTATTTTGAGAGGACTAGAATATAAAAGCAGGGATGTGTTGCTGAGGCTTTATAAGGCTTTGGTCAGACCACATTTAGAATATTGTGTGCAATTTTGGGCCCCATACCTCAGGAAGGATGTTCTGGCCCTGGAGAGGGTCCAGAGGAGGTTCACGAGAACGACCCCAGGAATGAAAGGCTTAACATATGAGGAACGTTTGAGGACTCTGGGTCTATACTCGATGGAGTTTAGAAGGATGAGGGGGGATTTGATTGAAACTTACAGAATCCTGAAAGGCGTGGATAGAGTGAACGTGGGGAAGATGTTTCCATTAGTAGGAGAGACTAGGACCCGAGGGCACAGCCTCAGAATAAAGGGAAGACCTTTTAGAACAGAGATGAGGAGAAACTTCTTTAGCTAGAGAGTGGTGAATCTATGGAATTCATTGCCACAGAAGTCTGTGGAGGCCAGGTCATTGAGTGTATTTAAGACCGAGATAGATGGGTTCTTGATTGGTAAGGGGATCAAAGGTTACGGGGAGAAGGCGGGAGAATGGGGTTGAGAAACCTATCAGCCATGATTGAATGGCGGAGCAGGCTCGATGGGCCGAATGGCCTAATTTCTGCTCCTATGTCTTATGGTCTTATGGACTTGCCATTGTTTTATATGGCTTATTGGTTCTTTTATGCATACTGCGTGAGCGGGCATGGAGGGAGCAAGGGGACCATGGAAGGGGAATGGGGGGCATGGAGAGTGGGTGAGGAGGTGAGGGTGTGTGAAGGGTGAAGGCCAGAGGGCCTAACTGCCTTTAATATAACTGGGATGACGTTCCAGAGAGCTGAGGTGGGCCTTCTAACAAGCCCCCTCAGACACTCCCGTGGACACTTCCAAACTGCCCCCAGAGGTGGCAGGGCTGATTCCATCCCGCCCCACTTTCCCAGAATGAAATATGGAGGGGAAGGGGCCCTTTTAAAGGAGACGGATCTGCCAAGTTGAGAAATTTCCCAACCTGAGCTTCCCACCTTCTTGGCAAACATCTGGCCCTAAGATACGAAAGCTGCAAAATTGTCTAAGTGAAAGGTATTGCTCACAGGACTTGTCCTGAGAGTGTGTTTTCATTGCTTTGGAGGTTATTTCCAATACTTTGGCGATCATTTCTGCTACCTTGGAGCTTTTTTTCCCCCCTTGAAACTGCATTTCCTTGATGTCAGCCTTCAAAGCAACACGGGAGGCACTTATACAGCTAGCTCTAACTTGGACCCCTGATAAGGGACAGGAGGAGCAATGCCAACATCACCAGCAGCAATAGGAACAGCATCAGCAGGAACAGATGCAGCTCTCTCCTCAATCTGCCCACAGAACAGAAAGAACAAGCACAGAGTTCAAGCGCCAGGAGGCAACACCTGAACACAGGGGGCAGAATTTTCTGCCTGTTGGGCGGGCCGGCACGACCCAATCTCCGGCGGGTGGGGAGCCGATCCCCGCCGGAGAAGCGGGCCCTGCCGCCATTTTACATGGGTGAGCCAATTAAGGCCCGCCCGGCGTGACGTCCGGCGGGAAGCACTATGCGCTTCCTGTGCGATGGCGGGGGGAGGTGGGGGGATTCCCCAAAAGCGAGAGTGCGCTCTTTCGCGCATGCGCACGAAAGAGCGCACATCTCCCTGAGGCTAAGTGCTGCATCAGGGAGATCGCTTACACTTTGAAAAATAGAAGAAAAAAATTCCCTAACATGTCCCCCTCATGATGGGACGTGTTCATAATAACTTTATTAAACTTTTTAAAACCCTACATGAAACCTCATCCCACCAGTGGATGAGGTTTCATGTTTTATCTATTTGTCGCTGGGGCTCCTGGCCGACCCGCCAACTTTAAGGTTGGATGGGCAGGTCCTTTAATTGTATAATTGATCTTGTCAATAGCCTCAATTGGCCATTGACAGGTCGGCGGGCCCACAGCTGATTTTGCTGCGCCCCCACCTTCTTGAAAATTTAACTGGGGCGGGATGACGTCGGGGGTCTGCCGGACGTCATCTCGCATCATTTTACGCGTCGGCGAGTGGGCCCCGCCCCATCTCGCCAACAGCAAAATTCTGCCCAGGGTATACTAGCAGAGGCTTAGGTTTCTGGACATAACTGAGCACCAGGGCCTTAGGAGGCTCAGACTTTCCCATCAGGTGGTTGCCGACATTTGCAGCCTCCTAGAAGAAGACCTCATGCCAAGTGGACAGTGAGTGGCACACATTGCAAATGGCAGTCTAGGTCACCATAGCACTTAATGTCTTCACTTCCAACTCCTTTCTTCCAAGGATTTGCAGGTGTTATTTGTAGAATCTCATAATCTGCTGCTCCCAGATGATGAATGGCCAGGAATTCTGTGTACTTAACCATGGATGAGGATGCTCGGATTTGTAGCACAGGAAGGATTCATGGAGGTCCAGGGAGTCATAAATTGCCCACATGTGGTAATTAAGGGAACATTGGATCACCCATCAGAATTCATCAACCAAAAGGTGATACACAAACATCGAAAGGTCATCATGCATGCCTGTGCAAGATACCAAGGGGTTGACATGATGCCTTCATCCTAGACAGTCAAGTCTTGCAACTGGACACTTGGTAGTACAGAGCTTGAGAATTGCTTAAAAAAGAGACACGCTATCAAAGCTTCTCATCTTGCACTCATCAGGACAGACGCATGAATGCCAAATTTCAAAGGGTAAAACAATTCATACCATATGAGAACCTGTGCTTGCCAAACTCAGAACATAATGTCTAACATCAGATGTGATTCTGCGATTGGGCAGCATTTTCTGAACAATCCCGAATGTGCAAAGAATTACACCAACTTGAGATTATCATTTGGGCTCACAATGTGGCTCACTTACCCTTGCCAGGAGCTAAACATATTCATACGCAGAGACCTATCCTCTGCAGGCAAAAGGAATATTTCCAGACATTGCACCTTTTTTCAATGACAAAAGCATGAGGACAATAGCTCCGTAGTGCATTCGCCATGGCAACATCTCGACCAATCAGAGCCAACTTGCCAACAAATCAGCACTCATTTTCGCATGCAGTATAAACTGTTGTTCCCTTTAAAATTTGGCATTCATGCGTCTGACCTGATGAGTGCAAGATGGAAAGCTTCAACAGCATGTCTCTTTTTTTCAGTAATATTCTCAGGTCCCGCAAAGATATTCACATATCCAAGCAGTCAGTGGATGATTACCTGGGGATAAGGGCTACCTTCTTCCCTTAATATTCCACAGCATTACCATTGCTGAATCTCCCACCATCAACATCCTGGGGTCACCATTACCATAAATTTAACTTGACCAACCTATAAATACTGTGACAAGAACAGGTCAGAGGCTGGGAATTCTGCAGTGAACAACTCATCTCCTAACTCCCCAAAGCCTGCCTACCATCTACAAAGCACAAGTCACGAGTGTGATGGAATATTCTACACATTCCTGGATGAGTGCAGCTCCAACAACATTCACGAAGCATGATGCCATTCAGGAAAAACAGCTTGCTTGATCGGCGGCCTAACCATTATATTAAAAATTCATTCCCTTCACATTGGCACACAGGTTACAAGGTGCACTGAAGCAACTCACTAGGACTCCTCCGACAGCAGCTTGTGATTCTGTGAACCTGTGACTCTACCACTTGGAAGAACAAGGGCAGCAGATGCATTGGAACACCAGCATTTGCAAGTTCCCCTTCAAGTCACACACCATCCTGACTTGGAATTATGTCAACGTTCCTTCACCATCGCTGGGTCAAAATCCTGGAATTCAATCCCTAACAATACTATGGGTGCAACTACACAGCATGGAATGCAATGGTAAGAAGGCAGCTCATCACCGCCTTCTCAAGGACAATTAAGGATGGGCAATAAATGCACATCTTGCCACAACTCTCGCATCCCAAGACTGAATAAATCCCCACACCAACCATTCCATGACAACTTCCTCCTCCTTCTGGGATTTACTTTCAGCCTGCAGAAGCCCAATATCCATTTTCATAAACTGGCCAAGCTGGCTGTGGATACAGAGCAGATGTTACTAGCTCGTCCAATTAATTTTAATGCAGCTCAAAGCTAACTTATTGTCTATGCATGGCATCCATATCAGGCCCAACAATAAGGCAAATGTTGTGTCTCCTTACTTTTGAAAGGGCATAAGTCAGGCATATCCACATGAAGGTGTACAGTATCAAATCACTTTACCTTTCAAACTTCTTCAGTAATGCCAGAGCTCGCTCTGTATTCTGTATTTTTTCAATGCTGTTTTCAATAAATATCCTTAGCTGGGACTGTGTAATAATAAGAATATTGAAATTCATGTTTTAATACTGTATGTGAAAAATTTGAAAACAGTCTAAACCTGTTACTTATTGATGGAAAGTAATGAAACTATAGCATGTGTACTTATAAACACAATAAAGCCTGTGATCATTAGAAACATAGAAAAATAGAAACATAGAAAATAGGAGCAGGAGTAGGTCATTCAGCCCTTCAAGCCTGCTCCGCTTGAGTGGATATGATCATTTAATTTAATATGATCATGGCTGATCCTCTACCTCAACGCTGTACTCCAGCTCTCTCCCCATATCCCTTGATGCCTTTAGAGTCTAAAAATCTATCTAACTTCTTTCTTAAATATATTCAATGACTTGGCCTCCGCAGCCTTCTGTGGTAGAGAATTCCACAGGTTCACCACCCCTGAGTGAAGATGTTTCTCCTCATTTCAGTGCTAAATGGCTTACCCCGTATCCTGAGACTGTGACCCCTTGTTCTAGATCCCCCTCAGCCAGAGGAAACATCATCATCCCTGCATTCAGTTTGTCCTGTCAGAACTTTATACGTTTCAACGAGATCCCCACTCATTCTTCTAAACTCCAGTGAATACAGGCCTAGTTGACCCAAACTCTCCACACACCATAATCCTGCCTTCCCAGGAGTCAGTCTGGTGAACCTTTGCTGCACTCCCTCTATGGCAAGTATATCCTTTCTTAGGTAAGGAGACCAAAACTGCACACAATACTCCAGGTGTGGTCACGCTAAGGCTGCAATGAGACACCCTTGCTCCTGTACTCAAGTCCTCTTGCAATGAAGGCCAATATGCCATTTGCCACCTTTACTGCTTGCTGCACCTGCATGCTTGCTTTCAGTGACTGGTGTACAAGGACATCCAGGTCCCCTTGTACATCAACATTTCTCAATCTATCACCATTTAAATTGTACTCTGCCATTCTGTTTTTCCTACCAAAGTGGATAGCTTCACACTGATCCACATTATACTGCATCTGCCATGTATTTGCCCACTCACTCAACTTTACTAAATTGCCTTGAAGCCTCTTAGCATCTCCCTCATCACTTACATTCCCACCAAGTTTCGTATCATCCACAAACTTGGAAATATTACAGTTGGTTCCTTTATCCCAATCATTGATATATATTGTGAATAGCTGGGGGCCAAGCACTGATCACTGCAGTACCCCACTAGTCACCGCCTGCCACTCCGAAAAAGACCCATTTATTCATACTCTCTTCTTCCTGTCTATAACAAATTCTCAATCCATGCCAGTATATCACCCCCAATCCTATGTGCTTTAATTTTTCACTCTAACCTTTCATGTGGGACTTTATCAAAAGTTTTCTGAAAATCCAAATATGCCAAATCCACTGGTTCTCCCTTATATATTCTGCTAGTTACATCCTCAAAAAACACCAGTAGGTTTGTCAAACATGATTTCCCTTTCATAAATCCATGTTGGCTTTGTCTGATCCCATTGGTATTTTCTAAGTGTCCTGTTATCATATCCTTTAAAATAGGCTCTAGCATTTTCCCTACCACTGATGTTAGGCTAACCGGTCTGTAATTCGTTTTTTTTTTCCCTCCCTCCTTTCTTAAATAGTGGGGTTACATTTGCCACCCTCCAATATGCCTGGAATGTTCCAGAATCGACGAATTTTGGAAGATGATACCAACGCACCCACTATTTCCATGGCCACCTCCTTTAGTAACCTGGGATGTAGGTTATCAGGCCCTAGGGATTTATCGGCTTTCAATCCCATTAATTTTTCCAGCACTATTTTTTTAATGTTACTAATTTCCTGCAATTCCTCCTTCTCACTAGACCCTTGGTTCCCTAGCATTTGTGGGAAGTTATTTGTGTCTTCCTCAGTGAAGACAGAACTAAAGTAGTTGTTTAATTGCTCTGCCATTCCTTGTTCTCAATTATAAATTCTTCCGTTTCGGACTGTAAGGGACCTACATTTGTCTTCACTAATCTTTTTCTTCTTACATACATATAGAAGCTTTCACAGTCTTTTCTAATGTTCCTTGCAAATTTACTCTCATAGTCTATTTTTCCCCTCTTAATTAATCTCTTGGTCCCCTTTTGCTGAATTCTAAACTGCTCCCAATCTTCCGGCTTGCTACTTATTCTAGCAACTTTATATGACTCCTCTTTGGATATAATGCTATCCTTAATTTCTTTGGTTAGCCATAGTTGGGCTGTTTTTCCTGTAGTGTTTTTGTGCTAGAAAGGAATGTGTAACTGTTGCAATTCATACATTCATTCCTTAAATGTTAGCCATTGCCTATCCACCAATTTTATCAATTTCCCCAATCTATCTTAGCCAACTCACGTCTCATACCTTCACAGATTCCTTTCTTTAGATTTAGGACCTTAGTTTTGGATCAGACTACTTCACTTTCCATCCTATTGAAGAACTCTATCATGTAATGGTCACTGTTCGCTAAAGGACCCACACAACAAGGTTATTAATTAACCCCTTCTCATTGCACAATATCAAATCTAGGATAACCTGTTTCCTAGTTAGTTCCTCAATGTACTAGTCTAGTTGTACACTCTCCAGGAATTCACCGCCACAGTATTATTGCTCATTTGGTTTGCCCAGTCACCCATGATTATTGTAGCACGATTGCTACATGCATCGCTAATTTCATCTTTAATGCCATCCCCCACCTTACAACTACTGTTTGGAGGCCTATATACAACTCCCACTAATGTTTTCTGCCTCTTGTTGCTTCTTAGCTCCATCTAGACTGATTCTAAATCATAGTAAGTATGTGCATCTATATGTCTCCAAATAAATAAATTATAGATGTACAACATTACTTCAACAAATTTAATGATCAGCATTCTTTGTTTTTTCCCTCTGAACTCCATTTTGAAAGTATATCCAACACATCACCAACACAAAGCACAGATGTGAAAAATATTTGTGTCTTATAGCCTAATGTTACAGCATACCACTTCACTAACAAAATTCACAACTAATCAACTCCTAATCTAAATGCATACTTAAATTTTCATTTCAACAAAAACAGAGATTGTCTTTGGTCTAAGAAGCAACAAGAAATCTCACTAAGAACGAAGATGGCAGGTATAATTAGGTTAATTTCAAGGTAGGACTAGTTTGAACACAAGTATTTTCTTTTGCAATCTATGTTAGTAATGGTTGGACTATGATGAAAAGTACGAAAAAAGTATTGGACCTTTTTAGTTCCAAAATCCTAATCATTGATTAATCCTAATCATTGATTGCCATAATAATTATCTGATATATGAATATTATTGGGGGAGTGCAATTTACTGAGGGCATAGTTACAAGGCATATTGCTGAAGAAAAAACTGGAGTGGCTCAAATGTGACAATATGGTTTTAAAAATAAGTGAACTGACTTATAAGACAAAAGGCAAATAATACGCAGTAAATTTAAAGAGCAAGAAAAATAGAAAGCCCTGGTAGCAGACCTTTGAGGAACTTCTGTCCAACTTAAACAATTCTATGAGAGAAATATGAATTTTTTTATTACTACCTAGGGCACTCTATTTTGGAAACTATAACTATAGAAAAAGTTAATTGTTTCCTACATAATACACTTGGTATTAACAACGTAAATTACGGACGCTTACATGTACATCATGAGTTTGCTTACAAAACTCCTCATAATCTTGGTCAAAATCAGTTTTCCTCTGATCTAGGAAGTTGTACTGCTTTTTCTTCAAAGTAATCACAATACTCTGAAACAATACCAAACAGTGAACATTATTAAAGGCATGTGTGGTAGCAGACTCATTCAACCCTCCAATAAAAATATTTCTGTATCTTACTTATTTTTTCATATGAGCTCAGTTAAGCACAATACCATGAATTTAAGGTGCACTTGTACTTTCATAGCATTCCTCTGTCTTTTGAGAAGACAAAGCTAACTTATAAATAATATCGACAGATATCTATACTTCCGAGGACCTATCTGGTGCAGTTGGTTTCTTGCAAGAACGCTTTGACATGTACTCATTAGTTACATATGTCAGAAAACCCCCTTATTTATATATTCATGTATGCTGGCCAGCAAAGTCAAATTAGAACCATACTGACTCCAGGAAAACATGCAAGCTGTTGAATAGAGCGAGATTAAGAGTCTCATAAAAAGAACATCTGAAAGTAAGAAAATACTTGGTCTTTTTGTTTCTTTTAAAGAGCTGCTTTGTATTTTTTCCCTCTTCCATAACAACCTAGCAATGCATTATTCTTTGACTGGGAAATTGAATGGTTCCGAGATCCCTAGTAATGTTATCTTGCGACTGGAACACAAAAGCAAACAGATACCCCTCCAACTGTGGGAGGTGTCTGACTACTTATAGCTACGCTGCACACACAGCTCCCCACACCCCCTACTCCACCTGTCTCACGCTATATGATTAAAACTGGTAACTCACTGTAAGGAATCAGAGACACTGTATACTCTTCACTGCATTTTGAGAATGGAAATAATAATTTCATTGTCATAACAAAAGTATTTTCTGCAAGTCTCTCTTTATCTACACCTAGCTTCAACACAGTACCTGAAATTTATCAGCTAACGCTTCCAATCCTTCAATCTTGGAGTCCTGGAGAGCAGCGTACGCGGTTATGGTGCTAAACATAGCAATAATTTTGTTCAGGCGTCTTTGAAATGTATCAAATTTGCCGAAGATATACATCTCACTGAAATCAAACTGTCTCTCCGCTGGGTTTTGTTCAAGTTTCTGCTTTGTTTTATGAAAACAATGTTGATATTCCTTAAAAATACAAAATATAACTGAATAGATTGAATTTTAAAATACAGATTATCTTTACTATTTGAATAAAAATAAGTAAATGACTTTATTTGCTGGGTACAGAGATATCTAGAATGGAATTATCTTATCTTCTGATTACGGTTTGAACATCTAACAAAATAGGAATAATGCAAACACTTAATCCTACAAGTAAGAGCCTCCAGTAAATCAGGCATGTGAAGTGGTGGTATGAAGTGACCATTCCTCTGCAGCTGAGACAGTTCTGACGCAGCCACATTCATATGATTGGAGTTGAGCCTCTAGCTTATCTGCCCACTCAAGCAACGCAGAGGCACCAAAGTGCCGCCAAGTGTTCCAGAGCTTTTCACCCCTCGGGCACAAACTGCAAACTAATGAGCATTTTAGTGGACTGCAGAACAGTTGGATGACTGGGCACATCGTACAATCTCCTTGCTAAAACTTGCCTTGGAGCAGTCACTGGTGGAGCTGCTCACAGCCTCCTGCAACATCATCATCCCAGTTTGAACCGGTCTCCCCCATGGTTCAAGCTAACACTGCAGCTTTGCAGCGTGGGTTAGAAGAATGCTTGCGCCTGAGAGCACAGCATGCAGTCCAATGGGCAAAGCTGCCGCCAAACAGTCAGGTGGAGTGGGGCGAAGGAAGGTGGATTTTCGGGCAGCCATGAAGCGCACTAATCTCTGGCTATCCAAGTGGTGGCTAGCATGCTCCAGGGTGCATTAAGGGGCTCTGATGTTTGTGTTTAACATTTATGCTTGTTTGTAAAAGGACATTTTAGTTAAAAATAAATGCTACGTAACAAAGCCTGCCAGTAGGGTGTGCTAAGTCCCGGATGTGTTTCCTTCTGGTCTAGAAAAAGAATAAGGAACCTTCCGGTTTTACACAGGAAGCCAGCGTTCAAAGGCAGGTGTGTGTGTGCTTGTTTAAGAAGTGACAAAACACTTCAAATGGTGACAAGGATGAGATCATCATTATTAGGGGCTTTACAGACTTTTGATCCAATTACTGTGGACTTTATAGTTTATGTCGAGCAAATGGAACAGTTTTTTACTGCGAATGAGATTGAAGGGGAAAAGTATCTCTTACAATCATCGGAATGAAAAATTTCACTATACTGAGAAACCTCATTGCTCCTGACAAGCCAGCAGATAAAAACTTTAAAGAGCTTGTGAACGTTTTGAAAAAGCACCTCGATCCCAGACCAGCAATTATCGCCGAGAGATTCAGGTTTCACCGGAGAAAACAGTACGAGCATCAGTTTCCCAGTTCCTGGCTGAGTTGAGAAAATTATTGGAACGTTGTGACCTTAAATGTTACCTGGAGGAAGCTTTGTGTGATCACTTGGCTTGTGGACTAAGAAATTAAATAATTCAGCCTAGATTGTTAGCAGAGCAAGAGATGACACTGAAGAAAGTCTTAAAGATTGCAAGAAGCATAGAAATAGCAGAGAAACAAGCTGGAGATTTGAAAGTGCATTCTAACAATGCTAAAGTTAAAATAGTAAGTCAGGGAATACTCATTTCCAAACATGTTACCACTGAAATGGAAAAGGGCATAATGCAGAGGCCTGTAAGTGGAAAACCGCTGATTGTCACTACTGTGGAGAAAAAGGACACATACAGCGTGCATGTAGATCAAAGACTGATCACAGTACAGCAGTACCGCCAAGGATAGAACACACAGACAAGTCACGCTTGAAAATAAATAGACATTTTAAAAAGACGCGTTACCTGGAAAAACAAAAGTAATGAGAGTCCAGACAAGACAGAAAGTGAATCTAACAGCGACAATGCAGAAGAGCAATTGTATTGCATTCAGTCTGATCTGAAACTAGATGAAGGACTAAAAGTTGGCATTGCCTTAAATGGTAAAATGGTTGAAATGGAGGTTGTCACAGGAGCATCTGTTTCTATTGCTTCAGAGAAGACATGGGAGAAAATTTTCAAGAAATGACCATTGCAAAAAACCCTCCTCCAGCTTAGCACCTACGCTGGTGAGCCTGTGAATATACTTGGAAAAATGTCCGTTCAAGCTAAACATGGAGATAAAATAGCAAAGTTGCCACATATCATTGTGAAAGGGGATCGTCCATTGCTTATGGGCAGGGACTGACTAAAAGAAATTCGGCTAGGCTGGAATAAAATAAATAAAGTGCATTGCAACCCCATATTGCAGTCCTTGTTAGACAAGCATACTGATGTCTTCACAGGTCTCGGAGTTATTAAAGACATTGAAGCCAAACTTGCTGTGAAGGCCGAAGCTTCTCCAAGGTTCTTCAAACCATGCCCTACTCAATGTGACAGAAAATCGAGCAGGAACTCGAAAGACTTGGAAGTTTTCAGATAATTGAGAAAGTTGATTATGCAGAGTAGGCAGCTCCAATAGTCCCAGTAATGAAGGATGATGGGTCTATATATGTGGTGACTATAAAGTCACCATTAATCCTTTCCTGGAAGTGTTTCAGTATCCGCTACCGAAAATTGAGGATCTGTTCACTGCTCTGAATAGAGGCATATTATTCGCAAAGCTTGACCTATCACAGGCATTTTTGTAAATACAGCTGAGTGAAGATTCCAGGAAGTATACAACCATCAGCACACACACAGGTCTGTATCAATACAAAAGACGACCACTTGGAATCACATCATCACCAGCCTTATTCCAGCAGGCCATGGATAAAATATTGCAGGGCCTCCCTGGTGTAATCTGCTTCCAAGGCTCATCACCGGGAAAAACCTCCCAACTCATTTAGAGAACCTAGGCAGGGTCCTGTGTAAACTGAAAAAATATGTTGTCCGCTGTAATAAATTCAAATGCTCATTCCTGAAGCCCTTAGTGGAGTACCTGGGAGATGTGATCGATGAAACTGAACTCTCAACCTCACCCAGCGTGTCCTGCATAAATAGAGATGGGGAGAGTGTAAGCAGGACAGCTGCCAGGCCAGATGATAAGTATGCCTGGCATGTGTGGGTGGTGAGTGGTCCCATGGACAGGATGAGGACAATGAAGGTGTGTGTGAGGGAGCGAATGGTGATGTCCCTTGAAACTGGCAGTGAGTGAGGGCCCTGTGGACCCTGTGGATGTGTATGGGTTTGTGAGTGTGTGAGTTGAGAGCGATTAGTAGAGTGACTTACCCTGGCAGAACGGAGGAGATCCTTCAACTTCGTGTGGCACTGGATGGCTGTCCTTTTTTGGAGTGTTCTGGCGCTGACCACCACTGCCATCACCTCCCAAACCGAATTAGTGAGGTTGCTGCCCATCTTGTGACGTTGTTTTACCCGCCAACTACAATGGTGGCTTTTCACGCCGTGTTGTCACAAACTGGCCACATTGATTATGCATTCCTGGGAAACACACCGTTTCTATGGCGGGCGGGCTCTCATTTGCCCGCCACATCATCACCTCATCACTTCATCACGCCGGGTGCCAACGTTGTTTTACCCACCCATTACCACACTTAGTGCAAATCTTGGACGATTCCACCGAATGTGAGCGCTATCTCTGTTTTATGAGGGAAGCTCTCATAGAAATCTGCCACATCTTGCAGGCAGGCCTGCAGCCTCAGAGCAGGGCAAGGGCATTGTGAGTGACAGTGAGGGTGACTGTGTCATTGAATTTCTTTGCATTGGGATCCTGCCAGGCTAGAGCAGATGACATTAGTAACATCTCCCAGTTTGCCACATAAGGGAGATTACTGATGCTCTTTGTGCCGGGAGAAGGGAATACATTGTGTTCTCTCTAACCAAGCAGGCAGGGCATGCAGATGGCTTTGTCAGGATAACGGGCTTTTCCATGGTGCTCATGATTGCTCACATACAACTTTGCTGGCATCACATCTAAATGCTGAGATGCACCACAACTACAAAGTGAAAGTGCAGTTGGTGAGTGGGTGATTGCCCGCTATCTTGGCAGCACTCACAATACATTTATTGTGCACTGCTCTGCTGTTCCCTCAATATTTGAACAACCATGTCAAATCAGAGGGTGGCTGCTAGGCGACAAGTACTTAATACATGGCCCATGATTCTAGTTCTTAACCCAACCATGTGTGGCCAGCTTGGGTATCATGAGAGCCATGTTGCCACATGAAACGTCATGGAGCAACTTATTAGGATGCACGAACAATGATTCCACCGCCTGGACAGCTCTGCAGGAGGCGTGTAGTACTCGACGGAGCATGTGTCCCCATTCATTGTGGTCTTCTGCGTCTTGCCCAACATTGCCATCCAGAGGGCACAGCCCTTGTCACCAGGGATACAGTAACCAGCTCAGCAGCAGGAGGAAGATGAGGAAGAGAAGAAGGCAGAAAGGAAGAGGGAACCAATACTTCCCCTTTCCAGTCAGACTGTCTGTAAATGCCTCATCTAACTACAGTTCCACTGAACACAACGCCAAATCCCCATTCTGCATCAGTCATATACGTCTTACTATCACTCTTTCACTGGCCATCACAGTGTCATCTTGACCACAATGCTCACATAAAAACCACCTCAAAACAACCACTGCAAACAAATTTTATTCAACAACACATCTGATGCTACATAAGATATTCAACTAATCAACCTTGTGCATTTTGCTTCGTGCTTGCCTTGTGGCTGCCTTTGCCTGGTCTTATGCGTCTATGCTGTGATACCCAAGCGGCTGCAGCATGGTGGAACACTGCTGAGTTTGAGTGGGGCAGTGGTCTTGCAGGACAACCTCCAGCAGCTCCGGCCCTAAAAGGCCCAGCTTTGCAACATCTCAGTAAGGGTGACAGCAGTCTGGGCTGGCTGGCTCAAAGGCAGTAGCAAGGGCACGACTTTAGTGGCAGTGGTGGAAGGGTGAATGTTGTCAACCTGAGAAAGGACAGCAGGATTCTGGCCCGAAGAGCCACTACCATTCTAGTACAAAAGCAAAATACTGCGGATACTGGAAATCTGAAATAAAAACAGAAAATGCTGGTAAAACTCAGCAGGTATGACCGCATCTGTGGAGAGAGAAACAGAGTTAACGTTTCGAGTCTGTATGGCTCTTCTTCAGAGCTAAAAAACTACTACCATTCTCCTGGGGCAGCCCCTCAGTTTTCCCCGTAATCTATTGAAGGACAGATTACTGAACTGCTGTGACACCTTGCAAGCCCCTTTTGAGCACTGGTATCTGCTGACATGATGGCAGCAGTCTAAATCTGCATGGAAACAAGTTGCACTTGCATAGCAATAAGCTGACATTTCATGGCCTCAGTCTGAGCTTCCACTGCAGTATTCAGAAATTGGTGGCTTCTACTTGTGCAAGGGAGCATTGTATGAGGGAAGGGGCAGGAAAAGAAATAGATGCAAGTTTACATCAGGTTACATATCAGGAGACATTGTGGGATGAAGCAAAGTGGAATGTGAGAAGGTGGACTAGGTAGGAACATACCATCATATTGAATGGTTTCAGACTTGGCATTGCCACAACCTCAATCATGGCCAGCACTGTCTCCTCCATGGGGATGAGGATGTGCAGCTACGTTTGCCCATGGATATGTGTCGCCTTGTCCTGCAAGTGAGAGGAAAGTGTGTCAGTGAGTGTGGTGCAATGTGTTTAGGTGATGTGCCTATCATAGTAAACCAGCTGGTAGTATGTGCAAGTTGAGAGTTGTGGGTATGAAGCTTGCAGCCATGCTAAGTGTGTGCAAGCAGGTGGTGAGACTATCAACATGAAGTATGAGTCATGGTTAATAAAGATTGTTGGTAGTCTTGGTGAGGCAGGGAGGTGTTTTGGTGAATGGAGCACTGTGAATGGAGCGGTGTGTGAGGCTAGTGATTCACTTGTAAGAATATGTTGTGTGAAGGTGAACTCACTAGCCTCGACCACACGTGTGAGGTCATCGAACTTGTACTGCACCCAAAATCTCATAGCTAGACTTCTTGCAATCACAGCAATGGCAATCTGCCCCAACTGTCTTCTCAGTGTCTGTCTCTTCTGGCCCCTTGAGGTTATTGGATTCATCTCCTCCTGTCCACCGTCTGCATCAAGGCCTCCCATGCTACATGAGAGAACTTGGAACACACACACTGCCCTGTTGTGCCATTTTCACTCTTCTTCCTGGCAGCATTTTATGAACCAATGAAACCCATCAGGTGGGCGGCCCATAAAATTCCCTGGGTAGCCTTCTCACCGCCTACCCATCCGCCCCCAATGTGTCTGCAATTTTACAAGTGGGAGGGCAGGCAAGGCCTGGGGCAGCTCATCAGTTCTTGCCGCAACTGACGCACTTATGTGGACAATTTATGACCACTTAAGGGCTGCTTCCTGCCCAGCCATAAATCTGAGGCTGGCAGGAGGAGATCATTGCGGGGAGGTGCAGGAAGCCCAACAGATTATTCAGGCAGGTGCCTCCCTCAAGAGCCCCATTTTCAAATCGTCTGGACCCCCAACCCCGAGTGCTCCCTACACCACTGACCTTTCTAACCACCCACCCCACCCCCAGCCCAGCCGTGAGACACCCACACATTGACCCAATTCTGGGGCTCCTAACATTTAGACTCATGGACTGCATGTAGTTCCAGCAGCAGCTACCATTCCCGGTGGCACTGCTGGGTCTACAGAGCTACCAGCCAATTAAATGGCCAGCAGCTCTCTGAGGCAAAACTTCCTCCACAGAGCTTCAAATAGTCGCAGGGCGGCTGACACCAGCAGGGATGCGTTCTCCACCGACATTTTCCATTGCGGGGTGGGAATCCGCCACCTAAAAAACCCTGCTTCCTGTTCAGAGACTCTTACCCAGCCACTTCCAGTACCTGCTCCAGCCTGAATGCACCTCCCCTTTAAGAGCTGCGGACTGGCTTTAAGTAGTATAGGTTTTCTTTAAGTGATGCTCGCCCTGCAAAACTTGGCCTCTGCTGAGGCGTGCAGCAGTGCGCTGAGTCCTGGGCTGCATGCTATTATCATTTGAATTGGCAGGCAGCACGAAGTTTGTTTGTTGCCTGCATCAAAAACAAATGGGCGCAAGTTAATCGCACATCGTGATCCCCCTGCCATTTTCAAATCTTCCTCTTATGGTGTTAACACATACATTTAAATATAAATATCTACTTACCAGACAATACAGATGCCATTAAATGCCCTACCTAACACACTCCCACATGGAGCTTCACCTACTAAAAGTACACAGAGGCCCAAATCATCTGGTCAGTGGCGGGGCAGGTAGGCTAAAGTCGTTACACCTTCTGGTCCTGGCTCCAGTTCAAATCAGTGACAAACAGAGTTGGGAGTTCAAGGAGCAAGTACAATTCCAGCGAAGCCATACGCCACTTATCATCATGAACTTGAAGGCACCTATCTTAAGATCTGTCTTCAGCTCATTGACTTACACAGTTTTTAAATGGACCCGTCAACCTCTGAAAATGCATATCCCCACCCCCCGATAATGTTTAACACCCCCCTCATCCCCAGACAATGTTCACCCCCTCAACCCCTGACAATGCTCATCCCTCCTTCAACTACCGACAATGCTTATCCTCCATCACACCCACACAGTACTCAAAACCGCTCCCCTAACATTGTTCACGCCCCTCCCTCACTACCAAAATATTTCATCCCCTCACCTTACCTCTCACTCCTCCAACGTTGTTCAGCACCCTCCCTCATCCCCGACTGTGCTCAACCCCTCCCCTGACATTATACACTTCCTCCCTCACTCCCGACATTGTTCATCCTTCACCCCCTCATCCCCCAACATCATTCACCGTCCTCCCTCACTCCTGACAGTGGTCATCCCCTGCCTTGGCATTGTTCATCCCTTACCCCCTCACCTCCCGACATTGTTCATTGCCCTCCCTCACCCCCGACAATGCTCTCCCCCCACAATCAATAATCCTATCTCCTCCTTCGCCATTGACATTGACTACCCCTTTCCTCACCTCGATATTGTTTACTCCCTCCCTCATTCCCCCTCAGCACTCATCGCCTAGCTATGTTGACTTTTCAGACATAAGCCAGACAGGAGCCAGGGATTCCAGAAGGTGAGTTGGGAGGGGGCGGAGCGTTGTCGGGAGAGGGGGGGGTGGCGGAGCGCTGTCGGGAGAGGGGGCAGCGCGCTTTCGGGAGAGGGGGCGGAGTGGTGTCGGGAGAGGGAGGGCAACACTGTCGGGAGAGGGAGGGGAACACTCAGGAGAGGGGCGAGCACTCTCAACATTGTCAGGAAGTGTCTGATCATTGTCTGGCAGTGGGGGCAGAGTGTTCAATATTGCCGGGAGAGGGTGAACACTGTCGGGAGGGAGGCTGAGCATTGTCAGGAGACAGAGGGCTAAACATTGTGGGGAGGGGAGGGTGAATATTGTCAGGTGGAGGGGGGGGGGAGTAGTTCAACATTGACAGAGTTGCCATGGTGCTAATGTACGACACTCCAGCTGACTTACTTCAAGCCGCACTCCTCAGCAGGCTTTACGTCTGTGAGAAAAAGCTGTAAGTAAAACTGTAAGTAAAACTAGAGTTAAGTATAGGGCAAACAGCCCATGTCTACGTGTTTCTGGCCATCTGATCCCACTGTCATTGGGAATCATGCAGCAGTCCTGGCAGGGTAAAACCACAATCAGAAGTTTAAACTTCCCGCATAAACACCACGCATGTACATGCACCAGGACTTCCTCAGGGTTCCAAAGCCCATCAGTGACATAAGTTGAGTCATTTGCCGCTCCCTATATCAAAAGATTCAGGCTATTAAGACTGGCGGATGGAAAATCTGCTGAGCCCATGGGTTCATGCAACCAAATTTCCAGTATGCACTCCCGGTGTTCCATACCAGAGATGCAAATTTATGAAACAAGTCCAAGCGCTAACCCACCACTATCTAATAGCAAGGTATATTTTGTTGTAAACAGTTAAAAGTACTTTAGGATAGCATTTTTACCTGGTTTAACTCAACAGCAGACTTCAGTTTTTTAACCACCATTTCCTGTGGTTGATCCCAAATTGTAGCTGTCCCATTATTTGTTATGTATGCTTTACATGCTGTTATCATCTGATTGGTCACCTGGAAATCAACAAACCAACGTACCATCATTGTACTGTATTCAGTAGGAAAGCAATCAATCAGCCTCACTTATCTAAGTGTTCTCATTTCCATATTTTCATGTTTAAGAACAAATCATGCATTATTAAAAAAAACTATATAGTATCAATAATGACCACTGGAGTGCTGTTTTATTTATTTTCCCTCTGTATTCTCATTTAAGGAAACTTTAACAATTAAATTATTTTAAAAATTATAATTTTGGCATCATACCTTCACAAATAAAGAAGTAATCTTCTCTGAAGTATTGTAGTAACGGGAAATGCTATGAACCATTCGAATTGCATTGATTAGCCCTGGGATCGCTTCCACCATGGAAACCTGCATTAAAGTTTAATACATAAATTGGTTTAAAACCTTTATATGGTCATCAGAATTCCTCTCATTTTGCTTTATAACAGGCTGGATCTTGCTGGAAAAATAATGACGTGTCAACAATACACACCCGTATTAATTTTAAATGCACAATTAACACACAAAATCAGACAGCAAGTTCAAGGCAATAAGTGATATGCCATAAATTGCAAAACTCCAGAACCTATTTGCATGGTATAAACGACATCTCACTCTTAGATTCCTCATTATTTTTAAGAATTTGCTGGGTTTGCACATTCATTGTCCATTAAACTTTCCACAGAAACTTAGGGCTGATTCTTAGTGCAAATATGTTTGCAACGTGCTTGTCATTAATGCATTGCCAATCAATCTCTGGGCCAAGAAGGGATTAATTTAAATTAATTTAATCTCATTCCTGCATACAGTAAATTGTTGTTAGAGATTTTAAAAATGTTAGATTTAAAATTTATAAATTGTTTCCTTATTTTTACTTTCTTAATCCAGAGACAGTAAGTAAAAGAACGATATGGAAAACATAGAAAACCTATGATACTAGGACGATACAGTGAGGTTCCAGATGACTGGTACTAGGACCACTGCTTTTTGCGATATATATTAATGACCTACGTTAATTGTAACAATTGAGATTAAGTATATACAGATGGAGGGCATTGTTTAGATGGTTAATTGAGTACATTTAAGGGGCACTTACTGACACAGTGGGGTGGAATGGGGCCAGAGCCAGAAAATGCAGTACGTCATTCAAAACTCCATTGACTTTGGCAGGGCCAGAAGATTCTGCCGGTGAGAGTGGTGTAAAATTCCGCCCAGGGTCTGAGTCAAGCTAGGACGTATCTGCTTGTAATAATTCACCCTGTGAGTACATCTATAAAGATTGACCCTGGTTTCTTCATTCATCGATTGGCCATCAGAAGTATAACAGCCAAGACTTTGTGCACAGGGCACAATTTTAAAATATGCAGATGACACAAAACTTGGAAGTATTGTGAACTGAGGAGGATGGGTGATAGACTTCAAGAGGACATTGACCGGCTGGTGGAATAGGTGGACATGTGGCAGTTGAAATTTAATTCAGTGATGTGCAAAGTGAAGATTTTGATATGAAGAATGAGGAGAGGCTATATAAAATAAAGGTGCATTTCTAAATGAGGTGCAGGAACAGGCAGACTTGGAAATTTGTGTGTAGAATCATTGAAGGTGGTAGGACAGGTTGAGAAAAAGGCATAGGGGAATCATGGGCTTATAAATAGAAACATAGGGCCGTATTTTGCAGTCCTGGTGCAGGGCCGAAGTGGGTCAGGTGGGAGAATAAAATGGTAGCCGAGGCATGGATCCGGGATTTCTGCACCCATTTCCGGTGCCAACCATTTTCATCAATGCAAGAAAGGGGGTGGGTCAGGAGCCCACAAGCAGCAGAGGGACATCGGGTGCACGGTTACATTGATTGCTGAACCAGTAACTTGGCATTTTGATGGCGTTGGGTGGGTTTCAGAAGGCTTTCTAAATCATGGCAGCAAGTGGAATCAGGAAAAGAATGGGAAGGGCGGAAAAGTCTGGCAAGTGTGCAAATAAGAGGAACTTTGCTGTAAAGCGAGTAGAAAAGGCCCAGGGAAGGCGCTGGAGTAGCATGGGTTTGGGGGGGAAGGAGGGTGGGGGGTGTGGAGCAGGCAGGGGGTGTTTCATGCCAACTCAGAGGTTGCTCAAAAATCTGCCATCAAAGGAGCATCAGGACATTTAAACAGGCGTGCAGAAGTTCTACCCCAAGTAAGGAAGCCTGCCACGTGACATGGGTGCAGCTCCCACCCATCTATAGGCAATTGAGGCATTGCAATGGCAGTATTGCATGCCATAAGGAAGAGTCACCAGGCATTAATAGGTCGAACGTCAAGAGCCAAGGACAAAGAATAGGACTCAAGAATACCCTGAGCACAGGGTTTACCTGAATAGGCTTTAGATGTCTAAGTGCCAGTGCAGGAGGAGTCTTCAACCATTTACGGAGATAGTGACTGACAACTGTCATGATGAAAAGTCAATTACAGCCATGAATTACTCACAGGCATATTGAATTTTTTAAAGGAAGACCTGTGTGTTTTTAAAGCAATACAAGCAAGGACACTGAGCACAAGATGGCTGATAATGTAAAGTGATTACTTTTGGAAAATTTCCACGTGGATTATACCGATAGACCGGTCCTGGGAGAATATGGCATGTGGCACCTGAAAAGGTGTCATGGCCTTCTTCAAGCAGAGGCTCTTAAAAGGGAGATAGGAAAGATGCAAAAGACTTAACTTTAATCTCCTGTGGTTACAGTGACAAAAGACCAATTACCAATCTCAGCAGTCATCGAAAATCCATCTCCTGCTGATTCATATCTCAGAATGTGTAAAATGGTTAGAGATCAAAGAAAACAGAGTCTGGGCACAAGACATGGTTTTTTTCCCCATACTGGGAAAACGGGTTAAAAAACTAGCTTCAGCGCAGTGCAGTGTGTGCTAGTATGCTGGTGTGCTCTGTATGTGACAGGAAGAAGATGGCCAACTAGTCACTCCTGCAGATGCAGGCAAAGTCTGTCTCTTTCTCTCTCTCTGTTGCTGGAGACAAGGCTCAGCAGGTGCCACAATCAAAAAGGAAATCTTCAGCTAACCTGCAGAACCAAATATCTCCAAACCCACAGCGAAACTGCCAAAGTCAGCTCTACCCAATTTAACAGCCACAACATATCACCATCTACGTCTCATGGACAAGCCAAAGGCTGATTTGTATATCTTTTTTAACTTTTATTTGGACTCTTAATTTCTCATTTCCGATCTGCATGTATGTGTGTTGTATTTTTATTGAGTTTTGAATAACTAATAAACTTATTCTTTCTTTGACTCAAGAAAGCCTGGTTAAATTGGCTTCTTCTAAAATAATAAATACATTTGGAGTGAGAAAAGGTATCCGCTGGGGAAGGAATCCCTTTCAAATTAATCTTGTTGTGACCAACCAAGGGGGTTGAATAAAGAAGGGGAGCCAGCTCATTCCTCCTCACTTGGGAGCATAACAAAATTAGGGTCCCATTCAGGAAGTTAGCAAATTGGGGGACCTTGCCTGGGGACCGGTCATAACACAGCTGTGCCCTCCTTAATGATGAGCTGCCTCCTAGAACATCTCATCGACAGGCCCTACTGGTTGCACTGAAGATGGTGCTGGCCCTCAACTTCTGGATCTCAGGTTCATTTTAAGGCTTGGCTGCTGACTTCTATGGGATCTAGAAGTCGGGTGCTTACTGCTGCATTTACACCATCACAGGTGCCCTCTTCATAAGGGAGACTGACTTCACAAGCATCCCCATGGATTCAGTCTCTCATGCGCAGAGGACAATGGGTTTTGTTTCAATATCTAGCCTTCCCAAGTCTATGGTGTCATTGACAACACCCATGTGGCCATCAAAGTACCCATGGACAGCACTGACAGGTTCATAAACAGGAAGGGTTACCATTCCATCAATGTCCATCTGTTATGTGACCATAGGAAGAACTTTCTGCATGTCTGTATGCTTTCCAGGCATCTGCCAGAGCACTATTTTACTCAGAGAGTAAACTCTGCCTCAGTGTTTCCACTCCATCCCCTAAGCACATGGGTGAATTCTGGGCAACAAGGATTACCCTCTAAGATGGTGGCTCCTAACACCCCTGCAAGATGCTCAAACAGAACCCCAGCAGTGGTACAGCAAGAGTCACCTGTATACCAACACCTTGACTGAGAAGGCTATCAGCCTGCTCAAAATGAGATTTTGATCTGGGATCTGGGTGTCCTGGTACATGAATCGCAAAAGGTTAGTATGCAAGTAGAGCAAGTAATTCGGAAAGCTAATAGAATTTTATCATGTATTGCAAGGGGAATTGAATACAAAAGTAGGGAGGTTATGCTTCAGTTATACAGGGCATTGGTGAGACCACATCTGGAGTATTGTGTACAGTATTGGTCTCCTTATTTAAGATATAAATGCGCTAGAAGCAGTTCAGAGAACGTTTACTAGAGTAATACATGTCTTGTGAGGAAAGGTTGAACAGGCTAGGCTTATATCCACTGGAGTTTAGAAGAATAAGAGGTGACTTGATTAAAACATATAAGATCACGAGAGGTCCTGACAGAGTAGATATGGAAAGGATGTTTCCTCTTGTGGGAGGATCTAGGACTAGGGGTCATTGTTTAAAAATAAGGGGTTGCCCATTTAAGACAGAGATGAGGAGAATTTTTTTTCTGAGGGCACTCTCTTCCTCAAAAGGCAGTAGAAGCAGAGTCTTTGACTATTTTTAAGGCAGAGTGAGATAGATTCTTGATGAGCAACGGGGTGAAAGGTTATGGGGGTAGGTGGGAATGTGGAGTTGAGGTCACAATCAAATAAGCCATGATCTTATTGAATGGCAGAGCAGGGGGGCCGAGTGGCCTGCTCCCGCTCGTAAGTCCTTTGTTTGTAAGTTCGTATGATTCCTTGACCGCTCTTTGGAGCCCTACAATACATGCCTGCCAGGGTCTCCCGAATGGTAGTCGTGGCTGCATCCTACACATGGAACAGCAAAGGGGAGTGGTGCTTTAGAAGGCAGAGCACATGGAAGGCCTTCCATGACATCAGAAATAACATTGGCTACTCATATTTCAAAATTCCAGCGATAATGATAACTCTCAGTGGAGACCTGGGATTTCCTGTGGAACAAAGTGGTGGCAGAGGCAGGCATTTTATTGGTCCCAAGACAGGTTACCCACCTCTGTTTACATCACCATGTGCTTCCATGCTGGTGCAGTAGGCCCAACTCCAGCCCGTTCTCACCTCCCTAAAATGAAAATCGTGCAGGCCAGCACCACTGGGTCAGAGGCATGATTGCAAAGTCTGGAAATTTCCCTACTGCCAATTCCTGCCTCAGCGATGAAAATCCGGTCCATAGAATATAAAAGTAAGGAAGTTATGATGTTACGACATGGCATCTGTCAATCTCGGGAAATGATGGACTGTGCCCGGGGCTTATATCACTTCTGGATGGACATCGTCTGTTGTGGCTGGAGACACCGATTCGCGAATGGCAGTCCCTTCTGTAGCTGATACATATGAATGGCATTGCCCCAAGGTCAACTCATGTTTTTTCCTTCCAGTGGGCTCTCTTTTCCGCCATCTGGTCATTTCTTTTGTCCTCTGCTTTTTCCACACCCTTCTTGACTGCTTGTCTCCAGGCACTCCAGCCAGCGGCAAGAACTTCCCAAGCACTGACTCGGATCCAGGACAACTTGAGGTCTCACTCACCAATGTCCTTGTATCACAGATGTGGAAGAGCTGTTGGTGTCATGCTAATAGCAAGCTCGCCATAGAGCATATCTTTGGGGATGTGGCCATCATCCATTCGGCACACATGACCCAGATGATGAACTTTTAAAAAACACTGGTTCCCCTTCAACTGGAGGATTATGTCCAATTCTGAGCATCCCACTTTAGGGAGGACGTGCAGGCTTTAGAGAGGGTGCAGAAAAGATTTATACCAGGTACCAGGGATGAGGTGCTTCAGTTATGTGGCTAGATTGGAGAAGCTGTGGTTTGTCCCCCTTAGGGAAGATTAAGAGGATATTTGATAAAGGTATTCAAAAGCAGGGTCTAAACAAGAGTTGATAGAGAGAAACTGTTCCCATTAGCTGAAAAACTGAGAAGCAGAGGATACTGATTTAAGATGTATAGCAAGAACCAACGAGACCTGAGGAAAAAATTTAACATAGCAAGCAGTTAGGATCTGGAATACATTGCCTGAGATTTTGGTGGAGGCAGATTCAATCATGGCTTTCAAAAGAGAATTGGATAAGCACGGAAGAGAAAACATTTGCAGGGCTACAGAGAAAGGGCTGGGGAGGGTCCCGCTGAGCAACTCTTGCAGAGAGCTTGCATGGACATGGCGAGTCAAATGGCCTCCTTTTGTGCTGTAACCAGTTTATAATTCTACTCTGATTCTATCCATTTATGGTAAGCAGTAGGAGATTGTAAATACTTACAGGATCACTGTTGTATAATGGATCACAGAATTTCTCTAGTGTGTAGAGGTACTTCACATTATCTTTGGCCTCATTACCTGCATCAGTAATTCGAATGTCCAATTCTCGCCAGCTCTAGAAGGACAACAGACCATAAAGAATTATTTTGACTAAGCAAGACAGCCAGATAACAGTGATTTGCACTAAGGTAAATCCTTCTCTAGTATTTGCAAAAAGATAACCTGATGAGTAAATCTCATTTAGCCTGATTCTGGTTACCTCTCTTTAAAGGAGTACTCCATACAACAAGCAAATTGATGTAGTTTACTGAAGCAAATTACATGACCTGGACCTTCAAATACCTCTTAAAATTTTGTGATCAAAGTTTTAGTAAAGGAAAATAGGTAAAATGAATTAAATAAAATGTGGTATGAAATTTAGAAATCAATAAATTAACTTAATAAACATACAAGTTTCAGGAGGAAAAAGCAGTCTTTCATGGACTAGGGTAAAACTATAAGAAAGGCATAAAAAGGCAGGTAAGTAAAGCTGCTTTGCAAAGATTTAGGTGAAATTAATTAAATAAATGGGGCATAAAGTCAGCAAAAGTGGAGCTTAACTAAATTAAGGACATAAACTTCATGAATTCAAAGTAGCATTACACAGAACCAAGATTGGAAAAAACAAAATTAAATAAACTGCATCGCAGTTGGAAACGAATAAATGAATTAAATACAAATAAAATGTTGCAACATTTATGAAATAGAGACACAAATTTCATGAATTTACAATGGCATTATACAGAATTGGAAGAAATAGCAAAAATTAAACTGAAAAAGGTCACCAATAGCATGGATAAGATGAACATAACTGCAGTTGACTGGCATGGCAGCTGCATCAGATGGTTTTCACACACTTTGAAAAGCATCAAAAAACATAGGCATGCAACACTGAAGAACTTGATACTATAGAAGTATATTGAAAGGATAACACATGCCATCAGGAGCTGTGAACTTCAATGAGTTTTAAAAAGGATAATACAAGCAAAAGCAAACTTAGACAAACCAGAGTCTAAGGGAACTGTGGAGGAAAGCTAAATCAAAAAGAAAGCATCTGTAACAATTAGAAGTTAAAGGAACTACCAAGTTCAGAGGGAACAAAAGAATGAAGGGATATCACAAAGTGAGTACTTAGTGAATTTAAAATATAGTTAGACAAACAAGAAATAAAGGGCAATAGTAGAGGCAAAGGACAAAATTAAATTGTAAAATGGATCAGAAGAAAAAGCCGAAGTAACATGGAGTTGTGTGTTCAATGTATGATGTTTACAATGGGAAAACTAAGCTTTGCTTAACAGATGAGTGAGGAAACACAACAATTGTTTACTGATAATTAAGCTAAAATTGAGAGCTATGACTTTAGACCAGAAGTTACAAGAGCTTACAATGCAGGCAGAATTAAATGATTTTCACATGTGATGGATATTATTAGGTTCAGTAAGTGAAGTCTGTGAAATAGCCAGGCTTAGACCAGACTATGAGGGTAAACGGTGAGAGATCTGATCTGGAAAACAGCATAATCAGGGACAGAGTAGCCATGAAACAGAGACAAGTGCTGTTGGAAATGGACGATTAAAGTTGGTAAAAAAAATTATGAGGGGTGCGAAAGCCTGTGAAGGCTATCAAATAGTTTACACTAACAAACCAATATCAGTCCAACAATGCATAGGGAACCAAAGCCGGGGGGGGGGGGGGGGGGGGGGGGGGGGTCGTGGGTAGAGTTTAAAGTTGAGGTGCATCATGAGGATGCCAACCCATTGATGCCCAAGGCCCATCTGATCTAATAGTCAGGTAGAGCTCCAAATGGACCCGCCTGTTCATGGTAGGAGGTTGTATACATACACACATTGGAATTCTACCCCAGATGTCAGACCCTAATTACAATTTTGCTATTGTACATATGTTGATTGGGCTAACCAATATTCCTTATAGTGACTGCTGGAGGCCAATCAAAAACAGCTAAAGAAACTTTTTGTTTCTCCTTTAAATTAAAAATCTGCAAATAACATATAATAGGCATACTATTTGATGTATTCAGTCATTGCAAATAAGTGGCTCCAATCATTTCTTTAGTATTATGTAGCATTACTGTTATAAAGCAGCATTATCTCCACATTGCTCAGCAATATCATGGAAACAGCACTGATATTATAGATATAAATCTGTGAATTTCTGTTCTGAAAAATAGAACATTTCACATTTTTACACGAGGTAGTTTTCTGATCTGTACAAACACTGGAAAAAAATTACTTAGTGCCAGAACATAGTCAAAATATTAACCAGAGCAAGCTACATTAAATTCTTCCAGATCAAATGTAGCATAGGTCAGAAGCAGTAAAAACTCAGTCTAGTTCAACATTTTCACTATAATAGCCTGTATTTAATTCATGTAGGTGCTAAGGGGGTTGAATGATAGAATTCTAACCCCTATGTCACCCACTTCCTAATTTTTTGTGAAGTTCAATCAAAGAAAAAGACAGGAGGAAGCACCTTAAGAAGTTTAGATTTTGCTGTTGTAAGAACTCCAAGTACTGCCTTCACATTTTGACCCTTTAGTTGATCTAGTAGATAATTGAACCTTGACATTCTTTTCTTCCAGTGATCCAACTCTGCACGTGGACCTAGATCGTCAGCTTCCTTACGTAATTGTTCACTTTCAGCAAGAACCTAGAATTGGCAAACTAATGTTAAATGGAATAGGTTCGATTCAGTATTATATTGACAATACTCATACAATGACACATTTTACCAAAATGCTGAGAAAACTTCTTTTATCAAAGTCATAAACGCCATCCTATGTGGCTGTGACATAGGTAAACTTTCCCACCTTAACCTTCTTGACCTATCTGCAGCTTTTGACACAGTTGGCCATACCATCTTCCTCCAGTGTCTCTCCACTGCCATCCAGCTGGGTGGAATGCCACGCACCTGGTTCCATTGTTATCTATCTAATCATAGCCAGAGGATCACTTACAATAGCTTCTCTTATCACTCTCGTGCTGTTACCTCTGGTGTCACCCAATAATCTATCCTTAGACCCCTTCTATTTCTTATCTACATGCTGCCCCTCAGCTACACCATCCAAAAACAGAGAGCAGGTTTCACATGTACGCTACTGACACCCAGCTTTACCTCACCGCCATCTCTCTTGATTCCAGTTGTTAACTTATCAGGTTGCATGTTGGATATCGAGTACTGGATGAACCAAAATTTCCTCCACATAAACATTGGGAAGACCAAAGTCATTGGCCAGGATTTTCCGATCCCGTCGCAAGTTGGATCCATCGCAGGTGGGATGGAGAATCTGGTGAGCCAGCCAACAGTCCATTGGTTTTTGGTGGGAATTTGTGTTCCTGCCCAAATCCCGGCCATCATCTTCAGCTTCTTCAGCTTCTGGTTAAAAACTCCATTCCCTAGCTACTGATTTCATCCCTCTCCCTGGCAACTATGAGAGGCTGAAATAGACCGTTCACAATCTTGGTGTCATATTCGACCTCAAAATAAGCTTCACGCCACATAACCATGTTCTCAATAAGACAGCCTATTTGCACCTCTGTAACATTGCCCGACTTCATTCCTGTCTTAGCTCATCTGCTGCTGAAAATCTCATCCATTCCTTTGTCATCTCTAGACTTAACTATTCCAACATGGCTGGTTTCCCACATTCTACCATCTGTAAATTCGAGGTCAACCAAAACATTGCTGCCCATACCCTTATGTGTCCCAAGACCTGTTCACCCATCAACCCTCTGCTGCTGACCTGCATTGGCTCCCAGTTAAGTAATGTCAATCTTAAAACTATCATCCTTGTTTTCAAGTCCCTCCTTGGCCATGCTCCTCCCTATCTCTGTAATCTTCTCCAGCCCAACAATCATCTGAGATATCAGCGCTCATCTAATTCTGGCCTCTTGTGCATCCCCGATTTTAATTCCTCCATCACTGGAGTTTGTGCCTTCAGCTGCCCAGGACCTAAGCTCTAGAATTCCCTCCCTTCACCTCTCCACCTCTCTTTCCTCCTCCAAGACAATTCTTAAAACGTATCTCTTTGACCAAGCTTTTCGCCTTCTGCCTGAATAACGCCTTATGCAACTTGGTGTGGCTCTGTTCATGGCACCAAATAAATATACATTGCTGTTGTTGTTTACTCCACTCACTGTGCAACCATCATTGAAGCCTTGTGTTATTTAGTCCAAATACTATAATATTTCAAGGAAATCCTAACCAAGTTTCTGTTGAGCACAATGCAAATGCGCTATCTAACAAAACAAATAAAACTTTTGAATCCATTCCAGCAGTGGACTCCAAATTATTCGCTATACTTTTATTGATGTTAAACTTCATCAGACATTTAAACATATTGTATGTGGAATAAAAAATTGTTGCTTGGGTGAAGTACAGTAGAGGGGCCTGGCACTATACTACTGTATCATAGCAAAGAGTGAATGCTTTCAGGAGAGACAGTGGAAGGCGTTTAACATACATTTTAAAGAAATAGAAGAAAATTGCAGAGTTCAGAGTCCTTATTTAAAAGTATTTTTAATCTTTGTTGAAAATGCAAATTGTTTCAAAATTGCTTTATTGGTAAAGTTGGTCGGTGTATCTGTTTAATTATTTTGACAGGAAATCCCATTCACACAACATATGCTGGTAGGCCGTAATATAGAGCATCTTAGTCCCTCTGTGTTGAGTGCTTGATCTCACCTAGAGAGATGAGAAGAAGCCTTCTTAGAAGAAAAACTGGAATTCACATTTAGTTAGCATAATATATACACATCCACAATCATACCAAGGCAGGACAGCATTGGCGAGGCCTGGAGACAGATTGCTTCCTCTCATTAAAAGTAAGCTCATGCGAGGGAATCAAATTGGGGAAGAAAGCTCAAAAATGAAATGCTATTTTTAAAAATAGAATTTTTGATCTTAGTCAGTCACATCCACCCACCTATATTCTTACATGTAAACCATTATTTATTTCAGCAAAATAAGCTATAGTGGAAAATAAACCACAAATAGTGTTATCCAATAATACCTGAGCACACAAAACATTTAATTCATTTTCATGTAAAGACTGCTATGAAGTACAAGGTTACAATTTGTTCAAAAAACATTCAAAATCTACAGCAGCTCCTTTCTGTACAGGACTTACGGTAACAGCAACCATTTATCATTCATTTAGCATGGCTTTTTTTGAGTCACATGGAAATATACCCCATTGTATTGGCTAGTTTTGGATAAGATCCTTAACTTGCCAAAAATTTTCTCCAGAACAGATAAAGAACATGTTAACACTACCTGCTCAATTTGTTAACAGATAAAGAACATGTTAACACTACCTGCTCAATTTGTTTTATCCACTCTTTAATACAGGCTTCAATCTTTTCTAAGGCTTCAGTGCTATTGGCTACGGACAAATAATCTGAAGGGCCTTTGAGGAGCCTCAAATCAAAAGTCTCACATTCTTTCAAGTTCACCTATAATCAAACAAAATAATAATATTACAGTAACATAAAAAGACAAGTTATCGTACGGCTGTTGAACTTAATCAGTGCAAGGTGTACAAACATTTAATACATACACATTAAGAGGTATATTTCCAATTAACAATGGTCATATATGAAAGCTAAATGTTCTTTCTGAATTCTTTTGGTCACTGATTTAACACAAGCTTTACCAGCAGCAATTTGATAAAAATAACAGCAGTAATTTAATAAAATATCAGCAGTAATTTAATAAAAATGTCAATATTTGTGTGTGAATCTTCACACAGTGTAAATTCAAGCCATAATTGGTTGCAGTTAATAAGTTACAAATAATAAATAAAATAAAGTATTGATGACTAATTCGGATCTGACCTCAACCAAGCCCTTCACATCCAAGTCTCGTATAACCTCATATGACTGCGCTGCAAGCTCAGCCCCCAGGCCATTAGCAATGTGAAGCACTTGCTCATTGCCCTTAAATTTACTTCCACACAGTCAGGGGTGAAATGTTCTAATGGCTCTTCCCTATGACCAAACAAAAATCAAGAAAATCTTTTTTTGAAGATTACATTAGTTGAATGGATTTTGTTTGGGTTTTATGAGAGTGTATAAGTTGATATTGTGCAAAAGTCTCACCCGAGGAATCCAAACTGATGAATACGCGACTGGAGACATTTAATGCTGTGGGTCGACAGCAGGAGAAACTGCAAGGTCTTGTAGGGGGCCAGGACACACTCAAGGACCACCCTCAGAAGGTACTGGGAACAGGGTGCCAGGAAGGTCAACTACAGAATCTGGACCAGAGGATCTGGCAGCAGTGCCACAGAGGTCTAACAATCTTATGCGCTCGCACAAGATCAGAGAATACATCTTCACTTGTCATCTCTGACCCACCACACCAGCCTCTCACGCTGCTCACAGTATCACACCCCAGGGCTCCTCGATACTCAGGACTCAGCCCATCCAGATACGCCACCTCATCCTCACACACCATTCAATGCTTCAGTCTCATACCTATCCCTTGCTGCCTCCACATATTTCCTCCTATTTAGCTATGACAGGTACATCACCCAAACACAGTGCTACAAGATCACTGACATTCTGCCCTTTCTCTTGCAGTATAAGATGGCAGTCAATAGACGGGAGCAGAGCAGAACTGGACAAGGATGGCCTGCATCTCCTTAAGCTTACAGAGGAGATGGTTATTAGCATCATGGGTTGGTTGTAACAGGGCCCACAGCATACAATATCACTGAGAACACTGAAGAAAATTGTACTTTCCTGCCTTATGTCCTTCTACTCTGAGCACATTCTCAGCCTGCTACCTAGCATGATGAGCAAGCTGCTGATGGCGAGACCATAGGCTTCCAACCCCACAGCCCATCCTTCACACCAATCTTCCCCTTCTGAGTTCCTGCTTTCGGGCTCCCAAGAACTGCTGTCTGTACAGCCATAGCAGCCCAAGGAGGAAGGGAAGGAGCAACAGCATCATTTGATGTGACACTCACAGCTATCAGCTCAGATACTGGCACTGGACATACTTTGGAGACTAGCACAGAGTTGCAATCAGAACAAGGTTAGCCACTGGACATGGGTGGGCTGCAACCAGGTCAAGTTTATTTTCCAGCTCATTGAAAGTTGAGGTCACCAATAAGGTCAGAAGACTCACATGAGGACGTTGATGGTGAGGCATGTAGGAAAGCATTGTATTGGGATGCACACTGAGATGCTGGGCACGTTGGTAGGTTTACCAGATAACCTCCCGTCACTGTCAGTAGCATGGAGGAGTCTGGTTCCAAATTAGCAGAAGACATGGCACAGGGCTTGCTGTCTCTGCAACCGCAGCTCCAATTCCCTGTTGTGTTACAAACAGAGAGACACTGCAGCTGCAGCCTCCTTAATTTTTGCAGCCATTGTATGGACAGGTCACCTGCTCCTCTACCATTCATGTAAGAATGCAGCAATACTCTCTGGCAAATTCACCAAAACACCTCCAAAATTACTCCAGAGTACTTACAGAGAAGAAGCAACACCACGCAAAAGAACTTCTCAGCCAAGGTTTTTATTCAAAAGTAACTTTTTTTTCTGTTTTTTTGGTCTGTAAATTATAATTCTAGCAGAACATGAAATGTTTTTCCAGCGAGTGCAGAGAGAAAACCAACCCATCTAGGGGGTGAACTCAGCTAAACCCTGAAAATGTGGGTGGGGATTGTGGCACGTGATTAACCCGCACCTGTTCATTGAGTTGCTGATGGCATGATAAACTCATACTATCGATTGTTTTACATGGGTACTGCATGCAGCCTGCACTAAGCACACTGATGATTGGCTGCCACATTTGCAGAATGCTTGATATCACAATTGCCTAGTGTGCTGTAGATGCAAGAATTGGTGGGAGGCATTTGAAAACTGATTCTTATCCTCTGATACTTTGAGCAATTGCTGAACATACAAGAGAATGTGCACCAAGATTTTCACACACTGCACTTGAAGGTGTTGGTGGAAAAGGTGCAAAGAGGAGTGATATCCTGTATCTGCAGGGAGGCAGGAGCACTCCAGAAAAATGCTCAGGAGGCAGAGTGTTGCTCCAAGAATACAGATGCAATGCAGGAAGAAGTTGTCTAACAATCATATATGTGTTGTCCAGGTCAGGGTTCATCTTCAAATGGCATATCTATCCAATTGCACCACTAGTCTCATCTACTACTCGATTTTTTTTTAATTCACTCAGGGGATCTGGGCTTCACTGGCTAGGCCAGCATTTATTACCCATCCCTAATTGCCCTTGAGAAGGTGGTGGTGAGCTGCCTTCTTGAACCACTGCAGTCCATGAGGTGTAGGTACACCCAGAGTGCTATTAGGGAGGGAGTTACAGGATTTTGACCCAGCAACAGTGAAGGAACGGCGATATATTTCCAAGTTAAGATGGTGAGTGACTTGGAGGGAAACTTCCCATCTATCTGCTGCCCTTGTCCTTATGGATGGTAATGGTCATGCGTTTGGAAGGTGCTGTCGCCCTGGTGAATTCCTGCATGCCCATCCTCCATCTACCAAAAACTGGAGTACACAATAAAATGCATGGTGCACTGAGAGAGTACAATTGATTTTGGTTCAGAAAAATGTCAGTTCACATTAGATATGCAATGTGTGTGCAGACAATAGCACCCTGCAAAATGGAGATGTCTGTAATCTGTGCAAACCCTCATGCTCATCCATCTTTGTGTTTGAAATGAGGTGAAGCTTTTTCTTGATGTATGTTGCAGTGCACTGCAAACTGTGAGATGCTGCTTATATCTCCAGCAGTTGCCTGGAAAAAGCAGGTGTATAAAAGTTAAGAGCCAATGTTACCTTGAGAGTCGGTGCAATGCAATACTTGTCCTGCTTTGCGGTTTCAGTTGTTGCTGCGAAAGTTGGCAGATTTCAGTCATGACCTCTTTAGAGAAGCAAAGAAATCTCAAGCATTGGTCCTCACTGTCACTGAATTGCTCCCTAAAGGCCCTCTGCAGATCTGGTCTCCTGCTAAGGACTCTTCTTCTCCTCCTCCCTCTTCTAGCAGCTTGTCCTGCTCCGTGTGACCTTTCTCATTCTACCAGTCTAAAGGTGGCCTACCAGGGCACCCATGTCTAGAAGCACATTGTTTAAAAGCTTGTGCTAAAACAAATAAAAATGTATTTCAGCCCCAGCCAGACGATTCCCTGTAAACTATTCAAACATTATATAAGTATAGAACAGCTTTAAAAACATATGCAATTGCACCAGCAGCCAGAAAATATAAGCCAGAAACCAACCTGTAAGTAGTTCATTATCACTTTAAAAGCAACAATGGGGGGTTTTCATGCCGTTTAATGCATGTTCAGCTGTGTGGGGTTAAGACAGGGTGTAAAAGCTAGATAGAGTGTGGTATTCGAAAACAGCAGCCTTGACATTAAATCAGTGTAGCATACTGATTGACATCATAATCTGCCTGCTCTGCATGTTGCTGGCAGCTGTTCAATGAGTGTGTCAAACACTTTTACCATTATGGCATCCGGAGCACTTCCCGTAGGAAATGTGCATGCACACTGCAGATATCCTTCTGAACTTTAGGAGGTCTCATAGCAAAGAAAAAAATAGGTGCTACAGAGCCCAATATCTCCATCTTTCTTATCTCCCTCTTTCTCTTAGATGTGGATAAGTGTTATAAATTCCACAAGTGTACAAACTGCATTGAGTTGCAAAGCTGATTAAGCTTTACTTAAAAGATGTTCTCACCCTGCTGTCATGCAGAAATGGAATCAAAATTATCCTACTCTTAGGTGAAAGTTAACTTCACCTGATCTTATTCAATGGAGGTATAGGGCTGAATTTCCTTTGGGCTTCAGGACCCCAATGTTGGGACCAAATGGGGGTCCCAAGCCTGAATTTGTTGGCAGCGAGAACGGCACAACGATATTCCAGAGGCAGCCTCCTTATTGGCTGCCTCCAAACTCAGCAAACAATTAAGGATGGTGGACAGGTTCCTAATATTGCCAACTCAATCAGAGGGCCAGCAGCTCTGAAGTCTTGGCACCCCATCGGCAGAGATGGGCACTGCTAAAGCAGCTTGGGAATCAAGAGGGAACCTCAATATGGAGGTGCCCTCACAAGGGTAAGTTCAAAATAAAAAGTCAGAGGGGTCAAAAAGGCAAGCCCCTTGGATCAGGGCGGAAAGCTCTCCGGATAAACCGTTGGGGCTGCAGGGGGTGCCTTTCCTCTTTGCAACCCCTCTTTGGGCATGGAGCCTCTGGTGCCAATTGTTTTGTTGAGGTTTTACTTACTCTATGAGTGACTTGAAGGTAGTCAGTATATAGTTTTTCTTGAAACTATTTATAAAAGAACTATTTACAAAGACCTCATGGTAAGTACATTATTTCCCAAACATAGGTTTTTCCATGTCTTGCTCTCTTGCAGCCTCTGACCCCGATGTTATGTTTACATCATTATTAACATAATTGTCTAATTATCAAAACCATTAAGCCTTTACTCTATATCTCCTCCCAAGTATAATCTCAAAACTATTACATTATTTTGTTAAACTATTTACATTACATTTCCACCATCTGTTAACCTCGCGGACTGTTTACAGTTTCCATCCAGCTCCCATCTCCCCCACACCACCTCTAAGTCACTGACGCCAAAGGCATTAATCCCCAACAGTGTTCTCGTCTATCTCAGAGGACGTGTAAGATATATGTGTTCCCTTATCTTCTCCACAGAAAGCAAACACATTGGTGAAGTGGGATAGCAGCTTCTCAAGACCGCTGGCTGCTGGGCTGTGACTCGTACAATGACCTAAATGCAAACGTGGTGAAAAGCAATCAAGGAAAAATGGATTCAAGAGAAAAACCTCCAAGACTCGAAAAATCACAACCCCTTGAAAAGGAGGACAACAAACTGAAAAAATCTCTGTTATCTTCTTCTGCGTTTCACATTGGACCAACTTGAGAAAATGAAACTCTTTCATCCCCTATGAAGAACTTTGCAGCTGTATTATTCATTGCTGCTCTGATGACAAGAGACGTATTCAAAACCTGAGACAGGAATGAATCGGATAGAGGAAAAGAAGGATGAGGAATATCCTTAAGACACTGCAGGACATGAGGAAAGGAAAACTTTCCTACTACTTCTCGGGTAGACATTTCACTTGCTGCAGGTTTGCTTGGCTTGCTTCAGCATGAGGCTGCTCCAATGCAGACAATGTGATCTCGGGGTTAAGATGAGAAAGTAGGATTGCAACATCAACATATCATCCACATGTCGGAAATATCCATGACTTCCTTAAATGGAACATTGGAAAATAGGCTAGCAATGTCAAATAAGCACATGTACACAGCATTGCTATCGATATGCAAGCCCTGTATGGCCTTCACAAATGTGAAGGAGCCCTTCACCATTTATGTGGAAAACTGGTTGCAATAATTTTCCCAACCATTTGGCCAATTCATGCCGTGCAGAACCAGTCATAGATAAGATAGGGCTTAAAGGGACATCACTTTTTTGTGTCTTGGACAGCCCATACATACATGGACATAGCAAACAAAGAGGGCGAAGCCTGTCATATATATCACGCGGTAGCGCATCGCTCTTACACAAGTCCAGCAAGTGCTGCTGTATATCATGGCGATCGAGACCCAGCACCACTGCATGAATCAGTATTCATTGAGCATATGAACTTGGCAACTCGCGCAGTTGAATTCAGTTTTAATGACACCATGTATGCCCAAATAGATGGTGTTGCCATGGAATCCCCCCTCGGCCCAGCTCTCACAAACTTCTTTGTTGAGTTCCATGAGAAACATATCTTCGATGGAATGACACCTAGCCTCCTATCTGTTCACTATATTTAAATCCACAGATGCATGTAATCATTTCCTCACATGTCTTAATGGGCTCTATCCTACACTCAAATTCACCTTTGAAATGGAGCAGTCAAAAGAAATCCCCTTCCTTCATGTGCTAGATGTGAAATATGCCAGCGGATTCTTGACCATGGTCTACCGCATGTCTACATTCTCTGGTCAATATACCAATTGGGATTCTTACAGTTCCACATGCTATAAGGTTGGTCTTACTGGCAACATTGTAAATAGGGCCCAAGCCATTTGCTCACCATGCAAGCTTGATGCTGAAATAGGACGCATCAAAGGCATCCTGCAGGGTAATAGCTACCCTGATCAGATCATTTTGCACTGTATATCACACAAACTCACAAACAGTCCATCACTTTCAGCCCTGAAAAGTGCCCAGTCTACATCAGATTTCCCTGGAAGGGCAAGGTTTCTCAAAAAGTTGAGCAACAAGTTAAGCTAGCTGTTTCATGCTGCTACTATGCAGTAGCAACACGAGTAGTATTCGCCACTAACAGGATGCTGTTATCAAACCAAAAAGACATTCTACCAATCACACAAATTAGGAATGTGGTATATGAATTTCAGTGCCAGTGTGATGCTAGGTATGTAGACCAAAGACTGGAGGATCGTATCAAACAGCATACTGCAGCCGCTGTTCGCAATGGGCAAGGTAAAGACTGCACCCTACCAGCCCATGCATGCAAAAATCAAAAGACTGTCCAATATTAGATGTGATTCCGCAATTGGACAACATTTGCTAAATAATCCTCAGTGTGATAAGACTTAAGCTGACAACCAATTTAAGATTGTCAGTTGGGCTCGCAATGTGGTGCATTTGCATGTACTTGAAACTACATATATTAATACACAGGTCCCTTTGCTGACAGAAAGAACATGTATACACATTGTGCCTGTTTCAGTGACAACCGTTCGCTGACTCATTCCTCAGGGCAATGCCTTGAACAATCAGGATCAAGCTGCCTGGTTTAAATTTCAAACAATGATTGGCAGTTAACTGTCAGTCACCATCACTGTTCAATCTCCATGGCAATGCCTCTACCAATCAGAGGCCACTTGCCAACCAATCAGCACTCTCTTCACATACAGTATAAATTGTTGTTTTCCTCTTATATTGGTATTCTTACAAATGTCCTGATTAATGCAAGATGGAAAGCTTCAACATGTTTCCTTATTCAGCAATATAAAGTTTCTCTTTAAACAACTTATTATGAACCATTTGCAAAGACCTCATGGTAAGTACATTATTTTCTGGACACAGGCTACTTGTGGCTTGCTCCCTTGGAGCCATTTGGTCATCTAGTGCTGATATCATACTTACATCATTGTCCTCTTAACATAACTATTAACCCTTGATTCTACACCGATTTTCTCCCAGAATGCCGCAGGAGCTGGTGGCCTCTGCGTGAGGCTTGAGGGAGGCGGGTAACTGGTAACCAGTCTGTCACCGGCAAAATACTGATGGTCCATCTAAATCGTCCCTAACTGGGGTCTTAAGTTTGCTAATCCTAACTTTGCCTCAGTTCACCTGATCCCTCTCCCCACCCACCACTGCAAACCTCCCTGATGGCAGGAATGCTTTGGGGAGCTGCTATTTTCCCTGGGGCCTGGAAAATTCTGCCCATAACTCTGGAAAAAATTGCAGAGACAGTTGCAAATTGTAATGGAGGGAACAAGGAGGGATGAGGTAGGAACAAATAGCTTCACTTACATGTACATATTTTTCTGCATGCACCATTTAATTGTTACGGCATGTAGCCAAAGAAGGGCATACTAAACTTTTTACTATGAAAATAAAATGCAGTTTTGTAGAAATTGCTTACTTTTTCCATCAGGCTTTCCTGAGCACTAGCCAGAACGCTCACAAACCCATCCAATGAGCTTAGGAAATCTTGGCGTACAGCGCTGGCCTGAGGACTGCTCAGCTCTCCCCAACCACCATTCATCTTCTTCAAAGCAGGAACAAACACTTCTGACAGGAGGTGTTCTACAGCTTTCAGCAACCCAGCATCAGATGTATCAAGGACATTGAAATTTACTTCCTAGGAATTTTTTTAGCAAAAAAACAAATGCCATAATCATCAGTATTTAAACAGATTCAGTACTTAGAACATTCCTTTAAATATAATATGTAGTACAAAATTGTATTATTTTTCCCACATATAACCTAGTGTAACAATGGGCAGAATATTACACTCGGCATGCGGGCACACATCCGATACAGCCAAGCGTAAAATGATGCGCGATGACGTCGGGCGAGCATCCCGACGTCATCGCACAGTCTCGCGATATTTTGCAAGATAAAAGGCCTATTAAGGCCATTAAGATGCTAATTAAAGTAAAATCTACGCTGCCCGTCCAACCTAACGATTGGCTGGCAGGCAGGCAAAAAGGCCAAGCGGCCTTCATATTTTTTAGGAAACCTCATCCACAGGTGGGATGGGGTTTCCTAGAGCAAATAAACATCAAATAAAAATGTTACTTTTGAATTAAAAATATGTCCCAGTTCATGTGACAGAGTCACATGAGGGGACATGTTTCATGACATTTTTGTTTCTTTTATTATTTTTCTTAAAAAATGCTTCATCTCCCTGAGGCAGCTCCATTCCTCAGGGAGATTGAAGTGCTCTTTCCCGCACGAGCAAACTGTTTGCTAGACCCACTCTCCCTCCTTCCCCCACCCGCACAGGCAGTGCTCAGTGCTGCCGCTCGCATTCCACGCTGAGCGAGCCTCAATTGGTCTGCCTGCGAGAAATCGTGGTGCGGAGCCAATCGCAGGTGGCAGTCAGCATCCCGACCGCCTTGTCCACCCCTACCAAGAGCAAAATCCTGCCCAACATATGGGCATACCTCCTCCTTCAGGTACCATGCCCTAAGAGGGCATTGACGACCATGGATTTCCATTGGATTAGTCCATGGTTATGCTTGGCCAAGTATTGCAATGATTTGCCGTCGCCATCTGCAGTATGGCTGACCAGGAAACTCTCTCACTCTTACAATCTGCCATCACACACATTGGAAGGATTTACAGACTGACAATCAACCATGTTATGATGCACCTTCTGTGGCTAAAGCAGCTTTTGGCTTCATCTGATGTACATTTCAGGAATTTCTGGTAGGAGTATAGTTATGAATGGCAGAATTCAATTGAACCAAGATGGCAACTGAGCTGGAGCATCTGCCCCAGAGGTAGAGACACTACCAATGCACCACAAGACATTCATGGGATTACCACAAATCGAAAGCACATCCTTTCTCCTATTAGAGAAAAGTTATACAAATTTATGCAGGCACAGGCAATTTTGACAACAGTGGCCCATTATTTATTTGCTTTAAGACTTTTTAAATTGTTATGATACGGCAGGTGGTATTTGCCAGGCTGACCAAATCCACAAGGGAAACTTGGCCACGCTATCACAACAGTTTTGCAATTTGTATTTATTACGAGGAGGTTTGTGCACTGAATTCATAAGTAATGAGTCCACTAACACTTTGAGATTTTAAAAATTAAATTAAATTAAAACATTTATTAACAAATGAAAAAAAATAAAACACATACGCAAGATTACATCTACATAGTTATTTAATATTATAACAATTCCAAATATTTCCTAATTAACCGGATCCCCTTTAAGGCAACAGTCCAAAATAGGTTTTAAATTTATTGAGACAATCAGCAAGGTTACCACAAGCACCCATTCGACAGTGGAATTCCAAAGGCTTTTAACAGAACTTTGGTTACTGGAACAGCAGACTTCTGCAAAGTGGCTAGAGGCTTTTCCCCAAGTCTGTTTCACACTGTGTACTTTTCAGGTCTCACATGGCCACACCCCACACTGCCTTCCATCCTTCTTTAAATATATTTCTCCTTCTTTGATTTGTAAATCCCATTGTTCCCCCATGTCTTTGGAATTTACTTTTCCCATAATATAAAAATCTTTTGTGTTGTCATTATGGTCAGCACTTTTGGGAAATATCAATGTAATAACCTTGCCCTATTTATATTGCCAGTTGTAGAAACCTTATCATGTCTCTTTGAAAATCCAACAACTTTTCCCCTTATCTAAAAATGCAAATTTCATTCACACCCTATCTCCTGACTTTACCCTAGTTCACTCATTGGCATTTCAAATGCCTTTTTGGACCTACTCTGTTGATAATTTCAACCTTGCAGTCTACCTGTCTCTAATTTAATTAAATCAGCCACACACACACACACTTAAAAATGTGATAGTTTCATGACAAAATTGAAGATATGCTTTTTTTTACAAAATGCTATAATGTTTTAATTTAATTCCAATCAATTGCCATCTTCGTTCGACAAAATGTTTCAATTGAATTCTGCCATTCACAACTATAGCCCTACCAGAAATTCCTGTAATGTACATCAGATCACGCCAAAATCTGCTTTAGCGCATAAATCAATAAGACACACTGACCCAGATGTGTGGAAATCAATACCTCTGGACATACAAATCTGCTGAACAAAACTTTTGTTCAAGTCTAAAGTGAAAACATTTCTCTTTGATAGATATTTTTATGATAATATACTAGCAAATATCTGGTCATTAGGTCTCTTACATCATTCATGTTTTTATGCTCTTGAGGTAATCTCAAGTACTGCTGTCAATACTCATTATTCTTGTTCTTTTTATATCAGCATTTTAAAAGTGTAAACTTACTTATGGTAACCAGCTGTAATTATCTCAGTGAATAACATGAGGATTCAGCTTTCTGGTTTTCTTTCCTAGCAATACGTCATGATTCACATCTCTCTCTCTCTTTCTCTCTCCCTTTTCACTTCCCCGAGGGGAGTCAACCTTCAAGCTCATGCTTATGACCTTCCCTCCCATACAAAATTATAACAACAATCCATAAGTACTGATGATATTTGAATCTCACAGTCGTCATAAATGCCCTGATCATAATCATTAATAGTCATTATTTGCATTATTCCAGGAATCACATAATCTCATGTACCGATAGGGTTGGAAAAATGTTCTGTAATGGTAAATGACACCTGAAAAGACCATCAGGAATGCAAAGGTTGTAGCTCATGAAAATACCCTTAAATGATTCAGTGGAAAAACACTTACATCCTGTGATGTGGCACTGGCATATACAGACCAGAAAATCAGTTTTAGTGATATTGGTTGAGGGATAAATATTGGCCAAGGCACCAGAAGAACACCCCTGTTCTTCTTCAAATAGTGCCATGGGATCTTCTACATCCACCAAATACAGCAGACAGGGCCTCAGTTTAACTTCGCAAAAGCACAGCACCTCTAAAGTGGCAGCCTATGTGATGTGTTCAAGTCTCTGGGGTAGGGCTTGAACCCACAACCTCCTGATTTAGAGGTGAGGGGGCTACCATTGAGCCAAGGTTGACATTTTACAGACACAAACATATGAAAAAATAGTCATGCCTGTGTTGTTGAAAAGCTGGTCCCACTCAGAGCCATAGTTTAGCATAATTCACTATCTTTTAAGAGAGGAAGGGAGAAAAGTGACATGAATTGCAAAGGTAAAGAAAGGAAGGTCTGAATTAGTCATGTCTAGACAGAAAATTATCATCTAAAGCATTTTTTCCCAAATTCTAAATAAAGACTAAAATTCCATGGGCTTTTAATGAGATTATTCAGCTTTTTTTGGACCATGTCAGAGACGCTTCTGTGTATTCTCAATGTAATTGCTTTGAAATTAATTCTTATTGGCTCCTAAAGGACACATTACTATCATGTGGCAGAAGATTAAGAAATAAATGTGTAACAGATGAGGAAAGCCTTCGGGCATCAGTAGCAGCGCCAGAATCTCTGTGAAGTGCAATGAAGGGTTTGCCTTAGCCAGATCACTATCACAAAGGCACGCTTTTGTTTTCAAAAGAAGTAATATCTTTCCCTGAAAACCACCATCTTACTGCTTTCAAACTAATTCCAACTTTGGAGGACATTTTTTTGATGCTTACAATCTCCTATGCAGAGCTACCAATCATTGTTCCCTCATCTCAAGGAGGCAAAGTTATGTAAATTGCTTTCCATAGGCTATTCTTAAGAACCTCCAAGTAGCTGATCTGAAAGCAGCATTAATCAAGGCCAGTGAACAATTTGGCTGCCTTAATAGCCATAAGGCATGAGACATAAAGGAAACTAGCACAAAAGGGCTAAAATATAACCCAAAAGAAAATTGTAATTTGTGGTTTGTGAAATTGATTCAATTACTTACCTTGTGTACATTGTCTATAGTGGTTGCTTTGGAGGTGCTGGATCTTAGAAAAATAATACAAACACCAATGAGTGCCACATCTTTCCCCTCAGTCACAAATATTTTTGGTTTCTTGCTTCGCCCTGTATTAGGATTTGTTCCTGCTCCAAGAAGGCCTATGTGCACTGGAAAATAAATTAACAATAAATTTATCAAAATATTCACTGACAAGTCACTTTTCAGTGTTTATGTTTTGCTTGGAATTAGCCCCAAATATGGGCCCCATATTAAAATGGCAGCCTTCCAGACTGAAAGTTTCCTTATCTCTGATCTGAGAATCAGATTACTGATACAAGAAAAGCCCATCTAAGCCTAAGTTTTAGCCTGGACCCTAAAAGACTGCAAAACTTTTGAATTAGCCTGGACCCTAAAAGACTACAAAACTTTTGGGGGGGAAGGTGTGTCAAGTGGTCAGTGGGGGGGGGTTGGTGGTCGGGGGTGTCGGGTAGCTGGGAGGTCATTGGGGTGGTGGTCAGATGGCCGGGAGGAGGCCTGTGGGGGGTTGGGGATGTCTTTGAGTGAAGGGAGTACGGTGGGAGGAGCCCCGGGGCTTCAGTGCTGTAGTTACCCAGGGGTTAGAAGTGATTTTAATTCTTCTAACTTTTTCTGGATAACTATTCTGGTAAGAAAGTCAGAACCATCCGAAGGTTGCAATTTATATCATACTTTCAGATGGTTCCTAGTGCAGGGCAACTGCCCAACCGAAGTTTCAACTTCCCAGGCAATTGCTGTGCAATCCTTATCTGGGGTCTTCCAGGGGTTCTTCAGTGCATCTTTGAGTTACCGCCCAGTTATAATGCCCTGCAGCTTGGAAGTTATGAGCCAATGTCTTCAGTGGCTCTGGTAAATTCCCATTCTAAGGTGAGCACCCAGGATTCCCAGCCTCCCCTAGATGGCAAACCCCTGAAATGCACCCATCATGACAAGGTTACCAACCAGAAACATTTGGGTGTAGTGACCTCCCATGATTTCACATACCTAAGCAGAGTCAGGAACAAAGTTTTCAATTTTCAAGGCAAATATAAAGCTTCTAATTGTCACCTAATTGTATTTTTGACAGTTAGAAAACAGGAACGTTCTAATTCCTGACAACTGTGAGAGACAGAAACTGAGATGAGAGGCAAGGAGGCAGACAGAGATAGCTTGCAAGACCCAATGAAAAACAGCAAATTTAATATTTCCCAAGATTTTTGAGAACGTTACACGCCAGTGTCATTAAGCCATGACTTTCTTTTACTGTTAACAATCATACCAGGGGCTTATTTTCATGGCTAAGGAGAAACGAAGCAGTCGTGTTATGAAAATTGCAAGGCTGACCTTACCGTCCCGCTCACACTCCTGATCCACCCATTGCTAGTGTCCGGACCCTTCACATGGGTGCCTAGGTGCCGGCCTGTTTCAGATTTATTTTCTTTATACTTTCACGGAATCTGGGCACCTCTGGAAAGGCCAACATTTGTTGCCCATCCCTAACAACCCTTGAGAAGGTGGTGGTGAGCTGTCTTGCCAACTGAGTGGCAAAGCCATTTCAGTTAATTGTTGTGGGTCTGGATTCACATGTAGACTGGACCAGATAAGGACAGCAGATTTCCTTCCAAAAAGGGGATTAGTGAACCAGTTTTTTTTTTAATGACAAGCTTCATGGTCGCTATTACTGAGACTAGCTTTCATTTCCAGGTTTATTAATTGGATTTAAATTCCACCAGCTGCTATGGTGGGATGTGGGAGCTTTTGGACACCCTGCAGATGTGTTTGTCATGGATCACCTTGAAGTGTAAGCAGCTCAACGAATACCAAATCAGGGTTATTGATCTGGAAGCCAAAATGCAGACACTGAGCAACTTAAGGGAGGGGGAGAAATACCTGGATATTTTGTTCCAGAAGACAGTCACATCTCTTAGAGGAGGGTCATCTGTTTTAGTCAGCAGTGAGGGACAGGAGGATATGACTGTCGGTGAGGCAGGTGATAGGACCGAACAGACAGTAGTGGAGGAGCCTCAGACTTTGCAATTGTCAAACAGGTTTGAGGTGCTTACAATCTGTGTGGATGAAAGCGAAGTCTGCAAGGTGGATGAGCTGGCTGGCTATGGCACTGTGGTACAGGAAGCCGTTCAAGCAGGGGGAGCAAAAAGGATGTAGCGGTAGTAGGGGTAACATAGTGAGGGGGATTGACACCGTTCTCTGCAGCAAAGAGCATGAGTCCAGATGGCTATGTTGCCTGCCCGGTGCCAGGGTTCAGGACATCTGCTCGGGGCTGGAGAGGAACTTGCAGTGGGAGGAGGAGGATCCAGTTGTTGTGGTCCATGTAGGTACCAATGACATAGGTAGAACTAGAAAAGTGGTTCTGCAAAGTAGTATGAGGAGCTAGGTACCAAATTAAGAAGCAGAACCTCAAAGGTAATAATCCCTTGATTATTACCTCTGCCACGTGCAAATTGGTGTAGGCAAATAAGATTAGAGACACAAATGCATGGCTCAAAGACTGGTGTGGGAGAAGTGGGTTCCAGTTTGTGGGGCACTGGCATCAATACTGAAGAAGTGGGGGATGTACCGTTGGGACAGTTTACATCTATAACATGCTGGAACGAGTGTCCTCGGAAATCGCATAACTAGGGAATGAGGGAGAGCTTCAAACTAAACAGGACGGGTGAAGGATCAAGCTTGGTAGAGGTAGCAATTCAAGGCGTAGAGTCAGTACAGGAGAGCAAAACAGGAATATGAGAAATGAGGGTCAGAGAATGGCAGGAAGGGACAGACAGAAAAAAACCTAGGAGTACAACAACAGTCAAGATTAGATGTTACAAAGGTAACAAAAAATCAAACTGAAGGCTCTCTATCTGAATGCACATTGCATTCATAACAAAGTAAATGAATTGATGGCCCACATTGAAGTGAATAAATATGATCTGATAGCAATTACGGAGATGTGGCTGCAGGACAACAAAGAATGGGTCCTTAATGTTGAGGGATACATGGCATTCAAGAAGAATAAGCAGCTATGAAAAGGTGGAGGGGTAGCACTGTTAATCAAAGAGGGCATCAGTGCAATAGTTAGAGATGACCTTGGTTCAGGAGATCAGGATTAGAATCGGTTTGGGTGGAGATGATGAATAGTAGGTGGAAAAAGTCATTAGTGGGAGTGGTCTACAGGCTCCCTAACAATAGCCACAGTGTAGGACAAAGTATTCAAGCAAAAATGTTGTGTGCTTGTGATAAAGGGACAGCAATAATCAAGGGTGATTTTAATCTACACACAAACTGGAAAAATCAGATTGGCAGTAATAGCCTGGACTAAATGCTCAAATAGTTTCTTAGAGCAGCATGCTCTGGAATCAACCAGAGATGAAGGTTATATTAGACTTGGTATTGTGTAATGTGACAGGATTAATTAATGACCTCAGAGTAAAGGCACCCCTAGGTGGCAGCGACCACAACATCCAGTTTGAAAGGGAGAAGAGTGAGTCTAAGATGAGTATCTTAAACTTACATAAGGACAACTATATGGGGATGAAAGCTGAACTAGCTGAAGTGAACTGGGAACTAGGCTAGAGCATAGATCAATAGAGAAGTAGTGTCAGACATTTAAGGGGATATTTCAGAGTATTCAGAATAAGTACATTCCTATTATAAAGAAAAACTCTAAGGGGAGGACCCACCATCCATGGTTAACTAGAGAAGTTAAGGAAAGCACCAAATTTAAGGAAAAAGCATACAACTCCACAAAGAGGACAAATGATTGGACAGAATATAAAGAACGGCAGAGAGTGACTAAAGGGTTAATCAGAAGAAAGTAATTAGAGTATGAGAGGAAGCTAGCTAAGAAATGTAAAAATGGATAGCAAAAGTTCCTACAGGTATTTAAAAAAAAAAGTAAAATGAGTCTTGGTCCTTTAGAGAGTGACGGTGGGGAGTTAATAGTAGACAATAAGGAAATGGCGGAAGAAATGAACAAATATTTTACTTCTATGTTCACTATAGAGGATACAAAAAACACTCCAGTAATAGCTGTAAATCAGGAGGTGAACGGGAGAAAGGAACTTGGTGAAATTGAAATCACTAGGGAAGTGGTAGAGCAAATTGATGGAGCTGCGGACTGGCAAGTCTCCGGGTCCCAATGGACTACAACCAAGGGTCTCAAAAGAGGTGGCTAATGAGGTAGTTGATGCACTGGTGTTAATTTCGCTAGATTCTTGAAAAGTTCTATCAGATTGGAAAGTAGCAAATCTAACCCCTCTATTCAAGAAGGGAGGGAGACAGAAAACAGGAAACTATAGGCAGTTAGCTTGATGTCTGTCGTGGAGAAGTTATTAGAATTGATCATTAAGGAGGTTATAGCTGGGCACTTAGAAGAGCTCAAGGCAATCGGGAAGAGTCAGCATGGTTTTGTGAAAGGAAAATCCTGATTAACCAATTTATTGGAGTTTTTTGAAGGAGTAACACGTGCAGTGAATAAGGGGAGCCTGTAGATATACTGTACTTGGATTTCCAGAAGGCAATTGATAAGATGCCACATCAAAGGTTATTACAGAAAATAAAAGCACATGGTGTAGGGGGTAACAAATTAGCATGTATAGAAGATTGGCTGGCTGGCAGGAAGCAGAGAGTATGCCATAAATGGGTCTTTTTTGGATGTGACGAGTGGAGTCCCACTGTGCTGGGGCCTGAACTTATTATGGTTCACATCAATGGCTTAGATGAGGGGAGTGAAGACATGGTAGCTAAATTTGACGATAACATAAAGGTAGGTCGGAAAGTATGTTGTGAAGAGGACATTAGGAGGTTGCGGATGGATATAGATAGATTGAGTGAGTGTACAAAGATCTGGCAAATGGAGTTTAATATAGGAAAATGTGAAGTTGATCACTTTGGCAGGAAGAAAAAAAAAGCAGAGTATGACTTAAATGGAGAACAGCTGCATAATTCTGAGCTGCAGAGGGATCTAGCTGTTCTAGTACAAGAGACACAAAAAGTTAGTATGCAAGTACAACATGCAATCAAGAAGGCTAATGAAATGCTATCCTTTATTACGAGAGGGATTGAACATAAAAGTAAGGACGTTATGCTTCAGTTATACAGGGCATTGGTGAGACCACATCTCGAATACTATGTGCAGTTTTGGTCTCCTTATTTAAGGAAGGATGTAACTGCATTGGAGGCGGTTCAAAGGAGGTTTACTAGATTGATACCTGGAATGAGTGGATTGTCTTATGAGGATAGGTTAGACAGGCTGGTCTTGTTTCCACTGGAGTTTAGAACAGTAAGGGGTGACCTGATTGAATTATATATGATGCTGAATGGTCTTGACAAGTCGAAAGGATGTTTCCTCTTGTGGGTGAGTCCAGAACAAGGGGGCACTGTTTCAAAATTAGAGGTCACCATTTTAGGACAGAGATGAGGGGAAATTTTTTCTCTTAGAGGGTTGTGTGACTTTGGAACGCTCTGCCTCAGAAGTGGTGGAGGCGGAGTTATTGAATATTTTTAAGGCAGAGGTAGATAGATTGTTAGGCAAAGGAATCAAAGGTTATGAGGGTTAGATGGGAATGTGGAAATCGAAACACAAAAAGATCAGCCATGATCTTATTGAATGGCGGAGCAAGCTCGAGGGGCCGAATGGTCTACTCCTGTTCCTATTTCTTATGTTCTTATGAACTCGTGTCCCCAGAGCATTAAGGCTGGGCCTCTGGGTTGCTAGTCCAGTGACATTACCACTCTGCCACCATCTCCCCATGTGAATCTTCTTGAATGTGAATATCAGGGTTTTGTGGTAACATAGCACCTCCTGTGCTCAATCTCTTCTAAAGTAACAATGTGTGGGCAGCATACGCACAGCAGATATTCCTTTCTGTGGTAATGGGAAGAGAACCAATCCAAAAGGATTACAGCAAGCCATTGACAAAAATGAAAGTTGAAATAAAGAATTTTTTTGGGCGACGAGGAGCATGAATTTTCACCCAAAGCAACTATGTTTCCCCTTTTAATTACCACTTCCACTCCAACCTACATTGATACTGTCAGATTTCCTGCCCACCCCTACCTTCCCTTCTGACAATAAATTGCTTGTGAGCTTTTTTTTATTCATTCATGTGATGTGATGTCCAAAACAAGCATTTGTTGCCCGTCTCTATTTTCCCTTGAGAAGGTGGTGGTGAGCTGCCTTCTTGAACCCTGCAGCCCATCTGGGCTGGGTACACCCAGTGTTTGTGGGGAGGGAATTGCCAGTTTTTGACACAGCAACAAAGAAATGGTGATAGAGTTCCAACTCAGAATGGTATGAAACTTGGGAGGGGGTTTTGCATGGTGTTCCCATGCATTTGCTGCCCTTGTCCCTCTAGTTGGTAGAGGTTGTAGGTTGGAAAGAAGCTGAGCAAGTTACTGCAGGACATCTTGCAGGCTGTCATAAAAACCCATCTGGTTCACTAATGTCCTTTGTCCTTACCTGGTCTGGTCTACATGTGACTCCAGACCCACAGCAATGTGGTTTACTCTTAAATGCCCTGTGAACAAGGGCAATTAGAGATGGACAACAAATGCTGGCCTAGCCAGAGACGCCCACATCCCATGAACAAATATAAAAAAAAAGGAGGTACATACTACAGTCACCATGTGCTGGGGTTGGAGGGAGTGAATGTTTCAGGTGGTGGATGGTGTGCAAATCAAGTGGCTGCTTTGTCCTGGATGGTGTTGAGCATCTTGAGTGTTGTTGGAGCTGCGCTCATGCAGGCAAGTGGAGAGTATTACATCACACTCCTGACCTTTGCCTTGTAGATGGTGAACAAAATTTTGGCAGCCAAGTGGCATGTTACTTGCTGCAGAATTCTCAGCCTCTGAGCTGCTCTTGTAGCCACAGTATTTATATGACTGGTCCAGTTAAACTTCTGGTTAATTGGGGAGGTGGTGGCATAGTGGTATTGTCACCAGACTGATAATTGAGCAACCCAGAGTAATGTTCTGGAGGCCCATGTTTAAATCCCACCACAACAGATGGTGGAATTTAAATTGATAACCATTATCGATCAATGTAAAAACCCATCTGGTTAGCTAATGTCCTTTAGAGAAGGAAAGCAGTTGTCCTTACCTGGTCTGCCCTACATGTGACTCCAGACCCACAGCAATGTGGTTGATTCATAAGTACCCTTGAAATTTGAGATGAGCTCATCCTGTGAACAATTTTTTTTAAAAATGGTAATAATAAAAAGGTAATTCAGCGATAGTCAAAGGAAGACGGTTAGATTTTCCCTTGTTGGAGGTGGTCATTGCCTGGTATTTACGTGGCATGAATTTTACTTGTCACTTATCAGCCAAAGTCTGAATCTTGTCCAGTTCTTGCTACAGGAACCGGTTCAATATCAAAGAAGTCATGAATGGTACTGAACATTGTGTTGTCATCAACAAACATCCCCACTTCTGACCATATGATGGATGGAAGATCATTGATGAAGCAGCTGAAGCTGGTGGGCCTAGGATACTACTCTGAGGAACTCCTGCAGCAATGTCCTTGGGTTTAAATGATTGACCTCCAACAACCATCTTCCTTTCTGCTCAAACCAGTCGCCAGTTTCCACCCTGATTCCCAGTGACTTCAATTTTGTGAGGCTTCCTTGATGCCACACTCAGTCAAATGCTGCCTTGATATCGTGGAAGTAACTCTCATCTTAGCTCTGGAATTCAGCTCTTTTGTCCATATTTGGACAAGGCTGTAATAAGATCTGCAACCTGTAGGTCCTGGCCCATGCTGAACTCAAACTGAGCATCCATGAGCAGGATATTGCTGAGTAAGTGCCACTTGATAGCACTGTCAATGACACCTTTCATCACCCTGCTGATGATTGAGAGTAGACTAATAAGGCAGTAATTGATCAGTTTGAATTCGTCCTGTTTCTTGTGGACAGGACATACCTAGAAAATGTTCTACATTATCAGGTAGATACTAGTGCTTTAGTTTCACGGGAACAACTTGGCTAGGAGTGCAGCTAGATCTGGATCACAAGTCTTCAATACTACAGCCAGGATGTTGTCAACTCAAACATCTTGTGTATTTGCATCTTTAAAACTACTATAGGAATGAAAATTACTTAATTAAAGCAAAATAAATAAAGATCACTCATTTGCAATTTTCACAGAATAATGGACAGAATCATGGGATTTCATTCCCAAAGCAGCAGGAATTTGACTAATTTTGTCACTGTAACTCTGGAGCCCTGAAATTATTCTCTACATTTTTGTAATACCATGTATTTTCTGATTCACCATGAGAAATACCATGGGAGATCTGCTAATAGTTATTTGTTTTTGTTTGTTTATTTGTCCTGGGGCGTTGTGAGATGTTGATTTCTCCTTGGTCACCAATGACATTATTTGTTTTGCAGATATGCTTTAGTTATATGGCTCTGGCCTTGATCGCTTTTTCTCCCTGTACAGAAGCACTCCAATACCGTGAAGTGTTTTAAGACACCAGAAAGGGACAGCTTGAATACCATTTGAGACTGAAATTGTAACTTGTGCACTTCAAGAAACATTTTTGTTGCTGTGGCAGTTGTGTTCATACTACGTGTTAAATTCTGATGACGTGATGGTCAGAATGCATTAAATTTTTTCTATATAAATAATTCATTTTAAGAAACAGTGAAAAGTTTTTGGGGTTGAACGTAATGAAAATTGAACAGTGTATATAACAGGCTATCAATTTGCTATTACCCATTTTGTGCTTCAACAAAGGCAAGTTTTAGTCGCACTGATCCCAATATCAAAATTGTACAATAAGCTATATTGTTACAATCCCAGCTGATGTTAATACAGGACGAATATCCTTTATCCGTAAAGCTGAAAAGTGAACACACCCAAAAACCACATTTTCTTTGAACCTCATTGACCTTTAGCGCAGGAAGTCCCTGATCCGCGCCGACATGACCAGAGCCAACACGATCCTTGCCTACCTCACCCGACCTTTAGCATGGGAAGTCTAGTTGTTTGTCTGCACTGTTTGCCTGCACTGTTTGCCTTGCGATTTTTGTGGTGAACATGTCCAAAAGACCACCAGATAGCCTTATGGCTAGCAATGAGAAGGAAAAGGAAGCATAATTCGCTATCAGTTGCTAAAGAAGTAGAGCTGTTGTAGAAACTTGACCATGGTGCGTCTGTGAGGCAATTAAGTGAGGAGTATGGAGTAGGTATCAACACATGTACGATTTAAAGAAACAGAAAGGCAAACTGTTCAAACGTTATATTGAAAGTGATTCACAAAAGTTAATGAATAATAGGAAAACCATGCATAGGTTGAAAAATTATGAATATGATCATGTTATGATGGCGTAGATTCGTCAGTGCAGGAGTGAAAGGTTTCCATTGACTGGGACATAGATTATGCAGCAAGCCAAGATTTACCACGAAGAACTGGGGCTTGAAGGTGCACATGAATACATGACAGATTGGTTGCAGAAATTCAAGAAGCGTTGTGGTATCAAGATTTTGAAAGTTTGTGGTGATAAAGCATCTGCAGACCATGACGCTGCTGAAAAATCTACTGATGAGTTTGCTATGCTAATTTCAGATGAAAGCCTTTCGCCTGAACAAATTTACAATGCTGAAACGAGTCTGTTCTAGCGGTACATCCCTAGGAAAATTCTAGCAATGGCTGAGGAGAGTGCACCATCTGGTGATAAGAATGCTAAGGATAGGTTGACTGTACTTGGCTGTGCCAGTACAGCTGGCACACACAAACATAAATTGGCTGTTGTGGGAAGAGCAAGTGCCCCAGGGGCTTCTAGGGTATTTGGACATTGCTTGTTCACTACTATGCCAATAAGCCAGGGACACATTTTCTGATTGATTTCACAACCATTTTGTACCAGGGGCACATCCCCTGCTGAACTGTTGGTGAAGAACAATGTTTTTGCTGTTTACTTTCCCCCACAAGATAAGGTCATTAATTCAGTCTGTTTGGTGCTGTGAGCAAAGGCCTGGGAGTGGAAGGCTTCCAAAAGGAGTTTACAGTTAAGGATGCCATTTACATATCTGCTAATGCCTGGTGCCTTGTTGATAAAGACACCTTGACCAACCGTTGACACAATCTTTGGCGCGCAACAACGTTCATTGAAGGCGATAATATTGATGATGACTTTGAAAGTTTTTGTGCGATCAGGGGGAAAAAAATCTGGTAAACCAGCTCCTGTGGTATGTAAAAGGTATATCAATGGAATGTGTGAATACACTGGAGGCCAAGGATATTGACGTAGTGTTAACATTGATAACAATGCTCCCGTCATGCATTCTTTGACTGACTGGGAGATTGCAGAAATTGTGTTATATCAAGATCAACCTGATAAAAACATTGATGAGCATGACATAGTGAATACGGTAGAGAAAGTGCCTATAGACGATATTTTTAAGATGTATGATGGGTTGATAGATGCACTCGAACAACATGCATTTATAAGTGAACAAGAAATAATGTTAATCTATAAAATAAAAGACAAACTTATGAAACAAAACCCAATGTTGATGAGGCAGATGAAGCTGGAAGAGCTATTCAAGGATGCCTCCCAGCAGCGTACATCAACACTCTGAACCTTCCCATACAAGCAGAACCACAGATGGCGTCACAGGTAGGAACTTATTACAGGTACCCTGTATTTATTATTCAGTGATACATCTTACTTTACTAGCCATTTTATTTACTTTAGACTATAGCTAGCCTAAATTTAGGCTACATCCTTAGGGATGTAAGTAGGGCTAGTCCATAAACTGAAATCCGAAACATGATTGATCCCAAGGATTTTGGATAATGGATATGCAACCGTACTGGACAAGTCAGATTCCGGAGTGAAACCTGCCTTGATAGATCCTAACTTTTTTTTTTAAAACTGTGGGGGAAAGTTACTGAACAAATTCACAAGAGTCTGCTGATAAACTTTGAACACAAAGAATAAACATTTGTTTCACGAGAAAAATTAACTATATTACACCAGGCATAAAGGTTGGAAAGACCTCAATACAAACACAACAAAATGATTAAAATATCACTATTCCTTCACCTCAGCTATATCTTGACAGACACATGCAAATTCAGAAAGATAAAACCATTTACCATATCTATCTTGTACTCTAAGATTCAGGGAATTATGCAGTCATGTAAACCAACTGGTGAACTATGGTCAGCCACACCGCACTCCAAAGTAAATGACAGATTCAACCAAAGCAGGTTCTATGGATTTCTCAATAGCCGACCCGCACCATGAACCAAACGGTCTCACTGAAACTCTGTCTTTCTCATGGGGGTTTCTAATCTCCACGTTTGAAGATCTCACCTTGGAATTCTCTTCAAATGTTACTCCCACTTGGGTGGCTTCAACCAGGATCCACCTCACAGGGTTTCAAACTTGCCTTCCAAGACTTGTTTCGCCTGGATCTCCACATACACTCAAGCTTCACCTTCCAAGCACACTTTCAGATCTTCAACCGTGCCAAGCAGAACACCACTGTTCCTTTACAGCCCGCAGTACAGAGTCACCAAACTTCAGCTACCCTCAGATCTTCTGGGCTTCTCTTAAGCCCACTTTATATCAAGTCTGCGCCACGCAGCTCTTTCTTTAATTTGGAGCTGTTTATCCTGCTCCTGTCATTTATCTTGACCCAATGGGATCCATCTCTGACCTGTCTTTGTCCCTGCCTGGGACTTTCTTCTGGGACCTTTTATTGTCCACTCCCTGGTTTGGGACCATGTTCTTGGCTTTGGACCTTCTCCCTGTCCCTCTCCCTGGAGCACCTTCTCTCTAATGGTGCTCTGGTTCCAGGTCACTTGACCTGCTTTTCACACTGTTTCACTTATTTTTTTCTTTTTCTTTCTGTGCATGTGTGCAGGGCCGGTTCCCAGCCTAAAGACGGTGAAATCAACGAACTGTGCATGTGCAGCCATTTCCCTGCCGGCGCATACGCAGAGGTCCTGAGGCCCGCTGTGAACTGTAGTTTCCGAAAGGTGACTGCTGATTTAGGTAAGTATTTTGCGTTTTGTAACAATATCAAACTGTTAATCAAGCCAACACATGGTATTAAATCAAAAGAATGGACAGGATTTTCCAGGAAGTGAGTTTTAAAATGTGACGAGTCTTCATACTCCACCGGCCTTAGCTAACAGTTATGGGCAGAAATTTGAGGTAACATGCCCCGATGGACAAGATGTCAGGGTGAAAATGGCTTGAGCACAATTTTATCTAGACTAGCAGCCAGCTTGGCAGCTGCTTCCCTCCATTAACTCCAAATAAGGGATAGTTTTAATAACTTAAAAAACTAATTATTTCTTTTTCAAATTCCAGGTTTTCTATACCAGCATAGCGAGCAATTTCAGTTTGACAATGGCAATCAAGCAACCACCAGGGTTCATTTTTCTGGTACCAATTCAATTTGACAACTTAGGTGAGATTTGAACTCCTAACCTTTAGTTTGCTACTCCAGCACAATAAACACAAAACTATTTCAATATTGCATGGTGCAGCTCCACAGGACATTTAAAAAGGCTGGAACAAAATACTGAGCAGGCCAACAGGGAACTGCCAATTTAAATACAGGTTGATGGGCTGTTTTAAAATGGCTCACGTAAAAGCTACACTTCTCAGCAGTTCTAAAAACTCCTCAACTACAATCACAGTTTCTTAACAAGTACAAGCTCACATAAACTTGGCATGTTTATCTCAAAAGCAGCTGAACCACACAGGTCAAAATCACAAATTTGTCTTCCAGTCTGTGTTGACTTAGCTCATCTCAGCAGGGCTGGAGGCCTCAGCACCTCTGGCTTTGGAAGAGAAAAATTGGTCAGTGTTGCTGCTCCTGGCCACTATTAAATCACAATGTTAACACAGATGGAATCTGAGCAAGGACAGGATCGGGTTCAACTGTAGTAATGCCTCCATGAACAGGATGAGGATACGAGCTTGAGAGGATGTGGGCCTGGTGGAGATGTGAGGGTGTGTGTGTGTGTGTGTGTGAGTTAGTGGTGTTGTCCCTTGAGGTGTGAGATCCCTGTGGATGTGTGATGGGTTTGTGAGTGTGAGAGTTGAGAGTGATGAGAAGAGTGACTTACCCCAGCAAAACAGATGAGACCAGTCATCCTGTTGCGGCACTGGATGACTGACTGCCTATGTCCTCTGGTGGCGCTGACCATTGTTGCCACCACCGCTCACTACACACAAACATTCCACACAGTGCCATGTGTCCTGCTCACACTCTCTCCATCTGTTTTCATACAGAAGAAGCTGGCTCAGAACAGCAGGGAGAGGTCCATGACTGGGGGAGGATTGACCCATATTAGACCCCTCACTCACTTTGAGGAGCATGCCATTGTACTGATTGGTGAGGATGTGGACCATGCCTGCAGCAGCAATGAAGTCGGCAGCGAACGCCCACGTGAGGATCCTGCACCACAGCATCCCTCTCTCAACGCAACAGTGAGTGCTCTCTCTCCTGCCTTTGACTCTGCTGCCATGCACTGATTATCTCTACTTTGATTCAGAGGGAGCTCTGCCAAGCGATCAACACCCTCGGCCAACCAATCCCTCAGCTCCATGCAGGTCCTCATCTCTAGCCAAGAGGACACCTCCTCATTTGAAGAGCTGGAAATAGGCAGCCTGGAAGACCCGTTACAGCACTTACCCACACCCTCCACCAGCGCAGAGATGCATACCTCAGTGGGACCAAGATCATGTCCTAAATGGTGTCAAGCTTCTTGACTATTTTGGAGCTGCACTCACCCAGGCAAGTGGAGAGCATTCCATACACTCCTGACTTGTGCCTTGTAGATGGTGTACAGGACTTGGGGAATCAGGAGTTGAGTTACTCACCGCCGGATTCCTAGCCTCTGACCTGCTCTTGTAGCCACAGTATTTATACGGCTAGTCCAGCTCAGTTTCTGGTCAATGGTAACCCCCAGGATGTTGACAGTGGGGGAGTCAGCAAAGGTAATGCCACTGAATGTCAATGGACGATGGTTAAATTCTCTCTTGTTGGAGATGGTCATTGCCTGGTACTTGTGTGGCGCGAGTGTTACTTGCTACTTACTACCTCCTCCACCCTCCGGACTCTTTTCCCCACACCAGGCTCTTCCCCTCCCCCAAACGGACCCCATCCCCCCCACCAAACGGACTTCTTCCCTTACACCTTTCTGCCCAGTTGCCGCATTACACTCTACTCCCCTCCCCAACACTTTCGCTTACCCCCCTCCCAATCTCACCGCCAACTGCACACACCCCCCTCCCAGTACAACTTCCTCTCCCAGCCATACCTAGACCTTCCCCTCCAACCCCACCACCCACTCCCGGTACACCTTCCTCTCCCACTCATAGCTGAACTGTCCTCTCCTGGCCCCTTGATGATCATTAGTAGCAGCCCATGGCCAAGACTATGATTTTCCAAAGCAGATGCCAGATATCAACGGAGACCTCCCATCTTCCTTGAGCTGCTTTGCAGTGGAACTATCTCCATGAGAATCCATCCAGCATGCATTGCACATGTTCCTCCAGGGTCTGATAGCTGTGGGGCTCCAGCATCATCTTCTCCTTGGGTATCCGCGATGTGAGCAAGACCCTAGCGGTAAGTCCCGACTTCTGCACGTCACACTTGTCAAGACGTGTTCTGGGTGGCATGTTTTCCCACTGGCATAACGGTAAATCTGGCGTGGGGGACGATTCTGGTTGGGCTTTACTTTGCATCGCATTAGCGGGATGCAAGTGGGTTCATGCCAGCCTCCAGTGGGACTGGCATTCCACCATGGCAGACACCATAAGATGATCCTGCTGTGCTTTCACACCGGCATGAAACCGATTTTTGGCCTTCTTGCCATATTGTTCTCCTGCCCACCCACCCGTGATGACACCCAACGCCAACGGGGATGGAAAATTCCAGCCAAGGTGTCACAGGGTACCCAATGCACTTGGAACCATACTCCAGCATTGTGATAGTTTCTATTGAATCACGATGTTGGAGCCTTTCAGTCAATTGTATCCAGCTATGAAGCTGTATAATGACAATGACTTCTTCTTGAACATGAGAACACTAAGTATCAAACCTCCGTGCTAGGCAACAGCTGATCAACAGTGTCACTTAGATAGCTTCTTAAGATAATGCATCTTATTATCAGTAATACAAAGAAATAGAGTACATAAAAATGCTTAATGTTTACCTTTAAATCACTACACAAAGTTATTTAGGGACAGGATTAGTTCACTTAATCTTTAATTCACTTTCTTTACCTGTTTCAGTTGGTTCCACATCCTGATAATAAAACATAAGATGAGGAAGTCCTCCTGCGGCAAAAAATGAATCCATGCGTTCAATCTGTAAAATTAAAAGAAATCATAGAGGCCAAAAATTGTAGCTTTAAATGAATGTGTAGGAGCATTTTCTGAGCTAGGTTTTCTCAAACACAATTTCAATGAATGGAAAATCATGTTAACTACAAAAACCAAGGGCACTTTTAAGAAATTGAAAGTAATGTTTATTCCATTAGTGATGAAAACCACAGCAGTTCCCCTTCACTCATGTCAAGAAACAAAGAAAGACTTGCATTTATATTGCACCTTTCACAACCTCATGATGTCTCACAGTGCTTTTCAATAAATGAAGTACTTTGAAGTGTACTTGAACTGTAGTGTAGTTGTGCTGTAGGAAATATGGCAATCAATTCAAACAAAACAACATCCTATAAACAACAACAAAATAAATTACCACATAATCTGTTTTACCGATGTTGATTGAGGGGTAAATATTTGCCAAGACATTGGGGAAAACTGCCCTGCTCATGTTTAAATAGCGTCATGGGATTTTTTTTAACCTGAGAGAGCAGATGGAACAATGGATTAACATCTCAGACAAGAGACAACACCTCCAATAGTGCATTACTCCCTCAGTACTGCACTGCATGCCAGCCTAGGTTATGTCTTCAAGTTTCTGGGATATGGCTTGAATCGTCCACTGTCTGATTTAGAGGCGAGAGTGCTATCCATTGAGCCAAAGCCGACACCTTTGTAGTGGTTGTTAATGGGGATCATTTTTAACTTTGCACTCTGGGCAATAACTTTGCAGAGCAGATCATCTGCACTTTATGGAAAACATCCAATTTGTGTTTCTTCCTGCTGTCCCCAGTAGCAGGCAGCAGTAGCACAGTAATTCAGCCCACAATGTGCACATTTGACTGACCACAAGAAAATTAAGCTGCTTTGACTCTTAAGTCACAGGGTTGGGTGGAAGGCACATATAGCTACACTGCCAGTGTAAGTGCTGCCAAATCAGAAACTCCAACCCCTTACCCCAGTGTTACCAGACTGCTCAGCAACTTGCCATGTACGAGACCCACAGCAATCTAGAATCTGGAACAATAGGCAATCTGCAAATGGACTTTCAATTGTGTTTAAATATTTATACATTTCAGTTATGAAGAGGTATCATAGAATTATAATTATCATTCATTTTCTGTGCAGCTACTGTGAGAATGGATTTTTTTTATATTTTGAGGGAATATTCTTATATTCTGTAAAGAAGGCTGGGTGTCTATGTGTGATTTAATTAAGCTGGGCAAGAGTTTGATAGGAGTCAGGTTGACTGGGGGGTTGGAAACCTGAAAAGGATAAAGGTGTTAAGTTTGAGGTACAAGTAAATAGGTTAGATTTAACATTTACATTTTTATAATAAGTTGAGGTTGTTTGAATTTCAAAGGGGAGTCAAAGGTATCAAGGAAAATGTTTGCATCTTGCAGGAGTTCATAGGTAAACAAGTATTGGGAAAACGATGGCCAGGATTTTACATTGATCAGGCGGGCTCGGCAGGAGCAGTCGTGGATCCGACAGCTGCCCGCGATCAGCTCCGCACCACGATTTCACGCAGGCGGGCCAATTAAGGCCCACCCTGCATGGATTGTGAGCAGTAGCACTGAGCGCTATCTGTGTGGGCAGTGGGAGGAGGGAGAGTCAGGTCCAGCGCGAAAGAGCGCTTCAATCTCCCTGAGGCACGAAGGAAGCGTTTTTTTTTTAAAAATAAGGACAGTAAAAATTTAATGAAACATGTCCTCTCATGTGACTGTGTCACATGGAATGGGACATGTTTTTATTTTCAAAATAAAGTTTTTATATAATCAGTATTAGCTTTAGGAAACCTCATCCCGCTCGTGGATTTGGTTTCCTAAAAAATGTAAAGGCCACTTGTCCTTTTCGCCTGCCCGCCAACCATTAGGTTGGATGAGCAGCGTAAATTTGAAGTTAATTAGTTCATTAATGGCCTTAATAGGCCTTTCAATTATCGGTGGGTGCGCAGCCGACTCTGGCCACGTGCCCGCCGAATGAAATATCGCGAGATAGCGCGATGACATTGGGACGCATGATGTCATTGCGCATTATTTTACGTTTCGGCGTGTCGGGCGCATGCCCACACGCCGAATGCAAAATTCTACCCAATTGTTTGTTGACCCAAAAGTAAATTCAAGACGGAAAATGAAAGATTTTATAGTTGCAAGGGTTTGAGCTTCAAAGTGGTGTGTGAGATGAAAGGGAAAAAAAGGTATATTAGCATTACTGTGGATAGCTATTTAGATAGAGATGGCTATATCATTGTTAAGCTGGAGATAGCTAGAGATTGTTGGAGCTGTTTGAACTATTGGGAAGTCTTGGGTTGCAGCAAGCAGTTTTATTCTGAAGTAAATTACACTGCAAAAGGAAAGAGGGTAAAGGTCATATTGGTACACCTTTATTGAAGCTACAGCAGTTTGTCTTGTTTTATATTACTGGAATTCACATTTAACTGTCTGAAGAGAGTATTGCCTAGAAAATGTTTACTTGTGGGTTTGACTAAGTAGAGAGTTTTTGGGGAATGTTTTGTAAGACTAACCATAATTGTGTATTTGTAATCTTGTGTATTTAAGTTTTCTTTTCTTCCTTGTTAATAAAACCTTTACCTTTAATTTTTAAAACCCAAAAGTGTTACTGGCCCTCTTGCTGCTGAGGTTGGTACATCCTCTTCTCGCTATCAATACAAAATACAAAAAAAAGGTCGTGGCCCATAAGCCAAGTTTCGCTCTGGATTTGGTTTGCACAGCAATTAACACTGGCTGTAGTCATAACACTACAATACCCAGAGTATACCATGACAGCAACATCAAGGCAGCCAGGCAAACTGCAAGGAATATCGTAAACATTATAATGTTTAATTATTAACTCTTTTTTTAAACAGTTTTACTGTAAAATAAAAAAGTTAAACGAACACTGTTGTTTAGCTGAAACATTCACTCCGTTTCTCTACACAGATGCTGCCTGACCTGCTGAACATTTCCAGCACTTTTTGCTTTTATTTCAGATTTTCAGCATCTGCAGTATTTTGCTTTTGTGTAAGAGGAGTTTTGGTTTACATTGCTGATGTAAACTATTGTAACAAAGTTGCAGACAGTCAGGTCTTGAACATGTCAAATGACCAGCTGTCTGCAGTGCAGGTCACTCGAAACTGGAGAGTCAATAAAAATTTCCTTGGCTCAGAGTTATATCAATAGCAGATTCAGCAAGAATACAAATCCACCATGGGATTGTAGAGAAAAGTATCTTAAAACCATAAAGACTAAGAAAATGTCAAAACATTTTGGGAAGGAGGAGAAAAAGATAAATAAACAAACAAAATACTACAAATCTACAATGGAAGCTGGAGCAAAAATGATATATCTAGAACTGAAATAAGCCTTTGTGGATGTATAGTATCTTAAGCAAAATTTGTAAAAGTATAGATAAGTAATACTGCAAATATTATAGGCTAGAAATTTGATGGCTGTGTTCAGTAAAATATTGCCTAACTAATTTGCAAACTAACCAGTTGCTCTTCATGACTCCCCTGCAACTCTGAAGACCATTGACAGCTCCCATTTAATCCTGATTGCTCCTCATCCACTCTCCCAGGACTTCAATCAACACAATGACTAAAAATTGAATTCCTCTTTCTCTAGTGAGATGCCAGTAAAAGAGGGCTAGGGTCAATATTGGGTGGACTTTTGACTGTTAGATCTCTTATCTTTCATTAAGAATAAGGTGTATACTAGTATTATCTTGTGCCGACTGTGAGATATATTATTTAGCATTGCTGAAAAAAAGAGACATGTCTAAGCATTTCATCTTGCACTCATCAGTGCACTAACCAGCTCTGGAAGCTACATATATTAATACACAGGGCCCTGTTCTTTGCTGATAGAAAGAGCATGTACCCGTTTCAGCTAAACAAAGTAAGTGACAGCCATTCACTGACTCATTCCTCAGGGCAATGCCTTGACCAATCAGGGTCAAGCTACCTGGTTCAAATTTCAAACAATGCTTGGCAGTTAACGGTCAGTCATCATCAATGGTGCATTCACCATGGCAACGCCACTTGCCAACCAATCAGCCCTCTCTGCACATATAGAATAAATTGTCTTCCGCTTACATTGGTATTCTTGCGAGTGTCCCTATGAGTGCAAGACAAAAAGCTTAGACATGTCTCTTTTTTAGCAATACTTAAGTTCTGTACTACCAAACAATTATATATTATTATTTAGATACATTTGCTGCATTGGTGATAAAGAAAAGTACATTGAAACTTTGGCTGCAGCAAGACTGTGGCAAATGTCTGCAATCATATTCCAGGTCTTGAACTTTATTCTTCTTGTTAGCCTAAAACATTTCAATAATGCTTAAGTTTACCTGGGAACCTTCCAGAATGGCATCTTCCACCTCAGCTTTCTCCAGTCCAAGACATGAAGCCACAACCTCCAAAATGTAGTCATGTCTACTGTCCAACTGAGCCCTTTTGGCTTCTCTTTCCTCTTTTAGCTTTTGCTGTAAGAGATATAGTTTTACAGTTACAAAACTTGAAAAAACCAAGAAGGTTCTTACATACTTAATGTTATTCCTTCTCCTTATTTAAAATTGCATGATTACAAATGATTGTTTTGATACCTATTCTCATTCTAATACATCTACAACACAAGCTGCATATGATAATTCAAAAGTACAGTAAAATTGCACGTCTCTTGATTTAGTTAAACCACAAACATCTTTCTCGATTTCAAACATTGACTATTTTTACATAAGTGATTACTCATTGGTGTTTAAATGGATGCTCCTCATTACTAACTACTGAAAAAGCAATAAAATTACTAACTTCTAAAATATACAGATTTATAAATTCTTACTTTAGAATTAAAGGTGCACTTATACATAGTGTTAAAGTACACTTATCCAGCATGAAGACAAAATCACCATAACTATATATTGTAGTATGTCCAACTGGTCGATTTGATGCACCTAGTGTGTGGATGAAGAGAGTTAGTGTGATTTCCACTCGTGTGCTAGTTTGAGTCTCATTTTCAAGCTATACTGCTGGCTAGCAGCAATGCCAAATAAAAAAGAGCCAAATGCATAAGTCCCTCACTGTCAATCCATTGTCTTTCCTTTGGCAAGTCCTCAGCTGAACTTCCTTGTGGCAACACATGGAAAATTGGTCCCTGTGGCCCCAGGCTAAAGCTTCAGAGGAACTTAGAACTCTGGCCCCTAGACAAGCATGTGGGCATGCCCTGGCACTCAAGAAACAAACTCCAAGCTTTGGGTGAATAGTTCCACTATCTTGTGGATATCTCAGGAGAGTTGAAGGCTAAGGGAGTAAACTCTGACAAAAAAATGTGGAATGGAACCCTAAGGTGGACTGGTCTTTCCAGGAGCTCCTGTAACCAAGCCAGTGCCAAAAGTGCTTTGCATTCCTTTGGACTCATGCGGATGGAGGGGGGCATTGAGAGGAGGATCCTGACATTTGGGCATCCCGGGGTCTCCATAAAGTTTGCCCAGACTCTTGCCCTGGAGAGGACACTCCACTTTCACTGCAGAGCATTCATACAATGTGAGTAACAGCAGCTAAAAGTGATAAGACCAACTCGATTGGAACAGAGGGCAGGTGTTATGGGCTGTCTTCAATGGTGGGAGAGACCATAGCGTCCCACTGGTCAGCCACCACCCACCTCAAGTCAGGCAACCTTATAGGTGCTGAGTGCCACAGACCATCTGCTTCAATGGGTGCTTGGAGTTTGAGTCTCTGCTCAACAAGTTGACGGAATGCATTGCACCACGCAAACAAGTGAAATGAAAGAAGATGCCAGCTCTTCGATTGGAAAGCTGAAACGTCAGGTTCATGGGTATAGGATTGACAGACGACCTGCAGCTGGTTGATAATGCATGCAAGACAGCTGTGATCAACATGGAACTTGGCAAGCTGAACATTGACATAGCTTCCCTCCAAGAGGCCAGGCTCGCCAAGAGCGGGTCACTGAAAGAGAAACATTATACATTCATCTGACAGGGGACGAGTTCAGAGGAAACGTGTGAGCAATGTGTAAGCTTCGCTGCAAGGAACTCTCTACTCTCAATGATACAAATGGTTCAGAACATGATCCCTCCATCCGCCTCTCAACTCAAATAGCGCCAGTTAACCTCAAGAGTATCCATGCTCCAACCAGTGCTCCACTACAGAGGCGAAAGGCCAGTTCTATGGGGAGTTTGAAACTGCTATCAGCAGAATCCCCAAGATAGAACATCTTTACCTATTGAGGCATTTCAAAGCAAGAGTGGGCGTGAGTGAAGTCTGTGGCCCTCCTGCCTTGGATATCATGGCCTGGGAAAGATAAATGAGAATGAGCAGAGATTACTTGAATTTTGCTACTATCATAAGCTTTGTGTAATTAACACCTTCTTTCAGAACAAACAATGTCACAAGGCATCCTGGAGACACCTAAAATCAGGGCACTGGCACCAGTTAAATCTGATCATCACCAAACGCATCTGTGAACTGCATTCTGAACACATGCAGCTACTGCAGCGCTGGCTATGATACAGATCACCCCCCTGGTGCGCTACTTTTTTAGGAACAACCCTTGGGCCAGAATCTTCAGGTCGGTGAGCGGGGACGGGGCCAGCTCGCTGAAGCGTAAAATGACGCGCGGTGACATCGGGCGTGTGTCCCAATGTCACCACGCATCATTCAGATCTTGAGTTCAGCAGGCATGCACTGGAGTCGGGTGCGTGCCCGCGGAACTGTCAAAGGCCTATTAAGGCCATTTAAATAGTAATTAAACTAATTAACTGAGCAGCCCGTCCAACCTTAAGGTCGGCAGGCAGACGAAGAGCTCAGGCGGCCTTCGCATTTATCATGAAACCGGGATGATGTTTCATGAAGGTTTTTAAAGTTTAATAAAAATTTTTAATAAAGTTCATTGACATGTCCCAGCTGATGTGACACTGTCATATGAGGGGACATGTCTTAAAAAAATTTTTTTCTTTATTAAAATTTTCAAAAATCAAAATCATCACCCTGAGACAGCTCTGTGCCTCAGGGAGATTTCCGCGCTCTTTCACGTGCATTCTCGAAAGAGCGCAGGCCCTGACTCAGCCTACTCCCCCCGCCCGCACAGGGAGTACACAGCACTTCCGGGTGACCGTCATGCTGGGAGGACTTTAATTGGCCAGCCCACGTAAAATGGCGGCACGCAGCCGATCAAGGGCGGCGATCAGCTATGCGCCCGCCCGCGCCTGCTCCCGTCCAACCACCCCGACGAGGAGAAAACTCTCCCCTTGGAGTGTTTCATTCAAACCACAAATGCTGCCCTCGTATCAACATCAGCCATACTGCCTATATAAAAAAAGTTTCAGCTCAATTGAGCAGACGCTCTCCAGCATTCCCACACAGAGTACAAAAGTGAAATGGAACATACTTTGAGACACCTTCTACAATTCCACACCCTCAGCACATGGGAAGCAAGAGCAGAAAAATGCTTACTGGTTCGAGGCTGACATCACTGTGATGGAAACTGTCATTGAAGCCAAGCAACCCAATCTCAATAATTACAAGAGAGATTCAAGCCAGAAGACTCTCTGATGCACTAAGCGCTGCTCAAAGTAAAGTCGAACAGACTGCTAGGCAGTGCGCCAATGACTACTGGATACAACTTTGTCAGAATATCCAGGCCTCCATTGAGATTGGGTACGCTAGAGGCATCTTTGAAGGGATTTAAAAAGGCAACAGGTTCATCAGTAAAGAGAACAGCTCCATTGAAAACAAAGGTGTGGGGGTCATCACCGACTGCAATAAATAGTTGGAGAGGCAGCCACAACATCAGGTGACCCCACCAGAGATGCTGATACATTTTTAAAGAGCTGCCAACACTCTGGGAACACAGCTGAACACAGCACATTGGACCCACCCTGCCCTGCCGATGTGAGAAGGCCTATTGGTCAGCGAAGCAGGCATTCTGAAGGCTGCAGGAATGAGGCATTTGATAACATGGCAGAATGAAGATCTCACTTGGGCCCACAGTTCAGAGATGACTCCCTGCAGGTTCTCCTTCAAGCTAATTAGGAAAAGCAGGAGGGTCCACTTCCCCAGGGATAGGAGGAGGTGTCCTTCCCGCCTAAGTCAGGATGGAAGTCACAGAAGAGGTCAACAGCCATGGGGTCAGCCAGAAAACCTGGCTACAGTACTGCAGGTGAGTCGATGGACTTCTCTGTTCTGCCAAAGTGAGTACCCCACACCTCAGTTCCCTTAGGGTTTTAAAATGGTTACATGCGAGGGTGCATTGTTGGGGAGGGAAAGCCTATCCCATCAATGGCAATGGGTTCAGGCTGCAGCAGCTCCTCTAAAATGGATGGATGTAGCTCAGTCACGGATGCCCATCTGTCAGTGGTGAACCTTGCAAAGGTCACTCTAGAGTGTCCAAAAGCAGTACCGGTATGAGTGCCTCCAAGATGGACAGCTAAACTGCCATCCATTTAAGCACTGTACATGTTCTTGTTGGTGCTTGAAGATCTGGTGGAGATTCCAAAGGGTATGCGCACCCTGCTCCGGACAGTGGAGGAATCTATCCAAGCCATCCTCCCCTTATCTGTGGCCTCCTCCATCAAGAGGCAGGTGACTCATTAAGAGCCACATCCGCAGATCAGTTACTGGATGCTGGAGTTGATGGTAGATTTCTACATGATCACCTTGTCCCTGTGCTCAAAGCACTATCATCAAAATGGATGGGGACTAGGCACCTGGAGTCTCCACCAGTTCCTCATCCATCTCAAATCAGCAGGGAGGTACAAGTGTGCCTTGAGAGGGAGGAGGAGCAACTATATTCCACATCTGAGGGCACCTCTCAGGGTGCTTCAGAGTGTTGGCAGTGGTCCCTCAGTCCCTCTGCCAGTGACACCAGAGCCTCAAGTTGCGATGATAACAGAGGAGGCTCCTGCAGCTGTGTATGAGCACCTTAGCCTGCCAAGGCCCTCCAGGCTTCAGGCAGCCAGAGTAAGGCCACCAAGGTCATCCCAAGCCACAAGGTAGCAAGGTCAGTGGCCTGCCTCCACCACAGCTAGCAGGTGAAAGGGGAGCACCATGTAGGAGCACTCATAAAAAATGCACTTGGGCATCACAGGTGAAGAAGTTACTGCTTGTGTCTACTTAAGTTTGTAATAAAGGTATTCTACATTATGGTAAGATTTCCATCCATTACTGGTGGCCCTTGGAAATATAGGAGTATGGCTCCGATGCAGGTTATCCAAGGGCTGATTGGGAGAGACCATAGCGCATACGGTCATCAAATTGCCCATACAAAAGTGCAAGGTGTCATTATGCGCAGGAGCCTAAGCTTGCAACCAAGGTAAATGACAACCATGGAGGGTGAAGGTGGACCGTTATTTAATTGGAAGGTTGAGGTATGAGGGTCATCTGAAACATGTTTGTATAAGTGCCTCCCATGTCTCCCCAGCACCTTTGTCATTGCACCCTCCATTATGCCTCTCATGATGTTGCAGATGCAGTGCTGGACATCAGCTTCCTCATCATCTTGTTCATCTGAAGGTGCCTCGTGTTCTGCTACATTCCCATAGGCCTGGGCCTCCTCCTCTGTAGCACCAGGTAAAACACAGCCAATCATGATCCAGGAGAACCTCACTGGGGATACTGAAGTGCCACACCATATGGTCCAGGCAACTGAATTTCATCTTGAGCAGTTCTATGGTCTGTTCGATGGTGGCTCAGGTCACCTCTTGACTGGTTGTATTTCTCCTCTGCCTTCATCCTAAGGGTTCCACACTGGAGTCAGTAGCCATCTCTTTAGTGAGTTGCCAATGCTGTCAAGAATCCAACATTGAGGGCACTCAGTGGGTGTGAAAAACTCAGACACCTAGGAGTGCCTGAGAATGCAGGCATCATGGCTGCTTCCTATGTTCTGAGAACACACCCACAGTATCCATTGTTGGTGGCTGCAAACCATTTGCACGTTGATGGAATGAATGCCCTTTCTATTAAAGAAGGTCACTGGCTGGCCTGGGGGACACTTGTTAGCCACAAGAGTACCTGAGGGAATCCAACGGTAGTGCCGAATCCCCTGGCTTTCTCAGTGTGACTGCTCGGAGCAATCCAATAATGGATGTATTGGCTAGCCTTCCTGAAGAGGGCATTGGTCACTGTCTTGATGCAATGATGTACATCCTTGCTACTGGTACCTTCTTTGTGCTGGAGCCTGTTTGCGGTTCCCTCTGCAGACTTCTGCCGCTTCTCCATCCCAAAGTTGCCCCTGCAGTTGGCCATGAGGTTGCTCCCGTATGGATCTCTGTGGCTACAGCTCCCTCCCTCTCAGGTTCTCCTTCTTGCTGGGGGACCTGCCTCCTGAGTGGACAATGACCATGGCACATGGGCACTCCCAGCTCAAAGGCCTCTCTCCCTATTGCCATACCCCATTATTTGTGCATTTTTTACCTTCCCTTCTAGCATTCTAACAAATTGGGGAGAATTTTCTCCCTGTCGGGCGGGCCGGTCAGGAGCGGGCGCGGAGGCAATCGCCACCCACGATCGGCTGTGCACCGCCATTTTAAATGGGGGTCCAATAAGGGCCCACCCAGTGTGACGCACACCCAGAAGCGCTCAGCGCTACCTATGTGGGCGGGGGGGAGGAGGGAGAGTCGGGGCCTGCGCTGTGTGCAAAAGAGCACAGAAATCTCCCTGAGGCACGGAGCTGCCTCAGGGAGATTAATTTCATTCTGAAAAATTGAATAGAAGAATAAAAAAAATTCAGACATGTCCCCTCATGTGACAGTGTCACGAGCTGGGACATGTTTAAGAATTTTCATTAAAAATTTTATTTAATTAATAAACCCTTCATGAAACCTCATCCCGTCCGTGGATGAGGTTTCATAAAAAATGTGAAGGCCTCCTGGGCTCTTCGCCTGCCCGTCAACCTTAAGGTTGGATGGGCAGCCCTGACAATTACTTTAGTTAGATTATTAACGGCCTTAACAGGCCTTTGACAGTTCGGCGGGCGCACTGCCGACTCCGGTGTGCACCCGCCAAATGGAAGATCAGGATGACACGCGGTTACATCGGAACGAACGCCCGACATCACCGCCCGTCATTTTATACATAGGCATATGGGGCTCACCCCTGCATGCCAAACAGAAGATTCTGGCCATTAGGTATCTAGATTATATAACTTTCCCTTCTGTTTCTGCATATAGAATTTTTGTAACTGGAATTTTGTTGTCATTTTTTAAGCTAACTACTACTTTCTTTCGCCTTTTTTAACCAAATTTTTCCCAATAATTGTGTTGTTTATTTTCATCCTTCCAGTATCTAGCAGTCTGTGTCTTTGATAATGTGGTGTCTAAGATACCATTTTTAAAAAATATTTAACAGACTTATATTAATCCCTTTACCACTTGAATATTGAATATAAATACACTGCTACATTGCAAGAGTTAAAGCCAAATTCTATGTTCTGGATATCATTATAAGATTCAAGGTTTGTTACCATTCCTGCAAACCGTCTTTCATAACACTTGGGAGGATTCTAGCTTAATTTTCATTATTCCCTTGCTGCTTACTTTGGTTGATGTGCATGCAGTTGATGTGGAAACATATGCTCATTGAAGGATTAACTGTTGCAACATAATAACCTGCACGGAGATTAGTCAAATCTAGATCATCCGAAAATAAAGATACATTAAAATGTTGTTTTAAGCACCATGCAACAATGTTTGTTTTGCAGATGAATAATCATAAGCTTCTTACTTTTACCACCAGTTCAAATTACTGGTATGAAATTCTAGCTTACAGTGCTTAACCATGGTGTTAACCATGTGCTTTCAAAGCTGTTACATGGGTGTTTGATATAAGGGTAAACTGTGACTCACCACCCCACTCCCTACTTTGTTCTTTTGTTTCTTTGCTTCAGACATTTTCATATAACCAGTAATTTAGCAATCACTTTTAACAGCCTTTGATATCCACTGTGTGGTACCACATAAGACTCAAAAGGTAGCTGTTGCTGAAGAAGTCTTGTGATTGATCATTCCTCATTGTACTCCATGTTGTGAAAAAAGCATGCAACCAGCAGAAAAGCTTGCCCATATTGTGGGTTCCATACAAAACACCTGTTAAACTCTAAATTCTGCAGCACTTAAGTGATTTACTATTGCTGCAGGAATACATTTTCAATAATTAAACCATTTCTGGCTATTTGTGGCAGGGCAAATGAATAGCAGCTGTCAAATGGTTGTCATTTTGTGACAATTTGTTAAATTCAGTTCCTTTTTTTCTTGCTCAGCAGAGTTTACAAATAACAGTTGTAGTGGAAGCAACCACTCCCAACTTGATAGATGCACTGTCTGACCCACATTGGATTGTGTTCTGTCCAGTATCAAACAGCTAATATAATTTGAGTTACTGATTCAATCAAAATCACGAATAATGTAATTAGAACTCAGTAAATGGGTTTAAGAGCAAAATAGACATGCGAACAGTTCAAAGCTTGACAAATCAACAGCACATAATTGAACTTTTTAAAAAGAACAGGACAGTATGTTGCAATAACATTGCTGCTTCATAACACAGAGAAGCTAATACATTATCAGAAACAAAGCCTCTAACAAAAATCTAATCCTTATCCCCGAGGCACTGCTTGTCAAGATAACATTTCTGTTGGCTGTGAGAAACGACAAGTTGGAAAAAATGTAACAACACTAAAGTTGAATTTTAAGCAGATTTGTAAAAAAAAAAAGGCCAATGCTATAAACAGCAGTCCAGTCATTACCATCAAATTGAATTTAGAAATACTAGGAGACAATAACTGCATTAGTGTTTCATAGTCTGATGCTCATTACCTGGCTAACATTTATCCTTTAATCAATCATATGAAAAACAGATTATCTGGTTACCAAACAGCTATAAGGAAATTCTAAAGCAATTTCTAAAGCTGAATTCAAATTACATCAATATGAAGTTTAGGATATTTCTATATCCATACCAGAATATCTAGCAAAAAAATAATCAACCATGCCATTCAAAACGTTGCTCCAATCACTCATTGTTTTACTCTCCCCACCCAACCATTTATTATTCACCTATGAATCAAGATGCTAAGGTCTGAATCTTCGGTTCGGCGAGCGGGGGCGGGGCCCACTCGCCGAGGCATAAAATGACGCGGGGTGACATCGGGCGTGCGTCCCGACGTCGCCGTGTGTCATTTAGATTTTCAGTTCGGCGGGCGCACAGCCAAATCAGCTGCGCGCCCGCCGAACTGTCAAAGGCCTATTAAGACCATTTAAAAAGGCAATTAAGCAATTACCTGAGCGGCCCATCCAACCTTAAGGTTAGCGGGCAGGCGAAGAACCCATGAGGCCTTCGCTTTTTTCATGGAGCCTAATCCACTGGCAGGATGAGGTTTCATGAATTATTTTAAATTTTCACACAAATTTTTATTGAAATTAATGCACATGTCCTAGATCATGTGGCAGTTTCACATGAGGGGACATGTCATAAAAATTATTTCTCCACTTTATTAACCTTTTAAAACTTAAAAGTTATCTCCCTGAGGCATAGATTTCTGCGCTTTTTTGCGCGCATGCGTGAAAGTACACACTTCCGGCTCAGGGAAGCCCCCCAGCCGCACAGGGAATGCACAGCAGTTCTGGGTGCGCATCACAGTGGGCGGGCTTTAATCGGCCCACCCACGTATAATGGCGGCGCGGACACGATTGGGGGCGCCGATCGGGTCCGCGCCCGCCCCCACACAACCCCCCAACGGGGGAAAATTCTACCTTAAGTGTTGATAAACTATTCAACTTCAGGAGCATTACAGTTGAGCCCAAAACTGCATACATCTGATATTCATGACAACCAGAGATCACAGGACAGTGATAAAGGGTGGGGACCTCATCTAATTTTCCTTTACAAATTGGGAGATGATGAAGTCAATTGTAATGCAACCGTTGCACCAAATAAAAATCAGACAACTCAGTACAGACTACAGACCAAACCTGGGATGTTCTTGGTCCTTAAAATTTTATCTACTTGCTGACTTAGGTAGCTGAGCAACAGGGAAACAGTTCATCCTCTTTTCCTACACCGCTATGCATTAGAAACTGCCCCAATATAGCCAAAGGTAATCGTCAACATTTAAATTAATAAACATTAAAAAGGAAAGAGGCAGTTAAAGCATAACTTGTTCAAAGTAGGGCTCATCTCCAAAACGAAATGGAGCCTGGGTAAGAAAAAAAGGTGATAGCCAAACATTTTAAAGATTTTTTAAAACACAAAAGGGTTACAGAAATAATTCATTAGATTCAATTAGCATGGGAAGACAAAGTAAAATTTAATTTTAAATTTAAAAAAAGCAGAGTGAATAGAACAGAAAACAGAACTGGAGGAAAAGTGCAAGCTGAATAAACCAGAATCAGTTTTTGTTTCATTAAAATTGTATTTGAACTTTGTGTTAAGTACTTTAATAAGTAAGAAGTACTATAGCGTAAGTATTTGTCTTCACATCCCAGTATATAAGCTGAAAAACTTACAAAACCAGTCATGCCTGAGGCACAATCATTTAACACAAAAACAAAAATACCTGGAAAAACTCAGCAGGTCTGGCAGCATCTGTGGAGAGGAACACAGTTAACGTTTCGAGTCCGTATGACTCTTCAACAGAACTAAGTAAATAAAGAAGAGAGGTGAAATATAAGCAGGTTTAAGGGGGAGGTGGGACAAGTAGAGCTGGATAGAGGGCCAGTGATAGGTGGAGATAACCAAAAGATGTCATAGATAAAAGGACAAAGAGGTGTTGAAGGTGGTGATATTATCTAAGGAATGTGCTAATTAAGGGTAGAAAGCAGGACAAGCAAGGTGCAGATAGCCCTAGTGGGGGTGGGGTGGGGTGAAGGAATCGAAATAGGCTAAAAGGGAGAGATAAAACAATGGATGGAAATACATTTAAAAATAATGGAAATAGGTGGGCAAAGAAAAATCTATATAAATTATTGGAAAAAAAATTTTTAAAAGGGGGGGGATCGGAAAGGGGGTGGGGATGGAGGAGAGAGTTCATGATCTAAAATTGTTGAACTCAATATTCAGTCCGGAAGGCTATAAAGTGCCTAGTCGGAAGATGAGGTGCTGTTCCTCCAGTTTGCGTTGAGCTTCACTGGAACATTGCAGCAAGCCAAGGACGGACATGTGGGCATGAGAGCAGGGTGGAGTGTTGAAATGGCAAGCGACAGGGAGGTCTGGGTAATGACTGCGGACAGACCGAAGGTGTTCTGAAAAGTGGTCACCCAGTCTGCGTTTGGTCTCTCCAATGTAGAGGAAACCGCATTGGGAGCAACGAATGCAGTAGCCTAAATTGAGGGAAGCGCAAGTGAAATGCTGCTTCACTTGAAAGGAGTGTTTGGGCCTTTGGACGGTGAGGAGAGGGGAAGTAAAGGGGCAGGTGTTGCACCTTCTGCCGTTGCATGGGAAGGTGCCGTGGGAGGGGGTTGAGGTGTAAGGGGTGATGGAGGAGTGGGCCAGGCTGTCCCGGAGGGAACGATCCCTGCGGAATGCCGCCGGGGAGGTGAAGGGAAGATGTGTTTGGTGGTGGCATCATGCTGGAGTTGGCAGAAATGGCAGAGGATGATCCTTTGAATGCGGAGGCTGGTGGGGTGACAAGTGAGTGCAAGGGGGACCCTATCATGTTTCTGGGAGGGAGAGGAAGGTGTGAGGGCGGATGCGCGGGTGATGGGCCGGACACGGTTGAGGGCCCTGTCAACCACCGTGGGTGGAAAACCTCGGTTAAGGAAGAAGGAAGATATGTCAAAGGAACTGTTTTTGAAAGTGGCATCATCAGAACAGATGCGACGGAGGCGAAGGAACTGAGAGAATGGAATGGAGTACTTACAGGAAGCAGGATGTGAGGAGCTGTAGTCGAGGTAGCTGTGGGAGTCGGTAGGCATGTAATGGATATTGGTGGACAGTCTATCACCAGAAATTGAGACAGAGAGGTCAAGGAAGGGAAGGGAAGTGTCAGAGATGGAGCATGTGAAAATGATGGAGGGGTGGAAATTGGAAGCAAAATTAATAAATTTTTCCAGGTCCAGACGAGAGCATGAAGCAGCACCGAAGTAATCATCGATGTACCGGAGAAAGAGTTGTGGGAGGGGGCCTGAGTAGGACTGGAACAAGGAATGCTCCACATACCCCATAAAAAGACAGACATAACCGGGGCCCATACGGGTACCCATAGCCACACCTTTTATTTGGAGAAAGTGAGATGAGTTTAAGGAGAAATTGTTCAGTGAGTGAACAAGTTCAGCCAGACGGAGGAGAGTAGTGGTGGATGGGGATTGTTCAGGCCTCTGTTCGAGGAAGAAGCGGAGAGCCATCAGACCATCCCGTTGGGGGATGGAGGTGGAGAGGGATTGGACGTCCATGGTGAAGAGGAGGCAGTTGGGGCCAGAGAACTGGAAATTGTTGATATGATGTAGGGTGTCAGAGGAATCATGGATGTATGTGGGAAGGGATTGGACAAGGGGAGAGAGCATGGAGTCAAGATAGCAAGAAATGAGTTCCATGGGGCAGGAACAGGCTGACACTGCCGGGACAGTCCTGTTTGTGGATTTTGGTTAGGAGGTAGAAGTGGGCCATCTGAGGTTGGGAGACTATCAGGTTGGAAGCTGTGGAAGGAAGATCTCCAGAGGAGATGAGGTCAGTAACAGTCCTGGAAACAATCATTTCCCTAGGTTTCCTGAGGGTTAAAATAATAGTAAATGCAAAATTAGATTTCCTGTGTCTTGTTCCCTAATAACTGGTTAAATTTATAGTTTTACTTCTAGTAATTGATGACAATACTTAAGTTCACATTGGAAAATTAATTCCACCACAAATACCCTTACTGCATAACATGCAGTTTTCTTCTAGGTAGAAGACAAAGTTACAAATATCATGAAAGATTTACTTTCTAGTGATAACTGATGTTCTGTCTGATGAAAATTTCAGATACTAAATATTCTTTGTTGTTACAAATACAAAGTATATAAGATTGTTGTTTTGGGACTATTTCTTTAAGGTAAAGTGAAGGAATGAAGGGGTCATGTGACCTGCTCTGAATTCTGCCTGACAACAAGCCTGGGTGGCTTGGATCCTATGGAGACAAGAGGGGCCCAAGTCTAGAGGCTTGCTAAGAATGTGCAGGATGTTCATGCTGTAGATCATGGCAAGAGCATCTGTGCTGTCTTGTGGGCAGACTGTTGGTCTCAAAGTCTCACAGGGAGGTGTTAGAAATGTTAGGTTTTATAAATGGAGAGAGAGGAGACACAGGTGGGAGCTCAAGCTCAGTTGATGAGACCGGGTTCGTGAGGATTTAAGGGACGTTGGAAGATTTGCCTAGCTTGGGCTAGAGAGAAAGCAGCTCTAGTGTAACTCTCACAGTGAAACTCAGTTCTGGGATCAGAAGTTACCTGGCTGGGAAAAGAAAAAGGAAGCAGGCCAACGGGAGTGGAGAATAGCTTTGGACTGGTTATGGAAGAATCAAGCGTCCGCTTAGGGGACAGCGTAAAGCATAACCATAGTGGGGAATTGTCAATCATGTTAAAAGTCATATGGGGGAATATCTTCCATAGTTTAAAGTATAAGTTGTCTACTAAATAGTGGTTAGTTAATGTTGCTTTTAGTTTGTTTGTTGGAGTAAAAGTCTTAAAGCTTGAAATCTTGTCATGTAATCCTTCCCGTCAGTCACTGGAAATTCAAATATCTTCTTAACTTCATCAATCTCTACATAGATTGTAACACTTTAATCTATCAAGTGTTAAAAGTAGCAAACCCAGCAACACAGAAGCAATGTAACTTGTTTCATCCCGTTCAGGGATAACACTAACCAAACATCTGATTACCGTCTCCAATCAGAAGACCTAAATATAGGTCATTCTTCAGCATAAATAGCCAATAAAAAGATACATTTTTTTTTAAAAGACTGTATTGATGACATAACTATCCAGTGAACACCAATAATGGTTGGGTAAATTGATCACTACAAGCTATAAATGTTACTCAGCAAATAGTCATAGAAGAAACGCTCACATCTAATTATCGCCTTCCACAACCTCAGGAAGTCCCAAAGCACTTTATCACAATGAAGTACTGTATTTTTGAACTGTGGTATCTGTTGTAATGTAGGAAACCTGGCAGCCAATATGCACATAGCAAGCTCCCACACAATGTGATAATGACTAGAATGTTTTTGTGATGTTGACAATGGGAATAACTCCCCTGCCCTTCTTCAAAATAGTACCGTGGGACCTTTTAAGTCCACCTGTGAAAGCAGATGTGACCTCAGTTTAGCACCTCATCTAAAAGACAGCACCTCCAACAGTGCAGCATTCCCTCAGGATGCATGGAGCTTCACTGGAACATTGCAGCAGGCCAAGGACGGACATGTGGGCATGAGAGCAGGATGGGGTGTTGAAATGGCAAGCGACAGGGAGGTCTGGGTCATGCTTGCCGACAGACCAAAGGTGTTCTGCAAAGTGGTTACCCAGTCTGCGTTTGGTCTCTCCAATGTGGAGGAGACTGCATTGGGAGCAGCAAATGCAGTAGACCAAAGCGCTGCTTCACTTGAAAGGAGTGTTTGGGCCCTTGGACGGTGAAGAGAGGGGAAGTAAAGTGAAGGTGTTGCACCTTCTGCGATTGTATGGGAAGGTACCGTGAGAGGGGGATGAGGTGTTGGGGGTGATGGAGGAGAGGACCAGTGTGTCCCAGAGGGAACGGTCCCTATGGAATGCTGACAAGGGGGGGTGAAGGGAAGATATGTTTGGTGGTGGCATCATGCTGGAGTTGGCGGAAATGGCGGAGGATGATCCTTTGAATGCGGAGGCTGGTGGGGTGAAAAGTGAGGTCAAGGGGGACCCTATCATGGTCCTGGGAGGGAGAGGAAGGTGTGAGGGGCAAAGGTGCAGGAGATAGGTCGGACATGGTTGAGGGCCCTGTCAACCACCGTGGGTGGGAAACCTTGGTTAAGGAAGAAGGAAGATATGTGAGAAGCACTGTTTTAGAAAGTGGCATCATCAGAACAGATGCGACGGAAGCGAAGAAACTGAGAGAATGGGATGGAGTCCTTACAGTAGTAAGGATGTGAGGAGCTGTAGTCGAGGTAGCTGTAGGAGTCGGTGGGCTTGTAATGAATATTGGTGGACAGCCTATCACCAGAAATTGAGACTGAGAGGTCAAGGAAAGGAAGGGAAGCGTTGGAGATGGACCATGTGAAAGTGATGGAGGGGTGGAAATTGGAAGTAAAATTGATAAATTTTTCCAGGTCCAGGCGAGAGAATGAAGCGGCACCGAAGCAATCATCGATGTACCGGAGAAAGAGTTGTGGGAGGGGGCCTGAGTAGGACTGGAACAAGGAATGTTCCACATACCCCATAAAGAGACAGGCATAACTGGGGCCCATGCAGGTACCCATAGCCACACATTTTATTTGGAAAAAGTGAGACAAGTTTAAGGAGAAATTATCCAGTGAGAGAACAAGTTCAACCATACGGAGGAGAGCAGTGGTGGATGGGGATTGTTCGGGCCTCTGTTCAAGGAAGAAGCGGAGAGCCCTCAGACCATTCTGGTGAGGGATCCTCAATTTGGCCTACTGCATTCGCTGCTCCCAATGCGGTCTCCTTTACATTGGAGAGACCAAACGCAGACTGGGTGACCGCTTTGCGGAACACCTTTTGTCCGTCCGCAAGCATGACCCAGACCTTCCTGTCGCTTACCATTTCAATACACCACCCTGCTCTCATGCCCACATGTCCGTCCTTGGTCTGCTGCAATATTCCAGTGAAGGTCAATGCAAACTGGAGGAACAGCACCTCATCTTCCGATTAGGCACTTTACAGCCTTCCGGACTTAACACTGAGTTCAACAACTTCAGCCCATGAGCTCTCTCCTCCATCCCCACCCCCCTTTTTCATATATTCATTTTTATTTTATTTTAATTAATTTTTTTTAAAGTTTTCATTAATTTTTTTTTCTTTTCCCATTTATTTTCATTATTATTATTTTTTACATTTATTTCCATTGCCATTCATTGTTTTATCCCCAGCTTTTGGCCTATTTTCGATCTTTCTTCCCCCACCCCACCTCCACTGGGGCCATCTGTCATTTTCCAGAGTGCTTACCCTGGTCCGGCCATTATCATGTCTTGCTTCCTTAATGTCACGTCCTTTAGCTAGTATCACCACCATTAACAACTCTTTGTCCTTTTGTTTATGCTATTTTTTGCCATCTCTCCTTTGCCTCCACCTATCGCTGGACTTCTATTCAACTACACCTGTTCCACCCCACTTAATCAGTATATATTTGACCACATCTCTACCTCCCTTTAGATCTGAAGAAGAGTCATACGGACTTGAAACGTTATCTTTGTCTCTCCCTCCACAGATGCTGTCAGACCTGCTGAGTTTTTTCAGCATATTTTGTTTTTGTTGCCCATATCACCAGTTTGGCTATGCCGTCCTGAAGTCTGTTACTATCTACATTACTGTTTATGACATTTCCAAGTTTCAAGTTACCAGCAAACTTTGAAATTATGCCCTGTCCACCTACATCCAGGCCATTAACATAGATATTTTAAAAAATAGTGGCTCCCATATCAGCCCCCGAGGAACACTATTGTATATTTCCCTCCTGGCTGAAAATAACTACTCCCTGTTTCCTGTACCATAGCCAAATTTGCATCCATGCAGCCACTTTCTTTTTAATCCTATTGACTTAATTTTGCTAACGAGGCTATTATTTGGTGCCTTCTCAAACACTTTTTAAAAGCCCATATAGACACCAACTGCACTACGCTCATCAAACCTTTCCATTACTTCATCAAAAAACTCAATCAAGTTTGTCAACATAATTTGCCTTTAAATAGTCTTAACTTCGTCATTTATTAACCCATATTCTTCCAGTGTCCATTAATTTTGTTTTGGATTATTGTCCCTAAATTCTTCCCCAACACCGATGTTGGGCTGGCTGACCTGTATTCAAACTTTAAAATATACACTCTATATAGCACTCAAAAGTGAAATAGTGGAGCTTCCACCTGCAGAGTAAATTCTGCTACCACCTATCATGGGGAACAGTGTGCCCTACAGCATCAATTACAGGGAAGTGCTGAGTGTTATTCATCAACTTTGAAACATATTCTAAAGTCAGGCTTGTCATCAACAATGAGGCATACAAAACATCAAACAAGCCTAGACTTGCTGGGTGGAGAAACTGTGACAAAAGAAGTAAATAATCACCATATGCCATCAGCACTTTGGATTAGGTTCAATCATAATTGGCAATATGCCTGAGTTAAGAGGGATAACTTATGATTTACAAGGAAACTGTTTTCATATTTAAGTTTTAGTTTAACTTTTGTTTTTCCACTTCTACTATAACATTGAATCCAATGATTTATAATCAAATGCTAGCCCAGCCACTGCCACATTCAGATAAAGCCAGAGAAACAGAATCATCAGAGAAACAGAAAATCAATGCTAGGCATTATGCCTAATTTTCTCCAGCAAAGATCCTGATGAACACCAATGATTACAGCCACACAGAAAAACAATTGCAGAATGCAAAACTTTGAGAAGGAGCCTCTTGTACTGAGGTGCTGGACTGAAAGAACACTGTTTGTAAACATCCATTTTGCAATAAAGGCAGAAAATGCTGGAAATACTCAGCAGGTCTGGCTGAAACATTAACTTTGTTTCTTTCCTGCCCCTCAAGCTATCAAACCGCATATCTCTTTCTAACAGAGAGAGATGCCTATGGTTCCTCGTGGACTGTGGCTAATTACAATTACAAATTACGTTATCCAGTAAGGAAAATGCCGCTTAAAAGTGGTAAATATTCAAAATAATTATTTTTTCAAGAATTCAGAAGGGAGAGATGCCCTCTAAAAAAAAGGCAAAACAGGGGACTTTCTTAGAATTGTGATGGAAGATTTTAACTGGCTTAAATGAAATATATTCTTAGGGTTAAAATAATATTTATGATAGAGTGTATTGTAAAGTTGATCTTTTGACAACTTTTCTTAGTGGAAACATTTAACTTTATTTACTGGACAGCAGCAGCAACTACACAGGTGCATCAAACTCCATAGCTAAATTAGAACTCTCTCTCTGTAGAGGTTCCCCGCGCTGCTAACACATTGGCTTACACAGATCATGTGATCTTACAATTCAGGATTATTCTTAAAGCTACAGTCTAAGTTTCCCAAAACTATAATTACTACATTCCTCCCCCCTTAACTTTTCTGCAAATTTTGTATTTACAACGATATTTATCTCATGACATTACAATATTTACACAGGTCATGCAATTACAAGTTCAGTCTTTCAGGTGGTTTCCTGATTCATGTGGAATGTCATAGCTCCGCGGCTTCAGATTCATTTGTAGAAAACACATTCTCTGGAACCGCATTAACATCAGGTACCTCATTAAGCACTTGCAATTCAGTGTCATCCACTCCGACAGAGACATCGGGCATGTCTATTATTGGTTGAGCAACTTCAACAGGAACCACTGGTTCAGTAATGGTTACAGGTGGAACATCATTTTGCTGTGGTATTTCTCTTTCTCTTAAATGATCCACATGCTTACGGGTGATCCAGCCCTCCACTTTCATGTGGTATGACAATGAACTTACTTTACCAGGTAACAACTTCAGTCTTCCACCGAAATTCTTTACATATACTGCTTCTCCAACAGTAAGTTATCACTCATGACTATGCAAATCAAGAATCGCCTTTTGGTTCCCTTGATTTTTCTTCACCTTGCCTTCCATACTGGGAAGTATTAGGCTTCGTCTTGTCTGAAGACAGTGCCTCATCAGCAATTCTACAGGTGTTGCTCCTGCCATAGTGTGAGGGGTTGTTTTGTAGTGAAATAGAAAACGAACGAGTTTGGTCTCCTGTTAACTTTCTCATTCCCGCCTTAAAAGTTTGTACTGCCCTTCTCGCTAGTTCGTTTGATGGTGGATGGTACAGTGCAGTTTCCACATGGTTGATATCGTTAAGGCTGATAAATCGTTGGAACTCAGTGCTCGTAAATGCAGTACCATTATCTGAGATGATTATCTCTGGCAATCCGTGGATGGCGAAGCTCTGGCGCAGTTTTTTCTATGGTAGCACCTAACGTTGGTGGCTTTACCTCATAAACGTCTAACCACTTGGAATGAACATCTATAATCAGTAGAAACATGGTTCCAAGGAAAGGACCTACGTAATCAATGTGCAATCGCACCCAGGGTCTACCAGACCACTCCCATGGATGTAATGGGGCTGCCACCGGCAACCTTTGCAGCTGTTGACATTACACAGTGTTTTAACACATTTTCAATATCACCATCCATCCTGACCAACAAAGATAACTCTGCGCTATCGTCTTCATTCGGAAGATCCCTGGACTGTGTAGCTCTACCAAAGTGGTTCCCTTCCTTATGCAGGAACTACTACCTGTGCACCCCATAATAGAATACCATCTTGACTGCTCATCTCATGTCTTCGGTTGCAAAACGGCTTCAGTTTATTAGACTGGTTCCTGGGACCAACCATGTAATACTTGGTGTATCACTTGAAACAGGACTGGATCATGATTTGTCCAGTTCCTAATCTGCTTGGCACAGACTGGTGAGGAATATAGAAAATTCATCACTAATGCAAGCTCCTGTGGGATTGGGACATGTTCATCATTCTCTTGCAAAGGAAGGCGACTTAGGGTATCGGCATTTGCTATATGAATCCCTGGTCTATGTCCAAAGGTGTATTCATATGCTGCCAAAATTAGGGCCCATCTTTGTACTCTTGCAGAAGCTATGGGACGTATAGCCTTTTCCTCGCCAAACAGACCCAAAAGTGATTTGTGTTCTGATACTATCATGAAATGTCGCTGTGCACGTACTGGTGGAATTTTTTTTACATCAAAAATAATCGACAGACTTTCCTTTTCGATCTGAGAATATCTTTTTTCAGCTGTGGCAAGTGTCCTCAATACATAGCCTATCGGCCTCTCTGTGCCGTGGTCCATTTTGTGATATAGCATTGCTCCCACTCCATAGGGGGACGCATTGCAGGTTAGCACCAATTCCTTCATCTAGTCATAATGCACTAACAAATTTGAAGAATATAAGAGCTGTTTTACTTTCATGAAGGTTTCTTTTTGCAGTGTCTCCCAAAACCAACACTGGTTTTTTTCTTAGCAGTGAGTGTAGAGGGGCTAGAACTGTGGATAAATTTGGTAGAAATCGCCCATAATAACTTACTATCCCTAAAAATTATTTAAGTTCAGAGGTGCTCTTGGGTGCAGATGCCTCTCTTATTGCTTTAACCTTCTTTTCAATTGGGTGTAACCCTTGGGCATCTACCCGGTGGCCCAAATAAATGACTTCATTTGCTTGAAAAGTGTATTTTTCCTTCTTCAGGTACACTCCTGCTTCTAAAAATCATTTCAGGACTTCCCCTAGGTTATCCAAGTGTTCCTTTTCTGTGAATCCAGTTATCAGTACGTCATCCAGGTAGACCACAACTGGAGGTAGTCACTGTGGTAAGCTCTCCATTGTCCTCTGAAAAATGGCACAGGCTGAGGAAACACTGAAGGGCAAACATGTATATTGGTATAACCCTTTGTGGGTATTTATGGTTACAAGTTCCTGGGAGGTGTCATCCAGCTAGAGTGGCTGATATGTGTGACTCATGTCAAGCTTTGTATATGCTGTCCCTTCTGCTAGTTTGACAGTCTTCAATCTTGGGAATAGGGTCCAGTTTGGCTGCTCTGTTGACCATTAGTTTATAGTGCCCACAGATCCGGACAGTCTGGTCTGGTTTGAGGACAGGAACTATGAGTGCTGCCCAATCTGAGAACTGAACCACTTTTATAACACCCAGCCCCTCTAGCTGGTTCAGCTCAGCAACAACCTTCTCTCTCAGGGCGTATGGCACCACTTTTGCTTTCAAGAAGCGAGGGGTTGTGTCTGGGTCCACATAAATCTTGGCCTGTAGGCCTTGGATTTTTCCCAATTCGTCCTTGAAGACGATGTCATTTTTTTTTAGCAGCTCTGGTAGTCCACCTGCTCACAACTGGAAGATTTCAGACGAGTTTAATTTAATCTCCTTCAACGAATCATGCCCTAGAAAGCTTGGCCCTTCACCTTCTACCACCATCACTGGTAGCTATGCCGATTAGTGTCTATAATGAACAGTTGCTCTGGTGATACCTTTTACTTGGATTTCTTCGCCTGAGTACATTTTCAACTTGGCAGATGTTTGTCCCAAATTTAATTGTTGGTCATCTTTATTTAAATATCTGAATGTGTTCTCCTATTACAGAAACATTATTATTAGAAACATTCATGCCTACTTTCATTTTTAATGGTTTACCATTCACTTGCACTGTAACAAATATTGGCTCTGTCTTCCCTACGTTTCCCAAAAACTATAATTACTACAGAGTGTTAAGAGAAACTAAGAAGAACATTTGTGAGGTTTTTTTTTTATTCATTCACGGGATGTGGGCTTCACTGACTGGGCCAGCATTTATTGCCCATCCCCAGTTGCCCTTCAAAAGGTGGTGGTGAGCTGCCTTCTTGAACCACTGCAGTCCATGTGGTGTAGGTACTAACAGTGTTGTTAGGAAGGGAGTTCCAGGATTTTGACCCAGCGACAGTGAAGGAACGGCGATATATTTCCAAGTCAGGCTGGTGAGTTACTTGGAGGGGAACTTCCAAGTGGTGGTGTTCCCATCTATCTGCTGCCCTTGTCCTTCTAGGTGGTAGTGGTCATGGGTTTGGAAGGTGCTGTCTAAGGAGCCTTGGTGAATTCCTGCAGTGCATCTCGTAGATGGTACACACTGCTCGCGAAGACAAAAGCAAAATATTTGTTCATTTCATCAGCCATTTCCTTATTATCTACTGTTAACTTCCCATTCTCACTCATAGAGGACCAACACTCAGTCTACCTACTCTTTTCCTGTTTAAATACCTATAGAAACTCTGGCTATCCGTTTTTACATTTCTAGCTAGCTTTCTCTCATACTCTAATTTCTATCTCCTGATTAACCTTTTAATCATTCTCTGTTGTTCTTTATATTCTGACCATCATCTGACCTGCCACTCATCTTTGCGCAATTATATGCTTTCACTTTTAGTTTGAGGCTTTCCCTAACTTCTTTAGTTCACCATAGATGGTGGGTCAACGCTTTAGAATTTTTCTTTATAGCAAGAATATACTTATTCTGGGTATTCTGAAAAATCCTCTTAAATGTCTGTCACTGCTTCTCTATTGATTTATCCCCCAGCCTAGTATCCAAGTTCATTTCAGCTAGCTCAACTTTCATGCCCACATAGTTGCCCTTATTTAAGTTTAAAATACTAGTCTTAGACCCACTCTTCTCCCTTCCATACTGGATGTAACATTCAATCATATTGTGGTTGCTGCTACCTAAGGGTGCCTTTACTTTGAGGTCATTAATTAATTTTGTCACATTATACATTACCAAGCCTAATATAGCCTGCTCTCTGGTTGGTTCCAGAACAAGCTGCTCTAAGAAACTCTCAAAAGCATTTTATGAACTCCTCATCCAGGCTAGTACTGCCAATCTGATTTTTCTAGTTTATATGTAGATTAAAGTCATCCATGATTATTGCCGTCCCTTTATCACAAGCACCCAATATTTCTCTTTGCACACTTTGTCTTACATTGTAGTTACTGCTAGGGAGCCTGTAGATTACTCCCACTAGTGGCTTCTTTCCCTTACTATTCCTCATCTCCACCCAAACCAATTCTACATCCTGATCTCCTGAACCATGGTCATCTCTAACTATTGCACAAATGCCATCCTTGATTAACAGTGCTACCCCTCCACCTTACCTAGCTTCCTATACTTCTTGAAGGTCACATACACCTCAATATTCAGGACCCAATCCTTGTAATTCTGCAGCCACATCTCTATAATGGCTATCAGATCATATTTATTTACTTCAATGTGTGCTATCATTTTTTTTATTTTGTTATGAATGCTATGAACATTCAGATACAGGGCCTTTAGTTTTGTCTTTTTATTATCTTTGTGATATCCAGTCTTTTGATTGTTGGTGCATTCGCTCGGTCTATTGCGTGCTGCCTCTGCTATTTGGCATGCAAGTAGTCCTGTGTTGTAGCTTCACCAGGTTGACACCTCATTTTCAGATATGCCTGGTGCTGCTCCTGGCATGCCCTTCTGCACCCTTCATCGAACCAGGGTTGATCCCCTGGCTTAATAGTAATGGTAGAGTGTGGGATGTGCCAGGCCATGAGGTTACGTATTGTGGTTGAATACAACTCTGCTGCTGCTGATGACCCACAGCACCTCATGGATGCCCAGTTTTGAATTGCTCGATCTGTTCAAAATCAATACCATTTAACACGGTGAAAGTGACACATAACACGATGGCGTGTATCCTCAATGTGAAGATGGTACTTCATCTCCACTGTGCGGTGGTCACTCCTACCAATACTGTCATATTATCATGTTAAAATTCATTCTGAGCATGAAAAATAATTAAATTGTAATTTTTTATTCTTGGTGTTCCTTTAACTAAGACAAAACTGCCTCTTTAAAACAAAGGTTTGGATTTCATTGAAAGCTCTGTTTTCATCCTTTAATTTTTTCAAGAATACACCAAGTAACGGTATTATGTATCTTAACCACTGACTTAAAAAATTACATGGGCTAAAAATTTGTTCTATTACACAGAGCAAAATTCTCTCTTAAGTGACGCGCGGTGACATCGGGCATGCACCCCGACGTCACTGCACGTCATTCCGATCTTTTATTCGGCAAGCGCGCACCGGAGTCAGCTGTGCGACTGCAGAACTGTCAAAGGCCTGTTAAGGCCATTAATAAAACAATTAAACTAATTGACAGGGCTACTCGTCCAACCTTAAGGTTGGTGGGCAGGCGAAGAGCCCAAGCGGCCTTCGCATTTTTCATGAAACCTCATCCACGGGCGGGATGAGGTTTCATGAAGGGTTTATTAAATTAATAAATATTTTTCAAGCATTTCATAAACATGTCCCAGCTCATATGACACTGTCACATGAGGGGACATGTGAAAATAATCTTTAAACTTTCTTTATTTTAAACTTTAAAACTGAACTTAATCTCCCTGAGGCAGCTCCGTGCCTCAGGGAGATTTCTGCCTGCACGAAAGAGCGCAGGCTCTGGCTCTCCCTCCTCCCCCCACCTGCACAGGTAGCACTGAGCCTTAACTGGCCCACCCACGTAAAATGAATTTATTTCTCCCCATAGATTCCCAGGGTAGACAGCACCTTGGACCATTACCTGAACAACTGGCGCAGGGTTTTTGCACGATATAAATGAAGAAACCCACACAAGCTGTGTAGATAGCGCTCACAGTGCTGTCTGAGAAATGCTCCTGAGGAATCAAAGTAGCTTGCGCAGGATTGTTTTAAAGTGGTATTATGTGGAAAAAAATTATCCCTAGGTGTTTAATATTTTTCGGCATTCCCTTTCACTTCTCTTTTCCTGAGTTTATAATTTTTCTTGCAAAAAGTTTTTATCTTCTAATTTTCAATTGTTTCGGCTAACCCTCCTCTGTCTCTATGGCCAGGATTTTTCATTTGGCAAGTGGGGGCGGGTCCGACACGCCGGAATGTAAAATGATGCGCGATGACATCAGGCGTACGTCCCAACGTCATCACGCTGTCTCGCGATATTTCATTCGGCGGGCATGCAGCCTATTAAGGTCATTAACCAGGTAATTAACCTGAATTTCACACTGCCCGTCCAACCTTACAGTTGGCAGGCAGGCAAAAATCCCAAGCGGCCTTTACATTTTTTAGGAAACCTCATCCATGAGCAGGATGAGGTTTCCTAAAACTTTTACGAACTAAATAAAAACGTTTTCTGAAAAATAAAAACATGTCCCATCTCATGTGACACAGTCACACAAGGGGACATGTTTCATTAAATTTTTATTGCATTTATTTTTTTAAAAAGCACTTCAATCTCCGAGGCAGCTCCGTACCTCAGGGAGATTGAAGCGCTCTTTCGCGTGCATGCGCAAAAGAGGGCTGGACCTGACTCTCCCTCCTCCCCCTGCTAGTACAGGTAACACTCAGTGCTACCACTTGCACATTACATTGGGTGGGCCTTAATTGGCCCGCCCCCGTAAAATGGCGGTGTGGGGACGATCGGGGGGCGGCAGTTGGCTCCGCAACCGCCCCAGCCCATTCCCGCCGAGCCCGCCCGACGCGGGAAAAATTCAGGCCCAAAGCACCACCATCAACTTTGTCTATTTCTATTTTTCAGTTTTACGGTCTCTGCCTCCCTCTCACAATTTCTCACAAGGTTTAAAAATCTCTTCCTTCAGCTTTTGAGTCATCCATACAAGGTTAAACGGATAAGAGTTTTATATATAAAAGCCACCAAGCCCAAGTGATTCCGATCTCTTGGAACATGACCTTGCTAACAATACATTTGCTAGCTTGACATCGAAAGGCAATTTATCGTAATGGGAGCACTTCAAGGGCATCTGGCAAGGGTTAGGTCAATAAAACAGAAGATGAGATACTTATAATTGAATGGAAATTTGCTGATGAACCATTTTCACGAGAAAAAACATTATTTTTTTATTTGAGCTAACATTCCCTAAATTAATTTTCACCCTTTTTAAATTGTACTTTCCAAATCAAGCAGCATCTGTAGCCAAGGTTGCCGCTGAACTTCCCCCAAAGTTGACAAGTTCAGCTTTACAATATGTTTCAAAGCTGAACACTAATACTTACAATTCTCTCAGAAATAAAGCTGGAGGGCATGCTGTTCTCCATGATTGGTAGTAGCAGAATTTATCTCTTGAAGCAACTGCTATTTCACTTTGCAATGCTATATAGATTTTAATTATCTTTACTCTTTCAAGGGATGTGGGCATCACTGGCAAGGCCAGCATTTGTTGCCCATCCCTAATTACCCCAAACTGAGTGGCTTGCTAGGCCATTTTAGAGGGCAGATATGAGTCAGCCACTGTGGGTCTGGAGCCACATGTAGGCCAGACCAGGTAAGGATGGCAAATTTCCTTCCTTAAAGGACATTAGTGAAGCAGCTGGGTTTTTACAACATTTGATGATAGTTTCATGGTCACCATTACTAAGACTAGCTTTCAATTCAGATTTATGATTGAATTTAAATTCCACCAGCATAGTGGGATTTGGACCCGTATCCCCAGAGCATTAGTCTGGGCCTCTGGATTACTAGTCCAGTGACAATACCACTACATCACCATCTCCCAAAATTTGTTTTCATAGAGCTCAAGGAATGAGACAGAGATAATTCCTCCTTCAAATTCCCTTTTCTACATTCAACAATATTGCAGAGCAATGCAGCTTAGATCCAAAATCAGTTGCGCTAAAGCTTTCAGGCACAAAACTGAGGGAATACTGCACTGGCGGAGGTACCATCTTTCAGATGAGACATTAAACTGAGGTCCCATTTGCCTCCTTGGGCGGATATAAAAGAACTCAGGGTATTATTAGAAAGAACAGGGGAGATATTCCCAGTTTCCTGGCCGATATTTATCCTTCAATCAATATCACAAAAACGATTATTTGGTCATCATCATACTACTGTTCGTGGGAGCTTGTTGTGCACAACTTGGCTCCCTTGCTTCCTACACTTCAGAAGTACTTAATTGGCTCTAAAGCACTTTGAGATATCCAATGGTCATGAAAAGCGCTAAATAAATGCAGTCTTTCTTTCTTTTTCAACTGAACATCCGATATTCCAACATGCTGCCTTGCTTCTTCAAATAATCTATTAGTTTTACCTTACAGGAGATGCAAGCAGTTTTAGTCCTTTGTAAACCGCACAGATTTCCAAAATATATCAGGGTTCAAATCAGTGTTAGAAGTTAAAATTAAAAATGAATCCCCGGCTACTCACTTTTAAGTTAATTGCATTTACTAAAATAGCCACTTGAAATTTAGCCTGAGGAAAAAATTTATGTAGGTGAATAAAATGCACCTTTAGAATAAATTAAGAGTTAATTGGTGGGGTAGAGAGGAGTTACAGCAGGCACAAAGAATCAAATTGAGTAAATTTGAAAGTTTTGCCATAAACAATCCGCTGCCTTTTGCACATTGATAAACCATTAGTTTTCTGGTTACAAAAGCCAAGAAGAAAAATACTCATGGTTAACTGGTGATGGAATTTATTTATTCCCGATTTCAAGACACAATTCTTGGTAACTAAGGTTACATTTTCTCAACACGTGTACTAAATTTCACTGCCTGAGTTAATAAAGTACATAGAGTTTTAGTACAAGCACATTATACATTTATCACGGGAATAGGGTCAATCAGAAAATATACACCCTTTTTTCAATATGCATTTTAAAGCTTTTAATTTATCCATGGAGAATTAAAGATATCTTAGTACTAAGGAAGAATTAATATAAACAGCGCACTAATTTTTCAAAAGTCCCAGTATTTGATAAGAGATCATTAATAATGTTAGATTAAAATCTAACCTAAAATTTAAAGCACTTGTTTTACATAATAATGGAAATGGTTGAAAAAAATCCAGGCAACAGGTAATGACTTCCTCCCTTTCAGAGTTTTTCTTGTAATTTAAATATACATCCATGGTTTGAACTTGAAGAAAGTCTAGTCACAGGAAACAAGATCTTATCTTACCTTCAGTACTCGTGTAATACTTTGCCTCCAGAGATGTTTTCTACCACTTCTCGACATCATACTGCAACTAAATTCTGTGTTGCATGCAATATATTGGAACTTTCAATCAATTCGAAACAATGCAACCTCAAACTCCCCAGGAGTGAAGTCAGACCTGGCAATGTCTGAACAATCAAAATGTTTTTTTCAGATTCTGAATCAGGTTTTGTGAATCTCAGAGATTAATAGTGTAGCTAGTTAATCAAAGTAGAAAATGAACAAAAACAATGGCATTCAAAGGCATTAATTGTTTCCAGTGCCTTTGTACTCATAATCACTATAGTGCACAATGCCCCAAATTCCAAACTGTCAAACAAATTCCTAGCAAACTGTTTACTTACTCTTTGTGAAGCTAACAAAGTACACATGCCTCCCTCCATTTCCAGAATCTCAAAAGACTTACATATGCAACCTCTATTGACATTCTAATGAGTTAATATTCAATATAGTAATTTCTGAATGGAGATTTTGTGGCGCAATGGGTAGCGTCCCTGCTTCTGAGTGCAAAGCTCTGGGCTTGAATCCCACCACGGGAAAGTACCTTCATTACGTGGCCAGACAGGTTGATTCTCAACCCACAAATCCTTCCAAAACATGCCAATTGCAGGTGGTAAGAGTGGGAGAGATTCCTGGTCAGCTATGTGATGGAAAGAAAGTTGGAGGCTCTAACACCACTATCCATAGCACCAGACTGCAAAGTGCATGTTGCCACAGTAACTCCCTGAGTGATCTGTAACTCACCAGCATAGTCATAACTGAAAAACATTATTAACCATCTAAATCTTTCTTTTAAAACATAACAAATGTACCCCAGTACAATTTTACTCTCATTATACAGCAGAATTATCTCAGCAGATTTGACTGTACATTGTTAGTGGATATTTGAGTATTCTTTCATTGTTACCCCTAGACTTGACTGTTCAAGTGCATTCATAGCCAGCTCTCACATTCTACTGACCACAAACTTGATACCATCCAAAACTTTGCTGCACGTGTTCTTAACCAGCACCAAGTCTCATTCACCCATTATCCCAATGCTTGATGACCTATATGGACTCCCAGTTAAACAACAGTCAATTTTAAAACACTCATCCTTGTTTTTAAATCTCGATATGGTCTGGTCCCTCCCTATCTCAGTAACCTCCTCCAGCCCCAAAATCCTATGCAATATCTGCATTCATCTAATTCTTGAGCATCCTTGATTTTAATTGCTCTACCATTGTTGGCTATGCCTTCAGCTACCGTGGTCCTAAGCTCTGAAATTCCCTCCTCACACCTCTCTACCTTTCTTTCCTCCCTTAAGACACTCCTTAAAAGCTGCCTCTTTGATCAAGCTTCTGGTCATCTGCGTTAATATCCCCTTATCACAGAATCACACAGTGCAGAAGAGGCCTTTCGGCCCATCGAGTCTGCACCGACAGTTATGTGACTCGGTGTCAAATTATGCTTCATTATGGATCGCTGAAGCACCTTGGAACATTTTATTATGTTTAAGGTGCTACATAAATACAAAGTTATTGTTGTGCTGATCAATTTGAGAGATGTCTGTGCTGGGGAATAAATCACTTCTTAAACCCAATAGCAGTGCTAATGACTCCAAGGTATAATAGCACAGGCAGACTGGATAGCAAGCTGGCTACAAAACTGAAAACAGTAACTAGAGGTTAAAGGTAGCTATCCAGACTGGCATAAGGTGATAGGTGGTAGTCCACAGGGACCGGTGCTGTTCAGCATTTACAATAACAATTTGGACTCAGGAGTCAGAACTACAATTTTAAAGTTTGTGGATGACATAAAATTGGTGGGTGCAGTTAATACCGTGGAGGAACTCGACAAAATAGAACACATTAAAAAACTTGCAAAGTTGGCAATAAATAGCAAATAAATTTCAATATAGATACTGGAAAGGTTCCATCGAAATGGAAAGTAGCAAATATAACCAATCTATTAAAGAGAGGGAGGCAGAAAACAGGAAAATGTAGGCCAGTTAGCTTGACATCTGTCACGGGGAAGATGTTAGAGTCAATCATTAAAGAGGTTATAGCTGGGCACTTAGAAAAACACAAGGTAATCGGGAAGAATCAACATGGTTTTGTGAAAGGGAAATCATGTTTAACTAGTTCAAAAGAGTTCTTTGAAGGAGTAACAAATGCTGTGGAAAAAGGAGAGCCTGTAGACCTACTATACCTGGATTTCCAGATGGCATTTGATAAGGTTATTGCGGAAAATAAAAGCTCATGGTGTAGGGGGTAACATATAGCCTGGATGGAGGATTGGCTGACTGTCAGAAAACAGAGAGTATGCATAAATGGGTCTTTGTCTGATTGGCAGGGTGTGACTAATAGAGTCCAGGAGGGGTCTGTACTGGGCCTCAACATTTTACAATTTACATCAATGACTTGGATGAGGGGAGCGAAGGCATGGTAGCTAAATTTGCAGACGACACAAAGATGAGTAGGAAATTATGTTGTGAAGAGGACATAAGAAGTTTGCAGATGGATATAGATAAGTTAAGTGACTGGGCAAAAATCTGGCAGATTGAGTATAATGTGGGAAAATGTAAAGTTGTTCACTCTGGCAGGAAGAATAAAAAAGCAGAGTGTTGCTTAAACGGAGAACCACTGCAGAATTCCAAGGTGCAGGGGGATCAAGGTGTTCTCATGCATGAGTCGCAAAAAGTTAGTATGCAGGTAAACCAAGTAATCAGAAGGCTAATGGTTTGCTATCCTTTATTACAAGAGGAGTTGAATATAAAAGGATGCTATGCTTCAGTAATACAGGGCATTTGTGAGACTGCATCTTGAATACTGTCTGCAGTTTTGGTCTCCTTACTTATGGAAGGATGTAAATGCGTTAGAGGCAGTTCAGAGGAAGTTTACTAGATTGATACCTGGAGTGAGCGAGTTGTCTTATGAGGATAGGTTGGACAGGCTGAGATTGTTTCCACTGGAGTTTAGATGAGAGGTGATTTAATTGAAGTATATAAGATCCTGAATGGTCTTGACAAGGTGGAAAGGGTATTTCCTCTTGTGGGTGAGTCCAGAACTAGGGAGCACCGTATTAAAATTAGAGGTCACCCTTATAGAACAGAGATGACGAGAAGTTTTTTCTTTCAGAGAGTTGTGTGGCTTTGGAACTCTCTGGGTAGAATCGTCCCAGGTTTGCAATAAGGACGGTAGTGGGCAGGTAAAAGATATTTTACAAGCCGGCCGCAATGGAGGCTTTTCTCGCCATATCATCCCAATCCTGCCTCATTAATTATGCATTCCTGGGAAACATGCCATTTTGATGGTGGGTGGGCACTCATTCGCCCACCACGACATCACTTCACGGCTTCATCATGCCAGGCGCCATATTTAAAGTGCAGCCACGTGAGCACCTCTCAGTGCTTCCAGCCCAAGACTACTGCATAGATGCCATGGCCCTGAAAGGCAAAAAGACTGCAGGCCCCCGGTTTAATGACGTGTCCCTCAAGCGCCTTTTGGACATAAGTGGAGCTCCACCGTGATGTCCTCTATCCCCGCTCTGGCTGAAGGATGGGCAGCAACATCACAAATCCAGCATGCGAGGCGGTGGCAGTGGTGGTCAGTGCCAATGCCCTGCAAAAGAGGATAGCTACCCAGTGCCGCAACAGGATGAATGATCTCATCCATTCCACCAGGGTAAGTCACTCTTCTCATCACTCTCAACTCACACACTCACAAACCTATTACACATCCACAGGGATCTCACACGTCAAGGGACAACACCACTAACTCTCACACACACCCTCACATCTCCATCAGGCTCATATCCTCTAGAGCTCGCGTCCTCATCCTGCCCATGTTTCTGCTCACCACACAAACATTCCACGCATGGCCATGTGACCTGCTCACACTCTCTCCATCTGTTTTCATGCAGGAGAAGCCTGCTCACAACAGCAGGGAGAGATCCCAGACCGGGGGTGGAGTGGCCCACATTAGGCCCCTCACTCACTTTGGGAAGGGTGTCATCACGTTGACTGGTGAGGACGTGAACCGTGCTTGCAGGAACGATGAGGTCGGTGGCGAACACCCTTGTGAAGATCCTGTACCACGTCATCCCTCTCAATGCAGATGTGAGCGCTCTCTCTCTTGCTTTTGACTTATGCTGACATGCACTAATTATCTCTATTGTGGTTCACAGGGAGCTCTGCCAAGCGACCGACACCCTCAGCTAGCCAATCCCTCAGCTCCATCCACAGCCTCACCTCCAGCTAAGAGGATTCCCCCTCCATTGATTAAGCAACCTGGAAGACCCATCACAGCGCTTACCCACACCCTCCACCAGCGCAGAGACACATATCTAGATGGGACCTAGGTCTGGAGCAGGCTCGGGTTCACGGACACGTGTCCGCAGCAGGAGGAGGCAAGTTCAGCCAAGCTCCCTGGCACTTGGTGGACTGCTGGGAAACAGGCATCTGTGAGGTCTGAGTCAGATGACGAGCCTCTGGATTTGGCTTTCCAACTCATCTGGAGAGTCAGCAGAAGGTGGGGGAACGTCGCACAGAGATGTTGGAAGCCCTCAACAGAGTGGCACGTGAGTGTAGGAATATGTCTGCCTGTTCTCTGATGAAGTGGTGCCCATATGCACACATATGGTCCAGCAGAATGCGGAGATGCACACAGAGCTGCACTCCATCACAGTAGCCATAGGTTACTTACTGCAGTGGCAACACGAGAGTGAGATAGGGCACCTCAACATCCCTCCAAGTGCTCTTTCCCCTCCAGGAGTCAGGCTGGGGCCCTCAAGCACCTGAAAGAAGGAGAAGCGGCAGCTGGACATCTCTGGGTCATCCACTCAAGAATCTCAAAGGCTATCCTCTCACTCTGAGTCACCCCCTTTGCCTGTGACCCCCTCAACCTCGTCCTCTGTTACTGCAGAGAGAGCAGCGGGCCCACAGGAAGACAGCCAAAGCAAGCTGGCACCCTCAAGACCTCGGCTCTCCAGAAGACCCATGCCAAAGTCATCAGAGGCAACAGGGCCAACCATTGCACAGGCTGTCTTCGCCCCTGCTGCGGATGTCAGAGCAACACCTAGAAGTCTAAGGCCATCAAAAGTTAAGAAATTCTGTTCACAGTTGGTTGCACGGGTGAACACATTTTGTCACTTTACAATCTGGAAATATATTCACTTTCACTGAATAATGTGTAATGGTGTCTTTCAGCTTCATTGGCAGGATTCACAAGTCCTCCCACTGCATTCCCCACTCCCCCCGCACCCCCCCCCCACCCCCCCACACAAATAGCAGTTCAGCTTCATGCACTGGCCCACGAGTGATTCTGGAGGGGGAAGTGTGTGTGGGGCAGGGTCTTATGGAGCCTCGTGCAATCACTCTCCCATGCACACGAATCCTTCCCGCATCTCACACATCTCAATATCCTGAGCATTTTCAATGCTGCCTGCTGGGATTTGCTTTCAGTTGACCATCTGAGCTGACCTACATCTCCGCCCACCCACTGATCACACGCACATGTTCTTGCCCATCACGACTCTTGTTTCACTTTCAATCTAGCATGCATGGCAGTTCTACAATTTTACTTCTGCTCCCCCATCCTTTCCCCCTCCCCCAGTCACCCATTTCCTTTCTCCGATCACTGCCGACCTCCTCTGGCATCACTTGACCTTCCACCTCCCCACCGTGACCTACCAGCCACAACCCTTTTCTTTCAGGAATGTCCAGTTGCTCGTACACGTTCCCTTCCTTCCTGAAAATCCCACCCCATCCACATTAACTTCCCCAACCTCCTTCTTCCCACCTTCAGGTCCATGTCTGCCTCTGAGTCCCCAAAAACCACCCTCATCATCCCTTCTACCGGTACTGTCACACCCTCACTCTCCCAACCTACCCCCTCACTCTGCCCTCAGTCATTCTCACCATTCCCTCCTACCACATCCCCTCCCCTCAGTTTGCTCCCCAGGAGGCAGTCATGGACTCAACAGAGGCCTCCCCTGTACATACACCTGGACATCCCCCCACTCTGGACTCCTTCCCTCCGATGGACTCCTCCCCCAACCTGGATTTCCATCCACCCTTATTCCTTCCCCATTCCTGAATCCGTCCTCCACCCTTACTTTTTCACCCAGCCTTATTCCTCCCCCTGGACACCTTCCTCCCCATTGGAATCCTTCCCTTACAACTTCCCTTACACCTTCCTCCCCACTTACAACTACCTCCCCAGTTGCTGTCTTCTCCCCCATTACCCCCTCCTCCCCATACTCCCTTCCCCTCCCAACCTCCAACTTGTAGAGGCTGAGTGCCAACTCTCAGACACTTCTTCCTACCTCCTCCTGGACCATGACCCCGCCATCGAACATAAAACCATTGTTTCCAGCACTGTCACTGACCTCATCTCCCCTGAGACCTTCCCTACACGGCTTCCAACCTCATAATCTTCCAACCCTGCACAGCCTGTTTCTACGTCCTTCCCAAAATAGCCTTATTTCCAGCAAGAAATTATGTTACCTGGTCCAATTTGGACGAAGATGATAACTACGGATGCCTGTTGCTTATTTCTGTCTATAACTGTCTTCATCACCTGGTGATTGCCTCTATGTTAACAAAAGCCTAATTTCCTTAAATTATATCCTAAAGGAGAGAGCTGCACAAAATACATCCAGTCAGGTCTATCCCCGGTACTCCCATAATTCTATCCAATTATATGGATGGCGTGACTTGCCCAGATACAGACAACACCTTTTCTCTCTTTTAGCCTTGACACAATGTTTTTCTGTCATGCAGGTGATGATTCATTGTGTGGATCTGAAAGGTAACAACACTTTTAACTTGAAACTTTAAAGGAGAAATTCCTTTGCGTTGACACCTTCATTCACACCCCCAACCTCACCCCCCCCAACACTCATGTTTCCCCTGCCAACCTCACCCCCCCCGCCCCAAAAAATATTCAATGACCCTACCTCCACCGCCTTCTGAGACAGAGTTCCAAAGGTGCACAACCCTCAGAGAAAAAATTTCTCCTCATCTCTTTCCTAATTGAATGGCAGAGCAGGCTTGAGGGGCCGAATGGGCTACTTCTGCTTCTATTTCATATGTACGTATGTTCGTATACACATGAGTGTTTGAATATAATCTCTTTTATTCTTTCAGTATTCAGCTTTGTTAGATTTCAATTTGGTATTAAGTTTGTTAGAGTTTGGTTTTTCCTTACCCTTTAGAATGTATGAATATATGTATGTTGAGACACAGGGAGAGCAATTCATCAGCTTAGTGCCAAGTCTTTGGGGCAGGCACCTCCACAGGTTGCCAACTGCACAGCCTGTGTGACTTTCTCCAGTTATATCAGTGAGGAAATCCTTGTGGGTCACACAGATTGCAATCTTCAGCACTGACTGCCTCCTGGGAATCAGTGTGAGTCTGTGCCACGCAAAGGAATTTCTCCTTTAAAGTTTCAAGTTAAAAGTGTTGTTACCTTTCAGATCCACACAATGAATCATCACCTGCATGACAGAAAAACATTGTGTCAAGGCTAAAAGAGAGAAAAGGTGTTGTCTGTATCTGGGCAAGTCACGCCATCCATATAATTGGATAGAATTATGGGAGTACCGGGGATAGACCTGACTGGATGTATTTTGTGCAGCTCTCTCCTTTAGGATATAATTTAAGGAAATTAGGCTTTTGTTAACATAGAGGCAATCACCAGGTGATGAAGACAGTTATAGACAGAAATAAGCAACAGGCATCCGTAGTTATCATCTTCGTCCAAATTGGACCAGGTAACATAATTTCTTGCTGGAAATAAGGCTATTTTGGGAAGGACGTAGAAACAGGCTGTGCAGGGTTGGAAGATTATGAGGTTGGAAGCCGTGTAGGGAAGGTCTCAGGGGAGATGAGGTCAGTGACAGTGCTGGAAACAATGGTTTTATGTTCGGTAGCGGGGTCATGGTCCAGGAGGAGGTAGGAAGAAGTGTCTGAGAGTTGGCACTCAGCCTCTACAAGTTGGAGGTCAGTGCGCCAGACAACAACAGCACCACTCTTGTCGGCAGGTTTGATAACAAAGTCAGCATTGGACCTAAGAGGACAAAATGCAGCAAGTTCAGAAGGAGACAGGTTGGAGTGAGTGAGAGAAATTGAGACGGCCAATGTCATGCCAACAGTTCCCAATGAAACGTCAAGAGCAGATAAGAGGGAGGGGTCCAAGTGGAGGGAGAATACTGGGAGTGGATGAAAGGACCCATTGAATGTGGGGAGGACTTCTGCCTAAAGAAGTGAGCATAAAGACGAAGTTTAGCATTGTGCCAAGCCCGAAATTCAGTGAGGCGAGGGCATAAGGATATGAAACTGAGTCCTTTGCTGAGTACAGAAAGTTCAGGATCAGAGAAGGGAAGGCCAGAGGGTCTAGTGATAACGTGGCAAGGGCTGGGATTAGAAGAAGGGATGGCGTTAGGGGGACGGGAATGGTTGGAGGGTCCTGCATGGATGTTGGACCTTCTATTTTGCTCCACTTCCTCTTAAACAGTATGAAATCCATCACACTTCTACTTCTACAACAAAAACAGAATTACCTGGAAAAACTCAGCAGGTCTGGCAGCATCGGCGGAGAAGAAAAGAGTTGACGTTTCGAGTCCTCATGACCCTTCGGCAGAACTGAGTATAGTTAGGAGAGGGGTGAAATATAAGCTGGTTTAAGGTGGGAAGGGGGAGAGAGAGAGAGAGAGAGAGAAGTTGAGGGGGGGAGTGGTTGTAGGGACAAGCAAGCAGTGATAGGAGCAGACTACCCCCACTAGAGCTGTACCTTGAGTGTCCTGCCATCCATTCTTAATTAGCACATTTTCTTAGATAATATCACCACCTTCAACACCTCTTTGATCCTTTTGTCTGTGACATCTTTTGATTATCTGCTCCTAACACTGCTTGCTTGTCCCTACAACCAACCCCCCCTCAACTTCTCTCTCTCTCTCCCCCCCCCCCACCCTCCACCTTAAACCAGCTTATATTTCACCCCTCTCCTAACTATACTCAGTTCTGCTGAAGGGTCATGAGGACTCGAAACGTCAACTCTTTTCTTCTCTGCCAATGCTGCCAGACCTGCTGAATTTTTCCAGGTAATTCTATTTTTGTTTTGGATTTCCAGCATCCGCAGTAGTTTTTTGTTTTTACATTTCTACTTCTCTTGAGCTCTGAAGAAGTCATATGGACTTGGAACATTAACTCTGTTTCCCTCTCCACAGATGCTGCCAGACCTGCTGAGTTTTTCCAGAATTTTCTGTTTTTATAACATAATTCCTTGCTCCATTTTGTTAATTACTGCTTAGATACTTGTATGTATCAAACTTTGTTTTACTTCTGAAAATAAACTATTGGTGCAGCTGCAAATGGTTTTGGTTCTAACCTACTGGACAAGAAAGGAGGCCTATAACTAAACTTTCTTACATGAGATAGTGCATTTTGGTAGGAAAATTAAGAAAGCCACATACTCCTTCGAAAATAAGAATCTAAATGGGGCAGAGAAGCAAAGGGATCGAAGGATACTTATTCATAAATCATTAATAGTAGCAACACAGATTAACAAAACCATGAAAATACAAACAAAGCACTAGGGTTCATTTCTAGATGGAGAGAATTGAAAAGCAGAGAAGTTATGTTAAACTTGGTTAAAACACACTTGAAGTACCATATGAAGAGCAAAATAGAATGGATACTTGAACTCAGACAGCACATATGGAGAGAGAAAGTTGATGATTTGCCAAAAGGATGGGTGACAATTTGATTCGTCCTGGGACATGGACCAATATGACCAGCAGAAGCGCCTGAACTTTGCTGTGGGAAACCTGCAGCTAGACTTTAGTGAGAATAAAGAGAAGGGAGCAGCAGAGGGTGCAGCTCGCAGGACACAGTCTGCATAGGCAGGGGCTGAGTTTCATTGACATGTCGGAACAGTGTATTGCGTGCAGTTCTGGAATCCGTATTATAGGAAGGATGTGATTGCACTAGAGAGAGTGCAGAGGAGATTTACCAGGATATTGCCTGGGCTGGAGAGTTTTAGTTATGAGGAGAGATTGGATAGACTGGAGTTATTTTCCCTGGAGCAGAGGAGATTGAGGGGGGACATGATTGAGGTGTATAAAATTATGAGGGGCATAGATAGGGTAGACAGGAAGGAACTTTTCCCCTTGGTGGCGGGTTCAATAGATTTACAGGGAGCATAGATTCAAGGCAAGGGGCAGGAGGTTTAGAGAGGATATGAGGGGGAATTTTTTCACCCAGAGGGTGGTGGAATCTACAACTCACTGCCTAAAAGGATGGTAGAAGCAGAAACCCTCATAACAGTTAAGAAGTATTTGGATGTGCACTTGCGATGCCATGGCACATAAGGCAATGGGCCTAGTGCTGGAAAATGGGATTAGAATAGTTAGGTACTTGTTTGACCAGCGCAGACTCGATGGGCTAAAGGGCCTTTTTCTGTGCTGTAGACCTCTATGACTCTAGCAGTGTTTCAGCAGGCTCGGGATGTCAATCATCTGCAGCCTCCTAGAAGAAAACCTGCCCGTGTGCTGGGCCTGGAGGTCATATTTTACTTATGGCTGTCAAAGTCATCACAATAATCAACTTTTTAGCTTCCAGATCTTTTCAGGGTGCTGGGAAGAGATATCCAGGCTCTCTCAGTCGACGGCTCATAAATGCATAAGATAGTTGGCTGATGCTTTACTTGGCAGGGCCAGCAATTATGTCAACTTCACCTGTGATGATGCCAATCTGAATGAGTGAGTGCTCAGGTTTGCATCTCTAGCTGGCTTTCAACAGGTCCAGGACATCATCAACTGCACATGCCTGACAATCTGGGCTCCCCAGATCAACCAGGGTAGTCATCTACCACTCCATCAATGAGCAACTGGTTTGCAACCACAAAAAGATATTTCTGAAGGTGTGCACAAGCATCCCAGGCATGTTGCTTCATCCTGTTGCAGTCCAAGCAAAGCTCCATGATATCTTTGGACCAGCAAGCAAACTTACGATGATTTACAGGAAGAACTATAATGGAACAATGGGTGATCTTTATGGAGGAGATGTTTCAGGTGCAGGGTAGGTACATTCCAGTAAGTGCTAAAGGCAAGGAAAAAAAAGTCAGAGCTCCTTGGATGATGAAGGGGGCAGCGAATATAACCAAAGAGAAAAATATGATGCATGTCAGGTAAATCCTTCAAGTGAGAAGCTGATCTATAAAGAATATGCTCATTAGATGGATTACTGCAATTTGTTCACCGATCTACCGAGGCTGAGATGATGCAGGCTCCAGGCAACCCTGCCTTTCTACTGGTTCTTGTCCAGATGATGAGGAAACGGCGCAGGTTAGCCCAGGGCCAGGAGGAACAATGGCCTGAGCAGCAAGAGACAGCAGGGCCTCAAGGTGGTCAGGATGCTGCCGACCAAGGGCCAGTGCGATGTCCAGCATTAGCCCAACCTTGAGTATATCGCAGGTGGTGCAGCTACCAACAGATGTGTGAAAGGCAATCCCAAAGAGGTCTTTGGATATCCCAGAATGTGGTTGCTCACATCTGCCAGCTTCTCCATGAGGACCTGTGGATGCAAGGACTTGGAGTCAACCCCATGCAATTGGCATTAAAGGTCATCACCACCCTAAACTTCTTTGCCAGTGGCTCCTTCCAGGGATCCACTGGGGACCTGTGCGGCATCTCCCAGTCAGCGACACACAAATGCATCCGGGACGTGACAGCTGCCCCCTTCAGGAGAGTGTGTCAATTTGTGAAATTCCATCTGGATCCCAAAAGCCAGGCTGTCAGAGCTTTGGGATAATTCAATAATCTCAATGTTGATAATGTTAGAAAAGTGACCCTACAGGAGTTCATTATTGGATCCTGATGGGGGCCCAAATTCCACACCCTTAAATGCCGCAACCATTGAAGCAACTGGCAGCAAGATGAGAATCCAGCACATTTCCAAACAGTGCAAGTGAACATATATTTACAATGGTCAAAACTATATAGAATGGTCATACACCTGTGCCACCTGTGTGCATTCAAAACTTCCTTATCTTTCTTTTCATATGAACATAAGAAATAGGAGCTGGAGTAGACCACATGGCCCATGAAGCTTGCTCCACCATTCAATACGATAATGGCTCATTTTTTTTGATATGCATTTAGGGATGCGGGCATCACTGGCTGGGCCAGCATTTATTGACCATCCCTAACTGCCCTTCAGAAGGTGGTGGTGAGCTGCCCTCCTGAACCGCTGCAGTCCATGTGGCATAGGTACACCCACAGTGTTGTTAGGGAGGGAGTTCCAGGATTTTGATCCAGCGACACTGAAGGAATGGCGATATATTTCCAAGTCAGGATTGTGTGTGGCTTGGAGGGGAATCTTGGCCCTCAACTCCTTTTTCCCGTTAATACATCTAGGTGCAGCCCTGACATCCGCAGCTGAGGTGGAAGCAACCTGCTGAATGCTATGCCTATTTAACTATGATGACTTTGGCAGGCGTCCTCTGAAGGCCTGAGGCCTGGAGGACCCCGGTCTGCTAAGGGTCTCCTGCACAGGTGCACCATCCTCGGTTTGACCTGCTGGAGGTGATGGGGTCACTGGCAAAGGGGAGATTGAGCAGCAGGGCACCCTTGGATCGTCCTGTGCTGAAGGCATCTGGGTGCCTTGCTGGCACTTCTCCTCCATGTGTGTGTGTGATGGCACCTTCCTGACTCCTTGAGGAAAAGGAGCTCCTGGACGGAGGTCAAGCTGCCCCATCCCCCTTTCACCTAGCCACTGCTACAGTGCACCAATGGTTAGAGCAAAGGGGTGCAGGTCCAGGTGCATATCCAGCAGCCACTGTGTGTTCCACTGGACCTGGATCTCCAAGGCGGCTGTCACCCTTACCATGGAGGCAGCCAAGTGCTCACAGGCCAGAGCCACAACAGCAGACAGAATGTGGAGCAATCCTCCAACCTTTGGTCCAGTCTGCACATGGTCTCTGGCATCTCTACTTGGTCTTCCCGTGCCTATCTTTGCATCTCCAACATGTCTCTTATTTCCAAATCGAGAGGCTCATCATCTGCAGAATGCTGAGCAGAGGCTTGAACTCCAGCAGTCCTCTGAGTGCCAGAGACCTCGGCTGTCACTTCCTCCGCCAGCTGTGGACCCGTGTCACTGACGTGCTCATTAGGTTGTGACCCTGAACCTACTCTGGATCGTGCACCGAATGAGATGAATGTCTCTGCACTGGTGGAGGGTGCAGGTGAATGGAGTGATGGTGCATTCTCTGAGGAACCTGAGGCATCATCCTCAAGAGGTGCAAGTCGGAGCTGGTTCTGAGGGTGGTCTCCCTTCTTTTCCTTCCCTTTTCTTGCTGGTACCTGGAATGGAGAAAATAACATTTAGTGGATGCCTAAGCAGGCTCCCTTATTAAAACAATGTCTCACTCTGTGCACACATCTGACAACTGCAGACTGGAGACATCCCCACTGGCTTGCTGAGAGTCCTATTTCACCTTCAGCGCAGGTACAGTCCTGCTAATTCTCCAGCCTCCTGCTCGAATGGAGTGAGGGTTTGAATACCCAGCAGGCCACCACCAATCTTGGCCTGCTCCCTCCTATTCTGTATGTTCTTATCCTACAGACAGACAGAAGAATTGATCGTCATCCCAACACAGTTGCATGAGCACTTTAGGAGCATGTATGCCTATGGCGGCTCCTGAGCCTTCCCCAGTAAGTGGTTAACAAGCTAGATGTCCTGCAACGAATAGAACATTGGGAGCATGAAGCTGCGAGCACACATTGGTGCAAATGTCCCATTTGCTGCTGAATCCTAAAACCCAAACTCCTGTCTGACATCCCTGTGCGCTCATATACTTTTAAGGGCATCAAGCAGTGTAAGTGTCACTTTGCAGTGGGTAGACTATGCCACATAGCCTGGTGGAACACAACAAATCATTCATCCTTTTTCTACACTGCTGGGCAGTTCTCCCGTGGACCCAATGGGCACTAACCTCCACTGCGACCTCTGTCCAGGCTGCCGTGGTCAGGTGGGAGGGCCTCCTGTTGCCATCCCAGGGAAACAGCACCTCCTGCCTTTGCTGCACAGCCTGGAGGAGATTCTGCAGGAAGGCTTCGCTGAACTGTGGGGCCACACGGTGTCTTCTCTGGGACATTCTGGTTGACACCAAATCTTGCACGACAGCCAGGCTGATGCCCTTTAAATATGGTGCAAGGACCTTCAACCCCATGAGTAATGACAGGGCTGGCAACTTCCTACCCGCCTCCGCCGCGGGATTCACCATGCTCCTCGCACATGCATATGTAATGAGCTGAACAGTGAGAGATCATGCATGGCCAGCCGTCCCAGTGTTTCCAGCAGAAATCACTCTCACATCTGCTCCCACCACCAAACTTATACTCCAGAACAGAAAATACCACTCTTTCTGTGCACGAATGTCAAGGTAATGTGTGGATAGGCACCACCAGTAGAAACAAAAAACCTATCCATAATATACATTTTTTAAAAGTTACCATAGGTATGGAAGAGGTGAGGTGAGGGTGGTGGGTTGGGGGGGAGGTGGTGCAGAGGGATTTAATATTTTGTAGCATTCCCCCAGAAAAAGTTCAGTGCGACTGTCAGTGGCTTTTTAAATCGGCTTGTTCATCAGTATTTTATTTCCGGGTTTGGTGTTCAATGCATGGCACCAGGTGTGATATGGAACCATGTGACACAATCTCAACTCCAGTATTTACAGGGTCAATCCAAAAATGGAATTTGGAGGAGTTGAAGTTGGAAACATGACAAGACAAGGTGTGACAAGGTTCAATGATACCCCGGTGTTATGCTGCTAGGATCAATGATGAGCCCGGCAAAGATACTGCTCCTGCACATATGAAGACCCTGTCGGTAATAAAAGATATGAATGAATGGGTGGAAAGTGGTGAGGGAGGGAGAGGTTGCTGGTAGATATCTGATTGGCAAATCCTGGGGATAGTGTCATGAGTGAAAAACGAGCAGATGCCATTTATGGTATATTGTGGGTTGGTGCAGAGAAGTCAGACTGATAAGGTTGTATTAGCTACAGAGTTCAATTGTTTTCTAAATGTAGTGATTTCTTTGTAGCTACTTTCCTAACATAAGCTGATTGCTCTGTCCTTAGTCAATCTTAGAGAATCAGCATTGGGCCTCCAATTTCACCACTGCTACAGTCATTCTGCATGCAGATGTAATGAAAGAAAGACAAAACCTACATTTATATAACACATTTCACGATGTCTGAAATTGCTTTACAGCCAATTAAATACTATTGAGTTGTAGTCACTGGTATAATGTAGGCTATGTTATCAAATGGCAGAGCAAGCTCAAGAGGCCAAATGGCTTACTCCTGCTCCTAATACGCAAGTTACCATGGATGGGTGAGATGAGCTGGGTTAGATGGCCTTTGTCATCCATAATGAACTTGTAAACAGAGGGTGGAATCTGTTTATTTTGTTTCAGGCTTTATGGAGAGAAATTGCCAGGACAGGATTGCATAATGGGCTCTTAGTGAATAAGTAACTTGCTTTATCCTGTACATGATTCTTAAAAGTCTTTTCCATTGATTTCAATCTTGTTCTTTTGTCTACTTACCTATTGTCCCATTCTATCTTGGTGCTTTTATGAAATTTTTCAGGTATTGAAATATCGTGATAAAGTTGTGTTGCATAGTAATATTGAAATTATATTGTAGTGAGAAGTAGCACGCAACTGTCTTCAGACTTGCTGATCAAGAAAACACAAATACTCTTGTGAACCATTCTGTCATTGTCATCTGGCCTCTATAAAGTTGCGTCACACAGAAACACCTGAAGACTCCAATGCTTCTCACTGACAGTGAAGACCTATGTTGTTTAATAATTCCACTTTGTTGCTGAGGAGTTATTTGATCTTTCTGGTAAAATAGAATCTAATTACACCCCTTCTATGAAATAAATATATTGAATAATATCACACACACAGGCAGGAAAAAGTCTTCTAATTCTTCTGCAGAATGGAAAGGATCACGTGCAGTTTATCTGGGTTGCAAGTATTAATCTTTCCCCCAAATATGAATTGACTGTCACTGCACTCATATGGAGCAATGTGCAGAAAATGTTAATGAAGGCTGAGTCAGTCAACAAAATCAGTGCTATCGTCTGCACAGTGTTATAAATAGCCAGTCAGATATTTAACTGTCAAATTAAAAATAATGCATGATGCAGATGGTCTGATTTGTTTAATAGTCATGGTGGGGTCACTTAAAGGATTCACACAAACTAACACTGCATTATATCATTGCTGCTCTTAATATTAATGACCCATGCTGCATGTGTATCTGACAATATTTCTAACCAGATGCCAACAATGGGTGTCATCATTTTAGTCATTCCATTCTGTGATTGGTGAATCTTGATAGGGGAAAAATATCATGTGTGAGTGGGTGGGGGGGGATTAAATGGGGTCAAGAGGGGGAATAGGGGGCCTGGAAAGAGAAGCACCAGGGTCCATGATTCCTCTCCCAGCCTCTGATTTCAAAAGCAGTCTCAGAAAAGTACCTCCCCCTGCAGCCTTTGCCAAAGTATCTATTCTGAAGTGCTGCGATCATTCTGAGCAAGATTGTAAACACCTGTGAAAATGTTTACAAAATCTTGGGAACTCTTGCATTGTGTTCTCAGATATTAGGAACAGGGATGAGGCTGAGAATTCATTTTAGATAGGCTTTTAACAGGGGTGGGGACGTAGGACGGTTGAGATGATGAGTGGATAGATAGGCGGATGGATGGGTGGGCAGATGGACAGAAAGACAGGCAATTAGTGAATCTCTTCACTGGGTTAAATTTATTCCCAGCCCAAGAGATGGAAGATCTTCTTTATACTGCCCTACCCAGTCCCCTTGATACATCCAGTTACAGAATAATTGTAGGGAGGCAAAATGCATTAAAAACAAACTGCTTCTGCATTAACAGTTGCTAAAAGCCTGATGTATTAGATTTATTCCTGGCAAGGTAATAGTAAGGAAAACAATGGCCTAGAAATTGGTTCATGGCAGTACAAGCTGGATGCAGGGAATGATACCTGTGCCTGAACAGGCAGGTCTGACGCACATCCAATGCCAATATTGTAACCAGGGATCACTTGATTCCCACCCCAAACCCCTTCCCTCACTCCAACCTTTCTCTTTTGAGTTCCTGCTTTCAGACACCAAAGTACTCTTGCCTGACTGCCATAGGAGTACAAGGAAGAAGGGAGAGTGAAACAGCATAGCACTGTTGAAGAGGTTCCATCACTTGATCTGACACTTATAGCCACCAGCTCAGTTGCTTGTACTGCACAATTATCTAATACATCAGTGATGGAGTCATAGAGGTCTACAGCACAGAAAAAGGCCCTTTGGCCCATCAAGTCTGCGCCAGTCAAACAAGTACCTAACTATTCTAATCCCACTTTCCAGCACTGGGCCCATAGCCTTGTATGCCATGGCATTGCAAGAGCACATCCAAATACTTCTTAAATGTTATGAGGATTTCTGCTTCTACCACCCTTTCAGGCAGTGAGTTCCAGATTCCAAGCACCCTCTGGGGCTTCCTCACATCCCAGCTAAACCTCCTGCCCCTTACCTTAAATCTATGCCCCCTGGTTATTGATCCCTCCACCTAGGGGAAAAGTTCCTTCCTGTCTACCCCATCTATGCCCCTCATAATTTTATACACCTCAATCATGTCCCCCCTCAATCTCCTCTGCTCCAGGGAAAATAACCCCAGTCTATCCAATCTCTCCTCACAACTAAAATTCTCGAGCCCAGGCAACATCCTGATAAATCTCCTCTGCACTCTCTCCAGTGCAACCACATCCTTCATATATTGCGGATTCCAGAACTGCATGTAATAATCTATCTGTGGCCTAACAAGCGATTTATACAGTTCCAGTATAAACTCCCTGCTCTTATATTCTATGCCTCGGCTAATAGAGGCAAGTATCCCACATGCCTTCTTAACCACCTTATCTACCTGTCCCAATACCTTAAGGGACCAGTGGACACCAAGGTTCCTCTGATCCTCGGTACTTCCCAGGGTCCTACCACTCATTGTGTATTCCCGTGCCTTGTTTGTCCTGCCCAAGCGCATCACCTCACACTCATCCAGATTAAATTCCATTTGCCACTGATCAGCCCATCTGACCAGCCTGTCTATATCCTCATGTAATCTAAGGCTATCCTCCTCACTATTTACCACCCTACCAATTTTAGTGTCATCCGCAAACTTACTGATCAACTCTCCTACATTCAAGTCTAAATCGTTTATATATACCACAAACAGCAAGGGACCCAACACCAGTCCCTGTGAAACCCCATTGGACACAAGCATCCAGTCACAAAAACACCCCTCAACCATCACCCTCTGCTTCCTGCCACTCAGCCAATTCTGGATCCAATTTGCCAAATTGCCTTGGATCCCATGGGCTATTACCTTCGTTATCAGTCCCCCATGCGGGACCTTATCAAAAGCCTTGCTGAAGTCCAAGTAGACTACGCCAAATGCATTGCCCTCATCTACACACCTAGTCACCTCTTCGAAAAATTCAATCAAATTGGTCAGACATGACCTCCCCTTAACAAAACCATGCTGACTGTCCTTGATTAATCCCTGCCTCTCCAAGTGTAGATTAATTCTGTCCCTCAGAATTGCTTCCAATAGTTTCCCCACCACTGAAGTTAGACTGACTGGCCTGCAGTTTCCTGGTTTATCCCTTCTTCCCTTCTTGAATAACGGTACCACATTGGCTGGCCTCCAGTACTCTGGCACCTCTCCTGTGGCAAGAGAGGTATGAAAATTATTGCCAGTGGCCCTGCTATCACCTCCCTTGCCTCACTCAACAGCCTGGGATGCGTTTCATCCAGGCCTGGAGATTTGTCTACTTTTAAGCCTGCCAGACCACTTAGAACCTCCTCCCTTTCTACGCTAATTTCTTCAACTATATCACAGTCCTTCTGCCTGATTTCCATACCCACATCGTCCCTCTCACTTGTGAACACCGACACAAAGTATTCATTTAGAACCCTACCTACGTCTTCCAGCTCCACACACAAATTACCACTATGGTCCTTAATGGGCCCTACTCTTTCCCTAGTTATCCTCTTACTCTTAGTGTACTAGTAAAATAACTGGATTTTTCTTTATTTTACCTGCCAATGCTTTTTCATGCCCCCTTTTTGCTCTCCTAATTTCCTTTTTAAGTTCCCCTCCCGCACATTCTAGACTCCTCTAAGGCTTCCGCTGTTTTGAGCCCTCGGTATCTGCCATAAGCTTTCCTTTTTCTCTTTATCCAATTCTATTTATCCCTTGACATACAGGGTTCCCTGGCCTACTCTTTCCCTAGTTATCCTCTTACTCTTAGTGTACTAGTAAAATAACTGGATTTTTCTTTATTTTACCTGCCAATGCTTTTTCATGCCCCCTTTTTGCTCTCCTAATTTCCTTTTTAAGTTCCCCTCCCGCACATTCTAGACTCCTCTAAGGCTTCCGCTGTTTTGAGCCCTCGGTATCTGCCATAAGCTTTCCTTTTTCTCTTTATCCAATTCTATTTATCCCTTGACATACAGGGTTCCCTGGACTTGTTGGTCCCACCCTTTGTCTTTGCTGGAATATTTTGGGCCTGTGCTCTCCCTATTTCCTTCTTGAATGAGTCCCACTGCTCTGACGCAGATTTACCTAAAAGTAGCTGCTCCCAGTCCACTCTGGTCAAATCATATATGATCTTATTAAAATCGGCCTTCCCCCAATTTAGAACTCTGATTTCTGACCCATCCTTGTCCTTTTCGATAACAGCCTTGAATCTAACAGAGTTATAATCACTATCTGCAAAAATGCTCCCCCACTGATACCTGGCTTGCCTGGCTTCATTCCCAAAATTAAGTCCAGGACTGCCCCCTCTCTTGTAGGACCTTCTATGTACTGGCTTAAAAAGCTCTCCTGGATGCACTTTAAGAATTTCGCTTCCTCTAAACCTATCACACCATAACTAACCCAGTTAATGTTGGGGAAGTTGAAATTCCCCACTATTACTACCCTATTATTTTTACACTTCTCTGAAATTTGCCTACATAATTGTCTTGGAGGCAAGCATAGGGTTGGGTTCAGGACTCGGTGAGCCACTGAACATGAGTCAGCTACAAGCAGGCCAGGTTGAAAGAATGGTTCATTTGCCAGTTCATCAGAGGGCTCTGCAGAGGACTCAGATGAGGACGTCAATCGGACAACACGCAAATGAGCACTGCATTGGCCTGCATTCCAATATGCTGAGCGCATTAGCTGGCCCAACAGGTAGCCAGCCTCCTGTCACTGTCAAAGAGCATAAAGGAGTCAGGCACCAACTTGGCAAAGGGTATAAGGTGAAGCTTGCCCTTTCCACAGCCTCTGCTCCATCTCCTTGCCATGCTGAGGACCCAGAGGCATTGCCACTGCTATCCCCATGTCTGTTGCAGCTTTTGTACAGGCAGGTCTCCAGCCATTCCTGCAGTGATGTGGCAACAATCTTTGGAAAATGCACCAAAGCACCTCTAAAAATACTCCAAACAACTTTCAGACACTCCCCAGGAGAAAAAAAAAGCCAATAAATTATGATAGGTATTGATCAGTTCAAAGGTATGACCCCATGAGAACAAATGTGTCAAGTTGCTGTTTGCTTTATCTGAGAAACAAATCTCCCAGTTTGGATGTCAGTTCATACACATTTTCCGATTCTTCTGTTAATACAGGGAAACCACTGGCATGGTGAAAAAACAAACAAGTGCAGGGACACTTTGTTCAGTATCGCCCAATCCTGTGTAAACACACCTACTGATACATAACCTGAAGTCTTTTGTTTCTGTTTCAGTTTGTGGAAACCCCACAGAGTTGAGTTCATTACATGTAATAATTCATGTTCAGTTTAACAGAGGGAGGAAAGCATAGTGGTAATGTTTGTGCATTAGTAATCCAAAGGCTTGACATGAGTTTAAATCTCTCCATGGTGGCTAGTGAATTTAAATTCAATTAGTCACTTGGTAGTACAGAACTTGGGTTCTGTAGAAAAAAAGAGACATGCTGTTGAAGCTTTTCATATTGCAGTCAACAGGACAGATGCAAGAATACTAAATTTCAAAGGGAGCAATAATTTATAATGCATGAGAAAAGGATGCTGATTGGTTTAAGCGTTGCCAGGGAGAATACACCAATGAACTATTGCACCCTTATGCTTTTATTGAATTGAAAAAAGGTGCAATGCCTGGACATGTTCCTTTTGCCTGCAGAGGACAGGTCCCTGTATATGAATATATGTAGCTTCTAGCAAGCTTAAGTGAGACACATTACGGTTCTGACTGATAATCTTAAATCAGTTGTTAATGCCCCCACTAATGGTCCAGGCATTGTACCTTTTATGAATTAAACAAAAGCGTTAGTGACAATAGTTCACCGGTGCATTCTCCATGGCAATGTCCCAAACGATCAGAGTCAACTTGACAACCAATCAGCACTATTTTCACATGTGATAAAAATCGTTACTCCCTTTGAAATTTGGATTCTTGTGTCTGCTCTGATGAATACAAAACGAAAAGCTTCAACAGCATCTTTTTTTTCAGCAATGTTCAAATTCAATTAATCAATCTAGAATAAAATGTTAGACTCATTAGTAATGATCATGAAATGACCAGATTGTTGTAAAAACCCATCTGGTTCACTGATACCCCTTCAGGGGAGGAAATCTGCCATCCTTATCTGGTCTGCCGACACATGACTCCAGATCCACAACAATGTGGCTGACTCTTAACAGCCCTCTGGAAAGGCTTAGTAAGCCACTCAGTTGCATCAAACCACCGAAGAAAAGTTAAATAAGAATAAAACTGGAAGGACTTCTTGCCATTGACCTAGGCACCGGGAACATCAAAGGCATGCCCTGCCCTGTCGACCCTGCAAAATCTTCCTAACATTTGGGGACTTGTTTGAAAATTAGGAAAGCTGTCTCACAGACCAGACAACAGCCTGACATGGTCATACACACTAAATCATACCTTCCAGCCAAAGCCCCAGACTCTTCCATCGCCATCCCATCGGACAGTTTGAACAAAGGTGACAGCACAGCGGTTTACAGTCAGGATAGAGTTGCCCTGGAAGTTCTCAACATTGACTTCAGACCCCATGATGTCTCAAAGCATCAGGTCAACCAGAAACAAGGAAACCGCCTGCTGATTACCACCTACTGCTCTCCCTCAACTTATGAATCAGTGCTCTTTTATGCTGAACACCAACTGGAAGAAGCACTAAGGGTAACAAGGGCACAGAATGCACCTCTAACTTTGGGACTTCCATGTCCATCACTAAGAATGGCTAGGTAGCACCACTATTGATCGAGCTATTCAAGTGCTGAAGGACATATTTTGGTCTCCACAGGTGGTGAAGAAACCAACAAGAGAGAAAGCAAAATTGTCTTTGTGCTCACCAATCTACTCGTCACAGATGCATCTGTCTATAACATTATTGATAGGAGTGACCACTGCACAGTCCTTATGAAGACAAAGTCCCATCTTTACACTGAGGACACCCGCCCAGAAGAGATTTATACGGTTGCAAAAAAATAGTAATAAGCCTGAGGATTGGAAAAGTTTTAGAAACCAGCAAAGGGTGACCAAAAAGTTAATAAGAGAAAAATAGAATTTCAGAGTAAACAAACCAGGAACATAAGAACATTGTGTGAGCTTTTACAGGTATATATAAAAAAAGGAAAGTAGCTAACATAAACAATGATCCATTAGAGGCAGAGACAGGAGAAATTATCATGGGGAATGAGGAAATGACGGAGAAGTTAAACAAATGCTTTGTGTCTGTCTTCACAGTAGAAATCACAAATTATACACCAAAAAGGGTAACCAGGTAAAGAACTTGAGGAAATTAATATTAGCAAAGAAAAAGCACTGGGGAAACTCAAGGGACTAAAAACAAACAAATCCCTAGGATTTACAAAAGGGAAATTGTGTTTGACAGATTTATTGGTGTTTTTTCAGGATGTAGCTACTAGGGGTAGATAAAGCTCAGCCCACAAGATTTCCAAAAGGCACTCAAATAGGTATCACACAAAAGGTTATTACATAAGATAAGAGCTTATGGAGTAGGGGGTAATATATTAGAATGGATAGAGGACTGATTAAGAAACAAAGCTCGATGAATTTGGCAGGCTGTAAGTAGTGGAGTGCTACAAGTGTGGAGCCTCAACTATTTACACTCGATATTAGTGACTTTGACAAGGATAGTGACAGTTACATATCCAAGTTTAGGAACGTAAGAGCATTAAAACTAGGAGCAGAAGTAGACCATTCAGCCCCTCAAGCCTGGTTCCTCATTCAATAATATCATGGTTGATCTTCCACCTCAACCTCCCTTTCCTGCTCACTCCACACACCCCCTGATTCCGAGAGACCAAAATTGTGTCAAACTCAGCTTTGAAAATACTCAACAATGAGCATCCAAAACATTTGAGGGTAGACAATTTCAAAGATTCATAACCCTCTGAGCGAAGAATGTTTTCCCCATGTCAGTCCAAAATGATCGACCTCTTATCCTGAGGCTATACCTGTTTTCTAGATTCCCCAGCCAGGAGAAACAACACTTCGGTGACTACCCTGTCAAGTCCCTTCAGAATCAGAATGTATGTTTCAATTAGATCATCTCTGATTTGTCTGTATAGGCCCAATTCACTCAACCTTTCATCACAGAACAACCCTTTCGTCCCAGGAACAATCTAGTGAACCCCTGTACTGCCTCCAATGCAAGTATATCTTTGTTTAGATATGAGACCAAAACGGTGCGCAATACTAAGATTTGCTGTTAATACAAAGCTAGGTGGGAATGTAAGCTGTGAGGAGGACGCAAAAAGGCTGCAAAGAGTTAAGTGAGTGGGCAACAAGGAAACAGGATAATGTAGGGAAGTGTGAGATTATTCACTTTGGTAGCAAGAATAGAAAGGCAGAATATTTTTTTAAAAGTGTGAAACTTTTAAATGTTGAGGTTCAGAGAGATTGGGTGTACTCATACAAGGAAAACAAGAAGTTAGCAAGCGGGTACATCAAAGAATTAGGAAGGTAAATAGCATGTTGGCCTTTATTGCAAGGAGGTTGGAGTACAAGAACGAGGGAGTCTTGCTACAACTATGTATGGACCACATCTGAAGTGCTGTGCACAGTTTTTGTCTCCATATTTAAGGAAGGATATAAATGCCAGTAAGCCCTCTAAATCACCCCTAATAGCAACGTTAAATATTTAAACTGGTTGTCTGTCTCTTTTTGGGAGGCAGCCAATCTGCATCCAGTCCTGCCCCTGGGAAACTTCCCCGGTGAGGGAAAATGCTTCAGGAAGCCGTCCCGATGTGTCTCCCCACTACTTTCCCAACCATCCTGCCTCCCAGGCTGCTAGCCAAAACCCAGGGAAACCCTGTTCTTTATTTCCCATCAATTGATATCTTTACAGCCGGCTACATCCACTATTCTAACATGATTGGTGAAGCTCTCGTAAAAGTTACATTTTGTACATTAGCAAATGAAATTACAAGATCACGATTTACCATTGTTTTAAGCCAGTAAAACTGCTACTGTAACATTTTTATTTCAAATTATGAAATACTTCAAAATAATACTTTAAACTGCTTGATGATCGTTAGCTCTTTCGAAAATGAGACAGACTTGCTACTCTATCGTACCTGTTTAAACCACATTTAAATAAACTGATATTCAATCTGAAAATTTTTCTGCAAAATTCTTGACTGCATTTGAGATGAAGCATTGTTGGACTCGTATTCAGTGGAAGAGGTTAAAACGGTAATTTTCAAATCACGGCAAGCAAGGTGGCATTATTTAAAACGGTTAGAAACTGTACAATGCTCACTGAAAAAACTGAAGCTCAGCCTCATCATTTTGGAATAGAAAAAAGAACAATTATTAGGATAGTAGGAATCTAAGAAGCAAAAATTTAAACCCTACAATTTAGAATTTATTCTGTTTATTCTTGTATTTTCAATTGATTCTTTTTCAGCTAAAATTTAATTTAATGCTGCCTAATTCTCTAGTTGTTTCAATCGATCTGCTTTACTTTTACTCAGAATTAACAATTCACATTGACTAAATCACATGGAATGGGCATGTTTGGATAATCAGTTGGCACCTTCTACTGGATGTGCAGGATACTGCACCATCCCGCCATTTTAAATTAATGGCCAAGATTTTGCTGTCAAAATGGCATTTGCCATTATTTATGGGCAAATTCAAGCGAGAGACAGCTAAACTTAAATGTTGAAAAGATGCTATCCAAGTTGTACTACTACACTAGATTTAAAAAAACGCATTCTGTTATCTCCCTCACTATTAAAATGCACTGAATGGCATGAAATTGCTGTATTTGTGCAGTAGACATGAACTAAACTCATCACAAAAAGTTATTTCCAGTCTAAATAACTTTTTACCAATTTGTTAAGCGTTAATTACTGCTGATCAATCTCTCTTGCACTGAAAATTAACCAGTGTGGAGACTAATTTCTCAGAATCACAGGATCTCTACAGTGTAGAAAGAGGCCATTCGGCCCATCAACTGTTCATTTGCTCTCTGAAAGAGCATTCCACCTGCCTATCCCCATAACCTTGCACCTTATTTCTTTTCAGGTAGCAATCCAATTCTCTTCCAAATACCTCAAGCGAACCTGCCTCCACCACTCCTTTCAGGAAGTTTATTCCAGACTCCAACCACCCACTGGGTGAAAAAAATTTTCCTCGCATCACATTTACTCCTTTTGCCAATTATTTTGAATCTGTGCCCTCCAGATCTTGAAGCTCTCTTGGGTGGGAACAGTTTCTCACTATTTACCCTGTCCATACCCCTCAGGATCTTGAATACCTCTATCAAGTCTCCTCTCAGCCTTCTTTTCTCCAAGGAAGAGTCCCAACCTCTCCAATCTATCCTCGCAGCTACAGTTCTTTATCCCTAGAATTAGTCTTGTGAATCTCATCTGTACTCTATCCAATGGCTTCACCTCCTTCCTCAAGTATGGCGCCCATAACGGGACATAGTACTCCAAATGAGGCATAACTAGTGTCTTACACAAGTTCAACATGACCTCCTTACCTTTGTATTCAATGCCCCTATTAATAAAACCTAAGATACTATATGCTTTATTAACTGCTCTCTCAACATGCCCTGCCACCTTCAATGACCTATGTACATATACACCAAAGTCCCTCTGTTCCTGCACCTGCTTTAGAGTCTTTCCCTTTATTTTCTACTGTCTCACTATATTCTTCCTGCTAGAATGGATCACAACACACTTCTCTGCATTGAACTTCATATGCCATTTGTCGGCCCAATCCACCAACATGACTATGTGTTTTGAAGCTCAAGACTATCCCCATCACAGTTGACAGCATTTCCAACCTTCATATCATCCGCAAATTTTGAAATCATACCCTGCACACCATAGTCTAGGTCATTAATGTATACCAGGAAGAGCAAGGGTACCAAAACTGACCCCTGTGGAACTTCACTACAAACCTTCCTCCAATCTGAAAAACAACCATTTATCACTACTGTTTCCTGTCACTCAGCCATTTTGCTTTATTCGTTCATGGGATGTGGGTGTCGCTGGCCAGGCCAGCATTTATTCTGCATCCCTAGTTGCCATGGTTCAGAGGGCAGTTTTTTTTTTAAAGAATCAACCACATTGCTGTGGGTCCAGAGCCACATGTCGACCAGACCAGGTAAGGACAGCAGATTTCCTTCCCTAAAGGACATTAGTGAACCGGATGGGCTTTTACAACAATCGACAATAATTTCATGGTCATCAGACGGCTTTTAATTCCAGATTTTTATTGAATTCAAATTCCACCGCCTACCATGGCAGGATTTGAGCCTGGGTCCCCAGAGCGTTACACTGGGTCTCTGGATTTTTACCATCCTTTTATTATTTACACGCTTATAGAAGACCTTGGGATTCCCTTTTATGTTAGCTGCCAGCCTCTTTTCATGCTCTCTCTTGCTTTTTTTATTAGCTTCTTCACTTCCTCTCTGATCTTTCTATATTCAGCCTGATTCTCCATTGTATTTTCTACCTGACATCTGTTGTACGTGCACTTCTTCCTTTTCATCTTCACCTCTACCCCTCTCATCATCCAGGGTGCTCTGGATTTATTTATCCAACCTTTACCCTTCAAAGGAATATACCTTGACATTGCCTGCAATACCTTTTCTTTGAAGGTGGCCCATTGTTCAGCCACCATCCTTTCTGCCAACATTTGATTCCAACTCACTTGACTCAGATGCATTCGCATCCCATCGAAGTTGGCTTTCCCTCAATTAATTACCCCTGCTCTGGATTATGCCCTGTCCTTTTCCATGATTAACCCAAACCTTATGATACAATGATCACTGTCCCCTAGAGGCTCTCCCACTGATATTTGATCCACTTGGGCTAACTCACTCCCCAGAAGCAGGTCCAAAAGTATATGACCAGAAACATACTGCTGCAGAAAATTATCTTGAGCACATTCCAGGAACTCTCACCCCTCTTGTCCCTTTGTACTATTCCTATCCCAGTCTATATGGATAATTGAAGTCCCCCATTATGATTACTCTATAAATCTCGCACTTCTGTATAATTTCTTTGCAATTTTGTTTCTCCACATACCTTCCACTAGTTGATGCTTTATATACTACACCAATCAATGTTATCGCACCTTTTCCATTCCTTACCTCTAGCCAGAGAGATTCCGTCCTTGACCCCTCTGGAACATCCTCTCTCTCCAGTACTGTTATGCCATCTTTAATCAATATTGCCACTCCCAACACCCCCACCTCTTCCTCTCCTGTCTCTCCTAAACACCTTGTACCCAGGAATATTTAACGCCCAGCCCGGCCCGGCCTCCGTTATAGCAATACTATCATAATTCCATTTGTCAACCTGTGCCCACAGTTCACCAATCTTATTAACCACACTCTGTACACTCACATACATGCACATGAGCCCTGATTTTGACTTTTTTACTTTCCCCCTTATTCTGACACCATCTAATGACTTACTATTGCCCAGTCTAATTCTATCAAACTCTCCAAATATTCTATCACTTTGATTCTACTCTCTGATATATCCTCGTTATCAATTGATAATTCTCTACTTCCCACTGCCAGTTTTTCTCCACTTCGCTCTGAATTTTCCCTTAGGTTCCCATCCCCCTGCCAATCTAGTTTAAACCCTCCCCAAAGGCACTAGCAAACCTCCCCATGAGGACCTGTTAAGGTGTAACCCATCCTTCTTGTACAGGTCCCATCTGCCCCAGAACCAGTATCAATGCCTCAGAAATCTAAACCCCTCCCTTCTACTCATTTCTCCAGCCATGTGTTAAACTGTTCAATCTTCCTATTCTTATGCTCACTAGCACATGGCACTGGGCATAATCCTGAGATTACTGCTCTTGAGGTCCTGCTTTGTAATTCCCTTCCTAACTGCCTAAAATCTGCTTTCAGGACCTCATCCCTTTTCCTATTTATGTCATTGGTTCCAATGTGGACCACAACCTCTGTCTGCCCACCCTCCCCCAAAAGAATGTCCTGCAGCCGCTCTGTGACATCCTTGACTCTGGCACCAGGGAGGCAACATACCAGCCTGGAGTCAAGTCTACAGCCACAGAAATGCCTGTCTGCTCCCCTAACTATGGAATCCCCTACTACTATAGCACTTCCACTCTTCCTCCTCCCCTCCTGTGCAGCTAAACCACCTGTGGTGCTACACACTTGGCTCTTGCTACAGTCCTCTGAGGAACCATCTTGCTCACCAGTATCCAAAATGGAAAAGCAGTTAGAGGCTGAAATAGCCTCAGGGGATTCCTGCACTACCTGCCTGTTTCTCTTAGACACTCTGATGGTCACCCATTCCCTCTCTGCCTGTGTACTTCTTAGCTGTGGTGTGACCACCTCTCTAAATGTGCGATCCACATAATCCTTGGCCTTCCTGATGCAGCACAATGACTAGCAGCTGCTCGAGCTCTGTGACTCGGAGCTCAAGTTTCTGCAGCTGGTGACTCTGCCTGCAGGTGTCATCATCACTTTGTGCCTGCATGAATTCCCACATCCTGCAAGATGCACATTCCACATGGCCAAATTGCATTGACATACCTTAAACTTTTTATAATGCATTTACTACAGTATTTACTAGTTTATTTTAAATATTTTCTTAATTAATTTGGAATAATTCCTATGTATGCTACAATTTTCTGTGCTTATTAAATGCTAGTAATACCCACAAATACAAGTAAAAGTTATCCATTTCTTAATTACACAGGTATGTGTTTTAGGACCCGTGCTGTTTTCAGACTCCTGGCTGCTTTTCCACTCGTGTTGTTTTCAATCTCCCAAAGTCTCGCCTCTCACGCTATTTTCAATCCCCTGTTTTAATCTCAGGTTTTAATTGTTTCAAATTTTACAAATGCGGTGCTAAAAAACGGTATGCCCATGTTACTGGGCTTCAAGTTCTCAACTTGAGACCTGCCTTCACCCATCATATCGAAGTGGACAACACACAAACTTGGACCCAGATTTTCGTCCCAGGGTTGGGTTCGCCAAGTCGGGAGATTTCCCGGCTCAACAAATACAACCTTTAAAAATATCCGCCCACAGGTCAGATTTTCAGTTGGGGCTGGGGGAGTGCGGGTACAGCCTGAAATAGAAGTCAAAGCAGGTGACCAAGGGAATGAATCTAGAGGCTTCCGGGCGCAGAAGCGGGCTGGGTGCAGGCTCGTCTCTGTGCTCAGCACTGTGTTTGAATAAATAAAAACAAAAAAAATCCCTCCAGCCCTCATCCCTTACCCCCTACACACTCCCAATGCCCTATCCATGCCAACCCATGCCCCCCTCACCCACTCCCCATGGCTCCTCACACCCCTCTGCCAAATTAGGGCCCCTCTATCCACCACCATTGCCGGATACCCTCTATGCCAACTTAGTGCCAACTGTTTCCAACCAATGCCCCCCACCCACCATTCTTTGCCCCTACCCCACCCCACCCCCCCCCCCCCCCCCCCCACCACCCCATGCCAACTCACCTCATATCCTTGGACGGTTTCTTGGCTTTGACAGGTTTGACACTTCCCGGACAGCTTTGACAGATGGACAGCTCTTCGTCAGCTTGACAACTCTAAGGGCAGAATTTTACAGCAGCGGGATTTTACATTCCCGCTGAAGTCAATGGGGTTTATAATGGCTCTCCGAAACGGTGCCGTAAAATTCTGCCCTAACAGTTGCTTGACAACTCTTTAACAATTCCTTGACAACGGGAAAGTTCCTCAACAGCTGGACAGCTCTTTAACAGTTCCTTGATTTGACAGCTTCACAGTTCCAATGGGTTGTGTGTAAAAAATGCACAATCATGTTCACTTTTAACAACCACAAAGGGTGCCTTACCTCTCCCAAAGGTGTCCACTGGCTATCCAAACACATCCAACAATTTCAGAACTCCTTTTACCTGTTCTAATCTGCATTCTAACACTCCTGTTCTTCCAAAATCCCACTTCAGTGGAGGCAGCTGGTGATTAAATGACCACCCACCTCTGCGAATCGTGCATGCGTGAACCCCGGCCCAATTCCAGTCCCGCCCCCGAGAAGATGGGAAATCCCGGGTTTTGGTGCAGGACTTAGAATTTTCAACCATTTCTGGGATTTTCGCCACAAGGGAGAGTCTCCATCGTGGTGTTATTCCGAGACTTAGTGTACCCACCTCATCTGAATAATTATAATGTTGGCCAGAGCGAGTCCCCTGCTTTATAGCTCTGTTCCTTGCTATCTGTGGCCCTCTGCTCTGCAGAAGGTCCAACAGTGTTGTTTGCATATATGCAGCCAATCTGCTTCCTTCAAAGAACCACTCCCTATGAAAAGGAGGTGCTCAGCGGAACTGAAGGCTGCTGGAAAATCAACTGGGAAGTTTCTAGGAACCACAATGGCATAGAACACAAGGGTGCATGCTCCCCAATTCAGCAATGTCACCTTGGTTGCTCTAGTGAGTGAGGTGAGCTCCAGGAGGTGCATTATATTTCCCCGGGTGGGCAGGAAGCCCTCATGCACAAAACTGAGGAGGGAGTGGGAGCATGTCACACAGAAGGTTTATGCCCAGAGTCTTACTCTAGGACAGGGAGACAGTGCCAGAAAAAAGACAATGACCTCACACAGGTAATCAAGGTTAGGGAAAGCATTTTCACATTACATCTAATACCAATTTCACCACCAACTTCCCATGATACCCAATTGCACAACATCTCCACCACTCACCTAGCAGCATTCCCTGGCACTTAGGACTCACACCTTACATTCAAATGCTTCAACTCACCAGCACACACCTTGTAACGCTGCCAGCGACTCACTCAACTCTCACTGCCTCCATAGGCCTCCAGCTATTCAGTTATGGCAGGCACACCAACCAAGCACTGAGTATGACCTTTCTATTGCAAGAAAAATTGATGCACAATAACCAAGAAACCTAGAGTTGGGGGAGGGGGTGTGCTCCAAGACCCCATCACCTGAGCCCCCTGAAGTGGTTGGTGCTCAAGATCATGGGCCTAGAGGTGACTGAACCCATCACATCTGGCATTGCAGAAGCTGTCTAGGAGAACGGTGAATGATTGCCTTATGCCCCTTAACTCCATCCTCACCCTCATTCTGAGATGCTTCATTAAATGGAGGTTTAAGATTGTGTAACCATGGAGCTTTTATCTATGCTACAAGCTATATCCTCAAAAACACTAATAAATTTGTCAAATACGATTTCCCTTTAATAAAAGCATGTTGACTTTGTCTGATCATATTATGATTTTCTCAGACTTCCTTTATAATAGAACACAGAAATTTTCCAATGACTGATATCAGGCTAACTGGCCTGTAGCTCTGTGTTTTCTCTTTTATTGAATACCGCTGTTACAATTGTTAACTTGCAACCGACTGGGACTGTTCTATGAATCTAGGGAATTTTGGAAAATCATAACCAGTGCATCCATTACATCTGCAGAACATTAGAACCCCAGAGCGTGGGTCATCAGGTCCTGGGGATTTCTCAGCTTTTAGACCATTAAGTTCTGTAATTGTTTTTTACTCCACTGGGTTTAATTACTAAGTTCCTTACTCTTATTAGCCCCTTAGTCACCTTATATTTCTGGTATGTAATTTATGTATTCTACTGTGAAGACACACAAAATATTTGTTCAAAATCTCTGCCATTTCCTGATTCCTCATGATAATTTCATCTGTCTCTGCCTCTAGGGACCAACATTTACTTTAGCTACTCTCCTCCTTTTCATATACTTGTAAAAGCTCTTACAATCTGCTCTTATATTCCTGGCTAGTTTACTCTTATATTCTATTTTTTTTCCCTTTTATCAACTTCTTGATCACCCTTTGCTGTTTTCTGAAACTCTCCCAATCCTCAAGCTTACCACTATTCTTTGCAACCTTATAAGCTTCTTCTTTTAATCTAATGTTATCCTTAATTTAGCCTAGAAGCCACACATGGATATTTTTTTCTGAATGTTTGGTTTTAATTAAAAGTACTATGAATCATTTCTTTAAATGGTTCCCATTGTTTATTTATCTCCATACCTTTTAATCTATTTATCCAATCAACCTTAACCAGATCTCTTCTCATACATATATGATTGGTTTTGTTTAAATTTGAGATTTTCGTTTGGACTCAAATATGTTACTCTCAAACTTAATGTGGAATTCAGTTGTATTATGATCACTTTTCTCCTCCTAGAGGACCTTTTATTTCGAGAGTATTAATTAAGCCTGATTCATTGTGCAATACTAGATCTAAAATAGCTTTATCCCTAGTTCGTTCCACAGTGTATTGTTCCAGAAAACAATCAGAAAAGCATTCTACAAACTCATCTTCAAGCCCACCTTTGCCAATTTGATTGGTCCAGTCTATATGAACAAAAAAGTCCCCCATAATTATTACATTGCCTTTGTTAAAAGCTCCAATTGTTTCTTGCTTAATGCTCTATCCAATGTTATAACTACTATTAGGAGGCTTATAAACTACTCCCACAAGCGTTTTATGACCCTTGTTATTCTTAATCTCCACTCATACTGATTCTACTTCCTGATCTTCTGAGCCAAGATCCCATCTTACTCCTATCCTATGTCATCCTTTAATATCAGGGCTACTCCTCCTTTTCCATTCTGCCCATATTTTCAAAATGACATGTATTTATTTCCCAAACTTGGTCACACTGCAACCACATCTCTGTAACGGTGATTAAATCAAACCCATTTATCTCTATTTGTGTTGCTAGTTCATCTGTTAGTTTGATCACTTCATTCATTCAGATAAAAATCCTTAAGTTTTATTTCTTTATCATTATTCATTATATGGACATTATTCACTTGTGCAATATTGCCGTTAATCTCTCTGTCCCACTCTGCTTCTCTTCATCCAAATTGCTGCAGTGCTCTAATGCCTCAACTTATATCAATTTCTAAATCTCCCTTCGACTGACCCTCCCCCACTGCCCTTTAGTTTAAAGCCCTATCCACAGCCTTAGTTATACAGTTTGCCAGGATATTGATCCCAGTGGGTGTAAGTGGATACCATCCCAAATGTACACCCACTCTTTCCCCAGTACTAATGCCAGTGCCCATGAATTAAAATGCCTTCTACCCAAAACAGTCTTTGAGCCACACTTTTAATTCTCTTATCTGCTTGACCCTATGTCAATTGGCAGGTTTCAACAATTGAGACATTACTCCCTTTGAGGTTCTGCACTTTAATTTGGACCTTAACTCCTCAAACACTCTCAGCAGAACATCATTCCTAGTTCCACCTATGTCATTGGTTCATACATGGACCAAGACAACTGGATCCTCGCCTTCCCACTACAAGTCTTTCTCCAGTCATGAGGAGATGTCATTTGCCCTGGCACCGGGCAAACATCAGAAATCCTGGTTGTGGCTGCAGAGAACAGTATCTATCCCTTGATTACACTGTCCCCCATTATTAATATATTCCTTTTCACAGCCTCACTTGAATTTGAATGACTCCCTGCACCATGCTGCTATGGACAGTTTCCCCATCCATCCTTTTCTCAGCCATACAGGTAGCAAAATACCTGTTGGTCAAACTCAAGGATCAACACTCCTGCATCACCATTTCTTGGATCACCATACCTGCCTGACTCACCATCACACCATCTTGTCCCTGATCACTGAGCAACTCTAAAGATCAACTTAACCTAAGGGGTGCGAACCAAGAGGGTATGACTGCCTTCTGGAACAAAACATCTAGGTCATTCTTCCCCTCCCTAAAACCCTGCAATGTCTGCAGCTCAATTCTGCACGTGGTGAGTTACGGGGAATGAGCAGATTGCAGTGAGGCCAGGGGAAAAGGGTAGCTTGTATGCCAGCTTCCCCGAGGGCCTGGTCACAGACAGAGTTCTGCTGCAGAAGATTTACACGAGGACTTCCAAGGGATGAAAGATGGAAGAATGCTGATGACAGTGCACACCAAGATGCCTGTGGCATTGGCAGGCATGCCAACCAGGTTTTGGACAGTGTCTAGGAACATAGAGGAGTCCAGCTCCAAACTGGCAGAGGGGGTGGCATAGAGCTTGAAACCTGTCCTTTCCTGCATGGAAGTGGTGGCCACCTCATGACAACACTGGCAAACAGAGCCATGAAGCAGAGTCTGGTAGTCGCTTTCTCAGCTTCCAGTGCAGCACAGGCAGGGTCTTCCTGATGTCACAATGCTGCAGGGGAAGCTCAGACATGGGTCATATGCAGGCCACGATGGATGTGGATTTCACAAATCTCAGTGCACAAAGCGACATGCAGATAAGAACATAAGAAATAGGAAGAGGAGTAGACCATTCGGCCCCTCGAGCCTGCTCCACAATTCAATAAGATCATGGCTGATCTTCTGGTGTTTCGATTTCCACATTCCCATCTAACCCCAAAAGCCTTTGATTCCCTTGCCTAACAAGGATCTTTCTCTGCCTTAAAAATATTCAATGACCCCGCCTCCACCACTTCTGAGGCAGAGAATTCCAAAGTCGCACAACCCTCTGAGAGAAAAAAATTCTCCTCACCTCTGTCCTAAAAGGGCGACCCCTAATGTTAAAACAATGCTCCCTAGCTCTGGACTCATCCACAAGAGCAAACGTCCTTTTGACGTCCACCTTGTCAAGGTCGTTCAAGATCTTGAAAGCTTCAATGAAGTCATCCCTCACTCTTCTAAACTCCAGTTCTAAACAAACCCAGTCTGTCTAACCTTTCGTCATAAGACAATCCATTCATTCCAAATATCAATCTAGTAAACCTCCTTTGAACTGTCTTCAATGTATTTACATCCTTCCTTAAAGAAGGAGCCCAAAACTGCACACAGTATTCGAGGTGCAGTCTCACCAATTCCCTATATAACTGAAGCATAACATCCTTACTTTTATGTCCAATTCCTCATAATAAAGGATAGCATTCCATTAGCCTTCTTAATTACTTGCTGTACCTGCATAATAACTTTTTGTGACTCGTGTACTGAAACATCTAGATCCCCTGCACCTCAGAATTATGCAGCCGTTCTCCATTTAAGTAATACTCTGATTTTTTGTTCTTCCTGCCAAAGTGAACAACCTCACATTTTCCCACATTAAACTCCATTTGCCAGATCTTTGCGTACTCACTCAATCGATCTATATCCATCTGCAACCTCCTAATTTTCTCTTCACAACATACTTTCCTACCTATCTTTGTCTCATCTGTAAATTTAGCTACCATGTCTTCACATTCTCACAGTAGTCAGCATTCTGTTCTCAAACAGATTACTAGGATTTATGAGGTGCCATCTTGTGGGAGTGGCAGCAACCACATGGAGCACAAACTTGCTGTCCTCACTCAAGGTGACAGTATTCATGCTCCCACCATTGCCACTCCCCAATGCCCTTGCTGTTGTCTCTCAGCCAGGCAACTCAAACAGCTGCTGCCCAGGCTGAAGTGGTGCAGTCCAAAGCCAGGCCCACAAGACCCAGAGCTATTTGAGGGCGTCCTGCAAGACCAGTTGTTGTCTTCTCCCACAGTGAAGGTCAGCAGCCTTCTCCCAGCCATGCTGCACCCATTGGGTTGGCACTCCATACGAGAACCAGAGCTGGTAAGAACAACCACAAGACAGGTTTCAAGGTTGGAAACACTGTGCTGTGTTCATGGAGGTGTTCAAATTCAAAGGGAGGTGGTGGCAAGTGGTAATGCTCTGGGAACCTGGGTTCAAATCCCACCATGGGCAGATGGTGGAATTTGAATTCAATAATAATAAAAAAATCTGTAAAAACCCATCTGGTTCACTAATGTCCTTTAGTGTAGGAAATTTGCTGTCCTTACCCAGTCTGGCCTACATGTGACTCCAGACCCACAGCAATGTGGTTGGCTCTTAAATTCCCCCTGAACAGGGGCAATTAGGGATGGGCAATAAATGCTGGCTTAGACAGCTGCACCCACTTCCCATGAATGAATAAAAAAAAGGTTCTAGGGAATGCACAGAGTGAATAATTCACTGTTGTTTGTATAATTGGATGTGTTGACCTATAAAGATGTTTTGTCAATGTTTTTGATGGTGGCTTTTGTTGCTTAATGTTTGCTAAGTGAACGTTGCGATTAGGAGTGTGAAATGGATGTGATGATAGTAAATGGTGACTCCTTGTTGGAATGAAGAAGTTGTTAAAATGGAAGTGGAGCCTCACAATTTGCTCTTTCCCTTTTACACAGGGTACAGTATGCATCCTCCCGCCTCTTCCTGTTTCTCCTGCTCCTCCTCTTACTCCTCCCTCCCATTTCTCTCTGTCAGGATATGGAACAGAGGTGGCAATGTTGCAGACCAGGAGGCATTGCAACAACTGCCCCCTGTGCTCGGGACAGATAGTCCTCTCTCCTCTTTGGCTGCATTCAGAAACTGGCAGAAAAACACCTCCATGAACACAGCACAGTGCTTCCAACAACTGTGTCTTAGCAAAACTTGAAAAATACCGCGCCTACAATTTGTGGAGTGGCTCTTCAATTAGCAAAGGTTCAAGCCTCATCGTGCAGCTACATGCCAAATCTTTGTTGAATGATGCAAGAATTCTTGAGCTGGGCGTACGTGGTCCAACTGTCCAACCCTGGCATTGCATCAGCCAGTTTGGCCATGTGACATCAGGATAGTGTCCATTCAAGGTCTTCCGGCACATACACCTTTATGTGCCATTCTACTGCAGAAATGCTGCAGTGGCCATGCAGGAAGTGACCATTGACACATCTTGCCCTTGGGAAGTGGTGGTAGGACTTGACTTAGTAGCACAGCTCAAGGGGGCACCAATTTTTAGCCTGTAGAATTTAAAATTAAAACATTTTTTTGAAAACTTTTCCTTTCTCTCTCAAAACCAATCATTTTTTCCCTCTTATAATTCTCCTTACATACCAGATTGGACATTACATTCACCCACTCTAATTTACACTTAATTCTCGGCCCTTATGCTGTTAATTTCACCCATCCACCCCCTTAAACATTCATCCCTCCACCACCAATGCAAAGTGGCAGCAGTGTGTACCATGTTCAAGATGCACTGCAACAACTCACCAAGGCTGCTTTGATAGCACCTTCCAAACCCACGCCCTAGAAGGACAAGCGTAGCAGACACATGGAAACACCACCAATTGCAAGTTCCCCTCCAAGCCACACGCCATCCTGACTTGGGGCTACATCACCTTTGCTTCAATGTCGTTGGGTCAAAAACCTTGAACTCCCTTCCTAACAGCACTGTGGGTGCATATATAACAAATGGACTGCAGTGGTTCAAGAGGCAGCTCATCAATACCTTCTAAAGGGGAAATGAGGATGGGCGACAAATGCTGGCCCAGTCAGGGACACTCACATCCCAGGATTTTTTTCTTAAATCTTTGAATCTGATTGGTTAAGGAGATACACAGTTGCTTGCCCTATTCACTCAGTTTCTAGAAGCCTGCTTTCCTTCAGTGCAACATTATTGGCTCACATTTCATCAACTTAGTGGGAAAAATATTATTAGAATTAAACAGAAAAGGACAAGACTGACTTACAGCTGGTTATTCAATGTCCAATTTTCTCCAGCAGGAATAGGAAAGGAGGAAGTGTAGGATAGTGATAGGATTGGAATTAGTCAGGAGAACAGACATGGGGGCCTTAAGGGAATAGGGCTGAGGGGAAACATGAGTAACTGAGGAAAGGATGGGTAGGGAGAAACTGAGGGGTGCATTCTCCCCACAGCCTTCACCCTAAATCCAAGATATGACTATTTGTGGTTTCTTTCCATGCTGCTCCACACCTACCGACTCCTAATGAAAGAAAAAGAAAGACAGAGGTTCTGTCTTTAAAAGAAAAGTTCAGAAAGAAGCATAAGAAAGAGAAAGAGTGACAGAAGTTAACCAACAGAGAGGAAAATTACTGTATGCTGCAAAGATAGATAACAGACAGACCATTGTTCAACTCACCATCTGCAGGTTGACCAGCAGAAATGAAATATAAAAGCTAATAATTTTCTTGGAACTGCTCTAGACAACTCCCCCGCCTCGCCCCCTCTCACAACATAACTTCGCCTGAAGTAAGGTAAAAAATCCCATTTACAGACATAAATGGGGTTTCTGCAGCACTTCCAGTAAAGTTAAAGTAGTGAGTGGCATGAGGAAATTCCTGGTCCAACAGTTAGGCTATCATACAACATTAGTTGAGAAACAGAGCATAATTACATTGGCAACTCCTCCTATAGCACCATCTACAAAGATAATGGGTACTGTAAATGTAGACACTTTCGTAATGAATAATGCCACTGAATGATGCTAATGGGCAGAATCTTGTCGGGGCAACGGGGGTCTCAGCTACTGGCTAGAGGGTCAGTGGGATCCCCATGTTGCCTCTTTTCGGTAAGGCCTGCCGCATCTTGTTCTACTCAGGCACTTGACAGGCAAGTAGCGGACCTTCCCCTGGGATCAAGGACCCCTTAGGGTGCAAGTCCCAGAGACCGGCAGCTCTTCTGAATGGCAGCGCCATCACGGAGGCTGTAACTGCTACTTGTATGACATCTACCCAATGCCTAGAATCATCGTTGAATCGCAAGCCAGATGTGAGTGATGGTTGGAGGGGAGTCACAGTGGGGAGGGGTGGTTGGCAGCAAGAGCAGGGTTGACTGTCAGCGGGATCCCCTCTTCCCGATGCCGGGTCCCTCGATAAGGCACTTATTGCCTTTGAACGAAGGGTCGTCCCTGGAGCCCACAAGTGACTCCACGTGGGGTTGTTTGTCGTGCTCCCCGCATGGCGAGACCCCCATCCACCGCTGGTTTAAATAGCAGCGGCAACAGATGTGGCCCGTAAGTGGGCACTAATTGTCCACTTAAGGGCCTCAATTGGTGGCAGGGCAGCAAGGCCATCCATGGGCCTTCCCACCATGGACTTAATCGAAATGGAGGCAGGGAAGATGGCGGGGTCCCACCTGCCATACTCACACTTGATTAAATGTCCCCCTGCCACCAAACTCGCCACTGGGGAAGGGCATAAGATTCACTTGATGTAGCAGTTTCTGATGTATTTTGAAATGGAATATTATGATCCAGTCAGCATTTTTAGATAAATAATAAATAGATATTTTTCATGTACACATGAAAATAATCAGTATGAAGCACACAAAACATAGTCTTCAACGTAACAACATTTAGGGTGGAATCTTCCAATCCTGCCAGCAGCAGGAATCGTGGCAGGCGGGGCGCATAACTTGGCAAGAGGCAAGAAGTCTTTTTCCCGACAGCGGAGCAAACTGTTGGAATTTTGTTCTCACAACTTTCAAGGCAGGTTAAAGACAGATCGAGCTTCCCGACAAACAATGTCGGGAACCCCATTTGCATGTATTAGCATGTCATGAATGCTAATTAAAAGGCCACCTCACTGGAATTACGTTTCCCCTCCAATTAAATCTCCGCCAGTGGGTAATTAGAACATTCTGTTTTATGGCTCTAATATAAGCAGCGGGCACTTGTCGAGCTTCATTTCATCCACGACTCTGAGGTCAGTGGCTTTCGCCTTCCTGTTCACCACTCACTGCCTCTTTCATATCAACTGCCAGTAGCACAAGCTGCACCATAGCTGAGCACGGGAAGCAAGACTGGGGGAAGGGCCAGAGGGAAAGGGTGAGATGGAGGAAGGATTGGGGATGTGGGGGGTTGGGGAGGACCAGACGTGAAGGGTGAAATGGAGGCAGGACTAGGGGGTGGGAAGGACAAGAGGGGAAGGGTGAGACAGAACCAGGACTACGGGATGGGAAGGTCCAGTGGGGAATGGTGAGATGGAGGCAGGACTAGGGGGTGGGAAGGACCCTATGGTGAGAGACTTCTGAGGAGTATGTTTAAGAGACTGTCTGGGGAATGAGGCCAGGCTGTTAGGTGCACGTTTAAGACACTTTCCAGAGAATTAAACCAGACTGTTCGTGGCATTTTTAAGACACTTTCCAGGGAATTAAACCAGACTATCCAGGACATGTTTAAGAGAATGTCTGGAAAGGAAACCAAACTGTCAGGGAAATGTTTAAGAAACTGTTGGGAAAGGAAGCCAGACTGTCAGGGGCATGTTGGAGGGCTCGGCTTGGGACACATGTCTTGGTCCCCTATTGGGCGCGGCAAGGCCTCTCTGGACAGTGACAGTCTTAAAGAAAAGTGTGTAAAGGGCATGGTCCATGATTTAGTGCATTTGGTCCTGGAGGTTAGAAGGATGTTATTGGGACGCAAGGGAACACTGTTGCATTTAATGGAGACAGCTGGATTCAAGACGGTGGAAGTTCAAGTCTCATGGTGGGGTAGTGGATGGTCTCATTGGGGAATGGCGGGGGGGTAGTTGTGGAATGCTGGGGGTCTCTGAAAGTTAGGCTGCAACTAGTCTCGAGAATGGAAGATTCATGAAGAGCATGGGGACATCAACATTGAAGGAAACAGGGAGAATAGGAATATGTACATAAAAAATTATGGGGTCAAGGGTAATGGGGTGAGGCTGAACGGATAGAGGAGAGAGGAATTAGGAGGTGGTGTCTGTTGAAAAGGATGGCAGGAACTTGGTGGGTGACAGGGGAGGTTGCGGTGCTGGAAGCACTCACATACTGAATACAAACCATCTTCTACTTTCTAATGAGGTTGTTTGAAAAAGCTTCAGAAAAATGATATGGGAGGGGTCTTAAAGCAGGTGGGAGGAGTTAATAACTTCTCTTTGGGCTGACTGAAGGGACACCCTATTCATTATTTGCTCAAAACATGGAGAATCAGGCGCAGCTGAGTATTGTTCTCGAGGTTCAAATGCCCATTGAAGGAGCATTGCTCCATGACAATGGGTTGCATTCTTATGAGAATCCATTAAGGTTTGGAGCTGGAGTTGAGTATGTGTGATTGGCCATCTGTTCCTGACAGGGGCAGGAAAGAAGGGATGGAGGTGAATTCATCTAAGGGGCACGGCTGCTGGGCAGCAGCTAGATGCACATTCCAAACCTCCTTACCCCCAGCTAAATGGTAATGGCTGGCAAGGCATAATACTGAAACTCTTTCCATCATGCAAAGGCTATGTTCTCTCTACAGAGTGTCTACGGTTATTGAGGCAAGCTGACAAGTGCCTGACGGAGGGTTCTCACACATGGCTGTCATCGCCTGGGTCAATGTGCAATGTCTGCATGCGCAGCCATGAATGAAGGGGAGGAATGATCATCTGTGGTCCTCCAGGATGTCGTTCACCTGGAAGGGTGGGCTGGAGATGACATGTCTAGATGGAGGCCAGGCCAAGGGCTTAGCAGTGGCCTGCTGGTTTGGCGATGGAGGGAAACCTGTTAATAAAACGCTCAATAAATGCATGCAATCGATCTGTTCACAGATAGACTCAGAGGCTTCGGGAATGCGGGCTACAGGTAACCCTGCCTTGTTTCTTGCTTTCATACAAATGAGAAGAAGGGCCCATTGTAGATTAGCACAGGTCCAGGAGGAGCAGCGGGCTGAGCAGCTAGTGGGAGTAGGTCCCCAAGAAGACTAAAATGCTCCCGAAAACGGGCGAATGAAACAAAGACCAGTGGCCCAACCACTGGTATGTCACAGGCGTTGCTCATACATGGAAATGAGCGAAAGACAATGCTGCAGGCACCTTTGCTTGTCCAGGGATGTGGCAGCTCATATTTGCCAGCTTCTCCGGGAAGTAATGCGGCCGCAAGGGCTTGGAGGGCATTCTATTTCAGTGGCATTGAAGGTCACTGCCACACTGAATTTTTTTGCCAATGGTTCTTTCCAGGACTCCTCTGGGGACCTGTGCAGCATCTCCCAATCAACAACGCACAAATACAATGCATATGCACACAGATGCCCTGTTCACTAGAAGTCACCAGTATGTCCAGTTCCACATGGATGCTGAAAGCCAGGCTGCGAGAGCGGTTGGGATTTTCAGCGATACCTGGTTTCCTGCAAGTGCAGTGTGCCACTGATACTTCTAGAAGACATGGCTAATAGCACCAGTTCGCTGACCACAGAATGCTGCTGAGGAGTGCTGCACGTGCCTCCACCAGATCCTTGATAGAGCAGATGATTAGGCCTTCTGGAGATACATTTCAGACATTTGGACTGCTCAAGTGAGGCTCTCCAATACTCACCACAGAAAATGTCCACGATCATCATTGTCTGTTGCACCCATAACAACCTAGCACTGCAAAGGGGGATGTGTTGCCTGAGGGAGACACGGAGGAGCAAGATCTCCCCTCCGATGAAGGGTACATTGAAGGGGATGGATCTGAGGAGGGCCAGGATGTTGACAAGTCATATGAAGTGACCATAGCAGGTGTATGACATGGGAGATGTGCCCAGGACAATCTGATAGATACTAGATTCTAGGAGGAGTAACATGCCGAGACATTTTCACAATTGTTTGTTTTTCTCACCTTTGCTGCCTGGAAGGCCCCAGACCTTTTTGCTCACAGACATAATTCCTCTCAAAAGTTCCATTTGCCATGATGTTGGGTTGATCATTTGAATGGACTAAACCACGGTTAAATGCATAGGCCTGGCAATACATAGCCACTGTAGAACCTGAACAGCACTCCCTTCTCTCACGACCTTAGGCAACTTTAACTGGAATAATGCCCTCACTCATATTCAGCCAGGGATGCACTCCTGTCACCATGTCACCTACTCCCAAAGGGAGAGCGAACCAGACAGATCACTCTTTCAGGTATGACCAGATGGATGGGTGAACAGGGGGCAGTAGCATGAGAGCACCTTATGTCCCATCACCATCACTCCTCAATGCAGATTGATGAGGCACAATCTTGCTCCTGCACCCCACACTCACCCCCAATCACCACTCACACATCATAAACTCAGAACCATTGACATCTTTATCATGCAGTGAAGTTTCCATGTTTCTTTGTAGTGTCCTCATTGAGAGTGCCTCACCTGGACTACGGGTTGCTGAGGTGCAACCACTCGGGACCCTGCAATTGTCAAAACACTTAAAAGTCACTTTCCTAGATGGCCTTTGTATTAGGGTGAGACTGTGAGCTATCATTTTGGACACACCAGCCAAGGTGAAAACGTTTCCTGCATGTGCTCTGCAGAAGCCTGAGAAAGCTGACAATGCATCACATCAATAGCATCATAGTCCTTGAGACGGTACAGCACACAAGCGCATTCTAGACTCTCTCTCCCAAGGCGCTAAAAGCCCTGTCGTGCAATGATTTCCAACTTGATTTGCATTCTATCCCTCCCAAGGTTTACTGACACCCTTGATAAGGAGGAAAGCAAGTCCAACAAATCTCCATGTGAGGTCTGGCAAGAGCTTCAGCCAGATGCACACACATCTCTCAAATCCTACACTCAAGCCCCTCTTGCAGTCAAGGATAATGTGCTCATTGTTTCCTTATTTGCCTTGTTCAGCTGTATATGGTAGCTGAAATTGACAAATCACCTCGGAAGGACATTTAGCATTGAAAGTGCCCACCACATCTTACTCCAGACAGTTAGGACAGCCTCTGGGTTTCAATTGATATGACGGTGTCCAACTAGTCTCTCGCTCCTATGAACTTTGGCCCACATGTAGCTGATTTAAGTCCCCACAAGTAATCATGCCATCCACATACAACTGACATCAATGCAACAGCAGCACGAAATGCTTGGAACTCGATGAACACATATCCCAAAGTCACAGCATGGTTAGCAGAAGAATTAGTTTACAGGAATATTGGCCAGGCAGCACACTGACAAATGATGGCCATTGCCTAATCTTGCACATGTGGGATTATAGACGACTGACTCTGGTGATAATGTGGGAGAACTGAATCAATAGAAGTTCCTAATCAGACTCAATTGGCAGCCGACATTCTGGAGTCTAACTGACCATGAGAATTTGATGGTACAATTAGAAAAAGGGAATCCATAAGACTTGCAAATGGTTAAATTCAATATACATTTACAAATATGAAGACAATATACAATGAGTGTACACCCGTGCCAACTTTATGCATTCAATACTACTTAATTTTTCTTGCTGTACCACTACCTCTTAGTGCAGCCCTGACATCCACAGCTGAGGTGGAGGCAGCCTGCTGACTGCTATGCCCCGTTTTCTGTGATGACTTTGTGGGCATCCTCTAGTGGCTTGAGGCCTAGAGGGCTCCAGCCTGCTCAGGTGCAGGTGCGCCCTCCATGGTCTGACCTGTTGGAGGTGATGGGGTCACTGGCAGAGGGGAGGTGGAGAGGCAAGGCACCCTTGAAGTTTCCTGGGTCGACACCCACAGGGTGCCTGGCAGACACTCCTCACTGTAGGTACCCGATGGCACCTCCCTGTCTCCTTGAGGAGAAGGGACGCATGGAGGGAGGCCAAAATGCCCCGTCCCCTTCTCACCTATCCACTGCTGCACTGCACCCATGGCTAAAGCAATGGAGTGCAGTTCCGAGCGCAATCCAGCAGAAACTATGCGTGCTGCCGGACCTGGGTCACCAAGGCCACATTCTCCATGGAGGCGTCCAAGCACTTGTATACTGAAGCCACAACAGCAAACAGAACATGGAGGGACTCCTCCAGCCCTTGGTCCGGTCTGTGGGCGGCCTCTGGCAACTCTGCTGATGTTCCTCTGCCTGTCTCTGCATCTCCAAGAGGTCCCTTAGGGCCAAGTCCAGAGGTTTGTCATCTGAATCAGGCTCAGCAGGGGACTGGGTGTCAGAGACCTCCGCCAGCTGTGGACCGGTGTGTGTGAAGTCCTCACCAGATTGTGAACCCGAGCCTACTCTAAAACTAGGACACACAGATGAGTGTCTATCTGCGCTGGTGGATGGTTCATGTGAACACTGATAGTGCTTCTTCTGAGGATACTGAGGCTTCCTCCTCAGAGGTGGCCTGGGGACTGGGTCTGCAGGGTGTCCTCAATCTTTTTGTGCTGGTACCTGGAATAGAGAGAAGAGAAATTTAGTGATTGACTAAGCGGGCTTATACATTAAAGATCACTCACAGTCATTGCCAGTATAATGGAGCTGGTACGGTCATGCTCCTTGCCACTAATCTCTGTGGTCTGCTCCTTGAAGCTGCTAAGCAGATGAATTTCTGTAGGTCCACCTCCGGTCTTGGCCTGGTCACGCTTGTTCTGTGCAATCTTGTCCTGCAAAGGACTGAAGGATTGATTGTGAGGCCATTGGGTGAATGAGTAGTTCAGGAGCATGCATGCCTATTGCTGCAGCTGAGTCCTTCCCAGTAAGTGATTAAGAAACCTTTTGCCCTGGAACTAGAGCTTAAAGTGGCGGGCACACATTCAGTGTTGATGTCCCATCTGCTGGTCATATGTGACATCCCTGTGCACTCTAACCCTTAGACTGCCTGATGCAGATGTTCACAAATACATTGATGGAATTACTTGTCCTCCCCCACTTTCTTCAATAAATGAACTTGCAAGCAGCATTGGCTACAAGAATGGGAAACATTAAAACAAGCTCAGCACTTAAATACACGAACAAAGTTCCCAAAAATATGAAGTGCAATAGTCACAAGTGCAGCTAAAGTAAAACTGGGATTAAAATATTTTAAAATGTGCCGTTACAGATTTATTTTTAAGTTAAAACCCTGAGAAATGCAACATGACACAAACAATAGCAAGATAAATTATTCAAATAAATTAGAACACCATTTTGAAGATTAATTAAAGGCATCTTCAGCAAGTTAAAAAAACAAAGAGTTGTCCACTATATAGGTAATTTCATGAAAAATATACATGCTATCCAATGTTTCAGAAAGATCCAACTAAAAAAGTTTGCCGATATTCTGTTAGAGAATTCTCTGCTGTCCAGAATTATTTACTTGCCTTCAGATTAACTAATTCTTAACAAGGTTCAGAGAACATTTTTCAATGAAGCAGTCATTTATACTCCAATGCGTTGAAATGAAGTTGTGTTTAGCAATGGTGCCTATTCAACTTATCTTGATCTTGCATGAATCACATTCAAAATAATCCACAATCCAACCAGAACTAACTTCCGTAATCCTGAAGTGATCATAAGTATCATCATTATCCAGAACATCGGTTACTATTACATTGAACAAGATGTTGGAATCTTACTGAGAATGACTCAGTGTGGGCTGACATTCAGGCTTCTTTTCAGTTAATAAAGCAATAATGTAGTATTTCCATCAGTGAAAAGGCAAAAAACAGAAAAAACACAACAACCAAAGTAAAGTAGGAAAACTTTCACATTTGATTCCTTAACTAGGTTGAATTTGTAGCCTTGAATCAATTGCCTTGAAGGGGTTGATATTTGTGAGAAATCAAATGCACTATGTTCTCAGTTGGTTTTATGAACTAGCCTGGTGTGAAAACAGCAGCATTAAAACAGACAAAATCAACCATTAAAAAAATTGAGAGAACTTTGTATCCTCTGCCAGCTTCCTCATAAATTAGTCCAAGATAAATACATAGTATTCATCTATGTTTAAATAGTGAGGGACTTTGATGAAGCTTCAGTTAGTCAAAGGTTTAACAATTTACCAAAGAGGAAATCACAAATAAAAGAAGTTTCTGTCACAAGCAATAGTCACTTTCTATGGGCAGAATCATCCCAGATTTGCACTAAATGTGGTAGTGGGCATGAAAGACGATGTTTAACCCGCCAGCCAGAAAATGGCAGATTTTCATGCCATATCATCCCCTTCCTGGCACATCCTGCCTCATGAATAATGCATTCACAGGAAACATGCCGGATCATTGGTGGGCAGACTCGGATTTGCCCACCACGCTGTGACCTCAGCGCTTCCTCGCTCTGAGCGCCATATTTAAAGCGAACCAGAACGCAGCTTACTTCATGACTGCAAACCAGGACTGCTCCAGGCGACAGATGACCCCAAAAGTAAAGAAGACGGCAGCCCCCAAATTTAGAGACGTTTCTCTCGGGCACTTGCTGGACAAAATGGAAGACCACCACAATGGCCTCTACCCTCGCTCTAGCCGCATGAGGTCCACAAGAGTCACCAATCCGGCCTGGGAGGTGGTGGTAGGTGTGGTCAGCGCCACCAGAGCACAGAAGAGGTCAGCCATCCAGTGCAGGAAGTGGATGAATGCTCTCATCCATTCAGCCAGGGTAGGTCAACCACTCATCACTCTCAACTCACACACTCACAAACCCATCACACATCCACAGGGATCTCACACCTCAAGGGACAACACCTCTAACTCTCACACACACCCTCACATCTCCATCAGGCTCATATCCTCCGGAGCTCGCATCCTCATCCCGTCCATGGCTCCGCTCACCACACAAACATTCCACGCAGTGCCACGTATCCTGCTCACACTCTCTCCATCTGTTTTCATGCAGGAGAAGCTGGTTCAGAACAACAGGGAGACGTCTTAGACCAGAGGTGGAGTGGCCCACATTAGGCCTGTCACTCATTTTGAGGAGTGTGCCATCATGCTGACTGGAGAGGATGTGGTCCGTGCCTGAGGCAACAGTGAGGTCGGTGGCGAACACCCACGTGAGGATCCTGCACCACATCATCCCTCTCTCAAGGCAACTATGAGTGCTCTCTCCCCTGCTTTTGACTCTGCTGCCATGCACTAATTATTTCTACTTTGGTTCACAGGGAGCTCTGCAAGCGACTGACGCCCTCAGCCAGCCTCGGATGTCCACGATCTGAACAAGGCCCTAAAGTTAAGTCCCAACTTCTGCACGTCACACTTGTCCAGAAGTGTTCTGGGAAGCATGTTTTCCTGCTGGCGTAACGGTAAATCAGGCATGGGGGGGACAATTCCAGTCGGGCATTACTTTGCATGCAAATTGGGTTCACACCAGCCTCCAGTAGGATTCGCGACACCATCAGATGATTCCGCTCTGATTTCATGCCAGGGTGAAACCGATTTCTGCCCCTCACACCAAACTGTCCACTCCCACTCGCCATGATGCCAACTGCCAACAGGACCTGACAATTCTGCCCTTCATGTCACTGATACCATTATATTTATTTTAAGAGATCACTGTCCTGAACTGCTTGCTTCTAACTATTGCAGATTTAAGTATGTTCTAAGCTAGTGGGCTGTTGTGGCTAATTCTATCAAAAAAATACAGAGTAGTTATATTTAAAATAAGAAAACTCATGACAATCTGAATATTTCATATTTTTATTTGCAACTCAAGGAAGGCAATGTTGATAAGTAATTGACATAATGATCAACATAACAGCAATACACAAAAAACAGCGGGCCATTCTGATTAAAATAAGCACATTAAATATTGATGTTTTCAGTATAATTCAAGGATAGAGCATTTATCTTTACATTATGCTAACTCAGCATGCCTTGTTTTGCGTCAGGTCATTATATATACAAAGTTGCTAGAAGCAAATGCTTTGTCACATTCCTACATTTAAAAAAGCTTAACTCAGCACAATACTTCACAGGAATGTGTACAAAGCTAAACACAATTTTTGGCAGCCTGAAACCATTGTGTTAAATTTCCTCAGGTTGCTTGGATGCTGCTGATTGACGTGGTGAAGCTGTCCAAGTAAATGCTTAATTCTTTAGCTGCAGAGTTATCTTGCAGCCAGGGGAACAGATCACTAATTTAATGCACATTATGCATGGAGGTATTATATGTGTTAATCTTTGCTTTCATACTATCGTCTACAGGCTGGTGATACAAATTTTGTATTGTTTCAGCTGTACTGTTATTTGTTTTTTTTAATTCTTTGATGGGATGTGGGTGTTACTGGCAAGGCCAGCATTTGTCACCCATCCCTAATAGCCTTTGAACTGAGTGGTTTGCTAGGCCATTTCAGAGGGCAGCTAAGAGTCAACCACATTGCTATTGTCTGTGTCACATGTAGGCCACACCAGGTAAGGATGGCAGATTTCCTTCCTTAAAGGACATTAGTGAACCAAGTGGGTTTTTAGTGACAATTGATGATAGTTTCATGGTCACCATTAGTAAGGTTAGCTTTCAATTCCAGATTTTTTTATGAATGGAATTTAAATTCCACCAGCTGCCATGGTGGGATTTGAACCCATGCCCCCGGCTCATTAGCATTAGCCTCTGGATTACTAGTTCAGTAGACATTATCACAATGCCACCATCTCCGCTAGAAGACGCTAAAATATTTAATAGTATGCTCTTTGGACCGAACTGCTTTTTGACACATATTCGCATATATCCTTGCTGTTCTAATAAGTTTCTAAGTGAGCTTCTGAAGTTGGGCATGCAACAAAGCTGCTTCTTTAAAGAAAAAAAAAATTAAATTGAATTCCTTGTAGAAAATGTCACCAAAGGGCCCAGCATATGTGCAGCGTATTTACCATGTACCACATTACATAGCATGTAACTTTATACATGTAATTTGCATGATCAGCTACAAACACTTATTGAATCAATGTTCATTTTTGAATGCTGTCCATCACTAATGAATTTACCTTTTTAAAATTAGTTATCTCCAACAAACAGCAATCAAATTATTAGTCGGTACAGAATGCATCCACCTTTACCTTCATGGTCGCTATCACAATACTCGCAACAGACTTCTTAGAGTCTGTTCAACAGAGGTTTCTCAGATCAATGACATGCTGTTGGTAAACTCAAGGTAAAGCAAATCAATAAGAAATATCACTAGAATCTCCCCAGGTGCTGCAGATCTGGGTGGTTTAGTTTAAGGGAGATATTTGATCGAGCAAATATATTTTCCAAGCACATGGTGATTTATCTTTTGATCAACTGCTGTATAATGCTTGGAATACATTCTACCTTTACTCTGGTGTACAGCAGTTTGAAGGTGTTTGCAACAAGTAGAATTTGCAAGTGATCTAGCTGAACCCTTACAGGTCAAAGAAGCAAGTTTGTTACAATAGCATAAATAGTTCCAGATCTGAACTGAAGAGCTCCACTTTTAGCTGCCCTTTTACAAGCACAGCGCACAATTCTGTTTGGCATTTTAATTTTTTGTGACAGTCTTCAAGTTGTAGGCAATAACAGCTTGAGCAAGAGCCTATTTACAGATATCACAGGAACACAGGAACAGGAGTAGGCCATTCATCTCTAGATTGTTTTGCCATTCAATTAAATCATGGAAGATTCAAGAGCCAGAGGACACCGATTTAAGATGATTGGCCAAATAACTAATGGTGACATGAGGAAAAAGTTTTTTTATGCCGCAAGTGGTTAAGATCTGGAATGCACTGCCTGAAGGCGTGGACGCAGATTCAGTATGGCTTTCAATTGGGAATTGGTAAGCAAATGGAGAGAGTTTGCAGCATCAAGGCAAAGGACAGCAAGTGGGACAAGCCAAGTTACTCTTGCAGAGAGCCAGCATGGACACAACAGAATGAATGGCCTCCTGTGTTGCAGCCATTCTATGATTCTATGAACTACTCTACTTTTCAATTCTATTTCTCCAGAAATGAACCCCAGTGCTTTGTTTGCATTTTTATGGCCTAGTTAACCTGTATTAATATTTATAATGATTAGTGAATGTATACCCCTAAATCCTCTTTTTTCTTTCCCCTATTTAGACTCCCTCTGTTCCTGCAACCCCTTTAGAATTGTATTTTATTTCATATTGCCACTCCTCATTCTTCATATCAAATGTATCACTTCACATTTGTCTGAATATGTGGCCTCCTTATTCCTACTAGCAAATGTACCATCTCGCACTTAGCTGTTTTAACTCATTTTATCTGCAAATTTATTTAATTATTCTATTTTGTTGCAGTCTTCTTAAGTATTAACTATATTTCCAAATTTGGAGTCACTTGAAAATTTTGAAACTGTACATCTGATTTGCAAGTCCAAAGTATTTTATGTAAATGCAGAACAGCAGTTCCAGCAGGAGTCACTGTGGAACATACTTCCCACCTTTAGCCAATCTCAGTAAATACCTTGAACCCACACTCTTTGCTTAGTAGTTTGCAATCTATTCTGCAACATGCCCCCTGACTCTATATACTCTGACTTTAGTCATAAGCCCATTATGCAGTACCTCATTGAGGGCCTATTTGAAACACCGAGTATATTACATTACCACCCTTCTTGTCTTTTATTGTTACTTCTTTAATATAAAGCTATCCTTGTTTTTTGTAACAAAAATTAGGATATTTTATTATGAACATGTATATGGACATTGAATTTCATTTATATCTAAGAAAAATTATGCCTGCGATGGGTAATTTAATGTTATCAGGTTCTTATGATAAATATGCTGAAGAAACTCAATGTTGCACACATGATGTAACTGATAAGGAGACTGTTCATGATGGAATATATTCTGAAAGTATTTCTGGCAGCCACTCGGTCGTTTTGTTCATAATGATCTTGTCCTTAGAATATTTTCAGCTTTAATTTCCTGAGAAAATTTCTCAATTATTATTTGACTGAATCACTGGTAACCAAGTGACAGTGCTTTATTTCAAGCTTTATAGTGACCTTCATTCTGCAGTCATGATCTTATCCTTTAAAATATTATCTTCATTCCTCATTTAGAACAAAAATAATTTTAAAGCTACTTGAAATCAAGTATTTATAATGTATTTTTGCGAGCTGATATCACTGATACATAAATCAAAAGTGACTCGCTTTGAAGAAAGCAATACTTATTAAATAAAATTTATTCCTTTAATCTATCAAGATTAAATAGCCAAACTAATTTTATATTACCATGTGGTGAGCTGTAGTTTGTGATGTTAGGAGACAAGGACACTGGTGTAGAGTATTTGATAAATCGAGCTGAAGGTCTGAATTTTAGTTTCACCAGTTAGCAGGAGCTGGTGAAATAGGGATGTCCACAAATGATAACCCAGAGGCATAATTGGAGGTAGACTGGATATGAAGTTAGCAGTTCAGATCAGGATTGAACAGAACATCAAGGTTGGACATCACCAGTCTGACTAAATAGCTAGGGAAGCTGATGGAGTCAAAGCAGAGACAAATAGATACTGGTGAGAGCTGAACTGGATAACATCACCTTTGCCAGCATAAATTTTAGAAAGCTTTGACTTATCCAGGGTGTGATGTTGGGCAGGGCAATAGGTAGTGAAGGAGATGTCAGTAGGAGTGGTGGAAAGGTAAATTTACGTGCTGTTGGTTTCCATGTGGAAGATGACCCCAGGAGCGGAATTTTACAGTCCTGTCGCAGCGGGGGCAGGGCCATAAAATGTGGCGAGCTGTTCAAAAGTCCATTGACTTCAGCAAGACCGTAAAATCCTGCCGTCGTGACATTCCACCCAGGTTTCTGCATGATGCCACTGAATTGTAAATGAGGGAGATCAAGGGTGAAGTTCTGGAAGGAAAATTTTTTATCCAAAGTTTTACAAACTAAAACATGACTATTTTTCGAAAGAAAAAGCCTAGATAAAAGATTGGACTAGATTTCTTCTGAAGGCTGCGGGAAAAGTTGTCATAATTGATTTTCTTGGTGCAGAATTTTATGCAATGAGAGTACATTAAAAAGAGTAAACAGGAAATCATAGCGTGTGGTGGAGGGTAGGTGGAAATGCTTGCTGAAATTTTGGCATGAGTTCCTAATGTGGGATGCTTTACATTGGAAATGCTAAAGACCAGCATTTACTGTAACTGTAACTCTAACAAGACTAAAATTTGATTACTAAAACTAACATCATATCCAATATGAAAACAACAATGGATGAGACGGTCTGCGGTCTGTCCGCAAGAAAGACCCAAACCTCCCTGTCACTTGCCATTTTAACATTCCACCCTGTTCTCTTGCCCACATGTCTGTCCTTGGCTTGCTGCATTGTTCCAGTGAAGCCCAACGCAAACTGGAGGAACAGCACCTCATCTTCCGACTAGGCACTTTACAGCCTTCTGGGCTGAATATTGAGCTCAACAATTTTAGATCTTAAACTCCCCCTCCCCCCATCCCCACCTCGTTTCTTCCCCCTCCTTTTTTTCAATAATTTATATAGATTCTTCTTTTCCCACCTATTTCCATTATTTTTAAATCTAAAACTAAAACTTTGTTAGTCTTTCCACCCCACCCCCACTAGAGCTGTACCTTGAGTGTCCTGTCTTCCATTCTTAATTAGCACTTTTCTTAGACAATATCACCACCTTCAACACCTCTTTGATCCTTTTGTCTGTGACATCTTTTGATTTATCTGCTCCTATCACTGCTTGCTTATCTCCACAATCACCACACCCTCAACTTCTCTCTCCCCCCCGCCCCCCCACCTTAAACCAGCTTATATTTCACCTTTCTCCTAACTATGCTTCAGTTCTGCCGAAGGGTCATGAAGACTCGAAACGTTAACTGATTTCTTCTCCACCGATGCTGCCAGACCTGCTGAGTTTTTCCAGGTAATTCTGTTTTTGTTTTGGATTTCCAGCATCCGCAGTAGCTTTTAGCTTTTTGTTTTTAATGGATGAGACATGCCTGAGACATAGCTGAATTTTGTGAGAGTTTTTTGACAGCGAACTGTCAGTTTTCATTGTCACTACCCCTCTGAAACTTCCGATTTATTGCAAGCGTAGATTAAAATGGAAATCCTGAAGTTGTGGTCTATTAACTATTGGTCTGCCACAGGGTATGGACACCACCCACCCCCCCTCCCTCCACCCCCACCCCAGTGTCACTCCAGAGCCAGCAATCATTGACAACAGTGGACGTGGTGAGAACTTCCCCTTTTCTGCTCTCTCATCATGTTAGCAATCCCATAAAAAGTTACAACTTTTTCCAATCAGATGTAACTGGGTTTTTGAACAGCAATCTGAGTAATAACTCACCTCATGGCTCCCTAAAGCCTGTGCACCATCCACAAGGCACAAGTCAGCAGTGTGACAGAAAGCTCCTCACTTGCCTGGATGAGTGTAACACTAACAACACTCACGAAGCTTGACACAATCTAGGACAAAGTAGTCGCTTGTTTGGCACTCTCTCCACCATTGGCACCCAGTGGCAGTAGTGTGTATCATCTACAAAATGTACTACAGCAACTAGCCAAGGCTCCTTCAACTGCAACTTTGAAACCCGTGACCTCTATCACCTGGATGAAAAAGAGCAGCAGGCACATGTGAATAGTGCCACCTGCAAGTTCCCCTCCAAGTAACGCAGCATCCTGACTTGGAAATATATTGCCATTCTTTCAGTCCCTGGCTCAAAATTCTGGAAAACACTCCCTAACAGCACTGTGGTTCAAGAAGACAGCTCACCACCACCTTCATAAGGACAAATAGGGGTGGACCATAAACAATGCCCACATCCCAAAAGTGAATAAGTGAATGTTTAAAAAAGTACTATTATTGATCAACAGGTCTGGTCTTGAAAAATAATTTTATATTTGTGGAGTGTTGTGAAAAATTACCATTAAAATAATTATTCAATTTTTTTTAAACTAAATTTTTTTAAAGTAATTTTTTTAAATATTTCACTTTCTACTTTCACTTTGTTTGTGTGCCCCAATCTTTATTTTGCTTTATGTAGAGCTTCTAAAAATTGATTTGATTTTAGTGTTTTTAATTTCCTGGTTGGCTGTCTTTGAGAATTCTTTAATGTGATTGCCTGCTGGGAGAGCTTGATGACATCACTGCAGCTTCACATTGGAAATCCCCATTAAAGAACACTACAGTCCACTGCATGGAGAGAGTAAGTAAAGTTCTAGCCATAGAGATCGCTAGATCTCTCAGTAAGGCTTTCCTCAAGTGAGCGTTCTTGCTCTGCTTCTTACAGCAAAATTCAGGCCAAACATGTACCTGAGTGTTGCAGTCTTGTAGCACAGAAATATACAGCTTGCAAGTGACTGACATCACATGTTCAGAGAACCACCGTAAATTGCCAAAAATCGCTGGCAGTATCTTCTGTTCTAGACAAAAACAGAAACAGAAATACCTGGAAAATCTCAGCAGGTCTGGCAGCATCGGCGGAGAAGAGCACAGTTGACGTTTCGAGTCCTCATGACCCTTCAACAGAACTGTGAAGGGTCATGAGGACTCGAAACGTCAACTGTGCTCTTCTCTGCCAATGCTGCCAGACCTGCTGAGTTTTTCCAGGTATTTCTGTTTCTGGTTTTGTTTTGGATTTCCAGCATCCGCAGTTTTTTTGCTTTTATCTTCTGTTCTAGAGTTTAGGTCTAGTGGACGGAGCAGAAGCGAGTGATTTCCATTGGCGGAGGGCCACGCATGATCTCATACTGTTCAGCTCATTAAATGTACATGCAGGAGAAGCACGGTGAATCTTGTGGCACAGTCAGGTAAGTCACCGTCCCCACCGGGACCTCATGGGGTCAAAGGTTCTGGCACCATATTTAAAAGGGCACCCGGAGAGCTATTCACTAACTGCAAGCTAGGAGCTGCAGATTCTGTAGATCGCGGTATGTCACAGAGAAGACAAAGTGTGGCCCCATGGTTCAGCACAGTCTCCCTGCAGGTTCTCCTCCAGGAAAGGCAGGAGGTGCTATTTCCATGATGGCAGCAGGATGCTCTCCCATCTGAACATGGCAGCCTGGACAGAGGTCACAATGGAAGTTAGCTCTCGTGGGGCACACAGGAGAGTTGTCCAGCAGTGCAGTAAAAGAATGAACAATCTGCTGTGCTCTGCTAGAGTAAGTGGTATGGTCTACTCACTGCAAAGTGACACTGATAAGGGCATCAGGCAGTGTAAGTATGCACGTACACAGAGATGTCAGACAGGAGTGAAGGTTGCAGGACTCTGCAACAGAAGGGACATGTGCATTGAATGTGTGCTAGCCACTTCATACTCTCAATGTTTTATCACTTGCAGGATATCCGGCTTATTAATCACTTACTGAAGAGGGTTCAGGAGCTGACATAGGATTCATGCTCCTAAACTGCTCATGCATCCATTGGGATGACACTCAATCCTTCCGTCTGAAAGACAAGAATGCCCACAATAGGAGAGAGCGGGCCAAGACCAGCAGTGCCATGCCCGATTAAATTAGACTGCTGACCAGCTTCAAGGAAGAGGCCGCAGATAAAGCCAGGGAGGAGCAGGACCGTGCCTGCGCTGAAGGCGAGACAGGACACCTCCAGCAAGCCAGTGAGGATGACTGCAGTCTGTAGTTGTCAGATGTACCCACAGAGTGGGACATAGGTAAAGGAGCCTGTTTAGGCAACCACTAAATTTTACCTCTCTCCACTCCAGGTTCCAGCAAAAAAAGCAGGAGGCAAAGAAGCGGGACCAACCACACATCTACGACACCACCTCTGGGGATGAAGCCTCAGAGGATGCACTGTCATGGCATTCATCTGCACCCTCCACCAGTGCAAAGACATTCACCTCCGAGTGCACGTTGTAGACTAGACTCGGGGTCACAATCTGGTGAGCAAATCACTGACATGGGTCCACAACTGACGGAGGAAGTGACAGCCAAGGATTCTGACACTCAGAGGACTGCTGGGGCCCAGGTCCCTGCTCAGCCCCACACTGATGGTGAGCCTCTGGACTCAGCCATAAAAGACATGTTGGAGATGCAGAGACAGGTGTTATGACCACAGCAGATGTTAATTGCTGCGTAAACCATATCCCAATGGAAACTTGGCTTACGGGCCATATACCCTTTTTCTATATTCTGAAAATGAGAAGCAAACATACAGATCTCAGCAGCAAGAAGTCCAGTAATATTAGGCAAATTGGTGTAGCTTTAAAAAAGGCATACCACATGACCTCAAACTCTCTCCCACTCTTCTGTGGAAATCCAAAACGCCAGAACGAGACTGCTTATTGCAGCCCAAAACTTTTCTGGCTTGACCAGATGGCTGATTCAAACTACATCTTCTCCCAGCCTAGAGGTGTTTCCAGGAGATCTTCCTCACACAGCCAATAGCCCACAGCTACAGCTAACAGCTCAACACCTCCAGCTCAACAGCAACCAAATTTCCACAGTAACTCTAAAATACCTTTATTCCCCTCTTTCATCTCAGGTTCCATTGTTCTCACACCTCTTCGACACTCCAATCCTTCCAAACATAAAATCTTTCATGTTTCTATTTTGTCTCTGCTTTTGGGTCAATAAAATGTAATATGCCCTCTTCTGTTTACCTATGGAACTCCTGAAAGATGCAAACATGTTTCTTGTCCCTTCTTCACAGGATAACACAATATTTCCCAAAAATATTTTTAAAAAATAACATCCATTCTCACACAGGTAGAACATCAGGCAGAGATGCCAGAGGCCATGTGCAGACTGGACAGAAAGCTGCAGGAGCCCTCCATGCTCCAATGCTGTCATCGTTCCAGCATGTGAGCACTTGGATGCCTCCATGGAAAGGGTGGCAGTCAACTTGGAGACCCAGATCCAGAAAAACATAGAGTGGCTGCTGGATATCCGCTCAGACCTGCACTCCATCACTTGAGTCATGGGTGCAGTGGATAGGTGAGACCTCCCTCCAGGTGCCTATTCTCCTCAAGCAGTCAGGAAGGTGCCACCAAACACATACAGGGAAGAAGAGCACCAACAAGGCACCCTGGGGACTTCAGCCCAGGGCACTCCAAGGGTGCCCTGCCACTACATATCCCCTCTGTCAGTGACCCCATTGCCTCCAGCAGGTCAAGGGGAGGAGAGTGCATCTGCACCTGTGCAGGAGACCATTAACAGGCTGGGGTCCTCTAGGTCTCGGGCCACCAGAGGATACCTGCCAAAGTCATCACAGTCAACAGGGCAAAGCAGTCAGCAGGCTTCTCCCCCTCAGCTGTGGATGTCAGGGCTACACCTAAACGTAGTAATAGGAAAAGAAAGATAAAGAAGTTTGGAAGGCACTCAGGTGGCATAGGTATACATTCATTATATATAGTTCTGGCACTTGTAAATTCATGTTCATTTGCATTGTTTGGAAGTGTCCTGGATTCCCACCTTACTGCTAGTTGCTTCATTTAAGGGTGTGGAATTTGGTTCCCCATCAGAATCCAATGATGTCCTCCTATAGAGTCACTTCTCTCACATTATCAAGATTGTGATTACTCAATAATCCCACATGTGCATGCTTAAGCAGTGGCCATCATTTGTGAGTGTGGGCATGCGTTATGCAATTCTCAGCTCTGAAAATATGTCTGCTCAGGTTGTGGAGCGAGGTCATTGCATCTCCTGCTGCAATCAATGTTGAAGTGGGCACATCCAATCGTTACTGGCCATCCTTGTTGCACCATGTTTTTGAGCTAATGATGCATGTGAAGGCTGCAATTAAGGAGGCAATGGGCAAACTGGCCTTGGCTGCAAGGGGGATTAAGTGTAGGATTAAAGAGCTATGTGTACAGTTGACTGAATTTTCCTTGATTTTACAGCTGACCTGACTTAGGGGCTGTGCTTGATTTCTCCCTTGTTTTTTGTTAATTTAGTTTATTGTTTTGACTCAAAAGAGTTACAGTTGACTGAAGCCTTTGTCAGACCTCACATGGAGATTTGTTTAGCCTGCTCGTTTCCTTATCAAGGATTGGAAAAGATCTCACATAAAGGTGAGGTACTGTCATTGCAACCAAAGTGCACTGGAACTCATCGTAGGACCGGAGTATTATCCCACGAGGTGAGAGCGAGTACAATTGGTCTGTGTGCTGGACAATGCTGAGGAATGTGAGGCCATCTATGTGAAGCATCAACAGCTTTCACTGTATTACAAGGGCCATCTATGATTGAGATGTGCAGGAGTTTCTGCAATTGGAGGGTCTGGATTGGTTGGTACTCAACACCCCACATTGCAGGTGAGGCACTGTCATTGAGTGGACTTCTGTAAAGAAGGTTGTGTGTGTGTGTCCATGAGTATTTAAACTGGGGGAAGGTTACTAAAGACTGTGGGAACTGAGAGATGAAAGGTGAAAGAGCTAGATGCATGCATTTGTAATGAGACTTTGGTGAAGTTGGAATTTACAAGTAAATAAGTTGTGTTTTAAAATTGGCATCAGATGATAGGTAAGGACTTGACTTTTCAGCTGCTAAATTTCAAAGGGAGTCTAAGGGACTTTTACAACTTACAAAGGTTTCATAAGTGAACAAGGGAAGGTTATTAAATGTTATTTGATCCAAAAGTGGAGGCAATAGGGAGACATGAAAGATTTTTATATTTTGGAAAAGTTGAGTTCAAAGAGGCGCTTAGGACAATGGAGTCTAGGATGAAAGGGAAAAAAAGATATTTAAGAGAAATGTTCAGTTGAGGTGGCTCTGTGGGGGAGATGTCCCAAGACCAGCTCTGTGCGGAGAAATGTTGTAAATTTATGCAGACATCCAGTTTTAAGCCAGGGAAGTCTTTGTTTTCAGAAAGCAGTCTGTTTCTGAACTTCCTTTGGATTTCACAGCAGAGTGTGAGAAGTCATGTGGTATACTTTACTAAAGTAACAACAATTTTTGCTGCGAGTAATTTTTATGGTTAAAAATCTATAAGGCAGCTGTTGCCAAGTAGTATACTTGTGTGTTCTGACCAAGTGGGTTTTTTTGGGGAGGGAGTTTTTTGTAAGACTGTTTCAACTGTGTAATTTTTGGTTTTTTTTCTACTTCTTGTTCTTAAATCTTTTAATTTTAAGATCCTGGGATTCTATGCTTCTCTTCACTTTCAAAATACAAAACAAAAAGAAGTTCTGATCAGTAAGACAAGATTCCTCTGGGGTTTGGCTTGCTCAGCAAATAACATCGGCTGTGGCCATAACACCATACAGCATAGGAAAAATATCATATCTACTTACAGGTGCTCGAGGTCGGGGTGAATAGGGCGCTGTGCAAATTCCAATGCACACATTTTGCACAGTTTGGCACATGCAAAGGATCAAACCACCAGCAAGGCAGACATTAAGTATTGCCATTTAATTCAGAACTCACAAAACAAGGTAAATGAAAGCAAAATATAGTGTATGTTACCAAAAAGGAGCTGCTGCCTGCCAGCCAGCAGAGGATAGAAAACCAAATAGTAAAGGAAATGTATGAGCAGCCTACTCTGCCTGGAATCTGTTAGCTACCAGACTGTCATCAGCCTGTGTGCCACATCGTTACCTTGCAGTAGCCTCTGCATATGCCTCTAAGACATCCTGTCAGCACCATCCCCTTCACTATCTTCATCGTCAGATGAGACACTTCTCTTCCCCATGTCTCCCTCAGCCAAAGCATCTCCCCTTTGTAGCTTGTGCGTGCTTATGCAGGGCGCAGCAGACAACAAGGATCCGGGACATACTCTGTGGGGAGTACTGCAGTGCCCGCCTAAGCAGTCCAAACATCTAAACCTCATATTTCATCGTCTGCTCAATCATGACTCTTGTGGAGGCACGTGTGGCATTGTAGCTCTCCCCTGCAGCGCTCTGCGGACGCCAAACTGGCGTCATCAGCCAGGTCTTCTGGGGGTATCAGCTGTCGTCAGGGAGCCAGCCCTGCAATTGCTGAGGTCCTTCAAAAACCTGTGGTACCTGGGAGTGATTCAGAATATAGGTTTTGTGAGAGCTCCTTTGGAACTAAGCACAAACATGCAGGATTTGTCTTCTGTGATCACATATCGGCTGCATGTTCAAAAAATGGAAAACTTACCTGCTGATGCCAGGGAGCTCTCCCGGCCTTATGCGTGCAGTCAATAGCCCCTTGTACTTGCAGGAAACCTGCGATTACTGGTCTGGCAGCCTGGCTTTCAGGATCCAGGCAATTTGGGATGCTCTCCTGAAGAGGGCATCTGTCACCTCTCAGATGCAAAAATAAAAACAAAAAACTGCGGATGCTGGAAATCGAAAACAAAAACAGAAATACCTGGGAAAAACTCAGCAGGTCTGGCAGCATCGGCGGAGAAGAACAAAGTTGACGTTTCGAGTCCTCATGAGGACTCGAAACATCAACTTTGTTCTTCTCCACTGATGCTGCCAGACCCCTCAGATGCACTTCTGCGTTGCTTACTGGGGAATGCCACACAGGTTTCCAGTGGAGCCCTGGAAGGAGCTACTGGCAAAAAGTTTAAGGCTGTGGTGACCATTAATGCCACCGGCATGGGATTGCCTCCAAGTCCTTGTGGCCACAGGTCTTCATGGAGAATCTGCCAGATGCAAGCAGTCACATGCCAGGACATCCCAAGTTGCTACTGACATTGCCTTTTGCTCATCTGTAGGTAGCTGCACTGCCTGCATTACACCCAAGTTTGGGCCATTGCTCACAGTCGCACTGGCCCTTAGTCACCAGCATCCTGACCTTGAGGCTCCACTGCAACTTGCTGCTCAGGCCCTTGCTCTTCCCGGCCACCTTCTTGAATTGCTATGTTTCATGTGGTGTAGGTACACCCACAAAGTTGCTAGGGAGTTCATGGATTATTGAAGGGGAACTTGCAAGTGATGGTCTTCACAAGCTTCAACTGACCTTGTCCTTCGAGGTGGTAGAGGTCGTGGGGTGGGAAGGTGCTTTCAAAGGCGCCTTGGTGAGTTGCTACAATGCATTGTGTGTGTGTGGTGGAGGGAGTAAATGTTTATGGTGGTGGATGAGGTCCCAATCAAGCGATCAGCTTTGTCCTGCAATGTGTCAAGCTTCTTGAGTGTTTTTGGAGCTGCACTCATCCAGGCAAGTGGAGGGTATTCCAGCAGACTCCTGATTTGAGCCTTGTAGATGGTGGACAGGCATTGGGGAGTCAAAGTGAGTTGCTTATCACAGAATTCCCAGCCTCTGACCTGTTCTTTTAGCCATAGTATTTACATGGCTAGTCCAGTTCAGTTTCTATCCAATGGTAATCCCCAGGATGTTGATAGTGGAGATTCAGTGATGGTAATGCCATCGAATGTCAAGGGGGAAAGGCTAGATTCTCTCATGTTGGAGATGGTCATTGCCCGGCACTTATGTGGTGTGAATATGACTTACATTTATCGTCCCAAACCTGAATGTTGACCAGGTCTTGTTGCATGTGGACATGGACTGCAGAGTTTAGATTTAATCTGTTGGTTGTGGGATCACTTAGCTTTGTCTATTGTATGCTGCTTCTGTTATTTTGCATGCAAGTAGTCCTATGCTGTAGCTACGTTAGGTTGACATCTCATTTTTAGGTACGCCTGATGCTGCTCCCGGCATGCCCTCCTGCACTCTTCATTGAACCAGGGTTGATCCCCTGTCTTGATCATAATGGTAGAGCAGGGAAAATGCGAAGCCATGAAGTTACAGATTGTGGTTGAATACAATTCTGCTGCTATCAATGGCTCACAGTGCCTCATGGATGCCCAGTATTGAGTTGCTAGATCTGTTTGAAATCTATTCTATTTAGCACAGTGGTAGTGCCACACAACACAATGGAGGTTATCTTCAATGTGAAGATGGGACTTCATCTCCACAAACACCGTGCGGTGGCCACTCCTACCAATACTATTATCAACAGATGCATCTGCGACAAGTAGACTGGCGAGGACAACGTCAAGCAGGTTCTTCTCTCATTAGTTCACCTGCCGCAGACCCAGTCTAGCAGCTATGTCCATTAGGACTCAGCCACCTAGGTCTGTAGTGGTGCTACTGAGCCACTCTTCGTGATGGACATCGAAGTCCCCCATCCAGAGTACATTCTGTGCCTTTGTCACGTTCAGTGCTTCCTTCCATTGGTGTTCAACATGGAGGACTGATTCATCAGCCACAGTGGGGTAGGGGGTGCAGTAGATGGTAAACAGCAGAAGTTTGCCTTGCCCATGTTTAACCTGATGTCATGAGACTTCAAGAGGTCCAGAATCAATATTGAGGACTCCCAGGGCAACTCCTGCTCGACGGTATACCACTGTGTTGCCACCTTTGGTGGGTCTGTCCTGTTGGTGGGACAGGACATCCCAGAGATAGTGATGATGGAGCCTGGGACATTATCTGTCAGGTATGATTCAGTGGCTAGTTGCTTGACTAGCCTGTGGGGCAGCTCTTCCAATTTGGACACAAGCTCCCATATGTTAATAAGGAGAACTTTGCAGGGCCGACAGGGCTGGGTGTGCCATTGACATTTCCAGCGCCTAAGGTAATGCCAGGTGGACCACCACAGGTGGTCCGTCTGGTTTAACTCCTCATCAAGTTTTCTCTAGCAGTTTGATACAATGAGTGGCTTGCCAGGTCATTTCAGAAGGCAGTTATGAGTCAACCACATTACTGTGTATCTGGAGTCACATGTAGGCCAGATCAGGTAAGGACAGCAGATTTCCTTCCCTAAAGGGACAATAGTGAACCAGATGGGTTTTTATGACAATTGGCAATGGTTTCATCGTCACCATTACCAAGAATAGCTTTTAATTCAAAAATTATTAATTGAATTTAAATTCCACTAGATGCCATGGTAGGATTTGAATCTACATCCCCAAACCATGAGTCTGGGCCTATGGATTACTAGTCCAGTGACATTACTACCAGAAAGATTGAACATACTGGGGCTCTTTTCTCTGAAAATGAGAAGGCTTGGGGAGAGCTAACTGAGGTCTTTAAAATTATGAAAGCGTTTGATAGGATAGACACAGGACCGGGTTTTCTGGCCCCACCTGCCGCCAGGATCGTCCGGTCCTGCCAAAAGTCAATGGCCTTTTGGTTGAGCTGCCGAATCTCCCATGGCAGGTCCGCCATGACAGGGCTGGAAATTTTCAGCCATAGAAGAGATGCGCCCACTTGCGGGGAGTACAAAACTAAGGGCTGTAAAATATAACATAGACACTAATAAATCCAATAGAAATTCAGGTGAAATTAATTTTCTGAGAGACTGACTAGTATAAAGGAACTTGCTACCAAATGGAGTAGTTAAGGTAAATAGCATAAATGCCTTCAAAGGGAAGCTATATAAACACATGAGGGAGGAAAGAATAGTAGAATATGCACATGGAGTTAGATTGAAATAGGGTGGAAGAAGGCTCATGTGGAGCACTAAAACCAGCACATCAGATGGGCTGAATCATCTGTTTCTGTTCCGTAAATTCAATAGGCCAGAATTTGCTGAAAGCATAAAGGCATGAGAGCCTGAATTGAATATGAGCCATGGAAGGCAGTGCTGCATGTGGGAGTGGTGAAACTACAGAACAAATTGTTAGACAATTTGAGAAGGTGAATGAGAGTTGTGAACAGGGAAGGGGTGGGGCCATGAGGTACCACTAAGAGGAGAAGATCGCCAGTTGGAGTGGGATGAATAGCAAGTGGTCTTGACATGGGTAACGTACATCGTGACACAGCAGAAGGGAGCAGTGTTGGGCAGGAGAGAAGTGAAAAGCCACAGAAGGCAGTAAGATCAAACAGCATATGCAATTTGGGAGGAGAAAACGGCAAGAAGCAGTAGGACGGATTTGTGAGCATCCAAAGAAAGGGTAGGTGTGAAACAGATTGGGTAGAAGCTGGAAATGGGGTGGAGGGAGTGAAGGAGAATTAATTCTCTTTGCATCCCAAAAATATAGAAAAAAAGAGTTTCCCTGGAATAACCTGGAAAACATCTATCATTTATTTAAAATAAATAACTTAAAAGGAAATTTCTGTGTGTATTTTAATTAACAGGTGGTCTTTGCAGTGAGTTAGAAAAAGCGCAATGCCAGTGTCTTGTCATAAGAATAAGACAAGTTTGATTCTTTATCTGTACTCAATTAGCTGATCTCAGCTTGGGCAGCTGTGATGCTACAATTGGCCCCAATAGCCCTGCGGTAGGAAAAAGAAAAATCATCCAGGTTTTCTCCTCCTGTTTAGTACCCAATGCCCCCTGCTGGAAAGTACCTGAGTGTAGACATCAGATGAGAAAAGGATTGGACTAAACAGTGAAGATGCATGATTTTTTAAAAAAGGAACATCTACAACATGCAAAAAGTTTTAATTTGTGACCATTATTTGATGCATTTTCAGCACTAGAGTAAACATTTGATGTACATTGATGCTTTCTGCTGTGAATTCAATTACATGAGTGTTATGAGAGAAAACAACGAACAGATAAATTCTGATGAAGGCTTCAATCCAACATGTTAATCTACCTTTTGTTTTCAGGTGCTAATCATAGAAAGTTTATGGCACAGAAAGAGGCCACTTGGCCCATTGTGTATGCCGAAAAACGAACCACAGAGCCTAATCCCACTTTCCAGCATTTGGTCCATAGCCCTGCAGATTATGGCGCTTGAGGTGCATATCCAGACACTAACAGATTTGCTGTTTTCTCCCCAGTATTTTCTGTTTGTTTCAGATTTGCAGCATTCACAGTATACCTTTTAATTTCTACAATTTGGTTAATGAAGCCATATTTTCAAAAGTTTCAAACACAACATACTGTATAAACACATCTTTCCTCGTCATTGTTTCATTTTTTTCCACTTTCCTTCAGGTGAAACACAAATAATTCAGATTCCGCTACAATTTCCATGTCAGCATATCAATATGAAACATTTCTGCACATACTTTCACACATAGAATTGGCTAATTACTGGCTGTTATTTTGCCAGAAATCTATTTTGCTTATCAGTTTAAAATAGATTAAATATTTACAATAACAAGAGTATCGCTTTGCATCATTCTGAACAAGGAACTCTGTACTTGGTCAATGTAAATTCACTGCTGCAAATAACTAGTGAAATCAAGTCTTCTCAAAAAGAACATGGAAACATTGTGACTGTCTCCAGTGGAGGAAGTATTCAATGAATGGCATGACACTAGGAAGTTCTGAGGAACAAAGGGACCTTGGCGTGTGTGTCCATAGATCTCTGAGGGTGGAGGGGCATGTTAGTGGGGTGGTGAAAAAGGCATATGGGACACTTGCCTTTATCAATCGAGGCATAGATTACAAAAGTAGGGAGATCATGTTGGAGTTGTACAGAATCTTGGTGAGGCCACAGCTGGAGTACTGTGTTTAGCTCTGGTCACCACATTATAGGAAGGATGTGATTGTACTGGAGGGGGTGCAGAGTAGATTCACCAGGATGTTGCCTGGGATGAAACATTTAAGTTACGAAGAGAGGTTGGATAGATTTGGGTTGTTTCCGTTGGAGGAGAGAAGCCTCAGGGGCGACCTGGTCGAGGTGTACAAGATTGAGCGGCATGGACAGGATGAATAGGGAGCAGCTGTTCCCCTTAGTTGAAGGGTCAGTCACAAGGGGAGGTAAGTTCAAGGTGCGGGGCAGGAGGTTTAGGGGGGATGTGAGGAAAAACTATTTTACCCAGAGGGTGGTGACGGTCTGGAATGCACTGCCTGGGAGGGTGGTGGAGGTGGGTTGCCTCACATCCTTTCAAAAGTACCTGGATGAGCACTTGGCATGTCATAACATTCAAGGCTATGGGCCAAGTGCTAGTAAATGGGATTAGGTAGGTCAGGTGTTTCTCACATGTCGGTGCAGACTCAATGGGCCGAAGGGCCTTTTCTGCACTGTGTGATTCTGTGATATTATGTACTTCCTCTGGAGATACATTTTAAAATATTCTACGAAGTGCATATGTGCCACCTAGCAGCATAAAATAAGTACTGCAACCACCAAATGAATAGTTACAAATAAAATTTTGTATTTTAGCTTCAGTTATTCACTCAGACTCCCAAACAGCACCAAGCCAAACAAATATTACAAAATCATGCATGTTGTTCAATGCAATTTGAATATTAAAGGTGGCTAATGCAGTGGAATTAATCCAATGCAGAGTATTTTGACATTTGTTGCTGTATTCATAGAACAACACAGAACAACCCAGGAGTAAAAGGAAAATACTGCATCCGTGGAGACAGAAACAGAGTTAATGTTTCAAGTCCATTTGACTCGTCAGAGTTAAAGAGAGGTGGAAATGCGATGGATTTTATATTGTGTAAGAGTGGGTGGAGCAGGTGGAGTGAAGTAGAAGGTCAGCGATAGGTGGGAGCTCAGGAGAGGTTTGACAAAGATGTCATGGGCACAAAACAAAGGGAGTGTTACTGCTAGTGCTAAAGACTAAAGAAGATGCTGATAGTGGCATAAAAGGTAAGATCTTTAGATCATAAAGGTAAGAACACAACAAGCCAGACCTAGGAAACAAAAGCAAAATACTGTGGATGCTGGAAATCTGAAACAACAACAGAAAATGCTGGAAACACTCAGCAGGTTAGGCAGCATCTGTGAAGAGAGGAGAGAGAATGACACAAAAATTGGTGGGGTGGTAAATAGTGAGGAGAATAGCTTTAGATTACAGGAGGATATAGACAGGATGGTCAGATAGGCTGATCAGTGGCAAATGGAATTTAATCCGGATAGGTGTGAGGTGATGCACTTGGGCAGGACAAACAAGGCACGAGAATACACGATGAATGGTAGGACCCTGGGAAGTACCGAGGATCAGAGGAACCTTGGTGTGCAAGTCCACTGGTCCCTTAAGGTAGTGGGACAGGTAGATAAGGTGGTTAAGAAGGCATGTGGGATACTTGCCTTTGTTAGCTGAGGCACGGAATATAAGAGCAGGGAGGTTATGCTGGAGCTGTACAAAATGCTGGTTAGGCCACAGCTAGAGTATTGCATGCAGTTCTGGAATTCACATTATAGGAAGGATGTGATGGCACTAGAGAGAATGAAGAGGAGATTTACCAGGATGTTGCCTGGGCTGGAGAGTTTTAGTTATGAGGAGAGATTGGATAGCCTGGGGTGCGTAGATGAGGGTAGTGCAGTTGATGTAGTTTATATGGATTTCAGCAAAGCCTTTGACAAGGTGCCACATGGGAGACTTATAAAGACGGCAAATGCACATGGGATACAGGGTAATTTGATAAGGTGGATTCAAAATTGGCTTAGTTGTAGGAGACAGAGGGTGATGACAGAAGGATGCTTTAGTGACCGGGAAGCCAGTGTCCAGTGGCGTACCACAGGGATCTGTGCTGGGTCCCCTATTATTTGTCATTTATATAAACGACATTAATGACAATGTGGGGGGTAGGGTTAGTAAGTTTGTGGATGACACAAAGATTGGCCGGGTGGTTAACAGTGAGGTTGAGTGTCTTGTGCTACAGGAAGATATAAATGGGATAGTCAAATGGGCAGATAAGTGGCAGATGGAACTTAAACCTGAAAAGTGTGAGATGATACACTTTGGAAGGAGTAATTTGACAAGGAAGTATTCAATGAATGGCATGACACTAGGAAGTTCTGAGGAACAAAGGGAGCTTGGTGTGTGTGTCCATAGATCTCTGAAGGGCATGTTAGTGGGGTGGTGAAAAAGGCATATGGGACACTTGCCTTTATCAATCGAGGCATAGATTATAAAAGTAGGGCGGTCATGTTGGAGTTGTATAGAACCTTGGTGAGGCCACAGCTGGAGTTTTAGAGGGGATGTGAGCAAGAATGTTTTCATCCAGAGGGTGGTGGGAATCTGGAACTCACCGCCTGAAAGGGTGGTAGAGGCAGAAACCCTCATAACATTTAAGAAGTATTTGGATGTGCACTTGTGATGCCATGGCCTAGTGCTGGAAAATGGGATTAGAATAGTTAGGCACTTGTTTGGCCGGCGCAGACTCGATGGGCCAAAGGGGCTTTTTCTGTGCTGTAGACCTCTATGACTCTAACCTTTCAGGCCAATGACCTTTCACTAGAAGTGGAAAAAGTTAGAGATATGACAGGTTTTAAGCAAGTATAGGAGCAGGAAAAAAGGGGAAGGGGGGGACAAAGAGTAAAAGGGAAGGTCTTTGACATGATAGAAGGCAGGAGAAATTAAATAACAAAAGGCATGATGATGCAAGGTTAAAGGGGTGATAATGGGAAGAGTAAAGAAACAAAAGATGGGTCTATAGGAGGTGTAAATGCGATAGCAGAATCATCACCAACTTCTGTTGTCTGAAAAAAATGGGAGCAGTGATTATTGTTGAACTCAATGTTAAATTCGGAAGGCTGTAAAGTACCTAATCAAAAGATGAGCTGCTGGTTCCTCGAGCTTCTGTTAAGCTTCACTGGAACAGTGGAGGAGGTCTAGGACAGATATGCCAGAATGAGAGTGGGGCAGAGAATTAAAATGACAAGTAACCAGAAGCTCTGGTTATGTCTGCAGACTTAACAGAAGTGTTTTGCAAAGTGATCATTCAATTTACGTTTGATTTTTCTAACGTAGGAAAATTATGAAGGGGCTTGATAGTGTAGACATGAAAGAGTCTAACCCAGTAGCACATGGAGTGGCTGAGGCAAATAGTACGGGTGCATTTATGGGGTACTTGATTAAGTTCACGAGGGAAAAGGGAACAGAAGGATATTTTGATAGGGTGAAATGACATAAGATGGTAGGAAAATCGCTTGGAGCATAAACACCCGCAAAGAGCTGTTGGAAGTGAAAGAATGAAACACTTTTTTGCATTTTATACTTTTGAAGTGCAGTCACTGTTGTATTGTAGAAAACACAGCAGCTAATCTGCGCATGGCAAAGCCCCACAAACAATAGTGAGATGATTGACTAGATAATGTGTTTTAGGGTGTTGGCCGAGGAATAGGTGTTGGCAAGGACAGTGGGAGAGCTCATTCTTCAAAGGCATTGCACAAAATCTTTTATGTTCACCGGAAAGGGTAGATGTGGCTAAATGTGGCATCCAAAAGACAACACCTCAGCCAGTGAAGCCCTCATTCAGTGCTTCCAAGTGTTAGTGCTCAACATCCTGGAGTGATGCTTGAACCCATAACTTCTGATTCAGAAGCAAGAGTTCTACCACAGAGCCAAGACTAACAGCTAGTGTGTAACACAAGACATGCTGGGAATTGCACGGGTCAGGAGAAAGATTCTCAGGTGTCAGTAGTAGACCCTTAAAACTGTTCTGCAACCAAAGAGTGGAAATGGCTGGAAGCAAACAAGTGGGGAGAACTGTATTATTCAATAACACTGCTTTGATGGTTTTCTGCAAAAGTTGAGCAAAGTAGGATGGCTTTCCTTTTAATGTGGGAGCCAGCCTGCCTAAAGGAGCAGCACCAGATAGCATGAATGAGGTGGCTGAACACATTGATGCTATCTAACCTGGCAGCAGATAAGAAAGAAATGTACTAGGCTATGCAACGCTGCTAAAGTTGGCTTACAAAGCAACATAAATACACTTCACTCTAGTCTAAACAATGCATCATCAAAATGGGAGAACACACTTGGGAGCTTCATCATTACAAGGGCTGTGGCAGTTCAAGAAGGTCCATTTGCACTTTCTCATGGAAAATTTGGAAAGGCAATAAATGCAGCCTTACCTTGCCAGTGTCAACTACATCCAAAGAACATTTTTAAAAAAAAATATGGCGCCACTATTTTAGAAATAGCCTTAGACTATAATAAGATTTAAAGTAAAGATTTTTGACATTGACGTACATATAATCTCCATCCAATTGTAAGTCAGTTTCAAAGTGGAATGGTCTATAAATCACACTCAACTGAACTGTAGTGCATTAACCTTGTATAGCCAGCATCAGCCTAATTTTACCATCGCTCATAAGGTTCAGCCATCGAAAACACTTATGATTGAAAACTTGCCCTTGAAATGGGGGAGAAATCACACTACTGCAAGATTTAAAGTCCTGCAGCAACATGAAGGGGCTGCTGCTTTCTCCAAATAAAAGACATGGTTAAGCCCAGGGTCGTCTTTGCCTCAGTATAAGCATGCCTGACAGATGCTAACGCTGCTGCGACAGACTCCTGCAGGGAAGGGTCCACCAAAGTGTTGACTAAGGTGATCATATGCTTCATGGTTGGCTGCAAAGTATCAACACAAAAAGAACAAACTGGTACGAACATAGGAGCAGGAGTAGGCCATTCAGCCCATTGTGCCTGCTCCGCCATTCACTTAGATCATGGCTGATCATCTAGCTCAGCACCACTTTCCTGCACCATCCCCAAACTGCTTAGTGTCATTAGTATCCAATGATTGAGCTTCCACAGCCCTCTAGTGCAGAGAATTCCAAAGATTCACCACCCTTTGAAGAAGTTCCTCCTCATCTCAGTCTTAAATGGGAGGTGGACTCCTCCAAGCTCTCTGACCTATGGCGGAAGCTCCAGTGCATTCTGCAATTGCTAGTGCACTATCACCATTCCATTATCATTTTGGGTTGTCCTCTCTAATAGCAATCGGGGAGTACATTCACCATATGAACTGCAGCAACTCATGAAGAAGGTCCACCACCATCTCCTCAGGCGACTAGGAAATTTTTTAAAATCTTGCTTTCAAAGATAAGACTCCTAAGGTTTGTATCTCTGTCCTCTTCAGCAAAGCCAGGCTGCACGCTGCCCACTGGTGTGCTATTTCCTGTCCTTACTTGGAAGGGCAAAAACAACTGTGCATCCTCATGAAGGTTCTTGCCCCTCAGTTTGCATGGCTCAAAGGCCCACAACTGATGAACTTAGTAAAAGGGCAGATGGAGAACTGTTAGCACATTGTAGCAAAAATCAGCAATAGCAGCTGAGTGGCAGCACAATGCAGCACCAGATCATTATTCTGCATGTGAGAGAGTTAAGAAGAAAGAGAAAATAAAAGAAAGATGCTCAAACAATCTCTGATATTTTATGTCCTCTTTCTGCAAACTATATTGATGGCAGCCTCTTACTTTGGTGTCAAGATCTATGTAGAGCCAAGGCCTCTTCCTATTCTCATACCCTCAATTCTATAATGTGCTAGCTTACCCTACAAGAAGAATGAAAGTGGGTTTGTATGTACTTTGTTGAAGGGTTCTCACAATATATATGACAGCTTATCATATGTGCATAATGACAAAAAAAAGCAAGTATATGGCAAAGAAAAAGAGATAATTGTAGGGGCAGTAGGTTTTGAGGGTGTAAGTGCAAGCAGAAGCATATGCAGTGAAGTGTTGTTTTCTGACCCGAAGACAGTCAAGGGAAACAGGAAAGGAAAGGAAACCTGAATACATTGTACAAGCAGGGTATCCATTAATCCTCCACTGAAGTTGTGAAACCCCAACAAAATCCCTGGCATTGGAGAAATGTTAAAAGGTTCTTACCTTGGAAGTCCTGGTGAGGTTATCACATTTTTATTTTCTGCACTGCAGTCAGATCATGAGGACAATAATTGTGGCATTTCCTTGTTCTGCCATCTTTCTCCATTACTGCTCAGAAGTTTCTTTGGGTGCCCAACACCAATCGGAAGGGAAGAGGACTTCCTTCCTGCTGTTGTTCTAGGATCACCTTTACCCTTGCAGGCAAGAATCTGGAGGCCCTGATTAAAGTAATCCTAACTGCTGCTTCAGGACATTATTGCCCTCTATGCATTATTGAAATATAGAACTCCCTTAGGTGTTTCAGTCTGCTAACAAAATGTACAAGCCAAGCCGGATTTCCCACCACCTCCATCAATGAGCTGTCAATCTGGAGCACAATGAGCATGAGCGCTCAGCAATTTAATTTAAACTTGGACCCCCAACGATGAAAACAGCACAGGTCCCATTCTGATTCCTTCTTCCCCTCCCACCATCCACCCACTTTATGCTACATGTGAAAAATGCCCCCAAGTATCCACTGTAGCTAGGGATAAGTAGCTCAGGCAGGAAATAGTTAAAAGACAGAGGTAAGTTAAATACTTTTACAGGTATTTATGTGCCTATCAATTCCTGCTAACAGATGTTCTTAATTTTTTTCTGCCTCCATCATCTGTCACCAACATGTTTCCTAAGTGAAATCCTTTGAGCAGACTCGTTTGAAAGAAGGGGAGGATGACAAGCAAGTTGGGCTGCCTGAGTTGTGCTCCATGTCTTCCTGACAGCACCTGGACCCCTGCATCCACACAGAAGTGAATTTACCTCACTTTGGAAGATATAATTCTGGGGAGGCTCTTCTCCACAAAGGAACCTATACCAGCATATTCTGGTTGGCATTACTATGATAAATAAATGCTTGACTAATCAATATACTGAGTGCTTCAGAAGAACTCTAATTTGAGGAGTTTCTGCTCCTTCCTAAGTGATTTTCATTTGTCTCTTTTTTGCTATGTCATGTATTAATTAACATTCTATCTCTTTTCTTGCATGTGGATATTTTTATCCTTTCATCCTGTTCTGGTCTTTTTTAAATTCTGATAATCTGTAATCTGATCATCACTTCTGAGGAAAAGTCTATAGTTGAAATGTCGACTTTTATTCTCTCCAAAAGTGAGTATTTCCCGTGTCTTTTTGAAACATTTTGTTAACAATACCTCCTGCATTGTTAGATAATGTTACAGCTAATCATTGGATTACATCTATTTGAAAGCTTCCTGATTCGTTGCCCACGTTCACTAGATTGCATGGAGTAATATGCAGTGAATGCAAGAAAATTGAGCGAGTAGGAGCAGTCACCTATAAAGGAACCCAATGGATTTTTCTCTGAAAGGGCAATCCACTGAGATTAAGTGCAAAACTAGGAAACTCTTCACTACCTCTAAATCTCTCCTTTTTTCCCTATGTATGCATTTTCATAATTTTATCAATCTCTGCTTTCCTTCCCTTATTTGTAAATCCCTTCAAGAAAGAATCAAAGGGAGAGACACAGAAGCATACAAAGCAAAGAAAAAGAAACCAGGAAGAGATATGCCGACAGAAATTGAGGGAAGGTGTTTTACATATGTAAAGAGAGAATGGAAGACATAAAAAGAAAAAAGACAGTGGGAAGTCAGGCTTGCCAGAAATCAGAAGAAAAAGTAAGTAAGGGAGACAGCCACTCAGTGACAGAAATATACAGAGACAGCAAGAAACGGTATGTGACAGCAATATAGTGGGACAGAATAAAAGATTAAAAAGAATGACAGATAGGGAGCCAGGGGTGAGACAAGAGGCTGGAATTTTTTGCTACCGAGGTAGGTAGCTCAAGTCAGGAAATTTCCTGACTCTGCAGACCCATCTTGGTTTAAAGCACCTGGTCACACATAATTTTCATGCCGGGGTCACTGGTGCAGGATAGACTGAGACCCACCGATCCTGGAAGCAGATGAAAGGCAGCCACAGGGGCAGGCAAGTGTCAAGGCAGGTTGATTAGATGGCCCTCCTTGATCTTTTGGGACTTTGTCCCAGTTGTAATAAAAGGAGTTAGGCCCTCTAGCCCTCACACCACCTCACCATCATTCTCCTACTCCCCATGGCTCCTCATACTCTCAATGTCATCTCATGCTCTATTATTCAACACTGGTGACTGGATTCTGCAGATACCACCCTTCCTGTAGCTGCCAATGTCTCAGTGGCACAGGAACCATTGTGACCCATTAAGTATTTGATTATCTCGATCTGTATCTATTGCTGTGACCAGACAATGGCTTTGATCATTTATTTATACTTGTCGTAAGGGTTCCATTACAAAAACAGAATTACCTGGAAAAACTCAGCAGGTCTGGCAGCATCGGCGGAGAAGAAAAGAGTTGACGTTTCGAGTCCTCATGACCTTTCAACAGAACTGAGTAATATTAGGAGAGGGGTGAAATATAAGCTGGTGGGGAGGTGGGGGGAGAGAAGTTGGGGAGGGGGGGGGGTTGTAGGGACAAGCAAGCAGTGATAGGAGCAGATAATCAAAAGATGTCACAGACAAAGGAACAAAGAGGTGTTGAAGGTGGTGATATTATCTAAATGAATGTGCTAATTAAGAATGGATGGCAGGACACTCGAGGTACAGCTCTAGTGGGGGTGGGGTGGAAAGACTGACAGGGCATTACAGGTATAGATTTAAAAATAATGGAAATAGGTGGGAAAAGAAAAATCTATATAAATTATTGGAAAAAACAAAAGGGAGGGGGAAGAAACGGAAAGGGGGTGGGGATGGAGGGGGGAGTACAAGATCTAAAGTTGTTGAATTCAATATTCAGTCAGGGTTCCATTGTTAGCTCAAGAAATGACTCCTATCAACATTGCATGGCCAGCATACCACTAACATATAGACATCACAAAAGAAGAAAACATATTAACCCATCTGATGCAGGATGTCACAAAAGTATGACAAAGCAGCCAAATAAAATCCAATGGATTTCAAAGCAACAGACTATGGCAACAGTACATCTCAGTACTAATTCACCAGAATTAAATCTCCTAACTTGACTGTAAATGAGTACGAAAGGTTCACTCTGTGTCATTCTATATTATGTACCGTTAACCAAGTCTACTGTATGGCATGAAAACATATGATTACAAAATTGTTGCATAAACTAAAGAACGTTTTCCAATAAAATGTAACATATTTTCAACTTACTTTCTTTCTAAGGGCTGCTAAATGTTTAAATCCCAACATCTGCCTTCTCTTCACCCTCGTGCTGCAGATAATTCTATGCTAACCAAATGATTGACTGCAACAGTGTAGTTGAAACAAACTGGGAACCTTAAACTAAATATCCCTGCAGTCACAATCATAAGAACAGAACCAATTATCTTTTTTCTCTGCTTTCAGAGCTTTTTTTCCTATCACTATTTTCTTAATCATCTCCGTCACCATTAACACTTCTACACTCTTCTTCCCATTTTCTAGTCTAAAGTATAAAATGTAGTATCTGTATTTATTTCTGTATATACTAATGTCACAAATTTGTATTATTCAGTTTTGTTCCTCAATCAGTCCCAACAGGCATATTCTATAAAAGGCAAGGTCAGAACTGAACTTGATATCATTGAAGGAAAAAGGATTGAAAGAATCTTAACAATGCACAGATAATGTAGAATCAAGCAAATTAGAAGTTCAGCTGTCCTATAAAACTGAAAGAGAACAAAATTCAAAAAGCACAAAACAAATGATTAGTGAATTCATTTATAAATTCAAACTCCTCAATGAAAAATTATGGGAAATACACAGCTGAATTTCTTACATAAACTCCCAGCATGCAAAATACTGTGAGTGCAAATTTATAAAATTGTTTGTTAGAAACACGCTCATACCCACAGTGTAACAGCCATGTGAAATCCTTTTAAATTAAGTTGTATAAATAGTATGATGGCAGACATACATCAATAGCTTACTTGGATCCAGTACTGTTGGAACCATGAGCATGCTATCTGTATAAAGTACCCAAAGTTGTAAGTTCAACTGATATCCAAGAGTTTAAGCTCACTTCTCTTATGAGCGACAGAGTAATTATAATCATACAGCACATAGGGATGTTGTTCAGCCCGTTGTTACTGTCCTGGCTTTTTGAAAGAGCTATCCAATTAGTCTCATCCCCCTGCTCTTTCCTCATAGCCCTGCTAATGTTTCCTTTTCAAATATGCATCCAATTACCCCCTAAAAATGACTACGGTATCTGTTGCTCCTACCCTTTCAGACAGTGCATTCCAGATCATAACAACTCACTGTGTAAAAACATTTTGCCTCCCCTCCCTCCTACTTATTTTGCTAATTACCTCAAATATGTATCCTTTGATTACTGACCCTATTGCACTGGGAACAATGTCTCCCAATTTACTAAAGTACCTAAATGGTTCACGATTTTGAACCATCCTTTAATCTTCTCTGCTGTAAGGATAACACCCCTAGCATCTCCGGTCTCCTGAAGTCTCTCATCTCTGGCACAGTACCATTCTAGTAAATCTCCTGTGAACTTTCTGCAAGGCCTTGACATCCTTCTTGAAGTGTTGTGCTCTGAATTGAACCTGCGGTCGAATTTATATTTTTCCCAGAATTTAATTCCCCAAAACAACTTGCGAACAAACTTCCAGCAAGGGAGATTTTCTCAAGGTGCGATCTGAAAGCGCGGGCCTCTTGACACGCGTCAGGAAAAACTAGAAACATCAGACATCATTTGGTCGCTCAGTCACTTACAAGAAAAAAAGCTTTTGACAAACCTTGATCTCTTTTCTATTGTCTGCTGGTGAGATGGGTTGAGAGACTCTGCTCTTCAGAGCTGTGACTCCGGCTTTCGAGCCGAGAGTGGCGGCGTTAGCCGCGCGGATGCTCCTGCGCTGCGCCCGGTTCTCCGCCATTCTCTCGCCTCGCGATGCTGCTTTCAGTGACTGACTGAGGGCAGCGGGGGGCAGGGACAGGACATGTCCCCCAATCCACCGTCTGGGTGCCCGGGCGCACTTTACTTTCTGTTACTTTGCTACTGGTCGGCGTTTGATTATCTCCCTGGCACAAAGTTGAATGCGGTTTTTTTTTTGGAGCTGGGGCTTTGCTTTCTCCTGGTGTGTTGAAACAAGTTCGTTTCTCTCCTTTTCCCCCCTCGTGCTCTTCCACTCTACTGCACCTCAGAAAATCTGGCCAGACAACAGGATTAGTATCCAAGCAACGGCCGCTCTGCAGGGGGTTGCCGGCCGAGGGAAAGGGACAAAACGGACAATCAGCAGCACTCGCCACCACAGTTCACAACTTTATGTCCAATAAAACAGGCCAATGTCCGTCCCTGCGTGAATTACATAGGTGACGGTGGGAGATTTCTCCCGAATTAAAAACAAAAAACTACTGCGGATGCTGGAAATCCAAAACAAAAACAGAATTACCTGGAAAAACTCAGCAGGTCTGGCAGCATCGGCGGAGAAGAAAAGAGTTGATGTTTCGAGTCCTCACGACCCTTCAGCAGAACTGAGTAATATTAGGAGAGGGGTGAAATAGCCGAATCTGCTCCCTGTCCTTTGTCAATTTAGAAGGCATTTGCTTTATTTGCATGTGGGTATTAAAGAGCTTGTTAAAAGGCAACAATTGTGTAAAGTTTCGCTAAATAGACTAACCACGGCTGGTTTGGAGAACGCTGAGTTTGAACTGCAAAAATTCTTAAAGTTAACCAAGAATTTCTCTTAAAGATCGCTTGATAAGGATCAGTGGATCGTTCCGGTGCAACAGTCAACTAGAATTACCATTGGCGTGAGCAAGGCATAGCTGAAGGAACAGGGGAGGGGTTATTGTAAAAGCAAAATACTGCAGATGCTGGAGGGGTTATTGTACTCGGCTTTCATAACCTACATATCGCTGGTTGCACAACCCCAGCTGTTCCTGGCTCTGGTGACACCTCGATGCCATGAACTTTAAATACACATCCACTTACATATCCAAAACAAAAACAGAAATACCTGGAAAAACTCAGCAGGTCTGGCAGCATCGCTGGAGAAGAGCAAAGTTGACGTTTCGAGTCCTCATGGCCCTTCAACAGAACAAAGTGAAATAGGAAAGGGGTGAAATATAAGCTGGTTTAAAGGGGGGGGGGGGGAGAAGAAGGGGGGTGTTGTTGGGACAAGCAAGCAGTGATAGGAGGAGATAACCGAAAGATGTCACAGACAAAAGAACAAAGAGGTGTTGAAGGTGGTGATATTATCTAAAAGAATGTGCTAATTAAGATTGGAGAGCAGGACAAGCAAGGTAGCTCTAGTGGAGGTGGGGTGAAATAAACCATGGGTGGAATGCATTTAAAAATAATGGAAATAGGTGGAAAAAGAAAAATCTATATAAATTATTGGAAAAAACAAAAGGAAGGGGGAAGAAACTGAAAGGGGTGGGGATGGAGGAGGGAGTTCAAGATCTAAAGTTGTTGAACTCAATTTGTCCGCAAGCATGACCCAGACCTCCCTGTCGCTTGCCATTTTAACACCCACCCTGCTCTCTTGCCCACATATCTGTCCTTGGCTTGCTGCATTGTTCCAGTGAAACTCAACGCAAACTGGAGGAACAGCACCTCATCTTCCGACTAGGCACTTTACAGCCTTCCGGACTGAATATTGAGTTCAACAACTTTAGATCTTGAACTCCCTCCTCCATCCCCACCCCCTTTCCGTTTCTTCCCCCTCCCTTTTGTTTTTTCCAATAATTTATATAGATTTTTCTTTTCCCACCTATTTCCATTATTTTTAAATGTATAAAACCGATGGTTTATTTCAGCCAACCCCAACAAGAGCTGCTTTGCTTGTCCTGCTCTCCAATCTTAATTAGCACATTCTTTTAGATAATATCACCACCTTCAACACCTCTTTGTTCTTTTGTCTGTGACATCTTTTGGTTATCTCCTCCTATTACTGCTTGCTTGTCCCAACACCCCCCTTCACCCCCCCCCTCCTCCCCCCATAAACCAATTTATATTTCATCCCTTTGCTATTTCTACTTTGTTCTGTGGAAGGGTCATGAGGAGTCGAAACGTCAACTTTGCTCTTCTCCGCCAATGCTGCCAGACCTGCTGAGTTTTTCCAGGTATTTCTGTTTTTGTTTTGGATTTCCAGCATCCGCAGTTTTTTTGTTTTTATCACTTACATATCCACATATCCACTTTGTTGCCAGACCACCCCTAATGCTGCCAAAAACAGTTACTCCTGCCTTCATCACTGTGAGGATCAATTTCTCAAATCGTCTCCTCGCTAACCTACCTCCTTAGTGGTTCCAATTTACAGCTTATCCAGAACTTGGTGGGTTGAATTATATCCCACATTAATTCCCGTACAATCACCATCTCAGTCTTTGCCAAAAGCCACGGATTGCATGCACACTAAGTACTTGATTTAGACCTTGCTCCTCCTTATTTGTCCTCTTCTCTCTGGACTTTGCCTAGCTACCGCACTCTCTGCTTCCTAAAATCCTTCACACTATAGATTTATTCCCATATGCAAATTTCATACCGTTGCTTAAATTATCCTCCAGTACAATTCGGATCATTCAGAGCAACAGGAGACCGCTCAATAGTGGAAAAAGTTGCGTCATATAAAAGCTGCACGAGATTTGGCAGATTTCCAATAAAGCTAGAGGTGAAGCAAATAGCATTCTGTCACATTCATCTTATCTGAATGTAATGTTGTTCTTTGCAAGTTATAGTAATGTATAACTAAATATTTCCAGTATTGGCTAAATCTCTAAATGTTATTGAGATTAGTGATGTTCAATTATATTGTTCAGTGAGTTGAAACATACATTCTTTTATGATGTGAGACTGGCAAGCCACCATTCTCTTTACTCCCAGCAGAACTAAGGGTCCACCCCCAAAAGAGGTTATTTTTCTCTTACACGAAGCACCCCATCTTAGCAGATGTCCATGTTTTTTCTCTCATTCTCTCAGCTTGTTCTGTTTTTCCCTTTCTCTCTCAAGACTTTTTCTCTCTCCAAACACCATAACACAGATAACAGGAGGAAAACAGAAAGTAAAGTAAATAGAGGAAAGAAAAACTAGGAATGAAATTTAAGAATAGCTTGTAGACTATGGGCCAAGTCTCAAAAAATGTATTTCTGTAGTCCTCTTCTTGGAAGCACTTCAAATTCACACCATTATTAGTTTAGGGACCACTTGTCATAAAAATCAATGTCCCTATCTGCTAAAAGTGAGCATTTTGTAGAAAACATTGTTATAAAATATGCAGAAATCGCATGAAAACCCAGAGTATTTCCTATATGAAGAATGGCAAAATCTCATCTCTTCTTTAAATTTCTCAGATCATTGCATAATATCAAAAGTGATAGTGTCTTTGTTCAGGATCTTGTGGCAGATTAAGTTGTTGAGGAGGCAGTCAGAGATTTGCCTTTGGAAGCAAGCACAAGCGAAACCAATAGAGACAGAGATACCAACATGGGTTCTGGAGCCACAGTTACTGTCAGAGTATCAGATTTAAACTATGATCACTGACCCTTATGCTGCACTGGCACTGAGGCACTCGATTTCTAAAAATCTGATGTCATAGCTGGCCAACAACTGCCAAAGACATAACTCTAGATGTGGCAAATAATTTGTACTTAATGTGCTGTTCAATTTTCTTGCATGAACAACAGAAATAATAAGTGAGCTTCGAGATGACAGCTCACAGGTCCCATTGGATGGTATCAACAGCCGCAAGATTATTTCCTTGTGCCTAGACATCGTAAACCTGAGATTAAAGGGAGGGGAAGGCTCATGCCATAATATCTAGCTCTGGCAATGTCTGTCAGACACGTTTCTAAGCACAGTTAATTGGGCTTCTAAACGGTTTAAGGTACTGCTCTTCAAATTCTCAGGTGTTAGAGCATGACACAGTACTTGCTAAGCTTCAGACTCAACAGGGTGAGCAGTACATCCCACCTAATATCAAGCCCAATGTACACACGATGCTGGTGTGGGATAACAACTTTGGAGATGACATATTGTCAGGAAAGGGCACAACCCACAATTTAAAGGGTGAATCAGCCAGAACAAAGCAACTGGAAGCGCCTGCCCTGAAAAAACCTAAAAAGTTATCCCTACAACCACCCCCCACAAATATTGATTTGTATAATGGAGGACAAAGGACAGGTCGACAGCCATTTGGAAAGGGAGTACAACAACAGCTTGAAAATCATATGCGCATCCAAAAAGATGCATTCAGCTTGGATAATGCATACTTTCTCAACAAGTTGCCAGAAATGAATGATAATGTTTTGCCTGGATGGACTGGTTTCAATACTCTACTCTAGAGAGATTGAATCCCACAGAAGTCAAACATTGGCTACATCCCAGTCATTGATGCCAGACCCACTGAGCTCAGTACAGTTAACACAATCTTATAACAAAGTGTTGACATTGCAGAGAAGCTCAGACTGCATAAGATTGTCATAGTAATGGAATAGGCAATTTATGCCGAGGCCCAGGAGATTCTTTGGAGGAATGCCCTCTTCATGCAGAGACTTATTCTTCACATGGGGATTTTTCGCACTCCAATGGCATTTATAGCTTGCATCGGGAAAAGATTTGCAGATGCTGACAGCATCATTGGATCTGAACTGATTGCAGTAGGTTCTGTCAAAAGTGTTGTTAGTGGCCATCATTACAACAGAAGTGTTAGAACGTACAAGATTGTGTGTGAAGCTCTACCAACATTGAGATGGCAGGTTCACATTGACGCTCTACCAGATGATGAGCAAGACTTGATTTATAATCCAGCAGTTGAACTTCAGATTGCCTTCCCCAATGATGGTTTCGATGATATCCTCAACTCCGAGGGCTTCCAGACACTCATTAGCTGCTACAACAACTTTGTTAATAATAGCAAAAACAGTATGACTTTTCAGTTCACGAACAGTTACGTCAATTTATAAGAGCAACCAGGGTGGCCAGCTGGGATCTTCATCTTTCAAGTGTTCACTCCATGCTGCCATAATTCTTCATTTATGATCAAGTCAACTATGCCAGGTATCTTTCAGCATATTGACTTGAGATGTACAGCTTAAAAGAAAGTCATCCTGTTATCAATGCAGAGTTACAGTTTGTTGCCCAGTGACAACAAGAGAATAGCTTCCCTCAGATTGCATGTGATCAAGTTTTGAACATGAAGCCAGCCATAACTCCAGTCAGTTGGAGGAACACAAATGATTAACATTTTCTCTCCTGACCAGAAAATCCCAAACTGGACAACATTTTTGTCTTGCAGTGACAACAAGAAAAACCTACTCCAGTTCTTGGATCCATCATCATAGTCTGGAAAATAAGTTTGATCTGCTTTGAGAGCAATCTCCCTCTTCTTTACTTCAGTTACCATACGTTTTCCTATGCCCTTGAAAGTCTTCTGTTTCATTATCTTGACTTAGACATAAATCTGTTACTTTTAATAACTGTTGCTAAGGTAAAAATCCACCATTGCAACCATTTATTCTATGCAAAATTATTTAAATTTCAGAGGAATATTTTGACTCATTTATTATCCAACATACCCATATTCACCTATTTAGCTATTTATAGCTCCTAAGTCATAAAGAGAATGGAAGTAGAGATTGGTAGCTGAGGTGGGGGTGGGGGGAGGTGATATTCCTTTACACTCCTGACTTGTGCCTGTAAGTGGTAGACAGGCTTTGGGAGTCAGGTGAGTTACTCTCTGCAGAATTCCCAGCCTCTGACCTGCTCTTGTAGCCACAGTATTCATATGGCTAGTCTAGTTCAGTTCCTGGTCAATGTTAACCTCCAGGATGTTGATAGTGGGGGATTCAGTGATGGTGATGTCATTGAATGTCAAGGGGATATGGATGGATTCCTCTTGTTGGAGATGGCCCTTGTGTGGCATGAATGTTACTTGCTACTTATCAGCCCAAGCTTAAATGTTGTCCAGGTCTTGCTGCACATGGACACAGACCATTTCAGTGTCTGAGGAGTCACGAATGGTGCTGAACATTGTACAATCATCAGCAAACAACCCCACTTCTGACCTTATGATGGAAGGAAGGTCATTGATGAAGTAGCTGAAGATGGTTGGGCCGAGGACACTACCCTGAGGAACTCCTGTGGTGATGTCCTGAGACTGAGATGATTGATCTCCAACAACCACAACCATCTTCCTTTGTGCTAGGTATGACTCCAACCAGTGGAAAGTTTTCCCCTGATTCCCATTGACTCCAGTTTTGCTCAGGCTCCTTGATGCCACACTTGGTCATATACTACCTTGATGTCAAGGGCAGTTATTCTTACCTCACCTCTTGAGTTCAGCTCTTCTGTCCATGTTTGGACTAAGTCTGTAATGAGGTCAGGAGCTGAGTGGGCCTGACAGAACCCAAACTGAGCATCAGTGAGCAGGTTATTGCGGAGTAAGTGCCACTTGATAAGCACTGTTGATTACCCCTTCCATCACTTTGCTGTTGATTAAGAATAAACTGATGGGGCAGTAATTGGCTGGGTTGGATTTGTCCTGCTTTTTGTGGAAGACTTGCCATGCATTTGGGGGGGTGGGGGGTGGGGTGTGCACAGGAAAGTCACCTTTTCCCAATTGGCTTTCAGTGCAGTGCCAGGGCAAGGGCTCCAGTGCAGGTGGGGCTGGGGTGGGGGGGAGGTGAGGAATGTGGGGGAGGGTCAGGGAAGTGGCCACACACTTGGAAAAGCTTGTCAAAATTGAGCATTCTTCCGCAGCTGAGACCATTCACCAGCAGCTCCATTAACATGCTTGGAGTCAGGCCTCTGAAGCATTTCTGCTCAAGCAATGCAAGGTGCCACCAAATGAGAACTTCTCACCCCTGAGACACAGACTGCAAACTAATGTGAGTTTTAGGCGGCTGCAGAACCATTGGACAACTGGGTAAGTTGTAGAATCCTCTTGCGAAAGGTGGGCATGGAAGTCACTGATGGAGGCGCTCACATTCCATTGCAATGTATTTATTCAGGTTTGGACCAGTAACCCTCATGGTTCAAGCGAACAAGGCAGCTTTGCAGTGCAGGTTAGGATAATGCCTGCGCCTGAGCTGAGAGCACAGCATGCAGTCCAGTGGCAGAAGCTACTATCCAAGTGGTAGCCAGCACATTCTGGCATGCGTGAAGGGCCCTTGAGATGCAGCCGGAGCTGGAGACTTAAGCTGGAGGTCCTTAGGAAACATATGCTAACCCTGGCGTCTGTCTGTGTTTCACACCACAGGAAGAGAACATCAAGATCATGGAGCCTGGTGAGTGAGCGGTATGGCTCATGGCTTACAGGGAGCAGAGAAGAAGGAGATTGCAACAGAGGCACCTGGCTTGGCAAAAAGAGGAGCACCGCCTTCAAGGTGAATGGGCAGCAAGGCCTCCTCCGGATGCAGCTGAAGATCCACAGTGAGCCATCGCTCATAGGTGCCTTGCTAGACCTATAGACGACGCTTGTCATTCCTGCACATGAGTGAGAACCAGTGTCACCGAAGGCTCCACATATCTAGGGAACGGGTCACTCACAGATGCCACCTTCTGCAGGATTTGGCGCCATGGGGACTAGGAGGACATCCACTGCTAGTGGCAGTGAAAATGACTGCGGTGCTCAATTTTTACGCCAATGGCTCATTCCAGGGCTCCACGGGTAACCTGTGTGGTATCTCACAAGCCACCATTCACAAGTATATCTAGGAGATCATGGACGCCATCTTTGCAAAGGCACAGAACTTTATGCATTTTGACTGGGATCAGGCAAGCCAGGAAGCAAGAGCACTGGGATTTGCAGCAATATCAGGTTTTACACAGGTGCACGGTGCCATCAATTGCACTCACGTGGTGCTTAGATCTCTGTGGCAACAAGCATCAACAAACATTCTCTCCATCTCCCCCTCCTTCACCTCCTTCACCCCCATCACCCCCCATCTCCCCCTCCTTCAACCGCATCTCTCCTCCTTCATTCTCCATCTACACCTCTTTCAGTCCCATCTCTGCCTCCTACACACCCCATCTTCCCTTCCTTCATCCCCATCTCTCCCGCCTTCACCTCCATCTCCCCCTTCTTCCCTACTGCACCCCCTTCTCCCTCCTTAGCCCCTTCTCCCTTTCTTCATTCCCATCTCTCCCTCCTTCAATCCCATCTCCCCAGCTTCAGTCCTGATCTCCCCCTCCTTCACCCCTCATCTTCCCCCCCCTTGTTGGGGTGATAATGCCTATCACCCCAACCTTCATTGCCATCTCCCCCTCCTTCATTCCCATCTCCCCCTCCTTCATTCTCCATCTCCCCCTCCATCACCACCATCTCACCTGCCATAACCCCATCTCCCCCCCTTCACCTCCCCATTTGCCCCCTCCTTCACCTCGCAACTCACCCTCTTGCTCCTCACCCCTCATCTCCCCCTCTTTCACCCCTCATCTCCCCTCCTTCACCCCTCTTCTCCCCCTCCTTCACCCCTCTTCACCCCCTCCTTCACCCCTCATCTCCCCCAGCAAGTGCTGCCCAGCCTCAGAGGGGACTGCTGAGGGGGGAGCGGCCAAGTGCTGCCCTGGCGCTGCATCCTGCGCACAGGCAATCGAGGTGGGGGTCATGATAAGCGAGGGGAGTGGCCACCTGTATAAACTGACCATGCCTCTGCAACTAAGGCGCAGCCACAGTGATATGACTGGGGTCAGGCTCCTAGCCTGCCCACCCATGCACGCAACGCCGAGGCACCAAAGGACCACCAAGCACTCCATACCTTACCCACCCCACCAGCACAGACTTCGAGTCTGCCACCACTTTATTGGACCGTGGAGCAGTTGGACTGCACACGTTATACAAACTCCTCGCCAACACTGGCCATGTAGCAGTCACTGCTGGAGGCGCTCACAGCCCCTTGCAGTATCAGCATTCTGGTTTGCACCAGTGTCCCCCATGTCACAGGCTTACAGGGCAGCCATGCAGCGCACTCATCTCTGGCCATCCAAGGGATGACCAGCACACTCTGGGAAGCATTAAGGGATGGTCATACAGAGCTAGGAAAGGTGCTAAGTACAGCCATGATAACTAAGTCTCTCTCTCTTTCATGCTGCAGGAGGACCATGTCAGGATCATGGATCCTGGTGACCTAGCTGTATGCCTGATGGCCTACAGAGACTGTAGAAGACAAAGGAAAGAGCGACTGAGGCACTGGCCGCGCAAAGGCAGGAGCAGCAACCTCTTGAAGAAGGGGCAGCAGGGGCTCCCGCACACGTTGCCCAGGAGCGACAGCGAGACGTGGCTGGTCGGCGCCTAGCAACACCCAGGGTCTATAGACACCTCCTGCCATTCCTGCAGATGAGAGAAAACCAGTGTTTCCAATGACTGTGCATGCCTAGGGACCTGGTGGCTCACATCTGCCACTTACTGCAGGACTTGGCGCCAAGGGGACATGGAGGGCATCCACTGCCAGTGGCTGTGAAAGTGACTGCAGCACTTAATTTCTATGCCAATGACTCATTTCAGGTGACCTCTGTGGGATTTCACAATCCGCCACCCACAAATGTATCCACGAGGTCATGGATGCCATCTTCTCCATGGCACACAACTTCGTGCATTTCACCCAGGACCGGGACAGCCAGGATGCAAGAGCCATTGGATTCGCCCTAATCTCAGGATTCCCACAGGTACAGGGTGCGATTGACTGCACTCATGTGGCGCTCAGGTCTCCATCGTTACACTTGGTGAACTTCATCAACCGCAAGGGCTTCCACTCACTGAACGTGCAGCTGGTATGGGACCAGCAGAAATGCATCCTGCAGGTATGTGCACGGTTTCCACGGAGAATGCATGATGCCAACATCCTGATTCGCTCACAGTCTTGGGTCTTCCAGGGTCCACGGCGGCTGCAGGGTTGGCTCCTTGGGGTCGAGGCCTGCCCACAGAGGCCATGGCTGATGATACCTGTGCGGCAGCCTCAGACTGCAGCAGAGCAATGGTATAATGAGGCTCATGCAGCAGCACACACTTGGTGGAGTAGACCATCAGGATGCTGAAGATGCGGTTCTGGTGCCTGGACCTGTCTCGTGGAGCCCTGCATTACAGTCCGCAGAGGGTATCATGCATCGTCGTTGTCTGCTGCGCCCTTTACAACCTGGCGCTGCAAGGAGAAGAGCTGGCTGAGGAGGAGATAGAGGAGCTGCATGTCTTCTCCGAAGAGGAGGATGAAGGTGAGGGGGTCCTTGGTGGTGATGATGACGGGGATGAGGCTCTCGCACTGGCCAGATGAGGCAGGCGCTCTCGGGAGGACCTCATACCTGCCAGATTTGTGGAGGATGATAATGACATGCAGCGAGGTGTCCCCATAGATCCTCACATCGCAGTTTGACTCCAGTCTGGCTTAAGACAGCACCAATATTCTCTGTAAGAATACTCCAGTCATGGAGATGGAGTGGAGGCCCTAATAGTCACTCAATTACAGGAGAATTATGACAACATGCAGTGAGGATATTCCATAGATCTTCACATATCCTCATTCTGAGGATGTTTGACTCCTGTCTGGCTGAGGGCAGCTTGCTTGCGGTCCATGATCAGGGCCATTTCAGAGATGCAGCCATGAAACTTTAGGCGCATCTGGTGCTGTGTCTGCCTTCAGCACCTCAGCCCTACAGGAGCTGGTGCACAGCATCACTGGTCGCAGATGCTGGTGTGATGGGGGCCAGCCCTACCTTAAAGGTGCTGAGAGCACACAGAGAGTATGAGAGAACTCGGTGGTGCCTGCCCACTACATTCTGGCAGCAATGACCAGCACTGCCGAGGTGCAGGCATCAGTAATGTTTCCAGTGAGTGTGAGGCTTGACCATCACTTTGGTCTGAAGACTGCACAAAGCACAGGGAAGAGGCCCTGGACTGATGCACCTGCCTTTTATCTTGTGCAGAAAGATTTCACATCTGAGTGACAAGAACACTGCTCATCAGGAGCCACAGGCAGGGAGATATTCTTAGAAGTTTATTGACAATAGTGAACAGTATGTACAAGTGACCAACACCCGTTGCCAGGTTGTGCAACTACTTTTACCTAACTTTCCTAACCCTGCTGCTATGTCTTGGTGCTCCCCGGACATCCACAGCAGAGGTGGAGGCAGCCTGCTGACTGTAACACCCTGTCTGTGATGACTTTGGCAGGTGTCCTCTGGAGGGCCGAGACCTGGAGGGCCTCAGCCTGCTTTTGGGGTCCCGCTGTGTGGCAGTGGCACCCCCTCAGCCTGTGAAGCTGGATCTGCGGAGGTCACAGGAAGATAGGATTCGGATGAGCCGGCCACTCTAGAGCAACCTGGGTGGATGGTTCCGAAGCGTGCACCTGCTGATCCACCTCCATATGGGTGCCCGAGGGCCCCTGGCTGACTCCGTGAGAAGAAGGGTAGCTGGAGTGAGATCGAGCTGCCCAGCACCCCTCTTGCGCACACACTGTTGGAGGCCAACTATGGCATCAGTGACGGGGTTAAGCAGCAGTCCGGGAGTGACGTCCTGGACCAAGATCTCCATGGCGGCCGCTATCCTGCCAGTGTTGACCTCAGTGCATTGCAATGCCGGCACTATCACCTCAGACTGAAGACAGACGGACTCCTGCATCGTGCCTTGCAATCTGAGGAGTGCAGCGGGCATCCCTTCTTGATGTTCCTGAGCTTGCCTTTGCGGCTCCAGCAACTGTGACATGACTGAGTCCAGAGGCTCGTCATCTGGCTCGGACCCAGCAACATTCTGGCCTCCAGAAGTCCTCTGAGTGCCGGGGACCTGGGAAGTCCCTGCCTCCACCTGCTACAGATCAGATTGTGCAATGTGCTCACCAGATTGTAAACCCATGGCTACACTAAAGCTAGGTCCCACCAAGGTGTGTGTCTCTGCGCTGGTGGAGGGTGTGGGTGAGCTCTGTGACGGGACTTCAGGGAGGGTGCCATCAGATTCCTCTTCAGAGATTTCTTCGGAGCTTGACTGGAGGCACTGGGTCATGGACTCTGTTGGTTGTTTGGCAGAAGTACCTGCAAAAGCAAGGGGAGATAATTAGTGCATGGCAGTGGCCTGTGAAAGAGAACACATCACTCACGGCATGGTTATCTGACGGATGTTGCACTGCTGGTTCCTCACTTGGTAGAGCAGCTCTGACCTTGCCATCAGCACAGGACCGGTCCCGGTCATCGCTGGCCAGCTGGGTGGCTCTGTTTTTGAATTCTGTCAGAACTTTGATTTCTGGCCTCCCTCCACCTGTCTGTGACCTATCCCTTCTGTTGTGAGCCAGTTTTTCCTGCATGGATAGAGGTGGGGAGAGTGTATCAGGACACCTGCTGGGCCAGATGATAAGTATGCCTGGCCTGTGTGGGTGGTGAATGGTCCCATGGACGGAGTGAGCACAATGACGGTGTGTATGAAAGAGTGAATGGTGATGTCCCTTACACTCGCAGTGAGTGAGTGTCCTGTGGATGTGTGATGGGTTTGTGAGTATGTGAGTTGGGAGTGATGAAAAGAGTGACTTACCTTGGTGGAACGGAGGAGATCATTCATCCTTTTGTGGCACTGGGTGGCTGCCTTCCTCTGCAGGGCGTTTGCGCTGACCACTGCTGCCACTGCCTCCCAAGCTGGGTTGGTGACATTGCTACCCATCCTGCAGCCAGGACAGGGGTAGAGCAAGTCCCGTTGGGCCTCCATGGCATCCAGCAGTCACTCGAGGGACCCATCATTGAAGCGGGGGGGCTGCAGTCTTTTTGCCTTTGCTGGCCATGTCTCCCGGACAGCGGTGGTGAGCTGGTGGCGATGAGTGCTTTGCTGGTGCCTTTTATAGATGGTGGCCGGGGTGTTGGCGAGCGAGTGAATGAGAGCCCGCCCACCATGGAAGCGGCATGTTTCCCAGGAATGCATAAATAATGAGGCGGGCTCGGTAAGATATGGCGTGAATACCCGCCATTTTTGTCGGCGGGTAGGATTCCATTTTACCTGCCTTAGTGCAATTCTGGGAAAATTCCATCTGTAGAGTCCACACTGTGAGCAGCATATACAGCATACTAATTTGAGAAAAGTTCAAGTAAATTGCCATTTCATCAGGGAGGAATGTTAGGACTCCTACATACATACAAACGCATGAATTAAGAGCAGGAGTAGGCCACTTGGCTCCTTTTGAGCCTACTCTGCCATTTGATAAGATCATGGCCAAGCTGATTGTGGTCTCAACTATACTTTCCTGTCTACTCCCTATAACCTTTGATTTCTTTGTCAATTAATAATCTACCTAACTCAACCTTAAAAATATCCAATGATCCTGCTTCCACTACTCACTGGTGAAGAGAATTCCACGGCCTAACAACCCCCTGTGAAAGAGAGAAAAATTATCCTCTTCTCTGTCTTAAATGGGAGACCCTTTATTTTCAAACTATGTCTCTTAGTTCTAGTCTGTCCCACATCCCACAAGGGGAAACATCCTTTCAGCATCCACCCTGTCAAGTTCCCTTTGGATCTTATATGTTTCAATAAGATCATCTCTCATTCTTCCAATGGATAGAGGCCCAACCTATCCAACCTTTCCTCATAAGATAACCCCTTCACCCCAGGAATCAGTCAAGTGAACCTTCTCTGAACTGCTAATGCAATTATATCCTTTCTCAAGTAAGGATACCATAATTGTACACGGTACTCTAGATGTGGTCTCACCAACTATAGCAAACTTCCCTGCTGGACAATGGGAATAGAAGAGGTAAAACGGCAACTGTTGCATCCCCTGCGCTTGAACTGGAAGCTGCTGTGGGAAGGGGAGGCGTGTTGGGGATGATAGAAGAGTGGACCAGGGTGTTGCAGTCCCATCAGAATGCTGAAAGAGGAGGAGAGGGGAAGATGTGCTTAATGATGCCATCACCAGGCTCTACATTCCATGGATCATCTGCCATTTCCACCACTTCCGCACCAGCCTTTCCATTATAATAAATTTCTCTAATATCCTCTTCCAGCTGAAACCTCCCATTCCTGTCTCCTTTACATGACAATGTAACCTTCAAATAGTGCAACCAAAACTAGAAACAATGTTCTAGCTACAGTATAACTAATAATTTGTATACATATTACCTCTAATACTATTGTCTCCAATTATAAAATTTATGAATTTTTTGCCTATTTGTGCTTCCAATTTTAGTGCATCTGAACCCCAAAATCTCTGTTTTTCTACCCATTTCGAAATGTTATCATTTACTATCTATTTTCTTCCAAAATCTATCACCTCACATTTCCCTGCATTAAATTGAATTTTGCTGTGCATCTACCAAATCTACTAACCTGCCTAAGTCCTCCTGAAGTCACTTACAGGCTTTTTCACAATCAGCCATGTTTCATGCTTTTCTCTTTTTCAGGTGTCAAGGATCATAAGCCTCAATGTTTCTTGGATACCAATGTCCAATCACTTCCTCCAAATGAAATATGTTGATATGGGAATTTGTATTGGTTGTAGCTATGCCATCCTTTCAGTGGGATATGTGGAACATTCCTTGCTTTAAAAATGTCAAATTGAATATGCAATTCCAGCCTTGGTCACATTGCAACCACATTATACCATACCTGTCTTTCTCAGGTCCCCTCCCTCACATTCTTCAGGTAAATTGATGACTGCATCAATGCTGTTTCCTGTTCTTGTCCTGAACTGGAAAATTGCATTAACCTTTCTTACAATTTCCACCTCGCCTTCAAAAGCCCCATCTCCAACTCTTCCCTTCACTGTTTCAACTTCGCTGTCACCATTTCTTAGGATAGGCTTTCAACTAATATCCGCTATAAACCTACATCTACCTTGACGACATTTCCTCCCACACTGCTTCCTAAAAGGATTCCATTCCATTCTCCCAATTTCTCTGTCTCCATCATGACTGTTATGATGAGGCAACTTTCCAAACCAATCATTGTGATTTGAATTTCTTTTTCCTCAGCCAAGGATTCCATTCCACTGTGGTTGACAGGTCCCTGGACTGTCTCCTTTTCATTTCCAATGCTTCTGCTATTATCCGTTCCCCTTTTTCCTGGAGCCATGATAGGGTTTCCCTTGTCCACGCCTTCTTCTTTCCCCCAACCCTTTCACTGCCTTTATACTTGCCAGTCCAATATATTGATAAAACCCATCATGCTGGCGGACATCACTGTTTATAACCTCCAGTCAAAAAACCCATTAACCATTACTACCTGTTTCCTGCCCTTGAACCAACTTCCTATCCATGCTTCCCACAAGTTCTTTAATATCACATGCTTTAAATTTATCAACAAGGCTCCAGTGCAACAACTTATAAAATAGAATGCACATACACAATTTTCTTTATCAATATGTTGTTAGTTTCATTAAGAAACCTATTAAATTTGTAAGACGTTACGTAGAATGAGTTTTAAATTAAAACAGTGATTCCCAAACCTCTTTCCCAGTGTGACCCCATTTTAATGCTTCAGACTTGGTGTGACCCCGGGGTGAAAATTTGGGGGTGTTACAAGAGTTGTTGAGCGGAGAGGGCGGAGGTTTCAGTTGTTGAGCGATGGGGGGGTGGGGAGGAGGAGGAGTTAAGCATACCCCATCTACCACTCCTTCACCCACCAAACTTTCCCTCCTTCACCCCCATCTCACCCTTCACCTGTCCTCCTTCACCCCCATCTCCCTCTCCTTAACTCATGTCTCCCCCTCACCCCCATCTTCACGCCCATCTTCACTACCTTCACCTCCCATCACTCATTACTCCCCTCTTTCATCCCCATCTCTCCCTCTTTGACCCCCCCCCCCACTCCCCCCCATATCCACCTCCTTCACCCCCCCATCTCCTTCTCACCCTCCCTCATTCCTCTCATGGGGGCAAGTTGACAAAAAGGCTGTGTTTCTCCAAAAAAATCCCGTACCCATTCACAGGTTTTGTTTGAAACAGCAGTCGGGCCTTGGAGAGCTGTCCTTTCGGCCATACCCACCAGTAGAATAACACAAGAATTTAAAGGGGCCATGGAGCTGCTAGCATTCAGTCTGAGCTCCACAACAGCTACTGCTGCCTCAGAGTTCATGACCCAAAAATCTTGTCTCGTGACCCCTATTGGGTAGCGACCCTCAGTTTGGGAAGCCTTGAATTAGAATATATATTATTTACACGCATTGGGTTCAGCTACAGAGTAAAGCAGCCTCAATAATGGTGTATTCCTCAATTAGAAAGCATGAATTTTGAGTCCATGTGCTCATTATCACTTTCAGAATTCACTGCCTGTTGCATGCTTCCATCAATCTGTTCTGATGATGCTCCCTTACTCACCTGTGCTTCCAATACATGTTCCTTTTCCCTCAACACAGGATTCCGATCCATTGGCCAGAATTTTAAATCCCGCACATGCCCGAACCTAACGGGTATAAAATCACACAAGATGACGTCCGGCGAGCGTCCCAACGTCACCGCGCACTTGCACGATATTTCATGTGATGGCATTCGGAAGAGCGCCCACCGACAAATTAGCAAGCAATTAAGCTCATTAACGGCCCAACTGTAAGCGATTTTTCGTGGCCTACCTTATGCCTGGCAGACAGGTCAATTGGCCAAGTGGCCTTTACATTTTTGAAACCTCATCCAAGGGCGGGATGAAATCTCTGTTAGCATATAAAATAAAATGAAATATCTGGGGACAGTACTTTTATGAGGTATGCTTTCAGGTGCTTGATTGTGTTGCATTGACATTTTTTGCAGCATTTCTGTGTTTTATTTTATTATTTGGAGTCTGCAGCTCCCTGAGGCATCTGCCTGCCTTCAGGGAGCTCACCAGCACCCGCGGTGACGTCGGCACCAGCCCTCTTCCTGCCCCCGCTGGCAGTGCTGAGCCTTTCTCAGGGCACGTTTCACGCTGGCTGGCTGTTAATTGGCCAGCCAGCATGAAATCGCAGTCGGGGGCCGGTCGCCGTCAGAGGAGCGCTTCCCGTCTGCTCCCGGGCCCACCGATCACACGCGCCAGCGAGCGTAAAATTCAGGCCATTGTGTTTGACAGGGCCTATGACCATGAGCACCCCATATCCCACAATTCTGCCTTCAACCCTGTACTGTGGAAAGCCTAGAGGAGTATAGAAAGTACAGGGGTGAAGTAAAAAAGGAAATTAGGAAAGCAGAGAGAGGATATGAAAATACATCGGCAGGTAAAATCAAAGAAAACCCAAAGATGTTTTACTCGTACATTAAGAGCAAGAGAATAACTAAGGAAAGGGTGAGGCCTATCAGAAATGTACATAGTAACAGTGCAGTAGATGTTGTCTACATGGATTTTAGTAAGGCATTTGACAAGGTCCCACATGGCAGACTGGTCAGAAAAATGAGATCCCATGGGATACAGGGGAAAGTGGCAAGATGGATCCAAAATTGGCTCAACGACAGGAAACAAAGCGTCTTGGTCAATGGATGTTTTTGCGAATGGAAAGTGGTTTCCAGTGGCATTCCATAGGGCTCAATGTTCGGTTCCTTGCTATTTGTTGTACATATTAATGAGTTGGACCTTAAATGTTTGGGGCATGATTGAGAAACTTGCAGATGAGGCAAAAATTGGCCATGTAATTGACAGTGAAGAGGATAGCTGTTGACTCCAGAAAGATATCAATGATTGAGTGGGCGGAAAAGTGGCAAATGGAATTCAATCTGGAAAAGTGTGAGGTAATACATTTGGGGAAGGCAAACAAAGCAAGGGAATACTCAATAAACAGGAGGACATTGTTGAGGTTGAGGAAGTGAGATACCTTGGAATGTATGTCCACAGGTCCCTGAAGGTAGCAGGACAGGTAGATAATGTGGTAAAGAAAGCACATGGAATGCTTTCCTTTATTGGATGAGGTACTGAATACAAGACCAGGGATGTAATGATGGAACCATTTAAAATGCTGATTATGCCACAGGTGGAATTTTGTGTACAGTTCTGGTCACCACATTACAGGAAGGACATAATTGCTCTGGAGAGAGTACAGAAGGGATTTACAAGGATGTTGCCAGGGCTAGAAAATTGCAGCTATGAGGAGAGATTGGCTGGGGTTGTTTTCCTTGGAACAGAGGAGGCTGAGGGATGTCCTAATTGAGGTGTACAAAATTATGAGGGGCCTAAATAGGATAGACAGGAAAAATTTGTTTCCCCTAGCTGAGGGGTCAATTACCAGGGGCATAGATTTAAGGCGATTGGTAGAAGGATTAGAGGGGACATGAGGAAAAACTTTCTCATCTAGTGGGTGGTGGACATCTGGAATTCATTGCCTGAATTGGTGGTTGAGGCTGAAACGCTCAACTCATTTAAAAGGTACCTGGATCTGCACCTGATGTGCTGTAACCTACAAGGCTACTGACCAGGTGCTGGAAAGTGGTATTAAAAATGAGTGGCTAGTTTCTTTTTTTCTCTTTTTTTGGCCGGTGCCAATGGGCTGAATGGCCTCTTTCTGCACTGTAACTTTTCTATGGTTCCCCTCTCGTCCAGAATCATGCTAGAGTCCCCTTACCTTGCACATCATACCAAGGTGATTCACAGCAACCACGCCTGCAGTTAGCATCTGCAGCTCAAGGAATTTTGGCTCAGAGTCAATGAGTTGAAGTCTGAACTTTGAACATTGTGATGTATCAGGGAGGGAGAAAGTTAACTGGATACATTGTTCCAGGAGGCAGTCAGACCATTTACGTTAAGCACGTCAAGTTTGGACTGTAATTAGGGACAGGAGGATGTGACTACTAGTGAGGAAGGTATGGAGATCCAGAAGGCAGCACTGGAGGAATCTCAGCCCTTCCACTTGTCCAATAGCCAAGAGGTTCTTGCAGCCTGTGTGAATGACAGCAAGTTCTGCAAGGAGGATGAGCAAACTGACCACAGCACCATGGTACAGGAGCCATTCAAATTGGGCAGTAAAAAGGAATGTAGTAGTGTTGGGGACAGAACAGTTCAGCAAATCAATGCTGTTCTCTGCAGCCAAGCATGAGTCCCAAAGGTTGTGTTGCCTGCCCAGTGCCATGGCTAACGACTTCTCCTTGGGGCTGGAAAGGAACCTGGAGTGGTGGGGGAAATATACCGTTGTCATGGTGTATGTAGGCACCAAGGACATAGGTAGGACTAAGAAACAGGTTCTGCTGGGGGAATATGAGCAGCTAGGGACTAATTTTAAAAAGCAGAGCAACAAAAAGTCACAATCTTTGGATTACTACCTGAACTATGAGCAAATTAGTATAGAGTCAATAATATCAGAGAACTGAATGTGTGGCTCAAAGATTGATGTGAGAGAAGTGTGTTTTAATTCATGGGGCACTGGCAAGTACTGGAGAAAGAGAGAGTTGTTTTGTTGGGACAAGTTTCACTTGAACGGTGCTGGGACACTGTCCTGGCTAATCAATTAACTAGACCCGTAGATAGGACTTTACACTAAATATTAGGAGACTGGGGAAATTTAGAAAGTTGAAGAGAAAGGACAAGGCAATAGTACAGGGGAGCAATGTGAGTAATAATAACCAAAGTGTGACCAGAAGGGATAAAGTGTACAAAGATGAGTGCATCAGTAAATAGGATCAGAGAGGGAAAATGGTAAAAAGCCAGAATTAATGGCTCTTTATCCAAATACACGTAGCATTTGTAACATGGTAGATGAATTAACTGTACAAATAGAAATAAATGGGTATGGTATAAGTGGTTACAATGTGATGAAGGCTGGAACTGCATATTCAATTTGACATCTTTAAAGGATAAGAAGAAAGGAAAAGGAGGTAAGACAAAAACACCTGTACCCAACTGAACTGGTTTATTAATTTTAGTTTACGCAAATGGCCTCAAGAGAGTGCTGTTACACTCTTTGCCTTTAATGAAAAAGTTACAAAATGTTCAAATTCTGTACAACTTACATGTATTTCTTGTTTTTAATTTATTTACAAATCCAACTTAACCACTGGTTTCCTATTCCTAACAGGATATTGCCTTTCTTGATCCAAACTTTCAAAACTTGGGGAAGGACCTTGACCGATTTTGGCCTGAGGCTGAGAAGTTTTCTCCAACAAAGATTGATTTTTTTCCCCCTTAACCTTCAATTGAATTTTCCACTTCATCAGACATGTCTGTCTGACTCTGACCTGGATCTGAACTGGTTTCAGGCACCACTTGTGTTGGAGTAACTATTAGTAGACTACTTTTATCTCAACTGTCCAATTCACCCGGCTCATGTGTTTCTTCCCAACTCCCTTCTTCCTCATGAACCTCCGAATGTAGAACATAATCTATACATACAAACCTAACCTTTCCACTTCAAAACATCTTATATGTGCGAGGACCACACTTTCATGACTCTTCCTGGTGGTCACTTTAACCACTTATGATGACCTTAACCTTCTGGTTTAACTTCAGACTTCTTTCTCGCACTCAATCTCTATCATGACTCTCTTTCTGTCTTGTTTCTCTTCTACTAACTGTGCTAAATGTTGATTCAGCAATGAAAACCTCATTATAGGCTATCTTCTAGGAAACAATTCAGCTGGTGTTCTGCCAGTAGTAGTGTGAGGTGTGTTACAATAAATAAACAAAACATTTTGCTACTTTGATTCAATGACAACTGATGTTTGTTCCAATTTGTATCTAGCATTTTCTTAACAAGTACATGCTTAAAAAATTGTACTGTGCATTCTGCTGCTTTGTTTGAAGTAGGATGGTATGGTGGAACTCTAGTATGTTTTACCCTGTTCATTCTTGTGAATTTTACAACTTCTTCTGAACAAAACTGAGGTCTGTTGTCAGACACAATTTCCTCTGGGAACCCATATGCAGCAAACAAACTACACAAAACATCTAGAGTTTTGCTAGCTGTTGTGTGATTCATTGGAAATCCCTCAACTCACTTTGAACGGCTATATATCACAATTAATAACTGCTTCCCTTCAAATCCTGCAAAATCTATGTGCAGCCACTGCCACACTCTAGCTGGCTATTTCCACAGTTGTACAGGTACTGATGCTGACCTCTTTTCTACTGCTTGACATGCTCTACGCTGTTTCACTGTATGTCCTTATCTAACCCTGGCTACCAAAGATATCTATTCACTAGACTCTTTGTCAAGCTCATCTCTAAGTGTTTATCGTGACGATCACATAACAAGTACTATCTGTACCTTTCAGGAATTACAGCTTTGGTTCCCCACATAACACAATCTTTCTAGTCAATGGCATTTCCAGGATGCTGATGGAGGCAGATTTAGTGATGGTATTGCTGTTGAATGTCAAAGTGAGTTCGTTAGGCTTTCCCTTTGTTGGAGATTGGCATTGCCTGACACCTTTATACCATGAATATTACTTGCTACTTATCAGCCCAAGCCTGAATGTTGTCCAGGGCTGCTTATGGACATGGATTGCTTCAGTATCTGAGGAATCACGAATTTTACTGAACATTGTGCAAAATCAGTGAATATCCCCATTTCTGACTATATGACGGAGGGAAGGTCATTGATCAAGCAACTGAAGATGATTTGGCCCAGGATACCACCCTGAGGAACTCCTGCAGCAATGACCTGGGGCTGAGATGATTGGCCTCCAATTGGGGTAATTTCAACCAGTGGAAAGTTTTCCCCTTGATTCCAATTGCCGACAATTTTACTAGTGTTTCTTGATGTCACACTCGGTCAAATGCTGCCTTGATGTCAAGGGCAGTCACTCTCACCTTACCTCTGGAATTTAGCTCTTTTGTCCATGTTTGGACCAAGGCTGGATTGATGGCTGGAGCCAAGTGGTCTCAAACTGAGGACCATTGAACAGGTATTGCTGAGTAAGTGCCACTTGATTGTACTGTCAACCTTCCATCATTTTGCTGATGATTAAGAGTAAACAGTTGGGGCGGGAATAGGCACGATTGGGTTTCTCCTGCTTTTTGTGGATAGGACATACCTGGGCAATGTTCCACATTTTCGGGTAGATGCCGGTAGAGAACAGCTTGGCTAGGAATTTGGCTAGTTCTGGAGCACAAATCTTCAGTGCTACATTTGGGATGTTGTCAAGCCCTCTAGCCTTTGTTGTATTCAGTGACTGCAGCTGTTTCTTGATATCACGTGGAATGAATGAATTAATTAAATTGGTAGAAGACTGGCATATGTAATGCTGGGGACCTCAGGAGGAGACTGAGATGGATCATCCACTCTGCACTTCTGGATGAAGATATTGCATGTGCTTCAGTCTTGTCATTTGCACTGATGTGCAGTGCTCTGCCATCATTGAGAATGGGGAAGTTTGTGGGATCTCCTGATGGAGTTAGTTGTTTTAACTTTCCACCACTATTTACAGCTGGATGTGGCAGGACTCTAGAACATTGATCAGATCCGTTGGCTGTGAGTTCACTTAGCCCTGTCTATAACATATGCTGGTTGTGAAATTGCATATCTTTGTTTTAGCATGCTGCTTCTGCTGTTTAGCGTACATGTAGTCCTATGTAGTAGCTTCATTAGGTTGGAATCTCATTTTTAGGTCTGCTGTTGCTACTCCTGGCATTCTCTACTCCACTATTTATTTTGAATTTTGCTACAGTTGTACAGGGCACTGGGAAGACCATATCTGAAGTACTGTGTACAGTTTTGGTCTCTTATTTAAGAAGCACTCTACAAGCACTCCTTGAGAGTGTGGTGGAAGCAGATTCAATTAAAGCTTCAAAGAGAATTGGATAATTAATGGAAGAGAAAAAATTGCAGGGTTACAGGGAGAAGGGTCTAGATGAATTGCTCTCGCAGAGAGCTGACACAGACACAATGGGCCAAATACCTCCCTCTGCCCTGTAGCTATTCTATATTAATTAATTGAATTGAAGTTCTCCCAACTGCTGCGATGGAATTTGAATTCATGTTTCCAGAGAATAAATCCCTTTGGATTACTAACCCAGCAACATTACCTTGGTTGTATGATGTGGCTGCATGCCACTGTAAATGTAAAGGTGCTTGGCAGAGCAAGGGTTAATGTGGGATTGGAGAATAGCACCACCCACGGTATGATGTATAGTGTCACATGATGTTAGACTGAGAGAACAGTCTAGAGAGAATACTCTGGAACAAGCCAGCATGGAGGTAACAGCACCATGCATGATCGTAACCTGGGATTTGTAAATAATTAAAGGTTACTAATAAATGGTTCATGTTTAGATATACAAGTCTTAAGATCTCATAATTGAGACATATAAAGAACTCATATTACAACAACCACTATACTACTATCTCTACTTGTATGAGAAGGTTCAGGCTTGAAGGCGTCATCCAAGACTTGAGGAAAAAAATCTAGTCTGACACTCCAGTGCAGAACCGAGGGAACACTGCACTGTTGGAGGTGCCATATTTTGTTTGAGACCTTGTATTCCCTCTCAGGTGGATCTAAAAGATCTCATAGGACTATTTTGAACAGCATAGCAATTATCCAGATCCTGCACAATATCTATCCCTCTATCAACATCACAAAAACATTATCTGGTCATTATCATTGTTTGTGGGAATATGTTGTGTGCAAATTGGTTGACACTATTGCTACATTAGAACAGTGACTACACTTCAAAAGTACTTCATTAGCTCTAAATTGCTTTAAGGTGGTCATGAAGGACAACATATAATTGCAAACTTTTTTTTGTCTCTTATTATTTCCTTCCCTCATCTCTTTCCATGCACCTATATTTGCTTTAAAAATTGTTAAATCTCTACTTCTAGTTCTGATGAAAGGCCAATTGACCTGAAACGTGAAGTCTGATCCTCTGTCCACAGATGGTCCCTTGCCTATGTATTTTCTTTCTATCTCAGCCTTTCCACTGCCCCACAGGAGATGCTGTAGCTCTGGAGACAAAGGGAGTCCCTGCACATTCATAGTGCGCCGGCGCCAAGCTCGCGGGAGGGGACTTGCTGCAGGAACTGCGTCACCATCATGGCGGCCAGCGGGCGGAAGTGAGGTATGTTTTGCGTTGCCGCTGGAGGCGGAAGCAGTGTCGGTGAGGGAAAGCAGCTTGGAACCGGGGCTTCGGGATTTCCTTCCAGCTCCCGCTCGACCACTCATCACAAGGCAGATGGCTGCCAACAGTAACAACTTGCAGGTAAACACTGTTGCTGAGGCCGATGGACGCGGTGGGGCGGGGGGAGCGGTGCTGAGCTTCTCCTCCCCGGACTCCCCCCAGCAGCTCCTGAGCTTGTAGGGATGGGGGAGTCGGTGGCGGCTGTGGGTCCAGAAATCTGGTGTCAACAGCCTATAGAGTGAGATTGAAATAAAGGTTTAAACAGCCGGTGTGTGGTCTGAACAGGGAGAAGGAAGGAAACTGCAGCCGGAATTTCACATGACGTGACTGTTAAAGGGCAGGGTAGCAGGAAAAGGGAAAGGTGAATAGGGAAGAAACTCTAGAGTAACCGCCGGCCCCTCCCATAAAACCCTAACACTCACCGATAGAGATTGTAAAACATCCAAGCCTCCAGTTCTTTGAAGCAGTGCGAAACCCAAAAGCTGAGTGCATTGTGTGTGTTACTTCTCTTTTGAGCAGGAATAAGATATTTATTCTCTAAAGCATTCACGTTTGGAATGGGATAGGAAATGAAGACTTTAAAAGAAAAGGCAGTATTCATGAGAAAAGCACGGCCTTGGCGAACCTCCATTTATTTACATAACTGACAATTGGTGATTAGTTGAAATACAAATAGTTCCTAATACCAACAGAGCCAAGGAGAGAAATCCCTGGGTCCTGGTGCTTCTGTTTCTGGGCCCCTTATTCCTCCCCCTCCCAAAAACCCTCAGTCATGCGTAATATTTTTTCTCCTTTCAACATTCACCAAGCAATCAGAGGAAGGTTGAAGTAAAATGATACACATTGTGGGCATCTGGTTACAAATATTGCCCGATATATCTGCAGCATGGGACATTAATATTAAGAACAGCAACGAAACAATATAGTGCTTGTGCGTGCCTATAGGTGATCCCACCATGACCATTAAGCAAACCTGAGTACAAATTTTACTTTAACAGCATCGTGCAATATTATTAATTTAATAAGAAAATATTCTATTATTTATAACACTGCAGATGATAACACTGATTTTAGTGATTGCCTCAGCTCACATTAACATGTTCTGCACATTGCACCTTATGGACATGGTGACAGTAAATTCATATTTTGGGGAAATCTTCAATACTTGCAACCCAGATAAACTGCATAGGATATTTTCCATTATGAAGAAGAAATAGTAGACTTTCTCCTGCCTGGGTGCAGGATATTCAATATAATTATTTCATGGAAGGGGCATAATTGGAGTCTGATTTGTCAGTAATCTCTCAGGGTAGAAAGATCGATTGACTCCTGAGCAACAAAGTAGAATGATTGAACAACATAGGTCTTCACGCCCAGTGAGCAGCATTGGAGTTCTTGGGTGTCTCTGCGCAGCACAACTGAAGAGGCCAGAGGACAAAGACTGGCTCGCAATTGTATCTGTTTTCTTGGTCAGTAAGTCTGAAGACTCTGCTGCTTCTCATTACAATATACTTTCGAAATCTACCATACAACACAACTTTATCACAATATTTCAATACCTCAAACTCATAAAAGCACCAAGGTAGAGTGGGTAATAAGTAGACAAAAGGACAATATTGAATTCAAGGGAAAAGACTCTTTAGCATAGTGAATCAGTAATCTGTTTTACACTGCACAATGAGCCCATTATGCACTCCTGTCCTGGCAATTTCACCTCTAAGTCTGCTCACAGTAAACTTTCATTAGCAACAAAATAAACAGAACTCCAGCCATGATTGCACCCTCTTCAAGATAATTACGAATGACAAAGGCCATCTAGCCCAGCTCATCTCCATCCATCCAAATGACACATGAACATACCTACATATTAGGAGCAGGAGTAAACCATTCGGCCCCGCAAGCCTGCTCCGCCATTTGGTAATATTCCTACATTATACCAAGGACTACAACTCAAGTACTTAATTGGCTATGAAGCAATTTGATACATCGTGAAAAGTGCTGTATAAATTTAGGTTTGTCTTTCTTTCTTACACCTGCATCCAGTAGGCAGTGACTGTAGCAATGGTAAAATTGGAGGCCCAATGCTGATTCTCTAAGGATAATTAATCAGAGTAATCAACTGATGTTAGGTAAGTGGCTACAAAGAAATCACCACATTTATGCAACAATTCAACCCTGTCTTCTCTGGAGCCAACCCTCAAGAAACAATGAATGACATCTGCCCCTTTTATACTCATGGCGCTAGCCCCAGGATTTGCCGATAAAACAGCAGCTCAGAAAAAATGTACATTGAATTATTGATTTGAATTTTTCAGAGAAGATTGATACATGGTGCAAAAATTCAGTAAGACCTTAATTCAAGGACTGGATTCCCCCAGAAGCTGTCATACAAATTATATTGTACGCTATGAATTTACAACCTATCTGGGGTGAACCTAGGATAGAGTAGAGATTTGTAAAACCTTTCTTTAAGCAATCTCCTAGTGTCAAATAGGGATTTAATTCCCAGACTTTGCAAGAGTAATACAATGGTCAACTCCCTGTTTTGCATCACTTCTGGCTTTTAGTTTCTAACATTTATTTTGATAAGGCCCAAGATTCTCAAGTCTCTGCTACATCAACATGTTAAGATCCAGCTGAAGTTACCACTGGACAAGCCTGATCCCAGGGTGGAATCTAGCTTGATAGATCCTAACTTTTATTTATTTGTTTAGATATGTGAAGAGGGCTATTGAAAAAAAGTCACCAGAGTCAGCTCATGAACTTTTAACAAAGAATAGAACATTTATTAAACAAGAAAAGATGAACTATTACAATACTCCTTCAGCCACAACTATACCGTTACAGATATACACAGATTTGTAAGGTTAACATAAGTTACAAAAGCTAACTTATACTCTAATGTTCACAGTAAGTACATAGTCCATGTAACCCAATTGGCAACCTGTGGTCAGATAGACCGCACTCTGAAACCAAATGACAGATGTCAACTCAAACAGATGCTATGGATCTCTCCTCAGCTGCTCCCAGATGCTGGTCACACAGTGAGCCAACCGGTCTCACCGAACTCTGTCTTTGACATGAGGATTTCCAATCTTGTCTCTCCAAGAACTCGCTTTGGAATCTTCTACCACACTGATGCTTTTTTTCTCAGATGCCTTCCACAAGGGTTCATCTCCAGGGCTTCCTGCTGTTCCTCTTGCCTGGGTCACAGCATACATTTAAGCTGTCTTCCACGCACTCTTTCACTGACTCAGCCATCAACTGTACCTCTGCTTCAGATGCCCCTAGCAAAGGGTTACAGACCTTCACTTGTCTCTTTGGACCTCCTTTCTGACTTCTCGAGCCTTTATCTCTTTAAACCTGAAGCTTGGAGCCTTTCTCTGACCCCCACTCTTAACTTCACTTAGGACCTTTTCCTAGGTTCCTGTCCTTCCTTTGACCAGAAGGTCTGCTGGAGGCTTTCTCCTGCTCCACTCCCCTGGATTTTGGGGCCTTTTCTTTAGCCTCGGACTGGCTATCTGTCCGCTTTGCTCCAGTCTCTCCTGGCAGCTACTTTCAAAACCAACTGAACTCGAACAGCTCCCAAATCAAATTGCTGTTTCTAGTTTCTTCTATGTGTGTCTGTGGGAGGGACCTGCCTCTCTGCACCCCTGTTGCTAGGCAACAGCCCAGTTTCTCTACTCTTGTTTTTTAACTTAGCTGCAACAATCGTAAAACTCTCATTAGAATTGCAGGCACCTTTTAAAGTGAAATTAAAACTCAACTTGGCTTTTTCTTAACACACAGATACAGAAATACAAATCAAACTTAAACCTTAAAGCTAAAACTCATTCTTAACACCCTCACACACCAATTTAACTCAGTTAAGCTATCTTTATTTCTTAACAAACACAGCATGCCATCAGAATTGTGCCTATTTTAGGGCATAATGAAAATTTAGACTACTATTTATATGCTGGTTTAAAATCAAAAGACAATTTTGAGAAGTGTACAGTATTTAATTTTGTGGCACTAAACCTGAAAAAGTGACCCCACCCCACTTGCCCTACACTGTCCCACCACCGTCCCCTCCAAATGTGGTCCAACCAGCAGTTTTAAGCGAACATCCCGATAAGGCTTCTCTCTCCAGTATTGTTATATACGGTGTGCCTGCTCCCTATACTAAGAGCTCCATCTGTAGCAAATTTTTATATTTCGTATGTACCATATGACTAGGAGCAGAAGTAGGCCATTCGACCCATCAATCCTGCTCTGCCATTCAATAAGATCCTGGCTGATCTGTTTGTGTTTTGAATTCGACATTCCCATCCACCTCTGATAACCTTTTCCCTTGCCTAACGAGTCTATCTACAACAAAAACAAAAATATCTGGAAAAACTCAGCAGGTCTGACAGTATCTGCGGAGAGGAATACAGTTGACGTTTTGAGCCCATATGACCCTTCGTCATATGGACTCGAAACGTCAACTGCATACCTTTCCGCAGATGCTGTCAGACCTGCTGAGTTTTTACAGGTATTTTTGTTTTTGTTGTAGATTTCCAGCATCCGCAGTATTTTCCTTTTATCTTAGTCTATCTACCCCTGCCTTAAAAATATTCAGTGACCCCACCTTCGGAGGCAGAGTTCCAAAGTGTCTCAACTGTCTGAGAAAAAGATTCCTCTCATCTCTGTCCCAAAAGTGCAACCCCTAATTTTAAAACAGTGCCCCCTAGTTCTGGACTCACCCTCAAGAGGAAACATGCTTTCAACTTCCTCCTTGTCAATACCGTTCAGGACCTTTTATACTTCTATCAAGTCACCCCTCATTCTTCTAAACTCCAGTGGAAACCTAACCTTTCCTTATGAGCCAGCCTGCTGATTCCAGGTATCAATCTAGCAAACCGCCTCCAATGCATACATCCTTCCTTAAATAAGGAGACCAAAACTGTGCACAGTATTCAAGGTGGGGTCTCACCAATGCCCTTTATAACTGAAGCATAATATCCTCACTTTTATAAAAGCAAAATACTGCGGATACTGGAAATCTGAAACAAAAACAGAAAATGTTGGAAAAACTCAGCAGGTCTAACGGCATCTGTGGAGAGAAAAAAAGAGTTAACGTTTTGAGTCCGTATGCCTCTATCCTTATGTTCAATCCCTCTTGTAATAAAGTATAGCATTCTATTAGCTTTAATTATTTGCTGTACCTGCATACTAACTTTTTCTGACACGTGTGCTAGAACACCTAGATTCCTCTTGACCTTGGAATTCTGCAGCCATTCTCCTTCTAAGTAATACTCTGCCTTTTCATTCTTCCTGCCAAAGTGAACGACTTCACGTTTTCCCACATTATACTCCATTTGTCAGATTTTTGCCCACTCACTCAACCTATCTATATGCTTATTTCCTCTTCACAACATACTTTCCCACCTGTCTTTTTGTCATCTGCAAATTTAGCTACCATGCCTTCACTCCCCTCATCTAAGTCATTGATGTAAATTGTAAAAAGTTGAGGCCCCAGCACAAACCCCTGCTCGACTCCACTTGTCACATCCTGCCAATCAGAAAAAGACCCATTTATGCATGCTTTGTTTACTGCCAGCCAGCCAATCTCCTATCCATGCTAATGTGTTACTCCCTACACCATGAGCTTTTATTTTCCGCAATAACCTTTGATGCAGCACCTTATCAAATGCCTTCTGGATATCCAAGGCTACATGCTCCCTTTTATCCACAGCACATGTTACTCCTTCAATGAACTCCAATAAATTGTTTAAACATGATCTCCCTTTCACAAAGCCATGCTGACTCTTGCAGATTCCTTTGAGTTTCTCTAAGTGCCAAGCTATAACCTCTTTAATGATCGATTCTAACACCTTCCCCATGACAGATGTAAAGCTAACTGACCTATAGTTTCCTGTTTTATGCCTCCCTCCCTTCTTGAATAGAGGGTTATATTTGTTACTTTCCAGTCTGATGGAACCTTTCCAGAATCTAGGGAATTTTAGAAAATTAACACCAACACATCTGCTACCTCATTAGCCACCACTTTTAAGACTCTAATATGATGCCCACCAGGACCCGGAGACTTGTCAACCCGCAGCTCCATCAGCGTACTCAGTAAGGCTTTCCTAGTGATTGTAATTTCACAAAGTTCTCCTCTTCATTCCACCTCCTGATTTACAGCTATTACTGGAATGTTTTGTATCCTCTATAGTGAAGACAGAAGCAAAATATTTGTTCATTTCACCCACCATTTCTTTATTTACTATTAACTCCCCACTGTCACTCTCAAGAGGACCAACACTCAAACTCTTTTCCTTTTTAAATGCCTGTAGAAACTCTTGCTATCTGTTTTTACGTTTCTAGCTAGCTTCCTCTAATACTCTTAATTTCTTTGTCCTGATTAACCTTTCAGTCATTCTCTGTTGTTCTTTATATTCTGGCCATCATCTGTCCTGCCACTCATCTTTGTGCAGTTATGTTTTTCCCTTAAGTTTAATGCTTTCCTTAACTTCTTTAGTTAACCATGGATGGTGGGTCCTCCCTTTAGAATTTTTCTTTATAGTAGGAATATACTTATTCTGAGTGTGCTGAAAAATCCCCTTAAATGCCTGCCACTGCTTCCCTATTGATCTATCACCTAGCCTAGTATCCCAGTTCACATCAGCTAGCTCAGTTTTCATGCCCACATAGTTAGCCTTATTTAAGTTTAAAATACTAGTCTTAGACCTACTCTTCTGTCCCTCAAACTGGAAGTAAAATTCAACCCTATTGTGGTTGCTGCTACCTAGCGGTGCCTTTACCCTGAGGTCATTAATTAATCCTGTCACATTACACAGTACCAAGTCAAAAAGAACCTGCTCTGGTTGGTTCCAGAACGTGCTGTTCTGAAAAAAAACTACCTTGAAAGCATTCTATGAACCCATCAAGGCTACTACTGCCAATCTAATTTTTCCAGTTCAGATGTAGATTAAAATTACCCACGGTTATTGCTGTCCCTTCATCACAGCACCCAATATTTCTGTTTGTATACTTTGTCCTACATTGTGGTCACTGTTCGTGAGCCTGTAGACCACTCCCACGAGTGACGACTTTCCCCTACTATTTCTCATCTCCACCCAAACCGATAATACCTCCTGATCTCCTGTACCAAGGTCATCTCTAACTATTGCACCAGTGCCATCCTTGGTCAACCGTGCTACCCCCCCACCTTTACCTCGCTTCTTATTTTTCTTGAATGTCATATATTCAGGACCCAATCCTTGTCATTCTGCAGCCACGTCTTTGTAATGGCTATCAGATATTTACTTCAGTGTGCGCTATCAATTCATTTGCTTGGCTATGAATGCTAGGCGCACTCAGATACAGAGCCTTTTGTTTTGTCTTTGTTATCTTTGTAACATCTAGTCTTGACTGTTGATGTATTCTTAGGTTTTATCTCTGTCCCTTCCTGCTGTTCTATGACCCTCATTCCCCATAATACTATTATGGTGTCCTGCCTTTAATCTACCCCTTGATTTGCCACATCTACCCAAGCTTGATCCCTCACCACCCCCACCCCCTCTTTGTTTAGTTTAAAGCCCTCTCCACTTCCCTAGTTATGTGATTCGCAAGAACACATATCCCAGAACGGTTCAGGTGTAGAGGGTACTAATGGTACACCCCCCACTTTGCCCAGTGGTGCCAGTGCCCCGTGAACCAGAAGCCACTTCTCCCACACCAATCTTTAAGCCATGCATCCATCTCTCTAATCTTATTTGCCCTATGCCAATTTGCACGTGGTTTAGGTAATAATGCAGAATTTATTACCTTTGAGGTTCTGCTTAATTTGGTATTAGCTTCTCATACTGACTATGCCGAACCTCCTTCCTTGTCCTGCCTATGTCGTTGGTATCTACACAAACCACGATGACTGGATCCACCCCCTCCCACTGCAAGTTCCTCTCCAGAGGAGACGATGGAGTCATGGTCTTGTTGCTAGGTTAGTAATCCAGAGACCCAGGGTAATGCTCTGGTGACCTGGGATAGAATATCACCACTGTCAGATGGTGGATTTGAATTCAATAAAAAACTTGGAATTAAAAGTCCATTGATGACCATGAAACCCATTGTCGATTGTTGTAAAAACCCATCTGGTTCACTAATGCCCTTTAAGGAAGGAAATCTGCCATCCTTATCTGGTCTGGCCTACATGTGACTCCAGACCCACAGCAATGTGGTTGACTTTTAACTGCCTTCTGAACAAGGGCAGTTAGGGATGGGCAATAAATGCTGGCCTAGCCAGTGATACCCACATCGCATGAATGAATTAAAAAAAAGTCCTGAGCAGATGTCCCAAACCCTGGCACTGGGCAGGCAACACAGCCTTCTGGGCTCTCATTCCTTGTAGCAGAGAACATTGTCAACCCCCCTCACTATACTGTCCCCTACCACCAACACATTCCTTGAATGGCTTCCTGTATCATGGTGCCATGGCCAGCCTGCTCATCCACCTTGCAGACCTTGCTTTTGTCCACACGGTTTGTGAGCACCTCAGACCTTTTTGACAATTGCAAAGTCTGAGATTCCTCCACTACTGTCTGCTCAGTCTCATTACCTGTCTCTCTCACACTTACATCCTCCTCTCCCTCACTGCTGACTGAAACAAACTACCCAATTCTAAGAGGCGTGACCATCTTCTGGAACAAAGTGATGTTACACAGCACTTGCAGTCTGGCTTCCAGATCAGTAATCCTGATCCGGCATTCCTCTAGCTGCTTATACTTTCTGTAAACGTGTTTGTCATGGATCACCGTGGCGTCCAGAAGCACCCACATTCTACAGCTGCAACATAACACCTGTCCTGCCATTGTTACTTATGTTATTTAGTTAACTTAATTTCATTACTCAATTAACTTAGAATAATTTGAATGTATACCACACCTCTTTCCACGTGCTGAATTCCCACATGAGCCTAATTCACTACTCACTTAGTCTCTATCTCACTCTCGCATAGTCACCTGTCTCCTCACGCGCCCCTTACTGATCCTCGCACGTCCCTTACTGGTACTAAAGGAGACAGTTATCCCCTTTCCCCTGCTCTTTCCTTTTAACACTGCAATTTTTTCCATCTCAAGTATTTATTTAATTTCCTTTTGAAAGTTATCATCATCTGTCACCCTTTCAGGCAGTGCATTCCAGGACCTAACGACTGCAAGTGTTAAATATGACCAGGCTTATTCTATACCTCCACATTAGAATAAAATAATGAAATGGAGCCTGTTAAGGCAGCAGTTAACTTATGAATTCTACCCTGCACAGTAGGTGAAAGAGCCATTATTCTTCAGAACATTTGGCTATTTCCATATTTCTATCGTTTCATCTGTCATTCTAGCTCACTCTCAACTTGAGTTGGGAGATCTTGGATTCAAGCCCGCTTCAGGACTTTACACGATTTTGACAAATACTTCAGTGCAGAACTGAGGAAGTTGTAATGTTTTGAGGTTCTATCTGCTTCATTCAGGTGAATGTAAAAGATTCTGCCAATATTCACCCCTTAACTAATATCACCAAAATAGCTGTTTTTTGGAAATGTCATGTTGTAACCGGTTGCCATATTTGCATATAAAGCAATAGCAACTGCACTTTAAAAGCTATCCATTGGTAGCGAAGTGTTTTGGGACATCCTGAAAGGTGCTATATGAATGTAATATAATGTCTTTTTTTTTGCTTAAATTTAAATTTAATTTATATATATATATTTTTATTCCCCCCCACACAGAGCTATCTGTCCCTGGTTTCTATGTAGTTTTTCACAGAGCTGACCCTTGTTCTGCTATTAACACATCTTGCTCTTACCTTTATGCCACTATCAGCACCTTTTAGTCTTTGCCACTACCGTTAATACTCCCTTTGTCTTGTGTCTATAAATCTTTGTCAATCACTCCTTAGCTCCCACCTATACCTCACCACCTATCTTGTTGCACCTGCTCTGCTCCCTCTTAAACAGAATAAAATCCATCACATTTCTACTTCTCTCTAGCTCTGATGAAGAGTCATACGGACTCGAAATGTTAACTCTGTTTCTCTCCCCATAGATGCTGTCGGACCTGCTGAGCTTTTCCAGCATTTTTTGCTTTTATTTCATTCTTTCCAATACATTTCTTGTCCAAATAGTTAACCAGTTCCTCAGCTAAAATTAGTTGACATAGATTTTAAAATTCTTGCTAGAAGGCAGTTCCAGAGACTCATTATTTGAGGTGTGGGGAGCAAAATACCTTGCAGTCTCTCATCTCATTTTACATCATTGTGTTGTAACGAAAATGGTCTATTTTATATGCTTATTTTAGGACTTTGACTCCCAGCTGTTTGGCAACCAATATTTCATGTGAAGGGTGAAATTCATAGAAAAATATAAAGTGTTGTGCAAATTTTAAAAATGGTTAGCATATATACTGAGTGAGCAGAGCTATTGACTGCTTAACATGTCCAATCACACTGGAGCAACAGTCAAAAGGGCAGACAAACTAATGTTGCATAAACCTAAACCTGTCCTGCAAAAACTATTATACATTAGACAACTTTGGTCCCTGAGACCCAAGAGAGAAATTCAACCTCTGGAGTTGATGCCAGAAGATTGAGATTGATTTCTACAACAGAGAACTGAGTTATGAGGAACTAATGTAAACATTTAAAGATTTTGGTTTGGAAGGGTGGCTGCTCATAGGGGTTTTGAGAAGTATCCATAATAAAAGATAATTCGGAAAATTACAAACTAAACCATGAAGTGGAACAGGAGAGTCAAGGTTAAAGTTTAGGCCTGATGTCAGGACGATCTTCTTCAGTGAACAATATGTTTAGTAATGGAATTCCAGGTAGGATAGTAGAGGGTGTCAATTAGGGGTTTGTGACTGCAGATGTACACTTTTGTTAGACTTAGTCACTTCATTCATACTGTGATGTTTAAGCCTCAGTGGCCACTTCATACCCATATTGCTCTGTAACTTACCTCCCTTTCTCACTTAAGTAATCTGAGATTCACTTCACCCTTGATCAGTTCCCTACATAATTCAATCATTTCATTTATCCCAATGTTCAGGGATGCCATCAATGGTTCCTTCTGCATAGGCATAGCATTGAAACTAACTTGGTTGAAATCAGAAGTGGCATACTTTGTGACTTTTTAGTGTTCATAACCCAATTGCCATTCTGATTTAGTGGTTATTCTTCCACCATTGAGGATTGGAAACCACATACTGACAGATAATTATCCACTAAACTGAAGTACAACAAAAAGGGTTCTCTGTACAAACCCTGGACTTACTGCATTTAACTAGATATAGCATAAGCAAAGACCCACTCCAGGTCAAAAGGACTGAGGACTCATTCAGGGATGGTCTTCGATGCCGACCCCAAAGAAAATGCATTGTGTACAAACTCAAAAAGATAATGCGTCCAGAAAGCCTGTTCAAAAGCTGGTATTTTATAAAAATGTGTTGGTCATTCTCTCCAAGTAATGTATAGAATGCCCCATGGTGGATTTGGGTGTCATTCTGATTGGAATAACCAAAATGGGTTGAATACCTTCTTTGCTATCATGAACATGTGACTAAATTTCAAGTTACTTGCCTAGTGGTTTTGGATATAGTTTTAATACTTATAGTAATCCCTCATCAAAATCCTGGATTCATAATCTTTCAATCTTTGGCAGCTTAATTTATTTTAACTTTTAGTTAAAGATTAAACTTTAGGATTCAGTGATGATAATTATTTAAAACTTTGTTTTTCTTTATAGAAAGGTATAGACCTTGCAAGCAAAGCAGCTCAAGAAGATAAGGGAGGAAACTATGAAGAAGCCCTACGGTTATACCAATGTGCAGTGCAATACTTTTTGCATGTTGTTAAATGTAAGCAATTTAAACAAAGGACCACTGTCCATTACATTTTGCTGCAGTTTCTTTCCAAGTTTTTTTTTCTATTAGCATATCTATGAAGCTCCAAACCAAAGTAAAATAATTTTTAAAAAGAAAAGCACAAAACTCCCCCTTAATTTTTAAAGAATAGTATTGGTCATTAAGTCCATTGTTGATGGTTATGACTTGCTTTATAATCATTTACAGATTTGCTCTGTTTAAAGAACCTCCAAAATGGATGAAGTGGAACAGATTGTTAACTTCATGCTAATGTATTAAAGAAAGCAATAAGATGCAATTCTGAGGGGAATGAATGTGCACTTTAATCATTAATTCTGCTTTTACACTATACAAGAGTGTTGCCATCTGAAGATAAACCTAAGATAAAAGCAAAAAAGTGCGGATGCTGGAAATCCAAAATAAAAACAAAAACGCCTGGAAAAACTCAGCAGGTCTGGCAGCATCTGCGGAGAGGAGCACAGTTAACGTTTCGAGTCCGAATGACCCTTCAACAGAACTAAGTAAAAATAGAAGAGAGGTGAAATATAAGCTGGTTTAAGGGAGGGTGTGACAGGTAGAGCTGGATAGAGGGCCAGTGATAGATGGAGATAATCAAAAGATGTCACAGACAAAAGGACAAAGAGATGTTGAAGGTGGTGATATTATCTAAGGAATGTGCTAATTAAGGGTAGAAAGCAGGACAAGCAAGGTACAGATAGCCCTAGTGGGGTGGGGTGGGGTGAAGGAATCAAAAAAGGCTAAAAGTTAGAGATAAAACAATGGATGGAAATACATTTAAAAATAATGGAAGTAGGTGGGAAAAGAAAAATCTATATAAATTATTGGAAAAAAAGGCGGGGGGGAGAATCGGAAAGGGGGTGGGGATGGAGGAGAGAGTTCATGAAAAGAGAAAAGCAATAGTGATAATGTAATGAAGTTAAAAATAATGACTCAATTACATAAGGCAAAGACTAAAGTACTTGATTAGAAAGAGGCTAACTTTGAGAAAAATTAGGGAAGTAAAGTAGAAAAAATATTGACAGAACAGCAATGGGAAATATTTTAAAAAGTGATCAGTAGAGTTCGGGAGGAATACATTCTTCTAATAAACAAAAATAAGCTAGCTAATAATGCAACACCAAGCATGAGTTGAGAAAAAAGGGAAATTGAAACTAATGAAATATCAACATGCAGGGAGTTATCATTGACCAGAAATTTACTGGACCAGATATATAAATATTGTGGCTACAAGAACAGGTCAGAGACTGAATTCAGTGGAGAGTCACTCACCTCCTTACCCCAACTCACCCCAAAGCTTGTCCCCCAACTAGAAGGCACAAGTCATGAGTATGATGGAATACTCTCCACTTGCCTGGATGAGTGCAGCTCCAACAACACAAGAAGCTTGACATCCTGGACAAAGCAATGCATTTGATTGGCACCCCATTCATCACCTTAAACATTCACTTCCTGTACCACTGATGCACAGTGGCAGCAGCATGTACCATCTAGAAGATGCACTGCAGAAACTTGCCAAGTCTCCTTCAAGCACCTTCCAGAACCTCTATCACCTAGAAGGACAAAGGCAGCAGATGCACGGGAACACCGTCTGCAAGTTCCCCTCCAAGCCGTACCCCATCTGACTTGAAAGTATAATGCCGTTCGTTTGCTGTCACTGGGTCAAAATCCAATGCAACACTTTTTTCAGCTCCTTTCCTAACAACATTGTAGGTGTACCTACACCAAATGAACAGCAGCTCAAGAAGGTGGCTCACCAACTTCTCAAGGGCAGTTAGGGATGGGTAACAAACGCTGGCCTTGCCAGCGACATTTTGATCCCATGAAAGAATAAAAATAAAAGCACACAGTATGTACTCAATAAAGGAAAGGATGACAAAAGGAAACATAAGTAGTTGTTTGGTAGTGCGGAACTTGAGTATTGCTGAAAAAAGAGACATATCGAAGCTTTTTGTCTTGCACTCATCAGGACATTTCAAGAATACCAATATATAGGGAAAACAATTTAGGCTGTATGTGAAGGGGCTGCTGATTGGTTGGTAAATGGACTCTGATTGATAGAGGCATTGCCATGGTGCATGCATCAGTGATGGTGACTGACAGTTAACTGCCAAGCATTGTTTGAAATTTAAACCAGACAGCTTGACCCTGATTGCCCTGAGGAATGAGTCAGCGAATGGCTGTCACTTATTTTGTTTAGCTGAAACAGGCACCATGTGTGTATGTCTTCTTTCTGTCTGCGAAGAGCCGGGCCCTATGTATTAATATATGTAGCTTCCATACAAGCAAAAGCGCCACACTGCGAGCCCGACTGATATTTAAAATTGGTTATCTTAATTCTTAGCACACTGAGGATTATTTAGCAAATGATGTCCAATCGCAGAATCACATCTAATGTTGGCCACTCAGTTTTGCAAGCACGGGCTGGTTGGGTACAATCTGCACTCTACCTGTTGTGAACAATGGCTAGGACATGCTGTTTGATATGATCCGACAGTTTTTGGGACGTATGGCCTACATACCTAGCATCCTACTGGTATTGAAATTCATATACCACATTACTCATTTGTGTGTCCCGATGAGTGTAAGATGAAAAGCTTTGACATGTCTCTTTTTTCAGCAATAGAAAAGGAAATAGAGAGGTTGGAAATAAGTCAAAAATACAATTAGGAAGGCAAAGAAGAACTACAAAATTAAAAAGTATCACGGAAATGTAGAGTACTCTACAGACACAAATAAAATTAATATCAGGATAGGGATAGGATGACGAAAGGATGCAAAGGGTAAATTCTCAGAAATTGACAGCGAAATGTTAGAAACACCGAATGGTTACTTTGCTTAAGTATTTACCAGAGAAACTAACAAGATGGCCATGAGATTACAAGAAGTGATCCAAAAAGATGTAAAACATTTAAGTTAGAAAGGTGGGGAATAATTGATAAACTAATTATACTTGGAGAAGATAATGCCCCTGGATGATTGCATCTGTGCATATTAAATAAGTTAGGGAAGAGATAGTCCATAGGAATTATGGAGCAATTAGCTTAATAGTAGGAAAGGTAATAGAGGGACAGGTAGCAGAATGGAAAGCAAACTGGCTAGAAAACAGAGGGCAGGTGTTAAGGGTAGTTACTCAGACTAGCAAAAGGTGGGAAGTGATGTTCCTCAATGATCAATGCTAGGACCACAGTTATTCACAATTTACATAAATGAATTGGACTCCGGAATTAAAAGTACAATTTCAAAATTTGCAGATGACATCATATTGGGGGGTATAGTTAATACAGAGGAAGATTGTGACAAAATATAAGACACTGCTAAATTTGAAGAATGGGTATGCAATAGAAAATGGCCCAGATTTTGTGGTCATTGAGATAGGGACCCTCCAATCTAGAAGAAAGCTACCCAGATCTCTCGTCTGAATTTCTGCTTTCCCAGTACTAGGTTGAATCTGGTACCAAGTAGAAGGGATCTCCAGAGGTTCAGCAACAGTGATGTCAATGATCAGCTTAACCAGTCAGTCACACTGAATCAATCTGGAAAGCAAACAGGAAGTAAAATGTACAGATTGACCCTCAGTTTAAATTATATGGGGAGTGAATTAAAAGATTGGAATGTGCACATGGAATCAAGGTAGAAGTTGAAATATCATAAACTTAAATCATTTTAATATGTAGATTTATTGTCATAATAGAGAGAATTGGCATTCCACAAAATATAAAATTAGTTTTTCAGGGCCAGAAAGGTTTTTCAAAGGTAGCTATGAAGCTAGTACATTGTTAAAAACGCAGTTATACTTCATTCAACAAGGTGTAACTTTTTCCTGTATTTTACAGCAAAGATAATAACTTGGAGGGGCAAGTTGAATTATTGCCAATGACTTGTGGGTTTGCACATTTACCTTCACATGTATGGACTCCAGATATTTGTCCAGAGGAGTTTCAGAGGAGTAATGATATCTGATGGTTTCACTACCATTATTACTGCAAAATTCTGGATCTTAATAGACATGTATGAGTTGATTTGTTTTGGTGGGAAGAGATAAGGAGGCTGCATATTGTTTGAAAAATAAATGGAGGTGGTGGAGCAAAATGATATCTGAGTACAGATACACATCACTAGGAGTTGAAATACAAATTAAGACATTTAATTAAAAAGCACTGGGGATACTTTCTAGAGGATTTGAACTGCAAAGCTGGGTAGTTAGATTAAAATTGTGTAGAACCTTGGTCAAACCACACTTGGTGTGCTGTGTTCAATTCTGCTTTCAATGTTACTAAAATGTTAGAGGTACTGGATTAAGTGCAAAAAAAAGATTCACGTGGATGATATCAATGAAGGGTTATACCTTTCGGGAAAGATTATATCTTTCCGGCTGGGGCTCTCTAGATAAAAGAAGGCTGAGGTGTGATTTGATAGAGGTTTTTGAGACTGTCAAAGTGTTTGATGAGGTAAGCATGGAGCACATGTTTTCAAGTGTTGGGGAGATCAAATCTATGCGACATAAAGACAGTTACTACGAAATCCTATAGGGAATGCATGCAAAACATCTTTATCCAGAGTGTGGTTAGAACATCGAACTTGCTGCCACGTGGAGTAATTGAGGTAAATAGCTTGATTGTATTCAAAAAGAAGCTGGATAATTACATGAAGGAGAAGAAATAGGGTGGTATGCTGATCAAGTTAGATGAAGTAGGATTTAAGGAGACTCGTGCAATGTTTCCTCAGCTGCATGATGTGTGGTTGCTGAGCAATTGGAAATGCTTTATGAATGGAACAAACAAGCCACGCACAAACGTTTTTCGCATTAAGGTACGCGGCCAAATGTATTTCTTAAAGGGACCACACAGTGCAACAAGCTGGTCATATAGTGCTAACAGAAATTAGAGGGATTGTTGCTTATGAAGAGCATAAACACTGGCATGGACCAATTGGACTGAAAGGACTGTTTGTGCTATAAATTCTATGGAATACTGAACTCTCAATCTTGTATCAATTGGGTGCATTTTAAAATTTTGCTTTTTCTCTTGCCCCTCATCCCAGTCTCTAAGCAATAACTAGGTATTTAAAAAATGGAGGTGGGATAATTTAAGTTTTCTTCAAGATTGTTAAAGAGGTGTGTTATTCCATTTAGCAAACGTTCTAACAGTCATAACATACAGATTTCTCTAAACAGGCTTACAGGGCTCCAGAGTCAACAGTGAAAAACAAGGGCTTTAATAATTGTAGTGGAGGAAGGTGATTTTCTTGATGGTAATAAACCACATCATTTCACTTTGTTCTTTTAGTAGAGGGAAATCAATATTGTTATTTTTAATCATTAGATGAAGCTCAGGGTGCTAAAGCAAAAGAGAGCCTTAGAGCAAAGTGTACAGAATACCTTGATCGAGCTGAGAAACTTAAAGAATATCTGCAAAAAAAACAAAACGTCAAAAAGCCAATTGAAGAGTCAAATGCAAGTGATGACAAAGGGTATGTATAAAATTGTCTTGTTTTCTGTTCTGAAATGTTTCTCTGTAGTTTTGCGTAACAAGATGATATAGAAGACCATTCAGATGGGGGGGAGTGAGAAAGAATGTGGTAGTGATTGGAGACTGTACAGTCAGAATAGACACTGTTCTCTGCAGCCACGACTTGGGTATCTGAAAGTTGTGCCTGCCTGGTGCCAGGGTTAAGGACACCTTGTGGTGGGAGAGGTCTTGGAGTGGGAGGGGGAGAATCTAGTTGCCATGGTCCATGTAGGAACCATGTTGTAGTTAAAACTAGGGTCAGAATTAAAATGCAGAATCTCTGTTAAAATCTGTAGTTTGTTACCTGAGCCATTATCATAGGGGAAAAGATTTTCATAAATACATGACCAAAAGCGTGGTGTGGGAGAGGGGATTTGATTCATGGTGGACTGGCAGCAGCACTGGGGAAAGGGAGCTGTTTTATTGGGATGGGCTCCACTTAAACTGGGATGCGATCAGTGTCCTGGTGAATTGAATAACTAGAACTGTGGATAAGGCTTGAACTAATGAAAAGAGGATTTGCAAAGAATCAGGAAAGAAATTCAAAAGCAGTGAGTAATGTCAAGACCATAGAACAGAGGATAAAACAGTGTGGGTCAGGAAGGACAAAAGTTGAAAATGCTGGGGAGGCATTATTGACGAGTGACATCAGGGAAAAGTAGAAAAAATAAAAGACACTATTTGAATGCATGACGCTGTTGCAATAAAGCAGATTAATTAATAGCACATATAGAAATAAATGAGTTTCATCTAAGAGCTATTACAGGGACATGCTGCAGTGTGAGCAGAGTTGGAAATTAAATATACCAGGATGTTTAGCTTTTAGAAGTGACATGGAGGGGTGCTTTGATACTAAAGGATGGGAAAAGAAAGTGAAGAGAAAGGGTCTTAGCTCAGAAAATCAAGATATAGAATCCATTTTGAGTGGTGCTAAGAAATAATGAGGGACAGAAAGCAAAGGTGGGATTAGTTTATAAGCCCTGTAAAAGTAGCTGGGTGCTGGGCAGTGTGTAAATTAGGAAATTAGCGATGCATGTAATAAGGGTGATTCTGTAATCATGGATTTTAATCTTCACAAAGATTGGGCAAACCAAATTTACATAATAGTGCTAAGGGCAAATTCATGATAGCATTCAAGAAACTGGTTCCTTTATCTAGAAAACTAAGGAAAAGGCTATATTGGATCGAGGATCGTGTAATGAAGCATGAATTGACTTATTTTGTTTGCTTTCCAAAGATGCTGCTTAATCTTCGCAGTGTTTCCAGGATGTTTTGGATTCAGATTTGCAGCACCTGCAGTTTTGTTTTATTTACTTCACACATTGTTCAGTATAAAAATGAGTCACTAAGTCCAACAGTCAGGAAAACTAGCTGAAGTAGTTCTAGGAATACTAGAGGAAGAATTTAAATTGTGGGGATATAGGAAATGGCTGCAGTATCTTGACACTGAGCAGAGGAAGGGAAGAATCCATAAGTGAAAGGGAGAAAGAGGTGAATGCAAGCAGGGCCATAGGCTTGGACAAAATTGCAGATTAAGTATGGATGTAAGCCATGAAAATAGGAATCTGTGGATTTTGAAATTGATGTACTGACAAATGGAAAATCAATGGAGGTTGACTAGCACGGGGATAAGTGGGCAGGACATTTTATAGGGTATGGAAACCAGAAATCTGGATAAGTTGCATCTTATGAAGATGACATTAGAAAGTCATGTGGATATGATAAAGGCACAAATAAGTACTTCAGATCCAGTGGGGCGAGGAAGAATGGAACGATGAAAGACAAGAGCTATTTTTGAGGTAAAATCATGTGATTCAGCGATGGAGTGGGGCTATGCTCGGGGCCAAATTACACATCATATTAAACGTAATTCAGAAAGGGCAAAAGCATCAGATGCTTAAGTACAGAGCTTGATTTTTGTAGAGCAAGGTGATATCAATCAAGATCTTCCGGGAAACACTTTTTCTTTCTTTCAAAGAAGCTAATTGCCATATAATTAACATATCTTGGGAACTCCAGGGGAAGCTAGTATTCAGTTGCACCAGTGATTAGGTATCAACTGGGCACAGGAAAAATAAGCTTGCTTTTGGTTCATTTGGGCACAGGATTGTAGACTCGGGCCAAAGTGATGGTATGTTTAGTTTGATTTCCCTATTCTTTTAAAGTATGTAATGACTTTCTAGCCTTGATAGTCAACACATAACCAGCGCTTAAAAAGCATGCTGTTTGTCTCTGTAAGTTAGCTATCGGAAGTGGATGGATTGGGAATTGCTCTGGCACTTCCTACTTTCTCCCTCATCTTGGGATGGCACTTGACTGCTGGTTTGTGCCTCCCCACCACATTTATTAACATTAGGAGCTCAACAAAGTGGGAAATTGAGCCTGGATCACTCCTGTGGCTCATTTAGCTCTGGAATTTTTATATAAACATTGTTCCTTTTATTTGATATGTCACTCATTTTAAAATGTATTATACTTGTTTACTGCATAGAATAAAATAAGCCATGGGTTTTTGCTATCAACAGATTTTATTTGGATTTTATTGTAGGAATGAGAGTGATGGTGAGGCTGACAATTCAGAGAAGAAGAAGTTACAGAGTCAACTACAAGGTAACTTGTGAAATAATTGGGTATTAAATGTAATGGCTGCAGTGTTTAATATGTACACATTGTGTAAATTAATTCAATAACTAATTGTTCAGACTGGCGATTAGAATCCTATGGGAAGGTTAGTTAAAAATCTGCAGATGTTGGATGGCTGTTGTTTCTTTGTCCGAGAGGGAATTTGTTTCTGTAAACTGTAAATGATTGCCTTTGTTTCCTTATACTTTTGATATATGTATCTTTTGGAAATTCTTACTACATGACATTGACAGTGAGTTAGGAATTACCTTGATTAGCTCAGGTTTCTGAGGAACTATTAAAAAATAATTCCCTCTAACATTCTTCCAAATCTTTTCTGTGACCATATGCGACCTGTTGCCACACAGCACCATAATCTTTAACTTGTTGAACAATTTCACAGAAAATCTGCTCGTAAAATATATTCCTCTTGTATACCATATTATAGAAATGCATGTAACATAGACAGAAGGGCAACTCAGGAAGGGGGAAATAAATTGGTCAGGATCATATGGCTACATAATTCTTTTATCCAATAGAGTGGTGTTGGAAATGGGATAAGAACTGCAATTTGTTCAGTGTTCAGATTTAGAGAATGGAGCAGGACCCACAGGCCTTAAGACACCGAAACCTGAACCTGAACATTGAAGGGACTACCTCTATTAGAAAGCTGGGAGGGGGACCTGATAGAGGTGTATAAGATTATGAGGGGTAGAGTGGATAGGAAGACACTTTTTCCATTAGCAGAGGGGTCAATAACCAGGGGACATAGATTTAAGGTAAAAGGTAGAAGGATAAGAAGGGAGTTGAGAATTTTTCTCAACGAGGGTGGTGGGAGTATGGAACTCACTGCCTGAAAGGGTGGTTGAGTCAGAAACTCTCGTAACATTTAAGAAGTGTTTAGATATTCACTTGCTTTGCCATAGCCTCCAGGGCTAGGGGCCATGCACTGGAAAATGGGAATAGTGTAGTCAGATCTTTGTGACCGGCGCGGACACGATGGGCCGAGTAGCCTATAATCTAATTACAGCCTCCTCCTGTGATGTAAACGTCTGAGTCTATGTAGAATAATGTCCACTGTGCATTTCATCTGATGGCTATGCAGGTTTTCTTGGATACCAATCAAGGATGGGAGCCATGGTTGCTTTTATTTCATCATCATTAATGCCTTTCCCACTATTCCAAGTCCAGTCTTGGGGAGGGTAATTGAACTGCCTTTCCATTGGCTAAATGAGATCAACTAACTCAGTGCAAGCCAAGGTTAGAACCTGCAGACTTCCTGGTTTTGTTCTGAGTTGTATGGGTGGGACAGACTGATCTTCCATTATAGGTCTTGTCATGTGCCTAAAGGCTTGTACACAGTCTGACTTGAGCCACGCAGCACATGCTTAACTTGCATATTCCAAATTTTAGTCAGAGTATTGAGCAAAAATATCAAAACCATTTGTGACAGGTTGAGTTCTTAAATCAAAGAAACCAGTTAAAAACGCAAAGGATAATTCCCTAGTTAAATTTGATCACATTATTGTAAAATATATGATTTTTGTGTTGTGTTTAAACACTTACTTCTGACAGGAATTTCAATTACTGAGGAAAAAATGGGCAGATGGGAATTTTCAGAAAACATTTTGAGATTTGCGGAACCCCACTGGCTAGATTGTGCAACTACAGGGTGATGCGCCCTCACAATAAAGGGACTATTGTGCATCGCATAGTTCACTTCAATTTTAAAGGGTGTTATCCTATCACGGGCATAACATACTGCACTTGTATGTTATGCACAGTGACAATGAGTGTTCAATGAACTGTGTTGAATTTAATACATAATAGATATTTAGAATTTGGAAAGCACTTGGAATGTTGGGTGGTAATTCAAAACTTTAGTAAATGAGCAGATCACAGTTGATTTGATTATTTACCCTTTTAAACTTCACTTTATCTGCTCTGCTCACTCAAACCTATCACAGTAAACAAAAACAGGAACTATTTTTCTTATTGCACATACTAGCAAGTTTTGTTTTGATTCTTTATATTTATAGTTTAAAAGTGCTGTAAATTTTTTTTTAAAAATTGCTTTTTGCTTGTCAGATATTCTGGCTTTGACATTCTTAGCCATGAACTTGCAGGATGTTGTGATATATAATGATACAACAGTCATACATGGATAAAATTGTTTGTGAAAGGAGCTTCACATAAATTAACCAAGTGGAGAATTAAAGTCTGGATCAGTTTTAGCTCATTGTTACTTTTTAGCCTTTCTGCCATTGAAATTTTCATCTGTGCCTTAGCCACTTGCAGTCTTGATCACTGCTCTCTTAAATGACCTGGGGAATCCACTCTGCTAACCCAAACTTGTCCAAAACTCTCCTCCTTGCCCCCATCCTTCACAAAGTCCCACTCTCCCTTTGGCCCCATCCTCCTTGATTTAAATTGGTGTTCAGAACTGCAAAGCCTCAAATTTTAAATTAATGTCCTGGTCTTTAAATCCCAACCAGGCCTCGTACTTCCCTATTTCTGTCACTTCCTGTAGCCCTATATATCTTATGCTCCCTGCCACCCCTCCACTCCTTTCACTCTAGCCTCTTGACTCCACTCCATCCTTTGCCCCACCATTGGCAGCCATGTAAATTTCAGTCTTAAATTCTTTCTTAAGCCTCTCTTCTTCCCTCTTTTTACACCGCCTTTAAAATCCATCTCTTTAGCCAAGCTAATTCACCTCTAATTTTCTTTGGATTGTTCATTCTCCTCATACTTCTGTGGAGCACTTTGGGACACTTTACTACCTTAAAGGCAATATATAAGTGCAAGTTTTTTTGTTTCCGTTCCTCTGTTTAATTTAACTCATTAAATATGCAGAGCAATTCCGTAGCAGCTCCCATATAGAGTGGGAAACATAAATTCTCAGAATCCAGAGCTGCTGATGGTACAGAAGCGCACTGTTTATCTGTTTTACTGTGGACATTAACATTTAAAGGAGGAAAATCATTAGTTGAACTGTTTTAATTTTTTAAGAGGATTATCCCAATGCAACTGATGTTTCTTGTATCTTTTATAATTTTTTTTTTTACTGTGTAGGTGCCATTGTTATGGAGAAGCCAGATGTGGGTTGGAGTGACGTTGCAGGCTTAGAAGGTGCCAAAGAAGCTCTTAAAGAGGCTGTGATTTTGCCCATCAAGTTTCCTCATCTCTTTACAGGTTGGTAACATTTCACAGGACTATCTCTTTGTCTCTTATTAAAAATCTTGCATAGGACATGCACTCCATTGAAATGTGCTTTTTGAGCATTCCTAATGGCATTTCCATTGTAGTCATGTGTTCTTGCTACAAACTCTGTTCCCTAACAAGCGACTCCATCCTTCTCCCTGGTAACTGTCTGAATCTGAACCAGACTGTTCGCAACCTTGGTGCCATATTTGATCCTGAGACAAGCACCTCCTCTCACCTCCATAACCTCCTCTCCTACCTCAGCTAATTTGATGCTGAAACACTCAACCGTGCCTTTACTACCTTGACTATTTCAGTGCACTCTTGGCCAACCTCCTACATTCTACCCTCAAAACTTGAGGACATCCAAGACTCTGCCCATGTCCTAACCCGCACCAAGTCCCGTTCACCCATCATCCCTGTGCTTGTTGGCCTATGTTGGCTCCTGGTTAAGCAGCGCCTCAATGTAAAATTCTCATCCTCGTTTTCAAATCCCTCCACAACCTTATCCATCCCTACTTCTGTAATCTCCTCCATCCGCTTAACATTCCGATTTACATGGACCCCTCCGATCCTGGCCTCTTCAGCATCCCCAGTTTTAATCACTGTACCATTGGTGTCTGTGCCTCAGCTGCCAAGGCCTTAAGCAATAGAATTCCCTTCATAAACGCCTCCACCTCTCTTCCTATACTTCCTCCTTTAAGATGCCGCTTAAAGCCTATGCCTGACTAAGCTAATGGTCATCTGTCCTAGTATCTCCTTATGTGGCTGTGTTAAATTTTGCTTCGTAATGCTCCTGTGAGGTGCCTTGTGACATTTAATTGCATTAAAGGCACTATAGGTTGTTAAAATATCAACCCTTGCCTGTTGCATTTATCAGTGACTATTACTTTGCCCTGAGAAATACTTTAATAGGAATATTGGTGTTAAGCAACATCACTAGCCTGTCACCATAACCTATCTTCTATTAGATGGTTCTGTATTATTGTTTCTCTGATTCTTGGAAAAAGGGATTTGTAATTATATAGTGCCTTTCCCACCCTCAGAACATCCCAAAGCACTTTATAATCATGAAGTATTTCCTGAAGTATAGTCACTGTTGTGATGCAAGAGTGCAGCAGCCAATTTGTGCACAGCTAGCTCCTACAAATAGCAATGTGATAATTACCAGATAATCTGTTTTTGTGATGTTAATTGAGGAATAAATATTGGCCAGGCACTGGGGATAAAATATTCAGACTGGGCAGTATTTGCAGAGGGGGAAACAAGAGTTTGAATTTAGGCCAATGACCTTTCATCAGACCTGGTGGAAAAGGTAAAAGAGACAAATAGGAATTCTATCAGCGAGACGAGCAGAGCTTCAAGGTGGTCATTCCTGAAAGAGAAGTGGCAGTGAATTAAATTTATTTAATATAGCACTATGGAATCTTTTATGTGCATCTCAGAAAGCAGAGGCTTGGTTTGACATCTCAAAGATGGCAACTCTGACAATGTAGCCTCCTTCAGTTCAGAGCCTAGATATTTGTGCTCAAGTCTCTGGAGTAGGATTTGAACCCACAACATTGAGAAGCCATCAACTGACACCTTTTATACTTTTTTTTATAATTTTCTCTAATTTCTGAAGTCCACTAAATAACATTTAAAAAGTTAATATAATATTTCACAGTAACATGATTATAATCTCATTTTTTATATTTTATTACAATTTACTTCAAGACCTCAGCCTGTCTGCAGTTCATCTGATATTTTTATATCTTTATATTCTGTGCAAATATAGTTTTCAGAACATTCCAGTATGTAATCTGGATCAGGAGAGATTGAAGGTAGAAGTGTGTGCCCCTCCACCCTGACTGGAAAAAACAAAAACCCAAATCCTAAGGTCTTTAAAAGAAAAAGAAGATTGTATTGGGGTTCAGCCTGCCAAGAACTCTCGTCTAACATATTCCTAGCACTGTGGATTAACAACATATCTCTCATTTGTTTGTTTAACCAAAAATGACACTTTTTTTATTGGTAACTTGAGATGCTTGACAATGACCAATGCCATTTGGCAAATGGACCCAGGAGGTAACCATTGTTTGAAAACTACACTGACTTGCATATGTAAGCCATCATTGATGGCATGCCAATGATAGATGAACCATAACAGTCTCTAACAAAAACAGAAAATGCTGGAAAATGGAGGGAAAAACAGTTAATGTGTCGAGTCCATATGATTCTGAAGAAGAGTCAAACGGACTCAAAACATTAACTCTGTTTTTCTCTCTCCAGATGCTGTTAGACCTGCTGAGTTTTTCCAGTGTTTTCTGTTTTTGTTTCAGATTTCCAGTATCCATAGTATTTTGCTTTTATAACAGTCTCTAGACAGATCATCAACATTTCAAAATTATCTCAATGTTGCAGGCTAACACATTGTTGAGAAAATTGTTGAACATTATAGAAATACATTTAAAAAACACATCTAAACAATACAGGTGAAGACTACATTGTCTTATTTTTCATTCTTCTTGTAGAGTAATGGGTTAATGGTTATGTTGATGAAGATGTAGGCATGATATCAGGATCAGGGGACCAAGAGTCTCCAAGACAGCAGGACGCAGAACAGTCTGTGTCTTAGAAACCATTTACTTACTATGAAGTCTTGTATAAAGTGTAAGTAAATAGTTTCTAGAAAAGCTATATACCAACTATCTCAGTCATTCATGGACTAAGTTGAACCTTTTCAAAATGCTTCTTAAATTGTAACTTAAAATATTTTTCTTTTTTCCAGTATGACTATTGTTATGATCCGATTAGGGACAGTCAACATTTAAAGAGAAATCTGAACACCTTGTTTTAATCAATAGAACTACGCCCCAAGATGTCACTTTTTTTAAACAAAACACAAACTTTATTGCATGTAGAACAAATTAAAGCAGATACATACAGTTATGTTAACACTATTGCTTATACCTACACATGCTAGGCCCTTAGGTTTATTCCTTCCTTCCCCCATAATTAAAAGTTATTTACTTCTGTAGGGAACAAACATAAGTATTCCAAAGTACTCTGGAAGTTATTTAATTCTTCTCAGCTCCAACTATTCTCAGAGGTAAAACTTTCATTTAACATCTCTTGATTGTGGATGCCTCAGTCCCCTCTGCTTACTTTTCCAAGCTAATCTGCTGGTTGCTTTCTTTCGCAAGACTCTGTCGGGATCACCTGTAGATTCTTCTACTAATTTCAAATGAGGCAACCTTCCAGTTTTTGTTCCCTCACAAAATTCAAACTGAGATCAAGTCTCACCCACATTCCACACGGTGAATGGTGAAGTTAGTTTTTTTTAAAACTCTGCTTACAGTGTAGATCTGTCTTAGCTGTCTTCTCTCAATGAGCTGCAAACTGCACACACCAATTCCAAGCCACAACTATTAATTGGATGGCTCTCTGTCCCTTTATAATAGCCTCACGAAGTTTCGGTCTGCCCTGCAATTTGGGTTTCCAAATCTAAGTTTTGTTTTTGTTTTCTGAGAACTGGGTTAGTTTCCTCTCTGTGTTTTCCCTTTTCTGTGCCCATTGTCAGTTTCTGTTTTCAGTTAAGTCATACATGAGTTGTTTCTCCACCTAATGTTTTATAGCTCTTCTATTTAGACCTTTTAACTGTTATAACCTCCCAGCTAGTTTATGTTGCATTCACATCAGATGTTTATCAGTTTTAAATTAGGTTTCCCCCCCCCCCCACCTCTCTACAGTTAAACGTTAATTCCTAAAACCACAAGTTATATACTAAAACACATGAAGCATAAACTAGGTATTCGCAACACTATAATCTATAATTTCACCAGCTGATGTGATGTGAATTTGGGTTTCCAGTTCTTTGAGTATTACTTGATGTAGCTTCCATATAATTTCACTTAATTATGATTGTAAAGATTTTTTTGTAGCAGAATTTTGTAGCAGAGATTTATCTCTCCAGGTAAACGAACTCCATGGAGAGGAATCCTTCTGTTTGGTCCTCCTGGAACTGGCAAATCCTATCTGGCAAAAGCCGTGGCAAAAGAAGCAAACAATTCTACATTTTTTTCAATCTCCTCTTCTGACTTGGTCTCTAAATGGCTTGGAGAAAGTGAAAAGTAAGTTTCTATCATCTTGTATATGGATCTTTGAATTAATATCTTTGACATTGCCTACTTGAATATTGATAATGGACAATTTTGTGTGTTCCTGCCTCTTCTGTTTAAGAGCTTTTTTTGCAAGATATTGCACATCATATTTCTGTCTAAATCAATCCAGGTCAGAAGAGGAAGTGTTAACCAATTCAAAGTGAAATTAACATAGCAAGTTGGTTAATGTCATTGCTGAAAAAAGAGACATGTCTAAGCTTTTCGTCTTGCACTCGTCAGGACACTCACAAGAACATCAATATAAGGAGGAAAACAGTTTGTACTATATGTGAAGAGAGTGCTGATTGGTTGGCAAGTGGCGTTGCCATGGAGAATGCATCTGATGGTGACTGACAGTTAACTGCCAAGCATTGTTTGAGATTTGAACCAGGCAGCTTGACCCTGAGGAATGAGTCAGTGAATGGCTGTCCATGTTGACTCTGCCTGATTACCTTGAACTTACCCAAGTGCTAGTGCTCTTGCTTCTTTAATAATAGCTTCTAACATTTTCCCTATGACAGATGTTAAGCTAACTGGCCTGCTGTTTCCCACTTTCTGTCTCCTTCCTTTTTTGAATAATGGAGTTACATTTGCTATCTTCCAATCTGATGAAACTTTCCCTAATCTAGGGAGTTTCGGAAAATTAATTCCAATGCATCAACTATCTCACTAACCACTTCTTTTAAGAACCTAGAATGAAGTCCATCGGGACCCGGGCACTTGTCAGCCCGCAGCTCCAACAATTTACTTAGTACCACTTCTCTGGTGATTGTAATTTTCCTGAGTTCCACCCTCCCATTTCCTGATTTTTTTCGCTGCTTCTGGGATGTTACTTGTATCATCTATAGTGAACGCTGATGCAAAATACCTGTTCAATTCATCTGCCATTTCCTTGTTTTCCATTATCAATTCTCCAGTCTCACTTTCTATAAGACCAATGCTCACTTTGTTAACTCATTTCTTTTTAAAATATTTCTAGAAACTCTTACTATCTGTTTTTATATTTCTGGCCAGCTTTCTCTCGTACTCTAATTTTTCCCTCCTTATTAATTTTTTAGTCATCTTTTGCTGTCCCTTATATTCTGTCCACTCTCTGGCCTTCCAGCGATCTTTGCACAATTATATACTTTTTCTTTAAGTTTGATACTATCTTTAACCTTTCTAGTTAACCACGGATGGTGTGTCTGTCCCTTGGGCCTTTTCTTACACGTTGAAATGTATCTATTCTGTGTATTCTGAAATATCCCCTTAAATGTTTGCCACTGCATCTCTATTGACCCACCCCTTAACCTAATTTGCCAATTCACTTTAGCCAGCTCTGCTTTCTTACACTCATAATTGCCATTAGTTAAGTTTAAAAACATAGTCTCGGACACACTCCCCTCTCCCTCAAACTGAATGTAAAGTTCAAGCATATTATGGTTGCTGCTACCTAGGTGCGCCTTCACTATGAGCTCATAAACCCATCTTGTTGCACAATTCCAGGTCTAGCATAGCCTGCTCTCTGGGTGGCTACACAGCCTGCTGTTCTAAGAAACTACCCCGGAAACATTCTATGAACTCCTCATCTAGGCTACCTTTACCCATCTGACTTTTCCAGTCTATATGTAGATTAAAATCTCCCATGATTATTGCTATGCCTTTCTGACAAGCTCCCTTTATTTCTTCCTCTATGCTCCATCTACCATGTGGTTACTATTCGGAGGCCTGTACGTGGCTCCCACAAGTGACTTCTTGCCTTTACCATTTCTCATCTCTACCCAACCTTTTCCATATCCTGGTTTCCTGAACTTAGGTCATCCCTCTCTATTGTGCTAATACCACCATCAACTAATAGGGCCACCCCTACACCTTTCCCTTGCTTCCTGTCCTTTCTAAATGTCCTATACTCTTTAATATTCAGGTCCCAATCCATGTCTTCCTGCAGCCATGTCTCATTAATGGCTAACAAATCATAATTATTTATTTCTATGTGCGCTCTCAGTTCATCTGTTTTGTTTCGAATGGCTTCGTGCATTCAGATACAGAGCCTTTAGTTTTATCCTTTTTATAACCTCTAGTCTCATCTGTTGATTTACTGTTAGATTTGTCTCTTTATCCTTTCCTTTCCTGTAATAGTACCTTTCTGTTTTGCCTTGTCTCTACTCTTTGATTTAGCACATCTTCCCAAATTTGTACCTTTGCCCCCACTACTTAGTTTTAAAACCTCTCTAGTTCCCTCGTTGTGTGGCTCGCAAGAACACTGGTCCCAGCACTGTTCAGGTGTAGACCGTCCAACGGTACAGATCACACTTTCCCCAATACTGGTGCTAGTGCCCTACAAACCGGAACCCACTTCTCCCACACCAGGCTTTGAGCCATGCATTCATCTCCCTAATCAGATTTGTCCCATGCCAGTTTGCACATGGCCCAGGTAATAATCCAGAGATTATGACTTTCAAAGTTCTATTTCTTAATTTGATGCCAAGCTCCTTATACTGACTATGCAGAACCTCCTTCTTTGTCTTGCCTATGTCATTGGTACCACCATGGACCCCAACAACTGGGTCCTCCCCCCTCCCACTGCAAGTTCCTCTCCAGCCCCGAGCAGATGTCCCGAACCCTGGCACTGGGCAGGCAGCAAAGCCATCAGGACTCACGCTCTTTGCTGCTGAGATTATGTCAATCCCTCTGAGTGTACTGTCCCATACTACCACTACATTCCTTGTAACTCCCCTCGCTTGAATGGCTTCCTGTACCACGGTGCCATGGCCAGTTAGCTCATCTAAGCAAGCTGAAAAAACCTGTTGAACAATTGCAAGGGCCGAGGCTCCTGCCCTCTAGGCTCCCTTACCTGCCTCACTTGCAGTCACACCCTCCTGTCCTTGACCACTGACCAAATCAGAAGACTCCATCCTAAGTGGTGTGACTACCTCCTGGAATAAAGCGCCCAGGTAACTTTCCCCCGCCCTTATATGCTGCAGTGTCTGCAGCTCGGCCTCCAGCTCAATAACTCGGAGCCGAAATTCCTCCAGCCGCAAACAATTAACTGCAGATGTGTTTGTCCTGGATCACACCGGTAGCCAGAAGCTCCCACATTCTGCTATTGCAGCACATCACTTGCCCTGCCATCTCCAATATGTGTTGATGAATTAATTGCTAATTAATTAATTATAATTAATAAAGCTTGCACTTCCCAATAGATTTTGGCATTGCCAGTAAACTTTACAATACTGATAAAACAATACAGTACTTAGAATACTGATGAAACTAATAATACCAGTTAATGGTTAATTTGCTTCCGCTGCACCAAAGCGGAAATCAAATACCAGAGGCTGAAAAAGAGTAGAACAAAAAGCACCTCCTCCCCGCCCTTCACTGAACACCCCACTCAGCACATTTTACTTCTTGCAGTTAACCTTACATAAAGCACCTCTTTCCCCCTATGTACTGAATTCCCACTTTGAACCAAATTCCCAATGTCTTTGTAACAATCCTATACATGCACACATATGTACAAGATTGTGATGCAATTGGATGAAAGATTTCAGAACCTCACTCCACAAAGCAACCAGTGGCCAGAACCTGCAACAAGATTGTGGCAATTGACATGGAAAAATTGAACAGGGAGGGTTGATTTTGGTAAACCTTAACCCAGAAATGCCATTAAAAATCCTGAAAACGGGAAGTAAGATTTGTGAACTAGGGTTGCATACTATAAGTAAGACCTTTCATTTGTGAGGTATATCTCGGGTATTTGTTGGTTACACTGCAGGAATGTTTACATTGCTATACATTGTATTTCTGCCTTATTCAGGTTGGTAAAGAATTTATTTCAACTTGCCCGAGAGCACAAGCCTTCAATTATCTTTATAGATGAGGTTGATTCTCTCTGTGGTTCGAGGAGTGAAAATGAAAGTGAAGCTGCAAGGCGTATTAAAACTGAATTCTTGGTCCAGATGCAGGGTAAGCACCTTTGATGGGGTTAGTCTTGTTTATAGTTTGAGTTTAAAGTTCTATGTGGAATCAGAAAAGTTCATTTAGGCCACCATTCCTTTACAGTATTGTGAACTTTATCCAATCAATTAACCTTCTAAACAGAGGTTTCTGAAGTTCTCTCTATATGCGTGCCCCAAAAGCAAATAGAGTCCCCAGAATGTCAACCAAATGTTCCATCCTTGTTCTTTGGTGGTTTCTCATGATGTGATGTTTCTGTGGCGCCAGCAAAACTTGTGCAGCACAGAGCTATGGTCCTCTCTTTATTTTATTTTACAAACTTCAAACTTGTTCCAGATATTATGGGGAGGTGGTGGCATACTGGTATTGTCGATGGACTAGTAATCCAGAGACCCAGGTTCGAATCCCACCATGGCAGATAGTGAAATTTGAATTAAATAAGAATCTGGAACTAAAAATCCATTTAGGGAAGGACAACACAGCAATGTGGTTGACTCTTAACTGGCCTCTGAAATGGCCTAATGGCTAAAAAGTCTAAAAGGAATGGAACCTACGGAGCACCCGGTATCAACCTAGGCACCGGAAATGCCCTGTCCAAAATTGGGAGAGCTGCCTTGCAGACTAGTCAAGCAACAACTTGACATAGTCATACTCACAGAAACATACCTCACACCACCATCACCGTTCCTGGGTATGCCATAGTGGTATACAGTCGAGTTGGGGGAGTTGCCCTGGGAGTCCTCAACATCGACTCCGGACCCCTTAGAGTGTCATGGCATCAGTCAATGGGCAAAGAAACCGCCTGCCGATTACCACATACTGCCCCCCTCAGTTGATGAATCAGCCTGAATTCCCCAGCATCGGAGATGTCAGTCTTCAGCTAATTCGATTCACTCCACGTGATAACTGGATACTGCAAAGGCTATGGGCCCTGACAACATTTCAGCAATAGTACTGAAGACTTGTGCTCCAGAACTTGCTGCACGTCTAGCCAAGCTGTTCCAGTACAGATACACACTGTCATCTACCCAGCTATGTGAGAAATTGCCCAGGTATGTCCTGTACGCAAAAAAGCAGGACAAGTCCAAAACGGCCAATTACCGCCCCATCAGTCTACTCTCCATCACCAGTAAAGTGATGAAAGGGATCATCAACAGTGCTATCAAGCAGCACTTGCTTAGCAATAGTCTGCTCAGTGATGCTCAGTTTGGGTTCTGCCAGGGCCACTCAGCTTCTGACCTCATTACAGCCTTGGTTCAAACATGGACAAAAGAGCTGAACTCCCGTGGTGAGGTGAGAGTGACTGCCCTTGACATCAATGACTGAGTGTGGCATCAAGGAGCGCTAGGAAAACTGGAGTCAATGGGAATCTGGGAAAACTCTCTGGTGGTTGGAGTCATACCTAGCATAAATGAAGATGGTTGTTGGAGGTCATTCATCTCAGTTCTAGGACATCACTGCAGGAGTTCCCCAGTGCAGTGTCCTAGGCCCAACCATCTCCAGCTGCTTCATCAATGACCTTCCTTCCATCATAATGTCAGAAGTAGGGATGTTCGCTGATGGTTGCACAATGTTCGGCACCATTTGCGAGTCCTCAGGTACTGAATCAGTCCATGTCCAAATGCTGCAAGACTTGGACAGTAACTAGGCTTGGGCTGACAAGTGGCAAGTAACATTCGTGCCGCACAAGTACGAGGCAATGACCATCTCCAACAAGAGAGAATCTAACCATTGCCCCTTGACAATCAATGGCATTACCATTGCTGAATCCCCCACTATCAATATCCTGGGGGATTACCATTGATGGGAAACTGAACTGGTCTAGCCATATAAATACTGTGACTACATGAGCAGGTCAGAGGATAGGAATCCTGTGGCGAGTAACTCACCACCTGACTCCCCAAAGCTTATCCACCATCTACAAGGCACAAGTCAGGAGTGTGATGGAATATTCTCCACTTGCTTGGATGAGTGCAGCACCAACAACACTTAAGCTTGACACCATCCAGGACAAAGCAGCCTTCCTGATTGGCACCACATCCACAAACATTCACTCCCTCCACCACTGACGAACAACGGCAGCAGTATATACCATCTACAAGATGCACTGTGGAAACTCACTAAGGCTCCTTAGGCAGTACCTTCTAAACCCACAACCACTACCATCTGAAATGACAAGGCCGGAAGAAACATGGAAACACCACCACCTGAAAGTTCTCCTACAAACCACTCACCATTGGAAATATATCGCTGTTCCTTCATTGTAGCTGGGTCAAAATCCTGGAAGTTCCTCCCTAACAGTACTGTGAGTGTACCTCCACTACATGGACTGCAGTGGTTCAAGAAGGCAGCTCACCACTTTCTCAAGGGCAATAAATACTGGCCTAGCCAGCGATGTTCGCATCCCATGAATGAATAAAAAAAATGTAGTTCTATTTTGAAAACTATTGATCAACACAGCATTAACAGATTTTGCTGGGAATCTGTTCCACATAGCTACTGCATCAGAGAGAGAAAAGAAAATCCTAATTAAGTGCTACATGAGACTCAATTTCCAAATTCGCAGTTGAAGCCTACATCTATATGATCAATTGCTTTTGGTATTTAAATGAAAACTGAAGAAAAGAAATAACTTGCATTTATAGAGCCCCTTTCACTTCCTCAGGAAGTCCAAAAACACATCAGTCAATAAATTACTTTTGAATTGTCACTGTTATGGCATGCTAAACATGGCAACCAGTCTGCACCTAGCACCCAAACAATGAGATAGGACAGTTAGGCCTAATTGACTCTTGCCATTTAGACATTACAACAACAGATTTTGTCTATATAGTACCTTTAACCTAGTAAATTCACCTAGGACATTTTTGTACATACCTGCCAGACACGTTAAAGTAGCACAACGGTTCAGTGAAGAAATCAATATATCAATTTAAAATGTTCTTATTTTATTAACAAACCACAAAATTAAAAGATAAGCTCAAAGCTGCAGTCTAATTTTAGGTTCTAAATGGCATTTGGAAGAAAAGCTGATAGCAAGTTCAATTTTGTGACTTCATTATTAGTGTGTGCAACCTTTTGCCATGTGGGTGTATCAAGGACTACAGGTTCTTGTTGGGTGCAGCCTATAGTCCCAGGTTGTTCTGTGAAATATTTAAATAACTGTAAGACATTGCATTTTACATTTGACTTGGTGTTAAATTGCAGAAAATGAAAGACTTGTCAGTTTTATGGTGTTTTTATTTATTAATAAGACTTAATGGGAAATATTCTATCTAACTAGATAGTTTATAGACTAAGCAAAATTAATATATCAGCGGATGAAAGCTATTTGAAAGCTGTAATCACCAAGAACACCCAACATCGATCTTTTAAACCAACACTTCTCTCCCAAGAAAACTGTTAAATTTGTACATAAGCATCGAAGGCTAGAAAGATGCTTCATCCAACTTCACTACTGTGGCATTTTCAGTTATAGTTTCTGAGAAAAATGTTTCTTTCCAGCAGTACTCCTGGTCCACGATATAATTTATATCAAAATTAATAGAATGCTTGAAATGATCACCTGTTGTGACTTGTGCTGATAGAAACTGACCTGTTCTACTGAAAATTTTTAACCTTAACTTGTACTGATGAGGATCTGCTTTCCATTGAACTGCAATCTTTTTAATGAATGATCTGACTCATTGCTGAATCTTGAACCTGAACATTAACTAGCACATGTCTAACTTGACACTAAAGTATAACAACCTTAGTTTACTTAATCAAAATTTCACTTTATGGAATTTTCAACATGATGAGTTTCCAAGATGAAATTCAACTTGTCACTGTTCAAATTCCTACTATGTCCTGTTTTGTACATAATGCACATTACACACTAACACTACTGATTAACTTTTAACAGGTGTTGGAGTAGATAATGAAGGAATCTTGGTACTTGGAGCAACAAATATCCCATGGGTTCTGGATTCTGCCATAAGAAGAAGGTAAAATGTTTATGCAACTTTTTTTTGTTACTGATGCCTTTTAAATGAAAATAACATCTGTCAGAAGATTATCCGTACTGGTAAACAAATTATGACTCCCTATTAGCATGCGTGCATGCACAATGATGCCGTTTTTTATGGTTGATAAACCTGCTGTCAAGAAAACTGAAAGCAGCCCCTTGTGAAATGCTGCACTCAAGAATTACAGGGCAACCTTTCACTAAACAATTATCACTCTTAACAAAGCAGAACATTCAAAGATTGCTTCGTGCTGCCATTGAATAATATAATTGTCCAAAGAGCTTTAACTGTTGGATATAAAATACTATGTATAACCTCTTGTCATTTCATAGAGAGAAACAACTGGCACTATATATGGGAAATCCTAAATGCATGCATCTAACATCTTGTATTTACTTTCAAATGGCCACTGCTGTCACTGGGGAAAATAAGAAATTGTTCATTATATGTTTTATCATGATTTTCTATTTGGATGATGCATTTTTACTATAAAATCAAAATGCAAATTGTGGTAAGTTTGATTGAAAAAAGGAAGCGGACACCATAAAGATCTATTTGTGTAATTATGAATGAGATTCTCCTTGCAGAGATCTTAAATTATTTTGAAGATATAGCTGGCTTTTGGATTTATCTTGGCACCTAATTGATAATATAATATCATGGAATCCAATTACTGAAGCCAATTTGAATTGATGTTTTGATGGGAGAATAATGTTCTATTGGTACAGTATCCCCAAAACAAGTGCAAATGATCATATGCATTGAATTTGGTCAGTCTACTTATCAGTGCTAATTCAGCCCCCATCCCAACCCGTAACTTAGCAAAGCAGTGCTAAAATATGGATTTAATGCTGTGAATGCAAATAGTCTCAAAACTTTGTATACCCAATGATCACCATTATCATCGATCAAATCAAATTAATGCACCTCATTATCACTGGTGTCTTTGGCATTACAAAATTTCTTACACTTAAACTGTTGTTTTCCAGATTTGAGAAACGTATCTACATTCCATTACCTGAACAGGGTGCTCGTGCTATAATGTTTAGATTGCACCTTGGGACAACGCAGAATAGTCTGACTGATGAAGATTATCGGATATTGGCGAAGAAAACAGAAGGATATTCTGGGGCTGACGTCAGTGTCATAGTACGAGATGCTTTGATGCAGCCAGTCAGAAAGGTTCAGTCAGCTACTCATTTCAAGAGGGTAAGGTACCATAAAAATAAAGTCAGTAATTTTCAGGAAAGATGTATCCATCCTATTAACCATATAGATAAATGTAAAGAAATTCATTAACCAAAGTTGAAATTATATTTCACCCTTTCTCCTCAGCTATTTGGTTCATGTCTGCCATGGCTCATTTTTCACGGATGTTAACTCTGACTTCTATGTATCAGCTATTAGAATTTGGAGAATAGCACTCAAAATGAGTTGTGCTCCCCTTTTGTTCTTCACATCCTAATTCTTTAAGGATCTACCTTGCCTTCAACCCACTGTTCACTCTGTACCACACCTTTCAAATGGTTTAATTCTTACCTACAACAAAAGGATTGCATCTCCTCTTATGATTTTCCTTTCTGCATAAAGATATGTTGGTTTGCCAAAAGGCAACCTTTCCTTGTAAGATAACTTCCCACGTCCCAGGTATCAGTCGAGTAAACCACCTTGGAACTGCTTCTACACACTTATATCCTTTCTTAAATAAGGAGACAAAAACTAGAGTACTCTAAATGCGGTCTCACCTATGCCCTGTACAACTGCAGCAAAACATCCCTACTTTTATATTCCATTATCTGAAGAAGAGTCATACGGATTCAAAACATTAACTTTGTTTCTCTCTGCACAGATGCTGCCTGACCTGCTGAGTTTTTCCAGCATTTTCTGTTTTTATTTCAGATTTCCAACATCAGTATTTTGCTTCTATTTATATTCCATTTGCCTTCCTAATCACTTGCTGTAGCTGCATACTAATTCGAATTCATGTGCAATATCTCTCCATTGAAATAATATGCTGCTTTTCTATTCTTCCTGCCGAAATGGACAAGTTCACATTTTCCCAAATTTTACACAATCTGCCAGTTTTTTTCTCACTCACTTAACCTATCTATGTCCCTTTGCAAACTCTTAAAGTCCTCTTCACAACTTAACTTTCCTATCCATCATTGTGTCATCAGCAAATTTAGCAACCATATATTTGGCCCCTTCATCCAAGTCATTGATATAAATTGTAAATAGTTGAGGCCCCAGCACTAATCCCCGTCGCATCCACTCGTCACACCTTTACTACCCAAAAAAGACCCATTTATCTCTACTCTCTGTTAGCTAAACAATCCTCTGCTCATGCTGATATGTTACCCACTATACCATGAGCTCTTATTTTGTGTAGTTACCTTTGATGTGTCAAATGCCTTTTGGAAATCCAAGTACAGTACATCCACAGGTTCCCCTCCATCCGCGTTGCTTGTTACTTCCTCAAAGAGCTCCAATAAATTAGTCAAACATGATTTCCCTTTGACAAAATCATGTTCACTCTGCTAGATTGAATTGAGATTTTCTTAGTACTCTGCTATAACCTCCTTAATAATAAATTCCAGCAATTTCCCTACAACAGATGTTAAGCTAACTGGCCCGTAGTTTCCTGCTTCAGTCTCCCTCTTGAATAGAGGAATCACATTTGCTATTTTCCAATCTGATGGGACCTTTCCAGAATCCATGGAATTTTGTAAAATTAAAAACCACTGCATCTACTATCTCAGCAGCCACTTCTTTTAAGACCATAGGATGCAGTCTATCAGGACCTGGGGACTTGTCAGCTTTTGGTACGGATAATTTTCTCAGTACCTTTTCCCTGCTGATTGTAATTGTTTTAAGCTCCTCCCTCCCTTTTACCTCCTGTTTCATAATTTCTAATGTTATTTGTATCCTTTACAATGAAGACAGTTGCAGAATATCTGTTCAATTCATCCACCATTTCCTTATTTTTGATTATTAACTTCCCATTCTCACTCTCTAGAGGGCTGATGCTCACTTTACTTTTTCCCTTTTAAATACCTGTAGGAACTCTTATTATCAGTTTTTATATTTATAGCTAGCTTTCTCTCATACCCTCATTTCTCCCTCCTTATATTTTAGTCATTCTTTGCTGTTCTTTATATTCTCTCCAATCTTCTGACCTGCAACTCATCTTTGCAGATTGATCTGTTACTATCTTTAACTTTAGTTAGCCACGGATGGTGTGTCCTTCTCTTAGAGCCTTCCTTTCTTACCAGAATGTATCTTTTCTGAGTATTCTGAAATCTCTGCTGCCTGACACTGCATCTCTACTGACCTTAACCTAATTTCCCAATTCACTTTAGCCAGCTCTGTCTTCATGACTTCATAATTGCCCTTTTTTAAGTTCAAAACACTAGTCTTGGATCCACTCCTCTCTCCCTCAAACTGAATGTGAAATTCAATCATATTATGACCACTGCTACCTAGGGGCACCCTCACTGAGGTCATTAATCATGTCTCATTGCACATTACCAGATCTAGTATAGCCTGCTCGCTGGTTAGTGCTGAAACGTGCTCCTCTACGAAACTGACCCAAAAACACACTATGAACTCATCATCGAAGCTACCTTTGCCAGTCTAATTTTCCAATCTATATGTAGATTAAAATCAACCATGATTATCACCATACCTTTCTCACAAGCCCCCATTATTTCTTCCTGTATACCCGTCCTACAGTGTTGTTCTGTTAGGGGTCTATGACACGCTCCCACAAGTGACTTCTTAGCTTTACTATTTCTCATCTCTACCCAAACTGATTCTACATCTTGATCTCCAGAACTAAGGTCATACCTCTCTATTGTACCAACGTCACCCTTAATTAACAGAGCTACCCCTCCACCTTTTCCAAGCTTCCCATCCTTCTTAAGTGTCGTGTGCCCATATATTCAGGTCCCAATTTTTGTCATCCTGCAGCCATGTTTCTGTAATTGCTATCAGATCATACAAATTTAATTCTATTTGTGCTGTTAATTCATCTGTTAACCTTAGTTCTGTCTCTTAACTTTTTTTTTGTAACATCTAGCCTTATCTGCTGGTGCACTCTTAGAATTGTGTACACTGTCCCTTTCTGCCATGCTCTGATCATCATTTCCCTTATTCCTACCTTGCTCTTTTGCCATGTTTTCTCTATTTAATTTATCACATCTTCTCAAACTTGATCCCTTGCCCCCACTATTTAGTTTAAAGCCTTCTCTATACCTGGTTATAGGACTCGCCAGAACGCTCATCACAGTACGGTTCAGGTGAAGACTGTCCCAACGGTACAGCTCCCACTTTCCCCAGTACTGGTGCCAGTGCCCCATGAATCAAAACCCATTTCTCCCACACCAATCTTTGAACCATGCATTTAATGCTCTAATCTGATTTACCCTATGCCAATTTGAGGAGGCGGTGACATAGTGGTATTGTCACTGGACTAGTATTCCAGAGACCCAGGGTAATGCTCTGGGGACCCGGATTCAAATCCCATGGCAGATGGTGAAATTTGAATTTAATAAAAATCTGGAATTAAAAGTCTTACGATGACCATGAAACCATTGCTGATTGTAAAAGTCCATCTGGTTCACTAATGTCCTTTAGGGAAAGAAATCTGTCCTTACCTGGTCTGGCCTACATGTGACTCCAGATGCATAGCAATGTGGTTGACTCTTAAATGTCCCCTAAACAAAGGTAATTAGGGATGGGCAATAAATGCTGGTCTAGCCAGTGACACCCACATCCCATGAACGAATATAAAAAAAATTTGGTTGTGGCTCAGGTAGTAACCCAGAGGTTATTACCTTTAAGGTTCTGCTTTTTAATTTGGTCCCTAGCTGCTCGTACTCCCTCAGTAGAACCTCTTTCCTCAAGCTACCTATGTCATTGGTACGTCGGTGGACTACGATCACTGGAGTTTCCCTCCAGCCCCATGCCGATATCCCGAACCCTGACATTGGGTAGGCAACACAGCCGTCTGGACTCCGCTCTCGGCTGCACTATACTATCCCCAACTACCACTACATTCCTTTTAGCTTCCCCACCACCACAGCACCCCCCCCGCCAATGTTTGAATGGATTCCTGTACCATAGTCAGTTTGCTTATCCACCCTGTACCCACAACTTTCATCCATGTAGCTGTAAGAATCTTGAAGCTGTTGGACAATTGCAAAGGCTGAGGCTCTTCCGCTTCTACCTTCTGGATGCCCATACTCGAAATCACACCCTCCTGTCCCTGACTGCTGACCAAAATCAGAAGAGCCTATCCTAAGGGTTGTGACTGCCTCCTGGTACAGAGTGTCCAGGTAATTTTCCTCCCCCCGATGCATCGTAGTGTCTGCAGCTCAACCTCCAGGTCCGTGACTCTGAGCTGGAGCTGCTCAAGCCACAGACAGTTATTGCAGACATATTTGCCCTGGATCACCCCAATGTCCAGGAATCCCCACATTTTGGAATCGCAATATGTCACCTACTCTGCCATCGTTTTTATGTATTAATTCATAATTAATAAACACTGCTGTTCCCAATAACCTTTATGACTAATAAAACCTCAGTTACTAATGAATTGCACAGGTTTTGAAGATAAATGAGCAAAATATTCACCAACCAATCACTTATCTGTTTTCCTGTGATGTCACACTTTGATTTCTCTCAGAACATGGCCAGTCGGCTCTGAAGCCACTGACTGGACTGGATTGGATAGCTCTTCTAGGTGGTGGTTACTGCCTCCAAGTCCTTTCCCCTTGCTCCTTTTCCATTTCCCTATTCATCTGCTTAGTGGTGACTTTCATCCTCCATACTGTAAACTGCTCAGATGTTTCTTCTCATGCAAGTGCATTCTAGACTTGCAACTTATTGCAGCCTTTGCATAATATTTTGACAATTTAAAAAGGAATTTGCTTTGTGAAAAATAAAATAGTTATGGGCATAATATACCTCCCATTTTGTCATAGCAGAGCAATGCATCACTTAGAACTCCATTAAAGATTTTTTCTATTAACCACCATAAATTCTAAGTATCAGATTAAGAGACAGCACATAAATTTAGCATCTCACTTTTAAAAAATTATAATGTTAAATTTTGATTTTTACTACAAATTCAAACCAACTTTGTATTTGCAAAAGATCTGCCTTGTTATAGTTTGTTGTGGGAATGTTTCTGTCCATGTTCTCATATTTCTGGATTTTTTTTTTTGTTCGTTCATGGGATGTGTTGTCGCTGGCTAGGCCAGCATTTATTGCCCATCCCTAACTGCCCTTGAAAAGGTGGTGGTGAGCTGCCTTCTTGAACTGCTGCAGCCATGTGATGTTAGGTATACCCTCAGTGTTGTTCGGGAGGGAGTTCCAGGATTTTGACCCACCAACAGTGAAGGGACGGCGATATAGTTCCAAATCAGGGTGGTGAGCGGCTTGAAGGGGAACTAGGTGGTGGTTTTCCCATGTATCTGTTGCCTTTGTCCTTCTAGATGGCAGTGGTTGTGGGTTTAGAAGCTGCTGTCTAATTTAGTCATAGCAACTCACCAATGTGTACGTTATTTGATGAATTGCTTGGATAGGCAAGTTCTTCTGTTCAGACTTGGCCCAATTAAAATCAAATTTACTTATTGTTATTTATGACATACCAAGTTTAGCAGTCTGTTGTGAAATAGTGGCTGCAGCAACTCATAACATCTTAACAATTGACTACTATAGGCCAGCAGCTAGTTCTGACGAAAGGTCATTGACCTAAAATGCTAACTCTGTTTCTCTCTATAGATGCAGCCAAATCTGTGTGTTTCCAGCATTTTCTTTCTTTCTTTCAGACTCCAAACAATATTTTGCTTTTGTTATCGGCTCGCAAACTTAAAGAATTTACGCTGTTACTCTACTGTACAGAAGAAACAATTAAATTAAGTTTGTAGTGTTAGACACATTGTTAACTTGCAGCATAATTGCTAAGTAGTTTGCCTTTTTAAAATTTGTAGGTCAGAGGTCCTTCAAATGCAGATCCATCCGTGATTGTGGATGACCTTCTAACGCCATGTTCACCTGGTGATCCTAATGCTTTGGAGATGACCTGGATCGATGTTCCAGGGGATAAGCTTCTGGAGCCTGTAGTGTCCATGGCAAGTGGCCTTAATTTCTACAGATCTTACTGTTACATCTTGGATCTCTGGTTGTTTATAGTTCTTCACCACCCCCCCCCCAACCCTCATAACATGTCATGAAGATGAGATGTTTCAAACTACCATCCGAAGCTGTCTAAAACAATCTTATTGAAAGAGTTTAACGAATATATTCTTATGTAATAAATAATTTAGCCGTTGGATTATATGCATAGGCTGTGATGCATGCTAATTGATTCCTTAAGTAAATGTGAAAATTAACACGCAATGGTTGTGCATTTGACCCCATGTTAAAGTTATTTCATATATAAGATGCTTTGAGATGTTTTGTGATACTAAGAACTACATAAAGGCATGACTTCTTTGCACCTTAGAACTAGTGTTGGGAAGATGTTCACAAAAAACTTGACTGTGTAAAATGCATTTTTAGGTATGCTAGTGAAGGCAAATACCCTGGAATCATTTAAGAATCGGGGAGATACTATAAAGAGGAAAATGAGATTCTTTCTAGATGGAAGAATTAGGATAGGGCAAATGATTTTCCTTAACTATATTTGTCTTGTAAACTATTTAGCCACTCTTTTTGTCCTCAGTCATGTGATCATTATTTGATATAGCTCAGCACTTTGAGTAATATCTAGCTTCTCACCAATTGTGCAGTGCTGGCTTTTGAGGCTGTTTGCATGTGTCCTTTAAGCCAACAGTAATGCACTAGCCAATTCTGTTGCTCCTAGACTTTGAAATTGTGGCTTCCAGCCATGAATTAACATACTCACTGGAACAGGAGTGAGCCAGTCAGTCCCTTGAGCCTATTTCACCATTCAGGTAGATCATGAGTAATCTATATCTTAACTCCATCTGCCTGGCTTGGTTCCATAATCCTTGGTATCCTTTCCTGGGATTAAAAATTAATCTATTAAAAATCTTATTGATCTCAGTTTTGAAATTTTTAATTGGCCTAGCTTCAACAGCTTTTTGGGGGAGAGAGCTCAAGATTTTGACTGTCCTTTGTGAAGAAGCGCATTCTAATATCACTCCTGAATAACCTAGTTCTAATTCTGAATGTTATGCCCCTTATTCTGGATTTTTATACCAGGGGAAATAGTTTCTTTCCTATCTACACTATCAACTCTTTTTATTTAACCATCTTAAATACCGTCTTCTGTATTCAAGGGCATTCAAGCTTGGTTTGTGCAATCTTTTCTTGTAATTGAGCCTCTTGGTCCCAGTGTCATTCTGGTGAACCTGCAATGTAAACCTTTCAAGGCCAACATATCCTTCTTAAAATCCAAATCTGAATGCAGAATTCAGTGTGGTCTAGCCAGAGTTCTGAACAGCCATAAATAATTTAAAAGCAAAATACTGAGCATGCTGGAAATCTGAAACAAAAACAAAAATTGCTGGAAAAACTCAGCAGGTCTGACAGCATCTGTGGAGAGAAAGACAGAGTTAACGTTTCGAGTCAATATGACTGCCTTTCTCTCCGCAGATGCTGTCAGACTTGCTGAGTTTTTCCAGCAATTTTTGTTTTAGAACCATAAATAATCTCTAACTCTGGCAATAAAGGCTACCACTCCATTAGCCTTTCTTAATTTTTTTAACCAGTCCACTAGATTTGAGTGATTTCTGCTCTTGGGCCCCCCTATATATTTCTGCTTCTCAGCATTTAGAAAATATTCCAATTTTTAGTCCAAATGGATGACCTTGCACTTTCCCACATTGAATTTCCAGTTTTGTCCACTCACTGAATCTATCATAGTCCATTTGCAACTTTCTGCCCCCATCTACACACAATAAGAACGTTTCTGCTTGCTTCTTGATGTTGGTCATACTCTCTACAGAGAATATAAAAGAATGGCGTTCCACTTAATTTTCATGTGTAGTATTTGATACAGCAGTATCAACCTAGGAGAATAGAGGAAAGCCAGGTGCAAGGGAGTAGCATGTCGTCTCTTATATAAAAGAGGTAGTGAGAATAGTGTAGTTAAATGTGGATAACCTTTATGGGTAAAATGCTTTTTTAAATCACTTATCTACAGTATAGAAATATTGAGTTGCCCTTAGAAGAAGATTAACTTTTAAAAATTTACTCAAAATTTGTATAAAGAACTGACTCATTTTTAAAGGAATTGTATTAAGTACACTGAGTACTTTAAAAATTCAGTTCCTATTAAATTGTTAAAGGAACTGTTGGAGATATAAGAGCTTCACAAAGAGCTGTGGTCAATTCCAGCAGTTTAGAGTGTAAGAGAGGAAAATGAAAGTCTCCTAAAAATTGCAATTTAACAATAACATGATCTATGCAAATAGTCTTACATTCTGCTAGGATTATTCATAACAGTCTCTAACTATACTTAATCATTTCCCTCTTTCATTTTCTTTAACAGCCTGATATGATACAATCGTTGGCAAGCATAAAACCGACTGTTAATGATGAGGACTTGGAGAAGTTGAAGAAATTCACAGAAGACTTTGGTCAGGAAGGCTAAACCATAAGACCTTAATTTGCACTGCAGAATATTTTTTTTCTTGTACATCTCTTTTTTCTATTCACTTAAATCAATTGCATACTATAGTAAAAGTTTATTTTTCTCTTCATTTTATTATTGGAACTATTGTGTTTCAGACCATGGGACTTAATATATATAGTCTTAAATCCAACTTTATATAATACTAATTTCTATATTTGCCTATTAGGAAACTAGTTCTCATATCTAAAAATCTAAAAAGGCTAAGAGAAACATAATACAGATTTCATCAAGGGTTTAGCATGATATTTAAACAACATTACTGAAATTATTAAGAATTTTAAAATGAATGAAGTACCCTGTACATACAATGTGCTGACATTATTAAGGAATGTAAAATAATCTTGGATATCATTGGTACATTCTAAATACTTTGTGAATGGGGCATTTTAAAGAGACTATTTGCACATAAGCTCTAATAACTGTACTGCCCATAGGATTGACCATTTTATTGTACTTCAGGTAGGCTCTAAAATTTCCAACTGTGTGTAAAATATAAACTTGAAGCTTTGTATTGAAGAAATTGGGACTACTTATGCAGTTATTTGTATTCAAAGAAATACGAATGAAGTGATTAACTTCCATATATGTAGATTTTTTATAATGGAAACCTGTTTGGGAGCCCTTATATTTTCTGTTTAATTTCTGTTTTTTGTAAATAAAGCTTACATCGACCTAATGCTATCCTGTTTTGAATTCTTATTTCAGGAGACAGTGTATTTTTATTTACTGAGCTCTTCTTCAGTAAAAATTCTTGCTTGTCCTCCGCGAGTGATATAGGCACATTTTTCCAGAAATCTAAATCTGCTTGTATAATAGCTAGGTTGCAGGGTGGTGAGTGGTAGGAAGCAACTTTATTTTTGTGCAGAATTGTGAGTTCACCTGATTTACTCGGTGTTGAACAGGGGTTTAGGACTATGAAATGAGATATGGGGAATGATTTGGCAGGAGTGAAGGTTATAGCTTCGCCCATAATTACGGAAAGTCCGATTGAGGCTAAAGAGATGGACAGTTACAAGAACAAGCTCCTGGTATTTTTCAATCATGTGTGATGTGATCAGAGCATTGGCTAAACAAAGTCTATCACCAGAGGTCAAAGTAATACCACGAGCAGATGTTAGAGTAGCCAAAACTTTCTTTAACGGTGAGAATAATTCAAAGGAAGTGTTTGGCAGGTCTTCATTAATTGAGGCTCAGAAAGCAGATCCAGAGTTAAACAAGTTAGCACAGTCAGCTGACACTGAAGCTGAGGTGGAAGGAATTCCAGAGTGCTGTTACCTTAAAAACGGAGTTCTGATGATGAAGTGGCGATACCCTCACAGATCTGTGGATGAGGAATGGACGGTTGTTCATCAGATAGTGGTACCGCCCAAATATTGTAAGGAGATATTGCGAGTAGGACATGAAATCCCTATGGTAGGAGATGTAGGGATATGGAAAACCCAAGCACAGAGAAACAGGCATTTTACCTGGCCAAGACTTTATAAGGATGTACTATTTTGTGAAATGTGTCATACATGTCAGGTAGTAGGTAAACCTCAGCATGTAATCACATGTAGTTAAAGCTACAATTTGATCAGTGGCATTTTCTTTTTGAGTTCTCTTTTCGGAGTCACTCTTATGAACTCCAGTAAGTCCCAAGGGCTTCCCTTGGAACTTCCAGCATTCTGATAAACGTGTCCCACTTTATTACAATGGAAACACTTAGGCCTTCGAGTTTCACCTCCACCCTCAGTACTTTTAATACCCATACCAGTTTTTGAAGAACCATACAGTTGGGTATTAGTAGATTGTGTCGGGCCATTACCCAAAACAAAAGCAGGACATCAGTATATCCTTAAAATCATGGATATGACAACCTCATTTCCAGAAGCTATTCCTTTAAGGACAACTACAGCTAAGCCGGTAGTGGAAAAGCTAACTCAGTTTTTCATTCGTTATGGCCTACCAATTGAAATACAATCTGACCAATGTTCTAACTTTATGTCTAAAATTTTCCAGGACATAATCAGCAGTTTGGGTATCAAACAAATAAAGTCTACTGCCTAATACCCACAGACACAGGGAGCTTTGCAGAGATATCATCAAGCTCTCAAAACCATGATTAAGTCCTATTGCTATAAATACCTAAAGGATTAGGACAAAGGATTAGATTTCTTACTATTTGCTACCAGAGATTCTCCCAATGACTCTACTGGATTTAGTCCATTTGAATTGATCTTTGGTCATGAAATAAGAGGTCCATTAAAAGTTCCTAAAGCAGAAAGACGAATCCTCCATGTTGGATTATGTGTCCATGTTTCTAGAAAGACTCTCAGGAGCATGTAAAGTAGCACGAGAGCATTAAAAATTTCCCAAGCGAAAATGAAAGAATGGGTAGACAAACATGCTACAACTAGAATGTTCCAAGCAGGAGACAAAATATGGTATTGTTGCCTCTGCAGAGTAAACCCCTAAAAGCGAAATTCAGTGGCCCCTACAAGATAGTTAGGAGAGTTAACAAAGTGACTGATCTGATAGATACTTCTGAGTGTTGGAAGAAGAAATGGTTATGTCACTTAAACATGTTGAAGTAATATCATCGCGATAAGACAGGTCAAGTGTGTCAGCTGGTGGATGATGGAGGATGGCAGAGACAATAAGGGCAAGGTAGAAGGAGAAATAGATGGAGCCCAAAGTGAAACTCCTACAATTCGACAAACCAATATGACAATACTGAGACAGTTAGACACACTTCTCATATTTAGAGGAAGGACCACGGGAAGATCTAATAAGGTTTCTTAGGAAGTATAAGGGAATTTGTAGAGATACACCTGGATATACTGTTAGCTAAACAAGGTGATAAATTAGGGATAGAGAAGTCGGTGGGGTACTTTTCCAAGAAACTAATTATCAGAGAAAGTACTCTACAGTAGTAAAAGAAACCCTAGCATTGTTGTTGTCTCTTCAACACTTAGAAGTCTACGTCTGACACGACAACAAAGAAACACTAATGTACACTGACCATAATCTGCTGGCATTCATTGAAAGGTTTAAAATTCAAAATGTGAGACTGTTTAGATGGAGTCTATTGTTTCAACCATTCAAAGTAAAGGTTGTTCACATTGCCGGTAAAGATAATGTGATTGTGGATGCATTGTGCCGGGTGTAAACTACTAAAATAAGAAATGTCGAAGATCATATAAGATTGTATAAAGGGGCAGGAAGGATGGATGGAAGTAAGTCTCATGTTCTGTTGTCCATGTGTCCCATACTTTGTAATGAAACGCATTTTTGAAATGGCGTTTCATCTCTTTTAAGGGTGGATGCATGTAAGGAAAATATGTTTTTATTTCTGTTGGACTGTTGTAAAGAACATATTTTTTTATTTTATGTTGGACTGTGGATTAGAATTAAAATGACTGAAGTTTAAAGGACATGTCCACTGGAACAGGATGAGAGATATATACAATTTTGCAGTCCTGGAACAGAGTATGCTGTAAAAGACAAGATGGTTCTGGACTAAGGGAGCTACCTGACAACATAATTTTAATTGGCTCCTGACCAGGTGCCCAAGGTTTTGTGTGGTAGCAATGCAGTAGAAAGCTCTTTCTAAAAATCTCTTTTCTTCATATATCTATAACCTGCTCGTGCTCTCTCTCTGAGGAAACCCTTTTAAAAAGGAAAAGGAGAAAACCACTGTTAGAGACATTGAAAAGCAAGTTCTCAACTAGTGAACTAAATACTGAAAGTGCTGGAAGACCACCTCGTGTCATCAGCAAGAACTGAAAGGAATTTGGAAGACATTGATCAAAATCAGCCCATTGAATCCTGTAATCCGGATTTGTGCTATTGAACTGTTCGTCCCACTTTAGAATCCAAGTTTTATGTGTCTTGTGTGTGTGTGTGTATAGGGATTTAAGTGGGGGGGGGGAGGGTGTGGGGGGGTCGCGGTGAGTAGAGTGTAAGTTACAATTAAGCAGTTCATATTTCTTTCTTTTGCCATTAAAGACAATTTGTTCAATAAATAGTTATTTACTTATTAACTTTACAAACGTGGTGCTCATATTCTGTTGACCTAAATTAAACAGTTGGGTAGAATTGGGGCAATCTGGTGGTTTGATCAAACTTTTCACGTTTGTCATGGCTCAGAGAACAGTGGAGCTTGATATTACAGCGCACTATCCCCAGTGAGTCGTGACACTAGCCTGCATAGCTGATGGAATGTAATAAAGTCTATGGGAATTTTCAAACATAAAACAATTCCGAAAATCAAGTTGCATGCAGCAGTTGTTGTGTATGTCCATGACAACGGTTGGATGGATGAGGATGGAGTGAAGTTGTAGATCAATAATGTATGGAATAGGTGTCCTGGTTCTCATGCAGAGAACACATTATTAGTGTGGGATAAAAGCAAAATACTGCAATGCTGGAAATCTGAACTAAAAACAGAAAATGCTGGAAAAACTCAGCAGGTTCGTCAGCATCTGTGGGGAGAGAAACAGAGTCAATGTTTTGAGTCTGTACGACTTCTTAAGAGCTACACAGAAGTAGAAGTGTGATGGATTTTATACTCTTTAAGAGGGGATGGAGCAGGTGGAACAAGATAGAAGGTCAGGGATAGGTGACAGTTAAGGAGAGATTGACAAAGATGTCATGGACACAAGACAAACGGATTGTTAATGGTAGTGGTAAAGAGTAAAGAAGGTGCTGACAGTTGCATAAACGTAAGATTGCAGAAGGTGTTAATTGCAGAACAAGGGTCAGCACTCTGAAAGCAAAACATAAAAACAAGTGACAGATGGCTCTGTTGGGAGAGAGGGGGTTTGGGGAAAAAGGATTAAAAAATTGTTTTTGAACTCTATGTTAAGTCCAGAAGGCTATGAGGTTCCTAATCGGAAGATGAGGCACTGTTCCTCCAGTTTGCGTTGGACTTCACTGGAGCATTGCAGCAGGCCTTAGACGGACATATGGGCATGAGAGCAGGATGGTGTGTTGAAATAGCAAGCGGCAGGAAGGTCTGGGTTATACTTCCGCAAAGCGGTCACCCAGTCTACGTTTAGTCTCCCCAATGTAGAGGAGACCGCATTGGAAGCAGCGAATGCAGTAGACCAAAATTGAAGGAGCTGCAAGTGAAGCGCTGCTTCACCTGAAAGGAGTGTTTGGGGCCTTGGACGGTGGAGAGGGAGGAGGTAAAGGGGCAGGTGTTGCACATTCTGTGATTGCACAGATTAGCTTCTATATTTCTCTACATTACAGTAACAACTACACGTCAAAAGTAATTAATTGATTGTGGAGCACTTAGGTTTTCCCAAAGTATATGAAGGGCATGATACAAATGCAAGTTCTTTCTTTTACTCAATTTCACCATGCAGTAACATGTTATTAAAGGGGAAAAGCAGTGTTTTTATTTCTGGAGTATCCAACCTAACAGCAACAAAGGGTCCCCCAGTCTTGTTCCATGCTGAACCAGTCTGATACCACCTAATGCAAGGCCAGCATTTATTGCCCAACCCTAATTGCTCTTGAGGAGATGGTGGTGAGCTGCTTTCTTGAACTGCTACAATCCAAGTAGTGTAGGTACACCCACAGTGCTGTTAGGGAGGCAGTTCCAGGATTTTGACCCAATGACAGTGAAGGAACAGCGATATATTTCCAAGTCAGGATGGTGAGTGGCTCAGGGGGAACTTCCAGGTGGTGGTGTTCCGATGTGTCTGCTGCCCTTGTCCTTCTAGATGGTAGCGGTCGTGGGTTTGGAAGGTGCTGTCTAAGGAGCCTTGGTGAGTTCCTGGAATGCATCTTGTAGATGGCATACACTGCTGCCACTGTTTGTTGGTGGTGGAGGGAGTGAATGTTTGTGGATGGGGTGCCAATCAAGTGGGTTGCTTTGTCCTGGATGCTGTCAAGCTTCTTGAGTGTTGTTGGAAAGTATTCCACCACACTCCTAACTTGTGCCTTGGAGATGGTGGACAGGCTTTGGGGAGTCAGGAGGTGAGTTTCTCACTGCAGGGTTCCTAGCCTCTGACCTGCTCTTGTAGCCACAGTATTTATATGGCTATTCCAGTTCAGTTTCTGGTCAATGGTAACCCCCAGGATGTTGATAGTGGGGGATTCAGTGATGGGTAATGTCACTGAATGTCAAGAGGCGATGGTTAGGTTCTCTTGTTGGACATGGTCATTGCCTGGCACTTATATGGCGTGAATGCTACTTGCCACTTGTCAGCCCAAGCCTGGATATTGCCCAGGTCTTGCTGCATTTTGACGTTGACTGCTTCCATATCTGAGGAGTCACGAATGGTGCTGAACATTATGCAATCATCAACAAACATCCCCACTTCTGATGTTATGATGGAAGGAAGGTCATTGAAGCAGTTGAGATGGTTAGGCCTAGGACATTACCTTGAGGAACTTTGCTATGTTTCAAATTTGCTCATACTTAAATTAATAAATAACAATGGACAGGCTTCATTGAGGCCTAGGGTAAGTAAGTGCTAAAGTTGTTTAACCCATCCATAAAATCAGTCCATATCGCCAGATTAGGGAGAGCAAAATTAGTGAGACACAAAATAGGTGGTTTCTGCAAGGATTATCAGGCTAGAAACTGACCTAGTGTCATTTCCAATTACAGGGGCTGCGATTTATGGCCTTCCTGCATTGATTCCAGTAGAGGCAGGTAGCACATAATTTTGGTGCTCCCACCACATTAAAATAGCATGGAGCCACATCGATTCTGCATTGTTGTCTTCCTTAATTTGCTGCAGAAAACCTCAATGTTCAGCAGTGGGGCGAGTGACATTGGGCTGGAACTATGTAGTGCAGGCTACCTTCTCTTCCCTATTGTTCGATGCACTCCTGAAAAAAGGGAAGCTGTACTAAAACTGCTGGTAACTAATTTTGCAAGACTCAAGCAGCATAAAAAAGCACAGCCAGCAAGGGAGAGGACCTGGATTCAGTGACATTGAGGAAACTTATAACCCAGGTGTAGTGGAGAACGAAAGAGAAGCCTTGCTTCTGCAGGTGGAGCGGGGGAGGTCGTCCTGAAGGAGCACCTAATGTAGAGAGTAGGAGCTTGCAGTTGTGGAAGTGAATGCACAGAATCTATCCCTGAGGACATGACAGCCAAAAAATGTTCAGTGACTTCACAGGGGTGGTCAAGGTGAGTGAATGCATCTTCACACCACTTTTCATAACAACCACAACATGAACTTCTCACGCTGCTCAATGCATCAAACCACCATCACCTAGCAGCACTCCCTGGGATTCAGGATTCAGGACTAACATCCAGATACTCCACCTTACAGTTACGCACTAATGCCTCACACCCACCTCTCCCTACCTACACATACCTCCAGCTATTCAGCTATGGCAGGCACATCATACAACTACATTCCCACACAATCACTGACGTTTTACTCTCTCCTTTGCATGAACAGCTTCCTTTTAACACAAAGGTGAGCCAGAGGACTTTTAAAAATTCATTCATGGGATGTGGGCTTCACTGGCTGGGTCAGCATTCATTGCCCATTCCTAATTGTCTTTGAGAAGGTGGCAGTGAGCTGCCTTCTTGAACCGCTGCAGTTCATGTGGCGTAGGTACACCCACAGTGCTATTTGGAAGGGAGTTCCAGGATTTTGACCCAGTGACAGTGAAGAACGGCAATATATTTCCAAGTCAGGATGGTGAGTGACTTGGAGGGGAACTTCCAGGTGATGATGTTCCCATCTATCTGCTGCCCTTGTCCTTCTAGATGGTTGTGGTTGTTGGTTTAGAAGGTGCTGTCAAAGGAGCCTTGGTGAATTCCTGCAGTGTATCTTGTAGATGGTACACACTGCTGCTACTGTGCGTCGGTGTTGGAGGGAGTGATTGTTTGTGGATGTGGTGCCAATCAAGTGGGTTGCTTTGTCCTGGACGGTGTCAAGCTTCTTGTGTGCTGTGGGAGCTGCACTCATCCGAACAAGTGCAGAGTATTCCAACACACTCCTGACTTGTGCCTTGTAGATGGTGGACAGCCTTTGGGGATTCGTCGCACGATTTCTAGCCTTTGACCTGCTCTTGTAGCCACACTATTTATATAGCTAGTCCAGTTCAGTTTCTGGTCAATGGTAACCCCCCAGGATGTTGATAGTGGGAGATTCAGTGATGGTAATGCCATTAAACATCAAGGGGCAATGGTTGGATTCTCTCTTGTTGGAGATGTTCACTGCCTGACAATGGTGTGACGTGGATATTACTTGCCACTTGTCAGCCAATATCCACTTGGATATTGTCCAGGTCTTGCTGCATTTGGACATGGACTGCTTCAGTATCTGAGGAGTTGCGAATGGTGCTGAACATCGTGCAATCATCAGCGAACATCCCCACTTCTGACCTTATGATGGAAGAAGGTCATTGATAAAGATGGTTGGGCCTAGGACACTACCCTGATGAACTCCTGTGGTGATGTCCTGGAGCTGAGCTGACTGGCCTCCAACAACTACAACCTTCTTTCTTTGTGCTACATATGACTCCAACCAGTGGAGAGTTTTTCCCCCCTGCTTCCCATTGACTCCAGTTTTGCTAGGGCTTCTTGATGCCACATTCTGTCAAATGCTGCCTTGATGTCAAGGGCAATCACTCTCACCTCACCTCTGGAGTTCAGCTCTTTTGTCCATGTTTGAACCAAGGCCTTAATGAGGTCAAGAGCTGAGTGGCCCTGGCAGAACCCAAACTGGGCATCAGTGAACAGGTTATTGCTAAGCAAGTGATAGCACTGTTGATAACCCTTTTCATTACTTTACTGATGATAGATAGTAGACTGATGGGGCGGTAATTGCCCAGGTTCGATTTGTCCTGCTTTTTGTATACATTACATACCCAGGCAATTTTCCATATAGCCAGGTAGATGCCAGTGTTATAGCCGTACTGAAACAGCTTGGCTAGGGGCGTGGCAATTTCTGGAGCACAAGTATTCAGTACTATTGCAGGAATATTGTCAGGACCCATAGCCTTTGCAGTATCCAGTGACTTCAGCCATTTCTTGATATCATGTGGAGTGAATTGAATTGGCTGAAGACTGGCATCTGTGATGCTGGGGACCTCTGGAGGAGGCCGAGATGGATCATCCACTCGGCACTTCTGGCTGAAGATTATAGCAATTGCTTCAGCCTTATCGTTTGCACTGATGTGCTGGGCTCCTCCATCATTGGGGATGGGGATATTTGTGGAACCGCTTCTTCCGGTGAGTTGTTTAATTGTCCACCACCATTCACGACTGGTTGTGGCAGGACTGCAGAGCTTAGATCTGATCCGTTGGTTATGGGATCGCTTAGCTCTGTCTTTTACTTGCTGCTTATGCTATTTGGCAAGCAAGTAGTCCTGTGTTATAGCTTCACCAGGTTGACACCTCATTTTTAGGTATGCCTGATGCTGCTCCTGGCATGCCCTCCTACACTCTTCATTGAACAAGGGTTGATCCCCTGTCTTGATGGTAATGGTAGAGTGGGGGATCTGCCAGGTCATGAGGTTACAGATTGTGTTCGAGTACAATTCTGCTGCTGCTGATGGCCCACAGCACCACATGGATGCCCAGTCTTGAGTTGCTAGATCTGTTTGAAATCTATCCCAGTTAGCACAGTGGTAGTGCCACACAACATGATGGAGAAGGCGGGACTTCGTCTCCACAATGACTGTGCGGTGGTTGCTCCTACCAATACTGCCTTGGACAGATGCATCTGCAGCAGGCAGGTTGGTGAGAATGAGGTCAAGTACGTTTTTCCCTCACCACCTGTCGCAGACCCAATCTAGCAGCAATGTAATTTAGGACTTGGCCAGCTCGCTCAGTAGAGATGCATTGAAGTCCCCCATCCAGGGTTCATTCTGTGCCCTTGCCACCCTCAGTGCTTCCTCCAAGTGGTGTTCAACATGGAGGAGCACTGATTCATCAGCTGAGGGAGGGTGGTACGTTGTAGTCAGAAGGAGGTTTCCTTGCCCATGTTTGACCTGATGCCATGAGACTCCATGGGGTCCGGAGTCAATGTTGAGGGCAACTCCATCCCGACTATATACCCTGTGCCACCACCTCTGCCAGTGGGACAGGACATACCCAGGGATGATGATGGTGGTGACATTATCTGTAAGGTATGATTTCATGAGGATGACTATGTCAGGCTGTTGCTTAACTAGTCTGTGAGACAGCTCTCCCAATTTTGGCAATTTTGTTAGTAAGGAGGACTTTGCAGGGTCGCCAGGCCTGAGTTTGCCGTTGTCTTTTCCGGTGCCTAGGTCGATGTCAGGTGGTCTGTCCGGTTTCATTCCTTTTTTGTAGCGGTTTGTTCCGACTGAGTGGCTTGCTAGGCCGTTTCAGAGTGCATTTCAGAGTCAACCACATTGCTGTGGGTCTGGAGGCACATGTAGGCCAGACTAGGTAAGGACGGCAGATTTCCTTCCCTAAAGGGCATTAGTGAACCAGATGGGTTTTTACAACAATCGACAATAGTTCCATTAGACTTTTAAATCCAGATTTGTATTGAATTGAGATACCACCATCTGCCGTGGCGGGATTCAAACTCGGGTCCCCAGAGCTTCACCCTGCAACTCTGGATTACTAATCTAGCAACAATATCACTACGCCATCGCCTCCCCTAGCATGTATACATCCGCCGAGACCCCTTGATGTGATGGCATTTCACATCATCGGAGCAGCAGCAACAGAGTTTATGGCATCTCAAGGCTATGCAGGTTGACAATAAGTGGCTGCCTTATGGTATTTCTCAACTACCTCCTCACCCTCTTCTTGGTTCAAAGTGGAAACTGCAGATGGTGGGACCAACTGCTTTTCTCTCAACATCTCTCCCGACCCTTCCCTAACCACAAACCTTCTGTTCTTCTTTTATGGAAACATAGAAAAAATAATGGCACAGAAGGAGACCAATCGGCCTATTGTGTCCATGCCAGCCAAAAAAGAGCTGTACAGCTTCATCCCACCTTCCTGCTCCTGCTACATAGCTTGTTGGACTTGCCACAAACCAGCTAAAAAAAGTTATCCTGAATGCATTTTCAGAATTCTGATCCCTATATATATTTTACACTGAAATTAGCCCCGTTAACTTAAGGATGGTTGAAATTCCTTACAATTATTGCCCAATTGTTTCTGTATTTCTCAGAAATTTGTCTACATATTTACTCTCCATCTGACTGTTTGAGAGTCAATGGTATAATCCCAGCATTGTGATTGCCCCTTTTTTGTTCCTTATTTCAACCCATATGGCCTGATTGAAGGTCTTTCTAAGCATATCATCCTTCTGCAGAGTTCTGCATGTTTATTTAACCAATATTGTGATTCCCTATGCTTTTTTATTTCCTTCTCTATCCCATCTGAAAACCATATAACCAGGAATATTAAGCTGACATTCCTGTGCTTCTTTAAGCCAAATTTTAGATTCAGTTATGGCATTGTAGTTCCAAGTGTTTATCTGTACCCTCAGCTTGTCTGCCTTATTCACTAGACTCCATGCATTGAAGTATATACCGATAATCACCGAACAACTCCTTTGATGTCTATTTTCTAGCCTTTGTTCCCTCAATGTTCCCTACTCGCTCACTAATTTTCTGCCTTCTATTTCCAGCTTTGCTTCTCTCCCCTCTGAATCTACACTGAGCTTCCCATCCACTTACCAAACGGGTTTAAACCCTCAGCATAAGCAAACCTCCTTGCTACGATATTGATCTCTGCCCTGCTAAGGTTCAACCCATCTACTTGTACAGGTCCCACCTCCCCCAAAACTGTTCCCAATGCCTGAGAATCGAAAGCCCTCTCTCTGGCATCATCTCTCTAGCCACATATTCATCTGCATGGTCCTCCTTTTCTGTACTCTCCAGCATGGCACTAGGAGTGATCTGAGGTTAATATCTTTGAGGTTGTGATTTCTAATTATTCCTACCTCCATGAAATCTGCCCATATGACCACATCTGTATTTCTACCTATGTCATTGGTACCAATATGGACCATGGCCTCTGGCTGCTTACCCTCCCCATTCAGCATGTTTAGCAGCCACTCAGTGACATCTTTGACCCTGTGGCATCAGGGAAATAGAAAAGGTAGACTTGCATTTATATAATGCTTTTCACAACCACTGGATGTCTAGAAGCACTTTACAGCCAATGAGGTACTTTTTGAAGGGTAGTCACTGTTATAATGTAGGAAACAAGGCTGCCAAAATGTGCTTAGCAAATCCCACAAATAGTAATATGATAATGCCCAGATAATCTGTTTTTGTGATGTTGATTGAGGGAAAAGATTGACCAGGACGCCAAGGATGAGTCCCCTGCTCTTCTTTGAACCAGTGCCATGGGATCTTTTACATCCACATCAGCAGTTTAACATATCATCTGGAAAACAGCACCTCCAACAGTGCGGCACTCTATCTGTATTGCACTGGAATGTCAGTTCTGATTTTTTGCACTCAAGCTGGACTTGAACCTGGAACCTCAGACCAAGAGTGCTACCATAGATAACACTCAGAGAGGCAACCTACCATCCTGCAGTCCTGTCTGTGGCTGCATAATTGCCTGTCTGCTCCACTATTGAATGTTCTATCACTATTACTTTCCTAATTGTCGTCCTACTCCTCCCCACACACCTTCACCAGCCACCCCCCCCCACCTCCCCCCCAACACCCCCAGCACAGCTGAGCCACACTAGGTTCCATGACCTTGGCTCTTGCTGCACTCTCTAGAGGAATCATCACCTTTGCTAGTATTCACAACTGAACATTGGTTAGAGAACACGATGCACCTGGTCTCCTGCACCACCTGTTTGCTCGTCCTTGTCTGTCTGGTATAAGAACATAAGAAATAGGAGCAGGAGTAGGCCATTCAGCCCCTCAAGCCTGCCCACCATTCAATAAGATCATGGCTGATCTGCCCCAGGCCTCAACTCCTCTTTTGTGCCAGCTCCTCATAGTCCTCAACTCCCCAATATTTTAAAAATCTATCTACCTCCTCTTTAAATACTTTCAGTGATCTCGTCTGCACAACTCTCTGAGGTAGAGAATTCCAGACATTCACTGCTCTCTGAGGGAAGAAATTCCTTCGCACCTCAGTTTTAAATGGGTATCCCCTTATTCTGTAACTATGTCCCCTAGTTTGAGACTTCCCCACTAGTAGAAACATCTTCTCAACATCTACCCTGTCAAGCCCTCTCAGAATCTTGTATGTTTCAATAAGATCACCCCTCATTCTTCTAAACTCTAATGAATAAAGGCCTAACCTGTTTAGCCGTTCTTGATTAGTCAACCCCTTCATCCCAGGAATCATCCTAGTGAATCTCTTTTGAACTGCCTCCAATGCCAGTATATCCTTTCTTAAATACGGGGACCAGAACTGTACATAGTACTCCAGGTGCGGCCTCACCAACACCCTGTACAGTTGTAACAAGACTTCCCTATTCTTAAACCCCAACCCCCTAGCAATATGGACCAAAATTCCATTTGCCTTCTTAATTACTAGATGCACCTGCATGTTAACGTTTTGTGTTTCATGCACAAGAACACCCAGATCCCTCTGTGCTGCACTTTTTTGGAGTCTCTCTCCATTTAAATAATAGTCTGCCATTTGATTTTTCCTACCAAAGTGCATGACCCCACACTTTCCTACATTAAACTCCATCTGCCAAGTTTCTGCCTACTCACTCAACCTGTATATATCCCCTTGCAGATTCCTTATGTCCTCATCACAACATGCCCTCCCACTTATTTTCGTATCATCAGCAAATTTGGATACATTACACCCTGCCCCCTCCTTCAAGTCATTAACATAGATTGTAAATAATTGAGGCCCTAGGCCTTGTGGCACACCATTAGTTAAGTCTTTCCAACCTGAAAAAGATCCATTAATCCCGACCCACTGCCTTCTGTGTGTTAACCAATCCTCAATCCATGCTAATACATTACCCCCAATATCATGAGTTCCTATCTTGTGTAATAACCTTTTATGTAGCACCTTATTGAATGCCTTCTGGAAATCCAAATACACTACACCTACCGGTTCCCCTTTATCAACTCTGCTTGTTATATCCTCAAAAAACTCTAGCAAATTTGTCAAACATGATTTCCCTTTCACAAAACCATGTTGACTCTGTGATTGCATTAAGCTTTTCTAAATGTCCTGCTATTTCTTCCTTAATAATGGACTCTAGCATTTTCCAAACGACAGATGTGAGGTTAGAACTGGCCTATAGTTTCCTGCTTTTTGGAACATCAAATACCCTTGAATTTTGAGTTCCCAGTCTTGGTCACCCTGAAACCACGTCTCTATAATAGTATCAAGTTATATCCATTTATTTCTATCTGTGCCATCAACTCATCTATCTTGTTACAAATGCTGTGTGCATTCAGATAAAGAGCCTTAAGCTTTGACTTTTTACCATTATTACTCACTATTACTCATTCTGGTTCTAATTTCTGCTGCACTCTTCTGCTTATATGGTGGTCACATATTCTTTCTCTGCCTGCACACTTTTAAGCTTTGCAGTGACCACCTCCTGAAATATGCTATTCAAGAATCCCCCAGTCTCACAGATGCAGTATAACGATGCCAGGTGCTGCTCAAGCTCCAAGTCCTGGTGTTTGAGGCCCTCCAACTGACTACACTTCCTGTAGATTTGGTTGTCTAGGACGTGGGAAGTATCCTAGAGTTCCCACCTGGCACAGGATGTGCATTCAATGGGACTGAGGTGCCCTTCCATGCCTCTATTTGTTGAACTATTAACTAATCTTACCTGAAACTTAGACTTAAGCCTACTTAAAACTTACCAAACTTAAGAAACTATTAGACCACTAAATATATTTCTCAGTTTAACCCACTGTCCTAACTTAGAGGAGAAAACAACAATAATATACACCAACTAATCACTTACCTGTTGTGTTACAACATCACTCCTTTATTCTTTTTAGCAAACCTTTGCTCCCATCAGTCCACTTCCCGCCACCGCTCAGGTCCATGCTCTCTGATGCTTAAGCTTTCAGGTACCCAAGAACTGTCACGTGGGTAGCCTCAGCACTGCCAGGATGAAGAGCAAGAGCAACCCCACATCGATGATGAGGAAGCAACTACCATCTCAGGTGCTGGGACGCTGCAAACTTTCGACACTAGTATGGAGTTGGATCAGAAAATAATGAATCATCAGGCACAAGGTGGCTGCAGCCATGCTAGGGGGCTTGTGCGGTAGTTCACCGGAGGGTGAAGTTGCACACGACTTGTTCTGCAGGGGTCTCAGATGGAAACATTGATAGGGCGGTAAACAGAAGAATGCTGATGCTGATGCATACCATGATGTTTGGTGCAGTGGCAGACTGCTATACAGCCTACTGTCATTATCTGGGAGCATAGCAGAGTCCGGCTCCAAGTTGGCAAGAGGGCATGATGCCCCTTCTACAGCCTCTGTTCTATCTCCTTGTTGTGCTGCAAACTCAAACTCTGCTGCTACACAATACCTATTGGATCCTTTGTATGGAGAGATCATCTATTCCTCTACCCTTCCTGTGAGGATGCAGCAACACTCTTTGGCAAATTCAGAATCTCAACACAAACAACACTTATATAGTGCTTTTAATTAATTAAGTGTCTTAAGATGCTTCACAGGAGCATTATAAGTATGACACTGAGCCACATGAGGAAATATTAGGTCAGATGACCAAAAGCTTAGTCAAAGAGGAATGTTTTAGAGGAAGAAAACAAGCAACGTAGAGAGATGGAGAATTATTCGGAGGGAATTCCAGAGCTTGGGGCCAGGCAACTTAACGCACAGCCACCAATGGTAGAACAATTATAATTGGCAATGCACAAGAGGCCAGAATTAGAGGAATGAAGATATCTCTTAGGGTTGTGGGGCTGGAGGAGATTACAGAGATAGGAAGGGGCAAGGTCATTGATGGATTTGAAAACAAGGATGAGAATTTTAAAATTGAACCAATACAGGTCAGCGAGCACTGGGGTGATGGGGTATGGGACTTGCTGTGAGATAAGACATGGGCAGCAGAGTTTTGGATAACCTCAAGTTTATGTACAGCAGAGAAAGTGGGAGACCAGCCAAGAGTGCTTTGGAATAATTGAGTCTTGAGGTAAGGAAGGTATGAATAAGGGTTTAAGCAGCAGAAGAGCTGACACTGGTGAAGATGGGCAATATCATAGAGATGGTAATAGTTGGCCTTAGTGATGGCACAAATATGAGGTTGGAAGTTCATCTCAGGATCAAATGTGACACCAAGGTTGCAAACCAACTGGCATAATCTCAGACTGCTGCAAGGGAGAGGGATGGAGTCAGTAGCTAGGGAATGGACTTTGCAGCAGAGGCTGAGGAGAGTGAATTCATTCTTCCCATCACGGTATTTAATTGGAGGAAATTTCTGCTCATTTGGTCTGTACTAGATGCTGGATGAGCAGTCTGATAATTTAGCAACAGTAGAGGAATCGAGAAAGGTGGTGCTGAGGTAGAGCTGGGTGTTATCAGCATACATCTGAAACCTAATTCTTCAGAGGATGTCACTGAGGGGCAACATGTAGATGAGAAATAGGAGGGGGAAAATGATGGATATTTTGGGCTCACCGGAGGTAGTGGTGTGGGAGCCATTGCAAGGGATTCTTGACTATGGTTACATAGATAAGAATGAAATCAGCTGGGGAGTGGAGAGGGGTTGGAGTATAGTGTGGTCAATGTCAAAGACTGCAGACGAGCCCAGAAATGAAGGACGAGGAGAGAAAATTTACTTTTGACTTGCAGAAACGCTCCACATTATTTCTAGTCACTTTGCAACAAGAAGTTGTCAAAAATGACATTACTTGCAATTTGAACGTTTGAACATTTAAGGAAAGTTGTGCAGGGCCCACGATGCAGCCTCAAATCCTATCTTTGCAGGGTGACACACAAATTCTTTGCCAGGATTAGCACGTTCCGAATTGTGGATCAGTCGGTTGGGCTGTGATTTCTGGATCGTGAAGCTTCCTGCGGACGCTCCTTGCGGACCATGTACAACTGAATTTCCAACAACACAGATCATGACATTGTGATTTAAATTGTGTTTACTTTGGCGTAGTCAGGCTTTGTTTAATTATGACTGCAGCTGTACAGTTGCCTGCCTCTTAGTGATATATAGGGTGAGCCCATTCAACTCCACTACTGAATTATTTAGAACGGGAATTGTTGGAGAAAAGTGCAGCTTCTCCCCGACAAGAGGCTACTGGGCACGTGTAAGTACCAGCCGCGTCCCCGCCGGCTTCAACTTCGGTCCGACCCCCAGGCCCCAGCCCAACCGCGAACACGATCCCAAACCAAAGGGGCCCCGCCCCCATACAAGACCCTGCCTACAAGGCCCCGCCTCCATACAAGACCCCTCCCCCAGCCTAACCGTCCGCCTGGCCCCGCCCACCCTGCTCCGTCCCCAGCCTCCGCCTCGCCCCCGGAGTCCCCGCCACCCGTTCAGCTCTGACTCCCATCACCCCGCCTTCTCGGTCCCGCCTCCCGCCCTTAGCCCCGCCCACCCAGCTGCGGCTGATTGGCGGCGCCCAGGCCTCGCTGTTAACTTTGATGTTGATTCCCATTTCGGGTGGTGGATCTCGGTTTCCTATTAACTACAGCTCCACCTCTGTGTCTTTCTGTCACCGAGAGCACTTGCCGAGTGGTTTAAATGTTCTTCCTGGAGGAGGGTGTTACTCTGTGGAGTGAGTTTTCAGGCTGGAGGCCGCTGCTGTTTATCATGTTGCTGGTAGTCGGGGCCTTCATCGTGGCCTTCGTCCTGCTCCTGTACATGGTTTCCCCACTCATCAGCCCCAAACCCCTCAAACTCAACGGCTCGCACGTTGTGGTGAGTGAGAGCTCGGCGGGAACAGTCGGCGGGGCGGGGATTCAGGGGCCGCGGACACTCGGCCGGGTACAGACCTCCCGTTCGATAAACAGTAGCAGCAGGAAGGGAACTGGGGGAGGAGAGAGAGGAATCGCTGCCTATGGAGAGGAGGGCACGGGGAGAAGCTGCCCATGGAGAGAGAGAAGGAGAGAGAGAGAGGAGGAGGAGGGGGAGAGAAGCTGCCCATGGACAGATGGGGGAGGGAGAAGCTGCCCAGGCTGGGGGTGTGGGGGAAAAGCTGCCCAGGCTGGGGGTGTGGGGGAAAAGCTGCCCAGGCTGGGGGTGTGGGGGAAAAGCTGCCCAGGCTGGGGGTGTGGGGGAAAAGCTGCACAGGCTGGGGGTGTGGGGGAAAAGCTGCACAGGCTGGGGGTGTGGGGGAAAAGCTGCCCAGGCTGGGGGTGTGGGGGAAAAGCTGCCCAGGCTGGGGGTGTGGGGGAAAAGCTGCCCAGGCTGGGGGTGTGGGGGAAAAGCTGCACAGGCTGGGGGTGTGGGGGAAAAGCTGCACAGGCTGGGGGTGTGGGGGAAAAGCTGCACAGGCTGGGGGTGTGGGGGAAAAGCTGCACAGGCTGGGGGTGTGGGGGAAAAGCTGCACAGGCTGGGGGTGTGGGGGAAAAGCTGCCCAGGCTGGGGGTGTGGGGGAAAAGCTGCACAGGCTGGGGGTGTGGGGGAAAAGCTGCACAGGCTGGGGGTGTGGGGGAAAAGCTGCACAGGCTGGGGGTGTGGGGGAAAAGCTGCCCAGGCTGGGGGTGTGGGGGAAAAGCTGCACAGGCTGGGGGTGTGGGGGAAAAGCTGCCCAGGCTGGGGGTGTGGGGGAAAAGCTGCACAGGCTGGGGGTGTGGGGGAAAAGCTGCACAGGCTGGGGGTGTGGGGGAAAAGCTGCACAGGCTGGGGGTGTGGGGGAAAAGCTGCACAGGCTGGGGGTGTGGGGGAAAAGCTGCACAGGCTGGGGGTGTGGGGGAAAAGCTGCACATGGCAAGAGGGGTGGGGGAAAGTGAGAAGCTGCCCATGGAGAGACGGTGGGAGGGAGCTGGGGGCAAAACTGCTCATGAAGGGCCAGGGGTTTTTGGGAAGAAGCTGCCCATGGAGAGGTGGGAGAGAGGGAGAATCTGCCCATGGAAAGAGAGTGGGGGGAAGAGGGGAGAAACTGCCCTGGGAGGGGGGTTTAGAAACCGCCCATGTTGTGGGGGCGCAGGAGGAGAAGGAGCTGCCCCTGGAAGGGGGGGTGGGGGGGGAAGGGTGGCAAGGGGAGAAAGAGCTGTCCCTGGAAGGGGGGGGCCAAGGGGAGAAGGAGCTGCCCCTGGGTGGGGGGGGAGGAAGGTGGTGTGCAGCGAGCTGCTGCTGGAGTGGGGCAGAGGGAGCCAGCTGCCCCTTGGTGGGGCATAGGGAAGAGGGCAAACCTGATGGGTAGGAGGGAAGAGGGAGAAGTGTCCCCCAGGGAGATTACTGCTGCACGTTATGCCTTTTATACTCTCAGGACCAAAGCTGCACAGGTTGGATAACAAGTGCTTCAGTTGCAGGTGCTAAGTATGTTCTATGCCACAAGGAGCTGTTTCTCAAATAATTACTTTCTTTCAGGAAATAATACTTCTGTTTTCCCCTTCCACCTTTTATTAATTTAACTTTATGCACTACTTAGTAATATTTATATTTCACCTTTTAATTTTTTCCCATTTAAAAATTAGATGTGTGTTTTCCTTTCCACCTGCTTTATGTATCTCTTGCTTGATATTGACTGAAGACTTTTTTTTCCCTTGTTTGTTTATTTCTGGGTTTAGAAGATGTACTGGTCATCTCATTAATGTGTTTCTAAGAGGACAACTGGAGCGCTTTGTTGGCCCTTCCTACTTTTTCTCCCTGCTGCATTTTGAGAAGTACCTGGCGTTTATCCATGTGAGCAAATGAAAAGCATAGTTTGTAATCTCCCATTGTGGGAAGAATTGCCAGTGAAAGATTTGCTCATTTCAGGTTTGTCACATCTTGTTGCAGCCTGAATTGCTTTGTCATTGCTTGATATATTATTTTCTCAATTCAGATCATGGTTTTGCAATGAATTGTTTGCATATTTTTCTAACAACCTCTGGTGTCATTAGTGATTGTTTAGAATGTTCAGAGTGAACAGTTCTCAGCATAATGCCCTCAACTTAAAGAAATATAAACATCGGTCAAGTTATACTTCATCTTTACCAGTTACAAAACATATTAGATTACCTTCTACTACACTAACGGTTCCCCATCTCCAAGAGTTGGATTCAACTTATAAATGAAATGGAAACACTTTTGTAATGTTTTTTAACTTGCAAAAATTACTTATTGTTCATAAAGCCTTCATAATAGTTAAGCTTTATGTGTTGTCACACTGGTGGCAGCTGCACCTAATAGTTATTTCAGTTAAGATGGAAAACTTCAAATTCCTTGTCACCTCAATATGTTGCTTTATTAAAGCTGTACAATGAGTTTTTTAATGTACAATTGTACCATAATACTGTATTCAAAGGACTAATTACATTGAAATAATGTGTTTCCTGGGGTACAACATTAACTAACACTTCACAGTAGAACATGACTAATTCTCTGATCATTTTGAAATTAAACTAATGTCCTGATTTGTTGTAAAATTGTCTACTTGTGAACAAGATTTTGTTTCAAGCTTGTCTATTGTTCTTATACTGTCCTGCTTTCCTCCCTTATCTATCTTCTATTCCTGGTGACCGCTGTCACTCCCATTCTTCCTTCCAAATCATTGCGCCACACCCCTTTACAGTCCCTATCACTAATACTTCTTCTGTTCTGCCATTACCCAGATTCTTGTCTGTCTAAGACATGTGGCTTCCCTCTGCCGCCTGAATATTCTACGTCGGATCTTCATAGTATATACACTGGTTTTACCCAGGTGGCTATTTGTTGCCTAACCTCAGTCATGGCGTATGCCTTGCTTGCTTTGCTCCTCGGCAGCAAATTCTGCAATCTGTTTGCCATCCCCATCTTCACCTTCCATGTTCCCTCTGATTTCACACCAGTGAGCCTCCCCATTCTGACTTTCATTTGCACTTCCCCCAGGAAGTCTGTTGCTACCCATTTCCTATTTCTCATCATGTAAATTGCTTACAAACACACTATTCACAACCTTATTCAGAAGAGAGCAATTAAATTCGGAACCTGATTGTAAGACCTTTTTATTCCTTTTACTCTTGCATTTAGGTGAGTAGTTCAGGTGTTTCTCACGTGTCGGTGCAGATTCGATGGGCCCAGACAATGACGCCCACATCCCATGAACAAATTAAAAAATGATGAAATTAGGAAAATTACAATCACCAGAGATGAGATATTGAGCAAATTGTTGGAGCTGCAGGGGGATCCTTAGGTCTTGAAAGAAGTGGCTAGTGAAATTGTTGATGCATTGGGTTTAATTTTCCATTAGATTGGACAATGTAACTCCTTTAATTCAAAAAGGGAGGGAGACAGAAAGCAAGAACCTACAGGCCAGTTAGCTTAACATCTGTCATAGGGGAAATGTTAGAAGCTGTTATTAAAGATGTTATAGTAGGGCACTTAGAAAAATTCAAGGCAATCAGGCAGAGTCAACATGGTTTTGTGAAAGGGATAAAAGGTGCCACATAAAAGGGTATTTAGGAAAATAAAAGCTCATGGTGTAGGGGTAACATATTGGCAAGGATAGAAGATTGGCTGGTCAACAGGAAACTGAGGGTAGCCGTAAATGGGTCTTTTTCTGGTTGGCGTGATGTAAAGAGTGGTGTGTCACAGGGATCAGTGCTGGGGCCTCAACTTTTTACAATTTACATAGATGACTTGGGTGAAGGGACAGAGTATGGTTGCTAAATTTGTTGACAACACAAAGGTAGGTAGGAAAGTAAGTTGTTAAGAGGACTTAAGGAGGCACAAAGTGACATGGATTAAGTGAGTGAGCATAAAACTGACAAATGGAGTATAATGTCAGGAGGTGTGAAATTATCCATTTTGGCAGGGAAACTAAAAAAGAAGCATATCTAATTGGTGAGAAATTGCAGAGCTCTGAAGTTCAGAGGGATCTGGATGTCCTAGTGCATGAATCACAAAGGCTAGTATGCAGGTACAGCCAGTAATTAGGAAAGCTAATAGAATATTATCGTTTTTTGTGAGGCGACTTGAGTTAAAAAGTAGGGAGTCTATACTTCAATTGTACAGGGCACTGGAGACCACATCTGGAGTACTGTGTATAATATTGGTCGTCTTGTTTAAGGAAAGATGTAAATGCGTTAGAAGCAGTTCAGAGAAGGTTTACTAGACTAATACCAGGAATGTCTTATGAGGAAAGGTTGGACAGGTTAAGGCTTGTATCCACTAGAGCTTAGAGTAAATGGTGACTTGATTGAAATCTGTAAGATCCTGAAGGGTCTTGACAGAGTTGGTGTGTAGAGGATGTTTCCTCTTGCGGGAGATTCTAGAACTAGGGGTCATTTATTTAAGACAGAGATGAGAAATTTTTCTGAAGGTTGAGAGTCTTTGGAACACTCTTCCTCAAAAGGCATTGGAAGCAGGGTCTTTCAATATTTTTAAGGTAGACCTAAATAGATTCTTGACTAACAAGGGGGTAAAAGGTTATCGGGGTAGGTGGGAGGTTACAATCAGATCAGCCATTATTTTATTGAATGGCGGAGCAGGCTTGAGGGGCTGAGTAGCCTACTCCTCCTCATTCGTATGTTCATTCATATTTCGAGTCAAGAGTTGTCACTTCCAACTTCTCCCTTATTGAAAACTACAGAAACACAGGTCATTCACCTGAATGCTGTTTGTGGGACCTTGCTGTGCACAAATTGGTTGCTTTATTTACACACGTTAGTAATTACACAACATAATTCATTTGTAATGCTTTGTGACATTCCTGAAAGATGCAATAAGGTGATATAAATATTCATTCTTTTACTTTGTTTCCTAAAGAATCAGAAGGCAATGGAAATGGGGTCACTGAATATTTTTAAGGCAGATTGAGATTCTTGTTAGGCAAAGCAATCAAAGGTTATCGGGGGTAGATGGGAATGTAGCACTTGAAACACAAACAGATCAGCCATGATCTTATTGAATGGTGGAGCAGGCCCGAGGGGCTGAATGCCCTACTTGTGCTCCATTTCATATGTTCAAATGTAATTTCTGAAACGGTCTTCACTAGCCTCTAACCATTGCGTACTTTACCTAATCCCTAGCTAGTTGGCCTGAATCTACTCTTTCGCACATCACACTTGTCTTTATTCAACTATACTTATTCTTGGTACCATAGCAGCAAATCAATTTCCAGATGCTTGTCTAATCCATCCACAGCTTCGCCCTATCCTCTTTGGGAAAATATTTTCTAGCCATTTGTCCCAACTTACACCCTCCATTTTTCGGACTTTGGATCATTGTCCTCTTCTTCCTCCTCCACAAAAGCAGAGGCTGATCTTTCAACCTTAATATCTCTGAAGTGCACTTGCAAAATTGTTTCACATTATAAAATTTATGCCTTCGATTTTTTTTCTCTACTCCTTCCCCGGTACTGTTTTTGTTTTGTTTTGTAACAGTGTTGTTATGATCCCAGTTGATGTTACTACTGGATAAGTCAGATCCCAGGATGGAATCTGGCTCGATAAGTCCTAACTTATTTTTTGTTTAGAATCTTGGAGGGCAGCTACTGAACAAAGCCACAGAGTCTGCTGACGTACTTTTAACGAAAGAACAAAACATTTATTAAACAAGAAAAAGATATTGCACTACTCCATCACCCACAACCATACCTTTTACTGATATGTACAGATTTGTAAGAATAACACAAGTTACAAAAAATCTATCTTATACTCTAATTTTCACAGTAAGTATACAGTCCATGTAAACCAAGAGGTGACCTGTGGTCAGACACACCACACTCCAAGATTAAGTGACAGGTGCCACCCTATGGATCTCTCATCAACTCCTCCAGATGCTCGTCATATTAAGCCAATTGGTCTCACGGAAATTCTGTCTTTCACATGGGGGTACCCAATCTCTGATCTCGAAGAACGTGCCTTCTCCCAAGCGACACTTTCCCCTGGATGCCTTCAACAAGGATCCACCGTTGATCTTTCCCTCTGCTTTTCCCTCCACTTAGATCACCACATGCATTCAAGCTTCACCTTCCATGTGCACTTTGAGACTCAACCGTGCTAACAGAACACCACTGCTTCACAGGTCTGTAGTAAGGAGCCACCAACCTTTGGCTGTCTCCTCTGATCTGGCCTTTTGCAAGCCCATTTTACCTTGATTTTGCTCCCCGCAGCTTTCTCTCTTTAATTCGGAGCCTTATCCTCTGCTCCTTACTTTAACTTCACTGAACAGGACCTTGTTCCAGATTTCTATCCTTGTCCTTTGACAACTTAAAGGTCAACTTGGGACCTTTCTCCTTTCTCCTTTTAGGACTTGCTCCCTGCAGTTCCCTCTCCCAGTAGACTGCTGACAACTTGGTATCTTCTTGAGATCCAGAACTCTTGACATTCACTGTTACTTTAACTTTAGAGCAACTCCTCTAAGATTCTTAGTAACTTGCCTCAGTAATCTGCTAGAATGTCCAGATAGAGAGCGAGACTTAAACCCACCCTCACCTTATATAACACACGCGCGCGCGCGCACGCACACACACACACACACACACACGTAATTTACTTAAAACTATCTTTAGTTCCTAACAGTATGTAATATGGGACTTGAGTGTTTTTTAACAAATAAGCTTGAATTTAGAAACCAATTTTCAAGTGTAGTTTTTCTGTTACAGCCTGGCTACACCGCTAGTGTTAGTCAATGCCTTTCCAATAATATATTGATGCATTGCTTAATGTTTATCAAACAGCTAATGTTGAATGTATAATATAAAATAAAAACAGAATGCTGGGTCTGCCAGCATCTGTGGAGAGAGAAACAAAGTTAAACTTTAATGTTGTGACCTTATCAGAATTTTTGGATTAATGTCAAATGTAGGTTACAAAAAGTGGTTTAGTTCAGTCGTTTATAGTTTTGTCATTCTGCAAGTGTTGTGAAGATAAAAGTTGTCTAAGGTGAACCTAAAAAAAAAAGGTATTGAGGGAAGGAAGGGAAAACGGAACAGTTTGTACATTGTTGAATAGATTCCAACATGTGTTTACAACATTTTAGCGTCCCTGCCCTATTTTAATATTCTGCATCTCCTTATGCCAGAATGTTTACAAGTGTGAAACCTCATCATGTCCTAGTTGTAGATTTTGCCTAACTTGCTGCATTCCTGCAGTGCAATAGGTTTGAATATAAATTAGAAAAAGACTGGCTTATAACAATGTTCTTTTTCATCAATGAGAAACGCTATCTTTAATTACATTGAATCCTTTTTTTTAAATGCAGGTGACAGGAGGATCGAGTGGTATTGGGAAATGTATTGCCATTGAGTGCTTCAAGCATGGTGCTTTTATAACCCTGGTGGCTCGGGATGAGGTGTGTGATTGTATCAGTTACTAGGAACCTTACTGCTATATTTTCGCTATATTGAAGGATTATTCTGGTATGAAATGTTTTTACCCGAGCCAGTGATCATCTGACCTGTATTGAGATTGAATCAATTTGTTCCTTAAATAAAATTGTCAGGAAGGGTGAGAAAGAAGAATTTAGTTTGAATGGTGACTTCTTAACAAGTACCAATTTCTAGCAGGTAGTTAAGAATTGAGAGTCACCTTGACCCCTTTCAATATTTTAACACCACAACAACACACTGTGCCTAGTTGTAGATAATCTGGTTTCTTTTCACAAAGCAGGTGGCATCATAAACAATCATAAGTTCCATGATTTTTAAATAACTTTATGGTTGTGCTCCTGGGTTATTGCCAAGATCTGCAGTACCAGAATGTAGAGAAAATTTGAGTTGCATTTGCCGGTCCAACTCTAATTTGATTAGCACTTAACTAAGTTGTATATGAATTTGTATTAAAGCTAAAACTTTTCAAATTGAGGCAGTTGTACACTTTAATACGGCACAGAAGGAGGCCATTTGGCCCTTTGAGTCTGTGCTGACTCTTTGGAGCAATCCAGTTAGATCCATTCTCCAGCTCTATCCCCATAGCCCTGCAGGTTTATTTCCTTCCAGTGCCCATCTAATGTAGTTTTGAAATTATTGAATGTCTCTGCTTCCACCACCCCTAATGGGAAGTTTTTTTCCTTATCTACCTTATCCAAACTTGTCATAATTTTGTACTTTATCAAATGTCCCCTCAATTTCCTTTGCATCAAGGTGAACAACCCCAGCTTCTCCTACCTAACCTTGTAACTAAATTCCCTCATCCTGGAACCATTCTGGTAAATCTCCTCTGCACCCTCTCAAGGACCCTTGCATTCTTCCTGATATGATGGCCAGAACTGGACAGTATATTCTAGCTGTGGCTTAACCAGAGCTTTAGTTACTGTCTAAAGCTGGTTTGTTTCTGAGGCAGAGAAATATCTATAGAATAATTGATTGTTCAATAGCAAGGAAAATATTGGCTTTAAACAATTTAAATCTTATATTTTAGGATTGACCACAAAAAGGTTATTGTCTTGTTTTTGGTGGTACTTTTCTGAAACTCCAGTTTTTATCTCAGCTCACACCAAGTCCCATATACTTGCCAGCACTGTGCCCACTGACCTACATTGGTTCCCAGCCCAGCAACTCCTCTCTTTTTTCATTCTTGTGCTCAAATACTTCCATGGCATTGCCCTTGCCCATTTTTGTAAACTCCTCTAGCCCTGCCAGAACTTTGTGTTACTTCAGCTCTGCATCCTCCATGGCGTAGTGATATTGTCACTGGACTAGTAATCCAGAGACCCAGGGCAATACTCCGGGGAACTAGGTTTGAATCCCATGGCAGATGGTGGAATGTGAATTCAATAAAATATCTGGAATTTAAAAAGAAGCTTAATGATGACCATGAACCACTGTCGATTGACATAAAAACTCATCTGGTTCAATAATGTCCTTTAGGGGAGGAAATCTGCCACCCTTACCTGGTCTGGCCTACATGTGACTCCAGACCCACAGCAATGTGGTTGACTCTTAAATGCCCTCTCAGTTGTATCAAACTTCTTAAGTCAATTAACAGCACTGTGGATGTACCTACACCACATGGACTGCAGCCGGTCAAGAAGGCAGCTCAACACTACCGCCTCGAGGGCAATTAGGGATGGGCCTAGTCAGCGACGGCCACATCCTATGAAAGAGTAAAAAAAACATAGCCATCTTTAAGTTTGGAAATTCCCTCCCTCAACCTCATTGCCTCTCCTTTTCTCTCTCTCTATCTCTGAATTGAAGATTAGTTGTTGTTCTGAGGAATAGTCTGTTTCTCTCTCTGCTAAAACTAGACAATCCAAATTTAGCTCAAGTGTCACAGATTTAAGGCAAAAATAGCAACTCCAAGCCTGGGTCTTTTGGAAGAAGATGAAATTTTCAAGTAGAAACTGGTTTCATAAGGCACACGAGACAATTCAATGGGTAAATTTAATCACATTATCGTGTAATACGTAATTGTTTTCCTTAAACCTGCTTTCGGCTTAGCAATTTCAGTTACTGAAGGTTGGAAAGATGGATGGAAAAAATTGAAGTATTTTGAATATTTGTGAAAATCATGTCAGAACTTTTCAAAGTGCCAAGTTTATATCAGGAAAGCCCATTGTAAATGTGAATGCATGAAATTATAATGACGGGCGTGGAGAATTGAACAAAAATACGATGACTGGAATGCTGCTTACATAAGAGATGCATAGATAAATTTTTAGTTGTGTAAGAGAACTTAGGTATTTGGGCATTGGACCAAGGAGCTTAGATATGCGCCACTGGTTTAAAGGTGGTGTAGTTACATTAGTTTACATTATAAGTGTAGACATAGCAAGTGATGCTAATGGGGGTAAGAGACATTCTCACAAGCAAAACAAAAATATAGTGGAAAATATTTTGTTTTTGGACAGGAATTATGTGCAGATATTTTAAGCTATCTTATAGGGTCATAAATGAATTGAGTTTTTAATACAAATGTTTTGAGAGAGAATTTGAGGAATACTAACCCATCCATTAAAATAAAGGAAAATTCATATACCGTGCAGAATTATTCTAAAGGAACATTGTCATCCACCCGCATGTTAAGTTTTAGGAAAGCTTTTTATTCCTCTGCCAATGGCATGTTGCATCCTTTCTAAAAATGGCAAATGAAATTCCTCAGCTTTTGAAATTTTCCACCCCTTCCCCCACTTCAAAATGATGTTAACTTGCTTTTAAAGGAATTTCTCTGGTGGCTATCCCAGCTTTTAAAATAATTGTGTGAAAATTAGTGGCTGAGCCAGTATTCCTTAAACTTTTCCTTGCTGTGAGCTTGTTAGCAACCTGTTACTGTCTGCTCTGAATCTGAGATAGCTGCTGTAAGAAAATACATGAGATACAGGGTTGGGATTTTTTTTAAAGCAATTGTAAATAATACAGAAACTTTGATCAAGTCTTTTATGGATGGAAATAGGAAATGTCGTTTGACTAATTCAAATTAGAGATACAGTAGTAAAAATTGTCTTTTTTGGCTTATTCAATGTTTGCATCTTCACTAACCTAGATGACTTTGAAAATGCAAAACGATCTCAATGCTTCTCACATTGGAATTGCAAATTGACCATGTATTCAGATTTGCTAAGTTAAACAAGTGTGAAACTCTGAATCACCCAAGTTTTTGTTAGCAGTTAGGTGTTCGGAACCTAAAGTCACAGCTCCACTTGAGCTGTCATGAATGTTTACTGAATTTCCAAAAATGGTAGTCTAAATATGTTTGTATGTTTCAATGCTTTTGTTTTCCAGGGCAAACTTCTGCGGGCAAAGAAAGAAATTGAGAAGCATTCAATTAACGATAAGCAGGTGGGTGTAGATGCCTAGTAAGCTGTACGAGCGCTGTATACTAGAACAGTTTGTGTATTTGGGTGTGAAACTCTTGTGACTTAAATGCAACCCTTGTTTCCTAAGTCGCTTCTTTGTTCACTGACATTTTGATGAAAGAGAATAGTTCATTTGTGATTGGGGAATGAGAGAGCTTTCATTTTGGCCGGGCAAATTGCATAGCTCTGCATATATGATAAATAGTTCTGTTTTCGGACAAATGTCAGCCAAAGTTTAAAACGTATTTTCAAATGGCTAATTTTAAAATTAGTTAAGTACTAATCATACATAGCATCAGTATTTCTACCAGATTGGTTTTTTAGTTCTGCAGGGTGTCATCATGAGATCTTTTCGGATATCCAATCAACATTGCGCTTTTTTTTTGTTTTCTTCCTTTTTGGGAAATGGCTTACCCTTTATGCTGTTGCCTTCTTTCCATACCCCAGATTCCCCAGAGGTAGGCCATCTGTTAATGAGCAGGAATGATTTTGTTCCTCCCCCTGCCAAACCATCCCCCTTGTGTGCATACTCTGTCTCACTCTCCTCCTTGTATTCCCTTGTTTTACTATTCCGTTATGCTCACTTAACACCCTTCGTTCCCTCCCACTCCTATGCACAGCACTTGCCTTCCCTTAGGCTTTCTTACCCTCTTGTGTCCTTCTTTCCTGTTCTTTTGCTGGTTCCCTCTTCTCCATCACCTCCCTCCATGCAATTAACTTCATAGTGTAGTCACTTGTTTTTTAAATTATTCCAGTTGATTTGTTCTTGCATAGTTGTGTATAATTTAATTTGCATCATAGGAGATTTTTGTGCTATTTTGTTTACAAAGTGCACCTTTGAGAATGACTACCTTCTGATTTGTTTCACAGGTAGTATTGTGTATATCTGTTGATGTGTCAAAAGACTATGGACAAGTGCAAAGTGTGATTAAACAAGTAAGTTGCTTTACTTTTTTTCCTGAACATATTAAACACCATACTTCAATATACTAGATCCCATTTATATTTTGTTTATGCTTAACAGAAGTGAATAAAGAATTGCTGCATTTGCTGGTGCTATGGAAATGGACCTGCACTCTAAATATGTTAACTGTGACACACAACTCTTACACTTGTGTTGCTGTCCTGATTTTTCAAATTTATCTTGACTTCATCTAAATTACACTTATTGCTGAAGTTAAGGCCTCTTGTCGTGAGCATTCAAACACTGCAAAGGTATCAACTAGATGGCTGTTTGCAGGATTCACAGAAAAATGCATGGAATTGCAGAATACATAATCATGTTTAATAGTGGAATTTGGCTTATTGATTTATCAAACATTAAAGGTTGTGGACCGCAGAAGGTTGCCATAAACAATGGAATTCCATGTAAAACCAGTGTGTCTGACTGTTAGTTACAGTTAGTGTTAGCTATAGAAATGGATATCTTCACAGTTCTAAGAAAGAAACTTGAAATGTTTTAAACTAGCATTTTTTCAATGATCTGTTGGAATAACTATACTTGTTGAGAGCAGAAGGAAGTTTAAATGTAGATCTAATTTTGCAATCAACCAGAAATGTTATATTTCTAAGTTTGTTATTGTGCATTGTATATCATTGGTCAGTTCTGTTCTGCTTGTTTTAAGCAAATTTCAAACAACGCTGCTCTGAGAACATTGAGATACTTGCTAAATAACATGACTTGAAAACGAGCCTGAGTGTAACCAAATTAGCTATGCTTTTTAATTGCATTGTTCATTGCCTCGCCCCCACCCTCCCACACGTGCAGATTCATAGTTTATTTTTTGACATTTTAGTTTGATTAAATGTGGGAATGTAAATACATGAATAGTTGAGACTTTTTTTCTAAGCAGAATGTAGATGCAAAATTACTCTGATCATGTAGCTACAGCTCCTTGCTCCTTAAAGTGAGCTTCACTGAAGCAGTTCATAGAAACAGGAACCTGCCCCTTTTCTCAAACAAACCATTTTTGAACTGAAGTATTAATTTATTAATATTTTACTGTGTCACTATAGGCACAGGAGAAACTGGGACCAGTTGACATGCTCGTAAACTGTGCTGGAATATCCGTTGCTGCAAAGTTTGAAGATGTTGATGTTGGCTTTTTTGGAGTGAGTAATTTTCATAACTAAATTTAAATTATTTTGTGCAAAGTGGAACAATTTTCCAGGAATATCTGCTACAAATTACACTCTACTTAATTGATTTAGAGCTGCACAATTCCTAGTAGGAAGTATTTTTTTTCTTCTCTTTTTTCCTCCAAATACGTGGATGCCTACATTGGGCACTGGTATAAAAGTCTTCTGATTCCTTAGGTGTGTGTTGTCTGCTAAAGTGTGCAAGTGCTGTGAATCATTCAGGACATGGAGAGTATGGGATTCAAAAAATAAGGTCACTTTTTTAAAAACTTGATGTACTGCCAGTTTATTTTTTTCAAAAAGTGTTTTGGTGCTGTAACATGCTGCGCTGTTAGTTTGTAGTATACAGGTTCACTCCTCTAGTTTGTTACTGTGCCATTATAAACCTTGATACCGGACTTGGTTCTTGGAATTTCCTATGACTGGAGTAAGAGCAGGGGAGGCCTGGTTATAGAGTAATTTATCTTGGTGGAAGAAAAAGTCTGTGCTCGGGGTAGTCTTAAAAAGTAGATATGATTTAATATTAAAAGTGGAGTGACAAAAATAAATTTTCAAAGAAGCATTGTGTTTTTGAAAATCCAAGTTTCGAGTTTGTGTACTGTGTATGGATGGAAATATTTAATTGTAGCTACATTTTAGTAAAGAGGCTTAATTAGTATGAAAGCAATTTTTGCCATTATATATCTTGGTACAAAGTAACACAATTTTCTACAACAGAGTTTTGATTAAAATTAGTTTTAAGATAAGATTGTTGATGTTTGTACTTAATATCTAACTTGCTCTGCATTTAGGGATCATACGTGGTTTGTGACTTTCCTTTTTGATAGTCTTGAAACAAGAAGAAACAAATAATCTAATTTTTCACTTTCATCACTAGTAAAGCAGCAGTTTACTTAAAAAAAACTTGAGAATACTATTCATTGAATCCTTCAATAAATCAATGTAATACTGTTCTTTTCTCCAATTGAGTATGACTTGTTGGTTTGGCGTTCATTAGCTATATGTTTGCCTTTGTAGAAACAAAATCTACTGCTGTTTTTCTTGCACTATCTTCCAGTTAATACTGCTAAATAATTTCCAGACATCTTTCCAGAGATGGCTATTCAAACTTCAATTGTATTTGCAAGAAATTAAATTCACTTGGAAAATGAATTTCAATTTCTGAAGTCTGAAGTTTCTGAAGTAAATATCACCTGAAGGATGGAAGTGAACTTCCAATGCCCCCACTGGCTCAGGAGTGACTGCTAGGAAGTGTACAGGGAAGATTTTTTTGAGATTAGCAACAAATATAATGTTACCTGTCATGTTATGGGTGATTCACGTACACAACTTCAATAGCTGCGAAATGTTGTCTCAATAACAAGCTGATACTGCTTCAAAAAGATTCACTCAAAACCGTAAATACTTAATGGATAGTCCATACTATAATCCAGATATTCATGCAGTGCAGCCCTGCATTTTGTGGTGGACATGACACTTTGCCAGTAGCAGTGACATTTTATGATTGCACATGAATTATTGAGACACCACTGGTATCTTTTTCCTGTCTCATGAAGCATTTGGACCCAGAATGTACATGCGTTTAACCAGGCTGAAAGTGACTTAAGACTAGTAGCTCTACAGATTTTGAAATTTTGATGTCAATTTTTGGGTTTAAAATGCTGTCTGTCAGTATAAAAGGTTGACAAGTCTATTTTTGTTTGTTAAATGTACCTGCACAGTTTAAATGGCTGAGTATTGTTTTGATTAGTATTAATTATCATTCTCCTAGAGGTTAATGGAGATCAATTATCTGGGTAGCGTATATCCTACTCGGGCAGTCATTCACACCATGAAGGAAAGGAGAATGGGAAGGATAGTGTTTGTGTCCTCCCAGGCAGGTCAAGTGGGGTTATTCGGTTACACAGCCTACTCGCCGTCCAAATTTGCTCTGCGTGGATTAGCTGAATCTTTGCAAATGGAGGTATGTGCATCAACTTTCTGTTTATATTACATCTTCTGACACTTTGTGTTTTCTGTCTACAGATATAACAATTTAGTGTTGACCTTTGTTTGATTTTTGATGCAGGTTAATGCTGTTACCAAAAAAAATTGTTTTAAATAGCATATATTGGTGTCCTCAATGATTCCTGGACTATGTTTCCAGCCTTTTCCTAGGCTATGTTTCTGAATACAGAAAATCTTCCATTTTGGGCCTGCTTTTATTAAATTAATCTCAGTGACTACTCTCACTGGAATTGGAATGGGGAAGGGGGGTGAGGGTGTGGACAGCGCAAGTTTGGAAACGGCACTGCAGACCATTCTTTGCCTACAGCAGCTAGCAAAATAGTGACTTTGACAAGGTGATAGAGCAGGTTTGTTGCTGCTTCCTTTGAGCTGGGAAATGGTGAGAGGAGAAAAGAAGGCCTTGAATGGAGCAAAACTAAAACCCATCTTGGATGGACACGTTAATTTTTTAAGTCACGGTTGATAAGTAAGATTCTGTTCACACACATGCATGCATGTTACATGGGGTTGCGCTCCATTGAAAACTAAGTAAACATTTCCTGTTGAAATTCCACATTTGCCTGTTGTTTCCCTATTATGCTAGTAGATAGCACTCCAACAGGAAGGTCGCAGACAAATGAGAATGAGACGCACCGTATTTTCCGAAGGTGTATGCAAAGCCACTGGATGTTTTTAAAAGAAACTCTTTATACAATGCCATGTAGGTACTAAAGCATTTTGATATTTCATAAGTTTTAGAATTTAATTCTCATTCTCTATTCATAAACTTAACACATTCAAGTATAGTTAATTTTCAATTGATTAGCTCAATTTAATAACTATCACTTATTTTGCATTAAATTTTAACTTTTTATTCTGATTAGCTTAAATATAGTTGCACAATATTACATTCGCATGCACTATATCTCCATATCACAAATTTGGAAATGAGCCATTGAATGAGCCTGAAAACACTGTCAACACCCTTGTCATACTCTAATCATGCAATTCGCCAGAAATCAGTGGCCCTAATAATGCATTGTCTGTTGCATGGGGTAAAACAGAATATTATTCAGTTTATTGTGAATATATCTTGGGAGATTTGTACATTTTTAAAAATACAATATTAACAGTGTCACTTGTGGCGGAGTAGTGAATGACAGACTGCTACTTAAGGATTTCTGCTTAAATCTGCACCTGCACTGAACCCTGAAGTTGCAGTCAGGTTCAGGGGAGTGATGATGGCAAATGCTGACAGTTCACAGCCAAACCTTATGCAAATTCCAAGTAATTAATTCTTCATCCATTGCCTTGTCATGAGAATGAAGTAGGCGTTGGATTAAATTCAGAGTAGGGGATGAGAAATAGTTGTTCCTGTGCACAAACTCTCAGCACTTGCCTACTAATCTGTAGTGATTGATCGGGAACAGCAACTCTGATTTTCATTTCCCCTCTCTTAGCTTGGTGAACTGAGGCCAGTTGTAAGGGTCAATCCAAAACAAGCTGATGGATAGAAGATTCTATATTTGACTGATGTCAAGGGCCTTAAGTTGGGAATGTTAGTCTATAGCTTTATCAAAATGTAATTTTTTTCTCCAGGGTGTAAATGGTGGGAATGAGGAGAATACAACATAATTCACTATCATAATATTTCCATAGCTCTGATGCTCATTAAAGAGTTTGATGCCAAGCTTGTCAGATTTGATTGCATTTCATAAATATCTTAAACTTATTTATGTTTCCAGGTGAAGCCATACAATATCTACATTACAGTTGCTTATCCTCCTGACACAGATACACCTGGCTTTCAAGAAGAGAATAAAGGCAAGGTAAGCGTAGGTTATTTTTTTAAAGATACTGTCTTTTTAATATAAAGTCAGTGGGTGAAGTGATGGGGGGCTTGATGCATTTCCTCTGTCCTCTTCTCGATCATTCCTCCACTATATGTGCTTAAGAAAACAGATGACCTGTTTCCTAAATTTTCCCAATGTAGCCCTGTAAGGAAGTGTATGGGAACAGCTTTGGATTCTTCAGTTTTCCTTTTATATACTTTGAAAATGAAAATAAGATATTTACAAATTTTTAACATTTTCCATAGGAGATTTTAGTAACATTCCCATTGTACAATATTGTGGAAAGTGCAGGTGTAAGAAGGATTCAAAAAGAACCATCAGAGGACATGCATGATTTCTTAATGCTAAAGGAGGTTGCTTATCTTACACAGATTCCAAATACTGATGCACCATATACTATACAAACTTCGTTTATTTACTTTTTTTTTGAGGGCATATCAAGACTTGAGTTAAATGTTCATTTGTTGAAGAAGTAGTGATGTCTTTTAAAACAGTCCCCTAACTGGAATCTAGTTACTTTGCAAATGTTTTATTCCAACCCAAGCTTGACTTCTTAGTCAAGTGCAAACCTCAGTAAGATTACCTCGTAATAATAAGTCATGCTGGGTTTGTAATGCCAACTATCCACTGCTGCAATATTTTCTCGCAACAATCTATGTACACTAGTCTTGTATTTGATGGTAAGTATTTACAGTATGTTTTAATGAGATTGTGTCATTCAGCAGAGCCTGTCTCGGGTACTACCTATATATAATGGATACTTAAAGAACTGAATCAACTAAATTGAATGTTGAGATTTCCAGTTTGTACATTTAAAAAAAAATCCCAATGTGGCCCTTTAGTGGTTGTTTTGTTCAGTAAACCCTACAAACAAATCCTAAACTGAGATCATTGTCAAAGAAAGCTGACCCTAATTGGAAAATTTGCTTAAAAACAAAGTCACAGCTATAGAAATTGTGAAGAGGAGAAAAAAAATATTAATTAGCATCAGGATGATAGAAACCATTTGATATCAGACCAGGATGTTGTCTGGCATATTAATTTACCAAAAAACATTAATTATGTATTTTTCTGTACTTTCTTACTTCAAAATCAGCATGTAAATTGGAAATATTTTGTTTTGTAGCCTTTGGAGACCAAATTGATCTCTGAAACATCAGGACTATGTCAGCCAGACCAAGTGGCAAAAATCATTGTAAAAGATGCAGTGGTAAGTATTATTGAAAGGATCTCAATTAATTTAAGGGGCTTGTAAATTTTAGCCATAGTTTCTCCACATTCCCTTTTTTAAACTTTGTCTTAGAAGATGCTGAGAGGAGGCCAAGAATCATGCCAAGTAGGGGAACTAAGATTCTAGATTTTGGTAAGGCTGATTTCGGTGCAATGAGACAGATTATCTACCATAAACTGGGCAAATCTGTTAGTGTAAAATGACACAAGATCTGTGGGAGGTGTTCAAAAAGGAACGTGGTGCCTCCCAAGGGAAAAAATAATCCGTTGGAGAAACAAGATAAAAGTAAAAGAAAAGCGCATGCAATTGTAAATTAAAAATAGATCCTGGTGAATAGGAGAGATAAAAGGACAGTAAAGGGTGACAAAAATTAGTAAGAGGTACAGGAAGTGATTTTTAAAAAAAATCTTTCAAGGAGTAGCAACATCAATGCAAGATATTTACAATTATATTAGGAATAAGAAAGTAGTCCGGAGCAATGTAAACCCCTTGAACTGGTGCTAATATTGCCAATAAAACAAGGAAATAGTGGACATGTTAAGTAATTATTCCGTATTTACAGTAGAAAAAGATGATGGCATGCTGGACATCTCAAGGAAGCTAATATTGGATCAGACAGGGGCACAAAAATATCAGTAAATAAGAAAATAATGCCACTAAAAAGTGACAGATCTTCAGAATTAGAGGTTTTCCATCCCAGGTTTCAAAGGAAGTAGGCGAGAACATTCCAAATGCCCTAACTATAATCTTCCAAAGCTCTCTCGATTTGAGCACCATTCCTATAGATTGGGAAATTTTGCATGTCACGCTGCTATTTAAGAAAAAATGAGGGGGGGAAGCCAGGGAATTATAGATCAGTTAACCCAACATCTGTTGTCAGGAAATTACTAGAATGTAAAATTAAGGATAGAGTGACTGAACACCTTAAATTTTCAGTTGATCAAAGAGAGCTAGCATGGTTTTGTAAAGGGTAGGCCATACCTGATGGAATGTTTTAAAGAGTTGATTAAAATAGTGGACAGGGGAATATCAATGCAGATTATTTATATGGACTTCCAGAAGACATTTGATAAAATTCCTCACAAGACACTGTTAGCTGAAACTCTTTCGAGTTATCAACAGTCACAGATTGCAACTCTTTCGAGTACAATCACAGTTCTTGGTTTCCGGGAGTGGGACATGAACCCACAACCCTCTGATTCAAAGGCGAGGGTGCTATGAACTGAGCCACAGCTGAAGTTGAAGCTCCTGGAATTGAAGGCAAATTAATTGCCTATTTAGGAAATTGGCTGAGTGGCAGGAAACAGAATAAGGATAATCGGCAGGTACTCGGTTGACAGGATGTGACTAGTGGTGTCCTGCAAGGATCAGTTTTCAGGCCTTAGCCATTCACAGTAGTTATTAACAACTTGAATATGTGGCTTTCTATCCCATCTTTTAAGATTGCCAATGGAATAAATCGGTGACATTTGTATGCAAGGTAGATGTAAGCATAAAATTACAGAGATATTGATAGATTAATAATTATTATAAGCAACAAAGCACCAGCCACACACAGACAGACACACATTGACACAGATCCTACTACAATACCAATTTAAAAATAATTTCCAATGACATTATAAACATTAATATCTCTTCATGACATTATGCAGAGAGATTATGCATCAAGGGTTGTATTTAGAAAGTTAAGGGGTGATTTGTTCAATACTTTTGAAATATTAAGAACAACTAGTGTAAATAGAAACTACTTAATTGGTTAGGGAGTCTAGCACTAGGGGCCATAACCTAAAGGTTAGAGCCAGACATTTTGGAAATGAAATTTGAGAACACTACACGCAAAGCATGGTGGAGATTTAGAACTCTCTTTCGTAATTGGCAATTGATAATAGTTCAGTTGTTAATTTTAAATCTGGAACTTATGTCTCAGTCCCTGGACTCAGTTAGAATGTTGTTATTGTCTGAGGCCTAAGTCAAGGCTACCCGTCCGCCGCCTTCTAAGAACTGATGTAACATGAGGAATTAGTGCTGTAATACAACAGCTTCATCAGCTTGTACTTCATAATGTTTGAAAAGACTCTGATTTTTGTATTTGTTATGGTACTAGAGTAGCACCCTGACGGTTGCTCTTCCAGTGTCTGGGCAGATTCCAAAATAGAATTCAATAAATCTGTTAATTTGTGCTTGCTTTGGAAACAATTAGCATGAAAATGACTAGACTGTTTAATAAACCATTTGGATTTTTACATATATTTTAGGGAATGGAAACCCTACCTAGCCTGGCACAGCTCCAGTCCAACAATACATCGTTGCATTTTACGGCTCTTTGAAATGATTTAACATGCCACTTTAACCATAGAAACAATTGTTACATGAGAGGAATTACCACCCTCTACTGGGGTTAAGGGCAATGAATATGATCTTTCTGGTGTTCTCATTTCCTAAGAACAAAAAAAATTGATTTTATATCTGAAAACTCTGGGGTAGGAAGGCATGGTTGAGTGATTCAGTAATGTATTGTGTAATGAAACTGTGTTCAACACTGGTAAAATTATTACAAAAAGACCTTTTCCTAAATAATAGGAAATGTCCCAAGGCACGTCACAGGACAAAGTTTAATGGAATTCTCTCTAATTGTCTTCTCAAGTCCCCCTCCCCCTATTTGTAACTAGGACATATCAATCCTAATTTTGGGTTATTTAAAGATGCCATTTGATAGCCAGTGATACATTTCTAAAACTTGTTCTGCACATTTCAGAATCATGTTCAAAACATTGCAACTGTATTGCTTGGTCGTATAAGTATTGAAATTTAATAGTTGTGATTGTACTGAGTATAATTATTTTATTGTAGAAAAGATGCCTATCACTAATTAAGATTGTAAACCTCCCTTTTCCCTCTTGCCTCTCTCCTGAACTAGCAAGGGAACTTTAACAGCTCTGTTGGTTCTGATGGTTATATGCTATCAGCACTCACCTGTGGTATGTCTCCTGTCACGACTATTACAGAGGGTCTTCAGCAGGTATGTGCATAGTTGTGAATATACTTTTCTATCTCAACATTTTTAAGAATTGGTGGTGAGTGAAGTGCTTGCTTTTATTTTCTTACATTTTTTTAAATAGCCATATTTTGAAAATGTTACTAATCTGTTTTTACTTTTTTTTGCTCCAAAATTGATCATAGGTACAATCTTGAGCAATTTTCCTGAAATCTTGTTTTTGTATGTCTCGATTTAGTTTCTTGTATATCTTTCAACTGTATACAGAAATCGTCTGTAGTTTGTTCCTTTGTCTTCCTCTCTAGTAAAGCATCAAAAGGCAAGTTAAGTAACTTAGACTTACAGATTAATTTAACTCTGGTATCTCAAATGGCTAGCAACCAAATTCCATTTAAGCATGGTAAAATGTCAATTTGTCTTATTATCTGCACTCCACACCGCTGCCTTTCATGACGCCATCACTCTTTTGTAATTTCACTGCATCTTGCCTGAACCTCCTCTCGACTGTCCTGGTCCTGGATAGCAGTAGATTATTAATGCTTATGTTACTCTTCTCACTATTTCAATACCTTGTTTAGACTATTTAAAGCAGTCTATTTAAAAGAAACTTTTTGTCATAAAGTTTTATTTTTCTAATTTTCCTTAGTTTAAATGAAACTTATTGCAAAACGAAGACTACCAAAAAAAAGCTTTCGCACACTTATTTACTAACTTTGCCCACTTACCCACTTCTCTCTTAGTGCATATGGTCTAATAAAGCACAATGTCACTTTTATTCTATTAGGGTCACTTTTATCAATATTTTGCTGTAATACCATCAGATTAATTTACACAACAATAAGAACAGCTTGCATTTATAGAGCACATTTTTAGCATAGAGTCCCAAGTGCTTCAATTTGCCAAAATTCCTTTTTTAAAGTATTCCTTATAGGAGTGAGGTCAGGGCAGCTTGGGGCAAAATCATGAAGGGCAATATTCCTATATGCTTAAAAACAAGAGCAAGCAATGTACTCGGACTTCTGGAAATCTGAAATGAAAACAGAAAATTCTGAAAATACTCAGGTCTAACAGTATCTGTGGAGAGAGAGAAACATTCAGGTGAGTGACCCTTCATTAAGAACATAAGAAATTTGTTTTGATGTCTCTGGTAACTACACATATAAAAGAGGCAATACCAGATCAATCCTAAGATAAAAGCAAAATACTGCGGATGATGGAAATCTGAAATAAAAACAGAAATCGATAGAAAAACTCAGCAAGTCTGGCAGCATCTATGGAGAGAGAAACAGAACTAACGTTTCGAGTCCATATGACTCTGAAGACTCAAAACGTTAGATTTGTTTCTCTCTCCACAGATGCTGCCAGGCCTGTTGAGTTTTTCTACCATTTTCTTTTTTTATTCTACGTCAATCCTGTTGTCCCTACTGAAACACAACTATAGCAACCAGTGCTGCATAGAATACAAAGGTAATGTTGAGCCATGTACTCCCATAGGATTATCATTGATGCTAATTGCTGGATATCTTTTTCTTGAGCCCCTCACCTGCTCTGTTGGCATTGATGCAGTGGCAAAGGAAAATTGAGAACTGCCTAATACTGATGCTACTGACTGTTCTTGTAAAATATTAATTCCTGCAGACCCATATCTGTTACCCTTGCAAAGGAAGGGTTGCAGTACTAAGGAATTTTCTTTAGTTTGTGGCATCAGTGGGTGTGCTATTAACCTTAGTGATGATCAATATATGCTGCTGAGCTGCCTTCTGAAGGCAAAGTGACCAGCATCTGGGACAATAGCGAGGGTGCTGAAGAGATTTACCAGAATGGTTTCACGGGTGAGGGATTTTAGTTACAAGGTTACATTGGAAAAGCTGGGCTGTTATCCTTGGAGCAAAGGAGATTGAGAGGAGATTTGATAGAAGGATACAAGGTGATGACAGGTTTGGATAAGGTAGACAAGGGAAAACTGTTTCCATTAGCTGACAGTACAATGACTAGGGGACACACTTTTAAGGTTTTGGGCAAGAGATGCAGGGGCAATATAAGGAGGAATTTTTTGACACAGCAAGTGGTAATGACCTGGAACCAAGAGGGTGGTGGAAGTGGAATCAAAGATTTTAAAAGGAAATTGGATGGGCACTTGAGGGTAATAAATCTAGGAGGATGCAGGATTGTGTGGAGATGTGGGATTGACTAGTTTGCTCTGCGGAGAGACGGCATGGACTCGACGGGCGGAATGCCCTCCTGTGCTGTAAATGACTGATATTTTGCTTCTACCTCTGGTATGCAACCTGGTCCCTCGAGACTGTTCCACCATTCATATAATCATTGTCTGATCTTGGATCTTAACTCCTGACCATTTCCCATATCCCAGTCTAAAAACCTGTCTATCTAGGCTTGAATAACCCAACAATTAAGCATCCACAGCCCTCTGGAATAGAGGATTCCAAAGATCCACAATTGAGTGAAGGAATTTCTCATCATTTCAGTCCTAAATGATCGACATTCTATCCTGAATCTGTAAGCCATTGTCCTATACTTTCCAGCTAGGGAAAACAGCCCCTCAGCATCTACCCAGTCAAGCCCTCTCAGAATCTTTATTTCCTGGAGTGATATCATTGAAAAGTATGAGGCTTACTGTACTCTTCATAGGAAAACCCGCTCAATCCAGGAATTATACTGGTGAACTTTCTCTGCACCCCTCCAAGGCAAGTATATCCTTCTTTAGATAAGGTGACCAAAGCCCGACATAGTATTCCAGGTGCGATCTTGATGACTCCCTTACTCTTGTACTCCATCCCTTTGCCATAAAGGCCGACATGTGATCTGCCTGCCTGCCTGCATACTGACTTCCTTCTATAAGGACAGCCAAATCTTTCTGGACACCAACATTTAAAAGTTTCTCACTATGTAAAAAATGTTCTGATTTTTCTGTTCCTACCAAAGCAAATAGCCTAATTTCCCCACATTATACTCCATCTGCCATCTTATTGCCCAATCACTTAACCTGTCTTTCCTGTCTTTATCTGTTTGCAAATTCTTTGTGTCCTCTTCATTACTCACTAACCCACCTTCCTTGGTATCATTGGCAAAATTGGATATATTGCTCTGTCTCTTTCATCTAAATCATTATTATGTACTCTAAATAGCTGAGGCCCCAACACTGATCCTTGTGGCACCCCATTAATCACAGCTGCCAACAAGAAAATGCTCAGTTTATCCCTTTTTCTCTGCTTTTTGTCTGTTGACTCAATCCTCTATCCATGCTAATGTATTACTCCCAATGGACAATGACTAATTCCTTAACAATCCCATGAACCCTATCTTGTGTAATCACCTTTTATGTGGCACCTTGCTGAATGCCTTTTAGACCCCTGGCAATGGGGTTGACTCTTAAATGCCCTCTGAACAAGGGCAATTAGGGATGGGCAATAAATGCTGGCCTATCGAGTGACACCCACATCCCATGAACAAATATTTAAAAAATCCAAATATCCTAAGGTTATCTACCTTGCTAGTTACATCCTCACAAACCTCCAACAGATTGCAAATACAATTTACCTTTCATAGAACTGTTAATTCTGCCTAATTGTATGATTTTATAACAAGTACCCAGTTAACACACCTTATGAATAGATTCCAGCATTTTCCCCACAGCTTCAGGATACAGTGGCGATCCATTTAGGACTGAAATGAGGAATTCCTTCACTCAGAGTTGTGGATCTTTGACTCTCAGGCTAACTAGCTTGTAATTCCTTGTTTTCTCTTTCCCTCTTTTCTTCAATAGCAGTGTCACATTTTCTTCTTTCCGATCCGCTGGGACTGTTGTAAAATCCAGGGAATTTTGGGAGATCACAACTAATGCATCCATTAGCTCTTCAGTCAACTCTTTTAGAACTCTAGGATATAGGTCATCGGGTCAGTGAATTTGTCAGCTTTTATCGTATTAGCGTCTCAAATACTTTTTCTCTACTGATAATCACTTTAAGTTACTCATTCAATCATAAGCCCCTTTGTTCCTTACTGGTTTGCTTTGAGTTGTTTACTGTGAAGATAATGCAAAATACTTAATGTCTCTGCCATTTCCTTATTCCCCATTATAACTTATCCTGCCTAGGCCTCTGAGGAACCAATGTTTACTTTTAATACTCTCTTCCTTTTTAAATACAGTACTTCTTAAAGCTCTTACAATCCGTCTATATTTCTTGCAAGCTTTTAAAAGATTTGCTAGAGGTATTCAAAATTATGAAGGTTCTGGTAGGGTAGATAGGGAAAGAACTGTTCCCACTGGTGGAAGGGTCAAGAAACAAAGGACACCGATTTAAGGTAACTGGCAAAAAAAGCAACAACGACGTAAGGGAAAAACTTTTTTTCACAGCAAGTGGTTAGGATTGGAAATGCACTGCCAGAGTGCGGTAGAGACAGATTCAAATGTGGCTTTCAAAAGAGAATTGGGTCATTATCTGAAGAGGAAAAATTTGTAGGGCTATGACACAAAGGTGGGGGAGAGGCCCAAGGTAAATTGCTCTTGCAGAGAGCCGGCACAGACAGGGATGGGCCGGATGGCTGTCTTCTGTGCTGTAACAATTCAGATTCTATGCTTCTCTAATTGTTTTCCCTTTATCAGTTTATGGAAGATGTTTGCTGGTTTCTAGAAAGCTTGCAGTGCTCAGGCTTACTACACTATTCTTTGTACATTATAAGTCTCATCTTTTAATCTAATACTATCCAACTTCTTTTGTCAACCACGATGAATTTTTCTCATTAAGTTTTTGTTTCTTAATGTATTTTCATTGAGAATTTTGAATTATTTCTTTCAATATTTTTCACTTGATCTACTATCATTTCTTCAAATCTATTTTCCCAGTCAACCTTAACGAATACACCCCTCATACCTATGTAATTAGCTTCACTTACGTTTAAGACACTAAATGTATCACACTTAAACTTGAAATTTATCACACTACCTCGTAGGATGTTGGCTGTGAGATTACTGATTCATCCTATCACATTACACAAAATCTAAATAGCCTCGTCCTTGGTTGATTCTATGCCATGTTGTTCTAGGAAATTCTCTCAAATGCACTTGCAGCACAGTTGATTTCAATCCCATGTGGAACAAGTTTTTGTGTAGGTTCTGACTTGTAAGAGATTACTTGAGTTCTTGTTTTCTGCATCTGGGAGCTAGTGGGGATGCAAATTCCTGCAATAAGGGAGACTTCATAATCATTGTTTTGAAATCCAAGTGACCTTGTGCTTCATGTTTCAAAACTTGAGGGAACCATGAATTTTGGTAGCAGAGAACAGAACTAACTCCCTTAGCCATGCCCGAAACCTATTCAATCTTTTGGTCATTGCTTTGGATTCATTTTGTCTAGTATGACAAGAGTTTGAGGATCTGCTTTGGAGATTCCACCTTGGGTAACAAAACCCCAAGTATTAATTCAGTACTTTGTATATGGGTGGGGTGATGGATAGTCTGCTGCAATTGGCCTTGCTGCCCTTGGATTGGTAAAGGAAAAATAAGCTGTGTTCCTACTCGTGATTACTATCCACCAATCTTTTCTGGAAGTGTGCATTGTGTGAAGACAGGTTTGGACTCTCTCTGGCAGAAAAACCTCTCCATATTTTTTGTCCAGGCTTACCATATGAATGAGACCACTGCTTTAATATATTAGAAGTTGATCTATGGACCCTTACCTTGACAGAAAAATGTACCAAGGGCAGTATTCTCTTCTATGTAGACTTCTATTTGTGGAACATTGGCTAATAGCCCTGTTTACAGCCAAACTTGGCCCATTATGTCTCTAAATGCAGCTATTTATCAAGTTGAGCAGGTGTTTTGAGGCTACTGCTCAGAATTAGAATCCTGTTCCTACAATGAAGGTCCCAAATGAGCTCCCACGATAAGTTGAAACGTAGTCTAGTAATTGAAATTTGTAGAGCGATTACAATCACTAATTACCATCTGGCTGGCAGAAAACTCAAGTGATCTAAAAGTAATTCTACAAAGTTGTCTTTGATTTATTAGGCTAATGTTAAAATCTAGATCAAGAGCTTGTAGCACTTCTCATACTAATTATTGTTGTTTAGGTCTGTCAACAGTTTGGGAGATCTATCCCAGCTGCAGGTAGGTGTTTCATGTTTGAGCTTCTTCCACCTGAGTTATTAGACTCTGTATTATCTTGGGGAAGAAAGATGGAGTACCTGTTACATCAACATTATACAACAGGGGGAGGCGGTGACATAGTGGTAATGTCACGGGACTAGTAATCCAGAGGCCCAGATTAAAAGACGGGATACAGGCTTGAATACCACCGTGGCAGCTGGTGGAATTCACATTCAATTGATATATCTGGAATTAAAAGCTAGTCTCAGTAATGTGTCATTTATACCCATCTGATTCACTATTGCCATCTTTACCTGGTCCAGTAGGCCCACAGCAATGTGGTTAACTTTTAAATGCCCTCTGAAATGGCCACTCGGTTGTATCAAACCACTACAAAGTCAAAAAGAAATGAAACAGGGTGGACCACCTGGCATCAACCTAGGCACTGGAAACAATAGTAGCAAGCCCAGCCCTATTGACCCTGCAAAGTTATCCTTGCTGACATTGGGGGCTTGTGCCCAAATTGGGAGATCTGTCCCACAGACTAGGCAAGCAACATACTCACCGAGTCATACTTACAGGCAAATGTCCCAGACACCACCACTATATCCCTGGCTACGATGTTCAGACCTACCAGAGGTGGTGGCACAGTAGTATACAGTCAGGAGGCAGTTACCCTAGGAGTCCTCAACATTGACTCCAGACCCCATAAACTCTCATGACATCAGGTCAAACATGGACAAGGACAGCTCCTGCTGATTAGCACCTACCACGACTGCCCCCCCCATTCCACACCCCCTCACTAATGAATCAGTACTCCATGTTGAACACCACTTTGAAGAAGCACTAAGGGTGGCTAGGACACGAATGTACTCTGAGTGGGGGACTTCAATGTCATCACCAAGAGTGGCTTAGTAGCACCACTACTGACCGAGCTGGCGATGTCCTGAAGGACGTAGCTGCTAGACTGGGTCTTCGGCAGGTGAAGGAACCAACAAGAGGGGGAAATACCTACTTGACCGCGTTCTCACCAATCTACCTGTCGCAGAAGCATCTGCCCATGACAGTATTGATAGGAGTGACCACTGCACAGTCCTTACAGAGACAAAGCCCAGTCTTCAAAACTAAGATACCCTCCATGGTGTGTGACATTACCACCGTGCTTCGAACAGATCTAGCAACTCAAAACTGAACATCCATGAGGCGCTGTGGGCCATCAGCAGAATTGTATTCAACCACAATCTATAACCTCGGCCTGGTGCATACCCCACTCTACCATTACAGTAAAGCTGGGGGATCAACCCTGGTTCAATGAAGAGTGCATGAGGGCATGCCAGGAGCAGCACCAGGGATACCTAAAAATGAGGTGTCAACCTGGTGAAGCTACAACACACGGCTACTTGCAGGCCAAACACGGAAGCAGCATGTGATAGAGCCAAGCTATCCCACAACCAACGAATTGGTTCTAAGCTCTGCAGGCCTGCCACATCCTGTCGGGAATGGTGATGGACAGTTTATCAATGAACTGGTGGAGGAGGCTCCACAAACATTCCCATCCTCAATGATGGGAGAGCCCATCAATGCAAAAAAACAAATCTGAAGCATTTGCAACCATCTTCAGCCAGAAGTGCTGAGTGGATGATCCATCTCTGCCTCCTCCTGAGGTCCCCAGCATTGCATGTCAGTCCTCAACCAATTCGATGCACTCCAAATGATATCAAGAAATGGCTGAAGGCACTGGATACTGCAATGGCAATGGGCCCTGACAACATTCCAGCAATAGTACTGAAGACTTAAGCTCCAGAACTAGTTGAGACCCTAGCCAAGCTACAACATTGATATCTGTCCAGGTATGCCCTGTCCCCACAAATCAGGAAAAGTCCAACCCGGCCAATTACTGCCCCATTGCTCTATTCTCGATCATCCACAAGGGTGATAGAAGGGGTCGTTGACTGTTATCAAGTGGCATTTACACAGCAATAACCTGTTCATTGCTCGGTTTGAGTTTTGCCAGGGGCACACGGCTCATGACCTCATTACAGTCTTGGTCCAAACATGGTTAAAGGAGCTGAACTCGAGGTGAAGTGAGAGTGACTGACCTTAATCAAGGTAGCATTTGACTGAATGTGGCATCGAGGAGCCGTAGCAAAACTGGAGTCGATGGGAATCGGGGGAAAGCTCTCCACTGGTTGGAGTCATACCAAGCATAAAGGAGGATGGTTGTGGTTTTGAGGTCAATCATCTCAGTCCCTGGACATCGTTGCAGGAGCCCCTAAGGGTAGTGTCTTAGACCCAACCATCTTCAACTGCTTCATCAATGACCTTCCTTCCATCATAAGAGCAAAAGTGGGGATGGTCGCTGATGATTCCATAATGCTCAGTACCATTCACGACTCATCAGATAAAGAAGCAGTCCTTGTTCATATGCAGCAAGACCTGGGCAACATTCAAGCTTGGGCTGATGTGTGGCACAAATTTTACTTGCCACATAAGTGCCAGGCAATGACCATCTCCAACAAGAGAAAACCTAACTATTTTCCCATGGCATTCAGTGGCATTACCATTGCTGAAAGCCCCACTATCAACATCCTGGGGGTTAGCATTGATCAGAAACTTTACTGGACCAGCCATATAAACACTGGCTACAAGAACAGTTCAGAGGCTGGGAATTCTGCAGCGACTAACTCTCGACTTCCTAAAACCTGTGCACCATCTACAAGGCACAAGTCAGGAGTGTGATGGTACACTTGCCTGGATGAGTGCAGCTCCAACAACACTTGAAGCTCAATGCAATGCAGGACCAAGTAGCCCACCTGATTGACACCCCATCCACCACCTTAAACATTCACTCCCTCCACTACTGACGCAAAGTGGCAGCAGTATGTAGCATCTACAAGATGCACTACTGCAACTCACCATGGCTCCTTTGACAGCACCTTGCACACCTGTGACCTCTACCACCTAGAAGGACAAGGGCAGCAGATGCTTGGGAACGGCGCCACTTGCAAGTTCCCCTCTAAGCCAAAGAGCATCCTGACTTGGAACCATATCGCCGTTCCTTCAGTGTTATTGGGTCAAAATCCTGGAACTTCCTGTCAGCACTATGGGTATACCTACATCACATGGACAGCAGCGGTTCAAGAAGGTGGCTCACCACCACTTAATTGCAATTAGGGATGGGCAATAAATGCTGGCGTAGCCAGCGACGCCCACACCGTGTGAACAAATTTTAAAACGCATTTAAATTTAAGTGTCCTCCACTCAACATGTTCCTCAGCTACCATACCTTTGTCTCTGTTGAAGATATTTTATTGTTTATTGTAATCTGCTTTATTTTTGAAAGAAGGGTGAGCAACTGATGGCAGCACATTTTGAAGCCATTTTAAAGTGGTACAGGAAGATTGTAAGGGCAGTCATGGATCAAAATGTTTTAAAGTGACTTTTTTTAATCATCTGTGTGAACTAACATGTAAGTAGATATCTGTTTCCTTGGCTGGAGTCAGGATGCATTCATTTTGAGGCAAACCACCATGTCTATATCGTTTGAAGACATTGTCAGATGATGTGTACGAGGCCAATGACCCCAAATATTAGTGATCCCTTCAGATGGCCATTAACAGAAGTAGAAAGCAATTTAGTGAAACATTGCCACTAGTGTAATTATGGAGCCTATGATTTTGTGGGCGTATAAAGAATTGCCAAGGTTTCAAAGATGATTCCTGTTGCACAGTTTTGTTATTGTAGAGACAGTGAATGATGAGGTCTGGCTACACTCAGTGACCTCGAGATTGAGTCAGATGATGTCCCTGCCAAAGCACATGACAACCTGGAAGAGCCACCAGGCACTAATTGACATCAAGTTTAACTTGGTGCCTGAGCTGCTGTAAATCCAAATATGCACGATGCAATACTCCCATTAACTACAAATATAATCATTTGTTGTACCTCAATTACCATGAATACCAAAACTTCAGTCTCCTGCATTGAAAGTAAACTTCCTGGACAAAGTTTATATTAATTCCAAGCAACTTGTTTCCCCATAGCAATATTTATATGTACCATTTTCATGTAGACATTTTTGCAATGGTTCTTCCCATTGGTGGTGGTGAGGGGTGTGTATCTTGAACCTAATTTAGTGCTCCTTCCAGATACTTCCCCAGTGGGAGGGGTAAGTGAGCTGGCTACTGATGTTTTTTTTTAGTCCTAATAATGGCTTTATTTAATTTGAAATATTATTCATTCATTTACAATAGAATGCTGGTCCAACATAGGGTAGAATTCAGCCATTACATCCAATCAGGCTTCTTCGGCCAATAACCTTGCCAATGTAAAGCCACATCCCATTTTCTGTGGCCACAAGTGTGCTCCTCGGCATCCTTTACAGTTATTTGTTTGTAACTCCCAGCCTTAAAGGATGTCACAAGAGCCTTGACGCTTTCAACAGCCACTGGAATTTCTCCAGCAGTTGGAGAAGTCAGCTTCATCCGAGCTGACAGAAGGTAGCCATACATGGTTTAGAGTAATTAGTAGCAGCCAGGGTGAGCTTGGGGCTGCCGGTCACTACTTTCTGCACCAACTGCTGTGCTGCCTTCACCATCTTCACAATGTTGATGTCCATGTCTTGGGGTGGAGCTGCCATGTGATCCAATTATAACACAAAGACCTAAGCAATAGCAGGAATAGACCATACGCACCCGCTTTGCCATTCAGTAAGATTGTGGTTAAACTTCTATATCAATTCCACTTTTCCAACCTAACTCCATATCCCTTGATTCTCTTGGTGTCCAAAAATCTATCGATCTCAGTTTTGAGAAATACTCATTGAGCATCCGTCGTAGCATTGTTCTGCTTCACTTAATCACCAACTTGAATCTAACTCCAGCTCTTAATCTGTATGCTGGAAAATTAACCTTGGCTAATTTAGGTGGTAATATGACCCTTTTACATTTTTTTCTTCTCTAGTTTGAATAGCTTTGAATGTTTGGATTAATAATCTTTCTGGGGAGCAGAGTCTTTTAGTAAGCAATTGAAGAGCACTGATAGTCAAATAAATGCACAGGTAATGCTATGGGCCATTCAGTGTCATTTAACTTCAGTCGTGACTCTATTTGAGGGGAGGAAATGGAACTCTTCTCGTATTGCCATGTAAAATTTTAACCAACCATTCCGTTTCTTTCAGCATTGACTTAATGATGGATGTTTTTTTTTCTAGGTTGTTACCATGGGCCTTTTCCGCACAATTGCTCTGTTTTACTTGGGAAGCTTCGACAGCATTGTACGCCGCTGTATGATGCAGCAAGAAAAGTGTATAGGCTTGGAAAAGAAGGATTAACCTCAGTTTGATTTTGGAGGCTGAGGATCAGACTTTGAAAGATGAATGTTTGAAGGAAATGTTTCAATGAACAATTACTTTATTCCTTGCCCCTTCACTCCTGGTCTCAGTGGCATCAGGTCATCCTTTGGGTTGGAGTGGGGGTCAGCTGGGTGGTAGAAAGAGAAGACCACAAAATGGGAGTTAATGGTATATTAGCAGTACAACTCTGATGCCTTGAATGGAAATTGCAATGTAATTTATAACCAGCATTGATTGGCAGGGGTGCATGTGAAAGGTTACAAATCATAAAAGCATCTATTTTTTTTAAATGTACTGTGCTGACACTATTTTTGTAATTGGTCAACTTTTCCCTTCCCCCAACTAAATTAAGTTAGAAAGTTCTGCTTTTGGTTTATGTCCACCCATTTACTTTTGGTGATTCATTAGAATTGGCAAAGGGAATGTTATTTTAACTTTTTTTTGGTCTTGTAACTTGTTTATCTAGCTTTGATTGGCTGTGCCACCGTTTAAAATTGAATTCTATTGTATGTTTTAAAGTCCTAAAGGGTATGTGTTGTGTAACAGAGGTGACCATATGTTCGGTGGGATAGTTGCTAATCATTCAGATGCGACCCCCAATATTGTATTTGGTGAACACCTTCATAAAAACCCAATTTTTAAAAGTCTTTACTAGGTTCATGACCCTTTGATACTAACTGGGAAACATTTTCCATTTCAATTCATTAGAGTTTGCAGTTAAAATTCTGAGTAATTCTTTAAATTGAGGTACGTAAACCATTGAATAAAATACTTTCTATTGCAGTTACTGTTTTTCTGTGAAGTAGCTAAACTATACCACAGTGTAGCATGATGCACCACTTAATTTGTAGTGTTTTCTTTTTAAACTTGTTTGGATTTAAGCATTGACCAATGATAATTTCTGCAGCCTCATAATCTAATATTCCCAGTTTGAAGCCTTTTCTGTATAAATCTATAATCTGTTTCTGTAGAACTCTTGTTAACCCACTTAAAAACTAGTTGGAAAAATGGATAATGCCATAATTTATGCATTGAAAGAATTACATTTACATAGCACTTTTCACAACCTCTGGACATCTCAAAGCTCTTTACAGCCAATTAGGCACTTTTAAAGTATAGTGACTGTTGTAATGTAGGGAAATGCAGCAGAAAATTTGTGCACAGCAAGATCCCACAAACATTAATGTGATAAATTACCAGGTAATCTGTTAACAATGTTGGTTGAGGGCAATGTGCCCTTTTTTTGTAGTGTGGGCAATTTGTTTAAATGTGCAGCCTCTTTAATTTGTTTTGTGCAGCTATGCACGTGAGGTAAATCAGTTGCGCAACTTAGAGTAAACATAGCTGGGGGATAAATAATGGCCAGGATATCAGGAAGAGCTACCCTGCTCTTCAAATGATGCTGACAGACCTTTTGCATCTACTGGAGATGGTTCATGGGGCCTTGGCTTCATGCCTCATCTGAAAGATGGCACCTCCAACAGTATAGTAGTACTGCACTTGAGTGTCAGCCTAGATTTGTATGCAAGTCTTTATTGTAGGAACTCTCAACCTTCTGACTTGGTGAGGTGCGAATGCTACCTCTGAACAAAGGCTGATACCATTATTGAACTTTAAGCTTCACTAAGGTGATTAATAAAGAGAAGATATATCTTGGAATGTTTAGAACTTTTTTTAAAAAAAACTACAAGATGTAACCTTATTTATTTGAAAGTTGAGTTTAGGTAGTCTCATTTGATCTGTGCCACTTAATAAACCTTTTTTCAGTTTATACACTGTGGCCATACCCATGGGTGCAATGCACTACAATCTATGACCTGGTTCTGGAATCATAACAAACATAAATTAAAGAACTTGAATTTATATGATGCTTTTCATGACCTGACATAAGTTTTCAGACTGGAGTTCAAGTGATCACAGGGCAGTCCCTGAGATTATCAAAAAGTTTATCGGTTGACTATCAAATGTTACTTCTGTTCCTATAATTTTTAAAAATTTTACACAATTTTCCTTTACATAGGAGGCATTAGGACAGAGGGCTTAGAAGAGTGTTAATTATTTGTAGAGGCTCCACATGTTTCAACGCCACTGCTCCATAATATATCTTGGATTTCTATAGCAGAACCCTGTTTCAGCTTTTAATTCTTATTATCTGGTAATTGGTGAGGTGTATTTGTTGTTAAATTGATCAGAAATGAGTAGGAGCTTTGTCAGCGTGACCATAATACTGTTAATGGACTCTACCTTGTCCTAAAACAAAACCTTTTTACTGAATGTTCTTTCCAGTACTCTATCACTCCAATGTTAAAATGCTGGAGTAATGACTTGATTGCACCAAAATTTGCATTTTTCTTGTTATACAACCAGGCAATAATGGTTCATTTTACCATCCTATTTTTCACGACCTACCTATTTAGTGCACAATTTAACTCTAGGATTATAGATGGGTGTGAGAAAAGAGGTAAAAACAGGAAATATTATGGAAGGTTGCCAGTGTTATTTTAGAATGCTATATTTTTCTTTTAGGTATTGAGCAAAAGAGAATACAGGGTATATTATTTTTCTGGCAATGTAATATTCCTGAAATGCACACTTTTTTATACTGTGCTGCCTTGTCCTCTACCTCTTGTCTAAAAAAGGGGGGAAAAAAACACTAATAGCTAAACATTTAAAATTAGCTCTGCTGCTCTCAGGTTATATACCTGCCACCTTTGGAATTTGATTCACTGTAAACTATGCATGGTTGACTGCTAATGCTTAAAATCCAATATTATAAACATGTTCATGAACTTTATTTTCTTCAACTGTAGCTAAATACAAGTGACAAAATTAAATGGGATGTGGACCCATTAGAAAGCCCTGAGGGAATACAGTCAATATTAGAATCAAGCCAAATACTTTCAATAATTTGCTTGAAAAATATTCTATTTTTAAAAGTTGTCTTTTTGATAACAGATGTTGATAAATATTCTCTCTGCTGCGGTTATATTTTCTGGGGTAATAGTGGCTTGTTTTACATTTTTGATAAAGCGTACAAGTTGGTATTCGATGCTGTATCACAACACTTGATATGTCGCCTGGTTCAGTACACAATGGTCTGGATAATTATTTTGACTGATTCCACCATTTCATCTGGAGCTAAGATTTCATTTATTGTCTAACTTTAGTTTAGAAATGTGTATATACTTCAATTTTAGATAGGTATGATGTATTCACAGAAACCTCTTAAAATGACCTTATATAGATAGTAATGGAAGGTTCCCCTTTGCAATTTTCTTTCAGTTCTAATACTTTGCCCTAGGCATTCCTTGGACCACAGCTCTTGGCATTTAATTGAGAGTTGCTTAGCTAATTGATCTCTAGTTCTGCCAGGAATACAGTATTTTTTTTTGTATCCAGCAAGCCTGTTATTTTGAGGCATGTGAGATATTTTCCCCTCTATTAGACTATATATCTTTAGGGAATAAACTATAATTAGTGGGCAAAGTTTGCCTAAGCCATGATTGTTAACTCCTGTCTGTCAGCTGCATGCGCTTGACATTTTACAAAGGACAGTGGTTTTAAAGCTGTTGGAAATTCTAGATGAATACTGACTACAGCACAGAAACCAACCAATTCACCTATTAAGTTTATGCTAATGTCTTTCTCCACATGAAGTACCTAATCTAATTGTACTTCTGCTTGCTCCACATCCCTGTTGTTAAACCTCCTTTTTCAAGCAAATAATTAATTTGTAAAAAAATATTTTTATGAACTTGCTTCAAACAATAGGTTGTGGCTAAAAATTCCACATTCTAACTGCCCATTTATTATTATTTTAAAATGTGCCTTTTTTGCTGTCTTTCCGGGCAGTAGAAACAGTCACTACCTTCTAATCCTTAATCTTGTCAATCCGGTCGCCTCTTAATTTTCTCAACTCTGAGGTGGGTGGGGAGCAATTTATGAAATCTCTCTCTTCATTCCCTAACTGCTTTATCATGATAATATATTAGTACATCTTCTTTGCAACTTTTTCCATTACTTCTATCTCCTTATAATCTGGCACTGAAAACTTTATATCATAGATATCAGAGATATAATAAAATCTTGGACAGGATTTTAGTAGAAATAAAGATGAGGCTAACAGTAAGACAAGAGGAAAATAATGTGGATGCTGGAAATCTGATATAAACCAGAAAATGCTGGAAAAACTCAGCAGGTCTGGCAGCATCTGTGGAAAGAGAATGCTTCGAGTCTATGACTCTGTCCGTATGACTCTCCACAGATGGAGAGCTCTTCCCCACCACAAGTTGCTGACCGATTTGCACATTGGTAATTGCATAATGTCATTCACATTGCTATTTTCAGCAAACTCTTGGCCATTTATGTGCTCAAGCTCTACCCTGTGGACAGTTATGATCCCCGTTGAGACCGATAACTTTAAAAAAAAAAATTAGAACTTCCAGTTAATAGCTGAAAGAATGATACGTCAAGATTTCACATTTTAAGATGTTTACTGTAACAACAGACTAAAAGCGCTATTGAAAATAAACTTAGACTTTATCACAGAACAGAATACCCTCCCCCTTCTTATTTTTAGCCCTACCGAGAAACCAGAATTCATAGGTATACTTTGCACTGTCCTTTTACTTAGTTGTTCAATTTTCCCAGAATCAATCCAAAGTGATTCTTGGCTCCCAAGGGTTTTATTCCTGTTTTTTTCTTTCTCAGCCTGGTAATTTGCAATCTTCGACACTCTTTCACAGTGAGGTTTCTTCCCAGAGAATCTCCCACTAGCCCAAGTGAGGTGATACTTCCAGCCTCGTTTTAGTTCCAACAAATTTCAATCCAAGTGTGAACTTCCACCCGTATTCCTGCATGGCGAACCATAGAGACTTTATGGCCCTCTATCTGCTCCCTCTCTCCTGCAACTAGGCAGACTCCAAATACTAATATTTGGTGATATTCTCGGAAAGCCTGCAACGTGATCTTTACAATGAATACTCTGCATTCTTCCCCATGGCAGTGTGACTCACGTGGGCCTTGTGTATCTAGGTAGAAATGCTGATTAGCTATCCTTGAGATGACTTTCACCTTGAAACTAAATGGACAGTTTAAAATACAACTATTTACAACCCAACATTCTTGACCTTTTCTGGGATATTGGGGACTCTCAATCTCCACTGTTAACACAGGTTGCTGTCATTTTCTTTAAACATAAATACTTTGCATCATCTTCCCAGTAAAACAATCTAAGCTTTCCTTTAATCTCTGAAGGTGTGGACTGCAGGTTGGGGAATAATTCCATAATTATTGTCACTTCAATCATTATTCATGTATACAATTTCAAGTATTCCACATTTTAGCATTTTTCTGTTTGCACCAAATTTTGTATTACACCAGTGCTTTACTTTTGTATTTTGAAGAGAAAAATATATAGAGCCAAAGCAAAGTAAAATCCTCACATTGTAAAACCAGTGGATGAAACATTAGATGAAAGATGCCAGGAAGTGGAGATTTGAGGAAAGCCAAACTGGAGAATTGTGGATAAGAGTTTGAATTGATGTATTTTATTGAATTAATCCAAAAACTGAAAGATCTGGTTGTGTGCCTTGGTGGTCTGTTTTCCTCAACAGACATCCAACGATATTTCCATTGTGAGATCAGGACAGTTTTCCCTTCCATAACCAGGAGTGGTGAAGCCAATTGTTACTCTGGCATTTCCTCTTTTAACTGTCATTTTAAATTTCCTCTTTGCCTCTCTCCATCACTTTTAAGGGCCTAACTTAAAACCCATCTTTTTGACCACGCTTTTTAACCCCCTCCTAATAACCCATTTATACCTAATTACACCCCCAGAAACACACTGGAATGTTGTACCTTTAATACAGTAATTTTTAAATGCATGCAGCTCTGAATGTGTAAGGCACCCATTTATATCATTAACCAGAAAAAGTACATGGAAAGTTCTGCTTTGCTTGCTGTGATATTGGATATGTAAATCAAGAATTTCAACATCTAAATTTGTTTCATTCCCATTAACTCAAATTATGTGCCAGTCTTTTATTTAAAAATGAACTGCATCAAATGTATGTTAACTGAATCAATTGTTCGTTGTTGTCCATGGAAGATCATAAACTTCAGAGTGTCTGTTTCTATTGATTGCATTATAGATATTGCAAGATTGAAAATTTTACAGAAATACTCTGTAATAATGCTAAGGCCGCGTCTCAGGCTTTTTTTCAGTAACCATTCCTAACCATGCCTAAGATTACTAAGCGAATTAATGATGACTAAAATTTTCCCTCTATACTGTACTATGGTTACAATCTCTGTTATTCACCCTAATGGAACTTGGGGCAATTTGTTTTCAGTTTTATCAAAGTCTTATTCTAGGAATTTGAATACATTTCAGCAAATTATATTCTAGATCAGCAACTGAAAGATGCATTTCAGAATTAGTTACTTGCCAGTATGCTTTGTTTCCTTTCTCTCTCCTCTCCATTTTTTTTATAACGATATAAAACTGCTGAGATGGAGGCAGAGTTTAAGATTCCAGTATGTAGTTTTGAAGTTACACATTTACTCTATAGCTAGAATGAAAAACGTATCAAACCATGCACCTGAAAATATACTAAAACTTACTGTGATTCACTTGTGTAAATTTTTTGTTAGTGTTCTTACTGAAAAATAAAACGACCTTTCTTTTTTAGAAAAAAAAACTATCCAATTTAGAGCGTAACCCCCAGCCATGTAGCTAAGTCCTGGCTTGATGAAGTAATGTTGTGCCTACCTATAAAAATGTATTCAGGTTTACTTGCACACACGTTCATTTCCTTGAGGAGAGATGTGGAAGAAGGGGAATAGAATATTAAAATTTGCTTGATTTGTAGGCTAATCAAAATGCTGCAAAAGAGAAATAAGAGGGGAGATAACCTTTCTGAAAAAAAACCTTTTGTACTTGGTGATACAAACCTAATGGTGCAGAATTCACACTGGGTTTCATGCATTACAAAGCTAGGGACCCAATTTTTGTTGGTGCCCTGTCTTAACCTTGTTATTTCCTCCTGATTCTTTAGATTACTGAGTCATGACAGGTGATTGGTTTTAAAGACTTTCTTTTATGTTGTTCTTGAGGCTGCCCATTTACCAGATGTGATGGTGCACCACACTAATTTTGACTAAGTTTTCCTCCTTCAGAGGCTCTGGTGATGAATCTCCAAATATACGTGCCTATGATTTGGAATCACATTGAAGGAGGAATGAAGAGGGAGGACCTGTTATTTAATCCCTTTGCCGCACGGCATTCATGTGCTAACACGTGGTTAAACCCAATTTGGCTTTCGATTTACTTGTTTTAGTGCATTTTTAATGTAAAATGACAGGTTTGGTGGTTAATATTCCTATGATAAACACTCGGCAAATCGTAGCTTCTATCGGCAAGTGGAAGTAACTGGCAGTTGCCTTGAAATATTTTTATATTTTAAGAGACTGAATTGTTGCTGTTATTGTTATCAATTTCAAATATTTAATGCTTCTATTCTTTGTTTTGATGAGAAAGTAAATAAAATATTGAGTGTTCACCGTATAGCAACTATGCCATTTTATCTCCGTATTTAAACTCATTGCTGTTTGCATAATTCGGAATCGTCGTCTTAAATGTAATTTAATTTTTTTTTACTGTCCCTGAATAATACTGACTGTTTAGAAGCATAAGAGTCCTTAAGCCATACTAATGATTTGTGGTGTTTGTAGCCATTAAATCTGGAAAATGTTTTTTTTAAACAAAGTAGATTAGGACGACAGTAAAATGGGAAAGGCTAATTGACATTCTATGGTTGGATTAGGTTAGTGTCTGTTAAACTTGCTGTTTCATCCTACAATAGCGCGTGCACTGGATACTGTTCTTGTTTTTTAACTTTCTTTCACCTGTTCAATAAATCTGTCTTATTCTTTATAGAGTTGTGGTCTAATAAAATGTTAAAATCTTTGGTAGCATCCGATTTCATCTTTGAGCGCCAATTTTCATAATGCAACAAATCGATTTTCACCACCTTTTTAGACTGGGCATTCCAAATCGCAACTCTTTGTGTTTAAAAATAAATGGTGCTCATCTTGCCTCTGGTTCATTTGCCAGTCACCTTAAATCTGTATTCTCTCTTATTTATCCATTCTGCAGAGCACAGTTTTTCCTTATTTACTCTATCCTCAGGTTTTCATGAATCCCCTCAAATTATGCATTTATATATTACCATTGCCTTGTCATTTGTAGTCTTGGTTGTGGTCTGATAAAGTGTGTTTTCCCATTTACTATTAGTAGCACCTTTCCATCTTTTAGCACCAATTTTCACAATGAATTTATGTATTTTCTTACATTTTTATCATCCATATTTACTAAAATGGGGAAAAATTCAAATTTTCCTTATTTCTTTAAAAATGCTAGCTAAATTCTGAATTCTTTTTGTGGTAAATGCAAATATGAAAGCCCATATTAGCCTGCTTATTCATAATGGGCCTATAGTCCTCCCAACAAAGCATTTGATTTTTAAATGATTCTGGGAATTTTAAATCCTGTTTTCTTTATGAAAAGAAAGAATTCCTAACTTCAGTTCTGCACTTGTTAAATGGAACTTGTGCCACTTTGTCCTCCCTGGTTCAATCAGGGCACTGCTAGATATCCTGTTCCAATAGCAGGATTGTGTAACCATATTGATCATTGTTCTATAGCAACATTCCACTGAAACTTCTCATGTCCCATGCAAAGGGCATGCCAAAGAGCAGAAACACCAACTGGAGGCACAATAAGAACAATCGAATCACAACTTGTTCAAATTAACCTCTATTTAGTCATTAATGATGCATATTATTTAGTCTGCCATTATTAAAAATGTTAAGTTATAAGACATTGTAAGTCTCCAGTATTAACAGCATTTGTCAATAGAGCAATTGTTGCAAATCTGCATATTTTATGACTTGGGTTTTGATGGTACTCTACATCTTTTTAACATCAGGGCTGTTACCATTGTTTCTGATTACTATCTGACATTGTGACCTCGATGAACCAGAGCATCCTCCAGCTAAATGTGGGCCATATTAAACCCATCCTCTTTGGGGAGAAAAACCAACCTCATCGGCTCCAGCCTTGGACTAAGCTCAAAGGTGGTGAAACACCATGTTGTACAACTCTGGTCTATATTTTATTTCTCAAATATGACTGATAAAACTATTTTCAACTCTAAAACATTATTGTTTTCTGGCTTCTATTCTCCAACTTAATGTTAAAGCAATGCAAGGCTTTAATCACATCAAAGCTGTATTTCTGTTATGGTCTTTCTTGGCCTCTTGACCCTCATTCATTCATTACGGTTCACTTTCACTGACTTCTCAAGCTCCAGCAAATTAATTTTAAGATCCATGCCCTTCCTCCAATAGCCTCAGCAATCTCCAGCTGTGTCTTTTAACACCAGCCTATTTCTCATTCTTCACTTCACTGTTCAGAAATTACACTTGAGATGAATAAAGCCAGGTTTGTGACTTGTAGCCTGAACATCATTTAAATTCGGGCCTCACTATTTATTGAATAGCAATTAGATTCTGTGGCCAACAAGTGACAAAGCTTCACCCTTCCAGCAGAATAATATATCCTGGGTGGGTGATAAGTGGGACAGTGACTGATGGTGGTTGAATGACAATGCCAGATTGATTGTGGCCAAGTTCCTACATGCTGCTATATGGCTTGTGTGTTGGGGATGGGGGTGCAGATAGGGTTGCCAAACCTCCAGGATTGGTCTGGAGTGTCCAGGAATTAAAGATCAATCTCCAGGACACAGCTCTGTGCAACCCTGGAGAAAAGTCATGGGAACATTAAAAAAGATTTTCTTGTCATTTTCTTTGAACATTTCTATCCCAAGATATAAAAATATTGAAAATGGGGAAAAAACAGCTGTTTGGCTCACAGTCAAGCATCATCCAATTGGGTAATGAGCCTTGTTAAGAATCCCGGTTTACTTTGGTGTTACGTAGAGGTTGGGAACTATGAGTCGTAACCCAGGAGCTTCTTCATTCAGATTTGGAGTAGCTGGCACATGTCCAATCTGGCATTTAGAGTTCTTTGGGCCAAGGACAAGGGCCCAGTGCGCTTGTGATAAAAGTAAAATATAAAAACCTGGACTACAGGGCCCAGGAGCAGGGTGCCATAGCGGAGTCCTGGATAGGAAGAGGTTCCAAAGAGGGAAGCCAAGGAGATGGGACAGGGAGAGGTCCCAAAGAGTGAGGGAGAGAACTGGGGAAGGAGTCACCAGGAAGAGGAGACCACCAGGGACAGGAGCAAAGAAAGATGCTGCAAACAGTATAAGTGCTGTGGTTGGTAGGCTTCAAGTAGCGAGGGCTTAGGAGAAGCCCTGCAGATCTGAAAAGGCAGAAGAAGGTTGGTGACTCTGTGCTGCAAGTTGTTAGGGCAAAGGTAACCCTTTGAAGCAGTGGTATATTGCTCAGTGCGGCCGAAGAGCTGAAGTTCTGCCTGTGAATTGATGTTTGAAGTGCAGACTGGGTAACCTAGGAAAATTGTGTCTCAAGAGACAAGATTGAAATTGGGAGGTGAGCAGCCATTGAGGCAGTCCGATTCGGAGCGACTTTTGGAAAGAATTCTGAGGCTAGATCTTTGAAAGGGAAGGGTCAACACTTGCAATTCCTCATTTGGGAGATCGCTTTAATGAGATTTTGTGACTCAGTAAATGATGGCATCTTGGTGGGTTGCTGAGAAATCCATGGGCTCTGTCTTGGTTGCATCTGCCATTTAATGTGCAGTATAGGTGTTTGACTTATTAGTTCACAGTTACCTCCTGTTGACCCTGAATGTTAGAGTATAAGATAGTTAGAGTTTGGAACATCCTGAAGTTGTGAAAGATGATATATGAATAAGAGTTTCATCTTTCATCTATCCACTTGCTTGCTAAGCCAAATGTCTACTTACCCCTTTCACAGCCCATGTTGTCAACTACCAAGAGTCATCCATATGTACGCACCTCACCACTTACACGCTTGCCCCTTCACATTGTACTTTCCTCTTAGATTGTTAGATGTTTTAGCTTTCTGACCTTATATTAGTAAAGTTTATTTTGTTTGCTCAAAAACCATGGAATCGTTGGCTTTATTCTCTTAGCAAGTGTCTTGGATCTCAAACTTTGTCTATTTAAAATAAAAAGTTACTGGTCCTTAATTGGATTGTACCAAAATCTTGGGGGTTCTGGTCCAGGCCTATAACAGTGTTTTTGCTTTCCAATTGGCATAGGAAGGCTGTATGTCACAAGGATGACTGTGTTGGCTGACTAATGGCTGGAGTGCGGGGCAAGTCATGTGATGAAACTATCAGGAATGCCTTTAATCACAGTTGGCAACCTTGGTGCAGATGGAAATTCAAACTAGTGCATGCTGGTATTGAATGGGATGGGTCATAGGTGGGGAGCAGGAGGGGCTGGAAGGAGAGCTCAAAGCTTCTGAGGGGCAAACTAATTGCTCACAGAGAGGGGTCAAAGTTAAAATATTACTCTCAGGGTGAGGGGTGGTTTTAATGGGAGATGTAATGTGCTGCTGCAGCAAGAGGAAAGTACAATGTGAAGGGGCAAGCATGTAAGTGGCGAGGTGCGTACATATGGATGGCTCTTGGTAGTTGGCAACATGGGCTGTGAAAGGGGTAAGTAGCCAGCAAGTGGATAGATGAAAAATGAAACTCTTAGTCATATATCATCTTTCACAACTTCAGGATGTTCCAAAGGACTTCACAGTCAAAGAACTTATGAAATATAGTCATTATTGTAATGCAGGGAACACAGGCAAATTGTGTACAGCAAAGTCCTACAAACAGCAATAAATTAAATGATAGATTTTAGCGATTAAATAGCTTGAATATAAAGAGTGCCTTTAATGTAGTATGTTCCATAATGTGTTATCAACCAAAATTTGACACAGCCATTTAAAGAGATATTAAGATGTGACCAAAATCTTGGTCAAAGGGGTAGGTTTTAAGGAACATCTTAAGAAATGGAGAGATTTAGGAAGGAAGTTACAGAACTTGGGCCTTTGGGAACAAAAGGCATAGCCACCAATGTTGGAGTAATTAAAATTCGGGGTGCACAAAAGGCTAGCATTGGAGGGCCACAGATCTAAGAGGGTTGAGGGCTAGAGAACATTACAGAGGTTTAGAGGGGTGAGGCCATAGAAAGATTTGAAAATAAGGATGAGAATTTTACAATTGAGGTGTTGGTTCATGGCCAAATGTAAGTCAGCAAGTATTGGGATGATAGGTGAACTGAACTTGGTGTGAGTAAGACTATGGGGAGCAGAATGTTGGATGACCTCAAGTTTTAGTGTGGAAGACATAAGGTTGGCCAGGAGAGCCCAGAATTAGTCAAGTCTAGAAATAACAAAGGCATGAGGCAGGGGTGAAGTCAGGTGTTATGGAGGTTGGTTGAGGGATATATTGGTCGGAAATGCTTATCTCTTTCAAACAGTATTATGTTCGCTTGAGAGGCAGATGAGGCTTTGCCTCAACATTTCGTTTGAAAGATGGCACTCCAACAGTGCCCTAACTGGTGTGCCAGTCTATATTATGTACTCTGGTCGCTGGAGTGAGCTTGAACCTACGACCATATGACTCATGCTAGATGCTACCACAAAACCAAGGCTGACACCTGGCTAAGAGCATGCCAGGTTGCAAGAAGAGTGCATGGTGGCCAGCAGTGATTAACTTGCCAATGAGTCTAAAAACATTGGTGGAAGGACCAATTGGTGGGGAGTGAATGAGATGAAGGCTCAAAATGGGACATTCAGAACAATGGAGCGAGATGGAGAAGTGCAGGGGAACTGTCTGAGACAAAGAATTTTTTTAAGTTTCCATTTAAGTTGTTAATTTTATAAATCTAGCTGTTGGCTAAATCAAATTTTGTGTTCCACAGTGACAGTCCGCCAGAGCATGAAACTGCATGACTCTTCATCAGAACTAAAGAAGTATAGAAATGTGGTGAAATATAAGCTGGTAGAGGGAGGTGGGATAGGTAGAGCTGGATAGAGGGCCAGTGGTAGGTGGAGGCAAAGAAGAGATTGCCAAAGATGTTGTAGACAAAAGGACAAGGGGGTGTTGACGGTGGTGATATTATCTAAGGAATGTGCTAATGGTGACATTAAGGGTAGAAAGCAGGACAAACAAGTGGCAGATGGCCCTAGTGGGGGTGGAGTGGAGGGGGGAGGAATTGAAATGGGCTAAAAGGTGGAGATAAAACAATAGATTTAAAAATAGGTGGGAAAAGAAAAATATATTTTAAAAATATATATTAAAAAAAATTATGAGAAAAGGGGGATCGGAAAGGGGGTGGGGATGGAGGAGAGAGTTCATGATCTGAAGTTGTTGAACTCGATGTTAAGTCCGGAAGGCTGTAAAGTGCCTAGTTGGAAGATGAGGTGCTGTTCCTCCAGTTTGCGTTGAGCTTCACTGGAACATTGCAGCAGGCCAAGGATGGACACGTGGGCTTGAGAGCAGGGTGGTGTGTTGAAATGGCAAGGGACAGGGAGGTCTGGGTCATGCTTGCGGACAGACTGAAGGTGTTCCACAAAGCGGTCACCCAGTCTGTGTTTGGCCTCTCCAATGTAGAGGAGACCTCATTGGGAGCAGCGAATGCAGTAGACTAAATTGGGGGGAATGCAAGTGAAGTGCTGCTTCACTTGAAAGGAGTGTTTGGACCATTGGACGGTGAGGAGGGGGCAAGTAAAGGGGCAGGTGTAACACCTTCTGCGGTTACATGGGACAGTGCCGCGGGAGGGGATTGAGGTGTAGGGGGTGATGGAGGAGTGGACCAGGGTGTCCCGGAGGGAACAGTCCCTGCGGAATGCTGCCGGGGGGTGAAGGGAAGATGTGTTTGGTGGTGGCATCATGCTGGAGTTGGCGGAAATGGCGGATGATGATCCTTTGAATGCAGAGGCTGGTGGGGTGATAAGTGAAGACAAGGGGGACTCTATCATGGTTCTGGGAGGGAGAGGAAGGAGTGAGGGTGGATGTGCGGGAGATGGGCCGGACATGGTTGAGGGTCCTGTCATCACCAAGGGTGGAAAACCTTGGTTAAGGAAGAAGGAAGACATGTCAGAGGAACTGTTTTTGAAAGTGGCATCATCAGAACAGATGTGATGAAGGTGAAGGAACTGAGAGAATGGGATGGAGTCCTTACAGGAAGCGGTGTGTGAGGAGCTGTAGTCGAGGTAGCTGTGGGAGTCGGTAGGCTTGTAATGAATATTGGTGGACAGTCTATCACCAGAAATTGAGACAGAGAGGTCAAGGAAGGGGAGGGAAGTGTTAGAGATGGACCATGTGAAAATGATGGAGGGGTGGAAATTGGAAGCAAAATTAATAAATTTTTCCAGGTCCAGACGAGAGCATGAAGCAGCACCGAAGCAGTCATCGATGTACCGGAGAAAGACTTGTGGGAGGGGGCCTGAGTAGGACTGGAACAAGGAATGTTCTACATACCCCATAAAGAGACAGGCATTACTGGGGCCCATACGGGTACCCATAGCCACACCTTTTATTTGGAGGAAGTGAGACGAGTTTAAGGAGAAATTGTTCAGTGAGAGAACAAGTTCAGCCAGACGGAGGAGTGTAGTCGTGGATGAGGATTGTTCGGGCCTCTGTTCAAGGAAGAAGCGGAGAGCCCTCAGACCATCCCGGTGGGGGATGGAGGAGTAGAGGGATTGGACGTCCATGGTGAAGAGGAAACAGTTGGGGCCAGGGAACTGGAAATTGTTGGTATGATGTAGGGCATCAGAGGAGTTGCGGATGTAGATGGGAAGAGACTGGACAAGGGGAGAGAGAATGGAGTCAAGATAGCAAGAATTGAGTTCCGTGGGGCAGGAACAGGCTGACACGATCGTTCTGCCAGGACAGTCCTGTTTGTAGATTTTGGGTAGGAGGTAGAAGCGGGCCGTCCGAGGTTGGGAGACTATCAGGTTGGAAGCTGTGGAGGGAAGATCTCTAGAGGAGATGAGGTCAGTGACAGTCCTGGAAACAATGGCTTGATGATCAGTGGTGGGGTCATGGTCCAGGGGGAGGTAGGAGGAAGTGTCTGTGAGTTGATGCTCAGCCTCTGCGAGGTAGAGGTCAGTGTGCCAGACAACAACAGCACCACCCTTGTTAGCAGGTTTGATGACAAAGTCAGGGTTGGACCTGAGAGAACGAAGTGCAGCAAGTTCAGAACAAGACAGGTTAGAGTGGGTGAGAGGCGCAGAGAAATTGAGATGACTGATGTCACGCCGACAGTTCTCAATGAAAGGATCAAGAGCAGGTAAGAATCCAGAGGGAGGGGTCCAGGTGGAGGCAGAATATTGGAGGCGGGTAAAAGGGTCTATTGAATGGGGAGAGGACTCCTGCCCAAAGAAGTGAGCACGGAGATGAAGGCGGCGGAAGAAGAGTTCAGCATCATGCCGAGCCCAAAATTCATTGAGGTGAGGGTGTAAGGGTATGAAATTGAGTCCTTTGCTGAGCACTGAACGTTCAGCATCAGAGAGGGGAAGCTCAGTGGGTATAGTGAACACACGGCCGGGGCTGGGATTGGAAGACGGGATGGGGTCAGCGGGATGGGCAGGGGTGGAGGGTCCTGGATGGGCGTTGGTGTCGATGAGTTGTTGGAGCTTGCGTTCCTTTGCACTTGAAAGAAAGAGACAAAGTTTCTTGTTGAGGCGTCAGATGAGACAAAGAATAAAATGAAACTGGGGGCAAGGACAGCTTAGAGATAGGGTGAGTGTGTTCATATGGCGGTGCATGGCACTGAATGTGGATCTCAGGATGCAACGAGAACAGCAGTTCGAGGAGCATTGTCTGTCGCGGAGATACCTGTAATCCTGGGTGGGTTCAAAACATGAAGGATGGAACTTCAGTTGGAATCCACGTGGGGTAAGTTGGAGATGGAGACAGTCACTGAGGAAGGAACTATGGCTGTGCCAGCGAGTTTTAGTAAACACCTTGTCAAACACCAGGAGAGAAATAGAAAGCAGCGAAGGTGAACAGGGCAAAAGAGACAAGCGGATATCCTGTCGGAGAGAAGAACAGTACTTCTTCAAGGTAGGCATTCCTGGAAGAGAGGTGGCAGTCAATTAAACACTAAGATAAAAGCAAAATACTGCAGATGCTGGAAATCTGAAACAAAAACAAAAATAGCTGGAAAAACTCAGCAGGTCTGACAGCATCTGTGGAGAGGAACACAGTTAACGTTTTGAGTCCGTATGACTTTTCATCAGAACTAAAGAAATATAGAAATGTGGTGAAATATAAGCTGGTAGAGGGGGGTGGGACAGGTAGAGCTGGATAGAGGGCCAGTGATTGATGGAGGCAAAGAAGAGATTGCCAAAGATGTCGTAGACAAAAGGACAAAGGGGTGTTGATGGTGGTGATATTATCTAAGGAATGTGCTAACGGTGACATTAAGGGTAGAAAGCAGGACGAGCAAGTGACAAATAGCCCTAGTGGGGGTGGGGTGGGGGGAAGGGATCGAAATGGGCTAAAAGGTGGAGATAAAATGATAGATTTAAAAATAGGTGGGGAAAGAAAAATATATTTAAAAATATATATAAAAAATATAAATTATGATAGGGTCCCCCTTGTCCTCACTTATCACTCCACCAGCCTCCGCGTTCAAAGGATCATCCTCCGCCATTTCCACCAACTCCAGCATGATGCCACCACCAAACACATCTTACCTTCACCCCCCCTGGTGGCATTCCACAAGGATCCTTCCCTCCGGGACACCCTGGTCCACTCCTCCATCACCCCCTACACCTCAACCCCCTCCCACGGCACCTTCCCACGCTACCGCAGAAGGTGTTGCACCTGCCCCTTTATTTCCCCACTCCTCATCGTCCAAGGGTCCTAACACTCCTTTCAAGTGAAGCATCACTTCACTTGCACTTCCCTCAATTTAGTCTACTGCATTCGCTGCTCCCAATGAGGTGTCCTCTACATTGGAGAGACCAAACAGAGACTGGGTGACCGCTTTGCGGAACATCTTCGGTCTGTCCACAAGCATGACCCAGACCTCTCTGTCGCTTGCGATTTCAACACACCACCCTGCTTTCAAGCCCACATGTCCGTCCTTGGCCTGCTGCAATGTTGCAGTGAAGCTCCACACAAACTGGAGGAACAGCACCTCATCTTCCGACTAGGCACTCTACAACCTTCCAGGCTTAACATTGAGTTCAACAACTTCAGATCATGAACTCTCTCCTCCATCCCCACCCCCTTTCCGATCCCCCTTTTTCCATCATTTATATTTTTTACATATATTTTTAAAATATATTTTTCTTTTCCCACCTATTTTTAAATCTATCATTTTATCTCCACCTTTTAGCTCATTTCGATCCATTTCCCCACGCTACCCCCACTAGGGCTATCTGCCACTTGTTTGTCCTGCTTTCTACCCTTAATGTCACCATTAGCACATTCCTTAGATAATATCACCACCATCAACACCCCTTTGTCCTTTTGTCTACGACATCTTTAGCAATCTCTTCTTTGCCTCCATCTATCACTGGCCCTCTATACAGCTCTACCTGTCCCACACCCCTCTACCAGCTTATATTTCACCACATTTCTATATTTCTTTAGTTCTGATGAAGAGTTATACAGACTCTAAACATTAACTGTGTTCCTCTCCGCAGATGCTGTCAGACCTGCTGAGTTTTTCCAGCTATTTTTGCTTTGATGTATACTAGTTTTAAGATGTAAGAGAGGTACAGTGCATTTGCATTTTATTGAATAGAACATTCATGAAGGGGAGTGAAATTGGCACCTAGCTAGCAGAGACCAAGCAATGTTTATATTACTAATAAAATTGGTACTATGAAAGGGGATTGATTGTTAGAAGAGGTGGAGTTCAAAGGGGTTGCTGATACAATGACAATTTACATTCAATGAGATTGCTGGGTATAACCGATAGCAGTTTTGTGTGTGCAGGGCAAAGGCAATGTAAGACCAAAGCCTCGAAGCCTACCACGGTTTCGGCAAAGGAACCAAAGTGAAAGGAACCTCATTTTGAATTTGTAAGGTGAAAATGCTTTACCTGGTGTCTGCTTAAAGTCTATGGGTTGCTGTTGCCTTAGTGGAGATTAGATTGGGAATTTGTTAAAAGTTATGATGGTAATTTGTAGCCGTGTGTATTTATTTAACTTGTAGAAATTAAAAAATGTCTCACATAGTTTGATATAAAAACCTCTTGAGAATGGTGGTCTGATTCTTGAATTTAGAGCTGCATCTCAAACATATCACTTAAAATATAGGTCATGACAGTTGTTTAAAGTTTCCCTCTGGGATCTTTAAATATCTCAGCTTTACCAAATGCTGTGTCATCACAGCTGAAAAAGCGGTTTGGGTGACTTTCCACCTATTTTCCTTTCCTTCCTGTACGAAAACCCTGGCAACCACTTTTGGCTGAGATTGGGAAGACAGCAGACGAGAAACTTGCATGCAAACTTGAATGTACCAATTAATGGTGCCCCCTATGTTTACTTTTTTTGGAAATTTCCTTAGCCAAGAACCATTCTTCCTGGGTGAATTTCATGAAGTAAATCAAAATGGACAACCGGAAAATGGAAGCCTATTTTGCACACCACCCAGTTTGAGCTCCCGTCAAGACAAATTTCACCCTCCTTGTCAATTGACTGTGAGATATGATGGAATATGGGATGCATTATGCATAAGTCCATTTTCTTCTCACCTACTGTTCACATCCTAGCACAGGTCAGTGTGGATAGTTATCTGAAACAAGAACCCTAGTGGCTACTTTCTCCTCACCATGTTTACTAACCCAATGATGCTGGATTCAATTGTTGTGCTTCCCAGGCTCATCAATTAATTGAGCACAGACCTATAATCAAAGTTGAGACTTTTCCAGTCAATAAAATAGCAGGTTTATTCATTTAGCCATCAGTGAAATGCATATGTGCGCTGGTAGAAATATAGACCTGGAATTCAATACTAAATAGATATTAATATAAGATGTTGTTACTCAATAAACAACAGCAAAAGATTTTGATGACATCTGTGTTTACACTTAAGTTGTCGATGAAGAAAATGGCTTGAATAGACCAGGCGTGTCCAACCTTTTTGTGTGAGGGAGCCATATTTCAATTTTTTTCTTGCTCAATAGGACAAAAAGCAAATTTTGAAAAGATAAGGTTTGGCAGAGTGGTAAGCATGAATTTAAAAAAAAAATCAATGTCAAAGCCATAAATTGATATTACTGGTGGGTTTGATGGGAACCTGGCAAATGCGATACTAATCTGTTGTGTATTATCACTGTCCTCAATCTTCTTTCAAAGCTTTCCTTTTATTTAGATTCCACTGCCCTTAGACAATTAAGTTTGCCAATTGCACAGCTTTTCATTGTTTCTAAATCAAGTAAATTATGTAATTTAGAAACAGTAGTGATCCCAGCACCAAGCCATGAGGCACCTCACTCAGTACTACTTCCCAATCCAACCCTGATGTGACTTGACAAATAAGTACTCTTGTTCCCTACTTTTTAGCAAGCTTCTTATTCATTCCCAGGGATTGTCCTGAATCCCTGCAATTCTGAGTTTAATTAATAGCCTTCCGTATGGGATTTTATCAAAAGCCTTTTGCACGTTAAGATACATCATATCATAGAGCTTATCACACTTAAGGTGGTTTGTCCCTTGCTCAAAGAAGCTGAAGAAGTTGGTCAGGTGGGATCATACCCTTTTGGATCCATGCTGACTGAAGCTAAGTGGGTTATTGTCATACAGACAATGCTTATGTTTACTCAAGATAACCAATTCCATTATGGCATACAAATGAGACCAATAGCTGTCCATCTTTCTTGTGTTGCTGTTTGAATATGGGTATCAATGTTTTCTATTTACTGGTACCTCCCAGTGGGCATGGTGTCTCAATGATTGGCAGTAACTCATAAAATCTTATCCCTAGACTTTTTCAGAGCTCTGGAATAAAACCCATCTATCCCCATTTCTTTTGAACCTAATTCATCTATTTAGAATTTCCATCTTGCCATTTCATTTATAATAAAGTAATTGATTTTATTTAGTATATCTTTGTCTGGGGAGAACATATCGTTAATGTCTCAGGAATAGTTGGAGGGAGCCGCCATTGAGAATATTTACTAATTTATGCTCGACTTCAATTCAAGCATTTTAGTGCCTTTTGTGTGTTCACATCCTCTCTGATTTGCCTTCCTGTTAGCCAATGTCATCTGTGGCTCATTTGATAGCACTCTCATCTCTGAATCAGAAAATTGTGGGTCCCACTCCAGGGCTTGAATGCAAAAATCTAGGCTGACACTCCAGTGCAGGACTGAGGGAGTGCTGTCTGTTATATGTTAAATGAGATATTAAACTCAGCAGATGTTAAATCTGCTCTCCAGGTGGAAATAAAAAAAAGAAGAGGGGAGTTACTCTCTGTGTCCTGGCCAATATTTATACCTCAATCAACATCACAAAAAAATCAAATTACTTTTCTATTTGTGGGATCTTGCTGTGCACAAATTGGCTGCCTTGTTTTCCACTTTGCAACAGAAACTACACTTCAAAAGCACTTCATTGGCTGTAAAATGCTTTGGGGTGTTAGGGTGGCTATGCAAGAAGCAAATCTTTCTTCCTGCTGTTGCAGTACTGAAATATGCTTCTTATTGTTATGCAGAGCCTCAACTGCCTTGCCTTTTGCCTGATCACTCAGGATCACTCCTTTAATGTGTTTCTGCATTTTCTTATATTTATCACAGTAAGGCCTTAATTTCACCTTTCTATGTGCAAGCTTTATATAGGTCATTTTCTTATAATTGTTTGTAAGTTCACTTATGGTCATGCTTAGGCTGAGTTTATTAGTTTGCAAATATATTTATCCTGCAAATTTGTTACTATAACTTTAAGGTGTTCCACTTCTCTCCTACTGAAATGTTGTTGACGATTTCCCTAGTTTTCTTCCTTTAGTTTCTTGCTTGTTTCATCCATTTTCTAGGTCATTAATGAGCGGCAAGATGAGCATTGCCTCTTGTGGTTGCCTTTACAAACTGGGTCAAGGAACAGCTATACATTGGATCTACCAATTCTGCCTCTAAGCCACTTGGGTTTATATTAACTTGTTGAAATCTCCTATGAAAATAACTTTCTTGTTCGCACATATTTGTAACATTCATGCTAGACATGTGCCAGCCAACGACCATTTCCAATAATAGAAAATCTAACCTTAACATTCAATGGCATTACCATCAATGAATCCCCCACTATCAACATCCTCAGGATTACCATTGACCAGAAACTTAACTAGACCAGGCATATAAATGCTGTGGCTATGACAGCAGGTCAGAGACTGAGAATTCTGTGGCAAGTAACTCAACTCCTGGCTCCCCAAGGCTTGCCCGTCATCTACAAGGCACAAGTCGGGAGAATGATGGAATAGTCTCCACTTGCCTGGATGAGGGCAGTTCCAGCAACACTCAAGAAGCTTGACATCACCCACGACAAAGCAACCCACTTCACTGGGACCCCATCCACCACCTTCAACATTCATTCCTTGATGCACAGTGGCACAGCTAGGGGCTAAATTTAAAAAAATAGAACCACAAAGGTAATAATCTCTAGATTACTACCTGAGCCACGAGCAGATTGGCTTGTGGTAAATAAGATCAGAGAGTTGAATGATTGTCTCAAAGATTGGTATGGCAGAAATGGGTTTGGACTCATGGGGCATTGGCACCAGTACTGGGGAAAAAGGGAGCTGTACCATTGAGATGGTCTTCACATGAACTGTGCTGGGACCAGTGCCCTGGTGAATCTTATAACTAGAGCTGTCTAGAGGGTTTTAAATTAAATACTGGGGGGTAGGGGGGGAAGGTTCATATGAGGCGAGATTTGGAAAGTAATGATAACCAGAATGTGGCAGGAAGGGACAGAACGTACAAAGATAACAATGCACCAACAAATAAGGCCAGAGTAGGGAAAACAGTAAAAATAGAGCTAGAGGTTCTTTATCTGAATGTGTGCAGCATTCATTACAAGATGATGAATTGATAACACAAACAGAAATAAATAAGTGTGATTTTAGCCATTATAGAGATGTAGTTGCAAGATGACCAAGGCTGGGACCTGAATATTCAAGGGTATTTGATATTTTGGAATTAAAGGAATAAAGAAAAAAAAGGTGGGGTAGCTCTGTTAATAAAGGATGTGATCAATACAATAATGAGAAATGATCTTGGTTCAAATAGTCAAAATATAGAACCAGTTTGGTGGAGATAGGAAATAGCAAAGGAAGTCACTGGTGAGAATAATTTATTGGCCCTGTTATGGCCACTTGAAGAGGGATAAAAATGGCTCCTCTAGTTTGCCACTCCAAGCCTGCCCATAACAGGATTTTAAGTGAATTTAGAGAGGATGAAGTTAGTTACTCAATGTCTGTGATTAACAATTTACGTGCTAGTTGTAAAGAAACTAGTCTGGCAGGCTTTCTTGAGTTTAAAACAAAAAGGGGTTAGTTTTTGAGTTAAAAAATCACCCAGGCAAAGATATAAAAAATATTTGAAGAGGTAAACCTGCAGTCCTTTACAACCCACATTCACATACACACAAGCATGTAAAATCTACAAGTTATACTATAGATATTGGATCCAAAATGGGTTCAGTGAAATAAAGGGTAATGGTTGATGGATGTTTTTGCAAATGGAAAACGGTTTACAGTGGCGTTCCACAGGGCTCAAAATTGAGTCCCTTGCTGTTTGTTGTATATATTAATGATTTGGACTTAAATGTGGATGGCACGATTGAAAAATTTCAGATGACAAAAATTAGCTGTGTAGTTGATAGTGAAAAGGATTGCTGTTGTCTCCAGAATGATATCAATGGTTTGGTTGAGTGGGCGGATAAGCGGCAGATGGAATTCAATCCAGAGAAGTGTGAGGTAATGCATCTGGAGAGGACAAACAAAGCAAGGGAATACAATGTAAATGGGAGGATTATGGGAAGGGGTAGAGGAAGTGAGAGATCTTGGTGTGTACGTCCTTGAAGGTGGCAGGACAGGTGGATAAGATGGTAAAGAAAGCATATGGAATGCTTTCCTTTATTGGACGAGGTATAGAATACAAAAGCAGGGATGTAATGATGGAAGTTTATAAAATGCTGGTTAGGCCACAGCTGGAATTTTGTCTTTAGTCCAGGTCACCACATTACAGGAAGGACATAATTGCTGTGGAGAGAGCACAGAGGAGATTTACAAGAATGTTGCCAGGGCTTGAAAATTGCAGCAATGAGGAAAGATTGGATAGGCTGGGGTTGTTTTCCTTGGAACTGAGGAGGCTGAGGGGTGGCCTGATTAAAGTGCACAAGATTATGAGGGGCCTAGATACAGTAGATAGGGATTCCCTGTTTCCGCTAGCGGAGAGGTCAATTACAAGGGGGCACAGATTTAAAGTGATTGCTAGAAGGATTAGAAGGGGACATGAGAAAAAACTTCTTCATCCAGAGGGTGGTGGGTGTTTGGAATTCGCTGCCTCATTTGATGGTGGAGGTATAAACCCTCAACTCATTTAAAAGGTACCTGGATATGCACTAAAGTGCTGTAACCTGCATGGCTACAGACTGGGTGCTGGAAGGTGTGATTAAAATGGGCAGCTAGTTTTTAAAATTTTTCTTTTGTGGCCAGTGCAGACATGATGTGATGAATGGCCTCTTTCTGTGCCATAACTTTTCTATGATTCTATGGTTCTAGTTATTTTCATAGCCAAATTAAAGTTCAATGCCGAAAGGTTAAAAAACTGAGAGCTCGCTGTTTGAGCCCTTGACTGTGGCAGATTTTTTTCCACGATGATCTTGAGATTTCAGGAGTTGAAGCCCTTGTATAACTACAATTGCTGGAGACAATTTCTTTTTAAAAAATAACAATCTGTCTTTTCCAGATGTCGATGATTTTTGCAACTGAGGTTCCTTTCAATGGAAATTCACAATCTCTGTACTGGCTTTTTAAACTAGCAGAGAAAGAGCCTTGACTTAAGAAAGGAGAGAAGAGAGCTTCTTACTGCTTCATTGCCAGCTTTTCCAGACTGCTAACTACTTCCTAGCAGCTTGCCGGTCTGCTTTCTCTCCCTCCTTGAAGCTCTCTGCCTCTTTCCTTTTCTCTTTCTTCCCTTGCTAATTTCTGTCTCTGGTGTCCAAGTTGAAGCTTTCACATTTTTCTTTCTCAAGCTGCTTCACTGCAACTAATGTTACAATCCCAGCTGATGTTACTACTGGACAAGTCAGATCCCAAAGTGAAATCTGGTTTGATAAATCCTAACTTTTTTTTTTGAAACTGTGGAGGAAAGTTATTGAACAAATTCACAGGAGTTTACTGATGACCATTTAACATAAAGAATAAAATATTTATTAAACAAGAAAAATTAACTATATTGCGCCAGACAAAAAGGTTGGAAAGATCTCAATACAAACACAAGAAAATGTACTCTGGGTGGGGGGATTTCAATGTCCATCACCAAGAGTGACTCAGTAGCACCACCACAGACTGAGATGGTCCAGTCCTAAAGAACATAGGTGCTAGACTGGGTCTGAGGCAGGTGGTGAGGGAACCAACAAGAGGGAAAAACATACTTGACCTCAGCCTCACCAACCTGCCTGCCGCAGGTGCATGAGTCCATGACAGTATCGGTAGGAGTGACCACCGCACGGTCCTTGTGGAGGCAAAGTCCCACCTTCACATTGAGGATACACTCCATCGTGCTGTGTGACACTACCACCGTGCTAAATGGGATAGATTTCAAACAAGCAAGTCAAGACTGGGCATCCATGAGGCCTGTGGGTCATCAGCAGCAGAATTGTATTCAACCATAATCTGTAACCTCGTGGCCTGGCATATCCCCCACTCTACCATTACCATCAAGCCAGGGGATCGACCCTGGTTCAATGAAGAGTGTATGAGGGCATGCCAGGAGCAGCACTAGGCGTACTTAAAAATGAGGTGTCAACCTGGTGAAGCTACAACACAGGATTACTTGCGTGCCAAACAGCATAAGCAGCAAGTGATAGATAGAGCTAAGCAATTCCACAATCAACGGATCAGATCTAAGCTCTGCAGTCCTGCCACATCCAGTCGTGAATGGTGGTGGACAATTAAACAACTCAGTGGAGGAGGTGGTTCCACAAATATCCCCATCCTCTATGCTGGAGGAACCCAGCTCATCAGTGCATAAGATAAGGCTGATGCATTCACAACAATCTTCAGCCAGAAGTGCTGATTGGATGATCCATTTTGGCCTCCTTCGGGGGTCCCCAGCATCACAGATGCCAGTCTTTAGCCAATTCGATTCACTCCATGTGATATCCAGAAATAGCTGAAGGCACTGGTTATTGCAAAGGCTGTGGGCCCTGACAATATTCTTGCAATTGTACTGGAGACTTGTTTTCTAGAACTTGCTGCGCCCCTAGCCAAGTTGTTCCAGCACACCTACATCAGTGGCAATGTGGAAAGTTGCTCAGGTATGTCCTGTACACAAAAAGCAGGACAAATCCAACCCGGTAACTTATCGCCCCATCAGTCTACTCTCAATCATCAGTAAAGTAATGGAAGGGGTCATCCACAATGCGATCAAATGGCATTTGCTTAGCAATAACCTGCTCACTGATGCTCATTTTGGGTTCCGCTAGGGCCACTCAGCTTCTGACCTCATTACGGACTTGGTTCAAACATGGACAAAAGAGCTGAACTCCAGAGGTGTTAGGTGTGGGTATCTCGGGTGGAGAAAAGCTGGATAAATGGAATTGGGGCACAGATCAGCAATGATCTATTAGAATGGTAGCCCAGAAGCAAGAAGTTGAATGGCCTGCTCCTATATTCCTCTCGCAAGGAAAATTAATTTGCATAATTTATTTTTGTGTTTTGAATCAATCTTCATATATGTCATTTAACCCTACGTGGACTATTACCAGTGGGACCTGTCTTCTTCTGAACGACTTTTAACGATCCCTCAACTTGTACTGAATCAGCTCCAGATTTTGGTCCGTCATCATGTAAACATTGTCCTTATGACATACACCACTATCCATTTTCCTCAGTAGAGGATTGCCAATGACTACAATCTCTCTTTGATCTGCAAACTGCATCTTTGTCCATGCTGGATTCTCTCGTTTTCTGACAAGCTTTTCTTTAATGTCCAAATGGTTTTGAATCCAGTGGTGTGTAGTGACAGCGCCCTGGAATAGAAAGGCCCAAAGAAGGAAGTAAACTTGTTCTCAGCCTCCATCTGATTGAATTATGTAAGTGGCAGGCACCCCAAAGGACATTCACCTGTCAAGGGCTTAGACTTTGACGCAAGCTGAAATTCTACATGTAAGGTGAAAGGAGATGATGGAGAGGGCCAGGAATAAGCTAATAGCCCACAGTTGCTTTGTGGAGTCAGAACGAGTACTTCTGACTCCACTAAATACTAAACAAAATGACAAGATCTTTGGGTCCCTTTATGAGTGGCAAATTACACTGTTTTTGATCTGAAAGTGTCGATGAGGGAAAACAAATTTAGGAGTTCAGTATAAACTTAACCGTGAGTAATTACTGTCTGTAAAGCAAGCAGATATGGTAGTGTAATCACTACATTACTTGATCAATAATCTAGAGAACTAGATTAATGATTCAGAGATATGAATTCAAATCTCACTGGGAAAGTTGGGGAATTTTTAAATTAAGTTTTAAAAATCTGAGATAAGAAGCTTGTATCAATGGTGACCATGAAACTACTGGATTGCTGTAAAAATCCATCAGCTCGCTAATGTCCTTCCAAGGAAGAAAACATGCTGTCCTTACCTAGTCTGGCTACATGTGAGTCCAGATATAAAACAACGTGGTTGACTCTTAACTGTCCTCTGACATGACCTAAGCAAGTTGTACTCCAGAAAGTGGCTCACCACCGCCTTCTTGAGCCTTATTTCCATATAAGCTGATCTGGAAAAAAGCCCTGGCCAACTTAGCTGTGGCTTGAACTCCTGTGCAGATTGGGCACAGGCTTATGCAGTACTAAATTTATTATTGTTGCACCTATTTTAGGTCCATAAAACATGTAAGATTTCAACCCCATTTTTCTTTCCTGCTCCCATTATTTTCCCTAACCGCTGAAACTTTGTGCTGATTGGAAGGTTTTGGAGAATAAAGCTTTCCCAGTGGCAGAGTAATGCCCCATTCCAATCTTCCTTTGTTACTTAGTTAGATTGCTTGCAAAGATGTTGTTATTTGTGCTGCCTTTTTATTGTGTGAGAGAGTGTTCAGCACCTGTCTCCTTTGATGTTAATTGACTCTATTATTATATTCAAGAATTCACAGGAGCCCACTGCCAGCTGATACATTAGTCTATGTTTAACATTTACAGGGAACAGGGCTCTTGGCCAGATCAGTCTTGCATCATGCTGTTTATTTTTAACTTCTTTGTGTCTAATGTCCAAAGCTAAAGTGTTAAAAACACTACTTAAATGCCAGTGGTGTTGTCCACAATCAGTTAGTGTTAATACTCATAATTTTATTTAAATACAGAATGTGATGGAAGTTTGGGAATGGACTTCCGAAACCTGCTTGGCAGTGCCACCTGGTGACAAGATCTTGCATTATCATGAGCGTTAACAGGAAAATTGAATGATAAATGTTGATATAGCAATTTACAAAAGTATGTGTTCATAGAAAAATGTAACCAAAACTCATAATGACTGAAAGCAATTTTTTTTCCATTCATGGGATGTGGGAATCGCTGGCAAGGCCAACAATTATTGCCCATCCCTAATTACCCTTGAGAGGGTGGTGGTGAGCCACTTTTTTGAATACAACTTGCTTAGGTCATGTCAGAGGACAGTTAAGAGTCAACCACATTGTTGTGTGTGTGAAGTCACATGCAGGCAGACAGGGTAAGGACAACAGATTTTCTTCCTTAAAGGACATTAGTGAGCAGATGGGTTTTTACTGCAATCCAGTATCATTGTTACCATTATTGATACAACCTTCTTATTTCAGATATTTAAAAATTAATTTAAAAATTCCCCAACTGCCACAGTGGGATTTGAATTTATATCTTTGGATCATTAATCTGATTCTCTGGATTAGTAGTCAAGTTTCATAGTCATCACGCTATCATATCTGCTTGTTTCACAGAGAGTAATTACCCACAGTTAAGTTTATACCGATAAAAATCACCTTTCTAGACCATTAGTTGAAGTATTTGCATTCATTAAAGAGCTCTGACTCATGCCAGTGATGACAGGAATTATCCCCATAGAAAATACTTAAGAAGTATTGCTGAAAAAAGACATTTTGTCAAAGCTTTTCACCTTGAACTCACCAGGACAATCACTAGAATATCAATGTCAGGGGAAGCAGCAACTGACTGCTGATCGGTTGGCAAGTGGACTCTGGTAGGGGCATTGCCATGGAGAATGGACCAGTCAATGGTGACTGACAGTTAATTGCCAAGCATTGTTGAAATTTTAAACCAGGCAGCTTGACTCTGATTGGTCAAGGCTTTGCCCTGAGGAATGAACCAGTGAATGACTATTACTTATTTTGTTTAGCTGAAACAGATGCAATGTGTGCACATATTCTTTGTCTGCAAAGAACAAGGAGGGCCCTGGGTTCCAAGGATGTGCTCCTGTTGGCTGTGAAATAAGATTTGAACATTTCATTTTAGTTCACATCTCCTTTTCTCTGCTGATCGACATGTCTTACAGCAGCCGTGAGTTGGTTTGCCATTACCTGTATTACCGGCTCTCCCGCCAGGAGTATATGCAAATGTGCTACACTACACTCTCTTCTCATACAGTGTAAGGTTGCTGCTTCCCTTGACATTGGTATTCTTGTGATTGTCCTGAATAGTGCAAGATGAAAAGCTTTGACAAAATGTCCTTTTTCAGCAATACTCAAGTTCTGTACTACCAAATAACTTTTGAAGTGTTCTTTTTTCTTCATGGATTCTCTTTGTGTCTTGGAAAGATGGTACATTTTATTTAATTGGAACATGCAGTGAAATAAAATCTGATTACTGTAATTCAGATGTTCTGTTTCAATAGTATTTAAGTTTAAATCATAAAATCTGAGTGACAGTGGTAACTGTCCACAGCTATTTGTTATGAAAACTGCTGGCAAAAAAATTGCTGAAAATTAAATAATATTTTATGATATGAACTTCACTATCTAATATTAATAATGTCTTCTTCCAATCTTGCATGGCATTGCACATGGGCAGTCAAGGCCAATTGCGTTCTTTGGGTGAAGTGGGATTGAGGGCAGGGGATAATTGGACCAAGGCATGCAGATATAATTCAGCCCTCATTTTAAAATCATATGTTCTGTCCTTTTTATATAATACCTAATTTTGATATTTAATTCTAAATAATTTGAAAACTTATGATAATTTGGGAAACATAGTTGGTTAATCCAGAGGAGTTCCTGTGCAGTTTCAGCAGAAGAGTTGGAAGATGCAAGACTAAAGCACTGGAACATCACTTGTAGGAGGTTACAGTTGCAGTGTGTCACTTTACATTAACAGTTCCATTATATGTGTGGACATTAGAATTTATAATAGCAAAATTTGACCACAGACATATTTAACATATCTTTTTTCTTGTTACATTAAGGTTTTGTGGAGAGGATGGCAAGATTTTTCAATATATTATAGATAAAGGATAAAAGACCAGACAGTGTTGAGAATGCATTGTACTCATCGGCTGTAGTGTGTTATCCTGCATTCAATATCTACCAATAATATATGAGCTGGTACATTATAGCCAAATTAAGGCAAATGCATGAGTTTGACCTTGGGAGCATTTGATAATGGTTTATATGAATGAGGTGTTTCCCTCTCTCCTGACAGGTGGGGCTTTTCTATCATCTAATTGTCAAAGAACTGGGATATGATTGGTGATGGATAATGGTCCTGGATGTATTGTCCAGCTTGTCAATTTGATTGGTCCAATGCCATACCAACAGGCAAAGATTGGAAGCCTCTAAACATGCAGATCAATGCGGTAATATGATTCCAGTAGCCTGAAATCCAACATCCTTGTAGGATTTAAGTCTCAATGGATCATGCTCCAAAGTTTTCCATGTCCAAGAAATGTCATCATATTCCTGGAATTGCTGCATGGTCATATGGCTGCAACATGTTTGAGAAGATCTGAAACAGTCACCTTCAAAGTTTAGACTGGGGTCAAGCAAGGCTGCATGATAGCCCTCATACTATTTACAATCTACCTGACAGTGGCTATTCACCTCATCAAAGATCAACTGTCCTCTGGTGTCAGCATTAAATACCATCTAGATAGAAAACTCTAACCTCAGTCACCTCCACACCAAAACTAAACTGACCACCATAAATATACATGAGCTACAGTTTGGGGATGACTGCAGTGTCATTGCCCATCCTGCACCAGATTTGCAAGCCACTCTTGATCTCTTCAATTCTGCACACAAGAAACTTGGCATATTCTTCAATGTTACCAAAACTAAAATTCATATCAACCCAGACCTGATCAGCCAAATAATTCACGTCACATATAAGTTGAAAGAGAGACTCTGGAATATGTTGAGTGCTTCCCATATGTTCGCAACCACCTCTTTCAAAAGGCCACCATTGAAGAGGAGATCCAACATAGGATCAATTGTGCCAGCACAGCCTTCTAGAACTCTGGCAGCAAGTGTTTGACAACAAAGACCTCTGCAAGTTAACAAATGTCCAAACAGGGCAGTTGTTGTCACCACACTCGTGTACTGAGGTGAGACCTGGACTGTGCATCAGCAACATACAAGAGTGCTAGATAAATTCCATCATCAAAACCTCTGCCACATCTTATGGATTCAATGGGAGGATGGTTGAACAAATGCTAGTGTCCTTCTTGAAGCCAACTCCAGAAGCATCCATTCAAAGCTCCTGCAAAATCAACTGTGATGGACTGGACAATGTCCAGGTGGCTGAAAACAGTCTTCCCTGTTTGGCCTTTTGAGATTTAAAAAAACAGGACCTATGTTCCAGAGGAGGGAAAAGAAGATGTTTCGATGACAGTCTGAAGCTCTCCATGAAGCATTGATAACTCGGACGAATTTGCTACTAACCATTCAGAATGGTGACAACTCATCCATCAAGCTGCATCAGCTTTGAACCCCAACATCCTAATGATGAGCCAGAGCAGGGACAGTGAAGGATAGAAAAGGAAGCAAATCCTGTACTTGGGATCCCGCTGCTTTGGAGGACATGCAACAATAATTACATCAATACAGTTGAAACTTGCATCGTGTACATCAGCAGTAATTAGCAGACCACATTGCACTGAGTCTGACCGCTGCTGGGGAATATTATAAAAAGTACATTATTTGAAAAGATCTATGGGTCAAGAAGCACTTGTTCAGTCACATGAAGACCCATGGCAGAAATTTGCCACCCTGAGTAGATATCCTCGAATGGAGGGACAGCGGACGAGGATGTAAGCCTTTAGGTTCAGATGACCATCAGGAACCACTTAAATGAATTATCTTTTCTGATGGGATTAATTTGGCAACTTCTTCCCTTGCACTATCCTCTCTATATGACATACTGAATAGATCGTTTACTGACAATATAAATACGTTATAATATAGAACTGAACCGCGAGGCTCACTTCCATTCACATTTATTGTTCTTTCATCCAGATTACACCATCATCTGGGTAATTGTGTCCATTCAGCCAGCCTCCTTGATTAAGTCAGAAAAATGTCTCAATTTTTTTGGAATCGGTATTAGGTTTGTATACATACATAAATTAATTTAGGGGACTTCGCTGACTGTTTATAATCCATCGGCGTTTTCCTTTCGTAGTTTAGATCTTCTATCGAAAGGGGAGCCTGTTAAACGCACTGTTGGCTCGAAATGATCAGCCTTGGTTCTATTCTTGTCCACGTACTCCTTCCTCCACCCAGAAGTGATTGATGAATCTGTGAATTGCACTCAGATCTTTCCCCTTTCTTTCCAAGCCTCCGCAACCAGAAGGACATTTTGTCAACTCGCTTATTGCGAACGCTGAAGCTTTGCAAATGTCCGATGCGAAGTCCGCCGCCAGCGCTGGGAACCGGAGTGCGAGGGGTCGGGGGGGACGGGGCTGATGTCGCTGGCTCAAGTTGGCGCCTCCCATTCGCGGCGAAAGAAATTTTAGTGAATGAACATGCTACAAGCGGCACGGTGACGTACAGGATATTGCGTGCTTTCTGGGGAAGAAAATGAAGTGTGGAGTGTGAAAATGAGAGGTTTGTGCCCAGCCTGGAGAGGAGCGAAGCAGTGACTGACTGAGCCGTGCAGAGAGGAAAGGAGAGGCGCGGAGCTGGGGGGAGGGGGGGGGGGGTGGGGAGCTGGGGAGAGGTGGAGGGGTGGGTGGCAGCGATCCGGCCGCTTCTGGAAGTGACTGGGATCTACAGGACACACCTTCTCTTCCGGATTTTCAGGAGTAGGTGAGGGTGCAGGGGGTGGGTGGGGGTCTGGGGGGTGGTGCTGGGGGGGTGCAGTGGCCAGGAGCTTTGCACAGGATTTCGGAAGCGAAAGGAAAGCCTCCGGGTGGGAGTACTCGAGTTCCCGAGCGGGGTTTGGCAGACGAACGACCCGCAATTGTATCGAGAGGAGCTGGAGCAGCCCCAGAGCCCCCCCCACCCCCCGCCCCGCTGCCCACACTGAGGACAAACCGGACAGTTTGTCCCTTCAGCCCCAGGGGGACTCCGGCCCGCCCGGGATTAGCGCTCCCTCACTGACTTGTCAGCCAGACTGACAGCCGCTCCCGCTCCTCTTGCATCTAACACGTCAGGTTTAGGAGCAAAGGCGGCTGAAAATCCGGCAGCAGAAAAAAAAACCTCGTTCACTCCATCGCAACAGAGAGAGAGAGAGAGAGACAGAACAATTCCCCTTTCCTTCAGCGGAGGGAGCTGAAAATCTCTCAAACTGCATCTACCCGGGGCCAGTTTCACATTGTCTCACCAAATCAGACACTCAATGTTTTATGAGAAAATGCGCGTTTAAAATCAGAAGAGCCATTTGCAGTCCTCCAAGGCGGAATTTACTATTCCAACACAGGCGGAATTAAATCGAACAAGAACAACAACAACAACAAAAAAAAAACAATTTGTCAGGAGCAGTTCGAACCAGAACAAATTTTATTAGGAACAAGACTGAAGAGAGGAGAGGGATCGAATAAGATCGAAGAGACGGAAAGTAGCGAAAGTTGGCACCTGAGGGAAAACCTGTCTTCTCCAGCAAAGTGGATTTCGAAGCTGGTTCCAAGGATGTGCTCCTGTTGTTGGCTGTGAAATAAGATTTGAACATTTCACTTTGGTTCACATCTCCTTTTCTCTGCTGATCGACATGTCTTATAGCAGCCGCGAGTTGGTTTGCCATTACCTGTATTACCGGCTCTCCCGCCAGGGGTTTGTGTGGGAGGAGCCCCTGGACTCGGCTGCCGGCTCCCCGACCCCCGGCTCCGGCGGCGGCTCCGGCTCCGGCTCCGGAGGCTCCGGCCGGCCCCGGGCTGCCCCCGCCTCGTCCGCCGCCGCCGAGAAAGCTCACCGCGTCCTCCGGGAGGCGGGCGACAGCTTCGAGCGCCAGTACCAGCAGGAGTTCGCCGACATTGCGCTGCAGATGCGCTTCGAGCCGGAGAGCGCCCATGGGCGCTTCGAGGCAGTGGCCGAAGAGCTGTTCCGCGATGGAGTCAACTGGGGCCGGGTCGTGGCTTTTTTCGTGTTCGGGGGCACCGTGTGTGTGGAGAGCGCCAAGAGGAGGGACATGGCATCTCTCGTCGATAACATCGCCACCTGGATGACCACTTACCTGGACAGTAGCCTCGCTGACTGGATCCGCGCCAACGGAGACTGGGTACGTAAAAGTGACCAGGACCCACCCTCATCCCCCTACTTGTGTGTTTGGTAGGATGTCAGCTTTGACTGTGTCTGCCTGCCCACCCACTACCTGCCCATCAGCATCACTCCCCCCACGGCAAAAATATGTGGCGGTCAGTTTCCTACCCACTTGCATCATCCTCATACCTGCCTACACACTCAAATATTAGCCTCTCCGTCATCTTTCCTGCCCACTTCCATCACCTACATATCTACCTACTGCATTTGTGCGCAGCCTTCACATTCACCTACGTATCGTTTGTCTGGCCACTTTCTTGCCTTTGCTTTCACCACCCACCTATAGTACTTGTGTGGGGGTTTGTAAATGTCTTACAAACCACGTGTTTTTATTTATGTTTGTAAGTCGGCATTAATACGAGTTCTTGTGCATGGCATTATTGTTCAGTGATACTTGTTCTAAAACTAAATATTTCTATCGAATCTTTAGTCTACATTGTTTCTTCAGTCTGTATTGTAATCACATCCTTTCCCTAATTTTGTTTTATTCTTGTAAAAACGTTGAAAAACTATAGAATGTTTTCCTATTTGCCTAAACAAAAAATCCTCCACTGTTTATGTTGATAATTTTTATAGGTTTGCATTTATTGCTCAAAGTATAAATCATAATGTGCCACTCCAAACCAACACCAGTAGATATTCCACGTGCAAGATATATTATCACCCATGTACTACGCAAAGCTTGTTATTTGGAGTGATGACCTCATTCATTATATGTACAAGTTTGGTCTGTTTGTTTGCATGTAGTCAGCATGTTGTGATGTAACAGATAGTGACAGAACAGTTTATATTCCAAGAATCTCTTTTAGGATTTTGGTTGACCTCTTACTTAGTGTCTGTGGGGTAGTCTGGATGATAGATTTTAAGTGATTATAGAAAGTGAACAGTTTTGTGTAACATAATTATCAACTATTAACTTTTTGTTGTCTGTGGTATACACTCATGGCTGAGTGTGCTCCTGACAGAATATTGCTGTAATAAATTTCCATCTGTTTTAATAAGATAGGATATCTAAACATTTTGGTCTTTCTCTAATGGAAATACACTTTATAAAGTTTACCTTTCAATTAAACATGATTAAAACTGTGAACAAAAAAAAGTGTTTACCATTGCTGTTGACTTCAATTTAATCACATGTACTTATTGTTAAACCCGCATTATGTCTGGTTCTGGGTATTACTTTGCTCAACAACATATGTTCGTTGGGGGATTATGGGTTTGTTCTTCATCACCCTCTGTTGTATAAATCTTTGTGCCCTCTCCATCCTACATCTAGACATCTGTCTACAAAAGATCTTATTTATATATTATCAGAGCATAGTGCATTGCCAAGGTTGAATTCAAGTTAAAATCCTGATGTCATTTTTGTTGTTGTACTTATACCTCAGACTTTTAGCATGTATGATGTCAGTAATTAAACTTTGTATTAAATCTTAGAAAACAGTTATAGATGACCTGTTTTAAGGTTGCATCATTAACCGTTGCAAATAAGAACATTGTTAAATTTACTTCAGATTGATTTATACAGCAATACTGCTTTGAAATACCAAGTGTAAATATTTATGTAATAAGCACTTCATAATTTAATTGCAATTAACCTCCAGATTGAGTGAATAATTGGTAAGGGTATTCAATTGGTATATTAGAAAAACTTGCATTTATATAGCATTATTTTTGTCCTCCGTATGCTCCAAAACACTTCACAGTCGGTTACAACAATGACTAGATTCAGAAGTGGTTAATGTAGGAAACGCATCTTTCTTTAATATTTTCAAACTACAAACTCCCAGTCCAGGCTATTGGTTACACAGATGTTCCCTTGTTAAGTTATACAAGGGAAAAGAATTGCCTGCCATCGTTTTTCTCACAGTTTCTCCATATTCCTGACTTGAATGGTTCGTCTTCAGAAAGAACTACTATTCAAGCAGTCAAGGCACCGATGCACAGATCCTATACGCTGAATTTTGCATTCCGAGGTCAGGTGTGCACCCGACCCGAATGCATGTAAAATTGCATGAAAAAACATCGGGCGTGCGTCCCAACGCCGTTACACACGCGTGCAATATTCAGGTAGGCGAGCACGCGTAGGAGTCGGAGCAGCACCCTCTGACAATTAAAGGGCCAATTAAGGTAATTAAAGAGCCTATTGATCACGATTTTACGTTGCCCATGCGATTTACAGCTCATCGCATGGGCAAAACGGGTGGGTGGAATTCAAGTTTTGATCATTTCCTCATCCACGGGTGGGATAAAAGCCCCCGGAGCAGCAGCACTTTCTCGGTTATTGCCAGTCCTTTGCTGTGTGAGTGCAGAGTTGTCCCAGTGTTTCTTGGCATCTCATTTGATTGTCAAGCCTGCCTTTCAGCCTCTCAGGTCCTCGTCTTCCCTGGGAGGTTCCCCCGAGTATTGCAGCACAGTGATCCTTCATTTTCAAGGCACTGGTTCCTCTGCATCCCATCTAATGGGGATAGTGTATTCTGCCAGTGGAGCCTCCGCTGCAGAGGAAGAGAGGGACAGGAGGGAGAGGAGGTCAGGTGGGCACGGGAAGCGTCCCAGGGACAGACCTTTAAGTGGAGAGGCACGGGCTCAGTTGGTGCAGGGCCAGCAGGGAGGCCCAGGTGGGAGGGCATGCTGAAGATGCCACTACCCAGCGTCTAGAATGTTCAGGCAGCGCTCCAACTACCTCCAGATGTCTGAGGTCCAGTGCCGCAGGAGACTCCACCTCTCCAGGGATACAATGACAGCAATATGTCGCATTCACAGTGCAACCTCGGCCAGGGGTGAGTTTTACATCCACTTCCGGCCATGCCGGCTACGGGCGCACCCCAAGGGTAAAATCCAGGCCAATGTGAATAAAACAGCCTTCTGATCTTTTTCTCACAGTCAGTGTTCTTACTTTCAGTGGTTTTACGTGGTTTGTGAAGTGACTTTTATTTGAAAGAGGAGTAAGATCTATCAAGTACTGTGTGTGTGTGTGCGTGTGTGTGTGTTGTGTCTGTCGGTATGTGTATATGTATTTATTTATTTTGATCAGTACGTTACAGCAGGCACCTAAAAGATGTGCACACTCCCATAGTTCCAGGGAGTGGAAGGATATAGAAGCAAAACAGGATTGAGGCTTTGCTACTTATTGAACCTATAATGTTGTGCACTACATGCGATGGGGTGTCTTCTCTTGCCACCCTGCCTACACCCTGCAACACTCAAAACCTGTCAACATATTATCTGTTCCCAATTCCCATGGCAGACAGCTGGCTTTTACTTATTTGTGCTTGAGCTAGCTGCTAATTGTCTAACAGTTGTCTATAGCATTTTCTCTATACACAGCCACCCCCCTTCTTATTCTCTGTTCTCTCTGCATCTCCTTTGAGATGCAAAAGGTTAGGACTGTTCTCTTTGGAACAGAGAAGCTTCAAGATGGGAAGTTAAAATAGAGTAAATAGAGAAAAACTTGTCCCTCTGGTGAGTGGGTCGATAACCAGAGTTCATAGATGTTCAGAGGTGGCAGAAGTTGATTTCATAAATAATTTTAAAAGAGACTTGGACAGGTAGTTGAAGGTGAAGAACTTACAGGGTTAGAAACAACAAGTGGGGGTGTGTCACTAAGCATGACAACTCTTTCAAAGAGCCAACAGGGCATGACAGGCCACATGGTGGTCTCCTGTGATTCTAACAATGACAGTAGATTCATGATCCATGGAATCATGCCATTCCAAGACGCAGAGTTAATACGCCAGCGTTCTGTACTACATAGTGACTGATGGATAGCAATTATGTTGCCATGACTAAAATTCTAAGGTTTTCAGATAGGGGAAGTTTTTCAAATAATTAAATGTTTTACTCGGATCTTAAAATTAAAGTAGTAAAATTACTATTTTGCTCTAGAACCTTGCAAAAGTTTAAAATTGCTTACTTGATTGATATTTGAATCACTCTTTTAACTATTGCTTTTGCTGTATATCTTAATAGTCTAAAGACTGGGGATTAAAAACTGATAACTGATTAGGACAATAGAAATTCCTAGATTCCTTTATTTTTTGGCATGTGTTGAAGAAATAACTTCTGGCCAAACCTTTTTCCAATTCCAGCCCACCTTTGTTCAGTTTGAATTTCTTCTAATAATCAAAAAAACCATGGAAAACTTGCATATGCGTACTAGTTGTAGGTGGTTCTGTACATTCTGAATTGCCTAGTTTGAATGTATCTTCAGTATTTTTGGTGTTTAAGGAGATGCATCAAGTATATCTGTTCCATTGGAATATTTCAGTGGCCAAACCTTTTACTTAGAAAGTTATCATTTTCCTTTGAGTTTGTAAACCTCAATGCTTTCCTATGTTTACCATCATCATTAATTTTACTGTGGGTAATGTTAGAATGGTGCATTAATTTCTATTTAAGCCATGCCTTGGTGGCAACCACTTGAAACTGTACAGGCTCTAGGTAGCATTATCAAACTATCTGCTTGTTAGACTGCTAATACTTGAGTGCTGAATGATTGCCGCAAATCAGCTGAACAAGGATAATCAACAGGCATCATTACTTACAATAGATATAAAAGCGTAAAGTTACAGATTGTTATTTGGGGACAAGTAGGATGATCCACAAGAACAAAATAACATGGTTTTTATTATTTGTAAACCTAGTCTGTTATGTTTAGCCCTTTTTTGAGCTTTTAGTTGAAATATTGGAAAATGTCTTTACATTCAATTACAGGACCCAACTAAGGGATTTAACAGCTGTTGCAGCAAGACCTTGGTGTGTTTGTATGACAATTTAACAGTTGTAGCACAGTGACTTAAATTTATACCGTGTTTTTATTGTGAACTGTTAACAGTCTAAATTGCATTTGAACTCCCAATTATTTTAAGGACTTAGGTTATACTATTTAATTCATAATGAAGATGGAATAACCCACTAGTGACACAGTTACAAGTAAACAACTATCTGTTCTCCACTGTGCATTCTGTTTTTTACTGGAAATATGTAGATTACCAAATTCAAACCATTATTTTTTATAAATCCTGAGTAAAGAAAAAGATATAAAGAATGTTCGAATTTATGTCCTAATGTACTGTTAGATTTTGCATATGATCACGTGAAGAGGCAGTTTTATACAACTGGAATTTTGCTGCTTAAGCAGCCTGCTACATTATAATTGGAATCTCTGGGCTTTCTTTTCCCTTTAAATCCCTCCATTCATAATTTTCTACATTTAATAGAAAAAAGGACAGTTTTCTGCAATATAGTTAAATGTCTACTGATTGTATCCTGATGTTTTGATGTAATTAGAGGACAGGTGACAATGGTGCAGAAAACTGTAGTTTCTACCTTCTGCAGTATTTAATTATTTGGATTCATAAAATAATACAGCACAGAAGAAGGCCATTCAGCTCATTGTGTCTGAGCAGGGTCTCTGGAAAAACTACCAATTCATCGCTATCCCCTTCTTTTGACCTGACCCTGTAAATGTTACCTTTTCAAGTATGTATGTACAAATTGCCCACTGTTTTCAGAGGGAGAAGGCAAAAACTAATCTAAGTTATTTCTAACCCAATTTTATCTATGTTTTTAAACTAAATTTAGGTTAGAAAAATCTTGTAAGTTTAAGTAAAAGCAAACTACTGAGTGATTCTCTGACATTCTTTGCTATTGGAAAGAAAAACTAAAATCAGCAATATAGATTTAACAAAATATTTTGGGGTACAACTGATTAATGAAGTGTCTGCATTTTATTCCAAATATAATATTGCAAATTTGTGTGCTTTCTTAACTTTCTGTTTTGAATATAATAGATTTTTTAGATAATATGTTCCATAGCATTCTGGTGTAGAGAAATACAGGAATGCCCAGGTAGCATATACTTATGTAAAATTTTTGCATTGGTGTGGAGCAGGGTGTTCTAACCTGGAGATTTACAATTGAATAATTTGAATTTTATGTTTTAGCATTTAGTTCTCTGTTGCAAAATTAATCAAAGGAGGCAATTAAGGGAAACATACCTATATAGTGCATAGAGGATGCTATTTTTAATCCTCTATCTGTAAGGAAGCTCTGACCAAGTAACTCTCCAGCTGTTATACTGCCTCCTAAGTGAAGAGATTTTCCCAGTAACTGGCCAAAGTGCATTTTATTGATGTATCTAGCATGAAAACACCTACATTGTTGAACTGGTAGCAGCGGTTTGTGTTTTTAATGGAGAGGTGTGCATGAAGTGTAAAGGAGTATAGTGGTGTTCGTAATTTGGCAGTGAATGCTGCAGATGATGCTTGAAGAGAATCTACAGGCTTAAGGGGGCATTGAGTCTATCAAAAAAACTGAGCGCTTAATCACCATCTCTTTATGTTTTTAGAGTTAGGTAGTCTGCTCATGGTGTAGTCTGCAGGATTTGTACTCCTCCTCTAAACAGGATCTATAGAGTTAGGAGTGCAATTTCTCTGATTTTCCTTTTCCTTCCTTGGTGCTCCTGAGATTAGAATTGTGGATAGAACTTATAGCCTCCAAATCTGTTTTCAATGTTGGAATAAAGTAAGGTTTCCTGCAGTTGTTTATCTTTTTTAAAGCAGTCAGCTGAGTGTGCATGAGTGAGAATGTGTTACTAAGACAGCATGCTGCTGCCATTTAGAACCAATAGCTGGATAACCATTTAAAAAGTAAACAAACACAATAAAATTAATGTTTCCACAATCTGTCATTCAACAAGTTTTAGTTGCCTCTTCCTGTTAGTGTGATCTTTGGAAGCCGCTTTAAAGATTTTTGTTGTATAGGGGAGTCATTTTTTATTTACCAAAATATTTTGTCGATGAAGAGATGCTGGAGTTTCTGTAAAATAGCATAGTGCTGAAGGTGTCTAAAGAAATTTATCACAGCTTTATTTTCTTGGGATGTACTTCTATATTTATCAATGCCTTGTAGGGAAGTCCCAAAAAAAATTGGACAGCGCACATTTATAATGTGTGGAAGGCAAACTCGGAGCTTAATGCTGCAGATACAAATTGAGCTGTCTTTATTTACGTGCACAGCAAGAGGCAGACCCCTGCCTCTATAATCTGAAGCATTTGGATGACTTGAATGGGAGTAGTGTGCTACAGGAGTAAGAACACCCTTTTACCGAGGTGTTGCATGGATTAACCACCATGCTGCTATCTTTTCTGTTCGGGCCAACACCAATGATCACATTATTTACACTATTTCGAAGCAACAGACAAAAGGAAGATAAACCAAAATACAAGGCTTGACTTAATTGGAACTTGAAATGGTTAAAATAATAGTATTTAAAATCTTTTGAGTCTTCTGTAAATCTTTTGACTGAGAGTTTGAAGAATGTAATATTGTACCTCTGATCCATGTAATTCCACCTCAGCATGCAATGTTGTACCTAAAGGTTGAAACAAGGTAGTTGGGGACTAGAAAAAGCTAAGTTCTTTACACATGCTTTTGCCCCCTGGATCAAAGCAGATCCTTTCCCTAGACAGGCAATTTATTATTGATTTTTTTCCCCCTTTTTTGTGTTGTAGACTGTTAATTGTAAATCTTTCAATCTCGACAGGTTTCACATTTGCTTTTGACATTCAACTCAAATAGCTGGTTCCAGAGAACAACTCTTAAATGGACTTTGTGCATTTGTAAGATGTGCATGATTTCAGCATTTCAAAGGCAGGAGAGAAATCCTGATACTTTTAACATGTATTCTTTGAGACTATTTACAGCATCACTAAAGAAATGTACATATTTCTAGACTGTATTTGTTTATTACTCTCATTTGCTCCTTGCACAAGAATTCTTTTCCAGCAGAAAATGAGGTTTAATTTTAAGTTTACGGCATATTTAGATTGATAATATGTTGGCTCATCTAAGATTACATTGAACAGAAAGAATTTGTATAGTCAGTTGGGATGGGGTGTTTCCAGCCTCATCTCATTTTGATGTCAACCCACCAATTAAAACTTAACGTTATAGTCTGCCCTGCTGACCAGGGGTAGGCCAATGACAAAAAAGGCACAATTCAAAAATTACTTTTTTAGGAAATCCCCAGGATGTTTTGATGCAACTTGGTGTCTTCTAGCTTCTAATCTCCAGTAACAGCCCGGAGGCATGATATAGACTTACAGACCTGAAAGACTTGCAGCTGTGTTTATAGATGCTTCCATTTTTTTTAGATGCAGACTTAAGATGCCTGTAATTCCCTAGACCCCACGGAAACAGCATGTCTCCATGCATTGTGACTGATCGGACATCCAGAGAAGAAAACCTCCCTTACAGTGATTTTATGGTTTGAACAACCTGTAGAAGCTAGACTGAGTCCTGCTTCCATTACATTCATTTCATTCTATACTTGATGTTCTGTATCAAGTGTGCACTATCACATGGTATGCACTGAATTCATCTCTGCAGTGCCAAAAGTTTTGATTATTATCTTTGGGAAACACTTTAGTAAATGCTTGCATTCCATCACGTTCACGATCAAAGAAGCTGAATATGCAATACCCAATAATTAGCTGGCATAGTTAGTTTTGAATATTTTGCACTATGAGATGTATGAATGTTCATTTTGTCTTTGGAAATAAACCTACTGGAATGTACTTTTAACATAATGCTGAATATGAGCTCCAATTCAATGAGATAATTTCATGTTCTTTCCCACAAGTATCAAATTTTCTGTCAGGCTATTCATACTAGCTGAAAAATACAGTATTTGCATTTACTTGAACAAATAACTTCTTTATTAGGTGAAAACAAGTTATCTTAAAGATTTTCTTTAGAAAAATCAGCAGCGGTTTTGTGGAACGGAGGAGTGGGTGTGGAGGTTGATACAAACTTACGCGCATCCTATAACCAGCTCAGTGTGTGTGTGGTGGGGTGGGGGGCATGCGCACATGAGGGAGAAGCAAGAAAAAATGTGCAGGTGTTAAGAAATGCAATTACTGGGACTTGAAAAGAAACCACTGATAAAATAACTGGGAAAGAAAGTGTGGGTTGTTGCTGCAGACCTCCTACTCAACAACCCACAAACACCTACATCTGATATTTGATTTTTGTTTTCTTACTCTGAGATCATGCTTTTGAATGTGGTATAGGGCACTGTGACATGTGAAAGCAATGACTGAACTGTTTTTGTTTACTTCTTCTATTACTGAATGCCACGTTGTATAAGGTATTCAATATAAATTAGTAGTAACAAATAATTTTATTGAGGAAATGCCAATATGTTCATTTAAGGTTGGCCCAGAAAAGCAAAAAAAACACTTGTTCAAAGGAAGCACTCAGAAAAATTTTGGAAGAAATCCAGAATAGTTCACAACTGCAGAATTAGCATAAATGTTTTGAATGTGGTTTTTCAGATGGAAATTTCCTAGACAATTTTTCATCATCGCTACAGAACTTTGACACCTGTTTGAATTGACTTGACCTACCAGATATGCAGAGCAACATGTTTTTTTTTTCCATTTTGGACTGTTCTGGAGTGTCCTACAGTTACCTCAATTGCAGGCCAAAGTGAACAGTGACACACTTCACACACAGTCAAGTACCTAGAGAATGGTCCTGTGTTTCATGATTAAGTTATCTGTATTTAATGCCATCTATTTTTCAGTCTCCACTACGTTGAGTTGTGTTCATAGGTCACATTTACTAATATTTTTAAAGATTTGGTTATCCGTAACAATTCTTACTGATGATCAGATAAGCTCTCTGAATAGAAAAATTGTAAACAAGGCAGTTATTGTTTTCATATGCTCACATATTGACCTGCACCACATCCAGAAATAAGAAAACTTTGCAGAATAACAACGTATTTATGAAATTTAATTATAAAATGTACTAACTGATTTCTCGCGGTATTGCTCACTGTTCATTTAGGGTCTGGTGAGCAGCTGTGTGCTTTGATGTGGACCTATTGCACGCTGAAAATTAGAGCACAATGATTGATGGGCTGTGGATGAAGTGGAGCAAGGCAGGGGATGGATGGGCTAGTCAGTGTAGCAGAAATAGAGGTCGAAGCAGGGTGCAGAAGTATAAAATGATGACCATTGGAGCTAGAGGAAAGCAATTGAAGTGGTGAACTCTGATGGCAATACTTAGAAAAATCTTTTTTCCCCCTCTGCATTTGCAATCAGATGACTATATTTGAAGAGAAAGAAAAGCTGTTTCTCCCTATCAAAAAAATTGGGATGGATATTTAAAGCAGCGAACATTTCTGAATGGTCAACAAGACTGTCACAATTTCTGGTTTGTAACCCCCCTGCCCACCCCATCTTTTCTTTTTAGTAGTATATTAAAATGGATATGACATGCTCATAATTGTGAAATCGATGAGCGTCCCAGGGGTTTTGAGTTCATGCCATAATAATTTGTGAAACTTAATTTCATAGCGTAATTTGTGTCCCAGAAAAATAACTGAAAGCTGCCAGTTTGCCAGAATCCATATGGTTCACAAAAGTCCTTCAGAGAAGGATGCTTGTTAGCCCTATTGACTCAACATGAAGTGTAACTCAAATATGTGGCTGATTCTTAATGCCCTCTCAAGTGGCTTAAGTAATCTAGGTAAGCAAATTGCCAGTCTTCTTGTTATTGAACTTTATAGCAATGACCAAGGCATCATACCAAACTTACAACAGATAAAGTGGTGGGCAATTAGGGATGGGCAATAAATGCTGGCCCAGCCAGCAATACCAACATCCCATGAAAGAATGAAAAAAAAGAGAATCTAAGCAGCGATAGCCAGGCATAAGAGGAAGAGGCCTGTATTTTCAGGCAATTATTGCTTCATAGCTAGATCAGGATGCATCTGTTTTATGGAAGAAGATTTGGATATCTGTTTCCTCCTGTGTGCATTTAAACTATAACTCTAGCACTAGATTGCTTTGCATCAACTACAGTTGGAATTGGGGATGTGCAATGAGCAAGAAACTGTGGAAGAGGATTTTAATGCCTAATTTGCATTACACAAGTTGGTTCAAAGCCAAAATCACTTTGTATTAATGCTAAGCTACTAGTGTAAGTGAAACCTCAGATCTGCCTTTGTGCAATTTTATACTTGTAGAAGTAATTTCCACAGGTAACAACTTATCGTGGTGCTTTCCTCTCTCTTTGGGTGCTTCTATGTTCCAAGGAACAATTTAATCAGTTACTTTATCTGTTAGGAACTTCATTCATTGTTAGGCTTTTGACATAGTCAGCCCAATTTTGTAGATTTGGGACATACCAGCTAATAAAGCATTATAGGATTTTGATAGATTTTGTATTTTTTCTCTGGGTTTTCCCCATGTCATGGTCCATAATCTTAGTAGCAATTGAGCCTAGTGTTGCAGACAGGGATGAGAGAGAACTACTTACACTTCTGTTCCCTTCTCTTAGTGTCCAAAATCAGTGTGTTTCTGAAAAGGAAGATGTATGTGCTTCTTAACCCTTAAGTCTGTGGATAATTTGCATGATCAGCAGCCAGCTTTTCGTGGATTTAAATAAAGAGGATTATTTACACACCTTGAAAGTCTAACGCTACATCGTTCACTCACTATTCAGACACACTCTCTCTCTCTCTCTCTCTCTCTCTCTCTGTCTCGGAAAATTACAGTTAAAGAGAATAGTGCACTTCTGCAAGTTATAAACAAAAGAATAGTTTGTAATTCACGTATTTGGCTTGTCTTAAAAAAATGCATGTGTTGCAAGCCAGGTGAAGAAGGTGTTTTCACTCCTAAAGGGTGGTATAGGTGGATTCAACAGATGGAGCCATATATCACAATTGTTGCAGGATTCCCTCGAAGAGGTGGGTCTTCAGCATGTCACAAAGGTAGTTACTTATTACCAGGAGGTTGGTTTCCTGCACTGGTGGACTTGAAAAGGAACAGGCTTGGAGACCTTAAGATGTTGCAGCCCTAGTTTTAAAGATGCAGGTATTGCTGCTGACTCTGCAGTTGTTGTTCTGTGTTCTGCAGATAGCACTTAAAGCCCCATTTTAAAGGGAAGGCCAAGATGGCTGCCCTACCATGTGGTCCTTCATAGTTTCCTTCCAAATATGGTGTTGTGCATGTTAGTTAGCCATAACCTGGGTCTTTGTGTACAGACCTTCACCTTGGGGGTCTGAGGCAATCACTGACTTTTGTTATAAAAAGGCACGTTCAAGTCAGGAAACACCTTTTGGGTAATTTCAGGAATGAGTTTTGACACTTCTTAGTGTGGAAGGTGATGTTTTGTCCTTTTGAGACAGTGTGGTAGTTTAAATCCACAGATTAAGTCAGGTGACTAGGTGGCCATCTTTTGCATAATTTTAATGTCCATTTTTGAAAGAAAAGTTAGTTCCAGGAGATTCCAAGCTGAATTCATGTTTTAAAAGTTACATATTGGACATGCTTCTACTGGGCATGACACTAGTTGATTTTTTTTCATTTCAACATGTCCAATGATATTAAATGCAAAGGATAGCATTGTGACCGTGTTTTCTTGGATAAAGATATAATTCCATATCTGAGTAATTTATAGCAATGTTTTCCAGAATTCAGTGTCCTCTGAAATCACATTAAATGTAGGTTTCTCTTTACTGCTATGGACAAAGGATGTTGGAGCATTATGAGTGTTTTGCCATTTCAAGAGCATAATATTAGTGTAACGTCACCAAAAAACAGAAGTAAATGTAAAGGATTACACCTACCAGAGACATTTCCTTTACAAAAGAGGCAATAGTATTGTTACCTCTTCCTTTCCATCTGGTTTTACCTCAGTAGGAAGGGTTATCAGATATGATTTAATTTATAACAGCACACTGTTTCATTTTGCCTCCTGGGCTTGTGCTGGGCGCTTGACTCAAAGACCACATTGTTCAGGAGATAATTCTACAAGGAAATTGTTGAATGTTCTGTGTGAGGCAATTTTAGATTTTTGCAGAATGTTGAGCAGCAGCTACAGTAAGAGTTACATTTTTAGCAAAAACTTGGAAGCCTGACTTGAAAATTAAATGCTCTTGTGTTGGTACTCTGGTTATATTCTTATAGACAGCTAATGAACTTTCAAATCAATCAGGAAGGATTCTGGAATGGACCAGGCAACCCTCATAACATTCACCTGGTTTGCATGGGATTGGACATTATTGAGTCTTAAAACAGGAATTCTTTGATTCCTGTGGCACTTTTTAAGAAAAGTGAGGGGAAATCTTCATCATCTTATCTGGGCTGAATTTTAACCTAGAAGAGAGAGGTCAAAGGCAAATGTAGATTGAACTTAATAATTGATGAAAAGAGCTCAACACTCTTTGTTGCCATTTCTTTTTGTTTTTGGCATATTTTCTGTCGAATGTGATCACCAAATAGCAGAGATGAAGTTTGCAATCCTTCTGAAAGTAGATGGACAATATGAAGATCAATATTTCCTGACTGAGCTATTGGTTTGAATATCTTGGTGCTGAAGATAATGCAGCTTTGGACTCTGTAGTGATTCAGCTGCCATTGCATTTCAGATGAGGGAACAATATCACTTTTGGAAATGCAGAGTTGGGAATCTTTTTGATCACTTTTCAGAGAATGTTTTTGTTTTTTTTTCTCCCTAAACTAGGGCATTTATTCAAATTAGGAGCTGGGAAATTAAAATTTTCAATCGGCGTTAGTATGACAGTAAGTGAATTAATAAGAATATAAGCACAGAGCAAATCTAGAGTTTATAAATTAGAATTGATAATTTATACAGGGTACTAAGTACATTGTTAAAGAAGGAATAGAGGGCTTATTTTACATCATGAATGGGCATTTGGGAGCTGCTGCTTGCAATTCCTGCACCGCATGGGACCTTCAGGAACTTCACGTGTCTTGGAAGACCACGGGTTTAGGAAGTAAACCCCGCTGCTTCAGTTCAAGCTCAGGATTTCTAAGCTTGAGGGGCAGCTGGAGTCACTGCGGAGCATCAGGGAGGATGAGATTTTCCTGGATGGCATGTCCTTGGAGGTGGTCACCCCACAGGCAGTGAGAGTTCAGGATAGTAGGCGGATGGCCATCCAGAAGAGTAGGAAGAGGCAGGAAGTGCAGGACTCTTTGGGGTAAGTGCCACTCTGCAACAGAGATTTAGTATTGGAGATTGCTGGGCGTGATGCTAACCTGAAGAAATGCAGTCCAGACCATGGCACCAATGGGCATGGGACTGTACAGGAGGGAACAAAAAAGTGTAGAAATGCAGTTGTAGGAGATTCTATAGTGTAGGAGACAGAGAGGCATTTCTGTAACTGTCATTGTGAATCCTGCATGGCGTGTTGCTTCCCTGCTGCCTGGGTAAAGGACATCATGGAGATGGTGCAGGATATTCTGCAGGCGGAAGGGAGTGAGCTGCCTTTGTGGTACACATTGGTAGCAATGACATAGAGGGTGCAGGTACTGAGGTCCTAGGGACAGATTTTCAGAAGCTAGGGAGAAAGTTTAAAAAGTAGGATCACAAAGCTCTGCATTACTCCCAATGCCACACACTAGCCAGAATAGGAAAATAGGGAGGATCAATGTGTGGCTTGAGGCATGGTGCAGGAGGGAGATCTCTAGATTCTTGGGGCATTGGGACCAGTTCTGGGGCAGGAGGCAAATATTTCAAATGGGGACAGATTGTATCTCAGTAGGACTGGGACCAATGTCTTCATGGGGCGGTTCACAGTTTGTGGTTGCGGAGGGTTTAAACTAAATTAGCCATGGGATGGACACTGGCATATTGAAGTAGTAAAGAGGAATAAGATGCATAAAGCGCAAGTGCTGGATAGTACTAGAGAAGGAAGTAGCACCATATTAGTTGGAAGCAGACTACGATGTACTATGAGGAACACAAAGACAGGTTTAGAATGTGTGTACGTGAACACACAAAGTGCGGTGAATAAGGTTGGTGAGCTAATGCACAAAAAGCCATGTGGGAATATGATGTAGAGGCAATAACAGAAACCTGGCTTAAAAATTGAGAGGGCTGGGTGCTTAATATTCAAGGGTACAAAGGCCTGAATTTTCGCTCCCGGGTTGGGAGTGCAGAGTCGGGAGAAAACCTGGCTCTGCAAACCCGACTCCTTAAGTAAACTGCTGCCCAAGTTCCGATTTTCACCCCGGGGTGGGTGGTGAGTAATGGAAATGAGGCCTACCAACCCTGGATCAGTTTGGAGGTAGCGGAGGAGCTGCCTGGTGCAGAGGCAGACTGGCGAAAGATTGGCCTTGGTGATCTGACACTTTGTCCCAGCTTCATAAAAACACAATTAAACAAAAAACAGCCCTCTAGACCTCACCCCTCATACCTCCTCACCCCAACACTCCCCATGTCCCATCCATGCCAACCCATGCCACCTCATGTCCCTAGCTACCCCCATGGCCCCTCATACCGTACATATCAACAAATGCCCCTCTAGCCATCCCCATAGCCCCTCATAACCTGCTTGCCAACCTACGTCCCCCCCCACTCCCCATGGTCCTATATAGCCCAATACTAATTTAGTGCCAATCTGTGCCAACCCATGCTCATCACCCACTGCTCTTTGCCCTTACAACCTCCATGCCAACTAACGCAGTATCCACCATGGGCAGACTTCAGGATCCATGCTGAGAGGAAACAAAATAAAGTTCTAAGTGACTATTGATGGAACTCACTATTTTTTAAAAACTCTCATTGATAAAACAAAATTCATTACATTTAAATTTCTTCAATCACTTAATCTGTTATAATAACATGCATTTGTATTCATAGTCCCACTTCAAAAACTTTATAAGCACTGTCTATCAAACTATGAACTGACAAGCACCCCTGTGAAATAATGTTAGATTGTGAAATCAGTCATGCAGCATTGACCCTATAATGATAACCCTCAGACAGAGTGAAATAGCAAGCACTGATCTTTTAACACTGCATACAGTTCTTTCAAATATTTTAAGACAAGGAAATGTCAATGCTTTGATGGCTCCCTTAACAGTTCCAATGAGCTTGACAGTTCCAATGAGTTTATCCACTTTTACACACATTCATGTCTAATGTTAACAACCCCAAAGGGCAAATAATCTCTCCAAAAGGGCAACACACCTCTCCCAAAGGTGTCCCAGGACCATATTCAAAAGGGTATCTTATCTCACCAAAGAACTCCACTAACCTTAGATCTTCTCCTGATAGGTCTAAAGTGAACAAGTCACGTGTTGGACATCTCACAGGGGCAGGACTTCCAGAATTGGGCCTCCGGTGCCATTTTCGATAAGCTGGTGACCCTCTCTATCGATGCAAAAAATTAAAAAAGATAGGGAAGATAAAAAGGGTGCTGGGGTGACGGTATTGATTAGGGAAGGCATTATAGTGTTAGAAAGAGAGGATATTCTGGGGGTGGGAGTGGGGGGAAGGAGAACAGAATCCATTAGGTGAGGGTTGAGATGCAAGAAAGTTATGATCACACTACTGAGGGTATTCTGTAGGTCTCCAAATAGTGAGAGAGAGAGATGGAGGATCAAATCTGCAGGGAAATCGCAGAGGTATGCAAGAACTATGCAAGAAAGAAATTGGGAAAATTTAATTACCCAAATATTGATTGGGATAGTGTTAGAGTAAAGGATAAGGAGGAGAAGGAACTTCTGAAATGTGTTCAGGAGAACTTTCTTGATTGGTATGTTCTTGGCCCAACTAAAAAGGAGGATTGCTGGATCTGGTGCTGGAGAATGAGGTGATCTGAGTGGACCAAATGTCTGTTGGGGAACATTTGGGCAAGAGTGATCATCAGATCATAAGGTTTAGATTAGTAATGGAGAAAAGTAAAGGAACAATAGAAAGTAAAAGGCCCAGATTGGAAAAGGGTTAATTTCAATGTGATGAGAAGGAATCTAAGCAGGGTAAAATATAACCAAAACAAAAACAAAAATACCTGGAAAAACTCAGCAGGTCTAGCAGCATCTGCGGAGAGGAAAACAGTTAACGTTTCGAGTCCGAATGACCCTTCAACAGAACAAAATATAACCAAAGATTGACAGGAAGAACTGTAACAGGAAAATGGGTGATCTTTAGGGAAGAGATGCTTCAGTACAAGCCAAGTACATTCCAACACGGGCGAAAGATAGGGGAGCCAAAGACAGAGCTCATTGTATGGTGAGGGAGATAGAGATTATGAAACAAGGCAAAGAGGGTTTATGATGCATATCAGGTGAACTCTTCAAGTGAGAACCAGGTCAAATACAATAAGTTGAGAGGGGAGGTGAAAAGGAAAATAAGACCAGTAAAGAGAGAATATGAAAATAGAATGGCACTCAGCATAAAAGGGAACTCAAAATCTCCTTCTGGCATATAAATAGTAAGTGGATAGTAAGAAATGGAGTGGGCCCTATAAGGAACAAAAAAGATGAGATATGCTTAGAGACACAGGACAAAGCTACAATACTTAGTAAGTACTTTGTGTCTGTGTTTACTAAAGAAGAGGAATCTGACAAAATATTGGTAGAAGTGGAGATAGTAGAAGCAATGGATTGAAAATTGAGAGGGAGGAGGTACTACAAAGGCTGTCTATGCTTAGAATGGAGATGTAACCTGGCCTGGATGGCATTCATCCCAGGTTTCTCAAGGAGGTGGGGGTGGAGATTGCGGAAGGGCTTGATCTTCCAACCTTCCCTTGATACAGGAGAGATGACAGAGGATTGGAGATTGGCAAATGTGACATCTTTATTCAAGAAAGGGTGTAAGTACAGTCTGAGCAACTATAGGTCAGTTAGTTTAACATTGCGAGTGGGTAACGTTTGAGAAACAATAGTCGGTGAAAAAATCAGCAGGTTCTTGGAGAAGTTTGAGTTAATTAAAGATAGCTAGCATGGATTTGTAAAACGCAGATCATGCTTGAACAATCTAATTGAATTTTTTTTATGAAGTCACAGAGAAGGTTGATGAAGGGAATATGGTGGATGTTGTCTATATGGATTTTAAGAAAGTGTTTGACAAAGTACCACATGAAAGGCTGGTTAACAAAATTGACGCTTATGGAATAGGAGAGTCAGTGTCCAATTGGATAAGGAATTGACTTAAGGACAGAAAACAGCAAGATGTGATAAATGGTTATTTTTCAGACTGGAGGATGTAGACAGTGGCATTCCTTGAGGATCAGTGTTTGAACCACTATTTTTGTTGGCGATATATAAATGATTTGGATCTTAGAATACAGAGTAGAATTTCAAAATTTGCCAATGATACAAAACTTGGAAGAGTGGCAAACAGTGAGGATGATACAAATGGCCTGCAACTTGACATAGATAGGCTAGCAGAGTGGGCAGGCAAGTGGTAGATGGAATTCAATATAGAGACGTGTGAGATGATACATTTTGTTAGCAGGAATAGGGAGAGGCAGTATAGATTTAATGGCACAGTTATAAAGAGCGCAGGAACAAAGGGACCTGGGGTTGCATGTGCAACTTTGAAGGTGGCAGAATATATTGAAGAGAGTGGTTAGCAAAGCATATGGGATTTTGGGCTTCATAAATAGGGGCATTGAGTACAAAAGCAGGGAAGTTACGCTGAACCTTTTTAAAGCATTGGTTAGGCCCCAGCTGGAGTATTGTATCCCATTCTGGTCACTATACCTTAGGAAGGATGTGATGGTCGATGAGAGGGTGCAGAAGAGATTTACCAGAATGGTTCCAGGATTGAGGGATTTTATTTACAAGGTTAGGTTGGAAAAGCTGGGCTGTTCTCCTTGGAGCAAAGGAGATTGAGGGGAGATTTGAAAGAAGAATACAAAATTATGAAAGGTTTGGATAAGGTAGACAAGGAAAAATTGTTTCCATTAGCTGATGGTAAAATGACTAGGGACACAGATTTAAGGTTTTGGGCAAGAGATGCGGGGGCAATGTGAGGAAGAACTTTTTTACACAACGACTGGTAATGACCTGGAACCAATAGAGTGGTGGAAATGGAAACAAAGATTTTAAAAAGAAATCGGATGAGTACTTGAAGGTAATAAACCTAGGGGATTGCGGGATCGAATGAGGAGTGGGACTGACCAGTTTGCTCTGCGAAGAGACAGCATGGACTCGATGTGACAAACAGCCGCCTTCTGTGCCGTAAATGACTCTATGGCTCTGTTTTTAACACACAGTGTAGTCCTGAATATATATATATCAAAAGAACTAGCATTCACATAGTTTAGTTTAGTAGCCTGTCTTCGTAATTATTAAACACCTCATGACCAGCGTGTTAGAAGGTTTTTGATTCGTCCCTGACTATGAGCGGTTACAAATCAAGCTAAGCTACAGGCTGCTACATTTGCAAAAATGCCCCTTCACTTGTCCTGTTATTCAGCTTTTGAAAAAAATCTTCCCAATTTTTTGTGCCTAATCTTTGGTTTAGCTAATTGCTAAATTTGAAATGCTTGATACGTGATCTTGGATTTCAGATGTCACTTTGACAACTATGTTGCGCAACAGCTCTGTCTTATGCACACACACTATCCTTAAAACAGATTTCCATTTGCTTTAGAACCTTCCTGTAAATAAGTTTGGAATTGAACTTGAATTGTAAATAGTAAACTTATGGTTCTTTAATTAAAATAAAGCTTTAGAGTATATGAAAGATTCGATGACTACCTCAAAACCACGAGAACATTTCCTTTTATTTTGGCCAATGCTGTTGTATCTCTTTCATTAAATCAGGTCTCTGAGTTAATTTTTAAAATTCATTCATGGGATGTGGGCATCACTGGCTAGCATTTATTGCCCATCCCCAATTGCCCTTGTTCAGAGGGCATTTAAGTGTCAACTACATTGATGTGGGTCTGGAGTCATGTGTAGGCCAGACCAAGTAAGGATGACAGATTTCCTTCCCTAAAGGACATCGGTGAACCAGATGGGTTTTAATGACAATCAGCAACGGTTTCGTGGTCATCATCAGATTTTTAATTCCAGATTTTCATTGAATTCAAATTTCACCATCTGCCATCTGAGATTTCAACCCGGGTCCCCAGAGCATTACCCTGGGTCTCTGGAATACTCATCTAGTGATAACACCACTGTGATAATACCAACTCCTCCTAAAGTGAGTGTTGATGCCAATATTCAGCTGCCTTGAATAGATGCTTTACATCACTAAATATAATCTACTTTGTCTGAGCTGAGTTGAATCTGAATCTTTTGACTTATGTATGGGATGCTGAAGCAGCAAACTTCTGCTCAGGATTGTTGCAATTAGCTTGGTAGTATGGCCAAACCTTGCAAGCATTCTGAGGCATCATTCTCAAAATCCAAAGTCCTGTATAAATGCAAGTTGTACCTTTTACTCTTGCATGACCTCAATGAATGCCTACTTGGACACAGGCCTAGCTGTTGTCTGCTGCAAGCAAATAGTGTTTTGTTGACTTCTTTCAGGTGACTGGGGACATAATGTTAGATATAAGTAATCACTGCAAACCATATATATATGTAGAAGAAACTTGCTTAGAGTGTATTGATCAGGACAATAGCTATATATAGTCATTGATCAGAGCAATAGCTTGCTTACCTCGTAATAAGTATCAGATGTTCTTACGCCTGTAATGTTCTGCCTCCATTATTCATTGCCAGCAAATCACATTGTTTATGAACCTTGAGACTCAAATTTAATTGCATGAGATATATGAATCAAACTGTTGCTCATTAGTGGGTCCTTTTTTTTTATATGCACAAATGATCCAGTCATAACCTTGCACATCACATTACTGAATGTAATTCACTCTGACTGTGCTCTTTTTCTATGGGGACATAGTTAAACAAGATTCATGTTGGAATTTTAAAAGAAAAGATTTGATCTTTAAAGTATTTTGTTCACCTCTGTGTGGTTAAGGAGGTAGGCAGGGAACTAATTCCCAGGTCTTTGCCATTGCCTCTGTCAAATCAGCCACTAGGCGGTGTGTGCTTTTGAATATAATGTCTGTCAGTTCAACTCCTTGAGATATTGGGAGACTGCATAGTAATGATGCTTGTAGGTATCCAATGTGATGCTGAAGTTTAAAGTGTTGGCAGGAGTTTACCATGCGGTTTTATTATTAAGATACTCAAGCTTACCTTTCTTTGGAAACGAATTCAGTTTGAGGTTCAACAACACTGATTCAATGTTTTGGTTTGCTTCAGTTTATTAAAAAAATCTTCAGGCAGAGTCTTACTTTAATAGATGGTTATTTTTTTGGCAGTACTATTGAGAAGAATTCCTTTTTTGTCATCAGTATTAGCTATTTTTTAGGCTGCTGTTTGCTCTTTCTCACAGCTTCACTTAAAATTCTGCACTGGAAAATAAATTGTTCAGTAAAGTAGGTTAACTACTGAAATTCTCAGAATGGGTAGTAGGCAAACCTCAGTGTATGTGAAATGCTTTTAAAAATAACTTTCTCTTGAAGACCTCCCCTTGTAGTACCCCTACATACAGCTCTCATGAACCAGCTGCAGTCCACATGGCTGTTTGTCTTTAGCCTTAGGATACTCCCAGATTACTAACATTTCTAGGAAAATGAATTGGAAGCAAATCAGTTACCTGAAGTAGAAAGCTATAGCTGAAGTTAAATGGACTTTTTAGCCAGTTTAGATACAAAATACTCCTTTGTTAGACTAGAAAGTGGTAATGTGAATTTGTGAAAGTGTTTGCATGAATAACATGCCTTTACTGGCACAATGTTTTGAGGCACAGCTGTTATGGATCATTTTGTAAAACCTACTAACAGGGTCAGGAGATATTCCAGTAATTCTAGAAATTCCTTTATTTGTAAAGTAAACGTCAGTAATTGAAACAGTGGATCTTTTATTTTATCTTTTAAAAAACACTTTAATAGCATTTTTCTGATACAAGAATTGAGTTTTGAAAGCCTCGGATGGGTGAATGAAACTAACTGAGTATTTTTGTTTATCTGCTCTTTGGAGATCTTAATCAATTCATAAAATGTAAAGTTGAGATTTGTCCTTGGGGCATCAAAACTGCATTTCAATCTGCAGCAGTACTTTGGATTTTTATCCTAATTAGCACTAGGAGTTCTTTAGCCATCTGCTGGGATACTAATTGGCTATGATCTAAGCATTTCTATTTTTAAATGAAAATTTGGCAAGTTGCATTTGAACAGCGATCCCTGGAACAGCAAATAAAAAGCTATCTCTAAATAGAAAACCTTGAAATATTGCTCAAGACAACTTTCTGCCACCTTATTCAACTCATGAGGGCCATGAAACTACACGATGGTACATTTTGAAATGCGAAGTTCCTTTTATATTAATGATATGTAAGTCTTATATTTTTGCAGTTTGGCAGAGCTGAATAAGAACTTAATTGCTGAAATATTTTAAATGATTCAAAATGTTCTTTTCAAAATAAACACGGTAATATTCAGTTACAACAGTTGACTTCATTGCATTGAGATAGCTTTTCTTTTGAAAACAGTTGAAACTAGAATAAAAGTTGTGCTCTTCTCCTTGCTCTTAAGACTCCGCATTCCAATTTGCCAATTATCCCAAACAACGCAAATGAAACTCCACTGTGATATTTCTTAATCTCACAAAATATAATGTAAAGGAAAACATGCAAATATATCAAACTATTTTTCAAGTCAACAACTTGATCAACAAAATATTTGTTAATAAGTTTCATTAATAACAATATTATGATATAAAGCACCTCTGAAAAACATAGGAATTTAAAAATAGGAGGGCATGCAACCTGTTCTGGCTGGACCTGATATTTACTCAAATAATCAGAACTAATCCCACTGCCTACCTGTCCCCTTGTCTTGTATTTTACCTTGCTTTAAATATTTATTCAATTGTAGCTCCTGTGATGACCTTTGACCTGGAAGAAGTGCAGTGTGGAAATTTGTAATTTTAAAATGTCTGTGAAATCTGTAATTGGTTTTAAGAATGTTTGAAAATGACTTTTAAGAGTTGGCATCAATTGTAAACTGATTAATAGTAATTTTATTGAATAATAAGAAATGCTGATCCATGTGACCTGGCGACCCTTGAACTGGAAGCAGTACCAACAGGAAGGAAGTTAAGGCATGGATGCTATGTGGCTAGAAACAATGGTGTTGCAGCAGGGAAGAATAGAGAAGGCACATTTACAAGGATCTGTGTGTAATACAGTTAAAGGGGCAGAAAGTTGAAGACAGGGATAGGATGTGGATTGTGAATTGGATGGTTCTACTGCTATGCTTCAGTTTTGCCAGAGCCAACCAGACTGTTTAATGAGGTTTATTAAAAAAATCAACTGGAGGAAGTCTTTGGAGGATTTCATGCCAACAAGACAGTCGGGATCCTAGCTAAGAAGGTTGTCTAGAAGTATTCCGTTTGATGACAACTGTCTCTGGGAAACTTGGAAAGAGTGGAGCTACTGTTGCAGAAGACTCGAGGACCAAATCCATTGAGTGAGAAAAGTGAGAGATTTGATATACAGGATGTCGAGTTGGAAAGACCGATTACACGTGGTGCTACGTTTGTGTGCGGAGTGGTGTGAATGCTTGTAATCTTATGAGCTAGTCTTTGTTGTTTCTGCTATTCCATGTGTAATTTGTAGTTTGTATCAACCATCATTTTCTGTTAATTCATGTTTAATTTACATTGGTTTTTCTTCTTGTTAAAGCAACAGTTAGAAAAAGTGACATCATGCTGGTAATTCCTTCATTTGGTGATCCATAATGCTCTGAAAATGCAGACAAAATTGATTTTTTGTACAGTACTTGTTGACACATAAGAAAATCTGGGTCCCCCTTTCCCTCTCCAGCAATCCATTAAAACACACACATAAACTGCAACAGCAAGAGTCACAGGAACAAGATTGGCCTTTGAACCTCTTGGCCAGTGTCATTATTTGTAACAGAGTCATAACATCATTACAGCACAGAAGGAGGTCATTCAGCCCATTCAGTCCATGCTGGCTCTCTGTTGAGCAGTCCAATTAGTCTCATTCCCCCACTCTATCCCTGTAGTCTTGTGAGTTTATTCCTGTAAGTGCCCATCCAGTTTCCTTTTGGAAATCATTCATTATGTCTGCTTCCAGCATCCCCATTGACAATGAGTTCCAGATCAATACCACTCACTGCATAAAATGTTCTTCCTCACATCTGCCCTGCATCTCTTGCCCAAAACCATAAATCTGTGTTCTCTAGTCTTTGTACCATCAGTTAATGGAATCATTTTTCTTTGTCTTCCTTTTTTAAACCTGTCATAATTGTGTACACCTTTATCCAATCTCCCCTCAATCTATTTTGCTTCCAAGAAGAATAACCCCAGCTTTTCCAACTGAATCTTGTAAGTAAAATCCATCATTCTGGTAAATCTCCTCTGCACCCTCTCAAGGACCCTCACATGCTCCCTAAAATGTGATGACCAGAACTGGGTGCATTATTCTAGTTGTGGTCTAACTAAAGCTTCACACAGGTTCAGCATAACCTCCCTACTTCTGTACCTCTATTATGAAGCCCAAGATCCCATATGCTTTGCTAACTGCTCTCTTAATATGTTCTGCTACTTTCAAAAATTTATGTACATGAATCCCCAGGTTCCTTTGTCCCTGCCCACTTTTTAGAACTGTGCCATTAAGTCTATATTGCCTCTGCTTGCCTCGTAATTCTAACAAATTGGCTAGTTTGACCTTTTCTCCTTTGAGCAGTATTTTAAGTCATAGAATATATTGCTTCCTCAGTTGTAAGCAGTTCTTTTTTACCATTGTGAGATTCCCCAGGAGCTCCCTATTTGCATGGGGATCCAGGTGGGAGCCCCATATTTGGTAGGGACTCATGCAGTAATTCAGTCGTGAGCAAAGTTTACCTTCTCAAACATTCCATGCTCTAATCAGCCACTACAAAATGTTTCTTAACCTCTTTCATTTTTCTCTTGTTGCAGCTTCATGGAATGTTGTAGCATGGAAAGGAGAGGATTTGACCTGTTGTACCTTGGTCGGCTCTTTGAAAGAACTCTCCAATTTAGTCCCACACTCCAGTGTTATCCCATTCCCCTGTGCATTAGTCCTCTTTAAATACGTCTTTTCATAATTCCTATGGCATCTGATTCCACCACCCTTTAGGCGGTGTTTTCTGGATCAGATGCACCTCTATGAAAACAATTCTCATTTTTTCCCCTCTAATTCTTTTGGCCTGTTATTTACATAGAATTATGTGTAGTCTACAGCACAGAAATGGACCATGCTGCTCAACGGGTCCATGTCAGTTTATGTCCGACTGAGGCCTTCATGCCCGCTACTTTATCTAACCCAATCAAAATAATCTTTAGCTCCTTTCTCCCTCATAAACTTATCAAGCTTCGCTTAAGCACATCTAGGCTATTCGCCTCAATTGCTCCCTGTGGTAGTGAGTTCCACTCTCTGGGTAAAGACGTTTCTCCTGAATTCTTTGTTGGATTTATTAGTGATTCTCTTGTAACATTCGTGCAACACAAGTGCCAGTCAGTGACTATCTCCAACAAGAGAGAATCTAACCATCGCCCCTTGATGTTCAATGGCATTACCATCACTGATTCCCTCACTATCAACATCATGGGGGTTCCCATTGACCAGAAACTGAACTGGACTAGCCATATAAATACTGTGGCTGCAAGAGCAGGTCAGGGGCTAGGAATCTTGTGATGAGTAACTCACCACCTGACTCCCCAAAGCCTGTCCACCATCTATAAGGAATAAGTCAGGAGTGTGATGGAATACTCTCCACTTGCCTGGATGAGTGCAACTCCCACAACACTTGAGAAGCTTGACACCATCCAGGGCAAAGCAGTCCGCTTGATTGGTATCGCATCCACAAACATTCACTCCCTCCACTACCGACGCACAGTGGCAGCAGTGTGTATCATCTACAAGATGCAATGCAGGAATTCACCAAGGCTCCTTAGACAGCACCTTCCAAACCCACGACCACTACCATCTAGAAGGACAAGCGCAGCAGATATATGAGAACACCACCATCTGGAAGTTTCTCTCCAAGTCACTCACCATCCTGACTTGGAAATATATGGCCGGTCATTCACTGTTGCCGGGTCAAAATCCTGCAACTCCCTCCCTAACAACACTGTGGGTGTACCTAAACCACGTGGACTGCAACGGTTCAAGAAGGCAGCTCACCACCGCCTTCTCAAGGGCAACTAGGGATGGACAATAAATGCTGGCCCAGCCAGCAAAGCCCACATCCTGTGAATGAATAATATTTTTAAAAAAAGTTATGGATCCTAGATTTGGACTCCCACACAAATGCAAATATCCCTTCAGCATCTACCCTATTGAACCCTTCCATAATCTTAAAGATCTCTAATAGGGCAGTTTTATCATTTCTACTGAGTTCTTAGTCAGTTCAGTTCTTCTGGATGGGCATAACCTCTCAGTTCTGATATCATCCTTTTATTCCTTTTCTCACCCATTAAATCTATGGTCCCTGGTTACTGACTCACTTGCCAGAGAAAAGTTTCTCCCTACTTGCTCTATCAAAACCCCTCATAATTTTGAGCAGTTCTATTTAATCTCGATGAACTCTCTCTGCTCTAAAGAGAATAGCCCTGGCTTCTCCAATTTCTTCGCATAACTGTACATCCTCATCACTGGCATTGTCCAGGTAAACTTTCTCTGTACCTTCTCCAAAGCCTTGACACCTTCCTAAAGTGCGCTGCCCAGAATTGTACACAGTACTCCAGCTGAGGCCTAACCAGTGATTTGTAAAGCTTTATGTATTTAATGCCCCTATTGAAATATCCCACAGGCTTTCTTAACTGCCTTCTTAATTTACCCTGTCATCATCAAGGATGTTTGATTATTCACCCCCAAGTCCACCTGCTATTGCACCAACCCCCCCCCTCAAAATAGCAACATTTAGGTTGTACTGCTCTCATGTTGTTCCCTCCAAAGTATGCAACTTGATACTTATCTGCAATAAATTGCATCTGCCATGTGTCTGCGCATTTCACCTGTCTGCTAATATCCTGCTCACTTTATTACATTGTCAAGTTTTGTATCATTCACAAAATTCGAATTGTACACCTTGTATCCAAGTTCAGGTCATTTGTTTATAACCAGAAAAGCAATGATCCTAATATCAACCCCTGGTGAACCTTGCTGCATGTTTCCCTCCAGTCAGGAAAACCACTACTCTCTCTCCTATCTCTTAGCCAAAGATGTACCTAAGTTGCCTCTGCCCCTTTAATTCCATGTGCTTCTAATTTCTGAAGAAGTCTGTTATGTGGTCCTTAACCAAATGCCTTTTGAAAGCCCTTATATACAACATCCACTGTGCTACTTTCATCAAAGAACTCATAGTAACAATTTTATATTGATGACCTCTTGACAAAAGGAAAAAAAGCTTTCCTTACACGCACTATCAGGACCCTTCATAATGGAATAAAAACCTGTTAAATTTTCATTTAGCCATGCTGAATCTCATGCATAGGTCAATTTTCACTGTATAAAGTAGTTGGAAAACTGAAAATATTCAGATAATTTAACTCTGGGGAGATATTTAAGTTACTCCATCTATGGTCTGTTGGCATCTCAGTGGTGAATGTATTGTGCAGTACTGCATTGAGCTACAGAATTTAAAGACTCTGTTAGATGGAGGTAGCCTGCAGGGTATTTTGCAGTTGATCTCATGTTCTCCAGTAAGAAGAAATGAGTTAGCCAAATAGCCCAGTAAAATCAGGAAGCACTGGTTGAAGAAATGATGGTGAAACTGTGATTCAGAATCAGTCAGAGACAATGAGGCACTCCTCCCTGAGTTTGTAGATTCTTGCCAAAACTTTACCACAAGTCAACCATCAAACTTTGATTACCTTCATCTGTCCTTTCAGTTGAAAGCACTCTCGTTTTGAAAAAATCTTGTGGTTTCTGTTTGAGGGCAGGATGTTTGGTCTCCAAGTGGCATTTTAGTTTACTTGGTTTCATGGTATCCTGAGCAAGAAATTCAGCACAAACAACACATTGTTGTTTGTCACCGATTTTCTCAGGAACCATTAAACGTTCATCCCAAGTCCAAGCAGGAAGGAATGTACTTCCTATTTTTCTTTTGCTTGGCTCTACTTCTCCTTCCTTGTGTTCAATCGTCCCAACTTTATACTTCACAAATATTGACTCCTCGGCCTCCATGTTAATGGGCTGGAGACCGTGTTGTGGGGGATAATGGGTGGAAAGGCCACCAGGTTAGGCCTTGTAATGCACAATTTATTTTTCTGCTAAGGTGGAAGTATGCCCCTTTTAAGACTCTAATACTGTACCTAATTATTAGGTAACAAGAAGTCACTTTGTGCCTTGATAATTGCTTTCAATTTCCAGGCTCTAGGTCAATGATGATTTTTTTTTCTTCCTTTTTATAAAAGATTGTTTCTGTAACAGTGATGTCTGTTGTATTAGATGCAATACTTAAAAAAAAAGGTATATAGATTGTAGATGTAAAGGTAGTTTAGCATTAATTTCTATCAAACTAGGTTAAAAAAGCATACATTTACTTTAGCAGCGTATATAATTCAAAATTAAAAAAGACAGGAAATTGATTTTGGGATTCTTTATATCAAAAAATTTATCAAAAGCCGTAAAATCAGAGAGATTTCTCTAAACAACTGAATAATATTATGATCATTGTGCAGTATTTATTATACATTTTATAGAAATAGCATTAAAGAAGGATGTAAGTCAACCATCTTGGTTATGAATGAAGTGTGTAACTTCTGGCTTGGATTAGGGATGGAAGTCTGAATTGAGTAGAATCACATAATGGTACAGTACAGAAAAGGCCATTCAGTCCACCGCATCTATGCTGGCACTTTCCAAGGGCAATCTAGTTATTCCCACTACCCAGCTCTTTCCCCATATCTCTGCAGTATTCTCTTTTTCCAGTATGTTTCCTGTTTCCTGATTGACTGATGTGCCCTCCTGTCCATCAAAGCCTTTGGCTACAATCCAGCCACTAGAACTAATTAAATGTAAATATTGCACTGCAGTTCCACACCATGGGCTTCATCTCATGATGTATATCATGTGGCTAACTTCTGTTTTTCATATTTTCTAATTTCTTCTTCATTATTCTTGTGTATGAGTTACAAATATCTGTTGATGCATCATTCTTCTATTGCTTTCATTTACCCAAACTTTTAAATTCACATGACAATTAAAATATCTTTTTAAAAATAAACTCAAATTAGTCATTTTAATCATGGGTTAGTATCAGGGGTGCTTACACCCTAGTGTAAGTATGAACAAAGCTTACCATTTAAACAGCGGATCCTCTAATTGACAGGCATCTTGAGAATTTGAGAACTCCTCACATGTTGCATACAAATTAAATGCTGCTTTCTTGTACCACACCACTTTCATCTGAGTGGGCTGATAGGCAAACTGTTCTCACATTTTTTCCAATAACTGCTCTAGATTTGGCTGCTTGTAAGTGTGCAAGATTATTGTTATTTTTCATACATTTTTGAACTGCATATGCATTCCACCTGTTTTGCAGAGCTACTTTCCGTGTAAAATGTTGTCTTTATGTGGTAAACTATATGGACAATGAGACTACTTTCTTTCCTCCATGAATGGAGAAAATTCTGGCTGCTTCCGAACTACCCAGCTTGATGGTCTCGGCTGCGAACAGATTTGCTTGATAGGATTGTAAGCAGAAAAATGTACCCTGTCATTTCACTGGACAGCATAGCTGGGACAATTGTGCTACCTAACATTTCCTAATATGATTTACCAGGAGGCTTACCATTGACCAAATATTGTCATATCCTAATGTGAGTTTAACTGTCATAAGAGAGACAAAGAAGACTTAAACAGCGTCAAATACTGCCAATGCTGACCTTGCATCATCGTGACAACAGTTCAGACAATGTCACTGTGGTGTTGCTGTATCTTATTGGTGAAGGTTTGGGAGTGATTTTATGTGTGCATTGCAAACTGATGCATGTGAATATGCACCTTGCCTGAGTTAACGGAAAGATGCTGCTTAGGCAGTAAGTGGGTGTAATTGAAACCAGGGAATTTTTAACTCGTTGGTTCTTGCAGACTAGATCTAGAATGGGAAAGCACACAAAAACTGTGAGAGCTACAAATCACCAGAGTAGGCACTTTCAGAGCTGACCTTTGTTACGAACATCCACACCCTGTAGAGTAGTCATTGGCATTTTTTACATTTTAATTCTTTGATAACACAGAATGATGTGTAATCCTCCCACCATAGTGAAAGCTAAATCATTTTTGAAAAGGTCATGGGTGTAACTCTTTCTGAGCACCAGTCTGTAGTATGGACCATTTCTTTTGGGTGGCTTTATTGTTAACTTTAGTTTCAAGGTAGCAAAGATATTTTGGTTGCTTGTTTAAGTGTCATTTAGTATCATAAAAGGGCTATTATGAACACAATAGGTCCAATGTTATACTTGGGTTGTGAAACATTGAACTATTTAATGTTTTAACATGAATAGAGTTTTATTATTTTATATTTTTCTAGTATAATGTAGAAGGAGAATGGCATTGTAGAAGGTCACTGCAAGAAAACTTGTATTGCTGTGTCACTCCCATGTATTTATTTTTTATTCATTCTTGGGACGTGAGTGCCGTTGCCAGTTATTGCTAGGCCATTTGAGATGGGAGTTAAGAGACAAGCCTGATGATGTAGAATCCAAGTCACATAAAGGCCAAACAGAGTAAGGACAGCAGATTTCTTTCCCTAAGGGGCACTAATGAATCAATTGGGTTTTTACAACATTCTGCAGCTTCACGGTTACATTAGCTGATACCATATTTTGAAAACTGAATCCAAATTCTCAACTGCTACGGTGGGATTTGAGCTCTCGTTCTCTGGATTATTAGTCCAGTCCTCCTCAAGTTTTATTCTCTTTCTTCTGACAAACAATGTCTTCCTTTTTGGTAAAACTTCCCAGCTAAGGAAATTGAATTGGAATAATCGCGCAAAAACTTTGGAACACATGAACTTCTGTTTGGAAAAAGCAATACTCTCAAATCTTGGGGATATATGTAGCATTAAAAGTGAGAATATATAATTTATAAAGTATGTATTGTATTTAACAGCATATATTTGGTAGGTTGGTAAAAATTATATCTCTTGAAGATCTGAACAATTTTAATGCACCATTAAAGTGCCTATTGGGTGCACTAAAAGTATTATCAAACCATTTCAAAAAGTGCACAGATATTTTCTTATCCAGCAATTCCAAGACTTTCTGTTCTAGTGCTACATGCTTTAAAAATGTATATGCGGGGAGTTTTGTTCACATTAGGTGGGTGGGCTGATTTCACAAATTGTAAGCATTATTTCGGTAGGCACCATTACAGGGTAAAACCGATGTTTGCTCTAAGCTGTACATTTATCACGTAGGCCGTTCACAAGCTGTCCACTTTAAGATACCATACATGCGCGGCAGTGCAGAAACAATTTTAAGGTACCGTGCACTTAAATGAGTCAGTTGTGCACCAGAAAAAAAAATAGAGGTTACTTTGGTAAGTAACTTACCAAACTTACTTGGCAGTGCTTCCTTTTGTTAATGCCAGGAAATAGTTAATAAATTTACATTGAATCAGAGAAGCTTACCTAGCAGAAGGAGGCAATTCAGCCCATTGTCTGTGTGCTGGCTCTTTGAAAGAGCAATCATGCTTAATTCTTTATCCTCGCTTTTTGTCTGTTGCCCCATTAAATTCTTCATGTATCTTTCCAACTCCCTTCTAAAATTATTTATGGAATTGGCTTCCACCTTTTCAGGTAGAACGTTCCCAATCCCAACAGCTCTCCTCATCTCCCCTCCAGCATACTTATGGTTCATGAGTCTGCTGAAACTTTATCTGGGCCTGTTCATTTAGTGAACACAAGAAGTCTGAAAGTAGATTCCATAAAATTGGGAATGATACATACGAATCGGAAAATGTGATACATATGAATCGGAAAATTGGGCCACAACTTGTCCAAAATTGTTGTATAAAATTCTGATGATGTGATAGGAATTTGATGCTTATTATTTGCTTTGAAATATAGTTTTACATTTTATCACAGCTGTGTTTAAAGGACAACAAATATAGTTCTGGACAAATTTGGCAAATTCTTTCCAGATGCTTAGTTGGCCTGTTAACACCCATGGAATTGGGTGTGTGATTTATGTGAAAATTGTTCTATCAGACAATGAATTTGGAACAATGGCTCATAAAAATACTGTTTAAAATTGCTAGGGGCCAAATATTAAACATTGAACTAAATTGTCACATGTTGCCAAGAATCCAAGGACATTCTTACCCGATTAATGCCAAGTTTAAAGAAATATATATAATTTTACATTACTTGGAATCCATTCCATCCAACCATACACTAGTCACTGTATTTGATTTGTAGTTTCATTGGATATATTAAGTAGAAAGGTAAAGCAAGACCTTTCAATCCACGCTCCATTAGTTCTCTGTCCAAAGGCTCATTGTCTGATGATGCTTCATCTTGAGCTGTTTTCCTTGGCAGGTTTTGTCAGTGGTGGTTTGCCATTGCCTTCCATTCTCAGGGGCTGTGCAAAGAGGCAGGTTCCAAGTTACAGCAGCACGAATGGGAATCAAACTTGCTCTTTTGGCATTCTTCTGAACCACATGCTAGCCACCTAGCCAACGGAGCTAACTGGGCCCAAATATGACCACAAATCATAATTTAGCAGCTGAGAAAGACTAAGTGGGATGAAACTGATGTTTCACCAGTTCCACCCTGAATGTGGTGTTTTGAAGTGAGGTGGCTGAGCATGATTGTAACCAGGTTCTTTCATTGGAAACATTTAAGAATGCACTCTTTGTATGCTGCTTTTATGTGATTTATTGTGGTATGTGTAAAAAACCTGAGTGATGTGCCAAATTTAAGATAGCATCTTAACCTGTTACAGCAAGATTTGTGAAAGTGTGGAATGGCGATGGAGCTGAAGTTTCCCAGTGATGGATCTCTGATCCCAAAATCTCTGATCATGTGAAGGCTGTGCAATAAAGGCAAACAGTTTCTGGTGCCCATAAAAACTGGATCCCATGATGAGTTTTTTTTTGAAAAGAGAGTGGTAAGGGAGAAAAAGGCTGAACCAATTTGGCATTTAATTCAATTAGATTTCTATATGTACATTTGTACACATTTTAAATTTAATGGTGTCTGTTCCCAACTAGGGCACGGGCACCTCAATTATGTTGTAGCAGAAGTGAATGTGAAAAGCACGATGGGATGAACTATACAAAGCTTTGACTCTACAAAGCTTGCCCACCACCTATAAGGCACGAGTCACAAATGTGATGGAATACACCTTAATTGCCCTAAATGAGCACAGCTCCAACAATGCTCAAGAAGCTCAACACCATCCAGGACAATGCAGCCCACTTGATTGGCACCCCATCCACCACCTTAAACATTTCATCCCACCAATACTGGTGCAAAGTGATGGCAGTGTGTACCATACAGAAGATGCACTGCAGCAACTTGCTAAACTTCCTTTGACAGCACCTTTCAAACTTGTGACCTCTATCACCTGGAAGGACAAAGTCAGTGGGTGCATGGGAACACCACGGACTGCAAGTTCCCTTCCAAGCCACACACCATCCTGACTTGGAAATATATCACTGTCCCTTCACTGTTGCTGGGTCAAAAACCTGTAACTCCCTTCCTAACAGAACTGTGTGTGTACCTAGACCAGATGGACTGTAGCGGTTCAAGAAGGCAGCTCACCACACATTCTGGAGGGCAATTAGGGATGGGTAACAAATGTTGATCTTGACCCTGACACTTACGTCCCATAAAAAAACTTTCTTTATTTCTTATGGCCAATGCTTGATCTTGTGCATAAAGTGGCCGATAATTTAGCATTCATGGTTTTGCAATAAACTATGTTATTGTTGAGATGTCTTGTACTTGCTAGGTTTCTCCAAGCACTAGACTATGGTAGGGGAATACTATTTTTAATGTTCTCAGAATGGATTTATTATATATTTCCAGTTGCACTGAGAAGGGCGGGGGGGAAGACGCATGACACCTCCTTGACTGCTACAGCCCTGGTCATAATGGTGCTTGATTTCTCACAGCAATTAAACCTGTTTCAAAAAAATAAATGTATCTAAACATTAATAATTCTCTCAACTTGGAACACACATCAAAACAATGTTTCCACTTGACCCAGCTTATTGTGTATTATTGTGTTGCCTGGTGAAGTGGAGTTCGGTAAAGAGCCTGGACACAGTACAGCAATTGTATATGCCTTCATTGCTTTTTTTTTTAAAGTCCAAAGTGGGACAAAGGATATTCCAAGTGGAATCCTTCACAATGGGCTATGGCTTGGCCGCTAAGCTGTCAGTTGAAGTAGGGTTCAAAAACATAAACACTGTTATGATTGTGCTATTGATACCAATAGAACAGCATCTCTGATAAGATGGCTGCCACCCCTCCCCACTGTGCCCACGCCCCACCATCTTCCACCTCCAACCTGCCATTGTGCCATCTTCTCTCATGGGTTGGACAACATCTATACAGCCATTCATCTATGATGTACTTTACATCACTTCTCATTAGGGCATTGTATTAAAACATTGAACAAGATGTGCAATTTTCCTGATACTGAGCAACAGGCAACTGAGCAAAGCTCTCCCAGCATGCAGTTGGACTGTTAAGGTAGTTATGATGCTGAAACCTGTGACAAGAACTCATAAAGACTGGCAAGAACACAGGCCTTTTGTATGATGTATGATAAACAAGTCAGATCTCTGACCTGTCGCACAGGTCATGAGAGACTTGTGAACTTTTCAGGGATTGATTTTTTACTATTTGCAGTAACTTTTAAACATTGTATTAAAACTCAAAGTGCCTTGTTTGTCGATGTCTGCCCAGTTTTCCTAATCAGGATTAGGCACTGTTGAAAATCTGTCTATCTTATTTGTAAGGTCTGCTGCTTCAAAGATTCTCCATTGTAGTGACATTTTTGTAAAAATAGTTTTATCCTTCCCATTCCCATTTTGTAGCCCGCCGTTCACTTAGCTTGGAAAATGTGAAGCATGAGATGAGTTCTGATGAGAAACTTCATTCAGATGGCAAAGCTCTTTCTGAATACCAACTCCATCATCTTCCTGTAACAGCTGTATTTTAAAAAAGAAACATCATCTGACTTCACTTTCATTCAGTGCAGAAATTGTGTATTTTGGTTTGTCTTTGTCTCTCTTAATATTTGGCTTTCTTTTTGGTTGACCCTTTGGTGATGAGTTAAATAGCTGAAGTGAGCATGTTTTTCTTTCAGCTGTTCCATACTGATTTTTTTACTTTTCCAACATTTGCACATAATGTCTATAATTAAAAATATAAAATGTTCACTTTGAAGAAGGAAGGAGGGCTACCTGTGTCTGAAGAATGAAATCACATTGTAAGTGGCTCCTTTTTGGAGTAATGTACGGAATGCACATTAAAAATACAGTGTTCATAAGATGGCAAAGTGACAGAACATACTGGACCCTGAATAACCTGTACAATGGAATGATAGGATGTGGGTTTGTGTCCTGTAATTCTTCAACCAGTTTATATTTGTACAATGTTCTCTTATTATAATGCCTCCTTTTGATTCCCTTATGACAAAATTCACTGTATTGAATTGCTTATCAACTATATTTAGGCTCATGATGCCATTGCTGCCCATTGCTATTTAGCATCTGCCAAAACCTTATAGAAACACAAAAATGACCTTCATCTGTTTATGTCGGCTTACCCCAAAACCTGAGCATTCTCTGTATGTTACAGTATAGCATAACTGGTAAATAGTGCCAAAAATGCTGGCAGATGTCACTGGACCTGTAACACTGAGAATTTCACTTCTCTGTTCTTGAGATTGGAGCTCCCTCTTCCCTACATAATTCTTTTCTTTCTTCTCCATGTCTCGCTTGCTCCTTGGCCTGTGCTGGCATTGTTGTGAAATTTAGTTCACCAAGGGGCATGTTCGGTTGGATTTTGTGGAGCTGGGGAGACTCCACAGACCTTTAAAAATGGCGGACAGGGCCCAATTTTGGGATTCCCAGCCGAATTTCACAGTGCATCCTGTTTTTGCTAGCGAGGGAGAAGAGTGCAGGCAGTGAGCCCGCACCCTGGATTCTTGACCTGGCACGGTCCATTGCAGGGATAGGCATCTCTTAGCCCCCCACAATTTTCGTGGAGTTGGGCCAGCTTTTCAAGGGCTTGTGGTTCACGCCCCTCAGAAGTGTTGTGAACCATAGTCTGGATGACAGAACCTTTTGAAAGATAATGTCAAAAGGTCTTATCCATTACCCCCCCATGCCAATTCATGCTACCCCCACTCCCAATGGCCCCTCCTACCCTCTTTGTTAACCCATGCCCCTTTGCCCACCCCCAATGGCCCCTCATGCCCTCCATGCCAACTCATAGCACTTCCATGCCCATTCACCCAGCACAGGTAACGGACCCTGTATCCAGGGTTTTTCTGGATTTTGGGTCCTGAAGTGGGGAGTTGGGGCAAAAGGATAATTTAAAGCCAGGTTGATTTCTCACCAAGCAGGACCCAGGATTGATGGGAAAAGAAAGGGATGAGGGCCGGATCAGGCCAGCTTCCGTCATTAATCTCGGACCCAAAGAACAGGGCATCAATGCACCATGACCCGCCTGATGCGGATTGTAGCTTCCAGGGCAGGACCCAGTTTTTGGGTCCTTTAGATTTTGGGACACTAGGTAAGCATACGCTTTATCCAGAACCAATAAACTCTATGGTAAAAAATAGTTTGTGTGGAAAAGCTTAAAAAACCCAACCGTTCATAACTTTCTTAAAAGAATTGCTGTTGGTACAACCCTATAAAAGTGTCAATCAACCTGACCTTTAAACTATCAACAGCAGAAAGTACAAACACTTGACACCTCTTTATCGTGTGTAAATAAACATTGAGCCATTGACAAAATAAATCTAAGAGAAAACCCTGCCAATTAAGCAACGTTTTCCCTTGTGTGCACCTATTTCAACAGAGTAGGCTTCTTTATGCATTCTGTGCTGAGAGTCCAGGTGTCCATTAGTCCTTTGGGTGGGGGGCATGGGCTATGGTTGGCATGCATTGCCATGGTTGGCATGCATTGACATGGATGTATCATGGGGCGTGGGTGGGGATGTGAGGGGATAAGAAGGGTGAGGCTAGAGGGACAAATATTGAATAAACAACTGGGACAAAGTCCCAGGGAACCAAGGTGTGTCCTTTAACCAGCCCTCCTCAGAACCTGGCGGCCCCTGTGTCTGCTTCTGAACTTTTCCCAGATGCGGCGGGCCTGAGTCCAGCATGCACACCCCTCTTCTCGGAGTGAAAATCATGCCCTTCCCGACTCCTGCTACCCACCTCTAACATGAAAATCCAGCCGGTCATGAGAGACCGAAGATGATCCCCTCATCAGTCAGAAGGTTGTGGGTTTAAGTATCATGTCAGGGCCTTGGGAACAAAATCTAGGCTGACACTCCAATGCATGATAGAGAGAGTGCTGCATTGTTGGACGTGCCATCCTTGGGATGGGACATTAAACCAAGGCTGCATATGGCCTCTCAGGTAGGTATAACAAAAAAATCTCACGGCACTATTCAAATAGGAGCAGAAGAGTTTTTCCTAGTATCCTGGCTAATATTTATCAGTTGTCTCACATCACAAACAGGTTTTCTGATTATTTATTACATTGCTATTTGAGGAATCTTGGTGTGCACAAAATTGCGCAGTTGTCATTCCTATCAATACTGTCATAGACAAATGCATCTGTGATGAGTAGATTAGTGAAGACGAAGTCAAGTATGTTTTTCCGTTGTGTTGGTTCTCTCGTCACCTGCCACAGCTCCAGTCTAGTAGCTATGTCCTTTAGAACTCAGCCAGCTTGGTTAGTAGTGGGGTTACCGACCACTCTTGGTGATGGACATTGAAGTCCCCCACCTAGAGTACATTCTGTGCTGTCGCCACCCTTAGTGCTTCCTCCAAATAATGTTTAACATAGAGGAGCACTGATTCATCATCTGAGGGCAGGCGGTAGGTAGTAATCAGCAGATGGTTTCCTTGCCCATCTTTGACCTGATTTCCATGAGATTTCATGGGGTCCAGAATCGATGTTGAGGACTCCCAGTGCAACTTCCTCCTGACTGTATTCACTGTGCCGCCACCTCTGGTGGGTCTGTCCTGCCGATGGGACAGGACATACCCAGGGATGGTGATGGTGATGCCTGGGACATTATTTGCAAGGTCTGATTCTGAGAGTACGACTCAGTCAGGCTGTTGCTTGACTAGTCTGTGGGACAGCTCTCCCAATTTTGGCACAAAATTGTGTCATGGTTGGAAGTTCTGCAATTTGTTTGGTTGAAAGAACTCTACCACAATAGAGCAACATATCAAAATGCCTTTCTAAAATAATGCATAATACAATAATGCATGTGCAAAATTACCTTGATTTGTTCATTAATTGACTTTACTTCTCCAGTGTTTCTTTTTGTGCTTTTTTGAATGCTTATTTTGTGCCAGCCCGTCTACAATTTATACTTATGACACTCACCTCTGTTTTTCTACGAGTACGTGAAATCGAAAATGCCACGAGTTTGTTTGATGATACATTTTCCAAGCTTGTGACATTTTGTTACAAGTGAGTAATTAAAAGGAAAAGTCCCCTTTTCTGTGTTATTAATCTACATTACCACGGTTTTACTCATCACCTTCAGATATTCAATTAGGTGCTTATTTTAAAAGGGGACCAACATGAATAGGGGGATTACCCAGAAAAACAACATTAAGGTCAGTAAGCAAATTGTGTCTGTGTATAACTTTCTTTTTAACATTTCTGCAATCTTCAGGTCAGTTGTTTAAGGAGCCCAAAATATGCATAATGTACAGTAGCTTTGAGGATTCACAATTTCACCACATCAGTAAACTTGGTGTATATGGAGGAGGGAAGGGGGAGGAAAGTTATTTCTGTATTTATTTTCACATCATACTGCACTGGTGAATTACTTATCAGTTTAAAGGTGCTGGTTGTCCTTCAAGTGACATCCAGTCCTCTGTTCTACACCATTAAGTAATCGAAAATAAGCAGGGCCTTAAAGAGGTGCAACAGATTAAGAAGTGAGAATAGAAGCCAAACCTGGCATTGGGAAGGCAAGGTAAGGAACAAGGTTATGAGCTGAGCGAAGGAGTGATGCAGCAGAATAAAGAGCAGGAATTGGACAGTATTTAGATATGGAGAGGGGAAGCACAAGCTTGGTGACCTGTTGAGATGTGGGGCTAAGAAGAGAGCACAAGAGCAGAATTTCAATGTTTTTTATGTTTGTCCTCTCTTATGTTTGAAGATAAGGGATCCAATTTGTTGGTTAACTATATTGGAAAAATTTGGCTAGAGGCACAGTTACTTTTGGAGCACAAGTCTTTATTATTATAGCTGGCATGATGTTGTGACCGACAGTCTTTGCTGTATTCAGTACACTCAGCCGTTTCTAGATATCACGTGGAATGAATCAAGTTGGCTGAAGAGCACAGAACGAGGCTGACTTGGATCGTCCACTCAGGACTTTATGCTGAGGATGATTGCAAATGTTTCAGCCTTGTCATTTGCACTGATGTGCCAGACTGTGCCATCATTGAGGATAGAGATATTCATGGGGCCTCCTCCTTTGGTTAGTTGTTTAATTGTTCACTACCATTCATGATTGTGGCAGGACAGCAGAGTTTTGATCTGATCCCTTGTTGTGGGATTGATTAGCTCTGCCTATAGCATGCTGCATCTGTTGCTTCACATGCCATATAGTCCTGTGTTGTGGCTTCACCAGGTTGGAATCTCATTTCTATTTATACATGGTGCTACTGCTAACATGCTCTCCTGCACTCCTCATTGAATCAGGATTGGCCCTTTGGCAACAGAAGGATGAGAGATATGTCAGATCATGAGGTTACGGGTTATGGTGAAATACAATCCTGTTTCTGCTGATGGCCCACCATGCCTTATGAATGCCTGATTTTAAGCTGCTAGACCTGTTTTGAATGTATCCCGTTTAGTATGGTGGTAATTCCACAGAACAAGATGGTAGGTACCCTCAGAGTGAAGACAAGACTTAATTTCCACAAAGCCTGTGCAGTGGTCACTAACCACCGCATCTGTGACAGGTAGATTGGTGAGGATGAGGTCAAGTAGGTTTTTCCCTCATGTTAGTTCTCTGGCACCTGCCGCAGGACTGGTATGGCAGCTATGTCCTTCAGAAATGCGGCAGCTCTGGTCAGTAGCAGTGCTACTGAGCTACTCTTGTTAATTGAAGTCCCCCACCCAGAGTGCATTCTGTGCCCTTGCCATCCTTAGTGCCTCTTTCGAGTAGTGTTCAATGCGCTGGAGCACTGACTGAAGCTGGCTGAGGCTGGGTTTTGTTTTATTCATTCATGGGATGTGAGCATTGCTGGCAAGGCCAGCATTTAATACCCTTCTCTAATTGCCCTTGAGAAGGTGGTGGTGAGCTGCCTTCTTGAACCGCTGCGGTCCATGTGGTATAGGTACACCCACAGTGCTGTTAGGGAGGGAGTCCCAGGATTTTGACCCAATGACAGAGACGGAACGGGATATATTTCCAAGTCAGGGTGGTGAGTGGCTTGGAGGGAAACTTCCAGTTGGTGGTGTCCCAAGTGTCTGCTGCCCTTGTCCTTCTAGATAGTGGCAACCATGGATTTGGAAGGTGCTGCCTAAGGAGCCTTGGTGAGTTCCTTGTAGATGGTGCACACTGTCACGGTGTGTTGGTGGTAGGAGTGAATGTTTGTGGATGCGGTGCCAATCAAGTGGGCAGCTTTGTCCTGGATGGTGTCAGGTTTCTTGAGTGTTGTTGGAGTTGCACTCATCCAGGCAAGTGGAGAGTATTCCATCATACTCCTGTCTTGTGCCTTGTAGATGGTGGAAAGGCTGTGGTAGGTCTGAAGGTGAGTTCCTCGCCACAGAATTCCCAGCCTCTGACCAGCTCTTCTGGCTACAGTATTTATATGGCTAGTCCAGCTCAGTTTCTGGTCAATGGTAACCCCCAGGATGTTGATAGTGGAGTATTCAATGATGGTAATGCCATTGAATGTCACTGTTGATGACTCTTTCCATCACTTTACTAATGATGGAGAGTAGACTGATGGGGTGGTAATTGGCCAGGTTGGATTTGTCCTGCTTTTTGGACATACCTGGGCAATTTTCTACATAGCTGGGTATATGCCAGTGTTGTAGCTGTACTGGAGCAGCTTGGTTACGGGCATGGCAAGTTCTGGAGCACAAGGCTTCAGTATTATTGCTAGAATATTGACAGGGCCCATAGCTTTTGCAGTATCCAGTGCCTTCAGCCATTTCTTGATATCACATGGAGTGAATCGAATTGGCTGAAGACTGGCATCTGTGATGCTGGGTACCTCTGGAGGAGGCTGAGATGGATCATCCACCCAGCACTTCTTGCTAAAGATTGTTGCAAATGCTTCAGCTTTATCCTTTGCACTGATGTGCTGGGCTCCCTCAACATTGAGGATGGGGATATTTATGGAGCCTCCTCCTCCAGTGAGTTGTTTAATTGTCCACCACCATTCATGACTGGATATGGCAGGACTGCAGAGCTTAGATCTGATCTGTTGTTTGTGGAATTGCTCAGCTCTGTCTATCACTCTCTGCTTATGCTGTTTTGAATGCAGGTAGTCCTGTGTTATAGCTTCACTAGGTTGACACCACATTTTTTGGTATGTCTGTGCTGCTCCTGGCATGACCTCTTGCACTCTTCGTTTGGTAGTAGTGGTAGGTGGTAACCAGTAGAAGATTTCCTTGCCATAGTTGAATTGATTTGATGAGACTTCATGAAGTCCTGATTCAATGTTGAGGACTCAGGACCACTACCTCCCAACTGTATACCTCTAGGTCTGCTTTGCCAGTGGGTCAGGACATAAACGGGGATGGTGAGAGAGGAGCCTGGGATGTGGCTGAAAGGAATTATTCTGAGAATATGATTATTTCAGGCCGTTGCTCGACTAGTGTGTGGGACCGCTCTCCCAATTTTGACACGTGGCCAAAAGTTGGTAAGGAGGACTTTTCAGTGTTGATTGGTTGAGTGTGCCTTTATCCTGTCCGATGCCTATATAATTCTGCCCAGTTCTATTACTCTTGTTTTCTAATAGATATGTGTTTTGCTGGGTTATTTCCGATTTAAAAGTGAACCGCATTATTGTAGGCCTGGAGTCATGTATAGACCAGACTGGGCAGGGATGGCAGATCCCTATCCTTATAGAACCATAGAATAATTACATCACAGAATGAGGCCTTTTGGCCTTCGTATCTGCCGACTCTCTGCAAGAGCAACTCAGCTAGTCCAACTCATCACATACATAAAAAGGATTAAGTACATAAGATATAGGGCACAGAAATGGGCCATTTGGCCTAACCAGCCAACGCCATAGTTATGCTCTATTCAAGCCTCCTCTCATCTTTCCTCATCTAAATCTACCATTGTAACCCTCTATTCCCTTCTCTCTTATATGCTTGTCTACCTTCCCCTTATATGCATCTATAGTATTTGGTTCAACCGCTCCCTGTGTAGTGAGTTTCACATACCAGTTTTTGGGTAAACTCCCTAATGGGTTTCTTGGTGAATGCCTTGTATTGATGGCCTTTAGCTATGTTCTTTCCCACAAGAGTAAACATTCTCTCTGTATCCCCTCTATCAAAACCTTTTTTAATTATAAAGACCTCCATTAGGTCACCCCGTCAACCTTCTTTTCAAGAGAAAAGAAGTTCATCCTTTCCTGATACTTATATCCACTCATTTCTGGTATCATCCAGAAGCCACTTCCTTGTAGCCCTGAAAATCTTTTCTCTCCAGACAATTAATTCCTTGTTGTAAACTATGATTGACTCACCTCCACCACACTTTCAGGCAATGCTTTCCAGATCCTAACGCACTTTGTGAAACCACCTCCTCTTTGATTATGGCTTAGAAAACATCTTCTTTCTTGGTGAAGACAGATGCAAAATACTAATTTAGTTCCTTAAGGATCTGATGAACCAGATTTTTTTTAACAAAGTACAGTTGTTTCTTAGTCACATTTACTGATACCAGAATTTTATTCCAAATATTATTTCATTAACTAAATTTAAATTCCCTAGCTCTTGTGGTGGGATTTGACCTCTTGTCTCTGGATCTAGTTCAGTACATGACCATTGGTTTGTATTAGGAATAATGGAAAGGCTATTAGCACTCACTGCAAGCAACTTTTGGTATCCGCACATAAGTAGTTAAGTGTGGGAACCAGGAAGCTTTGCGACACTGGTATCTTGTTAAGACACTTGACATTAAAAACATGAAGGGCATGAAGTTGCATTACTTACCCACTAGTTACCCACTAAATGGGTAACCAGAAAAAGTTAGGTATTTTCTATTCAAGTGTAATTGATTTTTTAATGGTGATAAATCTTGATTACTGCCAAACAACTTCTCTGGCACTGAAGCTGAACTTTAATAAATGTGGAGCCTTATTCTTTCAGCCTTCAATTATTGCTGGTAGGTTTTGTAAAAAATAAAATAAAAAATAAAAATTTACATTTTGCTGTTTCTTTCTCCCTCACCGCATCTTTTTTCTCACTCTTTTCACCTTCTGTACATGATTTTACAACAAATTATGTGTTGTAACTTGGACTTCCTGCATTAGACACTGTGTACCTCTGTAAGGATTCTTAAATATGATTGGTTGAAGCGACACACCGCTGCATGCGCCATTCAGGCAGGTTCCAGCTTCCCTGCAGAGGGCGCTGCACTGTTTCGGACACCCGGTAACTGTAAGTTGCCCCAAGTCTGCGGGCAATTGTACGTTTTATGAATGCAAGCATCATTCATTGACACAAACCACAATAAATCCAGGACATAACGCTGCTGTGTACATATGGTACACTATTGGATGTAAATTTTATGATGCACATGCGTTGTGATCCAACTGTGGTGTTGTGTTGTTTTTTGAACTTTGGCCAGGATTTTCTGGCCCTGCCAGCGACAGGTGGAATGGGAAAATTTGGAGAGCGACCAAAGGTCCTTTTGGCTGCTCTCTAAACTTTGCTGTCCCGCCCGTGACAATGCTTGCTGCTGGCAGGACCGGAAAATCCCGCCCTTTATCTTTGCCAAAGGGTATGATGTGTTTCATTGTTTTATCATAATGTCTTCAAACCCCTCCCCCCATCCCCACCGCTGCAAATTTGAAATATTACCGTTTTATCACATGTATCCTACCCATGTCAACTCAGTCTGACAATGAGGTTGTGGAAATTACATACTTAGAAACTTAATTTGTTCTACAATCCAAAATAGAAGTTCTGTGATGCTAGGATAAGGACAAACTGTTCTAGGAGTACAGGTTGTTTTTCTTCCTTCTATTTGTTAAAAATGTAACATTCTTTCTCAGTTGTAGACTAATCAC